>NC_067126.1:10799421-12048687 GCF_021347895.1 Acanthochromis polyacanthus | reverse complement strand
ACCAAATTTTCATTTTTGTAGCAGATTTTTGTCATTTGAAATGTCAGAAAATTGTGGAAAAAAGTCCAAAATTATCTCCTCAAAGGTTTTATTTTGTCCACAACCCAGAGATATTCAGTTTCCTATCAAAGAGAAGGAAAGACGTCAAAAAATATTCGCCTTTAAAAAGTTTGGATCAGAAAAATACCTTTTTTATTGAAAAAAAGAATACTAAAACTGATTTCTAACTCTATCAAATTGTTGGCTATTTATGTAATAGTTGATAACTAATCAAGGATCCCTGATATATATATATATATATATATATATATATATATATATATATATATATATATATATATATATATATATATAAAAAATCTAGTGTAGTCACCATTGCAGTTATAACGGAACAGGCAAACTACTGGTCAGACTGCAGAATTAACAAACACTGAAAATTGGATTTTTACCTGGCTATAAATGCCACAGTTGTGTTTATACAGTTATTCTATGCAGTGAGTCATTTATATCAGTGCTAAAAAGGCACCTGATGTCCATTTTAGCTTCAAACAAGCTGTTTAGATCAGTAAATTTGGGGGTTTTTTCACTTGTGAATCTCTAAAACTAAACAAAAAATGACAAACAAAAAAGCTCACATTACCCTAAAAAATGTCATCAGCTCAACTAAATAGTACTTTCCCCCCCATTGTTTTATTTAAATCATCATACATATAGCTATAAACTGACACATTTGGATATTTTGTGCTGCAGAAATCACCATATGTTAAGCTTTCTTTTCCTTTCTTCCCAGCAATCATCTTCAACAGTGAAACTAAAACCTCAGATTATGAAAAATGACCCAACGTTTATTATTAGAATCCGTCCTGTTGTTCTGATGGACAGATGGACCGTCCGTCTGTCTTTTATTGGTCCAGGTGTGTCGAATGTCTGAGTCTCGTTTGTGAACAAAGGAAGCAGAGCAGCAGATGATGTCATCCTCCAACCGCTGAGTTACCGTCTGAGAGTCGGCCGTTGTTGTCGGTTGAATCAGTGATTATTACCGTCTGTGTGCTGAGGTCACCTTCCCTCACAAAGACACTGATTTGTTAATAATTCAGACTGAATCTTCATTATTTCTCTTAAAATGCAGCTTCAGCACAATATCTTGTATTGTTTTTACACATATTTTCTGTTTCTTCTGGAGTTTCACTTCAGAGATTCTTATGAAACTACTTCTGTAGGCTCATTAATTAAAGTCTATCATGAAGTCACCGATGTCCAGCAGCTGCTCCTGTTGGCTGAAGGAGCTTTGCATTAAAACGGCAAAATATGTTTGGCTAATCTGACTCAACACAGTGAAGTCAAAAATCAAAACATGCAAACAAATGTCGAGCTCACATCAGATGTGGATTTGTGTCAAACAAATATGAGGTTTTTATGTAGTTTTGGCAGGTTTGAGACTTTAATAGCTACCTTCAAAAGAACTAAAGCACACATATTAATTCGGAATGTGTTTGCCAACAGAGTCAAGCCTTTTGAGATTGAATAGAAACAACCGTGTTCCTATTCAGAAACATATTTTACAATAAAATAGATTTTTATTGCCATTTGTACAGGTTCATTACAGCACAGGCACACTGGAGTTCTTTGTGGGTTTTCCAAGTATATACGAAAAATAAACCATGAAGAAAGTAAGAGCAGCAGCATAATAAGAAAAAAATACAAATATACATTTTAAAAATAAAATTAAGCTTGTTTTATTTAAATTTTTTGCAATGTGTGACCATATAATTAGTTTTAAATAATTTTACAGAGTCTGGTCTGCTTCTCCATGAAGCTGTACTGTTAACGTTAGTCTGTTTATCTTTTCCGGGGCTGCACAGTGACGTAGTGCTTAGCACTTTCGCCTGGCAGCAAGTAGATCACTGGTTCAAATCCCGGGGTGGGCCTGGGATCTTTCTGCATGGAGTTTGCATGTTCTCCCTGTGCATGCGTGGGTTTTCTCCGGGTACTTCGGCTTCCTCCCACAGTCCAAAAATATGCTGAGGTTAATTGGTTACTCTAGCTGTAGGTGTGAATGTGATTGTTTGTCTGTATATGTAGCCCTGTGACAGACTGGTGACCTGTCCAGGGTGTCCCCTGCCTTCGCCCGAGTCAGCTGGGATAGGCTCCAGCACCCCCCGTGACCCTAGTGAGGATAAAGCGGTGTATAGAGAATGGATGGATGTTTGTCCTCTACTGTCACTCTGTTTTATGGCTGATATGGTTTAAACCTGCACCCTGTTTGCTATCTGCTCCTCTTCAGAATGATTCGTCCTGGAAACAGAATTATCACTTTTCCACCATTAAAGTCTTTGTTTAAAAATGTACTTTTACGTCGTCCAGCACACATGCTGTTGTTTCATCCCGTTTCCTGCATTGTTTGCTCTTCACCGTTATCTTTCAGTTCCCAACCTGTCGGTCTGCAGTTCCCACAGCACAGATTTGTTCTTTTTTTTTTTTTTTTGTTTGTTCTCCATCAGCCTCGACCTTTACACCGCCTCCACGCACACATATACACACTTGTCCCCTTCGGCTAAAACCAAAATGGGTTAATCTCTCATCACTCAGACTGCGGACTGCGCCAACTTCATTCAGAGACGGGGGCCGCTGGCTCAGGTGTCACCGTCCCTTCTTCTCACAAAGGAAACCCGATCTAGTGGCCGTTCAGACACACATGGACAGAAACTGGCTGCAGGCTTTAAGGACTGCTCTGACTTTTTACACTTTCTCTATATTTGTCTTCGGTTTTCCATCTGTGAAAACATTTGATCGTTGTGCAGCATTAACCCTCGAAGGTAATTCCACCGCAGAGGGATTTCAGGATACTGTTGCACTTTCCACATCTGCCAGAAGAAGCCCAATGGGGTCGCTTTTGTCCAACCAGCTGCATATCTGTTAGAATATATAGACACTGATCTACTTTTTGTTTCCTAAGCGAATAGAAAGTAGCATACTTAGATCAGAACACATCTGTAGTGTCTGCAGCTGTTTGGATATCGGAAAGGTAGTATAACCAGCAGCATCTGAGCCAAATGACCAGAAAAACTATGTTAAGAGGTCAAATAAAAACTCAAATAAAAGTGGAGGTTGTCACATTATATGGGACTGGACAATTACATCTTTAGTTATTGTTTTTCACTGGAAATTAGGATTTTTCTGTGACTCACAATGGGCTTTTTCTGGTCCATGTCAAAGTCTCTAAGCAGGGTCAATCTGGGTACAGTTGTGCACATTATTCAACAGAATAGACCATTCCCTCACCAAAAATCTTCATTGTGTTGGAGTAAATGTACTCCAAAGTAACAAAACTGATTAAGAAATGTAACTTCTGCAGGTGAGTTTCCTTTGTTGCTGTTTTACACCTTCTCCAAAGGGGTGCCAAAAGTCCTCTATTCAAGAAAAAGCCTAGAATTAGCAATAATAAAAGATCAATTATTATTATTTTTTCAATCAAATGCCCCAGTTTATACATTGTTTTTTAGTCCATTTAAAGCGAGTCAGAGTTAATCATCACTAATTGTCCAGTTTAACCTGCAGGAGGCTGTGAAGGACTTTTTAACTTCTACTTAGGTGCAGAACTTCAACTGAATAAGCAGAAAAAACATGTTTAGAGTTCAAATAAAAGTTCAAATAAAAAAGAAAGTTCTCACTAGACAAATACGTGTTTAATTATTGTTTTTGAATGGAAACTAGGGTTTTTCTTTTGCTTAGAATGGGAGTTTTTGGTGCATGTGCATGACAATAAACATGATTAGTTCATGCACAATTAAGGTAAGGAATTGGCTTTTGACAGAAATCTGCACTTTTGTATTATTTCTGACCATTTCCTGACCAAAAAAAAATCCATTATGTTTGACTAAATTAACCTCAATTTAACAAAAGTAGATGAAAAATGAAACTTCTTCGGGTGATTTTTCCCTTGTTGCTTGCTTAAACCTCCTTGGAGAAGGTGCTAAAAATTCCTCTATGCAGGAAAAACCCTGTAGAATTTGCAAAGTCTTCTTTTTTTAAACCTTAAAGTTGCCAGTCTCAAGATTCTTTTGAGTCTGTTCACAGTGACTCAGAATCAAGCAGCACTAATAGTCTGGTTTAACCTGCAGGGCATCATCAAGGCTCCTGTGATGTATTTTACTGTCACAGAAGTCCAAATAAAGTGGAAGTCATTGTATTTTAGGGGAATTTGACAATGACATGATAAATTATTTGTTTAAAATGGAAATCAAGGTTTTTCTGTGGCTCAAAATGTCTTTTTGAGGTGACCGTGTATGACAGTAAACATAATTAATCTGTGTATGTGTATTTTTTTTTTGTCCCTGGTTCAACAGATAATCTGCATTTTTATATTTTTTTATGATCATTTCCTGAGCAAAAATGTCTATTACACTTGAGTAAATGAACCCCAAATTAACAAAACTGTCTAAAAAACTACTTTTTATTCATATCATTGTAGGTTTTGGAGAAGATGCAAAATATTCCTGTCAAAATTGCAAATTATTCCTGTTTTCAACTTTAAAATTGCCACGTTAGAGATTGTTTCTGGTCTGTATACGGAGTTAACGGCACTAATAGTGTTTCATCAGCACAGTTTTACCTGCAGGAGGTCGTGATGCTCCTCTTTACTGTCACACATAAAACAAATTTATGATTAGCAGGAAAGAAATCAGCTGTTACACATGAGTGAAAAAAAAACTTTACCCCCGTTCATGCAAAATGTCTGAACCTTTATGAAACCTCAAGAAAGCTGTTATTTTAGTCCGGTTGTGGTAAAAAGGGCTTTAACCAAAGCTGTACTGTACCTTAGTGATTTATTTACACTATTTTGTCAGACTGGTATTTAGAGAAACACAGAAACTTTTTAACACCCATGTACTGGTTCTGTTACTGGATGTTCTGTTAGAAAGAGGAAGAGGATAATTATGTCCCACATGCTGTTCTCTCTCTACCTGCTGATATTATTCTGTTCTCGGATGATCCTGGTTCTACTGTTTAAGTTCTGAAACATCATATTATCTTTAAGAGGTGAGGAGCTAATGCTAGTCTGCATGTAATACTAGACTTCTGGACTATATTTAGGTCAGTATTCTAGTCTGTAGGTGTTGTACTGTTATGGCTGGTTGGAAATACTTGAATTAAGTAATGTAGATGCTGTTTGACTGAATGGTGGTTAACTGCTGTCACTATTTTTAAGGAAAGTTTGTCTTGTTTGGCAAATTTTATTGATTTTTTTTTTTACAAAATAATGAAAATTACAAATTTAAATGTAGTTTGCTACATTTTGGTCCTCCTTAAATTTGCATTTAGGACTTTTTGGGTTAATGCAAACTATGCATATGCATTTCAAAAATTAGATTGTGCTGCCTGAACTCTGGCTTGAAGTTCTTTCATTCATCACCAATTTCTTCGTATTTAAGGCCTCCTTTATTTTGTTTTTGGATCGTTTGGGGGTAAATTCTGCAAAATATGGATCTCAAGAATGAGATTGTGCTGCCTGAACATGGGAATGTGGTTAAGTTTTATATTTGCTATTTGTTAACGTTCTTATAAAATAAGAAGAAAATCACTAATTCACACAAACACACAATACTTCAACTGTTAATATTATTCAGCCTTTTATGCATACTTTCTACAAAAAAGACTAGCAGACTAGCTATGCACATGTATTAGTGCTTCTTGTTTACATACTATTTGACACTATTCCTGTCATTTAATTTTGGAGAAGATGCCTGAAAACTGTTGGGTTTTTACTTCTTGCTTCTGTCCACATCATGTTCAGTGTGTTCAGGAATGCTGAGGCTTTGGATGTGATTTTCTTCGTAATTGTTGAGGCAAATGACATGTTCTGAAAGTGTTTTTTGTTTTTTTTTGAACAACTGAATCATCCTGAATGTTTACTCAGTTCATGAAACTGCCAGCTGGGACGCTCTTTGACTCATAGCATCAATCTGCACATCCATGTCATCGCGCTTGCTGGAAATTGGTCACTTTCTGGCTTCTTTCATCAAAACAGAAACCACATCTATTGTTGTTGTTTTAATAATAATAATAATAATAATAATTTTACTATTATTGTCATCATTACAGTGTGTGCTTTAGCTGTCCTATAACTTAAATATTCACTTTTTCCTGATCTGTCTTCTGTTTTCTTTTCCAGGGCCGACATGTTAAGACAGGACAACTGGCGGCCATCAAGGTCATGGACGTCACCGAGGTCAGTATCACCAAATGAGTGTTTATTTGAGTCTTTTACTTTAATAATCAGGTTTCCATTCAAAACAGGTGCAAAATGTAACCAAAGCTTGCTGAAAAACTAAGAGAAAGCCATTTTATGTATGTTTGAGCTCAGGATTGGTGGCACTAATAGATCTTTTTTACTACAGACATTTTGATATATCCGAGGTGTATTAATGATCATTTTGGGGCGTGTTGATTCACTTTCATTTAGCTTATTTAAACATCTAATGGAATAGACCTGGATTGGATGTTACCTGGACTTTTTCTGCTGTGAGAAGTCCAAATGTCTGCCATAAAAACTTCATATATTCTGCTTGAGTGCCATAAAACTCTTGCAGAAGATGTGGAAAAGTGCAACAAAAAGATGCAGAAAACATGAAGGAAATGAGTAATTTATGCTTGCACATTTTATGCACATACTGTATTTGGGAAAGATGATTTTAGTTGTGCTTTGGTGCATTTTTCTTTTATTGAAACACCAACTTCCCCACAAACACATTTCAAATACATTTTTTCTTTAAATGTATGGTATTTCCACTCCAGTTTGTTCGTGTATGAAACAGAAACATGTGATTATTGTCAAAAGTCACATTTTTAACTACATTCTGGCTAAACTGCTACTATTGAAAACTATTTTCTGTCATAAGAGGAAGTGAATGAAGCAAACTTGGTCTCCTGTTGACTTCACATTTTGGTTTTTCGTATGTTGCTGTGAGATTAGTACAGAGCTACACTGATCTCCAATAGCAGACAAAAAAAAAAGCTTTTTGCAGATTTACAAGTAAAAAATATTGTGTTTAAAATAGTCAGTCAATCCCCAAAGCTAAACCTTGCCATACATATTTATTGATGACTTTTTGGTTGGTCAACTTGTGGGATATGGTGTTTAAAAGTGGCCTTGTGAGGCTTTTAGTGAGGCACATTTGAGGACAGCTCAAGGCGATTAGGACCCAGCACTGAAACTGGAGAATTACTGCAAACTGAAGCATCTGTGCTGTTTTAAACTACATAAAAAGTGAATATCTCCTTGATTTAGATGTGCAAACCCTTTCTTGTACTTTGAATATTTAGAATTGATGACACATTTGGTTTTGTTGCATTTCACATCATAAAATGGTGGTAATTCTTTACTGAAGCTTTCAATTTAACACCAATAACAGTTTCCCCGACTTCCCTCCTGCTCTCCATCCTGCACCCAAATGTCAATATTTCCTCTCCAAAAATAGCCGGGCTTATTATCACAAGGCTTCCAAAACTTTTAAATGCTCAACAGATTTTCTCTCCCCTGAATCAGGACAGTTTAGCCAATAAGTCTGCCGATAGTCATAAGAGTTTCTTACTGTGTATGCACTCAGAAATGTCCTGCTAGTCTATTTAAAGTCACTTTTCATGTTAACAATCAACGACTAGATGAGACAATAAGAAAAATCCTTCATAAACACATATTTACGGTCACTCTACCGCTTCCTGCAGACATCTTAAAGAGTAACAAGAGTATCAGCGGCCCTTTAATCGGGGTTAACAGATACACTGAAGAGGATTGGACTGTCTGTCTTTTAGGGTTTTATCTCAAAACTTATAATACCTTAAATAAAGTCCCTCTTTTTTTTAGGACGGGGGCTGTGAAATAATCAAATAGGTAATCTGCAATATTAGCAGCTAATTAATTCAAAGTAGATGTTGCTGTAATGTGTGTCTGGATCATAATTTAATTCTGGGATACAAAAAAGGGATTTTTCCTGTCCACACTATTGCATTGGAGGATTTTTGGAGACCTAAAGAGGTGAAAAATTCTGTATTTTGTAGATAATTAAAAAAATATCAGAAAAAATTGTCCATACATATCCTTTAAATAATTATTGAACTTCCTGGACTTCCTGAAGTCTGCAAAATCTATATGTAAGGGTTTCTGATGCATAGTTCTTCCCAGAATTTACTGGAAAAACTTTTGATATACATAATTTTGGTACCATATTCGAATATTTTGCGGAGCTGTTGGTTTATTCTTGAAGCTTAACCCACCTCAAGAATCCTAACGTAGTTCTGCTGTTGTTAGAGACTAATGGACCATGTTATTGAAGGGGATTCCAGATATTGGCTGCATATGTTGAGCAGTACTTTGCATTCTCTGTCTGGCAGCATTTATTTTTCGATTGTCGCATATTTACCTCCTCTGCAGTCTTTTCCCCGTTCGTCACCCCTTCATGGTTTAACTGTGGCTGCAGTCCGACACACCAGTAAAGGAAAGAATGACCACAGCAGTTTGGGCTTGTCGGGGAAATCAATCCAGCATTAACATTTTGTAACTCAAGTAGAAGAATGAGCATGAGAAAGAATAGCTGGTGTACAGATTTTGACATCCATTCATGTGTGTGTGAAGCAATTTATATTTGGACTCCCCAACACTGATATCTTGTGTTTGCTAGACTAATATTTTTTCAGATTACTCGAGTCTTGTCATTCACAGTGAACTTGGTGGTGGTATAGATATTACGATAGAATAAAGCTTTATTACACCCACAGTGCAAACATTTAAAAAACATAAGTGGAAAAATAAAACCAAAGATTTACATATGTACCTGTTCAGTTTGTCCAAATTCCTCTGGATGGACAAAGAACAATATCACATATATCAGTAATATTGTAGATTCTTTCATAAGTAGAAATACTAACAGAAAAGTAGTACTATTGCACAGATTTGTATATAAGTAGAAAAATACAGATGTTGCACAGATTCTTGTACAGTGTATATATGACTAACTGTGCCTCTAAAAATAAAGAATACCTGATTTCTATTTGGCTGTAGTCACCGTGTGCAGTTACACTCGGCTCCCAGTGCTCCTGCCACATCCTGAACACTACCTTATGCACCGTAAGTGTCAAAACAGCCTTCCTCCAACTTTGATTTCATTATGGGGAGGAGGAATATGTCACAGGTAGTCAAATCTGGTGGATACAGTCAAGATTGTGTTGGTGTGGTCAAAATTTAGTTGGTTTTCAAAGCACTGTGAGTGGACATCCATTAGCATGACGGCACAGGAAACAGTTCAGGGTATTTATATTGATCGTTGTCCCTCAAAAGCCTCGGGATGTTACAGGAGAACTTACTTTGATGGTTTGAACTCTAAGGAGCAAATTCATAATGCAGAACCCTGTGAATGTCTAACAAAACGAGCATGCTGTTGGTTTTGCTGCTGACCAGATGTTCTCACTCTTGGAAACTTTGGCCCGTCCAACGAAAACTGCTGTTTGGTCTCTGGATGGTAGTCGCAGACCCTACTCTCATCACCACTGGTGATCCTTGAATGGTTGGGTCACTTTAACAGAATTTCATGGTTTTATTCAAGCTGCACAGTGAAATCACAAATATGGACAGAACAGGACTTCTAGAGAGCGTTTTAAGTATGGCAGAAGCACTGGGAGCAGTTCATCGCTGCACAACAAGCCATGTTCAAATTAGAAACGTTTCTTTGCTTTTTGTAGTCTCAGAACTACTTCTTCTGTGTGGATTAGTTGCTTATCAGTAATGTATTTTCCCAAACAATCACATAATTCTGTTCTTTGTTTGACAATCTCTTACTCTGAGGGACAAAGAGGAAGAAAGAAGTGGCAGCTGGGAAATTACCCATCAGTCTGTGTGTGGCCAGATAGTAGACTGTGTGTAAATACTGGATATTGATTAGACATGTTGTTCACCTTCCTGTCTGTAAAACACGACAATGCTGAGAGAATTTGGTCAGTGTTGACCACACAGGAAGTTTTAGAGAGCTCTCTTGAAATTCAGGCATTCATTTGGAAAAAAAAACAAAAAAAAAACACAAAACAAAATTTTGATCCACAGTGCGTTAGTGAACTAGTTTACTTCATGGTCCAGCAGAAGATATTATTCACAACTGCTTGTCTTGCCGTGTGTACTATTGACCAGCAATTAATCAGTGGACTAAAAGTTAAAAATGCCACAAGCTAAGTTGCACTTATTGGATAGTCTTGACACAACATCTCAAAAAAGCAGTATATAGAAGTAGTTTGTGTTATAAAGCACAGATGGTCTACCAATTAAACTAAGGTTCATTACAGACTTGTAGAAAGCAACTGACTAACTTTACAGCGCCAAGAACTCAACCTGCACTGTAAAAGAACAGTTCGGTAAAAAAATAAATATAAAAAGAAGGTAAAAATCTGGCAGCAAAGGTGCAAAAAATATGTAAACAAAATAGTGGAATAATGTATTGCTAAGCTATTGTAAAATAGTGTAAATTTCAGACAAATGAATAATTATAACCCCCCTACAAGTAGAATTCTGCGTACATTTCTACCTCAAAGTTTCTATTGACTGTCAGTATACATTAGTACATTTTTCTGTGGTTTTACTAGATATTATCTGTAATGTTACCTGTAAAATAGTAAATTGTTATAAAAATTACAGTTAAATCTGTTTAAAATTTTTGCAATGTGTCACAGTTTAAGTTTTAAGTACTGCTGAAAAATCTAGTTGACGGTCAAATATTGAAAACTTACATCAAAAGTTGTGGATGGTACCTCTGACTGTGGCCTGCAGGAACAAATCTACATTTCCAACTGTGGAGATCAAAGAGGAGAGATGAAGGAGGCACAGCAGCATTTGATGGGAAATGTTTATGTATTCGTATGAGCTGAATCACTGAAGAGAAATACACGTGTTGGGAACTTGAGCTGTGGCGGTTGCTTCATTTTTTTTGTTTTTTTTCTTCAGTTCCACCAAAATGTTTAGAGTCGTCCCGTTTCCACACGGTTCAGCCGTTTTCTAAAATAAACAGTTTGTCTGGACGCCGGCCAAGAATGACAGTCGAGCAGAGGAAGTTGTTTGCATTGGAAAAGATTGGGGTTTTTACATGCACGCACACACACACACACACATATTCCATGTAACATTTACTTGTGTGTGTGAGGCCTGTGAAGGAAAAATCACAGGAGCTTTCATACACTCACATGTCACGAATGCAAAACAACAGTTATACGTCCGTGTGTGTGTGTGTGTGTGTGAGTAAGTGAGTGTGTCCACTCTCAGCATATGTGCTCTGACCCACATACCACTTCCTGTTCTATATACAGAGTGGGAGGGAGCGACGGACAGGAGATAAAACTCAGTGCAGGACTTTAAAACAACCTTCATTCATATCACTCCATACTGATAAAAGCACATCATGATATTAATAAATGAAGAATTTCTACTGAGATTAAGTATTCTGCTTAAAATTTCACAGTAGGAGATTCGGAATGAAACAAAGAATATGCTGCTAATAGACAAATCGCGCAAACACAAATGAATAAATCCTTCCAAATGTTATACTGTGAAGGGATCAGGGGAGCTGAATTGCCTTCTTCACTCCTTACTTTCATCAGCTCCATGTTCTGAACGGCAATAGAACGGCAAGAGCATGTGTGACATCTTAACGATTCAGTGTATAGGATTTAGGAGGATCTGTTGGCAGAAATGGGGTTTAGTATTCATAATTGTTAGTGTATAAGGATTCGAAAATAAGCATTGGTGTGTTTTTGTTGACATACAACAGCGCTGTTAAACTCATTGTGGTTCAGGGGCCACATTCAGCCCAGCTTGATCTCAGAGATCATAGAAATGGCATGAACAATAAGGAAGAAAAGAATTACAAGGAGGAAGAAGAGGGGGTTGAGGAGGATACAGCTGGTTGAGACAAGGGAATCAACCATAGGGCAGAAATGTAGGACGGGCATGAATATTGGCCAGTTGCAGTGCCTTTTTTTGCTGCCTGTAGAGCCAGCCTGGTCTTTCTTTCTCTCGATTCCCACAGGAATAAAACCAGCCATCCATTCAGAATTCCAGTTAGGAGAATCAGGATATCATCCTTTAAAGATGGCGATGCTATTCCAAACACTGTGGGGTTGGAACAGATCAGCTTACACTGTGGAAAAGGCCGCGACTTGGGGAGCGCAAAGGGGATAAATGTATATATTTTTCAAAAGCCTTTGACCTTTTTTGAATATATATTTTAAAGTTCTTTCAAAACTGTAAAAACAAAAAAATCCTTTCATGCCAGGCTTGGACATCAAATAGCAAAATATTGGACTGAACCAGTAAAATCAGAGTAGAATGATCTATAAATCACAACAATGCCATTTTTTTTTCTTTATTTCAGTGCAAAAAAGTACAAGTACATTATGAAAATGTTCACATTTACTGAACTATCTTTCTTACAAACAAAATATTTCAGCCTAAAATTTCTTCAGAAAAAAACTGCAATTTCAAAAATATTTTGCCACAGTTTACAACGATGAAGTTCCACCAAACCAAACTCTTTTGTACTGAAGCTGGAGATTGACATTATATTATACAATGTTCATGGTAACTATTCATTTTCACTCAGTTAGTTTTAACACTTGGCAAAGTCATCCTGCAGACTGGATTGAACCACCTGGTGGGACGGTTCTGGCCTGCAGACCCTGTTTGACACCCCTGACACAGAATGAGGGTTTAATATCGACAGAGGGAGTCGGTCCTCTTTCACTCCGTGTTGGACTGCCATCTTTCTACTGTAGCTTTCAATGGACAAACCAAACCCTGACTCTAGAGAGAGCCTTTTGTATGTTGTGGGTTTCCAGCAGCCACCATAGGTTCCCCTTCACGTAATCTATAACCTCACCATCAGATGTCATTAAATTCTACAAACGCACAGTTTGTAGGAATCTCTCAGATAAGGAGAAGAAATCAGCTGCGGAGTGTTTTTTTTTTTTCAGTGAAGGTTCAGCTGGAGTGCAGTAGGATTATAGGAGGAGCTACTGCTGCTGCCTGCTTCTCTCTTCATCTCTCATGCATTTCCCAGCTTCTCTCTATCCTGTCATACATTGATCCTTTTTTGTCACATTTGCTTGTGTTTTTTCCTCTTCGCTTCTCTTTCTAGCACAAATCCTGTCTTTAGTCTTCCATCTGTCGCCATCTTTCTTTTCAGCCTATCAGCTCTTGTTTTTTTTTTTTTTTTGCAAAATGAGAACAAAAATGAGAGAAATGACAGACCGAGTGAAGTCATCTTCCGCCTTAATAGGAAATTGGAAGGAAAAGGCGGAGATGTAGAGAAAAACTTGTAGCTGCAGCAGTTTTCTGTGTCTTGTCTTGATAAAAGGCAGCAAGATTCAGGACTCAATGGGGAAGAAATCAATCGTGAGAAGTGGGGAAACTCCACAGCAAGCATGTTTTTTTTCTATCTTGCTTGGCAAATCAATTGCTTCTCTTGCCATATTTTCCCCCTTGGTTTCTTGGACTGAAATAGAAACATTAATATATGTCATTTCTGCATCTTTCTGTCTGTCTCACCTCCCACTGATCTCAGCCCAGTCAGAAGTGTGAATGAAAAAGCGGGACAGTGTTGAAGGTTCAGGTTTGTCTTGAAGAACGAAGGAAGATAAGGTTTTTTTAAAATGTCTGGACATGTTGAACCAAATTACCCTACATGCTACACATTCAAACACTGGTTGTATCTTCCAAAATGCTGTGTTTCTATATTTAAAATCAACTACCAGGTTATATAAATGACATTATCACTCAGTTTGTTGGTTTGCCAGTGAAACTTCTTCATTGGGTGGATCAGCATGACAACTGATCCATATAATCACTGTCCCCAGAATTGGATTGTAATAACTTTTTTTTCTTCACCCAAGTCTCAGACATGTACAAGGATCTGAAAATAATGCTGCATCACACACTGCAGGTATCAAGGAGCAGCACACCACATTGTGGGGAGACAGATGGAAACACAGAGACCGTGGTGCAACAACTTGCTTAAAAATACTTTGCAATGAGGAAAATCCAAAGCAGGAGGCTAAATGAGGCTGGATGAGAGAATAGTTGGGGAGAAGTGGTCAATATGGGCAGTCTGTTGTTCAGAAAGAACTGGAGATAATATCTGTAGCTAATGTTAGCCTCAGAGGCTGCAAATGTAGAATGTGGCCAACAGTGTTCGCTGCTCTTGGTGCCATTATGGTAGCCATCCTGATTTTAACTTTGATTAATCGAGGCAACCCTGAAAAGTTTTTGAGTTAGTTCTGGGGGTTTAAAACTCGATCTGTAAACATCTAACATTACCAAATATTTGGAGCCAAACTAGATTTCTGCTCCGATTGTTGAAGGGAATGAAACCAGGATAAAACAGCTCAACATTCTTTTAATGTGAGTCCAGTTACAACAAATTTAACAAGGATCTTACAAAGTTACAGCTTTTTTAGTACGAAATTCTCTTTTTGTGTTTCCTTGCTCAGCCACAGTGAAACAATATTAACAAAACAGGCTCTCCAACTTTGGAAAATCTCTGCTTGATTTGTCTGATTCACAAAACTGAAGCCCCATATTAGCTTCAACTGTAATTTACAGGTTATTTTTGCAAATGTGGACTTCGCTCTGCTTCTTGTCCAAAGTAGACATATGAGGCAGATGACAGGAACACAGTGAGTGTCTAAAATAACGCCTGTAATGAGTCCCTCCAGGTCCCTGGTCGCCTGTCAGAGACATGTCAACCTCTGCTGGCCTCCGTAGAAGCCAAAGCCTCCCTCCTACTCAGCTTCCATTTTCCATTATGCTCCCATTTTGCGGCCGTCCGCTCCCCTGGGATCGCGGTTCTGTTTGCTCCGCTCACATTGTGCGCTGTAATACTTTAACAGCAACATGGCCGCCACCGAGTCTCCCCACCATTTCATGCCCAGGAATGATAATGAGTAGCTTCAGGACGCCTTGTTTTGAAGGACTGGGAGGGAGGAAGAGGTGTAATGATGGGATACATGGACACGGGACTGAAGTCATTACGGGAGACAATAATGGAAAGTGATGTTTCAGCGACGGGAGTGTCCGAGATAAATGTGCAGTGTACAAATAAGATGGAGAGAGGGTGATGTCATGTTGTAGTTGAAGCAGCTGTATCCTGACATCCAGGTCACCTTCTGCTGCCTCCTCCATCATATCTGTTTCTCTACTGTGTGCGTCTGTGGTCTATCTGTTGAATCCAAATTATGCTTCCTGACAGGCCGAAGCTTAAGCTGATTGTAGAGCTCAGTATAGAAACCTGCCAACAACCCCAGGGTCAGACGTGTTTCACAAGTCAGAGTTGTGATGATTTGAATATTAAATGCAGGCAAAGATCTCAGATGGCTGTTTGTGTTTAGACATTCTTCAACAATGATGCATTTCAGAGGTCTGACTTGTGTTGCTAACTTCCTAAACCCCAAAGCAGTTTCTGGATATGTTGTTGCTCCTGTCATATTTTTACTCAATGTGGGATCTTTTTATTTACTGCAATATCAAGTCCTGTATCTCTATGGAACTAGCATAACTGTGGCTAGAAGCAGAAAGAATTAATTCTTTTTTGTGCAGTATGACAAAATTAGAATGCCACAAATCATAACCAAGAAAACAAAGCATGAATATATTTGAATATTTACCTTACAAAAAATGAAAAAAACCTGCAATCAACATCTACGACCTTTTTCCAAGTGCCCACAGGTGTTACGAATACTGGAAAAAAACAAGCTTCATTAAGATATAGATATATACACCCCCGTCAAAAGTTTTAGGACACCGTCTCATTCAAATAAAGTAGAACCTGTCCTAAAATTTTTGACAGGGGGTGTAGATATTTCATTTACATTTTTAATTGGACTCCATACTTATGTCCTGTCTACTGTCAAACACTGCATGCAGTTCAACCTATTTAACCACAAAGTTTGGGCACATCTTAGTCCCAACTGGCTTTCCGGTTAGAGTATTTTGTTTTTGGCAAATCTTTAAAGGAGACATGTAACATATTTACAATTTTAAGACTAAATTTGGTTAAGCTTCCAAACTGAACTTTACACAGCCTGCTGTTCAGCCCAGTTTAGCTGAAAAGTATTTACATTTTTGTTACATGACTGTTGGTCACAGCGGAGTCATACAAGACTCCCTGGTTATGCTAAAAGATGCTTAATTTTTTATTTATATATTTATTTTACAGAATCTGCATAGTTCAAATGGTTTATGACAAATACTTAAATGTGACTTGTAGAATAAAGCGATTTTGATAAAATATCAAAATTTTAAGCTCAGATTTGGTTCCATTTTCTGTTCCAGGACAGACGAAAGTTGAAAGTCTGGCAATTATTTCTATTTTTACAGTTTCTGGTTCTGATAAATGGTGTGATTTTGACACAGGTTTTTAAGATAACATGCCTTTGAAACATGCTGGTAGGTTTTGGAGTTTAGAGGGTTAAATTAATAAAGTTACAAATAAACAACAGAGTTTAAGTACAGTATCAAAAAAATGTAAGTTTACATTTGGTATTTATAGTCATTTTGCTTTAAGAGGCAAAACAGTGACTTCTTGTCTTTTCTCACACCTTTTTCAGGACATCCCTGGTTTAGTTTCTACAGGATCCATTTTTAAATTTTTATCCTTTGAGTTTGACATTTTATTGAGGTGTATGTTTTCTTTTGACCATCTGTGCAGCCCAGAACATACAGAAATGCGACGGCTCTTCTGTTTTGCCAGCTGAGGTGCTTCTTCTGTTTGTCTTTTTTAGCTGTTTGTTCGTGTCCTGCGGTGACGTTGTGTAAGAATGTTCCTCCTCCTTCACTCTGGCCTCGGCGTCTGTAATTATTCCAAAGATGTTCACATGACTGACATTTTGTGGTGCTCCTTTGACCACAGAAGGTGCTGCTGTCGACTCTCTGTCCATCTTTTAGTTTCCAGTAGGGTCTCGGTTTGATTTCCAGCTAAACATAATTTACATTTGTAGCTGACCGACTGCCTGGATGACTGATAGGTCGGCTGGCTCACCTGCTGGGCGGCTGGCTGGATGACTGCTGGGTTTACTGATGGTCTGCTGCTGATGAGTGGATTAACAGAAAGACTTGCTGGCCAGGACTCTAGTTTGCTGGCTTCCTGACTGATTGGTTGGCCGGCTGCCTAGCTGAATGACTCGCTGCCTGGCTGGAGCAGTGACCAACTGGCTGGCTGACTGACAGTGACTCAAGGGATTGGCTTGACTGTCCGTCTGACCGACTGACCCCATCATCTTTACATCAGACGAAGCTTCTGCTTAAGTCTTTTAAACAGCCGCAGTAAATTGAAGCAAAAGTAAATGACAGACAAACAAAACTGGTGATGTCTCCTCATGGAAACCTGCTGCTTAGTTTATGAAAAGAATAAACGTAGAATGAATAAGCTGCCGAACTGTCTGAAATAGATGGGGAGCCAAGTCGCTTTCTGTTTTAGCTGCAGGAAACGGCAGAAAACATAGAACAGTTTACTTTAATAACAGTTTGAAGTGCAGAAATAGTTATAATCTAACAAGAACACAGGCATAGTTTTGCTCCAAAATCGCACCTTGACTGAAAATACTCCCTAAATAACTGATGGCATTAAAAAACTGCATCTTTTAATATGATTCTGTACAAGTTCAGCTTTCTGTTGACCAACTGGCTGTTCTGTATTTTGCAGATAGTGAAACTGAGCTGCAGTCTTTTATAGACCCCAAGAGGTTTACTGTGAATCCATCTTTCATCTTTAAATACTGAAGTTTGGCAGAATTGCCCTTTAACCTCTGGGCCCGACTTAGAAATGTCAGCGGAGTCATTGGCTGCTGTTACTTCTGCAACTGCAGCGCTCGATAAGACGAGTGTGTTTTAGTTTCTTCCAGCGCCAACGTTTAACACCAATCCTGTAAAGAAAAAAAAACACACAACTCTTATCCGTTTTGACAACCAAACTGACTTTGACAGCCATCAGAGTGAGGCAGCTACCTGCAGAGATAAATATAAAGGTTGGATAATGTGTTGGCAGTCATCAAGTAGCATTAACTCACCAGTTGGATGAAGCGTTTATTACAGATGCATTAAAACCAATGGTTAATGTGCCTCCTACAGTTAAGGCTGCTCTTATGTAAGTAACGTTCTACAGTCTGATGTCATTTTGCTCCACATTGGATCCTGTTGACAGCAATTTTATCTAACTGTTTGTAGCCCTGCTGCGTGATACAGTATCTTGGTTTCAGGATAAAGCTTAAAGTGAGGATTTTTTGTTGAACATAGAGCTGTGTTTCTGGTGGGGCTATGCATTTGCTTGGTTAACTGCGGTGCAAGGTACAAGCAATATATCACTCCCAGTGTTGCTGCATTGCTTGTAACGCTCCCTGCAAGTTCTGTTCTGTAAACATGTCAAGCACCATGTCAAAGCCCTTCAACTTGAATTTCTTTTTGGGGATGTGGAAGAAGTCACAAGGAGCCAAGTCTAGTGACAGTCCAGTAATACCCACAATGTGGGATTGTTATTCCAATGCAATCCAAAATTGTTGGGTAAAACTTCTTCCACAATGACATGGGAAAACTATTTCTTTGTAAACATTCACCTAACTGTTCCCACAAAGTTGGAAGCACACTGTTGTCTAAAATACCATTGTAAGCAGTAACTTTAAATTCCAACTTCAGTCACTACTTAAACATTAATATTTAGAAGGTCTAATATTGGAGCATCTTATATTTCATATTGGTAACCAGTTCTAAATGATACCGAAAGCTCCACCACGCAAATTCGTTAGTTTTCAAGGTGGAAATGCTCATCCATGGCACTGACTGCCCATTTTTTCCCAAGATATGTCTTCTAGCATTCTGAAAATAGCATATGGACATAAAAACAGGTAAAAAACTTATTCTAAATGTGTATGTGTACAAGGTTGTCCGTATCATTTTTAACTTTACTATGTATTTTTCTAGAAAAGTCAGGGTTGTTTCTTATAAATTTGAGCAAGTCCTGATTGAATGGAGCCAAAAGTGCATGGGGGGACAAGGATGAAAGTGTTGTTAGTGGAGCTGCAACATCAGAACTACAAAGTGCTTAAATGTCAGCAGCTTTGACATGAGAAGCCAAACAGTTTCCCTTTCGGTTCCTCAGAGCTTTAACTTTGTGGATATAAGATGTTGCTGCAGTTTGCTCAGGAGTCCAGGCTGCAGCTGCTGCTTATCGACCAGCCGTAATAACAGAGAAAATGTCCTGTCACGCCGGCCCTCGGTCGGGTTCTGAGATCAAACACTCTGCTGAAGCGAGGTGCTCGCAAATAAATGTCACACAGCTTCAGAGATGTGGCGGCGAGTGAGAAATAATCGCTGGATCTTGTTCCGTGTCTGTCTGGTTTGTACTGTAATATCCTGACAGCCAGAGATGCTGGATTGTTTGGCTCCGTTATCGTTTCAGTTTCAGGCTGGATCTGCATGTTTGTTTGGACTGATATCCGTTTGTTGGACCGGCTTGGACACCGTTTGTTTCCTTGCTTGGCCCCAACTCTCATAAACAGAACGAAAGCCAACAAACAGGGAAAAATCCACAGTTGTGGCTTTGCTGGGTTCCTGCTTTTCTTTTAATGCAGCAACCTGGTTTCTTTATTTTTATATTTTTCTGTGTCCCACTGAGAGCAGAACCAGATCTTTAAAGCTCAGAGTGAAAATCCGAGACTGATTTTTACTAAACACAGTGGAAGAAGCCTAAATAATATGCTAATGTGTTTTCTGTTACTGCTGTGAAATACGAGTCAACAAAATTTCCCTCTGCACACTTTGTACAGGGTTCCTTAATATCCAACAGTAAAAACTAATTTTGGTTTGCTATTTGTAGTAAAACAACAAAAGGTCACGCTTTAAAGGGTTCAGCACAGTTCTGTACGTTGATAGATTTAAGTTTTGCCTAATCTACGTAAAAACAGACATAGCAATTTCCAGGAGCTCAGTGTGCTATCTTCACATTGTTCTGTTGTTTGATACTGGAAGGTATTTGGCCGTTTGACTCCTCAGTAAAATTGTGATGATCGTGATCTTTAGTTGATGATTAACCCTCTGGAGCAGTTTCTGGTGTCACATTTTTTCTTCACTGTGGTTCATTTTTTTATTGCAACATAAATTCCTGCACCTCTATGGAAACAACACAACCATGACTAGAAGGAGAGAGAACACAAAAATATTTTTTGCGGAGTATAGCAAAGTCATAATGACTTAAATCATAAGAAAAAGTAAAGTTGAATTTCTCTGAATGGTAGTTGTTTCCATACTTACCTGCCTGTATAAACACTGTCTGCAGATCAGCCCAGTTAAGACGAAGAGTCCCTGAATTTTTTATGATATGACTTTAGAGCTCAGTCAGTCGTTGTTTCTCAACTGTGGCAGAGAAAGAAAAGAATCTGGTTACTGCAAACAACTCTTAAGTAAGACATACTCTATAATATAATAGGAGAGTGATTTGATGAGATATCTCAGTTTTTAACTTAGATTTGACTGGTTTTCCCAATGAAAACAAAATAAAGTTCCACATGCTTAGTTCAAGGACCACTACTGGTGGGTTTTGGGCTTTGTAGGGTTAATAGTCATACAAATAATTGCAATGAATGATTTTGTTGTCTTTTTGGTTTATTTTATGCCTCTGTTAGTTTCAGATTAGTGGTATTTGTGCATATGAACACATTTTGGCTTAAAACCAAAATGTGTCAACAGCTGTGCAACCATTGTGTTCATGTCAGTAGATTCTTATCAAAATGAAAAAGGGGCCTTATTATGAAAAAAACAGACAGGTTTTCAGTGTTTTTAATATAATTTTCCCTAATGTGTCTAAAAGACCTATAAAATGTGGAAAAGAGACCATCCACTTGTTCTTTCTTTTCTACATAGATTAGAAAATGTGTCTCTGGATGAACTGCTTGGGTTTACGCCCTGTTGCGATGTCGAAACAGGATAAAAAGCCTCTGAGCGCCTGTCTCTTACCAGAATAGATGCAGAAAAAGGTGTACCTGAGCGCCTTTTCCTGATACAGATGTAGGCAGCAGCAGCTCAGTGAGATTTAAAGCTGCAGACACTGAAACAAGATGTCTAGAATCATTATAAAACCAGAAGTGTACAGGAATAGTATGATGAACAATCTGTAAGACAATGTGAGCTTAAACTTGAAATCTATATTCTGGGGACATGTTAAATGTGCATAAACTTGTTCAAACTGGGTATAGTCAGAGCCCTAGAGATAGTAAGAGTTGCGACACTCATGCTCTCGCAGCGGGGCGGTCACGTGGTTCATGTAAGCCTGAATAGTTCCAAACAGGCAGCGCTGTCATTTCTTTCTATGGGACTGAGAGCGGCGATTTCACGGTAAAAAGGAAGAAAATCACACCTCCAAGTACTTTTTTGATTATTAATTCATTGGAGTATGTATGTAAATGTCAGTTTTACATTTTGAGCCGTAAGGTGACATATTAAAGACACTTTTGGGGTTTTGGAGGGAATGTTTCACATTCGTGTTAGCATGGAAAATCGACTTTTACACAGAAATGTAAGATGATTGAAGATGTTAATTTTTGCCCAGCTGGATTATTGTATTTCCAGACAATGTCTATATTTCTCTGATTCACTTCCCCGTAGTCTGGGAGTTATTGAAAAGCAGAGTAACAACAGTCCATTCAGCAGATAGTGTCCAGCCACTTCTGATGAGGCAGGAGTTGACTCACTATAACCATTTTAAGACATACACAAAATATATATTCAAGAATAACAACTCATTATGCTTTGATGAATGAAATAGTATGTTTTATTGACAATGGGAGAAAGAATGAGGGTCTTCGTGTCTTCAGTGAGGGCTCTCGGGATACTGGCAGATAGATAGATACGATAGATATTAATAATATATTTGTTAAATACTTACAAGTATAAGTTTATGCATTATAAAGGGTCTCATATAAAGGACGTAGCCTTGACAATTAAAAAGAGGTAGCGATGTAGCTAGGTATCTTTCAAAGAAGAGCTAACAAGCACATGGCGATGCCTGAAAGTCGGTCATCTGCCAATATTCACAAATACAGATAAATGTATGCACCACAAAGGGCTTCTGATATAATATAAAGACGTTAAAATAAAAAGAGGTAGCGACTCATCAACAATTAATCCGTCAATATATCCCTGGAGATAACTTCACAGCTAACAGCAGAGTCGAGCTAAAAAAAGTAGCAGAAATTCGGTCGTCTACCAAGATAAAAAATATATATAATTATGCTGCGCAAATACAAATAAAGCTCAGCATATGCATCATAAAGAGCCTCTGATAAAATATAGGCAGTTGACAATTCAAAAAAGGGAGGCATTTCATCAAATTACCTCCACATATTCTCAACGACCTGCAGTGCAAATGAACGGTGGCTATCACTGTCGAAGCGGTGCTTGGAACTAAACAAGCCTCCACAACCCGGAAGTAGACTGGAAGAAAGCGTACAATGGCACCCTATGGGAATGTCGCAACTCTTACTATCTCTAGGGCTCTGGGTATAGTATATGACTTTTAAGTGTACATTTGGTTCCATTAAACAATAGCAGCAGAAGGAGACATACTGGGCTTTGCAAAAGTTCTGTTACACGGTTTCATGATTTTTAGAGACATTTACATGTTGGAGTGAAAAATTCCATTAAATAAACTGAAAGTTCTACCTTATAGGCAGGTGTCCTTAATACAATTTTTTTCTCCGGTGAAGTTGTATCAAGATAGAAGTCAAAAGAGTTGAGATATCTGCTCTCCTTCATGCTGGCCACAACAAGTCTGACAGAGCCAAGCAGCTGAACATCAGCCGGATGACCGTCCACAGAGTTGCGGAGAGGCTCAAGAATGGTGAAGATCTTTCAGTGATCTTTCAAGAATGGTGAAGACCTGAAAGATCTTCACCATTCTTTAGCCTCTCCGCAACTCTGTGGACGGTCATCCGGCTGATGTTCAGCACAAAGGAGAGCAGATATCTCAACTCTTTTGACTTCCATCTTGATACAACTTCACCAGAGAAAAAAAATTGTATTAAGGACACCTGCCTATAAGGTAGAACTTTCAGTTTATTTAATGGAATTTTTCACTCCGACATGTAAATGTCTCTAAAGATCATGAAACCGAGTGTAACAGAACGTTTGCAAAGCACGGTACATAGCTTCATTTAGCCATTAATGGAAACTTTTCTGTGCAAAGTGATCATGGTCAGCTTGAATAATTATGATCAGGAGAGTATGTAATAATTCATACAGGCCTACTGCTCCACTGAGAGTTTGTAAATAATGCACAGTAAGATATTACAGCAATAGGGTTTAATAAAAACACACAGTAAAATCATATGGCCACATATTACCTAAATTTTGTGTCTTTTATCGAGGTTTACAAGCACTTACAAGATTTGTGCAAGAGTTAAACATCATTAATAAATAGCTAAAAAAAATGACCAAAAGTGAATATATTTGGAAATCTGATCCTGATACTCTATATTGGCAGTTTTTTTTTCACCTGTCAGAGTGACTTAGTGCTAATTTTCCCATCCTTCCTGACAGCCTCCTGCTTCACCAACCTGAAGAAGAAAATAGACTCATATTGTTTGTTTTGATCCACATCATTAGTTCATATAATGCTTTCCAGTTGTCTTACAGGCAATAACAGTGTGTTAACTCCACAATGATGGGCCTCCCTTCTCTCTCTCTCTCTCTCAGGATGAAGAGGAGGAAATTAAGCTGGAAATCAACATGCTGAAGAAATACTCCCACCACAGAAACATAGCGACTTACTACGGAGCCTTCATCAAGAAAAGCCCACCAGGACACGATGACCAACTCTGGGTGAGTTAAACAATCCATGAATAATAAGAAATGTCATGACAGCAAGTTAAAGTAGGTTGAACTAAATGTAAGTCATTCTTTAGTTACAGTGGGTACGGAAAGTATTCAGACCCTTGACATTTTTCACTCTCTGTGTCATTGCAGCCATTTGCCAAAAAAGTTCAAAAGTTCATTTTTATTCTCATTAATGTACACTCAGCACCTCATCTTGACAGAAAAAACAGAAATGTAGAATTTTTTGCAAATTTATTAAAAAAGAACAGCTGAAATATCACATGGTCAGAAGTATTCAGACCCTGTGCTCAGTATTGAGTAGAAGCACCCTTTCAGCGAGTACAGCCATGAGTCTTCTTGGGAATGACGCAACAAGTTTTTCACACCTGGATTTGGGGATCCTCTGCCATTCTTCCTTGCAGATCCTCCAGTTCTGTCAGGTTGGATGGTGAATGTTGGTGGACAGTCATTTTGAGGTCTCTCCGGAGATGATCAATTGGGTTTAGGTCAGGGCTCTGGCTGGGCCAGTCAAGAACGGTCCACAGAGTTGTTCTGAAAGCCACTCCTTTGTTATTTTAACTGTGTGCTTAGGGTCATTGTCCTGTTGAAAGGTGAACTTCGGCCCAGTCTGAGGTCCTGAGCACTCTGGAAGAGGTTTTCTCCAGGATATCTCTGTACTTGGCCGCATTCATCCTTCCTTCAATTGCAACCAGTCGTCCTGTCCTGCAGCTGAAAAACACCCCCACAACATGATGCTCCACCACCATGTTTACTGTAGGGATTGTATTGGGGCAGGTGATGAGCAGTGCCTTGGTTTTCTTCCACAACTACCGCTTAGAATTAACACCAAAAAGTTCAATCTTGGTCTCATCAGACCAGAAATCTTATTTCTCATAGTCTGGGAGTCCTTCATGTGTTTTCTGGCAAACTCTGTGCAGGCTTTCATGTGTCTTGCACTGAGGAGAGGCTTCCGTCGGGCCACTCTGCCATAAAGCCCAGACTGGTGGAGAGAGTGCAGTGATAGTTGACTTTGTGGAACTTTCTCCTATCTCTTTGACTGCATCTCTGGAGCTCAGCCACAGTGATCTTTGGTTCTTCTTTACCTTCTCTCACCAAGGCTCTTCTCCCACCATTGCTCAGTTTGGCTGGACGGCCAGGTCTAGGAAGAGTTTGTGATCGTCCCAAACTTCTTCCATTGAGGATTTGGAGGCCACTGTGCTCTTAGGAACCCTTGAGTGCTGCAGAAATTCTTTTGTAACCTTGGCCAGATCTGTGCCTTGCCACAATTCTGGTCTCTGAGCTCCTTGGGCAGTTTCCTTCGATCTCCATGATTCTCATTTGCTCTGGACATGCACTGTGAGCTGTAAGGTCTTATATAGACAGGTGTGTGCCTTTCCTAATCAAGTCCAATCAGTTTAATTAAACACAGCTGGACTCCAATAAAGAAGCAGAACCGTCTCGAGGAGGATCAGAAGAAACGGACAGCATGTGAGTTAAATATGAAATGTCGCTGCAAAGGGTCTGAATACTTCTGACCATGTGATATTTCAGTTTTTCTTTTTTAATAAATTTGCAAAAATTTCTAACATTTCTGTTTTTTCTGTCAAGATGGGGTTGCTGAGTGTACATTAATGAGAAATAAAATGAACTTTTTGATTTGGCAAATGGCTGCAATGACAAAGTGAAAAATTTCCAAGGGGCTTGAATACTTTCCTGTACCCACTGTAGTCTTGACTTTCACAACCACTGAATTTCCACAAATAAAAGGCCAGTAATCAGTAAACTTAATTCAGTTTTCCTTTAGTAGCACAAATTCACGACATATTGTCATCTTAGTGCTTCATATAGTAAGGTGTAAAGTTTATTTAGAGGAAACCAACAAAAACAGTTTAATTGGGGTCTCTTTAAGCAAAATCTGGGGAGAAAAAACAAAGGTGAATAAACTCCTGGTGCTTTCATATAATGTGCAGGCCGAATAAGAGTATTCTACATTTCCATCACTTTGATGGCCTTTGATTAAAAAGGTTAATCCCATTTTAGTTCTGGATGAACTCATCTAAAACATTATAATTCGTCTTTTAATCCTGTCCAGCCTGTTGTTTCTTATGATGTGTTTTTTTTCCACAATAAAAGCCCTATTAAGAAAATTTTTTGTCCACTGAAATGCAAAAGGGCTTTTAATTTTACACCGTTATAGAAAATGTTGCATTTGTATTAATGGTGTTAATGCAGTAATTTTAACATGACAAATGGTGGCAGATCAAAACGCATATGACAAATATACATATCGAACAGATTGATTAGAGGTAAAGGCCTTTATAAAGGATAATAAAAGGTTTTGGCACTATTTGAGGAATACGGTGAATAAACTAAACCTAAGATGAAAATATGTTAATGAGAACATTTGTAGAGAAATTGAGCAATGAGCAAAAGAACAAAGTTGGGCTGATTTTACATTAGAGTTGGGACTGTTCCATTTGTACTGAAGTTTAAATCATCAAAAAACCTGTCTTCCCTCTAATTAGAGCTGCAAATTATGTTATTTGAATTTACATTTACTAGTACAGTTCTGTCAGAATAGATGTTTCAATAGTTGTATTGCTAAAAGAAAAAGGATTTGTTGTGTGGAAAAACATAATTCATTATTAGCTGTTTTGCTACGACACACAAAACATGTAATGGGTTTTCTTAAAAAGCAACTTGGCTTTGTCAGTAGTGATAACGGACTAGAAAGATATTACACGTGCAATTAACATCTATTTCCATTGCCAATGTGTTGTGTTATGTTGTGTTAATCTGATAGTTGATTAGTTGTTTGGGTTAAAAATTGTCAGGAAAATGGGGAAGAATGTTCAATGTCGTTTTGCCTAAAACTCAAGTTGACATCCTCAGATGTCTTATTTTATCCACAGCCCAAAGATATTCAGGTTACTGTCAGAGAGGGGAAAGGAACAGGAAATGTTCAAATTTCAGAAGCTCTCTTGAATTTAATATACTTGTCAATATCATCAGAAAATGTTCAAAGTTGTAATCAGAGAAATTTAGGCTTTTTTGTGAGCAAAATTACTCAAAAACTTCAACATAATTGGTAATTAATTAGTATTTGACAACTACTGATCATTCATAGCAGTTCTAGTCCAGATGGAGGCTTGCTGTTGGGTTTATACAGAGGTAAATATTTGCACACACCCCGTCTGTTTCACAAACAATGCAAAGTTTCCCTGAATATTACACCTATACAGACGCTCACATTATAGAGTAATAAAGCAGAGAGCAATATCATACAATCACACAACAATCAAAGAAAGGAGAAACAAGGTGGTGCAGAGGAATGAATAAAACAAATGAAACTAACGGCAGAGGCAGAGAAAGAACCAGAAGGTGGAGAAGAGCAGCAGCAGAGATTTACAGCAGCTCGTTTGTTAAAGGCAGAATTAGTTGGTTTTATGAGGCTGCAGCTCTGCTGTTCCTCGACAGGACGACTCTCACTGCTCATCTCAGCCTCTGTTTGTTGTTACAGCTGCTTCCACCAGCCGTTTTTTACACGCCTTCACTGTTACGGCTTCATGCTGGCTGCTTTGTGTTTGTGTCATTTTTATATTCATGTTCACTTCAGTCTGCTGGAGAAGACCTCTCAGTGCGTTTGTAAAGTGGCAACACATAGGAAACAAACCACCAGCAGCTCAGAGATCATTAAAAAAATATGCAAATTAGGGGAGGAGCTGCTTGTGTTAAAGTCATATTAGAGTGTAGAGTGTCCTCCTGATGTCATGATTGCTAGCTGGTAATTACAATCTCAAAATTGCTTGTTCATATTTTGGTATCCTCTTTAACTCTCTATACCACAAAACTCACCAGGCAGTGTGAAAGGTGTATAATTATTTTAAAAAAATCACAAAAATGACCACATTTATTCGAGCCAGAAACTGTAAAAGCAGGAAGAATATTTACATTTTTAACTTTCTAACGGTCCTTGACTATATCAGGTGTGATGTGCAGCCCTGTTTAGCAAATTATCCAAATCAAACCTTAAAATTGAGATATTTTATCACTTTACATTTTACATTCAAAATATTGCCAAAAACAAATCTTTTGTTCAAACCAGGTTCTGCAAAAACCAAAAAATTCTGTGCTATTCGGCATAACCAAGAAACCATCAGTGGCACAGCTCCAACCAACAGATGACAAAAACTCACTACGTTTTGTCTAAACTGCAGGCAGTGTTTTACTCAAGGCAGATGGGTGACAAGTATGAATTACACGAAGAAAATAAAAATATAAGGCGTAAACTATCTATAGTAAGTAGAGACACTGTTCTATCCTGCAGCTTTGAAAA
This sequence comes from Acanthochromis polyacanthus, assembly GCF_021347895.1. Lineage (NCBI taxonomy): Eukaryota > Metazoa > Chordata > Actinopteri > Pomacentridae > Acanthochromis > Acanthochromis polyacanthus. Next base: position 12,020,464 of record NC_067126.1, on the reverse strand, counting down.
GACTTGAACAAATTGTGTACATGTTGATTCCAGGTTTGTTCAATTTTTAAAAAAAAAATCCTTTTTTTATAATTCGTGGCATTATAACTTACAATACATTTTTGAGATCTCCCTACTTTTATTTATGGTTGATTGTCTTTCTATAGAGGTGCGGGACTTTACATTAATACATTTAAAAGAAGAGCCCACAGAGAGAAAAAAAAAACGTGACAGGAGCAGAAACCGCTTGGGAGTTCAGAGGGTTAAATATAAACTATATTTGTTATAAAAATAATTAGTACCCAACGTTTGAAAATAACGTTGCTTGATTTTAGAGCTAGTACATAGTTCAGTATTGTTTACTAGAATTAGATTAGAATCATATTCTGTTGTGATATATTGTTATACTATACAGAAAGGCAGATGTCCGAATTCATTAACAACATACGCATTGAAGTTTCTGTTTGAAAATTTTAATCTGATGTGCAGAATCACTAGTCAGATATTTTATGACATGAAATTATCTGAACCCAAACTACTCAGTGTCAGTCACATATTAGGCTGTATTTGCTTCATTCAAATAAAATTCTATAAATGTTGGTGGAAGACAGTGATAAGAAACTCCCTTCACATTTGTTAACTCTTTTATTTTTCACATTAAGACCCACATTTCCCAGCAGCCACGTTGTTTCCTGACTCAATCACATCTCACTCCTGCTGCCATCTCACCAGATGCTCTTAAAGTGCTCCAGCAGATTTGCATTCAGACAGAGACTCACAAATGGAAAATGCAAAGTCCAGGCTAATACATTCTATGATTCTGTTTGTTTGGGATAGTGACATTACAGAAACTATGTGGTAAGCGTAAGTTGATGGTAAAGGTGATGGTGACTATTTCTGACCTCTGAATGTGTCTTCTTTTCTCCTCCAGCTGGTGATGGAGTTCTGTGGTGCCGGTTCTATCACAGATCTGGTGAAAGAACACCAAATGGAAACTCGCTGAAGGAGGACTGGATCGCCTACATCTCCAGAGAGATCCTCAGGGTCGGTGACAGATATTTGTTGTTCTGCATGCTGCCAGAAGTACAGATATTAGTGTTCCAATGACTACTTTGGCAGATACCATCAAAAACTGTCAACTTCTAATTCAATTTAACTGTTATACACATCAAAATGTTAAAATATGGCACAAAGCGTACAGAAAACACTTCTATCTTGTGATCCTGTTTCCAATTTCTACTTTTATTTTTCCTCCAGTTGCCAAAGCAGCTCTGCGAAACCGCAAACATAGAATATACTGTTTTTAATTTTCCCTTTTTCTCCACAGGGATTAGCTCACTTGCACGCTCATCACGTCATCCATCGTGACATCAAGGGACAAAACGTGCTGCTGACTGAAAATGCTGAGGTTAAACTGGGTAGGAGTTGGTTTGATTTTGCTTTGAGTTGTGGCTTCAGACTGTAAACGGTGAGGTTTGGACGACTGCAGCACCAGATTTGACTCAGCACTCTGCCAGTTTGCCAGCTCGAGCTTTTGCATTTCCAGCGTTGTATTCTAATGTTTCACATGACTGCACAGCTGCAGGGCTGCACACAAAGTTTTCACAGTCATTTGCAGGCACATGAAAACACACATTCATCTAATTTTATTAACTGATCGCGATACAGATCCTCTTTCATGCAGTTATAGACGAGCAGGTTTTGTTGTGGAAGTCGCAGTTGATATTTTAACTTGCAAAATATGAAAAATATAAATCTTCCTGTGTTCTCCAAACATTTGTATGAATCGTCCACTGATCAATCTAAATTCTATGTATTTAATTATCTACAATTAGATTAGTATTTGTAACCAAGGTACTCTTTATGACCTTGTTTATTGCTGTCCTGTGACACACACTATGAGCCACACGTCGCCATGGTGGAGACATGAAAAACACTCCAGGATTCAGCTAAAAGAGGCGAAACAGAGACTTTCAACGGAGCAGCAGCTTGACCTTTAACACTCACAGTCTGGAGTCAACAGCGACTGTGGTGAAGTTGGAGGGAGAGAAAATGTGTAAAAATGTAATTAACATGGGTTAAAGAGCAAGTGACTCTTATTTAGCTTTGTAGGTGAAATGCTGGAATTCTTTGACAAAATTTGTTTGCTTTCAAACAGGATCTGGATTGTTGTCTGTGAGCTAATTTTAATTCTTAGAGGTCTTGGCCAGATGTTTTCGAATGCTCTTAATTTTGCCTTTATGTAGCACATAAAAACATGTCTACCATGCCCATCTTTTTACAGCACATAACCTATATGATCTGACTATTATTTTTTTCATGACCATGTAAACCTATTGGGCCCGAAAACACAACAAATATCAATCCTGTTCAAAACATATTTGTATTGGCAACAAAAAACACAAACATGCTAAATGCAGCTTTCTGAATGTTGAAAATGTAAACATAGGTTGTGGATATGAACATTAACAGGGTAAAAATTAATAGAAAATAAAATTATATACAAATGTTTCCCTTAAAAGCATATGTTTCTATAGGTGTCTTCAAAACAGCTTGCATAGAAAATAATGCAGAGAGCGACGTCACTGCTTTGAATTTGCAGTGTAAATAGTGCAACATGTAACATAAAAAGGTAAAACTGATAGAAAATCAAACTATACCACAAATTCTTTCTTTAAGCGTCTCCTGTATAGTGTCTGTACGTGGACTTTACCTAACTTACATGAGCCTAAATGCTTAAACACATGACTGGACGCTGTTTAGAACCACTAATGATGGGTTTTACTTGTGTTTTTTTTCAGTGGACTTCGGTGTGAGTGCTCAGCTCGACCGGACGGTGGGTCGGAGGAACACCTTCATCGGCACGCCATATTGGATGGCTCCGGAGGTCATAGCTTGTGATGAGAACCCTGATGCCACCTACGACTACAGGGTGAGGACAGAAGCTGGATCTGTTTTCATTTATTAGTAGGTTACATGTCACAGAATGAATTTGGGACCAACTGGAACCAAGTGTTGTATTATGAATACCAAAAACCAAACATATTTTTGCTTTGAAATGCAATAGGTCAAAAATTATTTGTTTTAATTGTCTGCAAGTTTGTGGTTCCAAAAACTGGCATCACCTAAATTTAGGGGGTTTGCAGGAATGTGAAAGCTTAAGAAACCACTGTTCACACTACTCCTTGATTCAAATAGACACAGACAAATAAGAGAAACATTCACTTAAACAAGCCGTAACTAATCTCATCTTCCGTTCTCCAGAGTGACCTGTGGTCTTGTGGGATCACGGCTATAGAGATGGCTGAGGGAGCACCTCGTAAGTACTTACAAAACATAAAAGCATTGAAATAATAAGTTTAAGAAACTGGTATAAGTATTGTGGAATCATAATATGACAACTTCTGCATTGTCTGGTGTATTTTTGACACTGGTTTCCTCAAATATGGAGTCAAATCTAGTGTTTTACAGCACAATTTTTTTTTTAAAAAGGTGCATTTTTCTGCAGCTTCTGCAAATAAAATTAAAACTTATACAGTTCATGATGATGGCAGATGTAGAAAAGTACAAGACATGCAAATAGATGCTGGACAAGTGGTGTAAAACAGAGGAAATTAGTCAAAGTAACTAAAGCAAAATATGTAAAAAAAATATTTTTTTTATCTTAACATGAAATTCCAGCATCACTATTGACTTTCCATTGAACCCTTGTAAGGTATGATAAATGCACAAAATAATCTGTTTCAAATGTATGATTTGTCATGTTTTTAGTCTCACTGATCTCTTCTCTGTCTTCTTGTTTCCTCACTACAGCTCTGTGTGACATGCATCCAATGAGAGCCCTCTTCCTTATTCCTAGAAATCCCCCTCCTCGACTCAAGTCCAAAAAATGGTGAGACACATTTTCCACTATTATCCTCTCTTTCAAAATGATCTCTTATAATCATAAACTGGCTTGTGGTTGAATGTGTAAAGTAACTCACATTTACCTGCCCTACTAGGTCGAAGAAGTTCTTCAGCTTCATCGAGGGCTGCCTGGTGAAGAACTACACCCAGCGTCCTCCCACCGAGCAGCTGCTCAAACACCCCTTCATCAGGGACCAACCCAACGAGAGGCAGGTCCGCATCCAGCTCAAAGACCACATCGACCGAACCAAGAAGAAGAGGGGAGAGAAGGGTGAGTCCAAGAGGGAGATCTGTCAGTTTGAAAAGAAAACTCGAACGCAGCTTCATCCTATGAAAAGAAACTGAAGAATCCAACATTTATTTACCATGAAAGCATTGTTTAATCAGTCTCCTTGAAACTTGAAACTTTCCAAGATTAAAACTTTTGTTGATTTATGTTGAGTTTAATATTTCAATGATGGCTGTAAAATATTTTTTCTTTAATATCCACAGATGAGACGGAGTATGAATACAGTGGCAGCGAAGAAGAGGAGGAAGAAGCATCTGAGCAAGAAGGAGAACCGAGGTAACGACAAAGTGTTATTACCGCCCGGCAAAACTGCGTTTTCCGGAAGGTATTGTTTTCACCTGCATGGTCTTGCTTGCTTGCTTGTTTGTCTGTAACAATTTGGTTTCCGCGTGATAACTCCATAAATATTGATGTAGCCTCACCATATTTGGTACACAGGTGTACCATAATAAGACACAGGTCAAGTTCGAATTTGGTGACCGTGACCTCATTTTCAAGGTCACAGGGGTCATCTTTGTTGCCGGGCGGTCCAAGTTTGGTCAAACCTCTTGTTATTTTTTAAGTTTTTTGCACCTTAAAAGGAGAGCCATCTGATTTTATTGCACTTGTGTAATGGTAATAAATGCACTTATTTTCATATAACAATGCTTTAGTGATCTTAGTGATGACTTCTTGTCAACATGTTGACGTCCTGCCTCATGTTTACTCAGTATTAATTACTACATTATTACTTTAATACTCATAGGTTGAACCACACCCATCTTCAGATTCATTCTGCATTTTTATCTCAGCTACACACCTGTAAAGTTTTATGAGTCTGGCTTGTAAAGTTGTGACGTTATCGTGTTGACAAACTCTGTCCACAGACACACATTTAACACCTGCTAAGGTAATCCAAACAGCTTTTGTATCAGTTCCTGTAACAGGTGTCTCCTGGATCACATTTTCCCCAATGACACACAATTAGTCAGACTCACGAGGTGAAAATAAGTGTGTATGGTAATAAAATATTGCATTCATGCGCGATTTATTGAAATAGTTTAGAAAAAGAAAGAAAATGGGTAAAGAGATGAAATGAAAAAATACCATGGATATGTACTTGAGTGTTAGTTTTTCTCACTGTATTTTTGTCTCAGGCTTCAAAACGTGGCATTATGATTTTTGCTTAAATGACAACAAACAAACTCACTGTCTCAAATTGGGAAGTCACTAAGAAAACGTCAAACAATTTATGCGTTAGTTTCTTCAGACTTAAACAAAAGGAACTCTTCACACATTTATTACTTTAGGCAGGTGTGCAGGAGCCAAAAGATTCTTCTTCACACTGTCTTAACTTGCAAAAATACATTTACTAGCGTGACGTTTTGGAGTGAGACATTCTGACTGAATCTTATGAATTTATCCTGGGTGACACACCAGCTTTAACCTCTCTCTGTTTCCTCCATACAGCTCCATTGTTAATGTCCTGTCACCATTATCATATATTTTCTATACAAATTACTGCACATTTTAGAGGCTTTCTTTGAGGTTTGCAGATGGTGCAGACATTGTGAGTTTCCTGGGAAATATGAAACGTGTCACGGCCCTCTTATTGATGATTTTTAACAATGGTGTGATGAGACCTTTTTGCAGTTGGATTTATTCAAAACAAACAACATGATTATTGATTTTAGAACTGAAGCTCAAACACATTAAGGGCCAGAAGGAGAAGTGTGTGATTGATAGCAGATTGGGCTTTGTGTTGTGTAAAAAAAAGAATGAAAGCATCTAAACTGTGCAAGTCAATTGACATAATTTTAACTTCTATAGAGCCTCGATGAAACGAAACACACACCTGCAGAAACACAGTCAGCAGCATTGTCAGAAACAATGAGAAAATAATAGGAAACCAATGAAGAAGCCTTCAATATTGGATTCAAACTGTCACTGATCACCTTCATGTGTGTTTCTTCTCAGTGTTATCAGATTAATAAACCGTCATCAAAGAGCCTTTTAAAGTTCTGAAATCTGGCTCCTATGCCAGATGAGTCATCTGAACTGAACTGAATGTATTGATGCAAAGCTGCAATTATTTTTTGAACCTTTTGAGTTCCTCCAGGGTGACACAGCAGCTTGAACCTCTTATTATTTCCTCCATACAGCTCCATAGTCAACGTGCCCGGTGAGTCGACTCTGCGCCGCGACTTCATCCGGCTGCAGCAGGAGAACAAGGAGCGTTCAGAGGCTCTGCGCCGCCAGCAGCTCCTGCAGGAACAGCAGCTCCGCGAGCAGGAGGAGTACAAGCGCCAACTACTGGCTGAGAGGCAGAAACGAATTGAGCAGCAGAAGGAGCAGAGGAGGCGGCTGGAAGAGGTGAGCAGCACAGAGTCATAAATTACCTGTCAGGCTTTTTATAGCTTATGATAACTTTTTATTCTCCCAGTTAACTGCTGAGATCTGAGGGTGTGGTGATATTACTGCAACACAATCCTGCAGGGCAACGCAACAAAACAGCAATATTTAAACACTTGAGAAATTAAATAGAGTTGGTCATTAAAGTTATTGCCCAATTATTGTGATAGTCTGTCAGACAGGAGTATTCACATTAGAGTCCACAAATGCAGAGGATATTTTTAATGTTTGCTTTTATTTAAGCTTTCATACATTCATTTAGTTAGGATTTTACACTAAAAAGTTAAAGTAGACTTGCTGAACCATCTAAACTTCAAGCAGATTCTGGGCCTTTTTTTTTTTTTTTTGCTCCTGTCACATTTTTACTCCTGTAGGTTCATTTTCACTGCAGTCCTGCATCTCTATGGAAACAGCAGAAACATTCCTAGAAGTTAAGGGAGTTCAAAAATGTAATCTGTTAGGTATGACAATTTTATTTGACATAATTTCTAAAAGAATGAAAAAAACTAAAGTTGATTTTCTTGGATTATTTTACAAAAATGTAATTAAAGCATTTATTTTTCCAAGTACCCACAGATGATACCAAAATGAACAAAAAACATGACTCAACATACTGTAGATATTTTACTGCTTTTCGTTTGTTTCCGTACTTGTCTCCTATCTGCTCTGTATAAATACAGCCGACAGTTTATTACAGTTCAGCTGAAAAATGCCTAATTTTTTGTCATGCCACTGCTGGACACCCACAGCTTCACATTTGCATTGAGGAGCACAGAATTTTATTTAATATTTTTTTACAGAATCTGGTTGGAGCAAACGGTTCATTTTTGGACAATTTTTTAAAAGTTATTTTTCGGCTTTATTTAACAGATTAAGTTGAGAGACAGACAGGAAATTAGGGGAGAAGATCTGTGGCCAAGGGCTGTGAGCTGGAATCGAACAGACCACCGTTGGGGAATCTAGATCCTGTTTATGAGTTGCTTGCTCAACCACTTGAGCTATCTGGGTGCCCAATTGTTGGATCAGTTTAAATGAGACTCCTAGAATAAAGTTATTTTGATGAAATATCATAATTTGTCAATTTTACCAACAGAACAGCATGTCACAGATGAGCAGGTTAGGTAGAAGGTTAGAAATCCATACATTCTGTTTAAACAGTTTTTGCTTCTGATAAATGCTTCAATTTTTGTTCCCTTTTAAACCTACCATGTCTTTCAAACCCACCAGTTTGTTTTGGGCCTCTTTTGGGTTCAAATTTCTCATAAAGTTGCCTTTAGAGCTGCCTTGTCTCATCTCTGCAGTTAGAATGACTAAATATTTGTAAAATCTGTTTTCAGTAAAGCCTTAAACTGCTAAATTAAAATCAGGTTGCCTCTTAAACTACCAAGACAGACATCTGTTTAACAGAGAACCATGTCTTCATTTTGCTTATAGAACCAGAAAACACTGCAACCTTAATTAACATGGCACTGAAGCATCTGGAATGTAGTAGCACACGTGCTGTGCTGCTATTCATAGATTATTCATCTGCATTTAATACCACACAACCCTATTTATTAGAAGATGAATTAATTACAAATTCTGGCCTTGATCCAGGGTTTTCTGGCTCTGAATGGGCCTTTTGGGGATGAATACACACAACAGTAGACATGATCAGTCTGTATACAGTGAAGGCAATGAATCTGTGGTGACTTACTTGACAGAAATATATGCATTTTCTTTCTGTTTGTGCCCATTTGTTAAACAAAAATATCTATTATGCTTGAGTAAATGAAGCCCAAGTTAACAAGACTTGTTTAACAGTTGAATCGCTATTTTTATTCCTAATTCTTAGCATCTGACGCTGATGATTTTCCTTTGGTATGGCACCAAAAATTCCTTCACGCATGAAAAAAAATCCTGATCTTAACTTAATACGCTGCATTTTAGACTTTTTAAGTAAATGAACTCTCTCAGCTCCCACTGACAGCATCCACAGGCTCAAGTTAAGTCTCCTGTCTCCATTATTATACAGTTCATATACAAATTACTGCACAAGAAAACATAAGAAGTTTGCAGATGATGCAGACACTTTGAGTGTCCTGGAAATTAATAAAACGTGTCATTGCTCAGTATTTGATGAATTTCGAAAAGTTATATGATGTGAAGCCTGTTTGCAGCTGAAGGTATCGAAAAACAAAAGACATAACTATTGATGTCTGGGCTGAAGCTCAAACACATTAAGAGCCAGAAGGTGGAGTGTGTGATTGATATCAGATAGAGCTTTTTGTTGTGCAAAAAGAGATGGCTGCGTCATCATTTTAATGTAGACAGGAACTCAATCCTACAACAACGCACTCAGCAGCTTTGTCAGAAACAGTGAGAATTTAGTAGAACGCCATCTAAGAAAGCTGTCTGATCTATTTCACAGAAATGTTCAATATTGAGTTTAAACTGTCAGTGACCATCTTCAAATATGTGTTTTCTTTCCAGTTTAATCAGATTATTAAATGGTCACATTGGAACCTTTTAAAGTTTTAAAATCTGCCTGTTTTGCAGAAACCAAATCATTCGTATGAGATCTTAATAAAGCCTGAACTGAACTAAAGAGTAAATGTATTATTCATTATTTAGGCATCACAGGATCCCTCCCAGCAATTACACTTAATGTTTGAATAGCACTAAAAATAAGCCTATTGCAGCGAAAGTCTTGAGTTATTAATGAAGTTTTGTACACACATCCTCAACAAGCAGAAGAGATTCTCCTTTGAGACTGAATGTCACCATTTCTACAATACTGAGAAGCGTAACGTGAAATTCAATTGTGTTTTGTAGTTTTTTAGTTGTTATCTTTTGTATTAGTTGTATCTTTTGAAATGCTAACAGGCTGAAATAAGTGGTAGGAAAAAGGAAATGCATCACTGTGGATAGATGTGTGACTTAGCTACTGTACAGCTGTTGTACTCTGATAAAGTGAGGAAAAAGCCTTTAAATCTGTGTTTGTAATACAAACTGGTTGTCTCCACGTGTGTAAAAAATGCTTCAAATGGTATCAGATGTTAAACCATACCATGGCAATCGTGTCCAAACTATCGCTCAATGGATTAGTGGAGTAATTAATCATTTGATTGACAAAGCATTAATCAGCAACAGTTGAAAGTTTCTTTAAATAATTCCAAGTCATTTGCCATGCACAAGTGCAAACTGTTTATTAGTTTCAGTTCTTTAAATGTGACAGTATTCAGTTTTGCTGAATATTCTCATATGTATCATAGTGAGTGCTTTCTTCATGGTTTTGGGGCAGTTTTTTTTAGTCTGTGAATTTTGGCTTTGGATCAAACAGTTAATTGGTAAATTACAACACAAACCTCCACAAATTACGGATTTATGAATTTTGGCATCAACTGCAGCTCCAGCATCCACGACTGTAGATACAGATGAATGTAGCCTCTGGGCCTGAAAAGTGAAGCCTGTGCAGAACTGCCTCAGCTATGAATTTGAAAACCAGTGGGCCTGAAAAGCATGTTGTCTTTACAAAAATGCCAAAGTTACACCATTTCTCAGAGCGAAAAATAGTAAAAACAGGGAATCGTGAAATTTTCCTCTTTGTGATGATCCTTAAACTATTTATTGGTGATGTGTCGTATAGTTGGGAAAAATCTAAGCTTGTTTCATTTAAAAATTTGCTAAAAAAAATATATATATATGTTTTTTAATACCAGATACAGTAAAAAGCAAAAAAATGTTGCTGTTTGGCACAACCAGGAAGCGAAAAGGGACTCAGCTGTGACCAACAATGGTGGGACTTCGATTCTATGAATTTCATGCCTGGATTGGGCTGAAATGCACCAGACTGAGGGCTATTATTACACAGAGCAGAGAGGTGACAAATGTGGAAGAACTGTATTAGTGACACCTTTGGACACTTGAAAAAATGTTGAAATTTCAGTTTCAGGCTTTTTGATTTTTTTGTAAAATAATTAACCAAAGAAATGCAAATCTTCAGGCATTTTTCTTATTAATGATTTATGGAATTATAACTTTGTTATACTGCAAAAAAGATATGTTTGAATTCTCATTTTTTATAGACATGGTTGTGCTGTTTCCATGTAGATGTAGGACTTTATATTGCAGTGAAAATGAGCCTATAGGAGCGCAAAACACAGAGGAACTAATGGATGTTTAGATAGTTAGAACTGCATTCTCTCCAACAACCATCAGGGGGCAACTCCTCTGGTTACAAAAAGAGGTCTGATTGTATGAAAGTCCATGAGAAAATGACTCTACTTCCCACTTGATCTGTTACCTCAATAAACGTTTTGGTAATCAGTTCATCGTCCTAATCAGTCCCTTTTAATAAAGCATGATGTTCATTCTGCAAATTATAATGCCATATAGTGTGAAAAAGATAATAAAGCTTCACATTCAGTTCAGCAAAAATGCAGCTTTAATACATTAGTAGCAGTAATACTAAGACATAACAATTTATAGCCATGTTAGGTTAAGTTTGGTTTAGTTTGTTGAGGTTATAAAATTTACTTCTGAGATTTGTGTCTTCACCCAAATGCAACATTAAAATTTCACCAGCAACATCTCCAGAGACAATCAGTATCTCTGTCTATTGTCTTGTTATTGAGAGTATTTCTTAAGTAGAAAAGTGTCTGTCAAAGTAGGACGTCCTCATTTTATGGACACACTGTGTTTTCAGCTCAGCTCCACTCTGGTCTCAACTCGTTTGTGTAATGATGAAACAGTGAGAGCCTGAGGGGGAACTGAGCTAGTTTGTCAGGTGCAGTTCATATATGTGCACGTTATGTCGGTGTAATAAGATTAGAAAGTTTTAACTTGAGGGGGGGGTTGGTGGTTAGATTTTTAGCTTGATAATTTCATATAATACACAAAATCAATTTAAGGCTGCTGTGAAGAAAAAAAACACGTTAATTGGTGTCCCCCAGAGAATGAGTTTGAAAGCCCTTTTTGTAATTATCCTTTATCTCTCTGAGCTGTGGTCCTTTTATATTAGCGTCTGAATGAGCCGGGCTGCATTTCCTCCTCACCTCCTTCAGGGAAGAGAGAGAAAACTGTAGAGATGGAGGGGGAAGAGGGAGAGAGCTGCAGAGAGATGATTATAAATGTGGACAGGAGGAGAGCAAACTAAATTCTGTGGAGGCAAAGAAAAAGAGGCAGATCTAAATACTATAAGAGGGGCTGACAAACAAAGAAATTCAATTGTATGCAGTGACTTTCAGAGAATTTAAACATGCTCTAACAGCCACTGGGCAGATGTAAATTCATTACACCTTACAAGTGTCAGGTCTCCGTGGCAGGAGAGGAGAAAAAGTTTTATTTTTGCTCATGTTTTCCCACAGCAGTTACAGCTCAAGGCTCTGTTTTTGATTCATGACGGTGCTTGTAGATGAATCACACAGTGGAAGCCACAGTTGAACGCAGGCCATGTCGGATAAATACCACTGTACATGTGCTCTCCTGTTTAGATAGGTCACCTCCTTCAGAGCTCTAAATGCTGAGCAGAGAATCTGTACAAACACGATGCTTCACGACACTGAATCCGCCGCTGACATCCTGCAGCTTTCTCTGCACCTTTTCATAACACAGGACTCAGTGTAGTTCCTTCATCTGTCATCTTAGAGAGACGTGTTTTAGCCAGACACTCTGCCTGTCAGACTTAAACTTCTACTCTGATTAAGTGATCAAGTCATAATGCTGCTCCTAAAATGTTGACATTAACTTCCTCCTTGTCACTTCAGCTCATCTGCTCACTGTAGTATTTATATTTTCTCTACTCAGATTGGTAAATACTCACATTTAGACCCTAAACTGTAACATGTATCTTTGTACATCCAAAAAAACGTGTGTAAATAGAGTTTAGAAAGGGCAAATACCAGACGAAGGATATTTAGGCCACATGAAGATAGCCTTGTAAATCCTTGACAGCCTGTGGATTTGAATGAAACAGCAAACGACATGAAGCAAAAGGTTAGCTATTAATGGACGTAAGCATCAGTAGCACCCAAGACTGTATATAAAATAGATGTAGCCTCTGGGTCTGAAGAGTGAAGCCAGTACAGAGCAGTCTCAACCTTCTTAACCCAAAAAACCTGCTGGGGCGCTTAAAAGGCACGCTGTCTTTACAAAGCTGCCAAACTTACATACACTGTTCGATCGTCAGATTTTCAACTTTCCCACGATCCTTGAAATGCTCATTTGTGATGTGCAGAAAGCTCAGAATCTAAGCCTAAAGTCATAGTATGTCATCAAATTTCACTTTATTCTACTTTTTTCATTTGTAAGTTTGCTAAAAGTGAGTTGATTGCTGTAACTCGTTTCTGTGATGTTCAATAGATGACCTTAAATGTGTTGCATTTCTAAAAATTTGGAAATTGCACTCATATAAAATCTATAGTCTCTAAAAATCAGCGTTGGACTCCACTTAAAAAAATGTGCCTCATCATATTAAGAAACCCATATTAACATCTTCAGGTTGCCCATTTTGTCCGACCAACAACTCAAAATTCTTTTGGGGGTTTTCCAGTATATGTAAGAGTAGCAGGTGTCCTTTGTATCACACTGAGGACAAATACATTTAAAAGTGCAGAATAATATATGTTATCGAGCCCATATTATGCTTTTGGGTTTGTTTGTTTCTTTTTAGAGCATTTGGTGCATGTAAAAGGTCAACAACTTTACAAAGCCTAAATTGTGTGGCGTTTTTTTTCCCCACATAAAAAATACTATGACTGGGGCCAGGCTTTTCTTTCTGTTACTTGTTTACATCACTGTGTTACTCATTTACATAATGCCTAAATAGCAGCTAGTTTGGCCACACCCTAAGAACGAACAACTTATTTTCAATCTGTTATGTCCTCCCAAGAGTCACATCATGGATCTGCATTTAAAGTGGATACCCAGTGTTGTCCTGCTTTTGCCTGCCCAGTTGACCAATCAGAGCAGACTGGGGAATTCAGTAGGGAGGCTTTAAAGGAGCATTTATGACAAAGAGTGAAAAGCAGCAGAAAAATAATGCGTTTTTGAACATTAAAGTCTGTAAATATTCTAGGAGACCCTCAAACTAAAAATATAAACCTCTAAATTTGCACAATCGGGACTCTCTAATCAAACATCAAGATGTTGTTCACCTCATTAATTGATTCACTAATCAACTGTTGGTTGTAGACTGGAAAATATCTTGTCAAAATCACAAGAAAAAACTGAGACCGTTTTTGACCGTTTTCCTTGGAAACGGCTACATTTCAGTGTAGTTTGATTTTAATCCGTGACGTCTACCATCTACAAACACAATCAGTAATTAAAACCATTTGTCTCCACGGTCTGATGAAACAAATGCACTTCAAATGACATTTAAGCTTGTTTGACTCATTTGGTTTGCTGGCAGCTAAGACTGATTTTTTTTTCCCTAAACTGCTCTAAAGAAGCTGATGGATTCATTTAGATGAATGCAGGCCTGTCCCTGCAGCAGACTCTTTTCTCTGTTGACTTTCTTTTCTTTGCAATTGTCAAAATGCCTGAAAATCAAGTTAACCTTCAGGGCCTTAGTCTTGTCATCTATACCTGTGATGCTCAGCCAAGCTTTAGTGTCACCAAAGACAACCATTTTGGTTTATATGATGGAAGATTTTCAGCAACAATAAAGTACAGTTTGAGTCTTCTAAGATATTCCATGTAGGCCGCACACCGAGGGGTCTGATATCCATGTAGGTCAAATTAGAATAATACTGTTCAGTCATACAGCTTCTGGTTTCACTCTCAGTAGAAAACATGAGCTCTGCGTCTCATATGACTTGACAAAAATCTGAAGTAGGACGCTGAGCAGGTTTCTCTTTTAACTCACCTCCTGTGTCCACCTGCAGCAACAACGGCGCGAACGCGAGATGAGGAGGCAGCAGGAGCGCGAGCAGCGCCGGCGTGAACAAGAGGAGAAACGCCGCATTGAGGAGATGGAGCGACGTCGTAAAGAGGAGGAAGAACGACGGAGGGCCGAGGAGGAGAAGAGAAGGGCCGATCGAGAACAGGTATGAACTGAAATCACAGAGAAGGGAGATGAAGACGGAGCAAAAATGCGATGCATGTAAGAGTTTTTTCAAAGTAGTTCAACATGTAAACATGCAGCTAAACTGAAAGTTTATATCATACCACTGATATGCAAATTGCGGCAAAGTACAAGTAAATTGATGTCTTAAGAAAGCTCATTTGTTTGCTTATTTTATTTGTTTGTTTGCAAATAAGAGCTTTTCAGGAATCAGTCATTCCATCTCAAATAATCCAATTTTTACGACAGTTTTGGCTCGACCGTCTCTGGTTAGCCCGAAATTTTTATGCTATAACATATGAATATTTACAAAAGTATTTGTGAATTTTTAGATTTATATATCATGTATTGCCTAGCAAATATTTTGTAAAAAATTGCCCATCTACCCACTGTAATGTGTGCTCAAAGATGGGACTTGTCATATTTTAACTCAGCCATAATCAGGAACTATTTGATCTATATTTCCAATATTACAGATTATGAATCAATGGTATGATGGGAAATAACACTGAAAATGTCCGGCATTTGTCTTTCATAGTTGCTGAGATGTTGTTGTTCAAATCTCAAATTTCATGTGCGAAAAAACTGGCAATTAAAAACTCCGGATATATCTTAGAAAATACTTCATATGTCAATTTAAAACATTACAGATCCCATTTTAATTATTTATGATTTTAAAACGCTTTAAAGCAAACCAAAGATGGTTGAACTAAAGACGCCTGATGATTAATCGGGGGGGTTAGAAAAAAATCTAAAGATTTAAAATGTACCGGTACAGTAAAATATTTTTGAAAAAATCTAAAATATTATGTCAAATTGTAGCTCTTGGGTTAATTCTTGTGCTTACATGACGCTTGAAGTTCCGCTTACTGTTCTCACATTTGCACATTGATAGATATGCCTCATAATAAATACTGTGTGGTTTTCTGATTTTCAATTAATTGTGGATATGTTTGATGGACAGGAGTACATCCGTCGCCAGCTGGAGGAGGAGCAGCGGCACCTGGAGATCCTGCAACAGCAGCTGCTTCATGAACAGGCCATGCTGCTGGTGAGTGTTTAAACCACCAACATCACTTCTGCATTTTAGTTCATTTCTTCCTATAATATTACAAACAGTTTTTATGTGTTCTTAGAGTACTGGCCCCATTATTTTATTTCCTTTGCCTGTATGTTTCCATGTGTTTTATGTCCCATGTGGTTCTGTTGTAATGTTTTCACAACTACAGCCCAGGTTGTTAAATTTCATATTGCAGGTGCTTATTATTCCACCGTTACAAAAGCTCTCCTGATTCTGTTTACCTTTCCTTCTAAACCAAATCAAGTTTTTGGGAATAGCTTGTGATTTTTGTAGATCTGAGGGGAGCCTTTAACAGCTGAGGTCTAAACATAATAAACATTCTCAGGTTTTTCTGGGGAAGTTGGGATGTTTACAGGCCCAGCAGTGTTGGCAAAGTCGTCGCGAGGAAACCAGTCTTGAAACAGGAAAGGGGGCTTCCCATGTTTTTATTCCAGATGTTACAGGTTTCATGCACAGACATTGGGTTATTTAGGGGGTTTGTATGACTTAATGTTGTTCATTTTAAAGGATTCTGTTCCTCTTGGGGTTATAGAGGATATTCACATAATAAAAGGATATGACCAACCACATCCCCACTTCCAGTTTCACACCATCACTTCGTCATTGGCTCCTTCACAGTCACCATTCATAAACTTCAGTTTGAAAAAACGTGTCCAAGTCTGGCTTTCACCCTTTGGTGTTGCTGATTTAAATTTTAAGTATTAAAACATTTGAAGATTTCAGAGAATACATTTTATACATCATATTTAACAACCTCTTGCTATATATAGATGTAGCTTCTGGCAATGGGCACAACTATCCCAATGCATTAGACTGTAAAACTGTATTAATGGTTCAGTGGTTTTAATAATCATGACCACAGTTAAGTGGTGTAACAGGCGTGCAGTTGGACGCATTACATGTTTTCCCACCAGTTTGCTTTTGCTGGAGTTGCTTTAGATATTTTTTAGGGACTGTATGAAATTTATTGATGTTAAGAGAGAGACTAAAAGTGTTTAATATTAAAGAAAAGTAACACCTTCCCCAAGTAATAAATATTTGGCAGCACTCTCAACTGCTACTTTCCTGCCTCCTATTTCTTCACAAAAGCCTGATTTCAAGTTGAGTATTTTAATGGGCTACAAATATTTACGTAGACCAAATTGCACACACTGTCCTGTTTTTGAACCAAGAACTGCTAAATGAACAGCGTTACTACCGATGATACTGAGCAAACAAAAGGGGGGAAATCTGTGGTTTCTGAGGCTCTTCAGCAGCATAACATTTGCTCTTCATCCCTTTGTAGAACAGATTAAGTTGCTCAACATGAATTACAAGAGTTGATCAAAAATTTTCGAGACTGCGCCTTCAAAAAATAAACACCTGATTTAAATTTAGCTGCCATCGCCATTTAAGTAGTTTCCATGTGCAACAATTAAGTGCTCCCAGAGCTTCTGCAATCATTGTAATGTTCCCTAAAGGTAAATATGTTGAACAACATCTGCAATGGGATCCTTCAATTTGAATTTCATTATGGAGAAGAAGCTGTCGTCACAGGAAACCAAATCTAGCAAATAGGGTGGATAGATGATGACGATTGTTTTGCCTTGGCCAAATAGAAAAAAAATGTAATCACCATGTTGTAACTCTGGAGGATTAATTTCTGCAGAAAAACCATATGACTTTCTAAGAAAACAACGGATATGCCCTTGGTGTGTACCTGACCGGACACGTTGTTCAGTTTAGAAACTGCATGCTTTTTTGCTGTAAATGCTGCTGTTTCTTCTCTGGATGGTATCACCAGTAGTGATCCTCAACATGAAGGTCAGATCATCCCGGCTGCTGACTGACAAAAAATGTCAAGTTATTTGTCTGCATCCATTTCAGATCAATGCAGAAATTGGCAAGGCAAACCTGTCAGTGGTCATTCATGTAAAACAGAAATTCTGCTGTTAAAAGCATAGTGACATCCAAACACTACTGTTACTGTTTGCACACATTGCCCATGCACCACAGTCTCTGAATTTTTTGACCACCCTTATAATTCTTTACCTCTGTATGATGCATTGAGGTTCTGTTGTCTAGTGAAACAACTTCAGAGAGATGATCTTCACTTTCTACTAACGATAAAAATCCACATCTTCCATTTCTCTGATGCACTCATTCTACAAGCAACTACAAAATAAAAAGCACAATTCAATCTTTGTAAGCAAATATTATTGGGTAAGAAGAAATGAAATAGAAATTGAGTGCAAGGAAAAACACATCACCATCCATCTCTTCTCAATAATTTTCATACAGTCCCATAGGTCCAGTTAGGCCTGCGTCTCACCATTACCATGTTACAGTGACGCACAGTTGTGTGCCACATCAAAGGTGTTGAAAGTGAGTTGTAAGTAATGAGCAGTTTTAATTCTGAGAACATGTTTTCTTGAATCTCTCCAAAGGAATATGGTTTGTCGTCATGCACATTAGTTGAATTTGACATTTGATTCTAAATTGCTGGTAGGAATAAATGTTTTATGGATCCCAGAAGGTACTGAGGCGTCATCTAAATGGGTCCCTAAACATCAAAGTACAGTGTTGTGGAAACCTTGACCAGCTTCTTTCTGTCAGTGGTTTTGGTTCAACTTGACCCTCCCTGTACTCAGGAGTACAAATGGCGGGAACTTGAGGAGCAGCGACAAGCCCAGAAGCTCCAGAAACAGCTGCAGCAGGAGCAGGCCTACCTGCTGTCGCTACAGCAAAACCAGAACCTGGATAGTAGCAAAGCAGCCCCACAACAAAGCACCAAACCTCCACAGAACCTTGAATCCGATGTGGTCAAGCCCAAACAGATCCCTGAGACAGATACAACGAAGCAGTCACAGAGCATTGAGAAGACACAGTCCAGTCCGGCCTCCAGTCTGGAAAAAACTACAAAACTGAATCCACCGGTTGCTGACCTTCAAGGCAATGCCCCTGACTGTGAGCCGGTCAGAGAGGTGAACCTCGAAACTCGACGCCGTTAAACTGACTGCTGTAGAACGCTTCCTTTGCTTGTGTGTACTCACTCCCACTGCTTTGGGTGTGCTGTGTACATGGTGGTGGAGCGCTGGTGGTGTGGGGTGAATGGATGCTTCGTAGACAAGCTGTGTCACTAGAATTCATCATCTTTTTCTAAACTCACAAGTCTAATAATTAAACAGGTCCATGATGCAAATATACTAAAGTGACTCTGGACCAACAACAAAGTCGGGGAAGACTCTTCTCATGTGAATATTAAAACAGGGTAGATGCTAGAGTTCAAGGGAATCTTGAGGGAATCTATGTGTCCTGGACGTACCATCATATACAAACAAGCAGCACACTCACATTTTAGTGCCCTGCAGCTCTTTAATTGGCACTATTCTGGGGTGAAAGACCAAAATTGTTTGACAGTTTATTTCTTCCCACCATGACCACTAAGTTCTCAGTGAAACACTTACCTAAACAGCTCCTCCTTCTCAACGAGGGCCCCACTGCTCTTCTAATTAGCCTCACTGTTGTCTTTGTCGCCATATTAGGAAGCTTCTGTAATAACGAGCCACCCCATTAGTCCTCAGTGCGACTCCCTGTCTCTTCCTTTTTGGCGTCTCAGTGTTCCCATTTAGTGCCTGGTAGGGGAGAAAGAGAAGAGAGACACAAACCCAAAAGATACCCACCGTCTAAATCATCCATGCAGTCTTTCTTTTTTAGGTTAGTTGTTTTTTTTCCAAAGGAATGGATAGGCTTTTCCATTCACAGGGCAGCACAAGAACTGCCAGAAATGTTTTCAGAAGTTCACCTTGCTCAGGGGATTTAAAACAAACACTGGCAGCCATGTTGGAAGATGAACACTGAAAGAGAACAGCAGGTGATTGTAATGTTCAATTTGGCCATTTTAGCAGAAGGCTAGAGATACTAAGAATAGCCTAGTTTAACTAGGGTCTGATTGTCAAAGTTCAGTCGTCATTCCAGTCAATAAAAACCTAAAATAGTCTTGCTTGCAGTCAAAAAGAATACTCTTTCACCCGCAACACGAAGCATCCACGAATCAGTGAATCAGTGTCCTGGACCTCAGTGTGTGGCCTAACCTTTCTGTTTTTACTCCACATGAAAAATGCATGACACTCTTGCTCTTGTCCTTCTAGCAGGGATGTGGGAATATTGTGGCGACAATAACACTTCTGCCCTTGAGGAGGTGCTCTGTTGTTCCTGCTGCTGTGCCTGTATCAGCGGATGACTTTCTGACATGTTTGTACCACTGCTAGTACAAATCATCTCTTCTCTGTGGGAGAAACTAACATACTGTAGTGTGTCATAGCTTCTGTCTTTTATGTCTTCTTTATGTACTGACACACACTGGCCTGTATTGTATTTTCGCTAATGCTGCTGCTGGTTTGTGTTCTCCGTAGGCTGATGAGCGATATCGGAAGAACATCCAGGGTTCTCCTCAGGCAGCTCAGACCAAACAACAGCAGCCTCCAGTGCCACCACGCTCCGAGTCTTCATACCCCAATGGGAACTCAGCATCTGAGGCGCCTGCCATGCACCGGCCTGTGGAGCCACAGGTATCAAAGATAACCTAATACCCTTCTCTTAAATGATTCCTTCATTTTTAGTTCACTTCTGCTGAATACAGGGAGCACTCCGAGTTGCTGTACAATGGATTGTTTGTCACGACTTGAAGTGTGCTGGTGCTTTTCCTCTCCAAACCATAAAGTACATGTACATGGAGTCATATGACATGACTGTATGTCATATGATGACTACCTTTCTCTCACTTTGATCCGACAATAGCAATCTAGCTGTTTTCCTAACTCTCCTTCCCATACGACTGAAACCGCAGTGACTCTTGTGTTATTATTTCACACCTAAGACTTTCATGTGTGGTTTCCCACTGTCAGGTTGTATTGGGAAGTGGCTGCAGGGAATGCTGACGCAAGTGCTGAGAATAAAGCCTGATTCTTAGCTCGTTTTTCAGTGTACACAGAGTCATAGTTACCATGCCAGCTTAAGTGAAATTTTGACTGATAGGGTTATAGGAATGTCCCCATGTTCCTTAAGTGTTTCAGTCTCCAATTCAATCCAAGTCATTTAATATTTAATGATTCTCTACTCGCATTATAGAAAATTTATTGTCCTCCAGCCAGACCTTGTATGTTTAAAACAAACTAGGACCAACTGGAACATTTAATAAGTCCAGCAAAAAAAAACAAAACAGGACAAACATCCACAGTGCTCAATTTGTGTTGTAAGTGAATCATTTCATATTATTATTGTCATTATCGTTCAAGAAATTATTCAAATTTGCATCTCAATCGTCTTGCCAAACATTGTACTCGCTCTTTAAGATACCTGTGTGACCGCAAATGTTAAAGGAATGGACTTCGGTTCAATTGGAGACCAATCGGTTAAGAAATGGCTTTGTTGGGACATCCCTAGTTTAAAACATTTAGCACTTCTGTCTTTATATGCTTGTTTCCCGATGAATCAGCACCTAACTGGAGTAGCAAATGCACTTTTCTTAATGGAGACAAATCAAGTTTGGCATGTGCTATGACAATCAGCCTCATCAATCCACAAACCTTTACTTTTTGGTCATAAACCTACCCTTTAAATTATGTGGACACTCCGAGTTAGATTTTTTTAGATGATGCTGTCAGCCTTACTCTGCCGACACTGGCCATGTTAATACTGAATAGATTTATGATGCTGTCACTTTACAGCTTCCACTTCATGGGGGGAAGTGGATTTAAAAACTTGGCTCTCCTAAATGCTGGTTCACTGGCAAAGAACATTTCTTCTGCTTGTTCTTGTTCCTTGCTATACTTTTGTGAGTAACTCTCATGTATTTCACTTTCTACTTTTTTCTGTCAGAGTCATTCCTTAAGTTTCTCTCTTTCAGGTGATTTCCAAAACACGTCAGTCTTCAATGTGAAAGAGTTTTTAGTGCTTTATTAATTAGTTGTGCTGCTTTCTGTGGTTTCACTCCTTTTTGCATTGTGTCTTTAGCTAAATTATTTTAGGTGGTTTCATCTGGATATTGGATCCACCTTTCAACTGAACTTGAAGAATCTTTTTTTTTTAATTTCAGGGTTGTCATCACTTCTATTTCAATCGAGTAATTTAAATAACTAAATTGTGGAACTGCATTAAATATCGAAGCTAATGACAGATTTATGATTTTCAGACTGAAGAACTTTTTTGTATCAACACAAAGCCAACAGTTGTCTCCCTTGTTATGAAACTTTTCTGTGGCAATGATAAAGAAGTGATTACAACCCCCCACTGTCATAATTAACTCTTTAGTTGACAGAGCATTCACCCACAAAGCAAAAGTACTTTCACCAAATGTGCAATTATTACAGTCGCTTTATTTCCCTCAGTGTGCGAATGTGTGTTTCTATGTGAACATTTCTGTCTGGTGGTATGTTGGGGTTTTGTGCTTCTCTGCTCTACATACTGTACCTCCACGTTGTGTACTGGTGATGAAAAACATCCATAATTCATGGGCAGCTAGATTTACAGCACAGTGACTCAGACAGCATTAGTCATTTTTCCAGCGAAGGATTGAATCCACTTAGCATGAATAATCAACAGTTCATTGAAGTCAATCTGTTATGAATATGTCACACAGATTAAATTATACAGAACTGATGCTGTAACGGGGTAAAATGGGGGTGATGATGTAATTCACTGGTGTGTTATTAAAGCATAATGTTAAAAGAGGATCCATCAGTTTTCTCTCGTTAGCAGCAACTCATCAGACTCAGATGTGCTGTTGTGTTTTATCACTGTTACACGCAAAGACTTCTAGCTGTACTGAGGAACTCGTCTGATTAGAGTTAATTAAATACAGATCCTAATTTCCAAGTGGCAAGAAACTCTTGAAGCACTTGGTAAGGTGCTGGAGCCAGTTTGCAGCCCTTGAATTCATCTATGAACATTTTACTGGAATATCTTCATACCTAAACGACAATTTATACTGTTTGTGTCGTGACATATATAGACTTAAACTTAAACCTCTGTGGCTGATGTCTGGTTTGATTTAACAGCCGAAACGGCTGAGTTACGGTTAGGAGAAGATTGTGGTCATGCTGCAGATGGATACACTGTTGAAGTCACACGCTTCCTTGCCCCAACCATGAATGTGTGCATGCTGTTAAGCGTGTTGTGTTTCTCCCTATATGTATGTTTGCATGCCAGCCTGTTTTCAGTCCTTAATACAGTTTATCTTCATACTTGGTTTTGGTGTTGAGTCCTTTTGAGGCCTTAAACAGGTGAAATTGAGTTTTTATCACCTTGACCAGAAATAAAACGGCAAGAATTGAGTGTTAATGTGGACAAAACAGCTGGGGGACTAAATTCAAAGCTGAAAAGTTTCGTTTGGAATGAAATTTTACCTAACTCAGGCAAAAAAAAAGGTTGGAGATGTGTTGAAATTGTGTAGTAACTGTTTTAAATTGCATCTAATATTGTTATTGATACATTATTTTTGAAATAATTCCCTAGAGGTAATTAAAATGACCATACAGTCAATTAAACAGACTAAAATGACTCAATATTATGTCAGAATGCATTCAGCTTCATATCTTCACTCATTGCTTGTGCATTTTTTTGCTGCTGTCCATTTTCCACTGTCACTCTCACAAATCAAAAGCATTACATGATACCTTTTAAGACTCAGGCTGCATTTTTTTTAAATCAATTTATTAAAGTTGTAACTGGATTAAAAGCTTTTACAGTGGAGTTTCTGCAGCCTGAGTGACAAAGGGTTTAACATGTATGTATTTTATCTTCTGTGTTCTGTCCTTCTGTTGTGCTCTGAAAACCGTGGTTCTTTAGGGGATTTGCAAAGATTTGGAGCCAAATCGTAGCCACTAAAGCTAAAATATCTGTAGGTTTTATCTTGAAACATGTACTGCGGCTGCTAATTTCACAGATAAGTTCTTTTCTTTGTAGTTGGAGTCAAACGTACAACTAAAATCTGCTGCTGCGCTGTTGATTCGGTATTTTACAGCAGTAGTTTCTAATTTTGATGCTTGTATTTTAGAACACTGATGGGTCTATACTGTCAGGTTGTCAGTTAGTGTTCCAGGTTTTAAGTGTCTAGATTATAAATTAGAAGAGCTCTGGGCACTGATGACCAAAATTAGAGCTGAAAGATCGTTTTGAATCCCTTTCGCCTCTAACAGACAGACTGAATTTAATGCCACCAGTTTAACGTGAAGGCTGCAGCAGCAAAAGGTTAAATACCCTGAGTGAGATTACATGTGTGTCTTCTTCTTCCTTCTACTCAAGGGGTCTTTAATAATCATTTAATTATAGTCTCTTTATTTTCATCCATGTCAACTGCAGAGCTGAAATTATGAATATAGAGCAAAATCCTTTAGATGAAACATGTCAGCAAGTAGGAGGTAAATGTTTCTTGTCATCCTATTTATTTATAAAAAGGCAGCAGAATATGCTGTCTGCTAAATGAGAAAATGTGTTTTTTGGCATCATTAGTGAAAGCAGGGAAAGCTGTTGTAATTAATTAAGACTACTGTAGCAAATTAAGTTGATCACTAAAGCAGACTGTGAAAAGACACAGTTCCTCCTAGATATCATCACTTGGAATAAACACTCCCTTTGGTGCACACTTATCATTGAAGCTGTAGTGTCATCTTAGAATAAGAAACATGACAAAGACTGAAATGTAAATAAAACCCTTCAAAAAAATGCCAGTAATGGTATGTATTCTACAACTGAGAAGGGTTTGCGTTAAAGCTTTACATCAGTCTTTCTGGAGCTTTTAGAAAACGATTTATTCAAACTCAAATCATCAAAATAATAATAATAATAATAATTAAATAAAACCATTGAATGAAAAGGTGTGTCCAAACTTTTGACTGGTAGTGTATATTAACTCAGCCATAATCAGAGACTATTTAATCATTCAATATTGCTGAATTTCAATCAATGTCATGATGAGAAATAACAGTAAAAAACTTCAGGCTTTTGTCTTTAGTAGTTCCTGAAATATTGTCATCCAAACACAGCCTTATCTAAATTTCAGTGTAAGAAAAAATGTGCTAAAAGTGACAATTTAAAGTAAGAAAAATTTCGCAGAAACTATTTAAACATCAACACTTTATTGTATAAAAGTTTGAAGCAAATCAGAGATGGAGTAGCAGAAGAACCCCAAAGATTTGAGATGGAATAATCCAAAAATGCTCCTCGAGTACCGTTTTAAATTTCCTTGTTGCTCCCATCTTGACATACCCCTAAAGACACTCTGAAGCCCCTGTCCCTTTTCGTACGCTGCATGCAGACTGACCCGTGCTCCCCAATGTGTTCTGTTTTTGTTGTCTGGAAGGTTCGTTCCCATCTGGCTGCCTTAAAGAGCAGCAACAGCGTGGCCTCGTCACACTCCTCCATTTCCGCCCCACCTGTTGTGTCGCGGTCGCACTCCTTCAGTGAGCCGCTTGTCCCTAGCTTTGACAGTCTGCACCTTCACAACAGCCACGAATCTCACCATCACTCTCCATCATCATCATCACCATCACCATCACCATCATCAACGGCTGCACGCACTGACCCACAACCCATTTCCCAGAGTAGGCCCTCGCCCTACGAACCGGCCCGTTCAGAGGATGTCCCGCCCCGGGTAAGGATAGGAAGAAAGTCCCCCTGCTGTAGTCTGGTAGCTGTAGTTAAAGACTAGACACAATTTATTTCATAACTGATCAAACAGAACTGATTCCCAAAGTGTTATCTTCAATACTTTAATAGCCACTTGCTTGCTGCCTGAATATGCAATACCGGCATCAATAATTTACTCTCTATTGCTTTTTCTTTTCTTGTTGGAGAAACATATGACTTTATTCAACCCACATTAAATTAGAAGAAAAATTTTGTTAATAAGCTAGCTGGCTGGCCATGAATCTCTGAAGAGTCAAAGCAAGACATTCTTTATTATTCTTTATTTAGACTACTTTTATATTACCTTGCGATACATCAAGCAGTCCCTGTGAAACATGTACAGTTGGTATATTGGTCCAGTCCACTTCTAACACATCGCCAGTTTAAAAAGACACTCTGCAGATTCAATGGAAAAGAAAGATGATGAGACACTTCACATGATGCATTTAGTACTCATTCCTCATTTTAAAATTCTGGTCTCCTCTGACAGGTGAAGCTGTGGCTGGAAAAAGTAACTGTTCTGCTGCTTTTGTGGGTTAATCTGAAGTTGTATGGAATGTCGAGCTGCAGGATGGACAGATGTGTTGACAACACACAAGAAAGTGCTCAGAAATACAGTAGCTTCAAAGCAAACACTCAAAGACTCACAAGTGTCAGCATTACATCGGTTTAAAACAGTCATAGCCATAATCAAACAACCAAAGCACAGGCACGACCACACTGACAGCTCTGTCACCTCAGCTGTACAGTCATAATGTCCAGTACAGCAGTCAGTGAGAGAGCTGGTGAACCGTGATGCCTATTTTATTGAGCTCAGACTTTCTGTAAGTGTTCAGGGAAAAGGTTATTACAAGGTAACTAAAAGTATTGCAAGGCAGCACAAAACTTTTCATGAGGTAATACAAAAATAATCCTCAAAAAATACTCACTGTGACCTTTCATTGCCTCCGCAGCTGGCAGCATCAAATCACTTCTTTACACAAATTCAGTGTCTGCCTCAGGTTATGTGAGAAAATCAGATATTCCCGAAGAATTTATTTCATTTGATGCACAGAGTGTAAGAAAGAGGAAACTAAAATCACGCTGGAATCAGTATTGGCACAAAGAGACTTAGCTGTTGTTAATATGAATCACAATAATCAGTGTGGGCCAATACTTAACAGTAGGACAGGTCAAGACAATCTGTCTGTCTGTCTCATGTTGCTTTTTCTTCTCTTACCACACCAATTTAGACTTTTACTATGTGACCACAAAAGAGATAAAAATAACTGACAAACAAGAAAAACACAAGTAAAGAGTTGTGTGCTTTCTACAGGAATGTACAGGGTGTTGGACGCTATGGCTAAGTATAGGAGAGACAGGAAAGTTATGTGGCGGTGCCCACATGTGTGGGTAGTCACAATCCAAATAAGTCAAAAGATCTACATTCAGTCAACAGAGCCAAAATTAGCTCCCCATGAGACAAAGGAACCTTCTGTCATGAAGAGCTGCGGCTAAGACATATCACAACCCTGTCAAGAATTGTTTGAATACAGTGTAAACATCTAAATAATCAGGTTTACAATGACAGACCTCACAGGAGCCATTTGAGTCTTGAAATAAACAAGAATGCTACTAAAGAAGAATTGACATATCATTAACATCAGTTTCCATTTTGTCCCAAACTTCAACCTCTAAACAAAACAGAGTAGCAGCTGGATATTCTGTTCTGCACTGCTTTGTTGTTCTGCTCTTTGGATGCTACTGAATGTTGTGCATTGGCTTTACTGAATTAACATGCGAGTCATTGAGGGGAAAATGTGACTACTGGTGTTAAATATGGCTATTGGTGTGACAGTTTTGCTTCACAGTGGTGCTCTGGGTGTGTGAGGACGAAATGAGGTTTGGCTTGTCCAGAAAATTATTTTGTGGTGTGGAATTAAACTATATGTTTTTCACACATGAGATAAGAAAGGGCAGTAATACTGGAGATGCAAACCCTATGAGCAACAATGACTGTGGCGTACAGTTTATTTCATTACTGACTTTGTTTGAAATGCGAGCTTGTCTTAAAACAAACCTGACTTTTGTCTAGTTTTCTTAACGAAGTCTGATGAGCTATGAATACAGTTATAATTTGTTTACAATCATGAGGTAGAAAGCATACGGCTATTTATTTGGCTACTGTTTAGAACATTTTGCCATTTAGAGCTGCTGTGATGTTGAATTCTAATGGGTTGAAATATGGTTTTTGTTTTGTTATTAATTGTTCAATGGTCTCTGAAGCAACTTCATGCTTACAGAGTGTGTATGTATAAGCTGGTCACTGTTTTTATCATACAAGGTTCCTGTTAGGACGACATCAAGGTCGCCCGTGTTGTCAAGGCGAGATTCGCCTCATCACCACAGCAACGCCTCACAGGGTGGCCATGCTGTGCACCGCAACGCTGCCAGGTAAATTCTCAAGACATAACCCTGGTCTTTGTTTTTGTCCCTTTACTTTTAACCACTATTGTTCCTGCTCTTCTTCTGTTCTGTCTTTGTTATTAAAAAGTTTCCTCTTTTCTAATATGTCCTGTGGTTTGGAAGCTTTGTTTAGTTTTGTTTATTAGGATCCCAATTAGCTACGGGATGCAGCAGCTCCTCTTCCTGGGGTCCACAAAAATTTAAGAGGACTAGAGAATGTTGTTTGAATGGACTAACTGATTTTTAGGTGCTTTACGTCTAAAAAAAATACATATATTTGTGGGATTATGTAAAAAATAATCTGAATAAAACTTATAAACAAAAGTCATGCAACTATTTCATAAAAATGAATATGATTTGGCATATGAATCATATTTGAAGTATAAAAAATTTAGGAGAAACGCATCAAAAAGGTCCAAAAAGCTCTGAATGCAGTATCTGTAAAGTATAGAAATTCATTAATAGTTGAAAATTAACAAAAAACCTGAAAATTTCTGAATGTTCTTATATTAGAAGAGCACTAAAACATACATAAACATAACATTAACATTACATTACAGATGTCTAGGTAGAACTGGGCCCAGAATAGTGCTCTGTAGGACTCCACTGGTTATATCTGTATTGGAGAATATATCTGGGAATTTTCTGTATGTTTAAATGGAAAAGTTCTGACACAAATGAGATCTTTCAGTACTTAAACTCCTCTTCGTTAGTTTGAAGCCTGCAGGAGATGTTTTGTGCAGCAGAATAAATCCAGGCTGCTGTTCTCAGCTATCAATTAAAAAGACATGGAAAAAGAACGGCTTTCTCAAAGACTGTGGGAGAAACTCTCGCCTTGTTTGGATCTGACATCATTTTCGGTGCACTCGCTGTCTTCACTGTCTGTCTGAGCAGCTACAGTCTTTGTCTGTGGAGTTGAGTGGGAGGGTTTATGTAACAGTGTGAGCTGTCGAGCTTTGTCTCTTATTCTTAATTTGTGTGTAAATGTATGTGTTCTCAGATAGATGCAGTTTTCTGTTTCCAAACCACAAGCATTTTCATGTGATTCTTTGTGTGTCACCTCTCACCCTTCACCTATTGAGGTCTATTTTTTCCTAACATCTAGAACTTATACTCTATGTGTGTACTGTAAAATTGCTTATTTCACAAATTTACATTCATCAACATGGACTTTATATACAATCTAATGGTCAATTAACCGCTATAATTATATGTTCCACAAAATACTTTTAGATAGAAAACTATGCCATATTATATTTTTTGGAGTCTAACGCATCCCTTGTGTTTCTTTCTCTGTATTTCTGAACACCTAAAGGCATAATTAGTTTTTATCTAAGCAAAAGAGATGAGGAATTCACATAATTTTTTTAGATTTGGAATACAAAAAAAATATTCAGAAATCATGCATTATGCAAAATTCTGATAACTGTAACAGCACATTTACCGTTTCACAGTTTATTGTTTTCTGTTCAGAATCTTTGTGCTTTCTTCTCACCCCACAAAAAAAGTATATTGATGTTGTGTGTCAGAATATCAAACCCACCCAGTGTTTTTAAATCAAATCACACAGTACAGTGCCTGCAGCATCCCTACCATTTAAAAGTTGCTGTCTGTGTAATAGTTCCTCTGACTTTCTTGACTCTGCTGTCTATTGCCTCTGCAGTGCAGCGGAGCCTCGGCTGCTGTGGGAACGAGTGGAGAAACTGGTTCCCAGACCTACCAGTAATAGTGGCAGTGGAGGCTCGAGTTCCTCCAGCAGCTCCAGTAACTCCAGCTCTCAGCCCGGTTCTCACTGCGGCTCTGGAGAGAGGTTCAGGGCCCGCTGTGAGTCCACGCACACTTTAACAAATCAGCACTAAGAAAACATGCCGGAGGTGGACAACATAACTGAAACAACACCTTAAAATACAGCTGTGTTAAAGTACACAACACCTTGTTACACATATTCAGGCGGAATTGTGCATACACATTTGTAGATTTGTTCCAACTATTTTTTAGGATACACTGACCTTATCACCTCCACCTCCTTCAGCCTCTTCCAAATCGGAGGGTTCGCCCCTCCAGCGGCCAGAGAATGCTGGGAAAAAACCAGAGGAGAGGAGGGACTTGGTCAGGCCAAACAAACCGGCGGTGAGAGTCGACTCAAAGCTGACTAGCCAGCAGCTCACAAGCTGGGATAGTTTTAGATGTAGAACTCTGTGTGTGTGGTGATAATTACATGATGGCGTGAGCCTTTTAGGCTGGAGTGTGTGTGATGATTTGGCGAGACCTGACTGGATTGTGTCATGTGATCTCGCCATCGAAAAGAATGGCGCAACCAGATTTTGTGAAATGGTTGTTTTATCTTTGGACTGAGCTCAGTGGCTGATGGGTTTTCTGCACTTATTGTTTGCTTTCTCTCCACTGGTCTCTCTGCCTGGGCAGTGGCCATTTCAATTCATGCCTTTTCTAACTTCAATATTAATAATTTTGTTTTTCTTCTGTAGTGTTATACTTTTTCATCTTTGCAGCTCTAATAGTTGTTATCAGAATTAATCCACTAACCTTACCTGCAGTAGCTTGGGGATCATCGGCTGTACAGTCATCTCTTTTCTCGTTTCATCTCTTGGCTTTGCTGCTCTAATGTTGGCTTCTCACTGGCTGGCATACATCTAACCACTTTTCCTTTTCAGCAGTGCTCTGTTTCCTGCTTTACGAAAGAAAGATTAACAGAAAATCTTATGAGGCATCCCAGCTAAAGACTTGCAGAATGGACAAAGCTCCAACAGAGGAAGAAATTGGAATTTAATGACAGAAAATGACAGGTTTTCCCTTTCACCTCCTGACATTTAGGACCTGACAGCTCTGGCGAAGGAACTGCGTGCAGTGGACGATGTTCGCCCTCCGAATAAGGTGACGGATTATTCATCCTCCAGCGAAGAATCAGACACCACAGATGAAGATGATGATGAAGAAGTGGACCAGGAGGCCGGCGAGGAGTCAACCTCTGGCCCAGAGGACTCCAGAGCTGTGTATGTACACAACTTTACCTCAGATGTCAAACACACTTTCTGTGTACTTTGCATTATGTCAGTAACAGCAGAATGCCTCAGTTAACCCTCTAAACCAATGGACTTGAAAGGCATGTCTTTGTTTTATTTTTCACCAAAATGACACCAGTCTTTAAAGCCACAAGCTATAAAAACAGATTTTAAACTACCTGAAGGTTCTTGAACTTGTGTCATTCATCAGAAAATTGAACCAAGTCTAAGTTTAAATTTATAATATTTCATCAAGATCACTTTATTCTACATGGTTCATTTAAAAATAAGTTGTTTGCACTAACCAGACCCACTAAAAACCAAAAAAAATTCCACACAATTGAGAAATATTTAGTGGCTCAGTTATGATCAGCATCATATGACAAAAATTCTGGGACTTCTCTGCTGAACTGGGTTGAATTGCAGACCGTGCTTGTATAAAGCAGGAAGGAGACACATATGGAAGCTAAATAAAATGCAGCAATGAACAACAGGTAATATATGTGGGCACTAAGAAAATAATTCAACTTTCAGTTCTCTTTTTTTATGATTTATAACTTTATTATTATTATTATTATTATTACTATCTATTTATGGCTTTTTCAAAAGTAAACAGATGAAACCAGACAGTTGAATTTCCCTTCGGGGATTATTAAAGTCATTGTATTGTATTGTATAACTGGAGTATACTGCACAAAATACATTTTTTGAGTTCTCTTTACTTGTAGCCATTGCTGTGTTGTTTCCATAGAGGTGTGGGACTTTGTATTGCTGTGAATAATGAGCCCAGAGACTGCCTGGGGTTCAGAGGTTTAAGTTTAATTAATAAGATCAGATTGTTTGTAAACAACCTGCACGTTGGTTCACATAAATGTTAGTGCAGAAGACTATATAATATTTTCTAAATAGCAATTTTTGAATACTTGTTCTCTCCTGCAGCTCTTCTAGGCTGAGTAACGGAGAGACAGAGTCAGTGAAAACCATGATTGTCCACGATGAAGGCGAGAGCGACGCCGGCTCGACTCCCTGCAAAGACAGCACGCTGATTGTCAGACAGGTACTGGGTTAAAACAAAGAGGAAAAACCAGACCAATGCATCCATCATTTACCACATATTTTCAGTTATTCCATTATTGTGCACTTTGTTTGTTTCAACCCCAAGTGTTTATCCCTTTTGTTTGTATGCTGTGTTGATCATGTTCTGTTTCTGCATACTTTGCAGCCAGTGGAGAGCAGCTAAGTGTAATACAAAACTAAAAGAGTGTAACGTAGGTGGGGTATAAAGGCTAACAGAATTTATTTATGCATACACAAGTCAACAGTGAATTCATATTTTCATAGATTTATCACTTTACTAAACATTTATTCAGGTTTTGCTAGATATTCAACCCATTTCTTCCATTTAAATTTTAAGGTTATTTCCTCAAAACAACTTTAAAAAGACATGAACAGTTATCAAATACAGTTAGCACCAACACACACCACAAAAGCTCAACTTTATAGTGCCAGAAAATAACTTACAGTGTCATCTAACCATATAATTGACTGCTAACAAGAGTTCTTTCCGCCTGTAGAATAGCCACTGTAGCTTACCCTTGGCTCTAGCTAACACCTTCCCTTCCCCTGAACTCATCAGGAACGCATCTAGACCCAAAGTGTTGTACCCCTCTTTCTACTTCCAGAGTGCAGGTGACAACAGAAAGCGTACGGGTCCCGGCCCGGGCCAAACACAGACTCCTGTTCTGCTCACAGGCTTCGCCCCGAGTCCCGGCTCGGTGTCGGGCCCGGCCCTTGCCCACCACACACCCAGCCCCCACCACCACCACCATCATCACCACCACCACCATCACCCCACACAGCACTCGGACAGGAACGGCTTTGCTGGTCGCATCCACCACCTCCCAGACCTGATCCAGCAGAGCCACCATTCCTCCCCTTCCTCCACTGCATCCAACTCCCCTTCTTCCTCCAGCCTTGCCAGTCCCTCCTCCATGTCCCCCCAGAGCCCCTTGGACAAGCTCGGCATCCTCACAGAGGTATGTCACCCAGCCGAGATCCCAACGCCCGTTGAGGCGCATCGTTTCTTTTGTAATCTTGAACAGGAGGAGCAAAGAGAGGTTGAAGTCATCTTGATCATTGCAGCTGAATAACAAATGTTTGAGTTCACAGCCTCTCAAACAGCAGCCAGAATACCATAAATTACTAAAATCTTACAAAAACAAAAACTCTCCTCAAATTGATGCGCTTTTTACACCACTGACGGGCCTTGCTGACATTTTTTTCTATCCTCAATGTGGTATAGCGCCCTCTACTGGCCACTGTGATTCTTCTCCAGTGTTAGATGGTCCTCTTCACCATGCCTTTTTGTTTCTCTTTACTGGTACAAGTCTTCTGCAGAGAAATGGTACTCGTGAAGAGTGCCATTTATGCATCATTTGGAAGTAAAAGACAATTCACATGTCCATTTAAAAAAAAAAAAAAAAGTTTTCTTGCCTTCTAAAAATCCTGTTCAGTTTATTGTGCAAAGGTTTAATGTGCAGGTTTCAAATCCAAGTAATGCTTTTGCTCCCCAATGTTTTTTAGATTTATGATCACAACAGATCTGTGAGCTCTGGTTTGAAGAGTTTTGGCTGAGAGTATCTGTGGTTTTACAAGTATTCTCCCAAACGTTTTAAATCTCATCTTATTCCTTGATGTTGCCTATTTTCAGCAAACCAGTCACATTCTCACATTCCCCCAGACAATAGATCATAACACACAGGGCAGTTAGGAGTGCAGCGGCAAGTATGTTTCCCATGGAAAAACTTTTTTTAAAATTGCATTTTCCCTCTTTTGTGTTGTTTTTTGTCAACAACATTTGTGTTTTTTAATCCTTCACCGCTGTATTTGCCTTTTGTCCTCTCTGTATTTATGATTTTACCCTTTGATTGTAATTGCATGCAAAAGAAATACCTCAGTTTGCCTGCTTGTTTGATTGCCTTTTTAATTGTTTACATGGATTTTTCTCAGTTCATGTTTCTAGTCTACACATTCAGAGATCAAATGTTCTGTTACCATTAAATCGTCTGTTATCTCTCTGTAGAGCCAGTCTAGTAACAACATGCAGAAACACAAGTCTTCTTCCTCCTTCACTCCGTTCATTGACCCACGCCTCCTCCAAGTCTCTCCATCCACCGGCAGCGCCCTCAACAATGTCGGTAGGTCACTTTCTGTTTTGTTTTTTTTAACTCATATAGCTGAGTGAGATGAAAGTCTCTGCACAACAACCTCCCTTCTTTGTTTTAGCTATTACTTACTTTAATCACAGCCAAAGGAAACAGTAGTGGCTAGTATACTTGGTCAAATGAGGATATCTGACACTTCAATCAGCATGAGAACATGAGGGACTGAACTCAAAACAGCTGACAAGACTAAATCAACAATTCTCCTCAGGCAAAAGTAAAACCCAAAGAACAATTCTGGAATGAGTTAAGTGCTGAAAAGAGACTCTGAACTGGAGAGTTGACAAAACTGGGGCATATCATGTGTTGTGTGATTTCTCCCTGGTTTAGAGGGAAAGAACCCTTGTTTATACCTACAAAGAGAAAGTCCAAATGTGTCTCTGACCTGGTGAACCACCTAACTGGCATCATAGCCACACACTGTATTGGACATTTTAAACAATTCAAGCCTCTTGGATTATAATTAGAAAATTGTTTTGTTGTACAAATTTAGACTAAAAGCTTTCTATGAGCTCCTCCTAATACATTTAAATATTCTCCCCAGGTATCTGAATGACTACAAATAGTTTGCTTGACCTGATTTACAAAAAGAAGTGTATTTTTTATATTTTCCTATTATTGTAATTATCAATTAAAATGATACTAAGCAAGTTAAGAATTGATTGGTTAACTTTGTAATTGACACTGCTCAGAGGTGAGCTCTTCTCTTTACATTAATGATGCAGCATGTATAAGGTTAACTGCAATCAATCTGCTTGATAAAAGTGGACTAATGCAGAAAATTATGCTTCGATTCAAGTAATATACAATAATTATTACATATAATAGACACAAAACAGCAATTGTTCCCATACCGTTCTGTCTGTGGATTCTAAAAAAAACTGTTACCAAGGTGGAGTGGCAGGCTTTATGGCTAGTTAACAATTGCATGGGCTTTTAAAAGCCATTTCTTGATATGATGAATATCCTTAAGATCAGGAGTTGCCAAACTTTTCAGTCCTCTAACCCTAAATTAAGGGCACCAGAGACTTGCAACCCCCACCAGCCACGTCTACGTGCACTCACTGAAAGGTCTATCCAAAAAACAGGCAGAATGACAACAAAGAAGAACAACATAATAACAATGATATTATTTTACAGTGATTTGGTATAGACTTGTAGCAGAATACAGCAGTGCAAATCTCCATTTCTAAACTGTTATACTGAGTAAACATACAGTATGTAGGAGCAGCCAATTCTTATTTTTTTGTTACAATTATGGCTAAAATATCCTTTTTCTAATCATTTTAAAATATGATTTAATTTCTAAAATCCTCTTGGGACATCCCCTCATGGTCTTGTGATCCCACATGCTTTCCACTGCTTCAGTTTAAATGGAAGAGGTCAAAGACAGGGCTTTTTAATCGCATAATATCACAAAGATTTACATTTATCTTGTATCTTGTGCTGCAAACTCCAACCACTTCAACTGTGAAGCTGTGGACAGTGAACAAAACTTAAGCACAAGCTCCTGTTCCTTAAAGAATAAAGAGGCTCAGTGTGTGAAAAGTTTAACAGCAAACCAAAAGCAGTTTGTTAGCATGCTAGCAAGGCCACAGGAGGCTGCTAGCTGCCAGAGTTAATGAATAAAGCTTTTTTTTTAATCACAGCAGTCCATTATCAAGGCCACATCTTAAAGGCTCTGGTCTACTAAAGCATTACCTCACCTGATGCAGCTGGTGATCAGCAAATGACCCCATATACAAGATTGTTTAGTCTGCATTTCATCATTTGATGACTTAAGATTTACCCTGAGATGTCTGGAGTCCAGATTTGACAAATTAAGAGAAACAGTGAAAACTTTGGTGCGCTTTCTAACACAGATACCATGAAATACTATGATGGTATGTATCCAAGTCTATTTAACAAAACCTCTGCTGTACCATAAAGGAAAATTCACATCAACCTTCTTTTTCAGATTTGAGTGGATCTGTTGATCAGTAATGGTCAACTCAAGCTTGTTTTCCAGATGCTATTCTAAAGCAAACTTCCCAGCCTTCCATTTCATACCATTATGATTTTCAATTCTGTATTTACGATTAAGAAAATCCAATGAAGGAGATTCACGCATCTTTCTAATGCTGACCATGTAACTGACCCTTACCCTGCCCGGAAAACTCTACATCCTACACCGTCCTACACCGTCCTACCTAAGCCCTTCCCTTTGACCTTTTAGGCTACGCCAACGACGCCAGACTAGCGGAGGCACTGAGAGCAGATCCATCTCGGAAGGGCTCCGTGGTCAACGTTAACCCGGTGAACACTCGTCCTCAGAGCGACACACCGGAGATCCGCAAATACAAAAAGAGGTTCAACTCTGAGATCCTGTGTGCTGCACTCTGGGGTAAGAATGAGGACGCAAACCAAGGAAGCAGGAAGTAAGAGGAATAATAGGCAACATGGCTTCAATTTTTAGAAACACAAGCAATGGCTGTGTTTAAACAGTTATACTTCATACGGTATAGTATGTTAGAAAAGGATTTAATAATTCCAAATACACTGTATGTCCAAAGTAGTATGCCAACAATACTCAGACATCTGGTCAGATTTTGCAGTATGTGAACCAGCATCTTTTCCTTTCCGTTCTAACCCACAATGATGACAAAGTTTAATGCGCATTATTATAACAAAATAGTACTTCCCTGTTGTGTGGGTAGCTGTAATACATGCTCAAAGAAAAAAATTGTGATTTGGAACAGAGCCAGTAATAGCAAAACCATCACCTGTCAACTCAAACACAATCTTATTGGTTTAGGAGACAAATACTACTTATGTATTGTAGAATTGTTTAGATTCAGCGTATTATTTAAGGTTATGACATTTTTTTAGGTTTGAAATCCTTAAATTATGACCCTCTGTAGTACACTAGATGAAAGTGTTCAATTTGTCAAAACATTCTGTGTCCATCAGAAAAGCTTGTTTTCCTGAATGTGGTGCAGCTGTAATAGTCTTGACCACATGGTGGCAGTAAAGCCAACATAAACCTCTGTATCCCATCTGTCTGACTGCAGGTTGTATTTGTAACTGAGGTCTGTGGTGTTGGTGTTCTCCTGAGTGTATATTTGTGCGTGTCTGTGTAGGCGTGAACCTCTTGGTGGGAACCGAGAGCGGCCTGATGCTGTTGGATCGCAGCGGTCAGGGGAAAGTTTATCCTCTGATCAATCGACGGCGCTTTCAGCAGATGGACGTCCTGGAGGGACTCAACGTCCTGGTCACTATATCAGGTACACACACATTTTAGACGTGTTTGCAGCCAAATCAGTCCCACGTAGATGAAGAACTGATCAATGAGATGTACTGAAACAAACTTGTAACCTCACTCGATGACAGTGAGAATGCAAATAAGAGAGATAGAGAAAGATAAAAATCATGCATACAAATGGGGTATTAGCGATTGTAGATTGTATTATAGATACTAAAATGATTTATTTTAGTCAATACAGATCATTTCTGGACATTTTAATGACATATTCAGTAAAGATCAGGAGGATTAAAGGTTCAATTTGAATTTAACCACTTCAACTTATCTATAACGGTACAAAGGCAATACTTTTAATGTTGACGCACATATCAATACATTTACACAAATAAATGTAAATAAATAAGGTTAAAGGAAGGATTTTGCAGTGACAGATATTAAATAAAGGAAGAAAGAAAAACCCAGAGTCACATGGACGGTGACCAGGTCCCAATGCAGATGCTTGTCAATAGAATTAAGTCCACAAACAGAGTTTTGTCTCAATAAATACATTTTTAGACTGAAAACTGTTTCACTTCTGCTTATCCTGCTGTGCTCATAGTGCTCAAGTATGTGTCTGTTTCTTATGGGGTTTTGTCTACTCTACTTCTGTTCCCGGCTTGTGCACAAACCCAGATACACACCTGCAAGTACAAATGAAAAACCTCAACATAAAACATATTTTGAGACAAAATGCATGGTGCATAAATATTCTTATTTCAACACAATGCCTGACTGAGTTCTAAGATTTCTCAGACTGAAAGTGCATCCACATACTTCTCCTCTTTCTCAATTTCACACACATAGAAGCAGCACAGTCTTAAATGTCACAACGGATATTTTGAGCTAACCGGATGTTGAGCAAATCCGTGCTGAGTGAGACCACGTCATGTGTGTGTATACTATGTACACTGACACACTCTTGAGCTTTCCATGATGGAAGGAAATACTAGGATGCAAGGAGTTGCACACGCGTCAGTTTCCTTCTATGAAATCATTTGCATTGCCGGCATGTAAAGAAACGCGTCACGGACACTCTGCCTGTGTTGTGACGAATAATTTCAAAGACCACATCCTCACAGAATCTCATCTTATGTAAACAGATTACTAGGAAACAGTACAAACAAAAGCCTTACACATTAAACTTAACGTAGATAGTGTGTGAATGTATCCGCAGCTTGGCTTCTTAAAAAAAAAAATCATGGTTTCTTACTACATTCATGAAAATGGTTCGCAGGGACGGCATGTCTCAGTTATAAACAGCTACACAGAAAACACTCTGTTTATGAACCTATCCTGCTTGTATCCACTGTTGCTTTTTCTTTATATCTTGTACAACACATACAACATGAAGGTGGACTTCATTAGAGACTCCAGACTGTTTTCTACTGAAAGTCTTTTTA
Source organism: Acanthochromis polyacanthus (assembly GCF_021347895.1). Classification (NCBI taxonomy): domain Eukaryota; kingdom Metazoa; phylum Chordata; class Actinopteri; family Pomacentridae; genus Acanthochromis; species Acanthochromis polyacanthus. The sequence goes on along the minus strand of NC_067126.1, from coordinate 11,981,739 downwards.
GGGCATTTTGAAACTGTTCATGTTTCCACTGCAGAAACTTGCCCTGTAGAATCTCTTTGAGGGCTGTTTTCAGGGGGGGAAATACTACATACTGCAGGGTGGGTTCCTCTGACCTTCCTTGAAGAACTACTGTGCTGGGTCTCAACACTAACTGATGAAACTTGGAGAAGAGAAATTCTGTTAGGTCAAAGTAGAAAAGAAGCACCAGTTTGTGCCCTCTTGATGTCCTCGTAGTAGCAGGCAGGTCATCCCAAATATCCTCAACGATGTAAAATTTACCACATAAGCTAACATAAAAAACCTCCATTGTTAGATTTACTACATGCTTGTAAGACGTAACCACGATTTCTTGTTGTTTTTGCACACTGCGAGTTAAAATCCTGGTTACGGCTGTACGATTCTACCCTGTGATGAAACGGAAAGCCTTAAAGGGCTAATTAGGCAGCTGTTGCAAGTTCCAGTAGTAGAAAGCCAACTATTATGTGGATTAATCCCTGCTAGCCATTTCTATTGATCTTCTGTCTGCATCTCTTCACACATTGATACTGTTATTTCTCTGAGTAGGTTTTATCCCAATTTCATTTATGGTAAAACAGTGCAGATATGCAAGATGGAGGAGAAAATCTCACCACATGACCTTATAAAATATGAAATCTGTTAGTTCTTGATTGATTATTGCAGCAGTAAGGAATGCAATCATGTAGACGTATGTCAGATTAAAAACTGACAATCACTGCAGGCTAGAATGGAATCTCAGAAAATTGTAGGCAGTCAATTTCAAGGTTATTTTATGGGAACAGCTTCATTGTATTACACTTTGGCTTGTGGCCTTCCTCAGAGTCTGCACGTTCTTTAAACTGACTGATGCAAAGCGTCAGTAGGTTCAGCATAAGAGTAAACACATGATTTAGAGAATTTGCCTTTATTTCTGAATTTACAACAGCATTATTTGTGCCTGTTAACATATTCTAAAGAATTTTATGTGAAAGTTACATATGGATTTGGAGGAACGTTGATTTGGATAAAGTAGTCTCTCCTTCTATTATTTCTTGATCAACGACAGGTAAGAAGAACAAGCTCCGTGTCTACTACCTGTCCTGGCTAAGGAACAAGATCCTGCATAATGACCCAGAGGTGGAGAAGAAACAGGGTTGGACCACCGTAGGAGACCTGGAGGGCTGCGTCCACTACAAAGTTGGTAGGTCATAATGTAACAGGCTACTTTTCTATAAAAATGTTAATGGATTTTATCACATTTATGGACAAAAATGCTGCAAATGGGCTACCAAACAGGTAAACTGGAGATTAAATAACCTTGTTTTTACATTGTTAACATATCCACAAGATCTATTTTTATGTGCTTAAAGACATTTGAGTCACATGACAAAGGTAAGAATTGGATATTTGCACATTCTGGAGGAAACATCGGTGTAGACTCACAGATAAGCCATTTTAAAGCAGGAAGGGATTATTTTCATGGAAATAAAACTTCTAAACATCTAACTTAGATACACTGAATGAGTTTTTAGGGGTTTAGTTACCGACCAGACTTTAAGTATTATCACATTTGAGCTTTCCTGTGGCCTAATAGTCTAACAAGCATACCATGAAATTGCAGCCTCATGGGTCAGTTCAATTTTGGAATATTTGTTGCATTTCATTGCCACAGTCTCTCTTCACATTGAATGTTAATGGGTATGTTGAGTTTGAGATCAGTAAAGATTGGTATAATATAATAGCTAGGTGTGGTAAAGATGATGCATGTGATTAGCTCTTTACAATCTATAGGAGTGTGTCTAAACACTGAAATTTCAGCGCTTTCATGGTTGCTTTGTTACGAATCCTGGTTTCCCATCGGATGTGGTCAAATCTCGATTGAAGCGCGTCACTTCAAGTAACTTTACACTCACCCTGTGATACAGAGTGGATTCATGGGTACGTGACGAGCATGGCACTGATAAACGATAGAAGGAAAGGCCTTGATTGGGTAATAATGCGGTAAGGACATTCGGGTGAACGTTCAACGATACTGTCCTGTCTAAAACTCAGAATGTCCTTGGTGATTTTAGTGCCAGTTAACAAAGACAGACACTTCCTGTTGGAAAACCCTCTACCCTGACCAGAAGTGTCAGTCACAGAATTCTTTTCCTGTCAACGAGTTTTATTTGTGCATGTCCATTAGTGTCATGAAAGAACACTTGTGGAAAGTACAGGACTTTCTAAAGATGAAGATAAGACCAGTATTTGAAAAGCAAACTGTGCATGTCTTGATTCGATTTTACAAAGCAGAAATGGTGCATTAAGTATTAAACCCTTTCTAAAGCACAACGGATTTAAGTGAAGAGGGTAAAAACAAAAATGTCATCTGATCAGTATACAGTTTATCCCATAACTTCATCTCTTGAATGATTTCCTAAAAGTCATCTTGTTTTGAGGCCCAGTCAAGGAGGAAACATAATGGCTGCTGTTGAAACCAAATCCTTCCCTTTTCATTAATTCCTGCCATATTCACAATGTGTAGGAGATAATTTCCTTCTTACTCTGCATGAGATATTGCCATGCACAGGACATATGTGAGAGATCCAAAAGATTATGTGGCAAATTGATCTGTACAAAATGGCAGCATTCCACAAGAAAAATCACAATGACAAAATAAAAAAGGAGGGGAAAGAAGTGAAATTAATCACCACAGATCAGCATATTGGTACCATTTTAAATCAACAGATCTACTATCTACAGCTACAGTGTTCGACAACCTCCAAAACCAGCTGACTTAGTCAACAGCAGCAAAAAACTGCTGCATGCAGTGTGCCAGTTTAACATTCTGATGACAGTTATGCTTTTTCATGCTCTTTCAATATTTTCTTTTGATTTCTTTTTCCCCAGTGAAATATGAGAGGATCAAATTTCTGGTTCTCGCTCTGAAGAACTCAGTTGAGGTCTACGCCTGGGCACCTAAGCCGTACCACAAGTTCATGGCCTTCAAGGTGATAATCAACTAGCTTAGCTTGTTGGTTTGTCAGTGACAATGACTTTTACATATTTTGTTACAGATTTATTATTCAGAATGCATGTTGATGGCTAAGCTGTTAAGCAAGTCAAAGATTAAAATTTCTAGCAGAGAAGTACTTTTGAAGTTTGCTATCAATATCAATCATGTCTGTGTTATCAAACATATAGTGATCTCAAGATTGTGCAATAGGAGAAAACAAAAAAAAAAACCCACAAACTAAACTTTCTGATGCTTGTGCCATAGTCGTTTGGTGACCTGGTGCACAAGCCGCTGCTGGTTGACCTGACAGTGGAGGAAGGTCAGAGGTTAAAGGTCATCTATGGCTCATGCTCAGGCTTTCACGCTGTGGATGTCGACTCTGGAGCTGTATACGACATCTACCTGCCTACACACGTAAGACCACACATCATAACGAACATACATGTTTGCTGTGTGTGCTTAAGGATATTTCACTTCTTACATTCAATCTGTGCTAAGTTTACGCAGTGGATACTTGTCCTTATTGATTAGGTTTGGTCTGCAGGAAGCGTACTATGTCTACTTTGTGGAAATTTAGTTATTATCATGTGCACATAAAAGATATTTTAAGTTAGAATGCAAATTGGTTCATACTACAGCAGGGTTTATTGGCTGCTTTGAGTCACGACGATCCAGTAAACTGCAGCTAGTCAAAGTAACTATTCCCTCATGAGTCAAGATGGTTTACTGAAGTTCACAACTACAGAAATGATAGATTGAAAAACAAACGATTTGAGTTCAATTTGTGTTTGTTGTGAATGTTGAGTCAAGAGTGTGGTTTCTTCTTTATTCAGCCTGTCCCTGCCAGGTAGCTAATGCTAGCACACCGATTTTGAAATAAGCATCAAGAACTGCATCAGACTGAATAGAAATAAATCAATTCTCGATTTGGAAACTCAAAATTTATTCAAATAGGGGCTGTTGTGACAATACACAGCTTTATTAACTCCAAAGTAATTTGGCTTTCTGGTAAATTATCATAACTTCAGTAGTTTTAAGTAGTCTTTTCAATTAAAAACGAGCTTCTTCCAGCAAAATGCAGCTGTAATAGATGCTTCCTTCTTTAGGACAGCAACCTTCCAGGTGGTCTTACTGTACGTAGTGCTCAATGGCTGTACTTGATCATAAATGGTAAATCATTGTCTCTGACTGCCAGTACTAGTGTAGATAATGAATAAAACTAATCACAGGGGATAAAAGGTGTCAGAGTCATCAGACATTATGCTGCTCGTGTGTTGTTTCTCTCCAGATTCAGACCAACATCCAGTCTCACGCAATCATCATCCTGCCCAACACTGACGGGATTGAACTGCTGGTTTGCTACGAGGACGAGGGTGTTTATGTCAACACCTACGGACGTATAACCAAGGACGTGGTGCTGCAGTGGGGGGAGATGCCCACCTCAGTGGGTGAGTCACCAGGGCAAAGGCTGCACAAACATGACTTTCAGTTTTTCTTCATTCATGTATTTACACCGGAAACTCCCCAAATGAGCCTGTAAACATTCACCCACTGTTTTGTACTTTTGATTTAACCTACATATTATCTTCTATGGTATTGAGAAAGATGCCTACTCCATTTCATTATTCAAAGTGTGTTACTTTGTTGTTTGTGCTTGAAAAAATAAATAAATCTGAACTTTTCTACCTTTTTTCAGCCTACATTCGTTCCAACCAGATCATGGGTTGGGGGGAGAAGGCCATAGAGATCCGCTCAGTGGAAACTGGTCACCTGGACGGCGTCTTCATGCACAAGAGAGCCCAGAGACTCAAGTTTCTCTGTGAAAGAAACGACAAGGTGAGAGCTTCATGTCAGGTTTCAACAACACATCCTGATCTGATCTGTTAGGTTGAACAGCTATGTACGTCCAGCTAGCGGGGAAAGCTCCTACATAAGTACATACATACGTTAACTAAGGCAATGTTTAAACTGCAACATTCAGACAAATAAATTCTGAGGTAGTACTTGTACTAATGACGTTATGATTTGTGCAAACCTGAGCTCTTCCAGTCAGCTTGTGGCTTGCTCGGTAAAAATGACCAATAAATGAAGATAAGAAACCACAAAACAACAGAATAAACATTCGAACCATCTCCTACATAAAAAGGGTTTTCTTCTGTCTTATTTGTCTCAAACCCTTCAGCCATTTAAACCTGACTTGGATGATAAATTTTCAGCCAATGCTACTGAAAATGAAAATTACTTGACATGAAAATAGCTTTGTGCAAAAGCCAAGAAAAAAATGCTGAAAAATCACAACCAGCATTTTGCAAAGTCCAAGATAATGTCCTCAAATGTCTTGTTTTGCCCCCAACTCAATATATTCAGTTTACTGTTATAGAGGACTAAATAGACCTGAATGTAAGAAGCTGGAATTTTGACTTTTTTCTTAAGAAACTGCTCGAAAAAAATCGATCAATTGTCAAAATAGTGAATATTTGAATAGCTAACAATCCATCTCTGAATCATTGTAACACTTGTGCACATGAACACTGACATCCACAGAGCATCTAACATGTAAAGTAAAGCAGTACAAGTCTGTAAGATCCTCAAATGCCACTTTCAGCTTGCTCATCCTGTGTGGTTTACTAGTGGAAGTAACTTCTGACTGTTCTAGTTTCTCTTCTCTCTTCTGGATTTTGCTGGTTTGTTTGGACTACTGAGAAGTAAAGAAGATAGATTTTTTTTTTTTTTTTCCTTTTGTAGTTCTTTTGTGGACAACTTATACTGGAAATGATGTGAGCTGCTGAAGACTGTGAATTATGGGAAGATTAAGGATGCCAGTTAACTCACAAATGTTTGTTTTTGTTTTTTTTGCAGATTTTTAATTATATTGAGTGCTGTAATCTCTGTCTGTGTGTCGTCGTCAGGTGTTTTTCGCCTCTGTACGGTCCGGAGGCTCCAGCCAGGTCTACTTCATGACTCTGGGCCGAAGCAACCTCCTCAGCTGGTAGAGGTCCACGCCCTGCCCTCTTCCTCCTCCTTCTCCTCATCCTCCTCATTTCCTCCACCCTCGCTAACACTGGATCTCGGAACCCACCATCTTGTCAGCCCTCGGACAACCAAAAGAGAACAAACACAGTAACCTACCAGCCCTTTGGAGTGGTCGATGCCACAGACTTCAGCTTCCCTCTGGAGCTGCAGCAGCACTCTGGGCCTGCCTGTGACGCAGCGACAACCGGTCGAGTCGTCGCTTTGACCCCCGAAAAACCTGAAGTGACGGCCTGCGTACAAAATGAAATCAATGGTTAAATATATAAAAGGAAGTAGAAATAAATTAAATGTGAATTCAAGAAAAGGAGGCAAACAACTTTGTGTTTCCCTCTCGGTTTTCTTGGTGCTTATCAGATTGCGATGGGATAGATTTTGTACCTCTGCTTCATTTCCGTGCTCCTGGGCTGGTCAGTAAGCTTGAGGTCTTCTAACTACTAGTACTGCTACCGCTATTACTACTACTACTACTACCTTCTGCAGGTCTGTCTCTTGTAAGGGAGTTCCCCTCTGCCCCATGTTCCCACCCTCTGTCCTTTCTTATGAGTGTGGGGCTGATGGGGTCAAAGTTTGTTGTATTAATGCTACAGTAGTGTGTGTAAATGTACTTCTGTTTGGTCCAATTACTGCTGACATGCTGGTTGGAGACTGGTCAGAGTCAGCCAGGGGTAAAGTGTACAAACCCCAGAGCCAGAGGGAACTCGTTAAGGTGGCAAGCAGGCGGAAGGGACCTAATAATTTAAGGTTTTACTGTAAGTCTAAATGATAGGACTCAACAAGAGGGTGTGTGTGATTGGAGTATTGTGTTGTTTTGGACAGGTGCTTTAAAAAGCGGGGTGGAGTGAGAAGGAGATGATGAAGCAGATGGATTTCAGAATAGTATTTTTTTGAATCATTACTATTATTATTATTCCTTGAAGATAAGTGTAACTATGTGGAGTTAAAACATGTCCTTTACCTTGTTTTTTTTTTTTTAAACATTTACGCACATCAACCCACAGTCCACAAATTTGCTTGCTTTTAATCAAAAACCACAAAAGTTTGAGGTGTGTTTGTGTAAGAAAAAAAAGTGATGTGGGTGTGATCCAAAAAATAAAGTAAAACAAAGGTGTCTATGTACAATAAAGTTCATTTAAGCTTTGGGATAGTGTCATTTGTCATGTTTTCCCCTCCAGCGGTCAAACATGACAACCTAAACTGAACTTAAGAAACTTCAACTGCTGTGAATAGACAAATATTACATGAAAAAATGTGATGGAGTGATGAAGCAGAGGAGGAAGTTTAGTATGTGTGTGTGCTATCGGAGTGTTCACTGATATTGATGAATTGGATTTATGTGGCAGAGAGGTAAGCGCGTGGTCAGCAGGTTTGTTTCAGTACAAGAGGTGGATTTCTATCTTCCATTTTGTTTTTTCAGCTCATTTCACCTTTCATTTATATCATTTGTATGTATTCAATGCACTAAGTGTCAAGAATGTAGAAAGACTTATTACTGTGTGGTGGTCCAAGGCATGAGATGATGTTTTTTGCTTTGTATCTTGTCACAAGTGATCAATCCTAGATGTTCAATTTCGAGTTCAAGCTGCAACAGCAGAGCCTCTACGTCAGGTGTTAATATTTTCAATTTCTGTATTTGTTTCGCTACCTTTTCTGCAGCTGTGGCAATCTGCACAGAAGCAAATGCCTAGAGTGTATAAGAGCTGAGGAGCATTTTTCTTGCATCCTGAGAGTCCTGCTTGTGTACGTCAAGCACGCCTTCCAATCCAATGAGGACACAGACTTCGTCAATTCAACACTCAGACTCTGGATTTCAGTGTTACTGTGATCTCAGAACAGGCAACATGGAGCAGAGCTTTTCCTCACTCGGCTGTTTGTGAAGAAACGACGAAAATCTACTTTTTGGGAAGGATTTGTTTTCTCTATTTTGGGTCCCCTCCCACATTTCCTGCTCCAGCTGTTATTTAAGTTGTCTGTATATGTGAATGACTGAGCAGCAACCTGCAGCACCGACATCCTCGGGGCCATCTGCCGAGCTGGATTTTCCTCCGTTTCCACAGCGGCTCTCAAAGATTGCACATTGTTCTCTCAAAACAGGGGCAAAGGAGGGTCCAAATCTGTGATCTGACTTCATGTCCAAACATTTTTTCGTCAGGTCACAATCAAGTTAACCTTGGATGTGTTTTCCCCCCTGACGATACCGATTACACACGAGCAGTGTTTAGCGATGTGAAAAGGTTACCTAGTTTGTCACAAATTTTTGCTTCCCTTGTATGGAGAAGCCATTTGGACCCCAATGCTGTTGTCTGAGGTCTGTGTGTGCAGTAGTACCCAGTGTGTGTCTCTTATTGCATCAAGGCCTTGATAAGTGGCTGTATTGATTTTAATGAAAAAATTGTGGTTATTATTGATATACTTAATGGGCTAAATAATGGACGAGACTTAGGTTGTTACCTGACAAGAAAAAGCAGTCGCTCGCCGGCTCGTGTTGGAAAAAGTGCCAAGAAGGCAGCATTTAAAATGTGTAAACCTATTGTTATGAAACCACTACTTGGAAATCCTTTTTAAAAAATCACTTGAAGCATTGTGTATTCTTAAGTTTTAGAGCTAGTTGAGAAGCTTAACAATAGTTTCTGTTGTTTCTGTAAGTCTATGTACACATAAGTATGCGACTGCGGTGGTTTAATATTATTACTCACCTTAGGTGGAGAAAATGTTTACAGAAGCAATGTTTTGTTACACTAATGTGCATCACGGTATTTATGTTTAATGCATATGCATCTTGGTTCTTTAATACTTTTTGTTTCTGCTTTTTGAGCCCAATTTTTATTGGATATTTTAAATTTTTTGTCATCTCCCCAACCCCACCAACTAACCTACTTACAAAACAATAAAGAACACACGTGTTGTTCATTTCAGGTATTCACATAACGCTGCTTCAACATGGAAACATTGCAGTGAGTTTCCCTGCAGGCTTGGACGTAAGGCGACGTGTTTTTCCTCTGCTGTTTCTGCCATGCTACTCTAACTTATGTCCTCTCTGTGTATGACAGGAAGTCGTGTATTTTCCTGAAGGTTTTTTTCTTTGAATAAACTTTAAAAGTAATTTTAAAAGAAGAGTTTGTCTCTTGCCTCTGCTGCTGTTTGTTCCCTAAACACACATGGGAATATGTTGAAAAAAGACATTTTGCAATATATGTTGACTAACTCAGATACTTTTAACACGTCAGTTGCACGTTTTGTTCTATTTCAACAGATATATTTTTGCTGATTGCTAATTCACATGTAATGGAAACTTAGTGATGTTTGCATATGAAACCTGCCAGCTACACTGAGCTAACCAATGGGAGCAATGGTCAAACTACACAACAGGCAAACTATTTGTTCATTCCCAATACAGCATTGTCAAATTAGCTATTCACATGAAGGATTACCTCAAAGAGGATGTTGTTTGTGGGTTGGAAATTTTCTTCTACTTTTTGTTGAGGCCATCCTGTGGTGTTTGTATGTCTGATCTCAGTCTGAGTGTGTGTCTGAGCTCTGCTGAAAAGAGAAGTAATGTTTCTCAGGATGTCTTATGCAAGGCGCCCTTTATTTGCATGAGTAGTTTTTTTGCATGAGGACTTTCATGAACAATTTCTGTGACAGTTTGGTGCATGGGAGTAGTTGTGTCAGTGTTTATTGCCGTCTTATCTGTCTTAACAAGGTCGAAATCTCTGATCACCTCAAAAGGCTAATTTAAGTGTTACATGTGTCTGCACAGGTACAAGTGACATAAATTTCATCTATCAAAGTCAAGGCAAGGGTATACCAGTTGGCCCTGCAAATATGAAATTTGTGACAATCCACACTTGCGAGCACACCAACTGCACATGTGGCAAGAAAGCAGCTTGTTATGAGAGTCTGTACAAGGAAGTTCTCAGTCATTTACACCTTTATAATTCATGAAATATTTCTAACTGGTGCTTTTATTTGTACATTCTTTCCATTGATGATGCCTATTCTTTCCACAGTGGGAAGTTCTAAATTCTCCAGGAATTCTGTGTTATATCTACCCACTGTGCTCAGCATACCTCAGGAATATTAGCTGACACAGTGCTACAGCCCAGTCTGTAACTAGATGTTACCAACGTACACCTATTGTAGCATAAATAGACGCACCTTACATGCACGTTCAAAGACTCACTCTTGCAAAAAACATGAACTGTTTATACAATGCATGTCTTCACTAACAGTTAAACTGAAATATTAAAAGGTATACAGTATTTGTAATTCATCCATCCATCCATCCATCCTCTATACACCGCTTTATCCTCATTAGGGTCGCTGGAGCCTATCCCAGCTGACTCGGGCGAAGGCAGGGGACACCCAGGACAGGTCGCCAGTCTGTCACAGGGCTACAGACACAGACGAACAATCACACTCACACCTATGGACAATTTAGAGTACTCAATTAACCTCAGCATGTTTTTGGACTGTGGGAGGAAGCCGGAGTACCCGGAGAAAACCCATGCATGCTCAGGGAGAACATGCAAACTCCATGCAGAAAGATCCCAGGCCCACCCCGGGATTCGAAGCAGGGATCTTCTAGCTGCAAGGCGAAGTGCTAATCACTACCCCACTGTGCAGCCCAGTTGTAATTCAGTGATCTGTAAATATCATTTAATGTTTTTGTGATAGAAAGATGTGCACTTTGGTGCTGCAAGTGGGAGGAAGACTGAATGGGATTTCTTTTTTATTATTTAAAAGTTGAACACAGTAGACTATTTGTCTGCTGAACTTTCAATTGGTGACTGATGTGGTTTTATACAGGGTGACAGAAAAATACAGAGCTTCAGAAACTTTACATGGACCCTTCATAGGTTTTTCTGCCATGTTCTTAGATATTGTACCCTTTTCTATGGCTTTGGTAGTTTTAAGCTCTGGCCAAGCAATCATTGCTAGTTAACATAAAGCATCTTGCTAAACTAGACTAGCACAGAAATGTCATGACAGCCATCAGTGTTTTGCACTAGTATACTGCAAAACATAGGTTGGCATAAAATGGGCATTACTGGCATTGCACCTCATAATTATAGAAATGAGGACCCACTAGCTTACCCATTCAAATCAAATGGAATACAGGGTGACACAAAATGGTCAAGAAAAAGGCTCCAGAAAAAAGCCTGTCATTGTTCAGAGGAAGGATAAGAGAGGAAGGAGACGGTAAAAGTCCTACTGCAGGTTTAAAACATGACCTTCTTTAAGAAAAAAACTTCATGACAACTTTTTAAAAAAGCCGCAATTTTTTTCTTTGGATCAGACGAGACATTATTACAGCAATCATTTCCAAGGTGATTCCCCAATTTGCATTTGAAAACCTTTAGCTTGGCTCATGTTACACAAAATGTGGTGATATTTAAAACAAAATGAGACGTTGCCACACCTTTCTAGATATCTTATCACAATTTCCAGTTGGGGTAAGAGGACAGTTCGGTTTAGATAGTTATATTACCTTTCTACAGATAAGAACTTGTGGCTGAGCTAATGCAGACATTTGTCACATTTGGTGACGAAACAACGGCAATAATTTTCTGTGTGGTTTTCTGTGAGGAACAGATGCTGTAGGATGCAAATTGTGATATCTTCCCCATTAAGACCTGCTGCATCCCTTCTACCAAATACGCAGATTTTAGGACTTGAAATGATTGCATCAGTAAGTTTCCCAGTGTAAAGATGGCAACACTGTAGATATACTACTGTTCAGCTTCATCCTTGCCTCTGCATTTGACTATGCCCCCAAAGGGACAACAAAATCATATCAACAATAACAATATCAGTCATTCAGAAAATTCTTACTTTAGTCTCAGTTCATTCATTTGCACTTAATGTGTGCCATACCAAAAAGCTGAGTCACAGAAGTTTAATTCCTCAATAAAAAAAACAAAGCAGGTCTGTCTAATTGCTTAGTCATCTGTCCAGTGTTATCAGGTATCAGGATATCACAGTTTATGAGGCGATCTTGAGAATTCCCAAAACACGCAACATCTTCTGCTTTCTCAATGACCCGTCATTAGAGTTAAGTGAACGGTATGTCCTTTATCCATCACCTTTTAACCTGTTTAGGACACAAGGTTGTGTGTGTACGTGAGTGAGTGAGTGAGTGAGTAAAAGGCTTGTTTAGTGCTTGCTTAATGCCCATTTTATACTGAGTGTCAATACTCCTATTCCTAACTTTTGAGGCCAAAGGTTTTTGGTGAAAAAAAATGACCGAAAAAGCTAATTTTCCTTGAGGTTGTGTTAATGCATATCAAATATAGCTGTAGACATCTAAAAAGACATCTAAAATATGTCAAAAAAGACAACAATTTGAACAAAGTTGAAAGTTTGAGTTAGGTTTTTGTGAAATCAATGTGAAAAAAATACTGTGTAATAAATGGGTACCTTACATGCAATGTCTTGTGTTTTTTATAGAAAAAATAGTGTAGTTTTAGAATATAGCCCCCAAAATTGTGTATCATTAGCCCTTTAGTGACCTTTTTCTTGATGTTTGCTGAAAAGTAGGTGAAAATGACCATATTTTCGTGACAAAATAATTTGAATACACACATTAATCCTGTTGCTGCTTGCAAGTTATTGGTTACTTGCTTATTATTAACCTTAGAATAAGAGCTCAATGTTGTGTTCTTTTGAATGAGTATCAGTTTCAGTGGTTGCAATTAGAAATGATGTCATACCAGCGAGTTCTTCCGAAGATGTCCGGTGACAATTTTGTTTGGAAATTTTGAGACTCTAGGTAAGAATTTGGCTTTTGATTCACCCTATAGAGTTGATTTAATTGTAAATCTGCATGTACTATACATCAATCTCTTTGTAATTTAGTTGGGAATAAAGCAGTACCCAACACATAAGTGTATTCCAACATTAGTTAAGTAAAATCATAACTTTTACTAACCCTACCCCCATCAATTTTCAGTTTGTGAAAAAAATACATGCTGTCGTAAAAAAAACTTGCATTCACTCAATTGTCAATGTCGAGCAACCAAAATTGAATCACTTATACCCATTTATATGGGCTATAAGCAGTTTACATTGTTTTAGCCTAATAACTTTAATAAATTGAGATCAAGTTTTTTTACGGCCAAGTTTTCATATTTGTTTTAGAAAATGTCCAGTTTTGCATGTATTCACGTACTTATTCAATGATAAAGTCAATATATCCAGTCAGAACAACTAAGGAAATGCTTTTATATTATTACAGAAGCTTCTGAAAGGAGAATGTTTGAAATACTGAGGCAGAAGTGTCCAGGATATACACTGCTCAAAAAAATTAAAGGAACACTTTTTAATCTAAGTATTGCATCAAGTCAGTGAAACATGTGGGATACTGATCTGGTCAAGTAAGTAACTGAGGGGCTTTTTAGTCAGTTTCAGCTGCTTTGGTGTTCATAAAATTAACAACAGATGCACTAGAGGGGTAACAATGAGACAACCCCCAAAACAGGAATGAGTTTACAGGTGAAGGTCAATGACATTTTTCTCCTTCCTCATTTTTTCTGACTGTTTTTCACTAGTTTTGCATTTGGCTAGGGTAAGTGTCACTACTGGTAGCATGAGGCGATACCTGGACCCTACAGAGGTTCCACACAATGGCGATTTTAGGGGGTGGCCTGGGGTGGCCGGGGCCACCCCTGAAATCTCATTGGCCACCCCTGCGGCCACCCCAAATCTGATAGGTAGTTGGTCACATGGGCGTAACGGACGCGGGGTACGCGTGGGACATGTCCCCCGCACTTTCCACATCTGTCCCCTCTGTCCCCCGCACTTTTTTCAGCCGTTACAACAGCTAAACCCGTTATTAGCATCCAGTAACGTGTTTTCCCGAGCCGTCTTTGAACGCACCATGAGCGCATGCTAACGCAGGTGTTCCACAGGAGACGTGCTGCTGTGCTGAGCAGTGCTGAACGTGCGTCTGGAGTAATGTTTAGCAAACCAGCCAGAGCTAGCAAGAAGCAAAAAACTTTACACAGTTCTTTCCAAACAAACCGTGTAAGTTGTGTGACTTTGTTGGATGCAAACAATGTTAGACTTGTTAGCTAAATGATGACAAGGTAAAATGTGGCAATATATCAATATGTTAAGCTAGTTAATAATTTAAATGTTGTTGCCTCTGTTACATTACTGCTAATTAGTTTATTCTTGGAATAAACCCAGTCCTCTTTCATTTCTGGGCAGAAGATGTGCTCACAATTGCTCTCCATGTATTTAAGTCTTTTGGTCCCAAAAGAGGAGAGTCAGGGAGGAGAAAAAAGAATAGGCTATCTATGGTATAAATTTACAACTATTTTTACTGCTTCTCTTTCAAATTCTATCTCAGAATTTTGATTTTCAGATTTTTTAATGATTATTTCCATAACAAAGAGCAGAGTCAGGCAGGAGATGGACCAGAGGCGGCGGCCAGCAGTAATGTGGACCATGCAGGGTCTGCAGAGGTGAAAAAATATATATAAGTGGCTGAGAAAAAAATATTTAACCCATATTCTATGGGTTAAAGTGATTTTGAGGTTAAATTCTACTGCAATTTTTACTCTTCCTAATGCTATTTCAGAATTTTTCTTACCACATTTTTTATGTTTATTGCCATAACAGAAAGAGCAGAGTCAGGGAGGAGATGGATCAGAGGCCAGCAGCAGGGACAAGGATGTAGGGTCTTTACAGGTAAGGAGAGATTATAACTTCCTGAAAATAAGATATCTATTGCAGGGAGAAACCAGGCAGTACTGATCATTTCATGTTCAGTGTTTGGCACCTTTGGCTACTCGTCCAGTAGATGTTCAAGGGACATTGTTGTCAACTCAACTAGAGTTTGGCCACTAAAACTTTAGATTTTATAGTTTAAAGTTTTATACTTAATAGTTTAAAGAACTAGTCTAGTTGGTCCCCTGGTATTGTACTGTGGCTGTTAGGGATTATGTGGTTCTTTAGCCACTAAGGACGGTGCAATTAAATGTAAAAGAATGATAAATCGCTCTGAAAAATTTGTCCCCCTCACTTCTGAGATGGTGGTTACGCCCATGTAATAATGGGAAATGGAATTTAAAAATAAATCAGAATAGACACCTTTATTCAACATTTATAAGACAGGAAATCATGGGAGAAAGAGGGGATGTCACATGCAGCAAAGTACTGGGATTTGAACTGTGGTCGGCTGCGTACATGGCATTAAACTCTGCTATGCCATAGCCACCCCACACTAGCTTTGTGTCCCATCAAGGCCACCCCGGTAAAAAAGTCCTGGATACGCCACTGGTTCCACAGACAGTCCAACTCCTCCAGGATGGCACATGAATGCGTGTCATTGTCAGAAGCTTTGCTGTGTCTCCCAGCACATTCTCAAGCGAATGGAGGAGATTCCAGGAGACAGGCAGTTAGTCTGGGAGAGCTGGACAGGGCTGCAGAAGGTCCTCAACCCATCAGCAGGACAGGTATCTGCTCCTTTGTGCAAGGAGGAACAGGATGAGCACTGCAATAGCTCTACAAAATGACCTCCAGCAGACCACTGGTGTTAATGTCTCTGATCAAACAATCCGAAAGAGATACGAGAGTGGTCTGAGGGCCCAGCGTCCTCTAGTGCCCGCTGTGCTCGCTGACTGGCACCGTGGAGCTTGGTTGTGGTGTTAGCATGGCTTCTGCTTCTTCCTTCCCTCTCCCTCTCTCTCTTTCTCCTGCTCAGTGTGCCACATGTTTAGTTATTCCTCTGCCTCCTTTAGTGATAACGATATATGTAATAAGTGCAGCCTTTTTGTAGTTCTGGAGGCGAGGCTCTCCGAATTGGAATCGCGGCTCCGCACCATGGAAAATAACCCGCTAGCAGCTAGCCAGGCCCCCTTAGCCGGTGCGGACCGCAATAGCTTAGCTTGTGTAGCATCTGTTAGCCGTCCCTTAGCAGCGCCCGAACAGCCGGGTGGATGGGTGACAGTTCGTAGGAAAAACAGTCCTAAACTCAAGCCTGCTGTCCCGGCTCACCACAAACCGCTTCATGTTTCTAATCGTTTTTCCCCGCTCAGCGACACACCCGCTGAGAAACCAACTCTGATCATTGGCAGCTCCATAGTCAGAAACGTGAAGCTAGCGACACCAGCGACCATAGTTAAATGCCTCCCAGGGGCCAGAGCGGGCGACATAGAAGCAAATTTGAAACTGCTGGCTAAAGATAATCGTAAATATAGTAAGATTGTTATTCACGTCGGCGGTAACGACACCCGGTTACGCCAATCGGAGGTCACCAAAATTAGCGTGGCATCGGTGTGTACTTTCGCCAAAACCATGTCGGACTCCGTAGTTTTCTCTGGACCCTTGCCTGATCTGACCAGCGATGACATGTTTAGCCGCATGTCGTCGTTTCGCCGCTGGTTGTCTATGTGGTGTCCATCAAACGACGTGGGCTTTATTGATAATTGGAGCTCTTTTTGGGGAAAACCTGGTCTGATTAGGAGAGACGGCATCCATCCCACTTTGGCTGGTGCAGCTCTCATTTCTAGGAATATGGCTGATTTTATTAGTACTCCTAAAGCATGACAACCCAGAGTTAAGACCAGGATGCAGAGCTGTAGTCTTACACACCTCTCTGCAGTTTCCTCACAGCTGTCACCCTCCAGTAATTCAGTTAATTCAGTTAATTTTATTGAGACTGTGTCTGTCCCCCGACCACCAAAATTCAATAAATTAATCAAATCAAAAATATACAAAAGAAATAGTAACCACAAAAATTTAATAAAAATTAATACCTCTATTTCAACAGAGCAAAGAGACAGGAAAATTAAATGTGGTCTGTTAAATATTAGATCTCTCTTGTCTAAATCTCTGCTAGTAAATGAGTTGATAACTGATCACCAGATTGATTTGTTCTGTTTGACTGAAACCTGGTTGCAGCAGGAAGAATTTGTTAGCCTAAACGAATCAACTCCCCCTAGTCATATTAACTGTCATATTCCTCGAATCACAGGCCGAGGAGGAGGAGTAGCAGCAATCTACCATTCTAGTTTAAAATTGAACCAGAGGCCTAAACCTGATTACAGCTCATTTGAAAATCTCACTCTTAGTCTCTCTCATCCAAATTTGAAAGCTCAGAAACCAGTTTTATTTGTTGTTATATATCGTCCTCCTGCTCCTTATTCTGAGTTTTTATCTCAATTCTCAGACTTTTTATCTGAATTAGTGCTCAGTTCAGACAAAGTTATTATTGTGGGTGACTTTAACATTCATGTTGACGTAGACAGCGACAGCCTTACAACAGCTTTTAATTCATTATTAGACTCAATTGGGTTTTCTCAACATGTAAATAAACCAACTCATAGTTTTAATCACACTCTTGACCTTGTCCTGACTTATGGCTTAGAAATTGAAGAGTTAACAGTATTTCCCCAGAACCCTCTTCTTTCTGACCATTTTATGATAACATTTCAATTTAAAGTAAAGGATTGTTTAGCAGCTGAGAACAAATATCATTACAGTAGGTGTTTGTCTGACAATTCAGTATCTAAATTTAAGGAAATAATACCCTCACTGTTTACTTCAGCAACATTTACTGATAAATCAGAAGGCAAATATTATTATTTTACCCCCACAGAAGTGGATTATTATGTTAATAATGCTTCAGCCTCACTGCGTACAACTCTTGATAGTGTTGCACCTGTAAAAAAGAAAGTTATATCTCAGAGAAGACTTGCTCCTTGGTATAATTCCCAGCTGCGGACTTTAAAGCAGGCATCCCGAAAGCTGGAAAGAAAGTGGTATTCCACTAATTCAGAGGTAGTGTATGTGGCTTGGAAAAATAGTCTAGTAATCTATAAAAAAGCTCTTCATAATGCCAGGACAACTTATTATTCATCTTTAATAGATGAGAACAAGAACAACCCTAGGTTTCTCTTTAGCACTGTAGCCAGGCTGACAAAGAGTCAGAGCTCTGTTGAACCTTGTATTCCTTTAGCTTTAACCAGTAACGACTTCATGAGCTTCTTTACACATAAAATAGTTATGATTAGAGATAAAATTAATCTGGCCCTTCCTACAAATGTCACAGATGCTTTTGAATTGGCTGTTAGACCTGATGAATCTTTAGAATTCTTCACTCCTATATGTCTCTCTGAACTAATTTCAACAGTTTCTACATCCAAACCATCAACATGTCTTTTAGATCCTATCCCAACTAGACTCTTCAAGGAGATTTTACCTTTAATTAATTCTTCAATGTTAGATCTGATTAATCTCTCTCTAGTAACAGGCTATGTACCACAGGCTTTTAAGGTTGCTGTCATCAAACCTTTGCTTAAAAAGCCCACTTTAGATCCAGATGTGTTAGCTAACTATAGACCGATATCCAACCTACCATTTCTCTCTAAAATTCTGGAAAGAACAGTTGCAAATCAATTGTGTGAACACCTACAAAGGAATAATTTGTTTGAAATGTTTCAGTCAGGCTTCAGAGTGCATCATAGCACAGAAACAGCTCTAGTGAAAGTTACTAATGACCTTCTCATAGCATCAGATAATGGACTAGTCTCTATACTTGTTTTGTTAGATCTTAGTGCAGCGTTTGACACAATCGACCACAAAATTTTATTACAGCGTCTAGAATATTCAATTGGCATTAAAGGGACAGCACTGGATTGGTTTAAATCCTACTTATCAGATAGGTTCCAGTTTGTGCATGTCAACAATAACTCTTCTGAGCAGACTAAAGTTAATCACGGAGTTCCTCAGGGTTCTGTCTTAGGACCGATACTTTTCACATTATACATGCTTCCTTTAGGCAATATTATTAGGAAGCATTGTATTAACTTCCATTGTTATGCAGATGACACACAATTGTATTTATCTATGAAGCCAGATGAAACTGATCAGTTAGCTAGACTGCAAGATTGTCTTAAGGACATTAAAACCTGGATGACTTTTAACTTCCTACTGCTAAATTCAGACAAAACTGAAGTCATTGTATTTGGCCCCAAACATCTTAGAAACTCGCTTTCAAAGCAAATAGTTACTCTGGATGGCATCACATTGGCCTCCAGTACTACTGTGAGGAATCTTGGAGTTATTTTTGACCAGGACATGTCCTTTAACTCACACATAAAGCAAGTCTGTAGGACTTCCTTTTTTCACCTGCGTAATATTGTAAAAATCAGGAACATTCTGTCTCAGAGTGATGCAGAAAAATTAGTTCATGCTTTTGTTACTTCCAGGCTTGACTATTGCAATTCCTTATTATCGGGTTGTCCAAATATCTCTCTCAAACATCTACAGTTGATCCAAAACGCTGCTGCGAGAGTACTGACAGGAGTTAGCAAAAGAGATCATATTTCCCCTATACTTGCTTCTCTTCACTGGCTTCCTGTTAAATCCAGAATAGAATTTAAAATCCTTCTTCTGACATATAAAGCTCTTAATAACCAATCTCCATCATATCTTAAAGATCTGATAGTACCTTATTATCCTAGTAGAACTCTTCGCTCTCAAACTGCAGGCTTACTTGTTGTTCCTAGAATTTCTAAAAGTAGAATGGGAGGCAGAGCCTTCAGTTATCAGGCGCCTCTCCTGTGGAACCTGCTCCCAGTTTGGGTTCGGGAGGCAGACACCCTCTCTATTTTTAAGACCAGGCTTAAAGCGTTCCTTTTTGACAAATCTTATAGTTGGGGCTGACTGGGTGACCCACAGAGGTTCGGCTTGTGTCTTCATTGTACAGCTGACTCCTCTTGGACGTCCCTTCGTTCTGCCCTAGTCATGCTGCTATAGGCCTAGGCTGCTGGGGGACTTTTCTTGACGCACTGAGCCCTTCTCTATCTACCTTTACATTTAATATGTATACCGTTATTGCAGTACATTCACTCTGTTTCCCCCTGTGCTATTTCTCCGAGTGTCCCTGGTCCCAGAGCTGGATGCTTCAGATCTGCGGTCGATGTTCCACCAGCTGGTCCAGTCTCCACCATGTCCACTGTGGGATGCTGCTACTGACCTTCCACCAGCCCTCTGCTTCCAATTCCCTTTTTCCACGAGTCAACTCTGCATCGCCTTCATATACTGTTATGCTAACTTACATACTGTTTGAATTTTACTGCTAGCTATATAAGGAGTATGTTTAATGTCAGAGCCGTACATCATAAGAGTAAACTATGAGTCAGTTTTCAATGTTAGCTTATACTTTGTCTGTGTCACATATCCTGTCATGCATGTATTCAAATGTGTGTTGTGTTTTCCTTGCTTTCACCCCTCCCTCTTCTCCCATCCCTCCCCCTTGCCCTCTTCTGTCCTTCTCAACCCGCCCGGCCAGCAGGCAGATGGGTCCCCCCTATTTAGAGCCGGGTTCTGCTCGAGGTTTCTTCCCTGTTAAAAGGGTGTTTTTCCTTGCCACTGTCGCCTTTGGGCTTGCTCTGGGGGTCAGGCATATGGGTTCTGTAAAGCGTCTTGAGACGATTTGACTGTAATTGACGCTATATAAATAAAATTGAATTGAATTGAATTGAATTTGAAAGAGATACGAGAGTGGTCTGAGGGCCCAGCGTCCTCTAGTGCCCGCTGTGCTCGCTGACTGGCACCGTGGAGCTTGGCTGGCATTTGCCATAAAACACAGGAATTTGCAAGTCCACCACTGGTGCCCTGTGCTTTTCACAGATGAGAGCAGGTTCACCCTGAGCGCATGTGACAGGCATGAAAGGGAGTTGACATTATAAAAAAGACAGATATAGTGGTTGCTACACCATCTGCTGGTTTGTGAAATCTCATTTCAAAGTGTCGAGTTTGAAATTTGGCTGTCATCATCTTGCCCTGTTAAAACCGGATGCAGGCAAGGGGTCAACACTATGCCCATCCTACTTCATTGTCTTTTTACTCTACATGGGACCATAATTTACAAAATTAACATCATCCTGTATTCAGAATGTCTCAAAACTAGTTATCGACACCATAAAGTCATAAGGAAAATGTTTAATGAGATAGCAGATCAAGGGAGAAGTAGGGTTCTTTGTTCATTAACTTCTATACAATCAGACTTCTCTATGAAACTGGAGTTGTCGCCCCCTGCTGGCTGTTAGAAGAATGCAGGGGCACTTCCACAATGGCTTCATTTTTGACGTTTGGATGCTATGTTTGTATTTCATATACAGTCTATGAGTCGGACTAATATAGACAGACGTGCTTCTCTATGATCATGTTTGCATTGTTCCAAAGTGTAGGCGAGTGGTTGTAAAGTGTGAATGCGAATCACAACTTGTTTTTGAAACAAGTCCAAAATGAACATAATAAAGGAGCTGTTTGCCTTAAATGAGACGTTGTTGTTTTGCAAGCAGCTGGGTAGTCGTGGGCTGAAGAAGGCAAAGGATCCTGCTTCTTATGTATGGTAATCTGTGCAGAACTTCCAGAGTCTGAACTGTAAATTGTGTTTAGGTCTTTAAAACATGTTATTAATGAACATCAGGTACAATGAGTTTTTATAGTAAATATCAACTTTCATTGGACAGATTGGTTGATCCATTTCTATTTAGAAAAATGGACTCAATTCTGTAATATTTAATTTAAAAAAAAACTGCTGGGACAGATCCTGACGGGAAGACATCATTTTACTAGATCTTCTTCAAGAACGTAATTCTTAGTCATGTGGCTTTTGTTTGCAAATTTCTGTTTGTATTTGATTACTAACTAAATCCAAACAGACCCTGAAACTATGGGATTGTTTCAGTTATAATCACCCTACACCTTGCATCACTGCAGTCTGCTCAGCCCATACACTGAATTATGTCTATACTGGAAAATGCTCCGTCACTAACAAATATGTCAGTCAAACTGAGTAATCCACAAGAATGCTCAACGGTGGATACTGCATTTGCTATACAAGGAGATGACAGAACAATGAGTCATACTACCATTACACAGCTGTTTTTAACACTTGTTTATACGATGATAGCTGAGTGCCAAGATTTTCTTCTTCAGCCTGAGTCTGGATTTGTGAAAGAATGTTGCTGCACTTTATCAACAACCTTATCTGAACATTTAAAAGCCAGATAGGTTCACAATAGCAAGAAGATTCAGTGGTTTGCTTCAAGGGTAGCTTGTGTCCTGTTTTGCAACTAGCTCCATTTCCTTTTTAGAAAAAAAAAACTGATGGAGCCCATCCTATCTAATAATATTACACCAGTCTTTAAATCAAAAAGTGCTGCTGATTTATTGAAAATGTTGTCAAAATAATCAAAGTTCCTGTGGTCCAAGGAAATTTCTTATTTACTCAATTTTAATGATTGGTCAACCATTCCTTGTCCTCATCCAAATAGAAATGCTATCTAGTAAAAAGGTATTTGAATGTTTCATTCAAATAATATAAATATTTAATAAGAAACAAGTATTGCAACTGTTATTACTCTGCCAAGGAACACGGCAGAGTTATGTGACGATCGGCGTACGTTTGTTTGTCTGTCCTTGTGCAACATTACTCAAAAACTGATTTGTATAAGGTTTTCAGGGAAGGTCAGAAATGACACATCTGATTAGATTTTTGGCAGTGATGCGGCTTACAGTCTGGATCCACGGATTTGTTAAAGATTCCTGTATCACTGTGAGATAGTGACGCGACATCACTGTAACAATGATAATGAACCCTACGTCAGCTGCTTGCTGACGATCACATGATTGCGATCCTATAACAAATCAACCGCTGTGGACTTGTCGGGACTTCTCTGTCAGAAATCATACAACGACTGAGCAGCCTCGGCAGAGTACTGCTCTCTTTGAGTGCTTTTCTTGTTATCAGTTATTTTTGTGTGTAATGATGTTACTGGTCATGATTTTACCATTTTACACACAGTATTGCATTTATGTATATTTTTGTCTCATACAAAACAAGTAAGCTGGTTGTTAGGATAGTAAAACTTTACAACTGTGTACCTGCAAAACTTCTTTAGAAATCTAATTTAAAATATCCAAACCCACATTTGCATCCAGCCTGAGCTTAAAGTTTTCCGCAACAAAAATAGCTGGTGACAAAAACTGTGTTACATCATGTTTGTCTCCCAATTAAAGAATCTACGTACTGAGTTGTCAAATGTCACCTGCCTAAAGGTGTACATGCTCACGTACTGCTCTGCCAGGAAAAATTACTAAAAAGCAAACCGGGAGTGTCACAAATTTCGTTACAGAACATCTGGCATGTCATTCACTAATCATGACACTTCATTGCTGAACAAACAATCCAGAAGATGTCACCACAGCCTGTAAGCTGTGCTGCTCCACCAGTTAAACCACAACAAAGATATTCGATATCTCTGAAACTAGTGAAGTGTTCAATTGATCATCAGATTGTCAGATGAAGAGCTTAAATAACACAAGCAGATGACAGAATAAAGCAATAGGTCAGAGGTGAATACTATCTTAAGAAAATGTTTGTATTACAACTCATTAAACTGATACCAAAAATGCACAATCTTAGTACAAGGAATGATATACAGTCAGTTAATAACTTGCTTAGAGAGGTGTCAACAAAAATGTAAGACAAACTCTGTCACACTAATGCTGGGGAAAATGTATTATTTTTTATTTTTTTCTAAAAGTTAAATGAGACGCACTTATGTCTGTGTCAAGTATGGCACCTCTGCCTGCGAAAAAATACATTCATTTTCAACTAAACTGCATTCTCATATGTATTTTGTCAGAAATTTAATTAGATTTTGATACAAATGTATGTCAGCAGTAGGACTTTGATCTAAGAAGCCAGGGTTTCTGTCCTGTGTGGTAACATTATTCTTAGACTTGCTTTGCTTTCAGTTTTTACTCACTCTTTGGTTAGATTTAGGCACCAAAATTACACAGTTAAGCTTACGAAAATATCATGTTTTGTTTAACACTTTTACAGCAATGACTACATACAGACACTTACTTAAGTTTAGGCAACAAAGCTTTATGATTAGGTTTAGAAAGAAAAATGAATTTTGGTTAAAATATGACATTTTCACAATGTGTTTGAAGCTTCTCCCACACCATCCAGTATATCATAGGTTGTCTGTAAATAAAGTGAAGAGTAAATGTATAAAATTTAAATAAATGGCAGTTTTTTATTACATCACAACAAATGAATGCAGATTAGCTGCATTTAAATAAAACAATTTGGAGACAGTGCTGTGTATGGAAAGGGTGCCAGTTGGTAATTTACCTAGCTTAGCATAAGGAATGGAAGATCAGATCGTCTTACTCTGTCCAGCACACCAGCTATTAATCAAATAGTAAAAAAGCAGAAAAGTTTGGTAGAAAGTACTATCGCTTTTCAGCAATTTTAAAATCACAACCAAACTCCATACACCTCCCTCAATATCAGGATGGCAAAAGAAACATCAGGAACAGATATTTCAAAGACAAGCATAGATATTGCTGTCTGTGGAAAAATGTGTTTTTGTAATGTGATTGCACAATCCCTTACGTGTGGATAACTTGTGTGCGTGTGTGTGTGTTTTCTTGTGCTAAAACAAACAGAGATGTCCACCATTCACGCAGTAAATTCAGATCATGTCAGAGAGCAGCAGGACCGACTGTTGTAAACAGTTGTAAAACCAGACCACGACCTTTTTTCAGAATGAACCTGCAGGAAATAGGTCTGAGTGGCAACAACTGCAGTTCATCTCCCACAATGTATGTGGAGCAAATTTGTGTATACGCTGTGTAGTGTGTGTGAGGAGTCAACAAGCATGAGCGGTGAGCTGTAACGTACACTGCGTTACATTGGGAAACCTGAGAAATTTCCATCTCAGAGGGGTGGGAACCTTGAAAAGAGAGCGAGGGCTTCCCCTGAGCCGATAGGAAACTGATCAGTTGCTGCTGCAGTGGATCCTGTCGACACATCTGCCCGTCACCACCACTGGAACCACAACAATCACCTCTGATCTGTGAGTATACTGTACTGCTGAGTGTGTAATCCTGTGGTTATACACCGTCACATATACTGTATTTATATATGATGATGAATGTTTGAGTTTACATTAATAATACTATACTGAGTTTACATTACAAAGTATTGCACATTTATGTGTTCATGTTTCTAAAAAGTAGTAAAATATACAGTATTTATGAAATATGTTATTTATCGAAATGCTAATTAGTATTGCCTATGCTTGATGTATTATATTGTATAGCATTTATATGTATAATATATGTTACATACACACAGACATTTACATGTATATTCAAATGCATACATTTTGACATCATAGCAGAAACTACTTACAAAATTTTTTTTTGCACCACTACTTATATCTTCTGTTTCCAGCATAGACTGTATCTTAAGTTCATTTGCATTAATTTGAAATTTAACATGTATAAATGGTTCACGAGGTAACTGTACATTGTAGAAAACATTCAAGTATTTCTTTGAATACTTTTTTTCACATCATAGCAGAAACTACTTTCACTTCTAATATTTTTTTCATTCCTGGTTATAGTTTCTTTATAGAGCACAGACTGTATCTAGACTATATTTGCACAAGTGTGAGATCCATCTAACAATGCTAACTTAGTGAGGATGGAAAATATTGAAGTATTTCTGTGCATTATAAATGCAATCAGTCAAAAACTCCACATAATCCACCCATAAAAATAATTTCTACTCTCTTATATGTAAATATTCATAAATATTTTATCCTTAAAACTCAGTGTAACGTATACAGAACAATACTCGTTATCATTTTTACATCATCATTATATTGATACTTAAAAATATATTTTCCAATAATTATCTTTCACCAAAGGCTTGAGATTTTTCCCAAAATATTTTTTTAATGATAAAAATGTGTAAGTATATGCAAAGGCACTCCACAACCAGTGCACAGGAGTAAGGAACTAAAACTGGATTATCATCTCTCAATCTAATTGCACAGCAATAATAGCATATTATATGTGTATTGTTTGCTTGGCAAACAGTCAAACATGACAGAATGTGAGGAGTTTGACCAATAACAATGAGCTCATGTAGGATGCTTTTCAGCTTCAGTCGATACTATCCATGTTGCTTAAAGGTTTCCATTTATTCCTGGAAAACGGGAGTGCCATTCTTGTAATGGCACTCCCACTGGTTTTATGAATGGTACTGCCCTTTGATGACACAATGAAACAAAGACTTTATCGGGGGAAGCGATTAATCATTTGGGCATCTGTGGTTGTACTTGTGTGTAAGAAAGTGTTGACTGCTGTCAGCTGATTTCGCTAATGAGAGGTGGAAAAGCAGAAGTGAAAATCTGCTATTTTTCCATGAAAGTATCAATTTAAAACTGTGCACAAACTCAAGAGTTTACTTATGTAGCCTGACAGAGGCCAAGCTAAAAGAGGAATGAAATAGGATAATATAGAATAGTAATTAGATTGTATTACTGAATAAAATATATAGATTATAATAAAGTAATTTGTAATCAAATGAGCATCAGAAAAACGTATATATTATTAAACACTGCATGTATTTAAATAAATAGAACAGAATAAAATACATGTAAACATGTCATGGTCACAGCTAATCAAAAGAATAGAAGATGTTTTCAAACTGCGTCATGAATGACATTAAATGTAAATTCATGTAAAGGAGAAATAAAGTAAATATAGCTTCACTACAAAGACAACTGCTTTAACTTCTAAAATAATAAGTTGGTTTTGTGCATTGAGATTTTCAGAAACCACACACTAATTATTCACTAAACTCCACTATTCTGAAACTGCTTAAAGTTTCTTCAGAAAGCATATAGTTTTAATCTGAAATACTTAAAAGACAAATAGTATTTTTCAATTGTATTATTCTTTTTACTTGCTAATTCTTTGCTGACCTCTGATCTTAGTGACTTCTACCCTTTGAAGGTGATTCATCTCATGTGGTACTTTCAGTGGTTAATTTTGTCTCTGAGTGTGGAGGCGGGATGAAGGGGAGTGTCAGCACCATGATGACAAGTCTTGTGATGTCACACATTTTACAATCTACAAAAGAGCTTAAATTAAGGCTTAACATCATCAAAACTCTAAGCGGCTTGAAGATATAGTATTGGCAAAAATCGCAGCAGCAGACAGGACTTTCTTCAGTTTTCCTGTTAGTTTTTTTTGTTTTAATATGCAGAGAAGAGTGACATTTTGTCATCCTTATCATGATTTCTATTCCTTACTGTTAGTTAATAGTATTAAACTCAATACTAGGCCCATCAGTTGAGACACTGGATTTTTTTAAAATCTAGTTCATATTTTTGTGTCCCTGCAGATTTCCATCATGGTGTGCTTGGCATTGATGCTTGTTATGATGATCGTGGAATGTGTTTGTGGAAGACCCCGGTTACCTCCTCTGCCTATGAAAGGTGAGTATGCTGTACATTATGCTAAAAGTATTGTATATTACAACAAGATGCTGTAGAATAACAGAGGAATCTGGGAGAAGTAAAGAATGCCATGAAGTACAAGCTTTTCCTTCACCAAGTGTATTCTTGCTTATTATTGTGAATTTCAGCCATAATTCACCAATGAGTTTGAAAGGCATGCTATCTTATTTTTCAAAAGCAATCCCAAAAAAGCACAATATTTCTGTGAAAACAGTACTGAGAATGCAGTTTAGTTGTACTGCGATGGAAAAGCATGTTTTGTTTTTCGAAAAAAAAGCCAAAAAATACAAAATTAATCACAGCCAGAATCATCTGATTTTCACATTTCTGATGGTCCTTGAGCTAATTCTGGTACTGTTTCAAAAATTAACCAAAGCCAAGCTTAAAATCATCACATTCCATCAAAATCACTTTATTCTACACGTCTTGTTTAAAAATTTCTGAGCTCCTAAACACAACTAAAAAGCCATGACTGACTGAGCCAACAGGCATGTGACAAAACTTCTGTGACCTTTTATTTAAACTGTAGGCTGTATCTGCATATAGTAGAAGGAAAGCACGTATGGAAACAAAGTAGAGGGCTTGACAGAAAAATGAAATGTATGTGATTGATAAAATAAATACAGGATTGCTTTAAAATAGTTTACAGTTGAGCGAGTTGTCACCAAATTGTGGAAGATACATTCCACAAGGAGAAACGTCTTTTTAGAGCTAATGTGCAGAGTGGTGTGATAAACTAGAGGGTAAATAATGTAAACAGCAAAATATTAGTGGGCACTTGAAAATGTTGTGCTTTTTTAAAACCTTTTTTTAATAAAATGAATAATCAAAGAATTGCTTTGGCATAACTGTACAGACATTTTTTTCTTTGGTTTCTCTTCTTCTAGTCATGGTTGTGCTGTTTCCATAAAAGCACAGAAATTATTGAAATTAAAAATGAGCCCACAGTGAATAAAAATGTATCAGGAGCAAAACATGTCCAGAAACTGCTCCAGGCTCAGAAGGTTAAAGAATAAATCAATAGCAGCATTCAGGTGTGTGACCTCCTTTAAATGCTTGAAAGACTATTGCAGTGCTGTTGTGATGAGTTGCACGAATGGTTAACAAGCATTGTTGTCATCAACTTGAGTAAAAATACAACCTTTCCTCTACTTCCCTCCATCAAATTGCCAAACCCACAATAAAAACTGTGGGCCTAACAAAATATTAATACAATATACTGCAGTATCTGTAGTCATTTTTGGATTGTTGTGTCCCCTGCAGATGACTGTTACGTGGTTGATCCGGAAGTGGAGATATTCAGAGTGGAGGGCGAAGCTGTAATCCTCTACTTCCCAATGTTCATGAGAGTTCTTGAAGTACGCAACATTGCCCCCCCAACAGCCAAATATTTCATCAGTAAGGACAACGAGACAGCAGGCATGGAGTATCAGGGCGAGGGACGTGTCCAGCAGCGCAACAAAGAGCTGTGGTTCCTCCCAGCTCAGGCTTCAGACTCGGGAGAATATACCTGCACTTACAGGTAAAACTTGATTAAAAGTCGTCAAGTAAAATCTCCCACCAGCAAAGCCATTTTCTTTAAGCTCCACTGAACTTAATTTCTATATGGGAACAAGTGACGAGAAAATGTCTTTTCACTTCATCAATTTAGCAAACGTGCAGTAACGGTCTTTACGTTTTATCTCCTTATCTCAATTACTACGGAATGTAACCCAACAATTAAAAATTTTGTATTGTGTTTCACAATGTTTTTATAACTGCTTCTTGTTATGTTGAAGATTAGATAGTAATCAATGTGAAAATTTGACTCTTTTTATGTTGATTTACTTAGAAAATACATCAAGCAGCTCTTTTATGACCTACTGTCAATTTTCTAAATGTCGTCCTGCCGCCCTTCATGGAAATATTATGGACAGAGCTGATGACAAAACATTTCTGACACTAGCAGAGAGTGTGGTTTTATTTAAAGACACTCCTCAAGATTCAAGCATTGTAATTAAAGAATGGCTGTCACTCACAGCACCTTCTTGCTACCTTTGATTTTAACATTTCTATACTTATTTTATCTCTAGAAATGAAACCTACTGCATTACTGGGAGCATCATGCTACAAGTGTATGAATCCACTTCTGTTGACATGAAGAAACTGTCCTATCCAGTGTCAGTCACAGTGGGAGAAGAGTGGAAATTCACATGTCCTTCTCTAAATTACTTCAACAACACGGATGGACTAATAGAGTGGTATAAGGTGAGTTGAAAAAAACCCTTAAAGTACACCGAATGCTTATCGGCACTGATTACTGTGATTTTCAGAATGAAGTTTCTGTTCATTACTCTTCAAACCCTGCAATTATTTTACCTTTAATTTTGCTTAACCTGATTCTAAATTTAACTGTAAAGGCTCATGCCTTTCAACAACTCCCAGGCACAGTACTTTACTCACAAAAAACTTTTTTGGAAAAAAGTTTAGACCTTCACCAGGTAATACTGAGGGTCAAAGAACATGTCAGAGAGATAATGCCATTTCTGCCTTTTCTGATGGAGGTCTGAGGACGGAAATATTGTATTTCTAATAAAGTTTACTGCAAGTAGAGGAACAGTGTGCAGGAGTTATCTTTTCTCTAACTTGGTTCCAATGCAAATAAACATTAAGAATGTCCTAAAACGTACTTTTCTCTGTCAAAAGTGCAGCAATGGATGTATATTTTTTATTTCAACAATTCTTCATTTCTAGAAAATTTCTAATAGAGACAATAGACAACTGGTACTTCTTCAGACACCAGAAGGAGGAACCAAAGTAAACTCTGATGAATAAGAATAATACTATTAAAGTTGTTTTTTCTACTTACTACCAGCAGAGGTCTGCAGAAATCATACATTATATAATGGCTCATTAATGTGTTCTTTATCAAACCTCACCTTAATTTAGTAGCTTTCCATTGAATAAATCTCACATCTGCCTAAAACCTTGTATATCCCCATGTATCTAACCATTTGGAGTATTTGTATATAATACCCATCTCAGTTGATTTTGTATTCTTAAATGAAAATCACAAGATGAATAGGTGTTTTTTTTCCCTTTTTTCTTTTTAAATTGCAAGGTTCACTTATCTTGCTGAGGAGTCCTCAGGCTAATATCAACATTAACTCTTTAAGATGGTTAAGAACAGCACTGACAGTTCAGTTATACATAAGATGTGTACAGTCTGCAATTGCATTATGGTCCACGCAGAATAAATGCAAGACAGCTGTGGTTTGCCTTTAATGCAAGGTAATCTAACTATTTCAAAGCCACAACATGCCCATGTAATTTCTGTAACTTGAAACTTTTCCAA
The DNA here is from genome assembly GCF_021347895.1 of Acanthochromis polyacanthus. Classification (NCBI taxonomy): domain Eukaryota; kingdom Metazoa; phylum Chordata; class Actinopteri; family Pomacentridae; genus Acanthochromis; species Acanthochromis polyacanthus. Next base: position 11,951,033 of record NC_067126.1, on the reverse strand, counting down.
CTACAAGATGCATTGGCGACAAAATGATCCCCTAAACCTCTTGCCAAATTGTGCAGACAAATGACGAATTAAAGCTATATGGTACAACAGCTACTATCAAGAACTCTGCTTTTTTAGTTCTGTATAATGGATTTTTGTTTAATTCATAATATAAAATCACATGAAATTCTATTCTGAGGACTCAATTAAGAGGAAAATGGCTCAATTCCCACTATAAAACATTTTTAAAAGCCCTGGATTTGTTTGTCAGTTTTAGGAATATAACATCTTCGGTACTTTGGTATTCATTGCATCCTCAGTCCTTGCTGTGGGAGCTCTTTGCTTCTTTTCCATGTGTAACATAGTACTTTGCTTCCTGACAGGACTCCAGCCCCACAGCTCTCCTGCCAGGCAGAGCAGGTTCCTTCCGTTGGGACAGAGGGGATCTAGTGATCCCTGCTGTGAGGCGATCCCATGGAGGTGTCTACACCTGCCAACTCAGAGTGCTCATCAACAACCAACCGTATAAAGTCAGCAGAGCCATCCAGCTAGAAGTGCAAGGTTGGTAGCACGTTTTTTTTTATGAACAGCTCCACTAAGGAGGGCAGGCTAAATCAGAGTTCTCATCTAAAACAAAGGTATAGCAAGGTGTATTTTGAGAGTATTGTGCATAACATTAGTACAGCAGAGCAGACTGGTTCTACACAGTCACAGAGTAGACCGGAAGGTTTTGCAGATAAGTGTAAATAAAGCAAGTGTTTCTGCTCCATTTAATGAATGTCAAATTAATGCTTTACTTTATCTTTTTATCTAGTGAAAACTCCATGCAAAAATTCTAACTGTGATAATACAAGGACAAATATTAAACAACAAAAGACATTAATTCACTGAAACTTTCATTTGTGTTCTTTACAACTCCATAATTCTTAGTGTGCCCTGACCCCTGCTGGTCAAACAGATGTATCGCACTGACTTAGCTGAGACACTGACCACACTGACTCGATGTCAGTCGACAAGAAACTTTAAACTTCATGAAACACTGTTGCCTGAAATTAATTATTTTTACTATTTCAAGAGCTGTTTATTTCAGTGTGTAAATTTGTGTCGACTAGGCCAAGACCCTGAAATCACCACCATGACCACTGTGCCAAACCTCTCTGAGACATCTGACACAAAGATAATCAGCAGCACCGACAGCACTGTTCACAGTAAGTTTTCTTTTGTTTCATGAAATCCAAAATTCTCTATAGAGACAAATAAAGCAGATACTACTAATGAAATTTTCTTCTTTATGTCTCAGGTCCTACAATATTGCCACCAGTGATTGTGTCACCGCTTAATGGAACCATATTTGAAAGTTCACATGGTGAGGGTCGCAAACAATCCTCTCATAGATATATTACTTCTACTGAATACAGGTTTAATTGAATTCTGCTCTGATTGAATTCAGGTTCAGGACTGGAGCTGTTCTGCGTGGTGTCTACTGAGTGTCCAATAGCTGAGTCGACTGTGATCACATGGCTGATAAATGGCCGATCAGTGGAGACATCGTACCTTGACAGAAGGGCTCTACAGGGAGGAAGAAGGTAGCCTAACTTCCAGTTTCTGTACTGGTTAGGGAAGTGAAGGAAAACTCAACTTCACCTTGAACCAACCTTAAGTTGCCCCACAACTGGCACTATAGAGCCCTCATGCCACTATTTGATACAGACTGGACTGAAAACTACATTCGAATTGAAAAGTTCACCAGTTCGCAAATGTAATTTAGGATATTTTGCAATATGTAAAGTTTTTGCTTTCTCATTGACGTTTCTGACATTTTTCAGACTTTCTAAGATGCATGCTGTCATTTTTCATTTGTTCCACTGTAAAGACTCCACATTAACTTTTAACTCAAATATTCAAAACATTGTCAGAAGTGATATAACCCGTTCACTTGCTGTCACTGTTGACACATGTTGGATTGTGCCTACTATGTTTTTGATGGTGTCCTTGATGGCTAAGATTGTCTTTATGTTTCCAGGGTAACTAGGATGTCCAAAGGCTGCCAGATTGAGATGAGGCTACTCATTACAATGATAACCGAAGAAGATGTGAAGACGGAGCTTAAGTGCATCACACAGAACATGGGAGGGAGACAGGAAGTTGTTGCCCGGCTTCAATTAGAGGGTAAGAGAACTCTGACCAAACACTTTTGCCACTGTTAATATCAAGAATATAAGACTTCCTTAAAATCATATTATACAAATCTGTTTTTTTTCCCACACCATAGAAAATCTTATTCTATGTCAAAACAATAATTTACTTTATTCTTTTTCTTCACAGACTCTACGTTCACGTGGGTGGTTGTAGCAGCAGTGGCGGTGTCCTGCTTCCTGACAGTGGTTTCTATTTTCCTTTATGTCCTCTTCAAACCTAAAAAGAATCAGAAAATGGATTATTTTCTGGCTCGGCAGAACAGCAGCTACAGCTGTTAATGGAAACACTCCTTCCGCAAACAAAGACCTCCTATAATGTGCTTTCTGTTACATCAAATTAGTCTATCATGCATTGTGTGTATATGAGTCCACACAGTGGTACCACAATATGGCAATATCGTAGAAAAGAAGAAATAAAGCAGCACTTGAATGTATTCGGATTATTTATACAGTTGCAGCAGTTTTCATGCATATGTTTTGTACTGTAGTGGCAGAAATACCTTGCCTGACTGTGACACAGAATTACTGACACACCAAAAAACTCCAACTCAGATATATATTCGAAGGCCGCTTTATTAAGTACGCCTGTAAAATACAATTCAACAGCTCTGCTAAAAATTCTAGAATGTTTAGTTTTGATCAACGGAACTGATTAAAGTATGTTTATGTGTTATTATGTGTCAGTTAATAGTCTTACCTTATATATCTATCAATGGTGTCAGCAGAATATTAGCAAACACCTCTCAGGGCAGTCCAGTTAAATTTGTTTAGTAAGCATAAATAAATGAAGAGTGTTGATCAAAACACTAGACATTATTAGTTTTTATACTTTGTAAAGGTGAAAGTTTTTTACAGAAAGCATGCCTGTATTGGACTGTATCAGATATTAATGGAGTATGTAATAAAATGGTCATTGAGCGCATATATAGATATAAATATAGATGCCAATATAGATATAGATACAGATATAGATGTAGATATGTGTGTGTATTTTTCAAAATGCATAAATGTTCTCAGGGAAGCATTTTGTATGGTAGAAAAGCGTTAAAACATCATTTTACAAATCTTCATGTCTACACATTTAAATGGCAAATGTGGCTATTCTGAAAGAAACTGGCTTAAGAAAATATTCAAAGTGTTGATGTGTACGTTCAATTGAATGCAGTGTTTGACATAAATGCTGTGATACTGATAAAAATATACAAAAAATAATAAAGTGTTATATTATTTCTCTATTACATGAATTGAATGATTTTAAATGGTATAACTGTTCCTGTGACTATTCTCAAGTTTAAAAATAAATAAGATCTTTTACCATTACCTTTACTGTGTTATGTAGCTTTTTGTGCATGTCAAAGGTTGAGGTTTGGCCCTCAAACAAAGAATGAGCAGCTTCCTCCCCTTAAGCATGTGAACATATTTTAACATAAATATATTAGTCCAAATATAATGTGACACTGCATTAAGGAAATCCTCCTTTTAGTATTTTTAAAAAGCACTATGACTACAGCATGGTAGCTAGCAAAAACAAACGGAACATCTTTAAATTGTACCAAATTGTACAAATATGGAAATGTGTTTTGTAGCAAGGCATTGTTCACATGTCGAAATGGGTACTTCAGTGGTTTGTGTAACATAAAAAGGCAGGGGAACATAGTTTGTTGATAAAGGCGAATTAAATTCATTAGTTCATCAGAAAATGTCAGTCAGTCAGTGTGAAGTCACATGGTTTTTAAATCAACAGGACTGCCACTGCTCTGTTCTTTTCAGACAAAGAGGGATATGTGTGACAGAAAAAACAAAAAACAAAACAGCACATGTTCCATAAATGTTAGACTGCCCCACTTTTCTACAGTGTAGCTTCCAGAGAAGAAGCACAGCTAATCAACAATGCAATCAGGTCACCACAAAAACATGTTCTTTAGCTTCAGAGAGACCTACAAAAACACACTTGTTCATATGTTGATCCACTTTTAAAAGCACATCCTGGTTTCAGTGGTGTGTGGCTGGCCTGTGCCAGCATGCATTCAGTGAAAGGCAGATATAGACAGTCTAACAAAAAAGTGGTAGTTCACCTGACCTAGCACGCTTTTGGACTATAAGAGGAAACAGGGACAGCCTGAGGAACCCCAAACAGACAAAGAGAGAACATGTAAACTCCACATATAAAAGTCTCTGCTCAGCCTCTGAGCCACAATGGCATCCTACACAGAAACATGTATAGCTTTTCTAGTTTACTGCACAGAGTACGCAGTAGAACCACAAAGTGTTTTCTAATGCAACCTCGTGCAGTTGGTAAAATGAAAAATCAAAGTTAAACAACACTTTAAACGTAAATCAGAAATCATTTACTGAAAATAATAGATTAAAGTAGTAATAGCTTGACTTTCACAAGTTATCAATCAGAGCATTTGAAGGAATTCTGATCTAAAATTGCTTCTCTGTGCAACCACAAGAGGTCTCAGTATCACTATTATATAAACCAGGATTACAGGAAGTAACTGGGATCAGTCTGTGCTGGAAGCAACTGATCTGACAAGAGCAGGGTGGGACACAACAGTTTTCCTAATAAAATGATATGAATGATTTATGATCATATGAATTAAATTGTGTTGCTTTACCAAAAAAGTGCTTTAAGTGCTGTGTCAGAGGTCTGTGTATGGCGTGAGTCATAAGAAGAGCAGGATCCAGGCTGCTCTCCTTCCAGCTATTGCACAACAGATTGGGACGTCAGCTTTCAAAAGAGAGCTGAAAAAGGAAATTGCAACATGTGCTGAAGTCTCTGCAGAAGAGGAAGTCGGAGTGGGGAAGACCACGTAGGAGCTTAGAACTACGTTTTTGAAGATGTTTTTACAGGAATTTCATGTGGCCTGAGGAGGCGGGTTACCTTTACAGAAGGAGAGGAGAATAACATCAGCCTGGTAAGTTCTCCGTTTTGAACAGTTCTGCTGGGATAATAAATTTCCAGAATCCTTGACATCACTGTTACTGTATGTGACATCCCTATCCACATCTGCACTCCGCTCAGTTCAAGATCAGTTCTTCAGCATCATGTTAACCAAACAAATGGTTTCAATGGTCTGGTCCTGAGTGGCACTTACGGGGTTTCACAATGTGTTTCTCATTCACCGATTCACAGATGAATGTGTAAAGTGTGTGATTAGTGGACAACCCACTTACCACCGGAGCCACAGCCACCCACTGAACATTTATCATGAAAGCACAAGATTTTCAGGATTCCTAAGACACATGTAGGGACGTGTTATTCCAAAGACGGAAGAAGAAAGGTGAAATAAAAGAACAAATTCGACTGCCGTATTGTTTTCCCCACATTTACATAAATTAGTTCAAACACTTTAGCAAAAATGTTGCCTGTAGAACCCTACAGTTCTTCTTTCCTAACATTCATTAACCTGCCATCATGTCATATAACAGAGATGCAGGTGACACGCTCCCATGATGGAAAGATGATGTTGTATGTGGTAGATATGGGCACCAGTGATGACGCTCTGTCAACATCATCTTGCTGCTATGATGTCTGTGACAGAATTTTTCTTCTTTCTCCATTTTATGGTGGATGACAACAAGTATTAAGGTGATTGATGTCTGTACTGACAATACTAAGCTAGCTTCTACTTATAGCCACTTGTGGACCCATAGTTGGTTAAGTGTTAATGAATTACTGTGCAAAATCGTATCTGTTAAATTAATATATTGCGAGAACAATTATTTGGGGAGTTGACTGGGAATGGTAAAAGGAGACTTTCTCTCTATCACTAGTGAAGTGTGCCATCAAAATTACTTCATAGCTCTTATTTTAGCGTAAATAGTTGCATAATGTTGCATAATTTTCTCATTTGGCCTAAGTGTTTTATAGTCTAGAAATCTATGTGAAAAGTGGCGAGAGAATCAAAAATGCAGGCTGAATATGACAAAAGAATCTAGTCAACATATCATAAATATCAGCCTAGTTTAGAACAGCTAGTAGCAACATCCAACTATAATTATACAGGGTGTGTATAATATGATTATACGAGTATTAAAGGCTCCTTGCCATGATCTGCGCACCTGCATTTTCACACTTCCAATACTGCTTTAATATCTATTTTCTTTGCTCTTGGTGAATCTGTTTGCCATTGCTCACAATCCCATAAAAAAAAACTAAAATAAAAAAAAAATAGAAAAATCAAAATCAAAATGGGAAGAAGGGCTGCACAGTGGGGTAAGTGGTTAGCACTTTCACCTTGCAGCTAGAAGATCCCGGTTCAAATCCCGGCCTGGGATCTTTCTGCATGGAGTTTGAATGTTCTCCCTGTGCATGTGTGGGTTTTCTCCGGGTACTCCGTCTTCCTCCCACGGTCCAAAAATATGCTGAGGTTAATTGATAACTCTAAATTGCCCGTAGGTGTGAATGCGAGAGTGATTGTTTGTCTGTATATGTAGCCCTGCGACAGACTGGCGACCTGTCCAGGGTGTCCCCTGCCTTCGCCCGAGTCAGCTGGGATAGGCTCCAGCACCCCCGCGACCCTAGTGAGGATAAAGCGGTGTATAGAGAAGGGATGGATGGAAAATGGGAAGAAAAAGCTTAATAACATTTCAAAAACATGAATAAGGGATATGGAATACTGGTTTGGATAAATTAGATCTAAAACGTGAAAGAATAGCGAAACAACTTTACAGTTACCTGTTTTTGACCCAGCCTGTGTTGATATGTTGTCAAATTGAATCACCAGCACCAACTCCCATTACAAACTGAAACACCTGCATTAAAATACTCACCTTTAAACAGCAGCATCTGGCAAACATCAACTGTCTATATAGTCAAAAAATACCCCTTGTGGTTGGAACATTTTCCCTCCAAGTAAAGAGAGCACAGAATTTGCTGGGGCATCAGGATGTGGCTAACTGCCAAATTGTGGCTGTAAGTAGTTCACGTTTTCTGTAGCGCATTCTGTTTGAAAAAATGTGACATTTACTCAGGGACTGTGAATTGTGGAGAATGACTCATAACTGAACGAGTGCCGTTGTCTCCTGGGGATTCCTCTATCCAGCGGGGAAGCCCAGGTGCAGCGTCACACATCTGCAAAACTGCACCTTGCTTTAATGTTAGATTTTGAAAATCAAAGCTTATTCCTGGCAGTTGTGATGCTTTCAGCTCTTAAAATGAATGAAATTGTAACTTTTTGGATCAGGTAATGAGCTGATTCACAGATCTTGAAGGCAAGGATTATAAAGTCTTCATGCTTTAAAAAGAAATGCTCCATTTTCATATAGCAATATAACAGCTGTTGCTTAAATATTTGTATTTTCTAATCTCAGAAGAACACATTCTTGCAGCAGCCACAATTTTTCCAATCGTATTCTATGAAAATGAAATATGTATATCTTATGAAAAAAATAGTCAAAAGACATATATTGTAGGTTAATTGGTGATTCTCGATCATGTAAGTGTACAGTGCCTTGTGAAAGTATTCGGCCCCCTTGAACTCTTCAACCTTTCGCCACATTTCCGGCTTCAAACATAAAGATATAAAATTTTAATTTTTTGTCAAGAATCAACAACAATTGGGACACAATCGTGATGTGGAACGAAATGTATTGGATATTTTATACTTTTTTAACAAATAAAAACCGGAAAAGTGGGGCGTGCAATATTATTCGGCCCCTTTACTTTCAGTGCCGCAAACTCACTCCAGAAGTTCAGTGAGGATCTCTGAATGATCCAATGTTGTCCTAAATGACTGATGATGATAAATAGAATCCACCTGTGTGTAATCAAGTCTCTGTATAAATGCACCTGCTCTGTGATAGTCTCAGGGTTCTGTTTAAAGTGCAGAGAGCATCATGAAGACCAAGGAACACACCAGGCAGGTCCCAGATACTGTTGTGGAGAAGTTTAAAGCTGGATTTGGATACAAAAAGATTTCCCAAGCTTTAAACATCTCAAGGAGCACTGTGCAAGCAATCATATTGAAATGGAAGGAGTATCAGACCACTGCAAATCTACCAAAACCCGGCCGTCCCTCTAAACTTTCACCTCGAACAAGGAGAAGACTGATCAGAGATGCAGCCAAGAGGCCCATGATCACTCTGGATGAACTGCAGAGATCTACAGCTGAGGTGGGAGAGTCTGTCCATAGGACAACAATCACTGCACACTGCACAAATCTGGCCTTTATGGAAGAGTGGCAAGAAGAAAGCCATTTCTCAAAGATATCCATAAAAAGTCTCGTTTAAAGTTTGCCACAAGCCACCTGGGAGACACACCAAACATGTGGAAGAAGGTGCTCTGGTCAGATGAAACCAAAATCGAACTTTTTGGTCACAATGCAAAACGATATGTTTGGCGTAAAAGCAACACAGCTCATCACCCTGAACACACCGTCCCCACTGTCAAACATGGTGGTGGCAGCCTCATGGTTTGGGCCTGCTTTTCTTCAGCAGGGACAGGGAAGATGGTTAAAATTGATGGGAAGATGAATGGAGCCAAATACAGGACAATTCTGGAAGAAAACCTGTTGGAGTCTGCAAAAGACCTGAGACTGGGACGGAGATTTATCTTCCAACAGGACAATGATCCAAAACCTAAAGCCAAATCTACAATGGAATGGTTCACAAATAAACGTATCCAGGTGTTGGAATGGCAGCAAAAGGTGGCGCTACAAAGTATTAATGCAAGGGGGCCGAATAATATTGCATGCCCCACTTTTCAGGTTTTTATTTGTTAAAAAAGTTTAAAATATACAATAAATTTCGTTCCACATCACGATTGTGTCCCACTTGTTGTTGATTCTTGACAAAAAATTACAATTTTATATCTTTATGTTTGAAGCCTGAAATGTGGCGAAAGGTTGAAAAGTTCAAGGGGGCCGAATACTTTCACAAGGCACTGTAAAAGTGAGCATGAATGGTTGTTTGTCTCTAGTCTTCTACATAATAAACCACTTACACTAAATGGATGGATGTATATGAAAATGCAGGGGCTACTGCTTGGTCATTTGTTTTCTCACAAGTCTTTTGCTTTAAATGCAGTCATTTTCTTGAAGGTTAATATACAATATTGTCTTTAGGATTTAGGTAAATGTTCTTTTTGGAGATCACTGTCAGATTTGGTCAATAGAAGTCATTCTTAATGAAGGATACGGTCAGCGTTTTGAGTAACTGAAGTTATTTTTAGTGCAGGTTACGGTCAGTTACTTGGTTCAGAATAGGAGGAGGTTTTGCTGACAGTTTAACAGCGTGGCAAAATTCAAAGGAAGATGAACAGAGAGCTCAGTGGTGCAATCCAAACACTCTCTTCCTCCTCTTTGTGTGTGTTGTTTGTGCTTTCGTCCCGTGGAGGTGGGACAGAGCGGTTGAATCACCGGCTGAGCTGCACGGTTGAGACTCCAGTCTGCATGCAAGGGTCAGAGGTGAGGTTTCCTCTGTTAGCGCTGCCGTGTGGTGCAAACTAAATCATCCTTCCTCCGTCTGTTTCTCTGAGGTGAGTCAATAAATTATGCCCACTCATACTGTTATCTGTAGACAAGTTTTTCCTGTCTGTCTGATTTTGGATTTTGTAATACTAACTCTGAAGGTATGTATTATCTTATTGGAAATAGGAGATCTATTCGTGCTTCAGGAAAACTTTGTTCAGAGTAGAATGTTTACTCTTGAGAAATGTGTTGCAATGCGAACCACAGAGACCTACTTTGGTTTAGACTATATTAGAGGTACCTACTGTAGCCAGCAACTTATTTTTAAGCTGTGTATTGTGAGCATTAATGATATTTTACTCATTTTAAATAAACAGTTGTATAAAATCAGTGGCGTGGCACTGAAACTGTTTTAAAAAAACAAAAAATGATTGTCACTATATAAAATCAAAAATCTCCATTAAAGGATTAGTGACTTTAGGTGTATGGTTATTCAGGGCTGATCTGGAGAACCATGGGGTTTTTCCTCTGTGCTTGTGTTTTGATACAGATATTATCTCTGCCATTGTGTGAAGGTTCACACTTTCTCACATTCTGTACATTTAGGCAGAGCACCTGGCTGACATGTGTTTGTGCAAATAAATGACCACATTTTAAAACAAACATCACTCACCACTGAAATTAAAGAAGGTTGAACTTGTTGTGTATATTGTACTATGTCTGTGGGTTTTATTGATTATTGATTTATTTATCTATGACTAAATTCATAACTGAGGGTATTTTAGCAACAAGCAATTATTTGACTGACCAGTTTCTGTTTGCTGTTAACTGCTGTTGCCATTGCAGCTTGTGGAAGGTCAGACAACTTGATTCATTGTGTTTTTTCAGACGCTTTCACAGTTTTATGTCATTGCTGGTACTTTACCTCTGGAGATGGAAATGCCCACACTAAAATAGGCATTAATGCATGCTGTTCCACCCACTAGATGCCAGATCTGATCAGTTTAGTAGCTTTACATGAAACAAACAGAGCTACAGTGGAAAACTAGACATATCTAACCCAGCCAGGAGTCTCACAGAGCATCTAATCACAAATCCAAAAAGACCAAACTTGTTTATTACCAAGACCTACATCTTATTTCACTTCACACTAAAAATAACACTGTCCGTAGTGTAAAACATCACATTCAGTCTTGCCAGTCGTATTCTTGGGCTCTGGGTAACTCCCATTGTTTTCCCTATTTAGTGTTAAATGAATCATGTATTTTGATGACCTCCCACAGACTGAATGTCCATCCATCCTCTATACACCGCTTTATCCTCATTAGGGTCGCAGGGGGTGCTGGAGCCTATTCCAGCTGACTCAGGCGAAGGCAGGGGACACCCTGGACAGGTCGCCAGTCTGTCACAGGGCTACATATACAGACAAACAATCACACTCACATTCACACCTATGGACAATTTAGAGTACTCAATTAACCTCAGCATGTTTTTGGACTGTGGGAGGAAGCTGAATGTGGGAGTGCCCAGAGAAAACCCACACATGCACAGGGAGAACATGTAAACTCCATGCAGAAAGATCCCAGGACGGGATTTGAACCAGTGATCTTCTTGCTGCAAGGCGAAGTGCTAACCACTTACCCCACTGTGCAGCCTCAGACTGAATGTCTTTAACTTAAAACCATCAGTCACAGCTCCAGGTCTGCACTGATCACACAGACTATTTTGGAAGATGATTCCCACACAATATCTGAAGTTTCCTCTCTTAAGGGAAGAAAAGTGTAATTTCTATTGGAATGTTCCCACACTGTCCCCATTCTGGCCAACAGAGCAACATCTACAGCTGGTTTCTGATGGTTTCTGATAGTCTGGTGTTAAATTTTATAGATATTTCTCAGACATTCAGTGTGTAAGGTTCGCGGTCGTCAAGTCGCCCGAAGCGACCAGAACGATGCCCAGGCGATAAACAGATTCAGTTTATACATTTCACATCGCCCGGCTGGGCGACAAGCATTTTATAAATAAATAAATAAATAAATAAATTGAAAGATTTCCAACCCTTCGCTTTGTTCTGCGCAGGAAGTGTTGCCAACTTAGCGACTTTCCAAAGCTTTTTGTCAAAAGCGACTAGCGACAAATCTAGCGACTTTTTCTGCCGTTTTGGAGACTCTGATAGGAAAGCTCAGACCATTCTGCAGTTAGTTTTCAACAAGCAGCAGGTGCTGCTGTGAGCTCCTCCCCCTCCCAAAGCACAGGCTGTCAGTCCAGGGGCTCGACACACGGGAGGCGACAACAGTCGCGCTTCATTCATTTTCTATGGCTGCTGTGCGACGAGACGAAAATAGCTTTCCCCCCTCCCAACAACGCGACGGCATTCGTGCATGTGAAATTTCGCGCACGTTCACGTAGACGTGCACCCACTGGCTTGCGACGCGATACAAGAAAGTTGAAAAATGTTCAACTTTTGTTGCTGTCGCCTGGAGCTTCAACCAATCAGCGAGGGTTTGACTCACTGACCAAAGAGTTTACAGCATGTTACACAGTACAGTCCGCTCCTATGCGAGACGCCAGTGTTTACAAACAGTGACGTCACGGAGTCACGTGATTACCGCGCTGGTTGGCAAGAGGAACCAGAGGAACAATGGCTGATAACTATCCTTCCATGAAATTGTCCGATTATGCTCAATCCTTATCACCTGAGGCCCGACAAATATACGTGAGTAAGCTGAGATATCAGGGAAACAGTAAAACCTTGCCAGATCCCTACAATTTGAAGACTGGGTGGGTTGACGATCCTTCATTGTGACCCGACATTTCCTTCACCGACATTTATTTTTAATTGATTGACACCGCTGGGCAGTTCACCCACCCAAAAATATAAAATTATGAATTAAAAATAATATATCTTCTGTTAATCTTCAACAAGATGCTATGCTATTTTTTGTCTGCAGTATGGCTTTTATGTAACAGTAACAGACCCACAGCATTGGTGATCGAAAATAGGACAATTCTAAAAAATGATCGCTAGACGCTTACAAATAGGAGGCTGCTGGCTTAAGGAGATGTTATTGAATATGCTTCATTCGACTTTAGTATACTTTCATCGCCTAAAAAGCGATCGGTAACACATGACAACACTGAACCAAACCGAAAGTGTAGAGATCGCTTCACGCGAAGGATGCGACACTAAATCAATATCTTTTGATAAATAAGCTCAAAGTTGGACATACTAAACATGCTAAACTGTTGAATAGTTTACCTGAAGAAAAGTGGGAGCCACAGACACGATCTCTGCTGCTTACTGGGGTACAATTTTTCCTGTTGATGGCTGAAGCCACCGCCATCTTCCCTCTCCTGACATCGGTATTCGGTGAAATTTCAAGCCTGATCCCTTCTCAAAACGCTTCGTACAACCAACAACTACACACGCTATTACCATTGTGGTAAATACATGTGCAATTTCATTCATGAAAAGCGATAACTTTACGTATTTGTTTCAAACCCGATACCGTTCTCGTAGCAAGCCGTTATGTTACTGCCGGTTCTTGCCAACCAGTAGCAGTCTTGTACCACGTGACCACAGCAAATGACGACACGCTGGCATCTCCCATACATTAATGGTCCGCTTTGGAAAAAAGTTCTGGGCTAAGGCGAAAGTAAGCTCGGAATTTTCTGCATCTTTTCTGAGATCTGGCATCAAATGGTGGTATTCAATTCAATTCAATTCAATTCAATTCAATTTTATTTATATAGCGTCAATTACAGTCAACTCGTCTCAAGACGCTTTACAGAACCCAAATGCCTGACCCCCAGAGCAAGCCCAAAGGCGACAGTGGCATGTTCTTTCCGAGATTGCAATATGGCATGGACCCAGGGTCGTTTCTTTCTTTTATAGGCCAATGTCAAGAGTAAAATTTTGGCTAAATCAAGCAATATCTTCTGGCTCATCATCTTTATGATTTTCTGTCGTGAAACTCTTTGAAAACGTAAAAAAATCCCTCCAATTTCACAGCCAATCAGAAGTGAGGGAGACAAGCGACCCGTGCTTTTGCACAGTGCGCCGTGTGTCGCCGGCCGGCCCCTGCCACTGCCAAGTATCGCGCACCGTGTGTTGAATTTATCTCCTGTTGCAATGACTTTCGCATTCCCCCCTCAATTGTCGCTCCCCATGTGTCGAGCCCAGGAGAATCAGAATGGCTGCCAACACCCTGGACAACATCATGACAATCCAGATGTGTACATCCTCAGTCAGAGAGTTTGACCCAGATCAAGCTATAGACAGCTGGCTGAGTGGTGCCAAAGACCAGCAGCAGGAAGCGGAAGTCCAGCAGCAGGCAGCTGCTCAGGAAGATATTGATGATGAGGAGGAGGAAGTTCAATGGCAAGAGGAAGGCATGGAGGATGATGTTGATGAGGGGTTTCTGGATGATTTCAACCCAGAAATGACTGAGGAAGATGTCATTGCTGGGCTCAAGAGACTGGCACAATTTGAAGATGTTGATGAGTTGATGTAGATGGACATCTAGTTCAACTAAGTTGTGATTGTAACGATGAATAGAGACCGATTTTTTTTTTGTAATGAGAGACTGATTATTTCGATTCTAAAGGTAAGCAGGTTGTAAGAGAAGAGCTCATTAAAAGAAATTGACTTCCTGAGAAGTTATATTTATTTTTTTATTTTATGTAAACACCGCGAAGTATGGGCCACTAGTTTTTTGTACGGGCCACCAGAGATTTTGACGAAGCTTACACACTGACATCGTTAAAGATAAACTGCTATCGTGGCAGAATGAAATAGTGGTTTCCTTTAAGGGTCACCTTGTTTCCTTTAGGAAAAGAAAATACTCTTAATCTGATATTTAATAGACTAGGGGCACTGTTTTCCTGAAACGGGGTGCAAATGCCAACAAAATCTGGGGGCACAAACAGGTCAGCATTTGTGACCTGCAATGTTTTTGCAACTGTGGTGAACAAGTTCTTAATAGGTGGGCTAAAAATTCAGCAGGTACAATAGGCACAAGCATCACTGATGAACGTACACACGTGCTAATCTCGTTGCTTTTAACGACAGAAACGAGAGAGAGCTTTTTTTTTTAAGGCGGAACAAGATGGACGTCTGAAGCGAGAGCTCCGCAAAGTTAGGCAAATAAAACCCCCTGAATCCAGCTACACGATTTACTATCTTCACAGAAGACTCAGAATATGAGCGGGGGATTGAGAAGCAGAACGATGACGGATAAATCAGAAAGAACAGATCCCAAAGTTATCGATGCGAGTCCGAGTGATGCTAATGCTAACCCCGCTAGCAAAATCGAGCACGGCAGTAAGACGTCTCATCTGACTCTAAAAGACATAAGTGACCAGATAAGTGGCCTTCGGACCGAGCTCAATGGAGATTTTATGTCATTCAAAGAAGATTTCAAGAGAGAAATGAAGGAGGAACTGACTGAGTTTAGACATGAAATCAACCAGCAGCTAGCTGCCACTAAGCTAACTCTGCAGGACCATGACGATAAACTCGAGGAGGCCGCAGCACGTATTGAGCAATTGGAAAGATGGTCAGCCACGGCTCACGAAGTACTGCAAGATACTTTAAAAGAACAAAGATTTCTGAAAGATAAAGCTAACGGCGTGGAGTCAAGAGCAAGACGTAATAACCTCAGGATATACGGGGTACGTGAGGAAATGGAGGGCTCCTCTATGATTCATTTTGTGGAGAAGCTGCTAGTGAATGAAAAGTTGATTGACGAGGGGACAGATGCCCAAATTCAACGCGCACATCGCTCACTTGGGCCGAAACCAAACCCAAACACACCCCCGAGATCAATAGTTGTGAACTTTCTGCAATATCGTGTTAAGGAAACTGTTCTCCGAAATGCCTGGAAAAGGAAGATTCAACTCGGGGAAAACACTCTCTCATTTGACCATGATTACACATCTGAGGTGATCCAGCAGCGTAAAGCTTAAAAAAAGATAAAAGTGGTTTTGAGAGAGAAGGGAATTCGTTTCCAGACACCATATACCCGGATGCGCATTCATTGGGAGAGTGGCCCCGCTATGTATAACAGCGCAGATGAGGCAGAAAAGGACTTACGTCGGAAGGGGCTACTTGACAACCACGGCACCGGCGGAGGAGAAGCCAGCGGCGCGCATCCTCGGAGCATGGAGCCGACTCCCCCTTGGCAACAAGCACACCGACGCGGAGAGAGAGAAGCCGGCCAGCGGGCGCGGGAACGCCTCCAGGAATTCCAGTGGAAAAACACGACTTGAGCAAAGAAGGCGAGTGACGGACATAGATGCCAAAAAGAAACAAGTATAATCCGACTAGGGACAATATTGTGATATCCTATACAAGAACACTGATTTGTGTTGTCGTTAAGATTCACATTTTTTTTTTTTTTTGCCTAACTTAAAGGAGCTAGAACACCTTAGGTAGAATTAGTGGAAAGTTCACTGATTCCATGAGGGGGCCCTTTCTTAAAGGGAGGCCTCCCCCCTTGCCTGCAAAAGGTAAGCATTTGGGACTATTGATTACCCTACCTTGGGAGTCTATTCATTTGTGTGATGTTCAATTTAAAGTTCAGTTTTGTTTTTGTTCAGTATATTTGAGTTCTTTGAAAGTTTTTATTTTTCAGACACGCAACCAATTTAAAACATTTCTTTTCTTTTATGGTGCAGAGCTATAAACTTAGAATAATGTCATTGAATGTCAATGGATTAGGTAACCCAGTTAAACGAGCAAGGGTGATGAAGAAGATTAGAAAAGATGATATGCATATTATTATGCTTCAGGAAACTCATTTAGGACCACAGGAACATGAGAAACTTGCAAAATTTGGCTATAACGTTTTTTATAGTTCATTCTCACAAAATCATAGAAGGGGTGTAGCAACACTGATCTCCAAAAAATTGAAATGTGATGATTTAAAGGAAATCAAAGACACAGAGGGTCGATTCTCCATAGTAAAGGGTAAAGTTGAAAATAACTTGATGATAATGGTGAACATTTATGCTCCTCCCGAAAGTGAAATGTCATTCTACAAAATGTTACTTGATACCGTGATAGCTCAAACTGAAGGCATTTGTGTGTGTGGAGGGGACTGGAATGTGGTTTTAAATCTTAAATGGGATACTACCAGTAACAACAGAAGTAAAAAGAAAATCACAAACCGACTTAACACAATTCTGGGGGAAACTGGTATGGTGGATGTGTGGAGGAAATTTCACCCCACTGTGAAAGATTACACATTTTATTCCTCACCTCACTTGGTTCATTCAAGAATTGACTATTTTATAATAAGGCAGGAAGACTTACACAGGATAAATGAATGTAGGATTGGGGTTGCAGATGTTTCGGATCACAATGCAATTTATTTGACCATCAACCTACAGAATAACCCCAAAAACGTAGTATGGAAACTTAATGTAGGATTACTAAATAACCAATCAGTAGTTAGTTATGTTAAACAGGAAATTAAAACCTTTATGAAAGAAAATGACAATGGAGAGGTAGACTCATCAATTTTGTGGGACTCACTAAAAGCAGTCCTCAGGGGGAAATTAATTGCCAAGGCAACACACATAAAGAAAACCAGAAAAGAGGAATATAGCAGATTGACGAGGGACCTAAAGGAACAAGAAGATAAATTAAAGCTTAAAAAAGACCAAGACACACAAAAGGAGATTCAAAATTCAAAATCACGACTTGAAAAATATTTGGATGATGAAGTAGGGAAAAAGGCCAGATACACCAAACAGTCATATTACGAATTAGGACCAAAGTCAGCTAAGCTGCTTGCTCGGAAATTGCGTAAACAACAGGCAGATTCAACTATTCTAAAAATTAAAGACCCCATCACCCAAAAAACGTTGACAGAACCGAAAGAAATTGAACACATTTTTTATGAATATTATAGCAACTTATATTCACCTCAGGACAATTCTGATAAGGGATCAATTAAAACATTTTTAGACCAATTAGAGCTTCCCAGTATTGGAGAAATCCAAAATAAAAAGATACTTGCTGAAATTACACCAAAAGAACTCGAAAAAGCAATAGGAAGGTTGAAGACAAGTAAAACACCTGGTAGCGATGGCTTCCCTGGCGAGTGGTACAAGATGTTTAAGGAAGATCTGCAACCACTGCTACTTAAAACGCTAAATTATATTCATAAAGAAGGTAGGGCCCCCCCATCATGGAGGGAGGCGATAATTTCATTAATTCCCAAGGAAAATAAAGATCGAGAAAATTGCTCCAACTATAGACCAATTTCAATTTTAAATGTCGACTATAAATTATACACATCAATTATCTCCAAGCGATTTGAAACTTTTATCTCAGATATAATAGATGAAGATCAGACAGGCTTTATAGTCGGCAGACAAACACAAGATAACATTAGAAGAAGCCTCCAAATTATTCATAATATTAATAAAAATAAGATTAAAGCTGCCTTACTTAGTTTAGATGCGGAGAAGGCCTTTGATCGGGTCAATTGGGACTTTTTATACCAAACCTTAGAGAAATTTGGCCTTACTAAAGAAGCTATTCAGTGTATAAAGACAATTTATGATAAGCCCACGGCAAGATTAAAAGTGAATGGATCCCTGACAGATCGGTTTGAGCTTGGAAGAGGTTGTAGACAGGGGTGTGGATTGAGCCCTATCCTCTTTGCGTTATATATCGAACCACTGGCACAGGCGATCCGACAGAAAGCTGATTTGAAGGGAATTATGTTTAATGGAAGGGAGCAGAAGATTGGATTATTTGCAGATGACATATTGATGTATCTCAACGATATTAACAAAGGTTTACCCAAATTAGTGGAGCTTTTAGATGAATACAATATACATGCAGGATACAAACTGAATATTTCTAAAACTCAAATTTTGCTTTTCAACCATACACCCTCTACTGAAATTTCACATAAATATGACCTAAAATGGAGCGTCAACAAAATTAAATACCTAGGAGTATTCTTGTCTAAAGACCCATCTTTATTATACGACTTCAATTATAACCCAATTAATCAAACAATCAGAACGGATATCCAGAGATGGTCCACATACCCCCTTGATCTTAGTGATAGAATAAATGTGGTGAAAATGAACATCTTACCAAGGCTGTTATATTTGTTTCAATCTTTACCTGTCGACGTACCACACAAACAATTCACAGAATGGGACAAATTGCTATCAAAATTCATTTGGGACGGCAAGAAGGCCAGGGTCAGATATTCAACACTACAGCTGCCAAAAGAGAAGGGGGGTATGGCCCTTCCCAATTTAAAAATGTATTTTTATGCTGCTCAATTGCGATTTCTGTGTTGCTGGTGTGACCCTGGATACTACGCTAAATGGAAAGAGATGGAGACATGCATCCCTGGGCTTAACATACAGACAATCATAGGAGAAGACTGTGTACCAACTGATCTAAAGAATGAAATTAATTGAATAACTAAATTTTCACTTGACATTTGGTTTATTGTTGCAAGACAACAGACACTAAATAAAGAAAGAAAATTATTGAGATGGATTGCTTACGACAAAGAATTTAGACCAGGAGTGCATGACTCCACATTTAAATATTGGATCACAAAGGGTGTCACAGCATTCTGTACTTTAATCAACAATGGTGAAATGAGGAGTTTTCAATATCTAAAGGAGAAATTTGACCTTAAAAATCAGGACTTTTTTAGATACTTACAGTTGAGAGAATATTATAACAAAGAAATAAGAGAAAGAGGAAGTGAACCCAACGCCGTTTTAGATACACTATGTGGGGCATACCAACAGAAAACACGCAAAATTATATCAAAGCTGTATATTAGCCTAATGTCGTGCCAGAAACATTCAACTATATATGTCAAAGAAAAGTGGGAAAAGGAAACATTAACAACCATCTCTAATGAAGAGTGGTATCAAATCTGCCGACTATCTCAGACTTCTACAAATTCACAAAAATGGAGAGAATTTAATTGGAAAAACTTAATAAGATTTTTTATTACACCATTGATAAAAAGTAAACAATTGTCCTCCCAACAAATATGTTGGAGGCAATGTGGTTGTATCAATGCAAACCACACTCATATCTTCTGGGATTGCCTGCAGATAAAAACCTTTTGGGCTTCAATTCACCTTTCCATATGTAAGATATTAAAATACAATGTATCAATGTCTTTCACAACATTATACCTTGGCCTCCTCACTGAAATTGTTCAGAAAGACGACCAATATTTAATTAAAATATTATTGACAGCCGGAAGGAAGGCAATAACAAGACGATGGCTTCAACCCGATTCACCCAGCCATTCTCAATGGATAAATGTTGTGCAAGAGATTTTTACAATGGAGAAAATTACCTTCGCTCTAAGGCTGAAAGCTGTTGAATTCAATGACAAATGGGAGAAATGGTCAATATATTATAAGTCAATAGATCAGGAAAACTGATGTTTTATTTTAAGTTAGCTAACAAGGAGAAATGGTTGCAGTCCTTTTTCTTTATGTTTTGTTTTATTTGTTTATTGTTGATAACCCTGTAAACAATCATTGAAAAAACATGTTTAACTGTAAATGTGAAAACTGAAAAACCAATAAAAATCTAAGTTGAAAAAAAAAAAGAAACGAGAGAGAGAGTGTGTGTGTCAGAGTGGCAGATAAAAATTACTCCTCCAGAAGCAGCTAAACATTCAAAATATCCAAAGTATTTATATACAAATATGCTGTAAATGGTATAGTGAACAGGAAGCTAATTGGTGTTATAGCTGCAACAATATTAATTTATTATGGTCCATAAAAGTCAATATGAGCAACGGGAATGTCACAAGAAACAATACCTCAGTACCAAGTCCATGACAAAATTCTAAAAACATGACAGCAACCAGTGCAGAAGCAACAACAGATCTGTTGCAACTAGTATTAAAATAACGACCACAAGAGTTACGTATGCAGATAAATTAAGTCAGAACTGCATGATCATAGACACGTCAAAGACAACCACTATTCACACATTGTGCACAGAACGTTTTGAACAAAAGAAGGAAATACCTCCAACTCCTCTAAGTATCTCAAAGGCAAGTGTCCTCACTTGTGCACAGAAATCAGATAAGCAATGCTGTTACCACTATTGTCTGTAAAATGCGACAGGTTACATCTGTTGTGACAATTCTCCATTTACAATATTTACTTGGCTAATGCAGTCTTGTTTCAGTTGATGTAAGGAAAGGTCATAAAGTGAGCTGAGTGCTGTTCCTAATGTTAGTAACAGGCATGTCATTGGGAAATTACCAAATAAGTGAATCCTTGGAAGCGAGGGAGCAGAGCGATCGAGCTGGGGGGAGGGTTTGGGAGGGGGGCATGCAAGAAACTTTTGAAATTTAAAGGCTGAAATGGTGCATTTTGGTGAACTCTGACACCTAGAATTCTTTAAACATGAAGGCTTAAAAAAATGTCTGTATGGGACCTTCTAGGCACCCCTCAAAAACAGCACAAAGTCATGTTAATGTGATGAAACCAAATATTTATTCTGGATTCAAATTTGAATGAACCACATGAAGTTGTCAACAATGGTCAGCTCCTATATCACATATCACAGTCAAGTTCATTTCCTTTGTTGCTTCTCCTTTCTCTTTTGAAGGAGCAAATCCAGTGCATTTTTCCTCTTGTCAGAGTCTGTGGCCGGCTCAGAAAGTTTAGCCATTTTAGCTGGTGGCTCATCAGCTTTTTCTTTTACAAACAGCAGCCTGTCATCTCTGGCCTCAGCATCCATACGTCTCTTTGTGGCTGCTTTACTTTCTGGCATGGATTTGTCACTAGGCACATATGCAGGTCTTTCTGCACTAGCACTTGTCATGTTTGACACAAGCTTTGGGTCCACAGGGTCAAATTCAACATCTGAACGCTTGAAGTACTCTACTGCACTTTTCTTGTGAGCTCTTAAATGGTACTTCACTGTCTGATAGGCATTGTATAAATCAGTGCCAATCCTTGTTGATCTCACATTCACAATGTCTTCCATTATATTAAACGAAGACTCAACATGTGGGCCATGAAAGATAGTGCACATTGCAAGCACAACCTTACACAGGTTCGGGTACTGTCCTTTTTTCTGTACCTTGGTCCACCACTGGTCCAAGGTCATCTTCTCTTCCTCATAATGTGGTAGAGTCTTGTCAACCAGATACCTAAAATAAGATTTATTCCAAATCTTACCATCCATCCTTAAATGTTAACATTAAAGAAGAAACCAATTATACAACTGATCTGACAAGAAGCTCCCCTACAAATACAGACAGTTCACATATTATTCAGTGCACATATTGGTTTTAACTGCTTTCTATTTTTCAGTAATAATCCCTATAATTTTGTTCTTTAAGTACATGAAATAGTTTACATGAATTGAGGATTATTTCCATAATTTATATTTCAAAACCATCCCTAGCAAATTGTTAAAATTGTTTTTTTATTACCTGTTGTCTGTCCATGGTTAACCCACACTCCTCAGTATTGTATATACCCATTATTACCACCACACCAGATTATGAGATACCACCACCAGCCACCAGAACTATCATATGACGCATACTAAAATGCTACCCTTGCCACACACCTGCTTTTAAGCCCAGAAGAGTAACAAATATTTACCATTTAAACTGCCTTGAAAATTGAAAAAGATAAATCACATACATCAAAATTAGTTAAATGAGCATGCAAAAGTTATATAATTGTATAAATGCATAATTAGATGAAACATGTAAAATTGTCTTTTCAGATTAAGTTAACAACCTTGCAAGATTAACTGTGGAAATAAAGTTAAGTTCCTTCTTATAATGCTGTATCAAGACTATAAATTATATTTACATATTTCTTTAAAAGTGTATCAAATATCACTTTTTACAATTTAATGCCAATCAAACAATATATGTACTTAAATCTAATTTAAATTGGTCAGACTATTTCCCACAGAAAAATTATAAATTTTAAACATGAAAAGCTTGCAACAGATATCCATGGTTTACAAACAGAATTATTAAGTTTACCTGCGAACTTCCAAGTAGAAGTTGTCTTGCTCCTGTACTGACAACAATTTGGGCAGGTACTTAGGCAACTTCTCCAGTTTCATCTGAGCACTGTGACGATTCTGCATAAGTGGGTCAACGTAAACAAGGGCTCGGAGAAGCTCATTTCCCAAGGGCAGCTTCTTCTGCAAGTACACTCCTGTGTCACGGTATGCCTTGAAAACATTTTCCTTGAACTGGGCCACCATGGTGTCGTCCTTACGACATTGCATGATGAGATCTTTGGTCTGCTGGCCTGACAGAAAAATAAAATAAAATACTTTTTTATAAAATTATACCAAATTACTTGGTTCACAAGGCACAAAATAACTGGATTTGCACAGCCATTTGCTAATCAAAACTGAAGGGTGGCTAATCTATTTTGCTGTAATATTCATGTAAGGCTAGTCCATTTGCACTTTTAAAAGAGAATTGGCAAATCAATTTGACAAATTAATTTGTCCCTTGGGTCAGTTTCTGGTAAACCATGCTACACTGGTTGTTAATTTCCCAATGAAATCAAAATAAAATAACAAATATACTAAAACTTACCTCCATACAGAAGGGAACCTTTGTTCATGAACTGACCGACATCCTCTGCCAACTCCTGCTTCAGTAATTTTGAGCCTGTCTCAATCTGTTCCTGACGCACATAGCTGGACAGAAACTGTCTCATCAAGGCTTCCTGCTTTTCATGAAGCTTGTGTACAAGTGGGGCAGATGACTGAAACAGACAGACATAGCTCTTCAGCAACGGCAGTACAGTCTTGTAAAAGTTCGGGATCAAGAGAGTCTTCTTTTCACATACGAGAACTTTCTGGATAATCCTTTTTTTTACGCTCCTTCCCATCTGCTGTCAGACTCTTAACCTTCACAGCCATTGTCTTCCATGCTTGTCTCACAGATGATTGCTTTGCAGTGGGGTCTGGTCTTCCATGGACATAAATCCATAATAGAAAAGTTTGTGGCAGTTCCACATCCTCAGAGTATCTATAGAAATGTCATATGCAGACAGCCATCGGTGGTTGATGTGTCTCTCAGGTACAGTGAATTTCCAACCCGGTCTCACGGGGATTCGTGAAACTGTCACGTAAGTTTTAGTTTCGGTTTCGTGCGCACCAACACGATTTCGTCATGTTTTTCATGCCGCTCACCACGAAATGTTTTTCGCTGTGGTAATCACATCTGAAAGTGGTTTATACCGGCGGATTCATGACGATCTAAGCTGTCCATCGGCGTATACTGCTTGTGTGATCGCGTTTGCGGCCGCCGGCCGCCGGACATTCTTGAAATTCCTATGCAAATTGGTAAGTGTACCACCGGCTTATGGTTAGGTTATGGTTAGGGTTATGGTTCGGGTTATGTTTAGGGACGATGTCATGCAAAATATAGCGTTGGATTCGCCACGGTTTTACATTAAAAATATAATATACACATTCTTTTGAAATACGTTCTGAGTGGCACGAAAAGTCCGCCGTTTAAAATACATTGGTGCGCATTTCGTGGTGAGCGGCACGAAAAACATGACGAAATCGTGTTGGTGCGCACGAAACCGAAACTAAAACTTACGTGACAGTTTCACGAATCCTCGTGAGATCGGGCTGGAATTTCAGATCCAACGCTGTACATATGTCAGCCATCACCTCTTGCAAGTCAGGGGACCATTTTACATCATTGTGTATATCATTAAACAAATGTTCCACCCACTGGTTGAATGGTGCACACAATTTCTTACTTGCATTATGAATGCGGTGGCACACATCTCCATCTATATCTAATAACTGTGGAGCCAGTTCGTTTCTGATGCGAGTTTCTAGGCCTCTTTTTGATCCTCGCATGACAGCACAGGAGTCCATCAAAACCACAACCATGTCCCATCTCAGATTGAGCTCCTCAAACAAATCCACAAGAGCAGAAAACAGGCTGTCACTGTCAACCTTCACTAGCTCTATTGCAGCTAAGTGTTCTATCACCATTTCTCCTTTCTCTGTGTTGAAATAGTTAACCAGTACAGCCAAGATCTTTTTGTTTGCATTGTTTGTGCTTTCATCAATATTCAGGCTGAAAGGGTGGGGCCGTATCATGTCAAGCATTTTTTCCTTTAGAGTCTTCCCAAGGCCATGTACAAGTTTGTAGGTGGCACTCCCGCGACCCATGTGAAGACTATCCAATGCCTTTTTGTCCTTGGCAACCTCCTTACAAAGTGACAGCAGGTCTTCAACATCACTCATGGACAGGGTCTTCTCTGCCGCAAAAGCCAAAATGAGAGCCTGCAAAACAAATTAAAATAACAGTAAAATAAGTATCATTAGCTTTAAACACATTCACATTCAAAATGGTAAATATTTTGTGCAGCGTGTTATTTTGAGTGATGGCATAAACCCTTCCTTCCCCTCTTGCTCAGTGAAAAAAAAACTAAGTCCAGAGTGAAAAAAATTTGAGCAGGGGTCCGCCTAGATAATCCATTTTTTATGATCCCCCCTTCCCCCTAAGCTCAGCTTGCTAACTGGCAAAGCTGTCCCCAAGCTTACTAAGTCTACGACTACTTCTATGATTCACAGTTGATATTCAATGCCATAGTCAGGGATCCTGCGTCTTCACTCCTGGCATACAATTCCATTCATCATGTAAAGTTGTCTTCTGAAGTCACGGCCCACTTTTTCCTCTATTATCGCAAGTCACGGTAAAATCTTATGAAAGATTTGCTAAAATTTAGCGAAAATAATCTTAAAAGTACAAGTAAAAGTAATTTGTCTTTCTTACCTCTATGTGTGCTTTCCGGTCGACCATGGGAGTGAGCCTCTTCTGTTGAGGAACTTGTGGGGCAATGCCACTGGGTTGTTGCACGTACACAGTACTGATCCCGTATGTTTGGTCCTGTTGTCGCGTCTCTTCCCTCCGCCGGGTGAAAAAATTGCTGGGCATTTGGCGGTTAAAGCGCTTTTCGTATAATTTCCTGGCATGATTTTCGTTTTCATTTGGTCTATCAGCGCTTGGCATCCTCTGTCGCTGTATTTTGTCTCATCGTCGCACACCATGCACCTCGCTTTCCCAGCTACATCCAACTTTCAATAATGCTCTCCAATCATTTCCAACTCGTGCTTTTGGTGTGTAAGCTTCATGGGTTTCGCCAACCACTCCCAATTCCACTTGACGCGACACCCATCGTCCACTTCCCTTGCTCTATTCTCCTCTTTCCTGTCAATAATTCTAGCCATATTCCTCTTTCTCCCTGTCCTTCTTCTGCGTGCGACCACGCAAACTGCCTTCCACTCTCGTAAAATGGTAGTTCTCGCGTTACCGAATTTGAACACGATGTACGTGAAAGTAAACATTGCAAGCCAGCGCACTGCTGACAACTACGTGCGATCCAACCCTATACCCCTTACACCCCATATTTTTTTTCACGTTGGGTCTCAACATTGATACCTCGATACGCGAATTTTCGCGGATCCGCGACCAAATGACATGCCTGTAGTAAATCTTTGTAGATCCTCAGTCATCCACATTGTGATAATATTCAGTGCTTCAGCATAAGGCAACTGGTTGTTGAAGATATTTCAGATCTCATCTAAGAGGATTCTTCATCACTAACTTGAAAAGTTGGAAGTCCCTGATATTTATTTTCACCCACAAATCACATATCTCATGGTTGATTAACCAAAACGTAGAGGGATTTTCCCAAAGACAATGCCCTGGTGCACATCTGGCCCAGCAACATTCTTAGACAAAAACCGCTTCACCCTAAAGACACAACATCTACACACAAGCTGGGCAATGTTGTATTTCCAGTGCAATACAGCAGGGGCCTATTGCACGAAGCAGATTTAGTGAAAACTCTGTGTTTGTTAACCCTGAAATGAGGAAGACGCAGAGTTTTCCGTTTCACGAAGCGAGGTAACTCTAACCAGGGAATGCGGGGTAACTCTAGCCTGTTTCACAAAGAGGGATAACTTGAACTCTCGGTCAGTTATCGCAGTAACAGACTCTATGACTCTAACCTGCTCGCCAGCAGGTTTATCAGAGAAAACCTCGAGTTTCTCTCTGTTTGATATATATATATATATATATATATGTATATATCGACTTTCATTATATATATATCAACTTTCATTATATATATATCAACTTTCATTATATATATATATATATCGACTTTCATTATATATATATCAACTTTCATTATATATATATCAACTTTCATTATATATATATATATATCGACTTTCATTATATATATATCAAGTTTCATTATATATATATATCAAGTTTCATTATATATATATCAAGTTTCATTATATATATATCGACTTTCATTATATATATATCGACTTTCATTATATATATATCAAGTTTCATTATATATATATCGACTTTCATTATATATATATCGACTTTCATTATATATATATCAAGTTTCATTATATATATATCGACTTTCATTATATATATATCGACTTTCATTATATATATAATTTCCTAAACGGCATGTATGGCATGCCGTTTAGGAAATTATATATATAATGAAAGTCGATATATATATAATGAAACTTGATATATATATATAATGAAAGTTGATATATATATAACGAAACTTGATATATATATAATGAAACTTGATATATATATAATGAAAGTCGATATATATATAATGAAACTTGATATATATATAATGAAAGTTGATATATATATAATGAAAGTCGATATATATATAATGAAACTTGATATATATATAATGAAACTTGATATATATATAATGAAAGTCGATATATATATAATGAAACTTGATATATATATAATGAAACTTGATATATATATAATGAAACTTGATATATATATAATGAAAGTTGATATATATATATAATGAAACTTGAGATATATATATAATGAAAGTCGGAATATAGAATGTTCAGATTTTCATTCCATCTATTCAAAGTTTCATTCCATATATTCAGACTTTTTCCTACTGAGCCCTGGAAGGACATGGCAAACAAAAACAGGAACCTTATTGGACATTTGCTCTTCAGATGAGCTCTTCTGTGATTATCTATCTGTCTTCATGGTTGTCACAGGGAACGGCGACTACGTTTGAGAAAACAGGTAATTTTTAGAGATGTTTTGATTCTGAACACTGAACGTGTTAGCATTAGCTTAGCTACTTAGCTTCGACTACATTTGCATCCCTACATAGCTTAAAGGTTAAACACATGCACCATATGTTGATGATAATGATAATATCTATGTTTATCTTTATAGCTGGTCTTAAGGTTAATTACGAGGCAGAGGTCAGCTGCTGCCTGGACACATCCATGATCACGCCACTGGTGGGACACAATTGTACTGGATTTCAGCTGAAGGCTGCTGTTCTGTCCAAACTGAGACATTTTTATTGTGACATACCCTCCACTGTTGTTAGCTTTTGATTCAATAAATTTTTTTGAGATGAGGAAATCACTATTGCATGTTTCTA
Source organism: Acanthochromis polyacanthus (assembly GCF_021347895.1). Taxonomy (NCBI): domain Eukaryota; kingdom Metazoa; phylum Chordata; class Actinopteri; family Pomacentridae; genus Acanthochromis; species Acanthochromis polyacanthus. The sequence continues at coordinate 11,922,916 of NC_067126.1, read as the reverse complement.
GTTAAATACCCTACTTTTATGATATATCACTAAAGCATGCACTTTTTATATTTTCCATCAATTTCACCCAAAAGTTGAATAACTATTTGTGAGCAGTGTATGTAGACACATAATAGAAGCACATTTCAATAATATGTCTGCTGCAGTAGTGCAGTTTATCTACCTAGATTGGTGTAACAGTAAAAAAAAAAACATATGCTACTGATGTTTCTGACTAAAATCTGCTTGAAAAGCACAACTGCTTATCTGTCAAAATGTGTGTAACAAAAGTGTGCACTGAACACTGAATAAAGCCTCTGTAGATTATAGACAAAATTTGCATCTCTCATCACAAATTTCTGTTTATTCACCCAAAGTGCATGAGTAAAATACAAAACAGGTGAAGTACTAAAAAAGATTTATTTTCTAGAAAAGCCAATAGTCAACAATGCAGTTTAATTCTGGGACAGTTGCTCCAGCACCGACACCATGCGTCCCATCAGTGCAACCAAGGTTTTCATTCATCTTCTGGATGTTCTGGAGCATGGCAGAGGTCACGTCTTGGTGTCTTCCGATCTGTTCCAAGAACCGTTCCTCTGACCTCTCCAGATACTGCAGAGGATCCACAGCAGCTTCCTGGTTCCCTTTTCCTGCATAAAAGCACCAAAAAGTACTAGTTGTCAGTAATTATTTTCTATTTTCATAAACACAGTTAACTTAAAGTAAATGTTCTATTTTGTGATTTTAGGATGGGTCAAAAGATAACATACTGATCATGTTGATGTCTGCATAGTCTAAACAGATCTTACTTGATTTGGTCTGTAGAGAGGAGGACAGCGTGGAGGAGCTGCAGGACGGAACCAGTAAGCTGCAGACTAGTGCTCCTGGTAACTGGACCTCATCATCCAAGGCCGACAACTAAATAAAATGAACAAGACATGCTGTTGATAGCATCTGTAATACAAATGATTTTATCCATTAACTGATTTATTGCTTTGTCCATACAATGTTAGAAAGTGTTACAAATAATACCTGTAATAATTTCCAACAGTGATAAATGCCTTGTTTTATTTTACAACAAAAAACACCAAAAGCATCTGTGTATAAGAAATCAGTGCATTGGATTTCCACATCTGCAAAGCTAGAAAATCACACATCAGAATTTTACCTTGAAATTATGAAAATAGCTGCAGATTACCAGTACTCTTTACTTCATTGTGTTAACTTGATCATTTGAATCAGTTTTTTAGACTTGTATTACTGATACGAAACATAATCAACACATAAATTAAAATGTGTTCGCAAAGAGTTCACTGGTTCTTCAAGGAAAATTTCAATGATAACCATATAGTTCAGTAATATGATTAATGGGTCATTGTGTAACAGCGTGGGAGGTTCTGAACACAGGTCTTGGACTGAAATATTGCTGCTGCTTTCCTCCGGTTTTATAAGGAGTTGTTTCATAGCTTGTTAGCTTACCAGCGGCTAACTGGCTGGCAAACAATAGTTCAAAGCCAACCTCTAATCACTGATCCGGTGTCCGGACCGCGTTAGCTGGCGGAACGTTCATAATACTGATGTGGGACTGTTGTAGCTAGCGTATTCATAGTAGGATAACAGCAGTATGTTGGAGAAATAAAACTTACCATTATCAGGATCGCTGGTCTGCATGGCAGACTCTTAGCGCATCGCACTGCTTGAATGTCTGTGCATTTCAGGCCGATTTCAAAATAAAACTCAATAAAATTCTCGTCCGGGTGAGTGTCCTTCATTGTCGCTTCGCCATACGGACATGTCCCTTCCGGGGCTCGGTAGGAAAAAAAGATTTGATATATATATAATGAAAGTTGATATATATATATATAATGAAAGTCGATATATATATATAATGAAACTTGATATATATATAATGAAAGTTGATATATATATAATGAAAGTCGATATATATATAATGAAACTTGATATATATATAGTGAAAGTTGATATATATATAATGAAAGTTGATATATATATAATGAAAGTCGATATATATATAGATATATATATATATATATCAAGTTTCATTATATATATATCAAGTTTCATTATATATATATATCGACTTTCATTATATATATATATCAAGTTTCATTATATATATATCGACTTTCATTATATATATATCAAGTTTCATTATATATATATCAAGTTTCATTATATATATAATTTCCTAAACGGCATGCCATAGGCATGCCATAGGCATGCCATAAATATATATATATATATATATATATATATATATATATATATATATATATATATATATATATATGATTTTTTAGTTCTCTTTTGGCCATATATAAATATATATATATATACATGCATCCATGACCTTTTATACCACCCGTTTTACAGGCATCTACTTTCTTTCTGTTGGCTGGGCAGAACTCTGTGTTAGTTTAAATAGGCTTAATTATTTAACAGGACATGATATGGATGTAGACATTTAGGCTATGTGTGGATAAAACAACTGCACAGTCAAACAGTCACTTAATATTTAGGCTACTTTACAATGTAAAACATGATCAACATGAAGTACCTTCATGAGATAATGCCGAGGTCTGACCTGTTTGAACAATGTTTTTATATTTCATCTTAAGCTGCTGCCATGTGCGCTTCTCCCCCGTGGGATTTCACCTAAATGAAATAACTTAATATTCTACCATTCAGACAGTTATTCCCTGTAATATTATTACGATTACAAAGGACTACATTTAAACTTACGCATTGACCCGGGCTGTTCTCCACGCCGTCTCTCTCTCTTTTGCAGCTGCAGCGGTGTTGCACTTCTTTCTAAAAACGTGTTCAAACTCGCCATATGACCACGATAAAAACTTCCAGTTCAAAAACGCAGCCTTTCGCTTCCCCGTTTCCATGGTGACTCGTCGAATCGGGGTTCCATTGATGCTGTCTTTTCAGAGTTGCGGTGCACGCGCTTTACTCTGGGTCAAACTACTCCGAGTTAATTAAGCCAACTCAAATCAGCCGTTGTGAAACCGAAAACTCAGAGTTTTCTATCTCAGAGTAGATCAACTCAGAGTTAAGGATTACACTCAGAGTTTCTTGAACCTGCTTCGTGAAACAGGCCCCAGGAATTTAGAGTTCTATTTGCATATTTGTTAGCTTTTCTGTGTCAACTGTTTGTAAGGACAGCAGCTGAAAGAACATTTTGCTGCTGCCGCCTTCCATTTGTCTTGTCGGTGAATCATGACTGAAGTGTGCTTGTTTTAGATGACTCATACTAGTTATGCAGCTCAGTGGGCAGAATTCAACCACTGTTCATATCAAATCACTGCTAACATCCACTGTGTTTGTTTCCAACTTGTGTTTGATCCTTACTTTTGAGGTTTTGCTGAGTATATAGTGGTGTTGAGCGTCATATTTGTACTGCTTGTGTTAAAATTAGGTTGTTACATTACATGAAATTACCTTTATATACAGTGACAGTAAGACATTCTACATTTATAAATATTATTGCTAAGTTCGTCAACAAAACGTGGAGTTGACAGCAAAAGCTTGGACTCTAAATGTTTTTAAAGAATTTGTCTGCTGTCTAGATGTTCTTGTTGTCAGGACCTTGGACTTCAGATGGACTTGAGTCTGTGTTGTAAATGCAGTCACACAAACAGATGGACAAAGTCCGCCTGGCTGGACAGATCTGTAGGCCAACACACTCAACTACCAGTAAATCGTATACAAACAGACATAAATGCACTTTCAGTCAGTATAAAGTAGTAAAATCAAACATTGCACAAACTGCTCAGCAAGAGAGGCCCATTTCCCAATAGTTTCTGCCTTGCAAGCATTTTCTAAAACGCCCTCTTAGGTCTTGGTTTACAAACATACAGTATCACTTGGTTAAATGAATCAGTGGACATTTTACATACAGAAAAAACTTGGAGATAATTATAAGGTAGGCCTGGGCAATAAAACGAGGTATGTTACGGCAAAAGATAGTTTATCGATAGCAATAAGAAAAATTGTTAGAATGTTTGTGCATCTCCGAGTTTCAGTTTCTGTCTTATTTATTATGTACAAAGGTGGAGGATTCCTTTATCCTTATTTATTTTTATTTATGTGTAAATCACTTTATTTGTAAGCTATTCATTGGTGTGTTAACATTATTTTTTTTTGCTAGTGTAGCTTGATAAATACTGACAATTCACCGTTTTATGTCCATCCAAGTGGAGCTCTGAACTACACACGTGGACAAAATTGTTGGTACCCCTCAGTTAAAGAAGGAAAAACCCACAATTCTCACTGAAATCACTTGAAACTCACAAAAGTAACAATAAATAAAAATTTATTGAAAATTAAATAATCAAAAACAGCCATTACTTTTGAATTGTTGATTAACATAATTATTTAAAAAAACAAACTAATGAAACAGGCCTGGACAAAAATGATGGTACCTCTATAAAAGATTGAAAACTATTTGACCAGAGTGACATGATTAACTCAGGTGTGTCATTTAATTGACATCACAGGTGTTTCCAAACTCATAATCAGTCAGTCTGCCTATTTAAAGGGAGACAAGTAGTCACCCTGCTGTTTGGTGAAAAGGTGTGTACCACACTGAACATGGACAACAGAAAGCGAAGGAGAGAATTGTCCCAGGACATCCCAAAAAAAATTATAGACCAACATCTTAAAGGTAAAGGCTATAAGACCATCTCTAAACAGCTTGAAGTTCCTGTGACAACAGTGGCTCATATTATTCAGAAGTTCAAGACCCACGGGACAGTAGCCAACCTCCCTGGACGTGGCCGCAAGAGGAAAATTGATGACAAATTGAAGAGACGGATCGTTCGAATTGTATCCAAAAGAGCCCAGAGCAACCTCCAAAGAAATTAAAGGTGAACTCCAAGGCCAAGGTACATCAGTGTCAGATCGCACCATTCGTCGTTGTTTGAGCCAAAGTGGACTTCATGGGAGACGACCAAGGAGGACACCACTGCTGAAAAAAACTCATAAAAAAGCGAGACTGGAATTTGCAAAAATGCATGTTGACAAGCCACAAAGCTTCTGGGAGAATGTCCTTTGGACAGATGAGACCAAACTGGAGCTTTTTGGTAAGGCACATCAACTCTATGTTCATAGACTCAAAAACCAAGCATACGAAGAAAAGAACACTGTCCCTACGGTGAAACATGGAGGAGGCTCAGTAATGTTTTGGGGCTGCTTTGCTGCATCTGGCACAGGGTGTCTTGAAAGTGTGCAAGGTACGATGAAATCTGAAGACTATCAAGGCATTCTGGAGAGAAATGTGCTGCCCCGTGTCAGAAAGCTTGGTCTCAGTCGCAGGTCATGGGTCTTTCAACAGGACAACGATCCAAAACACACAGCCAAAAACACCCAAGAATGGCTGAGAGAAAAGCGTTGGACTATTCTAAAGTGGCCTTTTATGAGCCCAGATCTGAATCCCATTGAACATATGTGGAAGGAGCTGAAACATGCCATTTGGAGAAGACACCCATCAAACCTGAGACAACTGGAGCTGTTTGCTCATGAGGAGTGGGCCACAATACCTGTTGACAGCTGCAGAACGCTCATTGACAAATACAGAAATCGTTTAATTGCAGTGATTGCCTCAAAAGGTTGTGCAACAAAATATTAAGTTATGGGTACCATCATTTTTGTCCAGGCCTGTTTCATTAGTTTGTTTTTTTAAATAATTATGTTAATCAACAATTCAAAAGTGATGGCTGATTTTGACTATTTAATTTTCAATAAATTTTAATTTATTGTTACTTTTGTGAGTTTCAAGTGATTTCAGTGAGAATTGTGGGTTTTTCCTTCTTTAACTGAGGGGTACCAACAATTTTGTCCACGTGTGTATGTGGTAAAGGAGAGGCACAAACTGGCCCACTTGGCAGTTCCATTTACAATTTTCTGAGTGTGTGTGCATGTGTTACAGAAACTCCATTCTTGGCAAGGTCAACCGTTTTATCTCTTTTCTTGTAAGAGTTTCCTGTCAGGAATCAATTTTTCCCATTGTCTGCTGCCTGCAGTCCAATGGGTTACCAGTAATGTATGAGGTTATGATAAGTGTAATATTACAGATGATAAGCTGCTTGTAGTGCACGTGGTATGCAGTGATTTCACAAAGGGTGGATGATTGGCTCTGAATATTTGGAAAGAAAAGCCAAAAAAAAAGCATGTTATTTGTTACCAAACCCTTCATTAACTAAAGGAAAAAATACCAGCACAGAGGAAAATTTTACTGCTCAAAGCTTGCTCTTCTACAACTCAGGAGACAAATTTGAGATTCTCATGTCAGCCTCATTTTAGTTTCTATTTTGTCTAAAGGTTTCTCATATGTTTCTCCTAAAATTCACTAGGAGAAATAGGTGAGACAGGATAATTAGAGGGAGTCATACTTGAGACTTGTGGGAGATACCTTGCTAATCTCAATACAGTGTGTTTAATGGCTCCTTTATTTCTCCTCTGGAAAAGAAAATGAACAATAGTGGAGCTTCTACAGAGCAATATGTGAGACTTACTCACACCTCCACATGAGCATGACAGACTTGGAATCAAACCCTGGTCTTCTGGGTGTGAGACAGCCACTCTACCCACTGAGCTATGTCACCCTATGCATATATTAATCTGCACACACACACACCTTATAAATGCTGCAACAAATAAGAAGTTGCCAGGATACAGTCTAAACATCTTGAGGCACTTATAATAATATATGGTGACTTCAATCATGTCACCCTCTCCTCCCACTTGACTGGATTTATCATTCTAAACACCACGGATCATCCACTCATAATATCGTGATGGGCCTCTCTCTGGACTGCAGGACGGAAAGATATAGAAGATCTTTGTACCCACAGTGATCAGGCTTTATAATTCTATAGCAAATAGTAGATGAGCTGACAGACAAATGAATTTCCCTTTTGGGATGAATAAATTAATCTGAATCTTTATTAATTAATTTAAAAAATATCATGTGGATTACAATAAAGTCAACATGCTAGATGATTAAAAACAACCAAAACGTTGACCTGAGTCTGAGAATTCAATGAGCGCTTGTGGAGATCTCTTCATTTGTTCTCTCTGAGCTTAGTATGAGATGCATGAACTGAAGCTGGGATGAGAACAGATTGAGTTCTTAGAGAGAGCTCTCTGATTTCTCTGCCTGAGATCACAAAGAGACACAAAAGTTGAGAAACTCTGAGAATTATATGAGAGCTTGTTGAGATCTCTTCTGAAACTTTAAAGGAGACTAAACTGAGATTTAGTGCATCTTATTGCTCAGGAGAAAAAAATGAGACACAGGAGAAATAAGCCTTAGTCTCAGTTTGGTGTCACACAGATCTCAAAGTTGTCTAGGAGAAGTAAATGAAACATTTTTGAGATCTCTTTTTGAATTTTCTTTTCCGCTCTTTACATAGCAAACTATGAACACCTCTGGGCTTTTGTCTGCAAGATAAAGCATTTGCCAAACAATTTACACCTCCAAGTGACTCAGTCAGTTCCATTCACCTCAGCCTCCCATGTGCTTCTCCCACATGTCTGTTTGCACCATGACCTGTTGAAGCGGCTCAGCTCTTCCCACGCTCCTCCCTGCCCGAACTTGTGCCAGATGAAAAACTGTGCTGCCAAAGTGAACCAGTGGGATCCCTTAACAAAATCCAGACACAGAGGTTGAAATCTGTGCGCACTAAAATTAAAATTGCTCTGTTTTTCCCAGGGGGGGAAATTCACAACATACATTTTTTGTTATTTTGAGATTCTCTCCAATATTGCCTAATTTTCTATGGATTATCCCTCTCCAGTTTTTCAATGAACATACATCAAGCAAGGTAAAAACAAAGAAAAACATATTCAGCCTTCTTCGTTCTTTGTTTTTCTTCTGTTAACTTTCATTGAAACCGTCTTAACTAGGAACAAGTGAAAACAACTGTTTGATAACTGCAGTCCTTTATGACACCTATGGTTGCTTTTGCACCTGAAGCTATATGTGGTTGTGGCTCTTCCTTTGACCTCTCAGAAAGATTTTCCCTCTCAAAAAGATTTTCCCACCCTCAACATGTGCCTAAATTCCCCTCTTAAAGAGCTTGTGGTCAGGACCAAAAAAAAAAAAGACACTTCAACTGAAATGTATTAGTCTGCTTAGTGTCATCTGTGGTTTTCTGTGCAAGCATGGTCCAACCTCAGTATCTTCTGATATGTGTGATCTTAGAGTGATCAAAATGATTAACAAGTCTATCTGCAGAACTATTCCCAAATCGATCTTCTAGTCAATCTATACATTATATATTTTTGGAAATCATCTAACAACAATGATAAAACAGTTTAAAAAGACATGAAAACTGAGTTGTGCTGTACTTGTATGCTACTACATCCTATTCCAGTTGATTTAGTTCAGTTAATCTTCTGAACACCAATCGCTTTTGAGGCTTTTTTAAAATTATTTGCTCCTGACCCATTTTTTTCTCACTGTGAGTTTATCTTTCATTGAAATAGAAAGTTCGGCATCTCTATGGAAACAGCACAGCTATAGCTAAAATGAGTGAGAGCCTGCCAATGTCTTTTGTGCAGTATTAGGAAATTATACCACCATAAACCATATAAAAAACAAAGTATTTCTTTGACGGAAATATTACAGAAACGGAAAATAACTGGCATCCATGTGCAACATTTTTCCGAGGGCCCACATCTGCTAATAACAACACAGGGGAAACATGTGTCTTTACACCATAGACTGTATACAGTCTATGCTCTACACACCATAGATATTTTACTACTTCCATTTTTAATTGGTTTCCATGTTTGTCTTATCTGCTCTGTGCAAACACAGTCTGGTGTTCATCCAAACTGAGTCTCTAATGGCTTGCAGATTTTTTCTCATTTTTACAGAAATTGGTTATTTGTGGTAAATTTTTACATCAGACATGTAAAATAAGGTGATTTGGGTAAAATATCAGAATTTTCAGTTAGGATTTGATCGAGTTTCCTGACAATCAAAGACCATCAGAAAATTTGAACTCTGATGATTTATTCTTTTCTTTTAACAGTTTCTAGTGTAGTTTTGCCAATTTTTTTTTCAGACAGCATGTAGTGTTCGGGTTTAAAAAGGTTAAAAAGTGTGTGACATGATTATGCCATAATAGCTTTCCAGACTATTCTTACAAAAAACACCTTTTTTGTACCTCTAGTTAGCCATGTATTACAATACTGGGATATTTCATTGTGAGCTCTTTGTGACACAAGGCAACATTACTATACTCATTAGGAGCATTCAAGTATACATAGCCTACTATCAGTCACTGGAATGTACAATTTTTTCCAAATCAAATGAACTGAACTACAGATTTGACAGCGCACTATGATTCCAGCTAGCACTAACAGATTTGAGTCACAGTGCAAAATTGATGCACGTGAAAGTTGTGAAACCACAACTTGCAGTATACTCTCACTGCATCCCTAAACCACCTCCTTCTACACAAGTTAGTTTAAATCCGAGTCTCTTCAGCAGCAACTCGTCTGGTAGCAAGAAGGAGAGGTGTGGGTACTGAAGCTCTGAAGCTCTTTGGTTCTGTCTGGTGGACATGGCACGACCCCGAGCAGTTCCACAACATTTAGTTGCAACATTTTTCTCAAAAAAGCTTCTGTCCGTTTGCCTACTCTGTTCACGGCACATAAAAACACAAAGATTTTATTTATGAGTCAGAACTCTTACTACTGTTTCCTGCTTGCTCCAGAATTAAAACCACTTTTGATAAAAATTGGAAAGATACATATCTTGCATATTCTGACTGTCCAATACTTTATTAAAGCAGTGTGATGCCTAATAGAGGTAAAACCATTTTATTAAACTGAACAACTTTCCCAACTTTCATCTTTGCAGGTATGTTTTTTTCTGTGATTATTTAATTGAGATTTGTCGTTTTGAAAATTTAAAAATACAGAACATGAGCTGCTTGCATTGATATATCCACCACTGGACCATTACAAACTGGTATTATAAAGCCCTAAAACCCATTAAAGATAGTTGAGTATCCTTAAAAATCCAGACTGTGGTATGTGAAACCTGAAGCAGTAGGCAAATACTGCTGCTGAAATGACAGTGAAGGTCACCGATACGATGCAGCTACAGGCACTCCTTACTGTCAATGCATGTGGTAAAAGCTGTGGTTAGATAAAATCAGTCATTATCTGCTGAACGTGGTCTGACACAGTTCAAACACAATGCAACAGCTCCTGTTGTTGCAAACAATTCAGCAAAGTAGGTTGAACGTTGAATGATTAACTTAGACACTGTATAGCTCTGATATTTTAGTCTGTCTTTAAACCTGACCAATTTCATGTTTTTCAGAACATGCATATATTGTATTTATCTTAAAAACAGCACTAAGTTTTCAAAGATTTGCGTGCTTGAGTTAAGCAGCAGTCCGTGTCATACTGGGCCTCCGTCCAGTTTCAAAGCATTACACGGCATTTTGTCAGAGGTTTGTACAAGTGACTCTTCAAATACCAGAATGCGAGTCATGTATAAGATAAGATAAGATAAGATAAGATAAGATAAGATAAGATAAGATAAGATAATCCTTTATTGATCCCCAGAGGGGAAATTCAGGTATTGCAGCAGCACAGGGCAAGTACAAGGATACAAGGGTAACACAGGGCATGTACAAGGATGCAAGGGTAATTACACATAGTTTTTGGGAAAAACCAAGGGTGACATATAATAAACAAAACAAATGGGGAAACAGTAAACTGACCAGTAGCAGCAAACAGTATGAGACTGACCAGTAGCAGCAAACAGTATGAGTAGACAACTGAGCTATTGTATACAGTGCAGTGAGGTAAAGTGACAGTGATATTAAAGTGACAGTGTGAGGGTAACAAGAGTTAAATACAGTAATCAGCAGGAGTTATGTACAGTACTTACAGGGGGGTCGGTGCATTGATGTACTGTGGCCTCCGCTGCTGTTTAAAATGGTGGCAGTGGGCACAAAGGCTCAGTTCTGCTTCTGGGTGGCATGATGCACTGGCTGAATGAACTGCCCATGTCCCACAGCTCCTCGTGGAGAGGGTGAGAGGAGTTGTCCAGGATTACCCTGATTTTGTCCATGATCCTCCTCTCTGCCACGGTCTCCAGGTTGTCCAATTGAAGGCCCACAACAGAACAGGTCTTCTTCACCAGTTTGTTAAGCCTGTTGACCTCACCAGTCTTGATGCCACCCCACCAGCACACCACGGCAAAGAAGAGTGCGCTGGCCTCTACAGACTGGTAGAAAGTCTTCAGGAGCCTGCTGCAGACGCCAAACGACCTGAGTCTCCTCAGGAAGAACAACCTGCTCTGTCCCTTCCTGAAGAGGGCGTCCGTGTTGTGGGACCAGTCCAGTTTATTGTTGATGTGGACCCCAAGGTACCTATATGAGTCCACCCTCTCCACTTCCTCCCCCTGGATGATGATGGGGGCAGGGGACCTCCTGCTCCTCTGGTAGTCCACAACCACCTCCTTGGTTTTGCTGATGTTGAGCTTCAGGTGGTTGCTGTCACACCACGTGACGAAGCTCTCAATCAGTCCTCTGTACTCCCCCTCGTCATCATCAGTAATGCATCCAACAATGGAGGAGTCATCGGAAAACTTCTGGAGGTGACAGGAACCAGAGTTGAACCGGAAATCAGAGGTGAAGAGGGTGAAGAGGAAGGGTGCCAGGATGGTTCCTTGGGGTACTCCTGTGCTGCTTGTAACCACCTCAGAGATGTAGCCGTCCACCCTGACATACTGCGGCCGGCCTGTGAGTTAGTCCAGGATCCAAGCTGTGGTGTCGGGATGCAGTTGCATCTCCAGCAGCTTCTCCCCCAGGAGGCAGGGCCTGATGGTGTTGAAGGCACTGGAGAAGTCAAAGAACATGACTCTCACAGTGCCCCCAGGCCTCTCCAGATGTGTCAGGGCCCTGTGGGTGAGGAAGATGATAGCATCCTCCACGCCGATGTGCTGCTGGTATGCAAACTGCAGGGGGTCCAAGAAAGCAGACAGCAGAGTCCTCAGGTGTTGAAGAACCAGCCTCTCAAAGGTCTTCATGACATGCGACGTCAGTGCCACAGGTCTGTAGTCATTGAGAGCGCTGGGACGTCTTTTCTTAGGTACCGGGACGATGCAGGAGGTCTTCCACAGGTTGGGCACCTTCATCAACCTCAGGGAGAGGTTAAAGAGGTGCTGAAAGACTCCAGCAAGCTGTCCGGCACACGCCCTGAGGCCTCTGGGGCTGATGTTGTCCGGCCCACTGGCTTTGTTAGTGCGGAGTTTGGAGAGCTCCCTCTGTACCTGGCTGGACGTGAGTGTGAGGCAGGGAGAGAGGGAGGGGGAAGGGTGCTGGGTGATGTCAGTGTCCAAGGCGAGTGGGTGGTGGGGTGGGGGGGAACTGTCTGTAGGAGCCACTAGCCAGCTGAGGGAGGGGGCAGAGATGTGTCCATGGTGGGGGAGGGGGCAGAGGCAGAGCCTGCAGTCGAGGTGTGAGTGGGGGCTGGGGTGAGGTGTGAAGACCCAGATCCACTCTCTGAGCTCACAGAGGTGGGGGTTGTGTGAACCTATTAAAGAATGTTGATGTTACAGGTACGGACCCGTACCTGTAGCATCTGTACTAGAGGTACGGACCCGTTAAGGTCACTGAAGAGCTGGCGCCGGTTAACTACTATTTGCTGCACATTACAGGCAGTTTATATGAATGACTTTGACGGCGAACATTGTATAATTTAACCAAAAATACACCGTCTCCTCTCACACTTTAGACATTGCAGTTTTTATGCTTTTAGACGCCGTGTCTAAATTGTTTGAAGTCCAGTTCCTATTAATTAGTTTACCGCGTTCAGTGGTGGAAGCGGCTGACGAACTCCATTGCAAATGTTCCCATTTAATTTTGGACGCTAATTTACAAGATAAAGTTAAGGATGTCGAATATGAAACAAACACTCGTGAATGGTGAGGAGCAGCTCTTTAATTCGGCATGAATTAAAAAAAAACCACAAACTCGATTTACTGTGATATTGTGAGATTTGTTTGTGGTTATGTAACTTAGCCATTCAACAGAGTCCGCTAACATTAAAGTGACTGTGACAGTGTCTGTGTTGACAGACGCAGAAAATACGTCAGGGTTTTGTTTAGGTTGTTAATATGTGATAGTCTGTCGCTACTTTTGAAGGTAAAAAAAATACTTGTAGTTTGCTGGCTGTTAGTTCCGCCATTTGTTTTGTTTGCTGTTTGTGCTTTATTGGAACAGGGTCACGTGAATAAAAAGTTTTGCTATTTTTAATAGTAGTGCTGATTTCAACCCCCAAATCGCTGTCCGTGAAAAAGTCAGATAATGATATTTATAAAACATTATGCATGATAGAAAAGAGAACAGCAGATGACTGACATGACAGGCTCGGCACGCAGATTCACCTCGAATCACGGAAGCGCCTTCATCACTCGGATTACCAAATCGGCTCATTAATATTTATGTACGTCGGATTACTAGCCAATCACAAAGCGCGTTCATCAGCCGGCTCATTAATATTTATGATAAGGGAAAGTGCCGTATCCGTAGGCCACAGGCTACGGGTACGGGTCCGTATCTGTAGACACTACCATTAAAGAATAGGTTCAGCTCAGAAGCAAACTCTGGGTCTCCTTCAGTTCTGGGTGCAGGTCTGTTGAAGCCTGTCATCCGTTTCATTCCACTCCACAGCTCTCTGGAATTCTCCTGCCCCATCTTGGCTTCTATCTTCTCCCTGCAGCTGTTCCTGGCCTCCCTCAGTTTCTTCTTGAGCTCCTTCTGAACAGCCCTAAAACTGTCCCAGTCCTTAGCCATGAAAGCCCTCTTTTCCTGTTAAGGAGGCCTTTAATGTCTTTATTGATCCAAGGCTTGTTGTTGGAGACGCAGCGGATCTTTTTGGTCTGGACAATGTTGTTCTCACAGAAGCGGATGTAGTCTGTGATACAGTGGGAGAGGGCTTCAATGTCCTCACCATAGTCCTCCTTAAAAAGGTCCCAGTTCGTGACATTGAAGCACTCCTGCAGCGCCTCCTCTGTGTCCTTAGACCAAACCTTTACAGTCCTCGTGGTGGCCGCCTGCTGAGGAACAGACGTCGTATGAGGGTAGGAGAGAGTTAGAGGCAGGGTGGGAACACCGGGAAAATACAAAGAAGAGAGGAGAAAAAGCAGATGAACTTTATAGAAATATGAGGTAAAACAAAGTTGGACCTAAAGGGGAAAGAAACAGTTTTTGCTGATTATCACTGTGTTTTAAATTCTCATGTGACTCATCAAGTGATAGTGGACAGAAATGTTCCAGTAAGTTGTCAGCTGTTTATTTGAGGCTTGTGCTGTAGCATTTTCACCCTTGTGCGTTCTGGGTATGTGTTCATTTTTAAATGTTGTGTTTGTGTCTATTTTCCAGCCATGGGCCTGCGTTCACCAGTGGGAAGCTGTCTGTTTTTCCTTGGGTTATGTGGGATCTGTGCAGGATTTGTACAAGGTAAGGTGTGATACACTGTTATACTCGATACTTGAAACTTTATGTCTGTTTCAAGTTTTAACTATCTCTTTCTATATTTAGAAAAATAATTACAAAAATACATTACATTTCTCATGTCTTTTCGAAGTCCAACTTTAATGTCTGCCTCCAGTCTGTACAGTATTCTATTGCCCTCTTGTGGCCAATGGTGTAACAGCAGCAACACGTTTAACTTTAACTGGTTGTCTAATATTCCTGATAGTTCAAAGCTGATTTCTGACTATTCTTGATAAAGTTCACATTACTAAAAAAAAAGTCCAAGGAGGAACATAGCAAGCTTGTGATGAGAAAGAAGAGCTGCTGCCCTAATCCTTTTAAGCTGGTTGCACATGCACCCAATTATCGAGACTGTCCTCCTTGAAAAAACGACCACATAGGTCGTCTGTACATGCCCTTATTACGACCGAGTGTTACGCTTTGAAGTTAAGTGACCTCTAGCGGTTGAGTAAATATCAACACTCCGGTGTCTCAGCTGAAACGTCACCATGAACAAACTTTGACCTAACACTAACACTAACCCTAACCATAACCATAACCATAACCATAACCCTAAACCCGTTTTGCAAAAGTGAGGAAAAAGCCGTTTCGTGAATTAAATCCTGTAATGCTTTCCTGTCCCCCGTAGGGGTGCTAACCTAAATACACTCTCATGGGTCATATTTCAGGGGGATGTACATACGACCTGTGTGGTCGTATGAGTTTGAGGGCTTGTTGCAATTATCACTAAGATACAGCATGGTAACTGAAACAAATGCAGTATAAAACTCACAAAAAAAGACAAACTAATGAAGCAGAGCTTTAAGACAAGGTGTGAACTCCAGGGGAAGCCTCAAAAAACATATATATTTCAGCACCACTGTTTTTCTATATTTCCATCATTATGGATTGTGTTCAAAATGAGACTTATGCTGTAACGCATGAGGGTGATTAATCATTGATCCACTTTGATAGAAAATCATCATGTACGCTGTTCTTCCCATTACGATTGAAGAGATGCAGCGTGATATAATATTTTAAGCCAAAGATCAGAAAAAATAACTTTCTTGATACCAACTGTCAAAACAAAACAGAAAAACAATCTTAACTTCTGTGGTGTTTTTGTACAAAACAGCAGCTACTTTTAATCTATTTTGTATCATTCATATGTATTGTATTAAAAGAAACAATGATCAATAAGATTAAACTCAATCACATTCTTCATGTTGTATTTGTTCTTTATTACACCATTAAAAAGTGAGCTATCCTGAAAGCCAAGATGAAATTTAAGAGGGAAAACAAGTCACAGTGTGCTGTAGTTCCATCAGTGCTGTCCATCCTTACAAATTTCTAAAGTTTGCAGCTGCATCGGGAAACAAGGCATTCCTTTATTTGCGATGTATTTGCAAAATTTATGAGCACTGTCGCCAAAAATGTTGGCAAAGGTCAACTAAACGATGGCAGTCTGGAGCACTGTAACCCTATTGCTCTCGTCTAACTGGGTGATTGAGAAGACGACATTGACCCAAATGCTAAATTGATACATTTAATGTAAATTACTTCGCACTTTATCACTGTTAGAGAAACACAGTTTTTTGCACAAATTATCAAGACTGTTTTATAACACAACCCTGCTCTTAGGACACTCCCAAGTACATTCAACACATTTGCAATAAAAAGCACAAGACAGGCAAGTTTGCTCAGATAAATCAGCACTGAATAAATGCCTATTCTCCATTCTCCACTTATTTGCAGAGAACTGTACCAACTACAAGCTCCAGTTTGAGAGAGTTTTCTCTGTTCCTGGAGATGTGGCGATGCTGAATAGCAAGCTGGTCTCCCCAGAAGTCTTCAACTTCACAACTGTCCCATACAACATCACCTGGTACAACTCAAAAACAGGAGAAGAAATGAACAACACAATCGGTCAAATCTTGGTGTATGGAGAGACCTTGTGGTTTCTTAACGTAACCCTGGACGACGATGGGGAATATGTGGCCGTAGTGAGGTATGGTGGCATCAGAAGCAACAGAAATGTCAGAAAGGAATAGTAGTATACAAACTTTATAGACAGCAATGACAGACCCTAATACAGAGAAAGGTGGGCTCGATGGTGTTAGATTTTAAGATGTGGACATGCGCGACAGTCTATACAATTTTATTATTCTTTCCTTGATGAAACCTCTCATTTTTTCCAACAGAACTCCTTCTAAGTGCTACATGCAGGCCACCAAGCTGGTAGTGGATCTGAAAGTTCCTGGAGAGTGTGGGAGGCCACGGAGAGCTTTTCACCCACTAACAAATGGAGCTTCTGACACCCTGCACTGTCCTCTGAAGGACTATATCGATAAACTTGACAGCTACAACATTACCTCCTCTATCCAGTGGTACAGAGTAAGTTATGGCATATTCATATCGAGAACTGACATAAAATTCCTATTTACACACTAATATACTATTTATTACATGATTTTTTTTTTAAAGTCAGCCATTTTTGTTTCCTTTCCCCATCTAGGGCTGTGATCCTATAGTGGATGGGATAGATGAGTATAGCTACTGGGATGTGAACAAACTGTCGATTGACAAGGTGGGACCTCAACACAACTGCCTCTACACCTGCACTTTGACATTCACCCTTGGTGGCGTTTTGGGGTCTGTGTCAGAGACCATTAGTGCAGAAGTCAAAGGTAAGAATGAGCAACATTACAAGCATCCCTTACTGAACAGCACAAAAGTAAAGATTACATGAAAAAGATTTACACAGTATTGTGTTTAAAATTCCAAATGACATATTCATGAGATCAGCCAAACTCTAGTAAAGTTACAATATTTTTCTGTCTTTTCAGATTTTCATTTGGCTCCACAAGTGCATGAACCAGCAAATGAAATAATCAAGGCATTGAAGGGTGAGTCACAAAAAGCTACAGGAACAGTCCCAGTCTGCCCTTTTAGCTTTTCTGTTTCTGTGATGTTGCAGGATCAGACATATGATTACTGCAAGTGACCAGAACAAAGACAAATATTAGTTACTGGATACAGTCCTGATGCAGGGTCTGTATCCAGACTATGTGAGGAATTTTATGTTGAAGATGGCGGTGAGGTAGAGAAGACTGCTACTCAATGACAGCAGAAAAGTAGTGCTTTCTTACTCTCCAAGTTGAACAAATGAGGATTAAAATTAGCACAGCAGTTTTTTTCAGGGCTTCTCAGAAGTACCTGAAGTTCCTTTTACTCCCCTTCAAATTGACCTAAAAGAGGTTCTAAAGGAGTGGTTCTTGCTGCCCTAAAATAGCCTGGAAGCTCTTGTAGTAGAAAATGTTGTACATTTCAAGATAACTTCTGTTATACTGTGTAAATGTTGGTTGCTTAAAGTTCTCATTCAGAAAAACATTTTTTGACACCATGTCATTGATATGGTCAGTCTTTGAAAATGCACATTTTAGATTGAATATTGTATAAGATGACTTGTGCTATTCTTAACATTAGCATAGCCATTAAATCAGAAAGTAAAGTGGTTGTAGCTGTGATAAGTAGAAGATTAATTTCAAAATTGTAGAGTTTCCTCTCACCACTGCTACTTGTAACATACATTCATCTCAATATACCTGCAACAAACTAAAAAATATGCAGAAATGTTAAATTTAGATTTATAGATTAAGAGAATTAGTTTTGCAAAGTCTAATTTTTTTTATTGTTTGTGCATGTGTTTAGGGTCCAAATTCAGCAAGAGGTGCCTTGTGTTTGTCCCGGGTGTTGAGACCCCTTTCATTGATGTCTTTTGGTTTGCCAGAGGTGAATTTATTCTCGCTACCGACCCCTCTGATCGCGTCTACACATCAGAAGCACGGTCAGCACCCTCTTCCTTTCATCATACTTGTTTTGTCTGCAGCTTTGGGATACAACAGCTGAGAGATGCTTATGTTTACTTTTGAGATTCCTGCTCTAATCAGTCACAGTAGCGTTACATTTTACTCATCTGATTGTTGCCACCAGAATGTGGAGCCAGCATGATCATATTAAAGGTACATGGATAGAGCGGATGTTGATGATTTCTGAGCTGAAGAAGGAGGATTTCAACATCAGCTACGCCTGTCAAGTGCACAGTTCGCGGGGCATTCCTATGGGACATTTTACTCTGCTGCAAGCAGGTGAACACACACTGGAGATTTCCCAAATTAAAACTTGAAATTAAACATGAAGAATTCTTCTTACAATGGGCAGTGTTAGGGACCAAGCATCAAAGCAGGGACACAAGAAAAACTTTCGAAATTTTAAGGCTTTTGTCAAAGAAAACTGTCCATAGAAAAACCAGGATTTCAAAATATTAAAATACATCAGCAAAGAAAAAGTATTAACAGAAATTCTAATTCTGGGTCCTTTAAATAAACTGAGATCACTAAAACGATATCAACATAAGTGTGAACTGAACAGACTTGACCTACTGAATGGCATAAAAGAAGAGGTATACATACACATAGACTAGCCTACAAACAGACAAAAAGGGGAGAGACCTATTCCCACACAATTAAAACCTCAAAATAAACCCAACTGCCACTTAAAGACATAATACAAATAATACCTATACATGCTAAATAGATAACAATATCACCCCAAACCTCAAATGTACTCATGCTGTTTGTCTTGAAGCCTCTGCAATTCAGAGCTCCCCTTCACAGCACTGGGAGTTGGCACCTTCCAATTCCTGCCTGAAAGCATAAAAGGCTT
The DNA here is from genome assembly GCF_021347895.1 of Acanthochromis polyacanthus. Taxonomy (NCBI): domain Eukaryota; kingdom Metazoa; phylum Chordata; class Actinopteri; family Pomacentridae; genus Acanthochromis; species Acanthochromis polyacanthus. Next base: position 11,903,675 of record NC_067126.1, on the reverse strand, counting down.
AAACTCCACCTCTCCCTTTTGCCAAGAACTCAGTAGCATGTGGAACAACAACGACAAAGGTGCCATGAATGAATAATTTAAACCAGTTTGATAAACTTATGATGGCTAAATGTAACCAAAATGTGTGCACTCAAATTAAATAAACATTTTTAACCAAAACTGCGTTTGTGATCACTTGTTTGAAATGAAAAAGAAACATTACTAACACTGCATGGTGCCAGATGTTGATGGATCCATCACAGGCAGCCAAAGCATATTTCTAACAGCAGCTTTAGAAAATTTACCTCATATTGCTTGTTTTATCCAATGACGACTCCAGAACACTTACTCAGTTTACTGTTGTAGAAGAAAGCCTGCTCTTGCTCCCACTTCAGAATAAAATTGTTGCAAGTTGCTTGACTAATCCTGTCAGCTGCTTTGACTTTTTTAAATCACTCAATCCAATTAAATGATCAAAATAGCTTATGATTAATTTACTAGTCAGCAACTAATTGATTCATCACTGTAGCTCTATTCACCTCTGAGCAGACATTAACAATCAATTTTAAAATTATGATAGCGATTTTTTTGTGTATTTATCCATAGTTTCTTTAACTACTTGTTAGGATAGATCTGCAGTCTGACTCTGAAGGTGATGTGAAACCTATTCTCCATAGATGGCCAGTAGAGGGAGTATAATCATCCCTACTCAATAAAGGTAATGACACCTGAGGCAAGATCTTGATGAAGAAAACGCAATCACTAAAAAAAAAAAGAAATGAATCAAATTTTCAATTTTCACAAACCCTCTCTGTGTAGAATATTAACCCTAACCCAACAACTTAAAAGTATTTAAGAGGCTTGTCACTATTTTTATGCCCTTTGTATTTGAAGAGCCAATCTTTTTATATTTCTCATACTTGATTTAGATGTCATGGTGGAAATCCAATCTAAAATGATATGTATGTGGGTTGTTCATCTCTACAGCTCCAAACATCCTACTTCCCATTGGACTGGTGCTTGGTGGTGCGACAATTCTCTTTATCATCAGTGTCATCGTCTGCTATATCTTTAAGATTGACATTGTGCTGTGGTTCAGGAAGGCGTTTCCAGTCCTCTACAAATAAATGTAAGACTTCACAGCAGCTGTGGAGTTATGTGCTCTTTACTAGATACAGTAGGCAATGTAATGATATGTCAAACCACACAAAAAGGCTCTTCAATGGAAAACCCACACTGATGCTTTCACCTTGCGAAACACATTTATGCTGCCCACACATTCATCACAGCACACAAAATGATACCTGACCATATGTGTCAACAGTAAGGTAAAGCAGAGGAAACGCCTGCACCGTTTCTGATGAAACATCTTCTGTTCATTATGCCACATGAGAACTTTGATCATCTCGACTGTACATTACAATTTAACAAAAACAACAACACACTGGCACCAAATCTTAGCTATCCCCTCTGTTGTTGAGATTGACTAAACCAGCATTTAAAGGAAAACTATGGGCAGAAAAACTAAGGGAAAGTAGTAGACAGTGTTGCATCCACTGTTTGATGTGGGGAAACTGCAAAACAGAGTCTCGACAAAAAAAAAAGAAAAAAAGTCAGGAGGTGATTTGACCTTACGTCAATGAGAACGGTGCAATTATTAAGAAGTGGTTTCATTTTCAACTACTTGACTTGACAGATCATTTTCATGATTAATCCATTGTCTGGTCAACACATTTTCAGTAAATAGTAATATTAAATCAATCCTATAGTCACAATATTCTGAAGCTCCATCTGACATTAACTGCCTTGCTTAGTCCAAGTGGCAGTTCAAAACCCGAAGATATTTATTTTACTATCTAATAAAATAAAGAAAAATTTAATATGACAGTCGGAAACTCGAGAATATATGGCATTTTTGAAACACATTTAAAAAGATTCAGAAATCAAAATAGTTTTAGCAAGAACAACTAACTGAATGTAGCCGCAAGGGGACACAAGCCAGTGTCTTATTGTGCCGGTCCCAAGCCCGGATAAATACAGAGGGTTGTGTCAGGAAGGGCATCCGACGTAAAACTTTGGCCTAATCAAACATGCAAATCAAATGTATGACTTCCATAACGGATTGGTCGAGGCCCGGGTTAACAACGACCGCCATCGGTGCTGTCGACCTACGGGATGCCAGTGGAAAATGGACGACTGCTGGTCGAAGAAGGAGGGGAGGAAGGTGTGTTCGTAGGAAGAGAGAGAAGAGGAAAACTAAGAGTCTAGGACTTGGGAGTAGGGGCTTTGAATGTTGGAACTATGACAGGAAAAGGTAGAAAGCTGGTTGACATCATGCAGAGGAGGAAGGTGGACATACTGTGTGTCCAGGAGACCAGGTGGAAAGGTAGTAAAGCTAGAAGTTTAGGAGCAGGGTTCAAGTTGTTCTACCATGGTGTAGATAGGAAGAGAAATGGAGTAGGAGTTATCTTGAAGGAGGAGTTTGTTAGGAATGTCCTGGAGGTAAAAAGAGTGCCAGATCGAGTGATGAGCCTGAAGTTAGAAATCGAAGGTGTGATGTTCAATGTTGTTAGTGGGTATGCTCCACAGGTAGGATGTGAGCTGGAGGAGAAGGAGAAATTCTGGTTGGACCTTGATGAAGTGATGCAGAGCATCCCGAGAAGTGAGACAGTTGTCATTGGTGCAGACTTCAATGGACATGTTGGTGCGGGAAACAGAGATGATGAGGAGGTCATGGGCAGGTTTGGTATCCAGGAGAGGAACGCAGGACAGATGGCGGTTGACATTGCAAAAAGGATGGAAATGGCTGTCGTGAATACTTTCTTCCAGAAGAGGCAGGAACATAGGGTGACCTATAAGAGTGGAGGTAGGAGCACACAGGTAGACTACATCCTGTGTAGACGGTGTAATCTGAAGGAGATCAGTGAGTGCAAAGTAGTGTAGCCAGACAGCATAGGATGGTGGTGTGTAGGATGAGCCTGGTGGTGAAGAAGATGAAGAGGGCAAAGGCAGAGCAGAGGACCAAATGGTGGAAGCTGAAAAAGGAAGAGTGTTGTATGACTTTCAGGAAAGAGTTGAGACAGGCTTTGGATGGCCAGGAGGTGCTTCCAGATGACTGGACAGCTACAGCAAATGTGATCAGGAAGACGGGTCGGAGAGTACTTGGTGTGTCACCTGGAAGGAAAGGAGATAAGGAGACTTGGTGGTGGAATGAGGAGGTGCAGGAGTGGATGTAGAGAAAGAGGTTAGCTAAGAAGAAGTGGGACACTGAGAGGACTGAAGAGAGTAGACAGGAGTACAGAGAGATGCAGCGTAAGGTGAAAGTAGAGGTGGCAAAGGCCAAACAAGGGGCTTACGATGACTTGTATGCTAGGTTGTACAGTAAGGAGGGTCTGCATTTAGAACAGCTATTGACTCATTCTCTTCATTTATTTTGTAAAACAGTAGAGAAACAACAAGAATTATGACCTTTTTTTTTTTTTTTAGCTCAAATGGTGGCTACTATGATGAACAAGGACTCGGGGGACCTCTAAATCAGCTTCAATTTACAAAATATTTTACCAGAACAGTTCTTTGCTATAATGGAACAAAACTTAAACACTGACAACACAACAAAAAAATAAAAGTGTTTTTTTTTCATGTAAATCTGATGCACCCTAACGCACACATGCACGGAAAGAAAGAAAAAACAAACACACACACACACAGACACACACACATACACACACAAACACAAAAACCACAGGTTTACTCTGGTGTGGTGGTCACATACGGTTGTTGTTTTATTTTTGTTATAGTTGCTCACATCGGCTGAAGACATGTCAAACACAACTTGTCACCGTAAAGAGTGACTCCACCTGAACACAACACCCCTCCCCCACCCCACAGAGTTGTTTTTTTATTCTTTTTTTCTTGTTCTTGTTCTTGTTATTCTTCTTGTTCTTCTTCTTCTTCTTCTTCTGTCCTCCTCCTCTTACTCGTCGTCCTCCGTCTGAGTCGCTGTCCTCTTCGTCACTGTCCTCTTCGTCTCTCTCGTCGTCGTCGTCGTCGTAGTCACTATCTGGTCGCACTGGCTTGGCTATGACCATCTCGCGTCGTGTCTCAGAAGCCTGGCTATCTGCCCTCTTGTCAACGGCAGACGGCATATTCAATTCAATTCAATTCAATTTTATTTATATAGCGTCAATTACAGTCAAATCGTCTCAAGACGCTTTACGGAACCCATATGCCTGACCCCCAGAGCAAGCCCAAAGGCGACAGTGGCAAGGAAAAACACCCTTTTAACAGGGAAGAAACCTCGAGCAGAACCCGGCTCTATATAGGGGGGACCCATCTGCCTGCTGGCCGGGCGGGTTGAGAGGGACAGAGGAGGGCAAGGAGGAGGGATGGGAGAAGAGGGAGGGGTGGGAAAGCAAGGAAAACACAACACACATTTGGATACATGTATGACAGGATATGTGACACAGACAAAGAAGCTAACATTGAAAACTGACTCATAGTTTACTCTTATGATGTACGGCTCTGACATTAAACATACTCCATATATAACTAGCGGTAAAATTCAAACAGTATGTAAGTTCGCATAACAGTATAGTGAAGGTCTTCTTTTTTTTGTTTTGTTTTGTTGTTGTTGTTGTTGTTGTAGTCCTCCTTGTTGTTTGTTGTTCGTGTTTTTCCTCCCCCTTTGGTTTCATGGCAGACTCTCTGGCCGCTTTGAGGTTGATTATATTCCCTCCCTGAACAATCCCCCAACCCCAACCACCCAACCACTCACCCACACACACACACACACTCTCTCTCTCTCGCTCTCTCTCTCTCTCTCTCTCTCTCTCTCTCTCTCCAGTAAGTGCACGAGAGACATGATATTTATTTTTACATTAATATTACTTTAATTAAAAAAAAAAACACGTTCTGAAGGTGTCCACATCTGGTCTCCTCGGAAGCTGGGGTCGATTACGCCCCCCCAACTGAGGCGGGACTGAGCACAAGGGTTAAAAAAAAAAAACACGTTCTGAAGGTGTCCACGTTTGGTCTCCTTGGAACCTGGGGTCGATTACGCCCCCTCCGAGCACAAGGGTTAAAAAAACAACAACCAGCAAACATGTATATCATGGCAGTCTTGAGTTTCCAATGACTCCCATAACTGAATTTTGCGTTTTTGTCACAAAAAGCAATCATGCATTTTTTTTCATTCATAACATCTTCTAGAAATATGACAAAATCTCCTGGGTCAAAGGTATATATGTTCAGAAATGCCAATAGAATTATATAATTTGGTAAAATACCTTGACTAGGCACTTTTGGTGACTTTCTACAAGTTTCTGGCAAGTCTTAGGTTGTATCCATGACCACTCCTCTTGACATAATTGGTACAGTTAAACTTGTTCTTCATCACAGTCCACAAGTTCTTGATGGGGTTTAAGTCAGGACTTTGAGGAAACCAGTCTAAACTCCAAATTATGGGCTGATTTAGCCATTTCTTTACCATGTATGATGTGTGTTCGGGGTCAGTGTCTTGGTGGAACACCTGACTAAATTCAGAACCCAGTCATCTGGCTGGTGATTTTACGTTTTCCTCAAGAAAGTGGAGGTAAACCTCTTTCTTCGTTATTCAATTAACTTTGTGTAAAGCATCAGTTCCACTGGCACCAAAACAGCCCAAACACATCACACGACGTCCATCATACTTGGTGCTACGTAGGTATGGTGTTCTTGGGTTAAGGGCCTCATCTTCTCTCTTCCAAACTGAACTAGTTTTTTAGTATCACTGTGAGACACGATGTTCCTGATTTTGACAATAGTGATAGGAGGTGAACGAAGGCCACCCTTTCAGCTTTTTCAGATCTTTGCTTAGCTTCTCAAAATGTCTGTCTTCAGCAACCGTCATGTAATGTCACTCTTAGTTTTATTTTGTCAGCAAATACCATAACGTGACACAGACTGTAACAACAACTCGCTATGTGTGTTGCAAATAAATAAATATACTTTTAAGATGTTGGTCATTTTTTTATTATAAATCATTTTTGACTGATCCTAGGAAATATTCTAAAAAGAAATTAGGACAGTTTTTTTTTAATTTCATGTGCTATGAGCCATAATTATCAACATGAAAAGAAAAAAACTTTTACATGGAATGAATAAAGAATCCAAAAGTTTAGCCTTTTGAATTAGATTACCCAAAACTATAACCTTTTCACGAGTAGTCCATGGAGACTTTTGCCTGTTCTTGTCCCTCACCCTGCCCATCACAACTGCAAACAAGAAAGACATTGATGACTTGTGACACATTAATACACTCAACAAAAATATAAACGCAACACTTTTGTTTTTGCTCCCATTTTTTATGAGATGAACTCAAAGATCTAAAACTTTTTCCACATACACAATATCACCATTTCTCTCAAATATTGTTCACAAATCTGTCTAAATCTGTGATAGTGAGCACTTCTCCTTTGCTGAGATAATCCATCCCACCTCACAGATGTGCCATATCAAGATGCTGATTAGACACCATGATTAGTGCACAGGTGTACCTTACACTGCCCACAATAAAAGGCCACTCTGAAAGGTGCAGTTTTGTTTTATCTTCAATGGCTGTGCGAAGTTGCTGGATATTTTGATTTAGACTGATTAGTATATAGAACCCTATGATGTTTCTGGTTTACAGCTGAGAACTAGTTGCTATAAGTACAGAATGTTATTTCTTATTTTAGGTGTGATAATTGTCAGTAAACATTCTAAGAAGTGGAAATTGACAGGGTTGTATATAGTGCTGTTCTTGCACAATATTTGTCACTTAATTGCCCTCAGGATACTGTTGTTGAGCTTACTAGTTTTACATAACAGGAAGATGCTGCAGCTATTGATGTTTTAATTCACATAAACAAGGAAACAAGTCCATCATAATTTGAATGTTAATAGACCAAAATGAAAAGGTCATATCCAGCTTTGCTATTGGGTTAAAGAGCCAAAAACAACTCCCCATGAAAAATACTTTGTAAAAACGAGAGGTCGGTTGCAGCTTTCATTTTTTCTTACAACCTTTCAGTGGTGCCCCAAAAATATGTTGTACCCCCCGGGGGCCCCCCACCACTAAAATTAATCTGGATCCGCCCCTGCTGTCAAGTTCCCAGCAGTTATTGGCAATTCACAAGCTGTGAACTCCAGGTTTGCCTGTGCCATAAATTGCTGAAAATGGACCCTGTTTGTGGGGTTGAAGGGGGGAATGAGATTTCATATCTAGGGCATGGCAGACATGATAAAAAGTAATTAGCATCTGGCCTGCCTGACTAGCGTCACTCAGGACACCCATTGGATGAAAAGAGACATGGCAACAAAACAAAAAAAACTGTGTCATGATTTACCTGAAATCCTGAACTCAAAGCAAAATTCAGTTATAAAACCAGGTTCATGAAGTTACTTCAACTTGAATTTAGTTTTAAATCAACTAAAATCAGATATTAAAAAACTCACAACATGAAGTTGGTGCAACATTATTAAACAGCAGAAACGTAAATAAATGCAGCTTAAAAGGTTGAGCTACATCCGGAGGCTGGACTTTTAATCTTTTAAACTAATGAACTCATAAGAGTGTATTTTATAGAACTGGATTATACTTTTGTAAGCATTAACGTGTAGAAATTAATTTTGCAGCTGGTAAAGCCAAGGCTGGTTTTCATTTGTATTTACTTTAGATCACCTGCTGTTTGTTGGCTCTATTTTGAATTATTAATCTGTAAAGCAGCTCTGTAATAAATGTTAAAATGTATGTCATCCTCTAAAATGTGTAGGTGATGTCTTTTACAAGTCTTGATAACATTTTAGTTTCTCTGCATCTTTAGATCCAATCGTGATTCAAATTGAAGCTGAAACTTGTGTTTACATTTGCTGCTTGGTGTAAATAACTCATTAACCAGGATGTACCTGAAAATGTGACCAGTAAACAATCTATAAATGATTGCATTTATTATGATGAAGTTTTATTTCTGAGGAGGTCTGGATCCAGCCCAAGCTCTCTATGAAGACGAGGAAAAACTTCCTCATGGGAAGAAACCTCGGGAAAGGCAATTCAAAGAGAGATCCCCTTTCCACGGACGGCTGGCTGGAGGCTGCAGGAGAGAAGGAAGAAAAAACAACTTGAGTTCTTCTGGTCGAAAAGAAAACAGCATTAGAGCAGCATTAAATGTTGATTCTACTGCTGTATGTCTGTGGAGGATCCATGTGGATGAGCAAAGTGTAACACTGGTTTTATATCTTCTACATCTGAGAGGATGTGAAGTCCTGTGTGTGTCCTGTATTAGTGACTACATAAGACATACATTTTGGAAAATGATGGTTAAAGACGAAAGGAGATGGCAGTACGACTTCTAGACTTTCAGCGTCTAAAAGTACAAACGAGTCCTTGAAATGTAACTTTGGTCATTTTCCAACGTCCACAAGAGCTTGTGCAGACTTTGGCAGATATGATGTATACACACGTGGACGAAATTGTTGGTACCCCTCAGTTAAAGAAGGAAAAACCCACAATTCTCACTGAAATCACTTGAAACTCACAAAAGTAACAATAAATAAAAATTTATTGAAAATTAAATAATCAAAAACAGCCATTACTTTTGAATTGTTGATTAACATAATTATTTAAAAAAACAAACTAATGAAACAGGCCTGGACAAAAATGATGGTACCTCTATAAAAGATTGAAAACTATTTGACCAGAGTGACATGATTAACTCAGGTGTGTCATTTAATTGACATCACAGGTGTTTCCAAACTCATAATCAGTCAGTCTGCCTATTTAAAGGGAGACAAGTAGTCACCCTGCTGTTTGGTGAAAAGGTGTGTACCACACTGAACATGGACAACAGAAAGCGAAGGAGAGAATTGTCCCAGGACATCTGAAACAAAATTATAGACAAACATCTTATAGGTAAAGGCTATAAGACCATCTCTAAACAGCTTGAAGTTCCTGTGACAACAGTGGCTCATATTATTCAGAAGTTCAAGACCCACGGGACAGTAGCCAACCTCCCTGGACGTGGCCGCAAGAGGAAAATTGATGACAAATTGAAGAGACGGATCGTTGGAATTGTATCCAAAGAGCCCAGAGCAACCTCCAAAGAAATTAAAGGTGAACTCCAAGGCCAAGGTACATCAGTGTCAGATCGCACCATTCGTCGTTGTTTGAGCCAAAGTGGACTTCATGGGAGACGACCAAGGAGGACACCACTGCTGAAAAAAACTCATGAAAAAGCGAGACTGGAATTTGCAAAAATGCATGTTGACAAGCCACAAAGCTTCTGGGAGAATGTCCTTTGGACAGATGAGACCAAACTGGAGCTTTTTGGTAAGGCACATCAACTCTATGTTCATAGACTCAAAAACCAAGCATACGAAGAAAAGAACACTGTCCCTACGGTGAAACATGGAGGAGGCTCAGTAATGTTTTGGGGCTGCTTTGCTGCATCTGGCACAGGGTGTCTTGAAAGTGTGCAAAGTACGATGAAATCTGAAGACTATCAAGGCATTCTGGAGAGAAATGTGCTGCCTAGTGTCAGAAAGCTTGGTCTCAGTCGCAGGTCATGGGTCTTCCAACAGGACAACGATCCAAAACACACAGCCAAAAACACCCAAGAATGGCTGAGAGAAAAGCGTTGGACTATTCTAAAGTGGCCTTCTATGAGCCCAGATCTGAATCCCATTGAACATATGTGGAAGGAGCTGAAACATGCCATTTGGAGAAGACACCCATCAAACCTGAGACAACTGGAGCTGTTTGCTCATGAGGAGTGGGCCAAAATACCTGTTGACAGCTGCAGAACGCTCATTGACAAATACAGAAATCGTTTAATTGCAGTGATTGCCTCAAAAGGTTGTGCAACAAAATATTAAGTTATGGGTACCATCATTTTTGTCCAGCCCTATTTCATTAGTTTGTTTTTTTAAATAATTATGTTAATCAACAATTCAAAAGTGATGGCTGATTTTGATTATTTAATTTTCAATAAATTTTTATTTATTGTTACTTTTGTGAGTTTCAAGTGATTTCAGTGAGAATTGTGGGTTTTTCCTTCTTTAACTGAGGGGTACCAACAATTTTGTCCACGTGTGTATATGTTAAAAATTGACATGTATGTTCGGTTTGGAATGTTCTGGTAACTTTCAAAGTCTACCAGAGTATATGCAGACTTGAGTGATGTAAATTTCAATGACGGCGCGATTTATACTTTCCGCATTGTCGAGTCTGTAAGGTTACATGAGATACACTTTTCAATACTTAATAAATATCCAAGAGTCCACACAGACATGGATGACTGCATTACAACATAAACCTTCCTGCAAGCGAGTCTGAGAAACAAAAATTTCATCATCTTCCAAAGTCTGCTGAATATGCACTGACTTAGGAAGATGATGGTACGACATTTACCTTCATCATCGACAAGTACTTAAGAATTCGTAGACTTCGTCACCTCCCAAAGTCTACAAGACTTCATGCAGACTTGGGAAGACGACGGTACAACTTGTTCTTTTTGCATCGATGAATACATGAAGGTCCGACTGAAACTCTCTTGTCTCCCCAAGTCTGTAACTTGGGGAGACAATTTTTGCTGTAACTTCCAAAGTATTAGAGGTTTGTAGCTAAAATTTGGGATTTCTCAGTTTCTCTGATATGCCTACAAGTGTAATTTTTTTCAGAATCTTCTGAGATGATGACCTGGGGATTTTTTCTAATTCTGGGTGATTTGGCATGGAATGACCCTATTGTATTTTAATTTTTTTCAATTCAGTAAATTCTGTCACTTTTGACAAGATGACAAAATGCATTTGGCGTGAACGACATGGGACGATAGTTAAGGTGTATCGTGTTTGTGATGAGGTGCAGTGTGAGTGTGGTGTTTTTATCTCAGCCATGGATGATGAAGGAGCTCCCTCAGTTTGGGCCAATGTTCAGGGACCAGCGTGAAGCACTTCTCTAAGAAATCCCGGCAGTCTGCAGAGAAACAAGAAAGATGAAGGCGACGGCTGCATCCCGTCAAAGAGTAGCTGAACGTCTGCTCACAGGTTTGTTTTTCTCATCTTTGGACACTTTGTCGCTGATCTGCACCCTTTCTCCGAAGTACATGGTGGTCTCAAAGTTAACTCTGTGGGTCATCACAAAAAGCACAATCCCCACTTGATACACCGTGGTGGGCCCGGCCCGGTAGGTACGGCGGCAGTACCACTCTGGAGGGGTGTGATCGTGAGTGCCTGCAGAACAATAGGGACATGTGGTTTTTGTTACCTTTTCTTCTGGTTCTTTCCTGTGTTCCAGTTAGAAGAAAAGTTCATGTTCATTGTATGTGTATGTATGTAGATATACAGAGCAGTCCAAAAAGATGTTACCAGGAGAGTCACTGATGTTTTTGCTGCTTTGAAACATGTTTTAACTTTCAGGGTCAAAGCACATTAATCAACATCGCTATAATCAGTGAGACATTAGATATGTAGACAGCTGATAAAAGATGCACAAAACTGACTGTGATATTGTAAAATCGGATAAAGATTACAGACGGCAGAGGCGAAAGTAGAAGAGACTGACAAACTTACTTACAAAATTACTTGAGGTAGAAAATAAGATTGCATGCAAAAAGAATGGAAAGATCACAGAAGGGAAATAAATCTTTGCAGCTTCAGGTGGTGTTTCCCAATAAATCATAAAATTGTTGAAGTTAAATGAGGATTTTCAAAAAGTCTAGTAACACGTCTTCTCGTCTCACCATAAAATTTGCGATAGCACGATCGCTTCTTTGCAGAACAGCTCAGCCCGAAGTCGATGAGTCGAACACGCGGGACTTCTGATCCAGTCTCAATCAGAATGTTTTCGCATTTAATGTCCCGGTGAAAGATGCCTTTGTCCTCCAAGTCAATGGCAGCATCCACAAGCTGTTTCACAATGATCTGGGACAGACAGAGAAAAGACTGATAAATAAAACAGGAAGTGCAAAGACTCTTCAAGTCAAGACAAGATGGACCCAAATTAAGATGTTTTCCTTCAAATTTTTGTAACTTCTAAGCAGCACCAAAATTTTGCTTCATTAATGGAGACCAAGGAATGGTAATAGTAACGTTTAATAGATTATTTTTTTTATTAAAAAAACATTAAAATGTTGTTGACCAATGTGGCAGAAGAAGGTAGGTGGAGTCTCTTCCTGTTAAACAGGCAGTTCAGTGTTTGCAAGCAGAGAGCATTGTGGGAGTATAGCGAGCAACGGGCACCATGACAAAGACTACTGTGGTGGTTAATGGATGTCGGAAGGCATTCACATCTTCAGACTGAGCTGAATGATGCTCAGACTGTTTTTAAAGCCAGACAGAAGGTTTTTATTCTAAAATCTTTGATAGTGTTCTGCAAAGTTCTTGTAATGTTTTTTGTTTTTTCATCTCCATGAATGTTCTCTCTAAACACAGAAAAATCTTCTCTGCAGACACTATTAGGGAATAATAACCTTAAAATGTTTTCTGAATGTTGCACTGACAACGTCCTACCTTTGTTAACTACATAACCTAATAAATAATGTTTTCTGTAATCAGTTGTTGATCGATGATGCTGCCCACTATGGATTTAACCTCAGAACCAGGATCTTCCCAGCAGCCTACCTTTGCCTCCTCCTCCAGCAAGCCTCCATTGCCCACCACATAATCGAAGAGGTCTTCTGAGGGAACTGGTCTCTCTAGAACCAGGATCAGCTCTTGGCCCGTGTCGTACCAGTCCAGCAGGGATATCGGTGCTGACGTCCCCATCAATCCAGCTGTAGCAGCCTGAATCTTCAGCATAGCAGCTACTTCGATGGAGAGCTTCTCCCTGTTGTGGTCCTGAAACAGGAAACACAAAGTAGGATGAAGGACTGAAGCTCCACAGGAGAACGTGACACCTTCAGGGCTGAACACTCACCACGTGTTTGCACGGCACGTTGTCTTTTGGGATGTGTTTTATCGCCACCTGCGACACACAAACAGCTTTGGTTAGGATTTTATGAATCGAGACGCTTCAGCCTCATACAGGAAAAAGCTGTCATCAATCACATAACAAATGTTTCTTCATCTTACCGGCAAATCATCCGATTTGCGGCGCCCAGCGAACACGGACCCACAACCTCCAACTCCGAGTTTATGTTGCTGCTCGTATTTTCCATGGAATTGTTCTGAACAGACACAGATTTAGTTTTACTACAACTGTGAGGGACATAAATGACACTTCCTCATTTTTCCAGCACATCTCTTTCTGCTAACCTCTCTGCTCCTCTTCTGACAGCTTAGTTCTGTCCTGCACCGGTTCAAGCCTCCTCTTTTTGGACGGAGCTTCAGCAGCATCAGAGGCTTTCCTCTTGTCTCCTCGCTGACTGCAGCCCTCTAGAGGGTCGCTACTGGTCTCTGTGCAGGACAAAGTTAAAGGACAAGAGCAGGGTTTGATGACTGAGTGAGACAACAAGTGTGAAAACACAAAACCAACCATATGACGCACAAAATCACCCAAAAGAGACAATAACAATCACATAAATAATCACATATATATTTTTATGTTTTTTTTCTTTGTTGTTGTTGTTTTTAAGTTCACTTTTTGTAATTGATTTCTGGAGAAAAAGGGGCAGACATAATAAGACTTGTCTTCTTTCTGCTCCCTTTCATTCTTGTTTGGTGACTGTATTTACATGAAACATAAAACAAACAAACAATAAAGAGGCATAAAATGATTCAAGTGAGTAAAATGGAACAGGAAAAACTTAAACAGATGCAAAATTATCAAAATGGAACCAAAAACAACATGAAAAGACAGAAATCGACCAAACAGACACAAAATGATCAAAATAAACAACAAAATTACCAAAGTAGGACAAAAAAGTAAATCAAGAGCAGCAGGATGACTAAAATGGGACAAAAGACTTTTGAAAGAGAGAGAAAATTTGTGTAATGAGGCATAAATTGCTCAAAATGAGCAACAATATGAGATAAACCGATGTAGAACGAGTCAGGAAGCCAATAAATGAAACAAAACCATCCAAACAAAAACTAAACAACATAATAGACGGAAAATTACTGAAGTGAGACACAAAACGAGTCAATAACAACCTTAAAGACTTCCAAAATAATCCAAATAAGACACAGTATGAGCAAAATTAGCCACAAAATGATTATAATGATGCATAAAATGATTAAATGTCACACTGTCAGAGCTGAAAACATGAAAACTACATTCAGTTGTGCTGCTCTGTACACAATAACAAGTGGTGAGAAAAAGACCCAAACAGTCTACGGAATGATCCAGCAATGTAAGTAAACAGTTCAAATGGGACACAAAGTGACCAGAACGGAACAAAAAAAAAAAAAAAAACATCCTACAAAAGGTAGATAATGACCAAAATGGACATAAAATGTCTAAAAAAAAATCAGTGTGGCCAAAATAACCAGAATGGGACCCATAGTCATCAAATAAGGCATAAATAACTCAAAATCATCATGACACATTTAAAGATCAAAATGAGCAAGGAAATCTTCAAAATTGAACAATTTTTAAGACACAAAAAAGAACCAACATGAGAAATAAAATGCCCCCAAAAAGCTTACAGAGATGCAAAATAGCCAAAATGGAAGAAAATCCATTAAATTTACCAAATGTCCAAAAGAGACATAGTGTGCCCAAAATGTGCTTAAAAATTTACCAAATTGGAGCAAAAAATACACAAAGGGATGCAAAATGGTGCCACAAAATGGCCTAAATTTAGCCCCAAATTTTTTAAAAAAAATGCTACAAAATGTAAACAATTTGACAAATCTATAGAAATATGAAAAAAAAAAAAACAGAAAATAATGAAAATCAGACGAAAAGCCCATAATGGCTTACAAGACGATTGAAATGAGAAAATTACATTAAATTACAAAACTGAGACAAAATGGCAAAAAATGGAACAGAAAAGTCATACATGCATTCAAAATAAGACAAAATAATAGTAAAAGTAAAAACAACCTTTAAATGAGCAAAATGGAACCAAAACCACATAAAAAAAGATCCAAAATAACCTAAATTAAGACACAAAATGAACTAAATTGAACTAAAACCATCATAAATAACTGCAAAATGACTGAAATTAACAACAAACTGACCAAAAGTTGGTGTGAGAGTTATGTGAAAGTCTTAAATCTAAGAAGTCAGTCTGTGATGTGATATCTGGAGCTGAGTTATTTGCCTGGACTTGTCTTACCCTGAGGAGGCTTCATTTTCCTTTCTGAGTCTTTGCTCATGATGTTCTCCAAAGTTTCACTCTTAAAATCTTCACCTGTCTCTTGAGTATCTCCACGGTTTGTGTGTTAAACTTTCTTTAAAAGTTCTTGTTCAAAATATGGAATGTGGCAACAGTTGCTAGGAGTTCTACTCAGTGCCATCACATTAAAAAATGCATTTTACTTTCAAAATATTTGTACTCTAAAGTTGAATTTAATATCATCTATAAAATGATCAAAATGAGACACTAAATCACCAATATCAGCCAGAAAATCACCAAAATTATTCACTAAATGACCAATGAGCCAGAAAATTTACCAAAATGAGCCAAAAATTACCAGATTGGAACACAAAATGACCGACATAAAAGCACAAACTGCCGAATAGAACAAAACAACAATAACCAAATGCACAATGAGACAGAAGTGGCCCATATCAGACAGAAAATTACCAAA
Organism: Acanthochromis polyacanthus; assembly: GCF_021347895.1. Classification (NCBI taxonomy): domain Eukaryota; kingdom Metazoa; phylum Chordata; class Actinopteri; family Pomacentridae; genus Acanthochromis; species Acanthochromis polyacanthus. The sequence goes on along the minus strand of NC_067126.1, from coordinate 11,887,988 downwards.
ATGTGACACAAAATGAGACAGAAAATAACTAATATGAGACATAAAGTTACTAAATTGAGACTGAAAGTGACTAAAATGAGATACAAAACAACCAAAGAGACAGAAAATGACCAAGATGAGACACAAAATCACCAATTTGAGACAGAAAACAACCTAAATATAACCCCAAAAAACCCTTCAATGCCAAAATGAGCTTGAAAATGAACAAACTGGAACACCAAGTGACCACAAAGAAATTTAAATTTACCAACATAAAGGACAACAGAGCAAAGCAACAATAAAGAACACAGAATGAGACAGAAGTGGAAAATATCAGACACAAAATTGTCAAGATTAAACAAAACCATCCATAAAGAGATGCAACATGACAAAAAAGAAGACACAAGATGAACAATATGAACCTGAAAATTACTACAAGGAGACACAAAATGACTGAAATGAGACACAAATGGCCTCAAAGAAGCATAAATTGATCAACACAGGACACAAAATGAACAAAATGAGACATAAAATGACCAAAGTGGAACAAACAACACGATACAAAAGGTAGAAAATGACCAAAACAGCAAAATTGGAACAGAAAAATCATGAATGCATGCAAAATGAGACATAAAATAATCCAAATTGAACAAAAACTATCTTTTTGTAAACAAAAAAGTAACACAAAAAGATTCAAATTAAGAACAAAATGTCCAAAATTGAACTAAAACCACCATGAATAAAAGCAAAATTAACAACAAACTGACCAAATGTTAACATGACAGTGCTGTGAAAGTCTTAAATCTGACAAGTCAGTCTGTAGTTTGATATTTGGAGCCGAGTTCAGCTCATTGCCTGGACGTGTGTCTTACCTGGATTTTCCCCCAGTGGCTGAGGAGGCTTCATTTTTCTGTTGTAGTCTTTGCTCATAGTGTTCGCCAAAGTTTCACACTTGAAATCTTCACTTACTTCTTGAATATCTCCAAGGTTTGTGTGCTAAACTGACTTTCTCAAGATATCTAAGGTTTTTGTTCAGAATATGGAATGTGGCAACAGTTGCTAGGAGTTCTACTCACTGCCATCACAATGGACTGTTTAAAAAATGCATTTTACTTTCAAAATATTTGTACTCTAAAGTTGAATTTAATATCATCTATAAAATGATCACTAAATCACCAATATGAGCCAGAAAATCACCAAAAGTATTCACTAAATGACCAATGAGCCAGAAAATTTACCAAAATGAGCCAGAAAATTAACAGCTTTGAACATAAAATGACCGACATAAAAGCACAAACTAATATTTTCAGTCCTTAGTTCAGCTGAAAATATTAGCTTTTGTCTTTTTTTATTGACCAAACTTTTCAGAAAGTAGATGAAGAATAATTAAAGCCCTCATGTAGAGATACAGTGATGCCCTGTGAGCTGTCTTTCTCACGACTTTCTGTCAGAGACCATGGTCAGGTTGTCCAACTTCCAGTCTTCTTGTAGTCTGCTGTAAGATGTGCAGTTATTCATTATATCATGGGGCTATTTTATAATTTATTACCTTCTTTTTCAAAGGGGCAACGGTGCCAGTTAATGTACGCAGTAAAGCTGATTTATAAAGCAATTTAATGTTTTTTTCCATCCTCTACTGTTACATAAATATTTAGAGAGAACTTAAACGACTGTAGATAAAAGAACAGGATGATGTGTCACAGAATTTAATTACATTCACAGTTGTGCAAACAGCTTATTATGACCAATCGCTATGTCTTGTTGTTACACAGTGTTTAGTAGTTGCCACATATTTCAGAAAATGCTCCACAATGACATATTTACAAATCGGCTGACTGAGACTCACGTGCAGGGTTAGAGCTGGACACAAGGTGTAGGCAAATTAATACAAAATTGATTTACAATGTAACAGGACTACAACTGCAGTCAAAAGACTACAACAGGAAATACTAAATATAGAAAACAGAAGAAGCGCTAGAACTTACTCAGAGCGTAGGACACTCCAGATGGCAGGCGGAGTTACGACAACCAGCGTCTATACAGAAAAATACTGAGAATACACTGAACCTCATAAGGCAGGATATAGGCAGAAAAAAGGGAATACAGGGAACTAGAACTATAAAGCTAACAAGTTAAACAACAACTTGGCTAGTCTAGAATTTAACCAGAACCAACTCTACATAGTGGTAAGTGGAGATGATAAAGTCAGATGATGTTAAGGAGTCACAGGGTTAATGGATGGATCAAAACAACACTGGAATTCAAACTAGTCAGATCTGCTCCATTGTGTTCTTACATTAATAATGTATTAGTTATGTTTCGAAAGCTTCTGCTGTCTTCCTCAGAGCGTCATCTGACGTTTGGTGACGTGTCCTTTTTTATAATGTGGTCGGTTTGACAAATCTGTCAGAATCTGTCAAACTGACCACGCCTCCCGCCGTCCGGTGGTCTCCGGAGGATGGTGTCCCAGGTGTGCGAGAGGATGTAGGCCCCCTCGTCCCGGTTCATGGTGCAGGACGAGGGGGCCTACATCCTCTCGCACACACGTCAGCAAGGTAACAAACTTTTCTGAATTGTTGGTTTAAATAAGTAACACTTTCATATAGTATATAACGACAAAATGAACCTAATACAACTAGAACCCTATGATGTTTATGGTTTACAGCTGAGAACAAGTTGCTATAAGTATAGAATATGATTTCTTATTTTAGGTGTGATAATTGTCAGTAAACATTCTAAGAAGTGGAAATTGACAGGGTTGTATATAGTGCTGGTCTTGCACAATATTTGTCACTTACAGTGCCTTGTGAAAGTATTCGGCCCCCTTGAACTTTTCAACCTTTCACCACATTTCAGGCTTCAAACAAAAAGATATAAAATTTTAATTTTTTGTCAAGAATCAACAACAATTGGGACACAATCATGAAGTGGAATGAAATTTATTGGATATTTTATACTTTTTTAACAAATAAAAAACTGAAAAGTGGGGCGTGCAATATTATTCAGCCCCTTTACTTTCAGTGCAGCAAACTCACTGCAGAAGTTCAGTGAGGATCTCTGAATGATCCGATGTTGTCCTAAATGACTGATGATGATAAATAGAATCCTCCTGTGTGTAATCAAGTCCCCGTATAAATGCACCTGCTCTGTGATAGTCTCAGGCATAGGCGTCAGTTTAGGGGGGGGCGGTGAGGACGTGTCCCCCCCACTTTTTGTCAGGGGTCATTTTGTCTCCAACACATTCAAATTCTTCACATGTAAGCCGTTGTAAACCCAGTTATTTTCAGCAGTATAGAAAATTCCGACGCTCCTGAACGCACCATCCGCACTCGGCCGAGAGTTGCACAGACACGCAGCACACCTTCGTGAGGTTAAAAAAAACCGTGCAGATGCTAAATTTGCGCCCGTGCCAAGTGGAAGCTCCGACCAGAGGCGTGCAGGGGCAAAATTTCGGCCCGGGAGAATTAGTACTATAGCGGCCCACAGACCCCTCTACCTGTATGTACCGATAGCTCAAAACGTTAAGCCTCCGCCTTTGGTGTGGTGGTTGTGAGTTCGAACCCAGTTTGTGGCATTTTGCCGCCGTTCTTCGACATTTTCTCAAAGTGCTGTGGTCTCCACCCCCCCACTTTTAAAAACAAACTGACGCCCTTGGTCTCAGGGTTCTGTTTAAAGTGCAGAGAGCATCATGAAGACCAAGGAACACACCAGGCAGGTCCGAGATACTGTTGTGGAGAAGTTTAAAGCCGGATTTGGATACAAAAAGATTTCCCAAGCTTTAAACATCTCAAAGAGCACTGTGCAAGCAATCATATTGAAATGGAAGGTGTATCAGACCACTGCAAATCTACCAAGACCTGGCCGTCCCTCTAAACTTTCACCTCGAACAAGGAGAAGACTGATGCAGCCAAGAGGCCCATGATCACTCTGGATGAACTGCAGAGATCTACAGCTGAGGTGGGAGAGTCTGTCCATAGGACAACAATCAGTCGCACACTGCACAAATCTGGCCTTTATGGAAGAGTGGCAAGAAGAAAGCCATTTCTCAAAGATATCCATAAAAAGTCTGGTTTGAAGTTTGCCACAAGCCACCTGGGAGACACGCCAAACATGTGGAAGAAGGTGCTCTGGTCAGATGAAACCAAAATCGAACTTTTTGGTCACAATGCAAAACGGTATGTTTGGCGTAAAAGCATGGGCGTAACGGACGCGGGGTACACGTGGGACATGTCCCCAGCACTTTCCACATCTGTCCCCTCTGTCCCCCGCACTTTTTTCAGCCGTTACAACAGCTAAACCCGTTATTAGCATCCAGTAACGTGTTTTCCCGAGCCATCTTTGAATGCACCATGAGCCCATGCTAACGCAGGTGCAGTGTTGCCAACTTAGCGACTTTCTCGCTAAATCTGGCGACTTTTCAAAGCTCCTAGCGACTTTTTTTTTGTCAAAAGCAACTAGCGACAAATCTAGCGACTTTTTCTGCCGTTTTGGAGACTCTGACAGGAAAACTCGGATCATTCTGCAGTTACTGTTTTCAATAAGCAGCAGGTCAGGTGCTGCTGTGAGCTTCTCCCCCTCCCAGAGCACAGGCTGTCAGTCCAGTAACCCCGCAGCAGACCCAGTGAGGGGAGGGGGAAACCCACATCACTCCGCGGCCAGACGGCAGATGAATCGCGCATGCGCAAAGTCACAACAGATCCCATCCAGACTTACGGACCCCTTGCAGTGTAACAAAGCAAGTAACAAAGCAAGTTCCACCTGGTCGCTGTCACAGCTGCCATATCATCTCCTTTACTACGATTCTGACAGCCGACAGCACAACAAGAAGGCATATTTAGCGTAATATGTGCTTGTAATATCACGCCTTGGCCAGGTAAACAGGCTTTGTTTTGAACCGGGTCTGCGCCTGCAGCTGCCTAATTAAGTATGCATACGTCATGTGAAAGGGGTCTATAAACGAAAATGTTTCTTCACTGTCATGCTAAAATAAACCACAGCATTTAGCCTCTAGTGAAAAACATATTTTGTGTGTTTTATACTCACTTTTTGGTCTCTTCCACAACGTTATTCCTCTCTCCTACAACGTTGATTACAATTACATGCAAACTGGGAAATATGCAAAGTAGGCGATGACGTCATTTAGCGACTTCTAGCGACTTTTAGGACAGCCAACAGCGACTTTCCTTACTGAGGAGTTGGCAACAGTGCGCAGGTGTTCCACAGGAGACGTGCTGCTGTGCTGAGCTGTGCTGAGCAGTGCTGAACATGCGTCTGGAGTAATGTTTAGCAAACCAGCCACAGCTAGCAAGAAGCAAAAAACTTTACACAGTTCTTTCCAAACAAACCATGTAAGTAGTGTGACCTTGTTGGATGCAAACAATGTTAGACTTGTTAGCTAAATGATGACAAGGTAAAATGTGGCAATATATCAATATGTTAAGCTAGTTAACAATAATTCAAATGTGGTTGCCTCTGTTACATTACTTGCTAATTAGTTTATTCTTGGAATAAACCCAGTCCTCTTTCATTTCTGGACAGAAGATGTGCTCACAATTGCTCTCCATGTATTTAAGTCTTTTGGTCCCAAAAGAGGAGAGTTAGGGAGGAGAAAAAAGAATAGGCTATCTATGGTATAAAAGTGGTTAATTTACAACTATTTTTACTGCTTCTCTTTCAATTCTATCTCAGAATTTTGATTTTCAGATTTTTTAATGATTATTTCCATAACAAAGAGCAGAGTCAGGCAGGAGATGGACCAGAGGCGGCGGCCAGCAGTAATGTGGACCATGCAGGGTCTGCAGAGGTGAAAAAATATATATAAGTGGCTGAGAAAAAAATATGTATCTATGGGTTAAAGTGATTTTGAGGTTAAATTCTACTGCAATTTTTACTCTTCCTAATGCTATTTCAGAATTTTCTTACCACATTTTTTTTAATGTTTATTGCCATAACAGAAAGAGCAGAGTCAGGGAGGAGATGGATCAGAGGCCAGCAGCAGGGACAAGGATGTAGGGTCTTTACAGGTAAGGAGAGATTATAACTTCCTGAAAATAAGATATCTGTTGCAGGGAGAAACCAGGCAGTACTGATCATTTCATGTTCAGTGTTTGGCACCTTTGGCTACTCGTCCAGTAGATGTTCAAGGGACATTGTTGTCAACTCAGCTAGAGTTTGGCCACTAAAACTTTAGATTTTATAGTTTAAACTTTTATACTTTATAGTTTAAAGAACTAGTCTAGTTGGTCCCCTGGTATTGTACTGTGGCTGTTAGGGATTATGTGGTTCTTTAGCCACTAAGGACGGTGCAATTAAATGTAAGAGAATGATAAATCGCTCTGAAAAATTTGTCCCCCTCACTTCTGAGATGGTGGTTACGCCCATGCGTAAAAGCAACACAGCTCATCAACCTGAACACACCATCTCCACTGTCAAACATGGTGGTGGCAGCCTCATGGTTTGGGCCTGCTTTTCTTCAGCAGGGACAGGGAAGATGGTTAAAAATGATGGGAAGATGAATGGAGCCAAATACAGGACCATTCTGGAAGAAAACCTGTTGGAGTCTGCAAAAGACCTGAGACTGGGACGGAGATTTATCTTCCAACAGGACAATGATCCAAAACATAAAGCCAAATCTACAATGGAATGGTTCACAAATAAACGTATCCAGGTGTTAGAATGGCCAAGTCAAAGTCCAGACCTGAATCCAATGGAGAATCTGTGGGCAGAGCTGAAGACTGCTGTTCACAAACGCTCTCCATCCAACCTCACTGAGCTCGAGCTGTTTTGCAAGGAAGAATGGGCAAGAATTTCAGTCTCTCGATGTGCAAAACTGATAGAGACATACCCCAAGTGACTTGCAGCTGTAATTGCAGCAAAAAGTGGCGCTACAAAGTATTAATGCAAGGGGGCCAAATAATATTGCATGCCCCACTTTTCAGGTTTTTATTTGTTAAAAAAGTTTAAAATATACAATAAATTTCGTTCCACTTCACGATTGTGTCCCACTTGTTGTTGATTCTTGACAAAAAATTACAATTTTATATCTTTATGTTTGAAGCCTGAAATGTGGCGAAAGGTTGAAAAGTTCAAGGGGGCCGAATACTTTCACAAGGCACTGTAATTGCCCTCAGGATACTGTCGTTGAGCTTACTAGTTTTACATAACAGGCAGATGCTGCAGCTAATGATGTTTTAATTCACATAAACAAGGACACAAGTCCATCATAATTTGAATGTTAATAGACCAAATAGCCAAAAACAACCCCCATGAAAAATACTTTGTAAAAAAGAGAGGTCGGTTGCAGCTTTCATTTTTTCTTACAACCTTTCAGTGGTCCCCCCAAAATATCTGTTGTACCCTCCGGGGGCCCCCCACCACTAAAATTAATCTGGATCCGCCCCTGCTGCCAAGTTCCCAGCAGTTATTGGCAATTCACAAGCTGTGAACTCCAGGTTTGCCTGTGCCGTAAATTGCTGAAAATGGACCCTGTTTGTGGGGTTGAAGGGGGAATGAGATTTCATATCTAGGGCATGACAGACGTGATAAAAAGTAATTAGCATCTGGCCTGCCTGACTAGCGTCACTCAGGACACCCATTGGATGAAACGAGACATGGCAACAAAACAAAAAAGACTGTCATGATTGGTTGATAGATCTGTTGCTACTGGTCAACTCCTGGGTCATGAAGTCCCTCCCACCCTCGACTCTCCCCACCCTCAGTCACACGCAAGTTATTTGCATTTTTTATTTTCTATTATTTTCTGCTATTTTCAGCATATGTTCGCTTTTGTTACTGTTGATGAAGTCAGAATATTTAGAACAATTTTAAACAGGATACTTACACAAAAGGATGTCTGTCTCATTCACTGCAAAAACTTGAAATCTTAGTCTGTTTGTCTTATTTTTAGTCAAAATGTCTCAACTCATTTGATTTAAGGTGAATTCATTTAACAAGTGACATTTCAGCAAGATAGAGGGACTTGTTTTAGACAATGCAACTTAAATATCTTGTTAAATCAAACAATCTTGAAATTATCTTGTTTTGAGTTGAATTTTACAAGAAAACTCAAAATAAGTTTAACTTGTATCGTCCTGCGGGTCAAAATTGACCAGTTTAAAAGTCTGAAAATGCGGAAAGAAAAACAAATTCACAGTGAAACTTCTGATGTCCACATTTTCAACATTTTTGGAAATCTTTGAACGTTTTTTGGTGGAAAAAAAGAAATGTTAAAAATGTTTAAGAAAATTCACAAAAAAATCAACCAAAATCCAGCGAATTTTGCTGGATTTTGATCTGATATCTATGTAATCACTATATTTTTTTAGAATTTTTTTGGAACATTTTTATTCATTTTTTTGAAAATATTTACAAGAATTATCTTGCCAAATGTGGGGGGTGGAGGGTGGTTGGTTTAAAACAAAATTTTTCAGGGAAACTTGAGGAATTACTGGAATTTTAGACCATTCCTGGTTAAGTAGGATGAAATAAAAACACAGTGTAGGAACAACAAAGAAAAATGAAGTATGGAGGCATGAAAACCACATTTGAACAGCAGGTTTTAGCATTTTCGCTAAAATAAAGTTTAGCTTGAGGGTATTTTACCTAAGTTAAAGTAGTAATGGAAAAAAAACTCTAAAAGTTCTGTTTTCAAAATGATGTAAAATATATAGTACTACTAAATGGAAGAATTTGTTGTGCTGAAGGACCTGTTTAAGAATTAATGGAGACTTAAAAACATAATGTTTGGACTCATCAAAAACCTGACAACAGCTTGCATGACTGTTTTTGAGTTCAGACAACTTCTTAAAAAATTATGTTCAACGAACAAAGTGCAGTGAGTTAAAGGAAATAGTTTTTCCTCGACAACTGCAGGAATTTTGAATTTTTTTCAGTGATCGGTGGCATAAACATACGTTTTTAAGGTGGGTAATTCCGAAAAATTAAGTTTTTTTAACAAATGTTTACATGTTATTTAAAGGGTGGTGTACTTAATCACCATAATTAATCATAACACAAGTTTTAAAAAAAAGCTTCTCCAATGTTTAGGAGGTAGAGGAATTTACCTGAAATCCTGAACTCAAAGCAAAATTTAGTTATAAAACCACGTTCATGAAGTTACTTCAACTTGAATTTAGTTTTAAATCAACTAAAATCAGATATTAAAAAACTCACAACATGAAGTTGGTGCAACATTATTAAACAGCAGAAACGTAAATAAATGCAGCTTAAAAGGTTGAGCTACATCCGTAGGCTGGACTTTTAATCTTTTAAACTAATGAACTCATAAGAGTGTATTTTATAGAACTGGATTATACTTTGGTAAGCATTAACGTGTTGATATTAATTTTGCAGCTGGTAAAACCAAGGCTGGTTTTCATTTGTATTTACTTTAGATCACCTGCTGTTTGTTGGCTCTATTTTGAATTATTAATCTGTAAAGCAGCTCTGTAATAAATGTTAAAATGTATGTCATCCTCTAAAATGTGTAGGTGATGTCTTTTACAAGTCTTGATAACATTTTAGTTTCTCTGCATCTTTAGAACCAATCGTGATTCAAATTGAAGCTGAAACTTGTGTTTACATTTGCTGCTTTGTGTAAATAACTCATTAACCAGGATGTACCTGAAAATGTGACCAGTAAACAATCTATAAATGATTGCATTTATTATGATGAAGTTTTATTTTTGAGGAGGTCTGGATCCAGCCCAAGCTCTCTATGAAGACGAGGAAAAACTTCCTCATGGGAAGAAACCTTGGGAAAGGCAATTCAAAGAGAGATCCCCTTTCCACGGACGGCTGGCTGGAGGCTGCAGGAGAGAAGGAAGAAAAAAACAACTTGAGTTCTTCTGGTCGAAAAGAAAACAGCATTAGAGCAGCATTAAATGTTGATTCTACTGCTGTATGTCTGTGGAGGATCCATGTGGATGAGCAAAGTGTAACACTGGTTTTATATCTTCTACATCTGAGAGGATGTGAAGTCCTGTGTGATGTCAATGTCAATGACATACAATGATACTTCCTGTATTAGTGAGTACATAAGACATACATTTTGGAAAATGATGGTTACTCTTAAAGACGAAAGGAGACGACAGTACGACTTTTAGACTTTCAGCGTCTAAAAGTACAAACGAGTCCTTGAAATGTAACTTTGGTCATTTTCCAAAGTCCACAAGAGCTTGTGCAGACTTTGGCAGATATGATGTATACGTTAAACATTGACATGTATGTTCAGTTTGGAATGTTCTGGCAACTTTCAAAGTCTACCAGAGTATATGCAGACTTGAGTGATGTAAATTTCAATGATGGCGCGACTTATACTTTCCGCATTGTCAAGTCTGTAAGGTTACATGAGATACACTTTTCAATACTCAATAAATATCCAAGAGTTCACACAGACATGGAAAGACTGCGTTACAACATAAACCTTCCTGCAAGCGAGTCTGAGAAACATAAATTTCATCATCTTCCACAGTCTGCTGAATATGCACTGACTTAGGAAGATGATGGTACGACATTTACCTTCATCATCGACAAGTACTTAAGAATTCGTAGACTTCGTCACCTCCCAAAGTCTACAAGACTTCATGCAGACTTGGGAAGACGACGGTACAACTTGTTCTTTCTGCATCGATGAATACATGAAGGTCCGACTGAAACTCTCTTGTCTCCCCAAGTCTGTGAGAGTTAATGCGGCCTTGGAAAGACATGACTACGTAAATGTAGCAATTTTCGAAATCCACCAGAGTTCGTGCAGACTTGGGACGATGGCAGTTTGACGTATACTGTAAAACTTGACTTAATACGATACAAGTGCGTCTGCATAGCGTAAATAAAGGCTGATGGTACCATGTATACTTTAAACATCCACAAGGATCTAAGGTTTGGTAAATTGCTGATAAATAGTTTACAATGTTCTTCTCTGGTGTGAACTAAAACCCCAGAAACAGGATTCTCCAAACAGCCTACCTCGGCCTCCGCCTCCTCCAGCAAACCTCCGCTGCCCTCCGGAGGGAACCGGTCTCTCCAGAACCAGGATCAGCTTGAATACTCCTCCTGCCACATCTATGGAAAGGACTTTCCCAGTCTCAAAAATGAAACACAAGGAATGCAAGGTGAAAGTACTGAAGCTCCACAGGAGAATGTTCCCACAACTCTGGATAACATTAGCTACAGGTTGTAAAGATGTTTTAGTCTAATGTTTAAACAGCATTTACAAATATTTCTATTTCCAAGAATGTTCCTGTAAAGTTAATATGATTCCTTTAGCATCAACATTCAGAAGATGTCAAGAACACGGACTATGTTAGATGATTACAAAGTAGGAACATTCTCAAAACAACAGAAGACAAAGAAAAGGAGCGCTACATGGACTCGGCAGAGTTAGTTTGAGGTACTCTTTGGAAGGGGATTCGAAAAATCTTTGAAACAAAAAGAGGATACTCCAAGGCACTCTCTAAAAAATATTAAGATTTAAAAAGCCTTTATTTAAACGGCATGGTCATAAAGACCTACAAAACTTCTACGCGTTTCGGCATCAAGCCTTCATCAGGAAGTCATGCAAACAGATGTCAGGCTGCAATAGGCCCTTTTAAAGGGATGCTCAACCAATTAGAACCAGCCACATGGACTTAGAGGCAAAGTCTGTAGGTAGTGTCAACCAACAGACCCACCAGTAGATACTGTTATTCAGACCACAAAAAAGTTTCCATCCCCAACAAACCTGCATGGTATCACATAAAGCAGGTAAAATTCATTTAAAAAACATAAAAAAAAACCCATCAGAAATCTGGTTAACAACATTTTCACAAAGTGGTCTGTACGTTAGGAGACTTTAACTCAGTGTCTAGACAACAACTACCTCTACAAGAACACAGTATAATCTTGTTCTTCATTTGGTCCAGGAAATGTGGTGGCTTGTAGTTTGTCAATCCAGAATGTCTCCTTTTGGTTCAGTTTTCTTTGTCTATCACCTCTTCTGATGGTCAGTGGGACGTGGTCGATGCCTGTAATTTGTAATGAAGATGAGTTGCTGTTATGAAATTCCAGGTAATGTTTGGCCATGGGGTAGTTGATGTTTCCAGTTCGTATTGCATATTTGTGTTCCGCAAGTCTGTCCTGTAGCCGTCTTTTTGTTCTGCCAATGTAAAAAACTTTGCAAATGGAGCATTCCAGCATGCATATAACAAAAGTGGTCTTGCAGTTGATAAAGTAATTAATTTTGTATTCCTTTTGTGATGTTGAGTCCAAAAATATCTTTGTCTGTTTCACATTCGCACAGTAGTTACAGTTATTGTATTTAAAAGATCCTTTTGGTTTATGTCCCAGCCATGTAGTTGGATTGTTGGGTTTGAGGTGACTGTGTACCAGTTTATCTTGTAGGGTTGGGCATCTTCTGAAACTGACAAGTGGAGGCTGTGGAAAAATGTTACTGAGTTGTGTATCACTCTGAATTATAGCCCAGTTTTTATTTATGATCTTTTTGATGTTTTCTGCTTCAGTACTGTATTTAGTGACAAAAACTGGTCTCTCTTTTGTTTGTTTGGGGGGATTTCTCTCCAACAGGATGTGTCTGTCTAGGTTTTTTGCTCTGTTATATGCCTGTTGTAGTGTGGCATGTTTATATCCTCTGTCCTTGAAGCGACACATCATCTCCTCTGCTTTGATTTGATTGAGGGCTGTGCACACCCAAGTGAAACATAAAGCAAACACAGGACAGACAAAAAAAAGTGAGGCATAGACAGTGTTCTGAGAGAAAAGGTGCATTCTATTTATTTGTGCTCTTTAATTCACACCTTGAAACCAGTTACAAATCTAAGACCCTTCACAAACACCAGATACGATAGAATCCCAACAGGATCAGTTGCAATTCCCCAACCGTCTCGATTCCCCATCCGCCTCGATTTCCCATCCGCCTCGGTTCCCCATCCGCCTCAATTCCCCAACCGTCTCATGACACATTCTCCATCCCCATCGGTCTCGATTCCCCTTCCGTTTCACGACACATTCTCCGTCCCCATCCATCTCGATTCCCCATCCGCCTCGATTCCCCATCCGTCTCATGACACATTCTCCATCCCCATCCGTCTCGATTCCCCATCCGTCTCGATTCCCTATCCGCCTCGATTCCCTATCCGCCTCGATTCCCCATCCGTCTCATGACACATTCACCATCCCCATCCGTCTCCATTCCCCATCCCCATCTGTCTCGATTCCCCATCCACCTCAATTCCCCAACCGTCTCTTTTTGTTCCTCTTTTTTTTCCTCTTTTTTTTGTCTGCATATCCGCTCAAAAGTGACACCAACCAACCATGGTGTCATGACTTAAGCTTCATGCAATTTTATTTCTTATTTATGACTGTGACCATCACCTGCCCTCATGGCAAATTAACCTATCATTTGTATTTCAAGCTGTTTCCTACATTATGCCATTGAGGGCTGTGCACACCCAAGTGAAACATAAAGCAAACACAGGACAGACAAAAAAAGTGAGGCATAGACAGTGTTCTGAGAGAAAAGGTGCATTCTATTTATTGTGCTCTTTAATTCACACCTTGAAACCAGTTACAAATCTAAGACCCTTCACAAACACCAGATACGATAGAATCCCAACAGGATCAATTGCAATTCCCCATCCGCCTCGGTTCCCCATCCGCCTCGGTTCCCCATCCGCCTCAATTCCCCAACCGTCTCATGACACATTCTCTATCCCCATCCGCCTCGATTCCCCATCCGCCTCGATTCCCCATCCATCTCAATTCCCCATCCGTGTCAATTCCCCATCCGTCTCATGACGCATTCTCCATCCCCAGCCGTCTCGATTCCCCATCCGTCTCGATTCCCCAACGTCTCTTTTTTTGGCTGCATATCCGCTCAAAAGTGACACCAACCAACCATGGTGTCATTACTTAAGCTTCATGCAATTTTTTTTCTTATTTGTGACTGGCTGCTGCTGCTGCCGCTGCAGGAGTCTCTTTCTACTGGAGGGCAAAGGAACCTCTTGTTTCACCGAAACCTTTGACTTTTTGCTTTCCATGTCAAGCGGCTCCAGACCATCGTTGATCTTCTTTAACATCTTGTAACGCTCACTGCCACTGAAGGCCGTGGGTCCTGGAGCCGGGTGGATGCGAAGAAGATGACGAAGAAGAAGAAGAAGCGGAAGAAGAAGAAGAAAGGCCACCGTCGTCCTCGTCTCTGTCGTCGTCCTCGTCGGGCGCAGTGCTTCTCCTCCTCCCCGTCTTCCTCTTCCTCGGGGTCGGTTTGCCTCCTCTGATGTACTCGTCTCGTAGATTGAGCCGCTGCCGCTGTTGAATCAAAAGAAAAGAAAAAAAAGTCCAACAAAAACAAGGACAGAAGCAGCCTGGAACCTCGGCGTTCATCCCACATGACTTGAATTCTGGCCTTTATTATTTCTGTAATTAATTTGTGTTTGCTTATAATATCAGTATTTAATAAATGTATTCATTTAGAACAGCTATTGACTCATTCTCTTCATTTATTTTGTAAAACAGTAGAGAAACAACAAGAATTATGACCATTTTTTTTTAGCTCAAATGGTGGCTACTATGATGAACAAGGACTCGGGGGACCTCTAAATCAGCTTCAATTTACAAAATATTTTACCAGAACAGTTCTTTGCTATAATGGAACAAAACTTAAACACTGACAACACAACAAAAAAAAAAAGTGTTTTTTTTTTCATGTAAATCTGATGCACCCTAACGCACACATGCACGGAAAGAAAAAAAAAAACCAAACACACACACATACACACAAAAACACAAAAACCACAGGTTTGCTCTAGTGTGGTGGTCACATACAGTTGTTGTTTTATTTTTGTTATAGTTGCTCACATTGGCTGAACACATGTCAAACACAACTTGTCAACGTAAAGAGTGACTCCACCTGAACACAACACCCCTCCCCCACCCCACAGGGTTGTTTTTTATTCTTTTTTTCTTGTTCTTGTTCTTGTTATTCTTCTTGTTCTTGTTGTTGTTCTTCTTCTTCTTCTTGTGTCCTCCTCCTCTTACTAGTCCTCCTCCGTCTAAGTCGCTGTCCTCTTCGTTGCTGTCCTCTTCGTCTCTTTCGTCGTCGTCGTCGTCATCATAGTCGCTATCTGGTCGCGTTGGCTTGGCTATGACCATCTCGGGTCGTGTCCCAGAAGCCTGGCTATCTGCCCTCTCGCCGACAGCAGACGGCATATCATTTTTTTTGTTTGTTTTTGTTGTTGTTGTTGTTGTTGTTGTCCTCCTTGTTGTTTGTTGTTTGTGTTTTTCCTCCCCCCCTTTGGTTAATGGCAGACTCTCTGGCCGCTTTGAGGTGGATTATATTCCCTCCCTGAACAATCCCCCAACCCCAACCACCCAACCACCCACCCACACACACACACGCACGCACGCACGCACGCACGCACACACGCACACACACACACACACACACACACACACACCCTCTCTCTCTCTCTCTCTCTCTCTCTCTCTCTCTATCCAGTAAGTGCACGAGAGACATGATATTTATTTTTACATAAATATTACTTTAATTTTTTTTAAAAAACACACATTCTGAAGGTGTCCACGTCTGGTCTACTAGGAAGCTGGGGTCGATTACGCCCCCCACCGAGGCGGGACCGAGCACAAGGGTTAAAAAAGAAAACACGTTCTGAAGGTGTCCACGTCTGGTCTCCTTGGAACCTGGAGTCGATGACGCCCCCTCCGAGCACAAGGGTTAATCAGTGAGCAATTCAGCTTTGTAGGATAGAACCTTATTTCCCAATTTAAAAACCATTTCTTAGTCAGAGGTTTAATATTTAATCTAGTGAGCATTCATAATTATCAGCACTGTTCACTTATTAGTTTGCTAAATTTGTATTATCTATATTCTGTGGGACATTAACCTGTATATTAAGTTCGTGAGATAGATGATATAATAAACAATGTTTTAGGATCTTATTAAAACTGGATTTGTTCGTCAGTTTTAGGAATATAACATCTTAGGTACTTTGGTATTCATTGCATCCTCAGTCCTTGCTGTGGGAGCTCTTTGCTTCTTTTCCATGTGTAACATAGTACTTTGCTTCCTGACAGGACTCCAGCCCCACAGCTCTCCTGCCAGGCAGAGCAGGTTCCTTCCGTTGGGACAGAGGGGATCTAGTGATCCCTGCTGTGAGGCGATCCCATGCAGGTGTCTACACCTGCCAACTCAGAGTGCTCATCAACAACCAACCGTATAAAGTCAGCAGAGCCATCCAGCTAGAAGTGCAAGGTTGGTAGCATGTTTTTTTATGAACAGCTCCACTAAGGAGTGCAGGCTAAATCAGAGTTCTCATCTAAAACAAAGGTATAGCAAGGTGTATTTTGAGAGTATTGTGTATAACATTAGTACAGCAGAGCAGACTGGTTCTACACAGCCACAGAGCAGACCGTAAGGTTTTGCAGATAAGTGTAAATAAAGCAAGTGTTTCTGCTCCATTTAATGAATGTCAAATTAATGCTTTACTTTATTTTTTTATCTAGTGAAAACTCCATGCAAAAATTCTAACTGTGATAATACAATAACAAATATTAAACATCAAAAGACATTAATTCACTGAAACTTTCATTTGTGTTCTTTACAACTCCATAATTCTTAGTGTGCCCTGACCCCTGCTGGTCAAACAGATGTATCGCACTGACTTAGCTGAGACACTGACCACACTGACTCGATGTCAGTCGAGATACAAGAAACTTTAAACTTCATGAAACACTGTTGCCTGAAATGAATTATTTTTACTGTTGTGTAGACAAGGTCAGTGCTGCCATTGTTTCAAGAGCTAGATAATCAGCAGCACCGACAGCACTGTTCACAGTAAGTTTTCTTTTGTTTCATGAAATCCAAAATTCTCTATAGAGACAAATAAAGCAGATACTACTAATGAAATTTTCTTCTTTATGTCTCAGTTCCTACAATATTGCCACCAGTGATTGTGTCACCGCTTAATGGAACCATATTTGAAAGTTCACATGGTGAGGGTCGCAAACAATCCTCTCATAGATATATTACTTCTACTGAATACAGGTTTAATTGAATTCTGCTCTGATTGAATTCAGGTTCAGGACCGGAGCTGTTCTGCGTGGTGTCTACTGAGTGTCCAATAGCTGAGTCGACTGTGATCACATGGCTGATAAATGGCCGATCAGTGGAGACATCGTACCTTGACAGAAGGGCTCTACAGGGAGGAAGAAGGTAGCCTAACTTCCAGTTTCTGTACTGGTTAGGGAAGTGAAGGAAAACTCAACTTCACCTTGAACCAACCTTAAGTTGCCCCACAACTGGCACTATAGAGCCCTCATGCCACTATTTGAATACAGACTGGACTGAAAACTACATTCGAATTGAAAAGTTCACCAATTCGCAAATGTAATTAAGGATATTTTGCAATATGTAAAGTTTTTGCTTTCTCATTGACGTTTCTGACATTTTTCAGACTTTTTAAGATGCATGCTGTCATTTTTCATTTGTTCCACTGTAAAGATTTCACAGTAACTTTTAACTCAAATATTCAAAACATTGTCAGAAGTGATATAACCCGTTCACTTGCTGTCACTGCCGCAACATGTTGGATTGTGCCTACTATGTTTTTGATGCCGTCCTTGATGGCTAAGATTGTCTTTATGTTTCCAGGGTAACTAGGATGTCCAAAGGCTGCCAGATTGAGATGAGGCTACTCATTACAATGATAACCAAAGAAGATGTGAAGACGGAGCTTAAGTGCATCACACAGAACATGGGAGGGAGACAGGAAGTTGTTGCCCGGCTTCAATTAGAGGGTAAGAGATCAAAGAACTCTGCCCAAACACTTTTGCCACTGTTAATATCAAGAATATAAGACTTCCTTAAAATCATATTATACAAATCTGTTTTTTTTCCCACACCATAGAAAATCTTATTCTATATCAAAACAATAATTTACTTTATTCTTTTTCTTCACAGACTCTACGTTCACGTGGGTGGTTGTAGCAGCAGTGGCGGTGTCCTGCTTCCTGACAGTGGTTTCTATTTTCCTTTATGTCCTCTTCAAACCTAAAAAGAACCAGAAAATGGATTATTTTCTGGCTCGGCAGAACAGCAGCTACAGCTGTTAATGGAAACACTCCTTCCGCAAACAAAGACCTCCTATAATGTGCTTTCTGTTACATCAAATTAGTCTATCATGCATTGTGTGTATATGAGTCCACACAGTGGTACCACAATATGGCAATATTGTAGAAAAGAAGAAATAAAGCAGCACTTGAATGTATTCGGATTATTTATACAGTTGCAGCAGTTTTCATGCATATGTTTTGTACTGTAGTGGCAGAAATACCTTGCCTGACTGTGACACAGAATTACTGAAACACCAAAAAACTCCAACTCAGATATATATTCGAAGGCCGCTTTATTAAGTACGCCTGTAAAATACAATTCAACAGCTCTGCTAAAAATTCTAGAATGTTTAGTTTTGATCAACGGAACTGATTAAAGTATGTTTATGTGTTATTATGTGTCAGTTAATAGTCTTACCTTATATATCTATCAATGGTGTCAGCAGAATATTAGCAAACACCTCTCAGGGCAGTCCAGTTAAATTTGTTTAGTAAGCATAAATAAATGAAGAGTGTTGATCAAAACACTAGACATTATTAGTTTTTATACTTTGTAAAGGTGAAAGTTTTTTACAGAAAGCATGCCTGTATTGGACTGTATCAGATATTAATGGAGTATGTAATAAAATGGTCATTGAGCGCATATATAGATATAAATATAGATGCCAATATAGATATAGATACAGATATAGATGTAGATATGTGTGTGTATTTTTCAAAATGCATAAATGTTCTCAGGGAAGCATTTTGTATTGTAGAAAAGCGTTAAAACATCATTTTACAAATCTTCATGTCTACACATTTAAATGGCAAATGTGGCTATTCTGAAAGAAACTGGCTTAAGAAAATATTCAAAGTGTTGATGTGTACGTTCAATTTAATGCAGTGTTTGACATAAATGCTGTGATACTGATAAAAATATACAAAAAAGTAAAGTGTTATATTATTTCTCTATTAAATGAATTGAATGATTTTAAATGGTATAACTGTTCCTGTGACTATTCTCAAGTCTAAAAATAAATAAGATCTTTTACCATTACCTTTACTGGGTTATGTAGCTTTTTGTGCATGTCAAAGGTTGAGGTTTGGCCCTCAAACAAAGAATGAGCAGCTTCCTCCCCTTAAGCATGTGAACATATTTTAACATAAATATATTAGTCCAAATATAATGTGACACTGCATTAAGGAAATCCTCCTTTTAGTATTTTTAAAAAGCACTATGACTACAGCATGGTAGCTAGCAAAAACAAACTGAACATCTTTAAATTGTACCAAATTGTACAAATATGGAAATGTGTTTTGTAGCAAGGCATTGTTCACATGTCGAAATGGGTACTTCAGTGGTTTGTGTAACATAAAAAGGCAGGGGAACATAGTTTGTTGATAAAGGCGAATTAAATTCGTTAGTTCATCAGAAAATGTCAGTCAGTCAGTGTGAAGTCACCTGGTTTTTAAATCAACAGGACTGCCACTGCTCTGTTCTTTTCAGACAAAGAGGGATATGTGTGACAGAAAAAAACAAAAAAACAAAACAGCACATGTTCCACAAATGTTAGACTGCCCCACTTTTCTACAGTGTAGTTTCCAGAGAAGAAGCACAGCTAATCAACAATGCAATCAGGTCACCACAAAAACATGTTCTTTAGCTTCAGAGAGACCTACAAAAACACACTTGTTCATATGTTGATCCACTTTTAAAAGCACATCCTGGTTTCAGTGGTGTGTGGCTGGCCTGTGCCAGCACGCATTCAGTGAAAGGCAGATTCAATTCAATTCAATTCAATTCAATTTTATTTATATAGCGTCAATTACAGTCAACTCGTCTCAAGACGCTTTACAGAACCCAAATGCCTGACCCCCAGAGCAAGCCCAAAGGCGACAGTGGCAAGGAAAAACACCCTTTTAACAGGGAAGAAACCTCGAGCAGAACCCGGCTCTATATAGGGGGGACCCATCTGCCTGCTGGCCGGGCGGGTTGAGAAGGACAGAAGAGGGCAAGGGGGAGGGATGGGAGAAGAGGGAGGGGTGGGAAAGCAAGGAAAACACAACACACATTTGGATACATGCATGACAGGATATGTGACACAGACAAAGTATAAGCTAACATTGAAAACTGACTCATAATTTACTCTTATGATGTACGGCTCTGACATTAAACATACTCCATATATAGCTAGCAGTAAAATTCAAACAGTATGTAAGTTAGCAGTTAGCAGATATAGACAGTCTAACAAAAAAGTGGTAGTTCACCTGACCTAGCATGCTTTTGGACTATAAGAGGAAACAGGGACAGCCTGAGGAACCCCAAACAGACAAAGAGAGAACATGTAAACTCCACATATAAAAGTCTCTGCTCAGCCTCTGAGCCACAATGGCATCCTACACAGAAACATGTATAGCTTTTCTAGTTTACTGCACAGAGTACGCAGTAGAACCACAAAGTGTTTTCTAATGCAACCTGGTGCAGTTGGTAAAATGAAAAATCAAAGTTAAACAACACTTTAAACGTAAATCAGAAATCATTTACTGAAAATAATAGATTAAAGTAGTAATAGCTTGACTTTCACAAGTTATCAATCAAAGCATTTGAAGGAATTCTGATCTAAAATTGCTTCTCTGTGCAACCACAAGAGGTCTCAGTATCACTATTATATAAACCAGGATTACAGGAAGTAACTGGGATCAGTCTGTGCTGGAAGCAACTGATCTGACAAGAGCAGGGTAGGACACAACAGTTTTCCTAATAAAATGATATGAATGATTTATGATCATATTAATGAAATTGTGTTGCTTTACCAAAGAAGTGCTTTAAGTGCTGTGTCAGAGGTCTGTGTATGGCGTGAGTCATAAGAAGAGCAGGATCCAGGCTGCTCTCCTTCCAGCTATTGCACAACAGATTGGGACATCAGCTTTCAAAAGAGAGCTGAAAAAGGAAATTGCAACATGTGCTGAAGTCTCTGCAGAAGAGGAAGTCGGAGTGGGGAAGACCACGTAGGAGCTTAGAACTACGTTTTTTAAGATGTTTTTACAGGAATTTCATGTGGCCTGAGGAGGCGGGTTACCTTTACAGAAGGAGAGGAGAATAACATCAGCCTGGTAAGTTCTCCGTTTTGAACAGTTCTGCTGGGATAATAAATTTCCAGAATCCTTGACATCACTGTTACTGTATGTGACATCCCTATCCACATCTGCACTCCGCTCAGTTCAAGATCAGTTCTTCAGCATCATGTTAACCAAACAAATGGTTTCAATGGTCTGGTCCTGAGTAGCACTTACGGGGTTTCACAATGTGTTTCTCATTCACCGATTCACAGATGAATGTGTAAAGTGTGTGATTAGTGGACAACCCGCTTACCACCGGAGCCACAGCCACCCACTGAACATTTATCATGAAAGCACAAGATTTTCAGGATTCCTAAGACACATGTAGGGACATGTTTTTCCAAAGACGGAAGAAGAAAGGTGAAATAAAAGAACAAATTCGACTGCCGTATTTTTTTCCCCACATTTACATAAATTAGTTCAAACACTTTAGCAAAAATGTTGCCTGTAGAACCCTACAGTTCTTCTTTCCTAACATTCATTAACCTGCCATCATGTCATATAACAGAGATGCAGGTGACACGCTCCCATGATGGAAAGATGATGTTGTATGTGGTAGATATGGGCACCAGTGATGACGCTCTGTCAACATCATCTTGCTGCTATGATGTCTGTGACAGAATTTTTCTTCTTTCTCCATTTTATGGTGGATGACAACAAGTATTAAGGTGATTGATGTCTGTACTGACAATACTAAGCTAGCTTCTACTTATAGCCACTTGTGGACCCATAGTTGGTTAAGTGTTAATGAATTACTGTGCAAAATCGTATCTGTTAAATTAATATATTGCGAGAACAATTATTTGGGGAGTTGACTGGGAATGGTAAAAGGAGACTTTCTCTCTATCACTAGTGAAGTGTGCCATCAAAATTACTTCATAGCTCTTATTTTAGCGTAAATAGTTGCATAATGTTGCTTTTCTCATTTGGCCTAATTGTTTTATAGTCTAGAAATCTATATGAAAAGTGGCGAGAGAATCAAAAATGCAGGCTGAATATGGCAGAAGAATCTAGTCAACATATCATAAATATCAGCCTAGTTTAGAACAGCTAGGGTTGGGTTAATTAAGCTGAGGTTAATTGATAACTCTAAATTGCCCGTAGGTGTGAATGCGAGAGTGATTGTTTGTCTGTATATGTAGCCCTGTGACAGACTGGTGACCTGTCCAGGGTGTCCCCTGCCTTCGCTCGAGTCAGCTGGGATAGGCTCCAGCCCCCCCGCGACCCTAGTGAGGATAAAGCGGTGTATAGAGAATGGATGGATGGAAAATGGGAAGAAAAAGCTTAATAACATTTCAAAAACATGAATAAGGGATATGGAATACTGGTTTGGATAAATTAGATCTAAAACGTGAAAGAATAGCGAAAGAACTTTACAGTTACCTGTTTTTGACCCAGCCTGTGTTGATATGTTGTCAAATTGAATCACCAGCACTCAACTCCCATTACAAACTGAAACACCTGCCTTAAAATACTCACCTTTAAACAGCAGCATCTGGCAAACATCAACTGTCTATATAGTCAAAAAATACCCCTTGTGGTTGGAACATTTTCCTTCCAAGTAAAGAGAGCACAGAATTTGCTGGGGCATCAGGATGTGGCTAACTGCCAAATTGTGGCTGTAAGTAGTTCACGTTTTCTGTAGCGCATCCTGTTTGAAAAAATGTGACATTTACTCAGGGACTGTGAATTGTGGAGAATGACTCATAACTGAACGAGTGCCATTGTCTCCTGGGGATTCCTCTATCCAGCGGGGAAGCCCAGGTGCAGCGTCACACATCTGCAAAACTGCACCTTGCTTTAATGTTAGATTTTGAAAATCAAAGCTTATTCCTGGCAGTTGTGATGCTTTCAGCTCTTAAAATGAATGAAATTGTAACTTTTTGGATTAGGTAATGAGCTGATTCACAGATCTTGAAGGCAAGGATTATAAAGTCTTCATGCTTTAAAAAGAAATGCTCCATTTTCATATAGCAATATAACAGCTGTTGCTTAAATATTTGTAGTTTCTAATCTCAGAAGAACACATTCTTGCAGTGGCCACAATTTTTCCAATCTTATTCTATAAAAATGAAATATGTATATCTTATGAAAAAATAGTCAAAAGACATATATTGTAGGTTAATTGGTGATTCTCAATCATGTATGTGTAAAAGTGAGCATGCATGGTTGTTTGTCTCTAGTCTTCTACATAATAAACCACTTACACTAAATGGATGGATGTATTTGAAAATGCAGGGGCTACTGCTTGGTCATTTGTTTTCTCACAAGTCTTTTGCTTTAAATGCAGTCATTTTCTTGAAGGTTAATATACAATATTGTCTTTAGGATTTAGGTAAATGTTCTTTTTGGAGATCACTGTCAGATTTGGTCAATAGAAGTCATTCTTAATGGATACGGTCAGCGTTTTGAGTAACTGAAGTTATTTTTAGTGCAGGTTACGGTCAGTTACTTGGTTCAGAATAGGAGGAGGTTTTGCTGACAGTTTAACAGCGTGGCAAAATTCAAAGGAAGATGAACAGAGAGCTCAGTGGTGCAATCCAAACACTCTCTTCCTCCTCTTTGTGTGTGTTGTTTGTGCTTTCGTCCCGTGGAGGTGGGACAGAGCGGTTGAGTCACCGGCTGAACTGCACGGTTGAGACTCCAGTCTGCATGCAAGGGTCAGAGGTGAGGTTTCCTCTGTTAGCGCTGCCGTGTGGTGCAAACTAAATCATCCTTCCTCCGTCTGTTTCTCTGAGGTGAGTCAATAAATTATGCCCACTCATACTGTTATCTGTAGACAAGTTTTTCCTGTCTGTCTGATTTTGGATTTTGTAATACTAACTCTGAAGGTATGTATTATCTTATTGGAAATAGGAGATCTATTCGTGCTTCAGGAAAACTTTGTTCAGAGTAGAATGTTTACTCTTGAGAAATGTGTTGCAATGCGAACCACAGAGACCTACTTTGGTTTAGACTATATTAGAGGTACCTACTGTAGCCAGCAACTTATTTTTAAGCTGTGTATTGTGAGCATTAATGATATTTTACTCATTTTAAATAAACAGTTGTATAAAATCAGTGGCGTGGCACTGAAACTGTTTTAAAAAAAACAAAAAATGATTGTCACTATATAAAATCAAAAATCTCCATTAAAGGATTAGTGACTTTAGGTGTATGGTTATTCAGGGCTGATCTGGAGAACCATGGGGTTTTTCCTCTGTGCTTGTGTTTTGATACAGATATTATCTCTGCCATTGTGTGAAGGTTCACACTTTCTCACATTCTGTACATTTAGGCAGAGCACCTGGCTGACATGTGTTTGTGCAAATAAATGACCACATTTTCCACAAACATCACTCATCACTGAAACTAAAGAAGGTTGAGCTTGTTGTGTATATTGTACTATGTCTGTGGGTTTTATTGATTATTGATTTATTTATCTATGACTAAATTCATAACTGAGGGTATTTTAGCAACAAGCAATTATTTGACTGACCAGTTTCTGTTTGCTGTTAACTGAATCATCCGGCTCTGGGCTTGCCATTGCAGCTTGTGGAAGGTCAGACAACTTGATTCATTGTGTTTTTTCCAGACGCTTTCACAGTTTTGTGTCATTGCTGGTACTTTACCTCTGGAGATGGAAATGCCCACACTAAAATAGGCATTAATGCATGCCGTTGCACCCACTAGATGCCAGATCTGATCAGTTTAGTAGCTTTACATGAAACAAACAGAGCTACAGTGGAAAACTAGACATATCTAACCCAGCCAGGAGTCTCACAGAGCATCTAATCACAAATCCAAAAAGACCAAGCTTGTTTATTACCAAGACCTACATCTTATTTCACTTCACACTAAAAATAACACTGTCCGTAGTGTGAAACATCACATTCAGTCTTGCCAGTCGTATTCTTGGGCTCTGGGTAACTCCCATTGTTTTCCCTATTTAGTGTTAAATGAGTCATGTATTTTGATGACCTCCCACAGACTGAATGTCTTTAACTTAAAACCATCAGTCACAGCTCAAGGTCTGCACTGATCACACGGACTATTTTGGAAGATGATTCCCGCACAATATCTGAAGTTTCCTCTCTTAAGGGAAGAAAAGGGTAATTTCTATTGGAATGTTCCCACACTGTCCCCATTCTGGCCAACAGAGCAACATCAACAGCTGGTTTCTGATGGTTTCTGATAGTCTGGTGTTAAATTTTATAGATATTTTTTCAGACATTGTTAAAGATAAACTGCTATCGTGGCAGAATGAAATAGTGGTTTCCTTTAAGGGTCACCTTGTTTCCTTTAGGAAAAGAAAATACTCTTAATCTAACAGATTAACAGACTAGGGGCACTGTTTTCCTGAAATGGGATGCAAATGCCAACAAAATCTGGGGGCACAAACAGGTCAGCATTTGTGACCTGCAATGTTTTTGCAACTGTGGTGAACGAGTTCTTAATAGGTGGGCTAAAAATTCAGCAGGTACAATAGGCACAAGCATCACTGATGAACGTACACAGGTCTCGTTGCTAATCTCGTTGCTTTTAATGACAGAAACGAGAGAGAGAGAGTGTGTCTCAGAGTGGCAGATAAAAATTACTCCTCCAGAAGCACCTAAACATTCAAAATATCCAAAGTATTTATATACAAATATGCTGTAAATGGTATAGTGAACAGGAAGCTAATTGGTGTTATAGCTGCAACAATATTAATTTATTATGGTCCATAAAAGTCAATATGAGCAACAGGAATGTCACAAGAAACAATACCTCAGTACCAAGTCCATGACAAAATTCTAAAAACATGACAGCAACCAGTGCAGAAGCAACAACAGATCTGTTGCAACTAGTTTTAAAATAACGACCACATGAGTCACGTATGCAGATAAATTAAGTCAGAACTGCATGATCATAGACACGTAAAAGACAACCACTATTCACACATTGTGCACAGAACGTTTTGAACAAAAGAAGGAAATACCTCCAACTCCTCTAAGTATCTCAAAGGCAAGCGTCCTCACTTGTGCACAGAAATCAGATAAGCAATGCTGTTACCACTATTGTCTGTAAAATGCGACAGGTTACATCTGTTGTGGCAATTCTCCATTTACAATATTTACTTGGCTAATGCAGTCTTGCTTCAGTTGATGTAAGGAAAGGTCATAAAGTGAGCTGGGTTTTGTTCCTAATGTTCTTAAATCTGTGTAGATCCTCAGTCATCCACATTGTGATAATATTCAGTGCTTCAGCATAAGGCAACTGGTTGTTAAAGATGTTTCAGATCTCATCTAAGAGGATTCTTCATCACTAACTTGAAAAGTTGGAAGTCCCTGGTATTTATTTTCACCCACAAATCACATATCTCATGGTTGATTAACCAAAATGTAGAGGGATTTTCCCAAAGACAATGCCCTGGTGCACATCTGGCCCAGCAACATTCTTAGACAAAAACCGCTTCACCCTAAAGACACAACATCTACACACAAGCTGGGCAATGTTGTATTTCCAGTGCAATACAGCAGATCTTGCAATGACTAAACAACAACTCTACAAGAGCCAAACACAAGAGGTCAGCTCCTCAGGACAGGACTCAGAAATCCACCTGCGTCTAAAGACTGAGGGACATAGAAATGGTTTGAGAGAGAAGCTAAAGATGCCATCTATGTTAAACTATAACAGCCATCTCTAAACAGAGGAGGGAGTCCACAACACCATTTATCAGGTGCTCACAACACCATTTCACATCATTTATAATTTAAGTTATTTAAGTCTGTTAATGGACCACAAACCATGTGATTAGAGGGTGAAAATAAATGCCTATCCACCATTCAAATTAGATCTGAGCCAATCTCTGTCTTCAAGAATCAATCCAGTTGCCTTCTACTTCACTCACTTAAAACCCTAATAGCAGGAATATAAGGGTTTGTTTGCGTGTGCGTCCACATGCACATATAATTCTCGTGTGACTCTCTGTAATCATTTAGCAAACTCAAGCAGCATCATACTCGTAGCATTCAGCCTATAAGATGTCCTAAACCCTTTATTTATTCATTATTTTTTCGTTGGTGTCTGTGAGACCCCTTTATCTCTTGCGTTTTTTTCCTGAAATGTTGGTTGATTTATCATCTCAGAACTTTCTGTAAATTTCAAAACTTGAGTCTGTTAAAGCAACGGTCTGGGATAGTGGTTTCAAGGTTTTTTTTCTCCTCCTGGGACACATCAAAGGATTTAATTTCTATGGGGGTTTTGGCCATTTTGAAGAAACAAAAGCAAAGTGGATTTTTAAAAATTGTTAAGGTCTGCTTTTCATAATATAATTGCACAAATGCAATTTATAATTGTTTTTTAAATACCAAGGTGGGGACCAGAAGGCAGGGAGAAATATGAGTCTGACAGAAAATGACAGAGGAATAAAAGAAGGGTTAAGGACATCTTAGAGTCTGTATACTATACATATTATGCTAATTCAGGGCTTTGCTTGATGATTGCAAAGCGTCACAAAAGAATAAACCTCTTCATAGCTTGCTGTGTGACCAATGTTGTAACAATACACATCTATTTCACAACAAAAGTTACTGTATTCTGCCTTTAGATACTACATCAAAACAGTGACCTGCAGCTGGATGTTTATTTCACATGCCAACACAAACAAACAACTCATGATGTTAGTTGACTCTTCATGAAGGATGACATGTTCTCGGTACAGTAGTTTTTGTTCAAGAAAACATTTTGGTATTGACAATTATGATATTTTTATGCTTGGAAATGATTATTAAATTTCTAGTATTGTGCTATTAATAATATGTATCTAAACAATACTAATAATACTTTGAAACCCTTTCCTTTGCATATTTTACTAAACCCATAACAGCAATGTGACATATGAATGAACCATCCATATAGACCAATTTAAACATATAATTTATGCATGGAAAGCTCTTTTAATTTTTTATTTTTTTTTTTACAATTAATGAGCTCTATCCACAGAGAAAAATGTAGCATAACTGATTCTGACTCATATGACTCGTACACTTTCATACAGGGTGTGTCTGTTATTGGGCATGTGGTTGCTTGTTCTGGAGGTATCAGGGGCACGCACTGTGGATCTGGGTTTCAATTCTCCATCAACATTTGGGATCACATCCTCTTCCCCTCTGAAAAAAAAGTTCTCTTGCTTTGCTTAGCACTTTTCCTTCACTCTAGGAAATCTAGACTTGAATAGCTGACATATGCCCCGTTTCCTAAAAGTATCTCATGGTGAATATAATTTTTGTCCCATTCCAAGTCTATGAGATCATCAACACCAGATTTTGGACTTGGCGCTCAGGATGTTTTGAATGCTGTAGATCTATTTGAATGAGTTCTACAATAAACTCTTCAACATTCACATTTGCCTTGTTAATAAATGAAAAGAAACTTTGGTTAGTAATTTACCTCCATTCAAGACATAGTGGATCAGATGAAACCTAGGTTGTGTGGGAGTGTGTTTAACATTTTTCTTCCAGGAATTTAGAGTTCTACTTGCATATTTGTTAGCTTTTCTGTGTCAACTGTTTGTAAGGACAGCAGCTGAAAGAACATTTTGCTGCTGCCGCCTTCCATTTGTCTTGTCGGTGAATCATGACTGAAGTGTGCTTGTTTTAGATGACTCATACTAGTTATGCAGCTCAGTGGGCAGAATTCAACCACTGTTCATATCAAATCACTGCTAACGTCCACTGTGTTTGTTTCCAACTTGTGTTTGATCCTTACTTTTGAGGTTTTGCTGAGTATATAGTGGTGTTGAGCGTCATATTTGTACTGCTTGTGTTAAAATTAGGTTGTTAGATTAAATGAAATTACCTTTACAGGTAAAAGCCAGAAAATTAGAATATTTTCATAAACTTGATTTATTTCCGTAATTGCGAACAAAAGGTATAACTTTTACATTATATGTAATCATTGCACGCAGACTGATGCACTTCAAATGTTTATTTATTTAATTTTGATGATCATAGGTGGCAACAAATGAAAATCCGACATTCCGTGGGTCAGAAAATTAGAATATTACCTGAGGCCAATACAAAAACAGGATTTGTAGAAATGTTGGCCAACTGAAAAGTATGAACGTGAAAAATATGAGCATGTACAGTACTCAATACTTGGTTGGAGCTCCTTTTGCCTCAATGACTGCATTAATGCGGCGTGGCATGGAGTCGATCAGTTTCTGGCACTGCTCAGGTGTTATGAGAGCCCAGGTTGCTTTGATAGTGGCCTTCAGCTCTTCTGCATTTTTGGGTCTGGCATTCTGCATCTTCCTCTTAACAATACCCCACAGATTTTTGATGGGGCTAAGGTCGGGCGAGTTGGCTGGCCAATTGAGTACAGAAATATCATGGTCCTTAAACCAGGCACTGGTAGATTTGGCACTGTGTGCAGGCGCCAAGTCCTGTTGGAACATAAAATCCCCACCTCCATAAAGCAGGTCAGCAGCAGGAAGCATGAAGTGCTCTAAAACTTGCTGGTAGACGGCTGCGTTGACCTTGGATCTCAGGAAACAGAGTGGACCGACACCAGCAGATGACATGGCACCCCAAACCATCACTGATGGTGGAAACTTCACACTAGACTTCAGGCAACGTGGATCCTGTGCCTCTCCTGTCCTCCTCCAGACTCTGGGACCTCGATTTCCAAAGGCAATGCAAAATTTGCTTTCATCAGAAAACATAACTTTGGACCACTCAGCTGCAGTCCAGCTCTTTTTTTCCTTAGCCCAGGTGAGACGCTTTGCGCGCTGTTTCTTGTTCAAAAGAGGCTTGACACGAGGTATGCGGCAGTTGAAACCCATGTCTTTCATGCGTCTCTTGGTGGTGGATTTTGAAGCACTGACTCCTGCAGCAGTCCAGTCCTTGTGAATCTCCCCCACATTTTTGAATGGGTTTTTTTTCACAATCTTCACCAGGGCGCGGTGATCCCTGTCGCTTGTACACTTTTTCCTACCACAGTTTTTCCTACCCTTTGCCTCTCCATTAATGTGTTTGGACACAGAGCTTTGAGAACAGCCAACCTTTTCAGCAATAACCTTTTGAGTCTTGCCCTCCTTGTGCAATGTGTCAATGGTTGCCTTTTGGACAGCTGTCAAATCTGAAGTCTTCCCCATGTTTGTGTAAGCTTCAGAACTGGACTGAGAGACCATTTAAAGCCCTTTGCAGGTGTTTTGAGTTAATCAGCTGGTTAGTGGGTGGCACCAGGTGTCTTCAAACTTGACCCATTTCACAATATTCTAATTTTCTGACCCACGGAATGTCGGATTTTCATTTGTTGCCACCTATGATCATCAAAATTAAATAAATAAACATTTGAAGTGCATCAGTCTGCGTGCAATGATTACATATAATGTAAAAGTTATACCTTTTGTTCGCAATTACGGAAATAAATCAAGTTTATGAAAATATTCTAATTTTCTGGCTTTTACCTGTATATACAGTGACAGTAAAACATTCTACATTTATAAATATTATTGCTAAGTTCGTCAACAAAACGTGGAGTTGACAGCAAAAGCTTCGACTCTAAATATTTATAAAGAATTTGTCTGCTGTCTAGATGTTCTTGTTGTCAGGACCTTGGACTTCAGATGGACTTGAGTCTGTGTTGTAAATGCAGTCACACAAACAGATGGACAAAGTCCGCCTGGCTGGACAGATCTGTAGGCCAACACACTCAACTACCAGTAAATCGTATACAAACAGACATAAATGTACTTTCAGTCAGTTTAAAGTAGTGAAATCAAACATTGCACAAACTGCTCAGCAAGAGAGGCCCATTTCCCAACAGTTTCTGCCTTGCAAGCATTTTCTAAAACGCCCTCTTTGGTCTTGGTTTACAAACATACAGTATCACTTGGTTAAATGAATCAGTGGACATTTTACATACAGAAAAAACTTGGAGATAATTATAAGGTAGGCCTGGGCAATAAAACGAGGTATGTTCCGGCAAAAGATAGTTTATCGATAGCGATAAGAAAAATTGTCAGAATGTTTGTGCATCTCCGAGTTTCAGTTTCCTTCTTATTTACTGTGTACAAAGGTGGAGGATTCCTTTATCCTTATTTATTTTTATTTATGTGTAAATCACTTTATTTATAAGCTATTCATTGGTGTGTTAACATTATTTTTTTTTACTAGTGTAGCTTGATAAATACTGACAATTCACCGTTTTATGTCCATCCAAGTGGAGCTCTGAACTATGTGGTAAAGGAGAGGCACAAACTGGCCCACTTGGCAGTTCCATGTACAATTTTCTGAGTGTGTGTGCATGTGTTACAGAAACTCCATTCTTGGCAAGGTCAACCGTTTTATCTCTTTTCTTGTAAGAGTTTCCTGTCAGGAATCAATTTTTCCCATTATCTGCTGCCTGCAGTCCAATGGGTTACCAGTAATGTGACGTTATGATAAGTGTAATATTACAGATGATAAGCTGCTTGTAGTGCACGTGGTATGCAGTGATTTCACAAAGGGTGGATGATTGGCTCTAAATATTTGGAAAGACAAAAAAAGCATGTTATTTGTTACCAAACCCTTCATTAACTAAAGGAAAAAATACCAGCACAGTCAGATCACTGTTCAGCTCTTTACATAGCAAACTATGAACACCTCTGGGCTTTTGTCTGCAAGATAAAGCATTTGCCAAACAATTTACACCTCCAAGTGACTCAGTCAGTTCCATTCACCTCAGCCTCCCATGTGCTTCTCCCACATGTCTGTTTGCACCATGACCTGTTGAAGCGGCTCAGCTCTTCCCACGCTCCTCCCTGCCCGAACTTGTGCCAGATGAAAAACTATGCTGCCAAAGTGAACCAGTGGGATCCCTTAACAAAATCCAGACACAGAGGTTGAAATCTGTGCGCACTAAAATTAAAATTGCTCTGTTTTTCCCAGGGGGGGAAATTCACAACATACATTTTTTGTTATTTTGAGATTCTCTCCAATATTGCCTAATTTTCTATGGATTATCCCTCTCCAGTTTTTCAATGAACATACATCAAGCAAGGTAAAAACAAAGAAAAACATATTCAGCGTTCTTCGTTCTTTGTTTTTCTTCTGTTAACTTTCATTGAAACCGTCTTAACTAGGAACAAGTGAAAACAACTGTTTGATAACTGCAGTCCTTTATGACACCTATGGTTGCTTTTGCACCTTAAGCTATATGTGGTTGTGGCTCTTCCTTTGACCTCTCAGAAAGATTTTCCCTCTCAAAAAGATTTTCCCACCCTCAACGTATGCTTAAATTCCCCTCTTAAAGAGCTTGTGGTCAGGACAAAAAAAAAAAAAAAGACACTTCAACTGAAATGTATTAGTCTGCTTAGTGTCATCTGTGGTTTTCTGTGCAAGCATGGTCCAACCTCAGTATCTTCTGATATGTGTGATCTTAGAGTGATCAAAATGATTAACAAGTCTATCTGCAGAACTATTCCCAAATCGATCTTCTAGTCAATCTATACATGTATATATTTTTGGAAATCATCTAACAACAATGATTAAACAGTTTAAAAAGACATGAAAACTGAGTTGTGCTGTGCTTGTATGCTACTACATCCTATTCCAGTTGATTTAGTTCAGTTAATCTTCTGAACACCAATCGCTTTTGAGGCTTTTTTTTCAATTTGCTCCTGACCCATTTTTTTCTCACTGTGAGTTTATCTTTCACTGAAATAGAAGTCCGGCTTCTCTATGGAAACAGCACAGCTATAGCTAAAAGGAGTGAGACCCTGCCAATGTCTTTTGTGCAGTATTAGGAAATTACAGCACCATAAATCATATAAAAAAAACTAAATATTTCTTTGACGGAAATATTACAGAAACGGAAAATAACTGGCATCCACGTGCAACATTTTTCCGAGGGCCCACATCTGCTAATAACAACACAGGGGAAACATGTGTCTCTACACCACAGTCTATGCTCTACACACCATAGATATTTTACTACTTCCATTTTTAATTGGTTTCCATGTTTGTCTTATCTGCTCTGTGCAAACACAGTCTGGTGTTCATCCAAACTGAGTCTCTAATGGCTTGCAGATTTTTTCTAATTGTTACAGAAATTGATTATTTGTGGTAAATTTTTACATCAGACATGTAAAATAAGGTGATTTGGGTAAAATATCAGAATTTTCAGTTAGGATTTGATCGAGTTTCCTGACAATCAAAGACCATCAGAAAATTTGAACTCTGATGATTTATTCTTTTCTTTTAACAGTTTCTAGTGTAGTTTTGCCTTTTTTTTTCAGACAGCATGTGGTGATCAAATCTGCCAGGCGGTTCCGGGTTTAAAAAGGTTAAAAAGTGTGTGACATGATTATGCCATAATAGCTTTCCAGACTATTCTTACAAAAAACACCTTTTTTGTACCTCTAGTTAGCCATGTATTACAATACTGGGATATTTCATTGTGAGCTCTTTGTGACACAAGGCAACATTACTATACTCATTAGGAGCATTCAAGTATACATAGCCTACTATCAGTCACTGGAATGTACAATTTTTTCCAAATCAAATGAACTGAGCTACAGATTTGACAGCACACTATGATTCCAGCTAGCACTAACAGATTTGAGTCACAGCGCAAAATTGATGCACGTGAAAGTTGTGAAACCACAGGACTTGTTGCAGTATACTCTCACGGCATCCCTGCTAAACCACCTCCTTCTACACAAGTTAGTTTCCATCTGAGTCTCTTCAGTAGCGACTCGTCTGGTAGCAAGAAGGAGAGGTGTGGGTACTGTGGTTAAGCTCATTTTCCATCATTTACTGTTATCTTCCCACAGCAGTTCCACAAAATTTTGTTGCAACGTTTTTCTCGTAAAAGCTTCTGTCCGTTTGCCTACTCTGTTCATGGCACATAAAAACACAAAGATTTTGTTTATGAGTCAGAACTCTTACTACTGTTTCCTGCTTGCTCCAGAATTAAAACCACTTTTGAAAAAATTGGAAAGATACATATATTGCATATTCTGACTGTCCAATACTGTATTAAAGCAGTGTGATGCCTAATAGAGGTAAAACCATTTTATTAAACTGAACAATTGAACAACTTCCCCAACTTTCATCTTTGCAGGTATGTTTTTTTCTGTGATTATTTAATTGAGATTTGTCGTTTTGAAAATTTAAAAATACAGAACATGAGCTGCTTGCATTGATATATCCACCACTGGACCATTTCAAACTTGTAATATAAATCCCTAAAACCCATTAAAGATAGTTGAGTATCCTTAAAAATCCAGACTGTATGTGAAACCTGAAGCAGTAGGCAAATACTGCTGCTGAAATGACAGTGAAGGTCACCGATACGATGCAGCTACAGGCACTCCTTACTGTCAATGCATGTGGTAAAAGCTGTGGTTAGATAAAATCAGTCATTATCTGCTGAACGTGGTCTGACACAGTTCAAACACAATGCAACAGCTCCTGTTGTTACACCCAATTCAGCAAAGTAGGTTAAACGTTGAATGATTAACTTAGACACTGTATAGCTCTGATATTTTAGTCTGTCTTTAAACCTGACCAATTTCATGTTTTTCGGAACATGCATATATTTTCTTTGTTTTTATCTTAACAACAGCACTAAGTTTTCAAAGATTTGGGTGCCCTCTGTGGTGTATAATAATAATAATAAGGGTAAGAGTGTAGATTTATGCAAATTAAGTTATTATCTAAGAAAGCGAATGATAGCCATGCATGCGTGGAGACACACAGACAACCAAAGACTTATTTATGTATTAGTAAGATGCATTTTGAAGCCCTGTACCACTGTGAGACAAACTGGTTTCTTTCAGCCATTGGTCAGAAAAAATGCACAGTTTTACTGATGTGGGTTGCTTAGATTTCAGTTGTATATCATCTGTCAATCATGAGAACTCCTGTTTCATGCTCCGATCGCCATCCAACAGGAGATTGTTTGTGGATCAAATGTCTGTATTTCCAATCTGCTTTGTCTATTTCTTGCCCATTTGATCTGTATTTTTTATTCTTGCGTGCAACATCATATTGCTGTTAATATTAGGAGGTATACCGTAGGTGTGAATATGAGTGCGATTGTTTGTCTGTATATGTAGCCCTGCGACAGACTGGCGACCTGTCCAGGGTGTCCCCTGCCTTCGCCCGAGTCAGCTGAGATAGGCTCCAGCTCCCCCCGCGACCCTAGTCAGGATAAAGCGGAATATAGAGAGAGGATGGATTAGGAGGTATAATTAAGGTCTTCAAATACTGTATACTGTCAATAAGGACAACCTATAAAAGCTGGCAGTGCAACTTCAGGTTAAAAAATTGCACAAAGTAACACTTCCTTTCTCTTTTTCAACTTTGAGGACACAGACACATCCTGTGTGTAAAAGCTTCACTGGAATTGTTACATTTAAAACAGACCGTGGGCTTGACATTAACACAGTATTTCAGGTTACACAGACACTTAAGTTATCAGATTCAATGAGCGTCCAAAACTGCCAATAAGGACAACTTACAAATACCTGTTAAACATGTAATCACAATGTATCACTGTGGGTATAAAGGTTTTGCTCTGGGGTTCAAATACCTGACTCAAACCACTGTAGTAGTCGTACAAGAGGAAACCAAGATCCTCTGAGGATTTACAGCATTCATTCATAGATTCACAGGCAAGGTTGAGCAGGAACATGTGCTTCCGTTAAGCAGCAGTCCGTGTCATACTGGGCCTCCTTCCAGTTCCAAAGCATTACACGGCATTTTGTCAGAGGTTTGTACAAGTGACTCTTCAAATACCAGAATGCGAGTCATGTATGACTGAGGAACAGACGTCGTATGAGGGTAGGAGAGCGTTAGAGGCAGGGTGGGAACACCGGGAAAATACAAAGAAGAGAGGAGAAAAAGCAGATGAACGTTATAGAAATATGAGGTAAAACAAAGTCGGTCCTAAAGGGGAAAGAAACAGTTTTTGCTGATTATCACTGTGTTTTAAATTCTCATGTGACTCATCAAGTGATAGTGGACAGAAATGTTCCAGTAAGTTGTCAGCTGTTTATTTGAGGCTTCTGCTGTAGCATTTTCACCCTTGTGCGTTCTGGGTATGTGTTCATTTTTAAATGTTGTGTTTGTGTCTATTTTCCAGCCATGGGCCTGCGTTCACCAGTGGGAAGCTGTCTGTTTTTCCTTGGGTTATGTGGGATCTGTGCAGGATTTGTACAAGGTAAGCTGTGATACACTGTTATACCCGATACTTGAGACTTTATATGTCTGTTTCAAGTTTTATCTCTTTCTATATTTAGAAAAATAATTACAAAAATACATTACATTTCTCATGTCTTTTCGAAGTCCAACTTTAATGTCTGCCTCCAGTCTGTACAGTATTCTATTGCCCTCTTGTGGCCAATGGTGTAACAGCAGCAACACGTTTAACTTTAACTGGTCGTCTATTATTCCTGATAGTTCAAAGCTGATTTCTGACTATTCTTGATAAAGTTTACATTACTAAAAAAAATTCCAAGGAGGAACAAAGCAAGCTTGTGATGAGAAAGAAGAGCTGCTGCCCTAATCCTTTTAAGCTGGTTGCACATGCACCCAATTTTCACTAAGATACAGCATGATAACTGAAACAAATGCAGGATAAAACTCACAAAAAAGACAAACTAATGAAGCAGAGCTTTAAGACAAGGTGTGAACTACAGGGGAAGCCTCAATATATATATATATATTAGGCCATTTCAGCACCACTGTTTTTCTATATTTCCATCATTATGGATTGTGTTCAAAATGAGACTTATGCTGTAACGCATGAGGGTGATTAATCATTGATCCACTTTGATAGAAAATCA
This sequence comes from Acanthochromis polyacanthus, assembly GCF_021347895.1. Lineage (NCBI taxonomy): Eukaryota > Metazoa > Chordata > Actinopteri > Pomacentridae > Acanthochromis > Acanthochromis polyacanthus. The sequence continues at coordinate 11,850,991 of NC_067126.1, read as the reverse complement.
TCATGTACGCTGTTCTTGCCATTACTATTGAAGAGATGCAGCGTGATATAATATTTTAAGCCAAAGATCAGAAAAAATAACTTTCTTGATACCAACTGTCATAAAACAAAACAGAAAAACAATCTTAACTTCTGTGGTGTTTTTGTACAAAACAGCAGCTACTTTTAATCTATTTTGTATCATTCATATGTATTGTATTAAAAGAAACAATGATCAATAAGATTAAACTCAATCACGTTCTTCATGTTGTATTTGTTGTTTATTACACCGTTAAAAAGTGAGCTATCCTGAAAGCCAAGATGAAATTTAAGAGGGAAAACAAGTCACAGTGTGCTGTAGTTCCATCAGTGCTGTCCATCCTTACAAATTTCTAAAGTTTGCAGCTGCATCGGCAAACAAGGCATTCCTTTCTTTGCGATGTACTTGTAAAATTTATGAGCACTGTCGCCAAAAATGTTGGCAAAGGTCAACTAAACGATGGCAGTCTGGAGCACTGTAACCCTATTGCTCTCGTCTAACTGGGTGATTGAGAAGACGACATTGACCCAAATGCTAAATTGATACATTTAATGTAAATTACTTAGCACTTTATCACTGTTAGAGAAACACAGTTTTTTGCACAAATTATCAAGACTGTTTTATAACACAACCCTGCTTTTAGGACACTCCCAAGTACATTCAACACATTTGCAATAGAAAGCACAAGACAGGCAAGTTTGCTCAGCTAAATCAGCACTGACTAAATGCCTATTCTCCATTCTCCACTTATTTGCAGAGAACTGTACCAACTACAAGCTCCAGTTTGAGAGAGTTTTCTCTGTTCCTGGAGATGTGGCTATGCTGAATAGCACGCTGGTCTCCCCAGAAGTCTTCAACTTCACAACTGTCCCATACAACATCACCTGGTACAACTCAAAAACAAGAGAGGAAATGAACAACACAATCGGTCAAATCTTGGTGTATGGAGAGACCTTGTGGTTTCTTAACGTAACCCTGGACGACGATGGGGAATATGTGGCCGTAGTGAGGTATGGTGGCATCAGAAGCAACAGAAATGTCAGACAGGAATAGTAGTATACAAACTTTATAGACAGCAATGACAGACCCTAATACAGAGAAAGGTGGGCTCGATGGTGTTAGATTTTAAGATGTGGACATGCGTGACAGTCTATACAATTTCATTATTCTTTCCTTGATGAAACTTCTCATTTTTTCCAACAGAACTCCTTCTAAGTGCTACATGCAGGCCACCAAGCTGGTAGTGGATCTGCCAGTTCCTGGAGAGTGTGGGAGGCCACGGAGAGCTTTTCAACCACTAACAAATGGAGCTTCTGACACCCTGCACTGTCCTCTGAAGGACTATATCGATAAACTTGACAGCTACAACATGACCTCCTCTGTCCAGTGGTACAGAGTAAGTTATGGCATATGGGTCATTCCGTGTGGTTTCACCAGATGGGGGTTGCCGCACCATTTTCAAATTAGTCCTAAATTTGTATGCCATTAGATAGTTACAAAAGTACTTTCTATGCAAAATTGTAGGCCTGTAGCTCAAATAGTTTCTGAGCTGTGGGGGTCTGAAATTTTCAGAATTTGGGCTATAAAAAGCCTCGCCAGCGTTTTTTTTGCAACTTTAAGTGGTTATTTCTCAGCCTCTAGACATACCAGAGAGCTGTGAGTTGGTAAACAAGGCCTCTGCATGTAGCTAGTGCCCCACAAACATCCCCAGGTGTTTCCCTACACTCTGCAGGCCATGGGGGCTTGCTAAAAATGCTAAAAATTAAGAGATACCTACTCACGAGTGGAGTTTGGGACCTTAAAAGTACTAGAAATACTGCACAGAAGTGTTCTAACACCCCTGGGTTCCATTCTACACAAACTTGTGTGATAACTTAGCAAACTGGAGCTTTCTAGGTACCTCAGTTTGGAAAATATGAGCTCCCAAAGTTGGACGAGATTTTTAATTGGCTATTTTTGGTGGCAAAAATCTCAGTGTGGGACAGTTACCTTGTTTACCAACTCACAGCTCTCTGGTATGTCTAGAGGCTGAGAAATAACCACTTAAAGATGCATAAAATGCTGGCGAGGCTTTTTATAGCCCAAATTCTGAAAATTTCAGACCCCCACAACTCAGAAATTATTTGAGCTACAGGCCTACAATTTTGCATAGAAAGTACTTTTGTGACTATCTAATGGGATGCAAATTTAGGACTAATTTGAAAATGGTGCAGCAACACCCGCAAGGAATATCTGGTCATTTCACCTGGAATGACCTATATTCATGTCGAGAACTGACATACATTTCCTATTTACCCACTAATATACTATTTATTGCATGATTTTTTTTTGAAAGTCAGACGTTTTTGTTTCCTTTCCCCATCTAGGGCTGTGATCCTATAGTGGATGGGATAGATGAGTATAGCTACTGGGATGTGAACAAACTGTCGATTGCCGAGGTGGGACCTCAACACAACTGCCTCTACACCTGCACTTTGACATTCACCCTTGGTGGCGTTTTGGGGTCTGTGTCAGAGACCATTAGTGCAGAAGTCAAAGGTAAGAATGAGCAACATTACAAGCATCCCTTACTGAACAGCACAAAAGTAAAGGTTACGTGAAAAAGATTTACACAGTATTGTGTTTAAAATTCCAAATGACATATTCATGAGATCAGCCAAACTCTAGTAAAGTTACGATATTTTTCTGTCTTTTCAGATTTTCATTTGGCTCCACAAGTGCATGAACCAGCAAATGAAATAATCAAGGCATTGAAGGGTGAGTCACAAAAAGCTACAGGAACAGTCCCAGTCTGCCCTTTTAGCTTTTCTGTTTCTGTGATGTTGCAGGATCAGACATATGATTACTGCAAGTGACCAGAACAAAGACAAATAATAGTTACTGGATACAGTCCTGATGCAGGGTCTGTATCCAGACTATGTGAGGAATTTTATGTTGAAGATGGCGGTGAGGTAGAAAGGCAACGACAGCAGAAAAATAGTGCTTCTTGCTCTCCAAGTTGAACAAATAAGGATTAAAATTAGCACAGCAGTTTTTTTTTCAGGGCTTCTCAGAAGTACCTGAGGTTCCTTTTACTCCCCTTCGAATTGACCTAAAAGAGGTTCTAAAGGAGTGGTTCTTGCTGTCAGGACAAGCTCAGGCTGCCCTAAAATAGCCTGGAAGCTCTTGTAGTAGAAAATGTTGTACATTTCAAGATAACTTCTGTTATACTGGGTAAGTGTTGGTTGCTTAGAGTTCTCATTCAGACAAACATTTTTTGACACCATGTCATTGATATGGTCAGTCTTTGAAAATGCACATTTTAGATTGAATATTGTATAAGATGACTTGTGCTATTCTTAACATTAGCATAGCCATTAAATCAGAAAGTAAAGTGGTTGTAGCTGTGATAAGTAGAAGATTAATTTCAAAATTGCAGAGTTTCCTCTCACCAGTGGTACTTGTAACATACATTCATCTCAATATACCTGAATCAAACTAAAAAATATGCAGAAATGTTAAATTTAGATTTATTGATTAAGAGAATTAGTTTTGCAAAGTCTAATTTTTTTTAATTGTTTGTGCATGTGTTTAGGGTCCAAATTCAGCAAGAGGTGCCTTGTGTTTGTCCCGGGTGTTGAGACCCCTTTCATTGATGTCTTTTGGTTTGCCAGAGGTGATTTTATTTTCACTACCAACCCCTCTGATCGCGTCTACACATCAGAAGCACGGTCAGCACCCTCTTCCTTTCATCATACTTGTTTTGTCTGCAGCTTTGGGATACAACAGCTGAGAGATGCTTATGTTTACTTTTGAGATTCCTGCTCTAATCAGTCACAGTAGCGTTACATTTTACTCATCTGATTGTTGCCACCAGAATGTGGAGCCAGCATGATCATATTAAAGGTACATGGATAGAGCGGATGTTGATGATTTCTGAGCTGAAGAAGGAGGATTTCAACATCAGCTACACCTGTCAAGTGCACAGTTCGCGGGGCATTCCTATGGGACATTTTACTCTTCTGCAAGCAGGTGAACACACACTGGAGATTTCCCAAATTAAAACTTGTAATTAAACATAAAGAATTCTTCTTACAGTGGGCAGTGTTAGGGACCAAGCATCAAAGCAGGGACACAAGAAAAACTTTCGAAATTTTAAGGCTTTATTTTGTCAAAGAAAACTGTCCATAGAAAAACCAGGACTTCAAAAGATTAAAATACATCAGCAAAGAAAAAGTATCAACAGAAATTCTAATTCTGGGTCCTTTAAATAAACTGAGATCACTAAAACAATAATATCAACATAAGTGTGAAATGAACAGACTTGACCTACTGAATGACACAAAAGAAGAGGTATATATACACATAGACTAGCCTACAAACAGACAAAAAGGGGAGAGACCTATTCCCACACCATTAAAACCTCAAAATAAACCCAACTGCCACTTAAAGACATAATACAAATAATACCTATACATGCTAAATAGATAACAATATCACCCCAAACCTCAAATGTACTCATGCTGTTTGTCTTGAAGCCTCTGCAATTCAGAGCTCCCCTTCACAGCACTGGGAGTTGGCACCTTCCAATTCCTGCCTGAAAGCATAAAAGGCTTAAACTCCACCTCTCCCTTTTGCCAAGAACTCAGCAGCATGCGGAGCAACAAAGATGTTGATGGATCCATCACAGGCAGCCAAAGCATATTTCTAACAGCAGCTTTAGAAAATATACCTCATATTGCTTGTTTTATCCAATGACGACTCCAGAACACTTACTCAGTTTACTGTTGTAGAAGAAAGCCTGCTCATGCTCCCACTTCAGAATAAAATTATTGCAAGTTTCTTGATTAATCTTGTCAACTGCTTTGACATTTTTTTTTAAAATCACTCAATCCAATTAAATTATCAAAATAGCGTATGATTAATTTACTAGTTAGCAACTAATTGATTCATCACTGTAGCTCTATTCACCTCTGAGCAGACATTAACAATCAATTTTAAAATTATGATAGTGTTTTTTTGTGTGTATTTATCCATAGTTTGTTTAACTAATTGTTAGGATAGATCTGCAGTCTGACTCTGAAGGTGATATGAAACTTATTCTCCATAGATGGCCAGTAGAGGGAGTATAATCATCCCTACTCAATAAATGTAATGACACTTGAGGCAAGATCTTGATGAAGAAAACATAATCATTAAAAAAAGAAATGAAACAAATTTTCAATTTTCACAAACCCTCTCTGTGTAGAATATTAACCCTAACCCAACAACTTAAAAGTATTTAAGAGGCTTGTCACTATTTTTATGCCCTTTGTATTTGAAGAGTCAATCTTTTTATATTTCTCATACTTGATTAAGATGTCATGGTGGAAATCCAATCTAAAATGATATGTATGTGGGTTGTTCATCTCTACAGCTCCAAACATCCTACTTCCCATTGGATTGGTGCTTGGTGGTGCGACGATTCTCTTTATCATCAGTGTCATCGTCTGCTATATCTTTAAGATTGACATTGTGCTGTGGTTCAGGAAGGCGTTTCCAGTCCTCTATAAAAATAAAGGTGAGACTTCACAGCAGCTGTGGAGTTATGTGCTCTTTACTAGATACAGTAGGCAATGTAATGATATGTCAAACCACACAAAAAAGCTCTTCAATGGAAAACCCACACTGATGCTTTCACCTTGTGAAACACATTTATGCTGCCCACACATTCATCACAACACACAAAATGATACCTGACCATATGTGTCAACAGTGAGGGAAAACAGAGGAAACCACATCGCCGCCTGCACCGTTTCTGATGAAACATCATCTGTTCATTATGCAACATGAGAACTTTGAACATCTTGACTGTACATTACAATTTAACAAAAACAACAACACACTGGCACCAAATCTTCTGAAAATCCCCTCCGTTGTTGAGAGAGTGACTAAACGAGCATTTAAAGGAAAACTATGAGCAGGCCTTTTTCGATGGATCCTTACTGCTTTGATAATGACACTACTGAGCTAAATTAATTCACTTCATTCAAATGTATGACATATAAGATCTATATTGTAAAACTAGATTTTGAGAGCAGTGCATGGATTTTATTTTAACAGTAGCTGGCTCTCTGGAGTTATCAAGCTGAAGTCTTGTGAGGAAACACAAACAGAGCAGATCAGTTTAATCAGCAGCCTTATCAGTTGTTTTTTTTACACTTCATGTTTGTTCTCAATTTAGTTGAAGAATCTCCTGCTGAGGGTTTCAGTCTTGCTGCATTTTGTTGGAGAAAGGGACTTCTCTAGAATGACACAAGAACTACCTACTTCCCCTAATGAGCTCTTTGTTTCCTGTCTCAGACCTGGATGGGAAATTATATGATGCCTATGTGGCATACCCACAGCCCTACGACTTTGGATTCAGCAACGAAGTGGAGACATTTGCCCTTCACACGCTGCCTCAAGTGTTGGAAAAGGCCTGCGACTACAAACTCTTCATAGCGGGCCGTGACTGTCTGCCTGGGCAGGGTAAGATACTGACACAGCAGAGATAGCTTGCCTCTTGCTTCTTATACAAGGCCCAGACCCACTGGCCAAAAACCTGAGTGTAAATCACTGTATTAACCTTTCCATTGGGTGCAAATATCTGGGCAACTCTTACAGTAAATCTTTGTTCCCTTATTTGCCTTTTGTTGATTTTTTGGGGTGAAATTATGTAAACGCAATCTCTGCAGCAATCTGGCATAAAGATATGAACATTTCTTCAAATGTTAATGCACTTGACCTTCATTTTTGCACATTATATAATTTTTTTGAAATATTTTTAGGTTGTTTGCACATGCAGCATGTCTTAATATATTATCAACACAATTACCAGTGATGTTTCAGTCAGAGATCATGAGGGCCATTCCAAAACATCTATGCTTTGATTAATTGTTCTGTTATAAAAGCTTTGGTTTCATGACTAACTGCACGAAATTTGCATTCATATTTTTTTATTTTTTATTGTAATCCATACTCATGTACGTGCCACTGGCTGCTACTTAACCCCAAAGCGTAAATATTACACTTCCATGTTTAACAGTTGCTAAGGTGTTCTTTTCATCAAATGTTCTTCCTTTCCTTCCTCAAAGCATGCCTTTTGCGGTTAGAGAGTTCCATTTTGATTTCATCTGTCTACAGCACTTGTCTCTAAACTAGCTCTGGTTCATCCAGATGTTTTTCTACATGCTGAAAGCATTGATTTTTGTGATGAGACTGCAGTGAAACTTTTCTTCTGTTGACCTTTCTGTGCACATGCATCTGCATCAGTGCCACACAGTAGATCAGAACAAATAGTGTTCAACAATTCCTGCAGCCCGCTTGTAGTCATATCAGGATTTTGCTTTGCTTTTCTGCCCAGCAGCCTGCAGTTACAGCTAAATTTCTGTGGTCTTTCAGGTCTTGTCGTGACGTAGTTCTTGTTTACTGCCATTTCCTAATGACACTTCACATAAAGGAAATTGAAAGTTGGAAACATCTTTTTCAGAGTTTTATACATAATAAGCATCAGTTTGCTTTCTGCATGCAAGAAATGCATTAGCATTTGAAGAAAGGTAATTCTGCTGACTCTGACAATGGATTGCATTCACTCATTTTGATTTATTTTATCTATAACTTATAAATAACCTTCAAAAATCAATACATTTACCCAGGAGTACTCTAACTTTTTCCTCCAATCCTTGCTACATTGCTAACACTGTATCTTTTTGTCCTTCATTTCCTCCTGCAGCCACAGTGGACTCTGCGGAAGAAAACATACAAGCCAGTCGCCGTCTCCTCCTACTCTACACTGCCTCCACTTTTATCAGAAAAAGACACACATGCAGCACTAGCAGTAACAATAACAACATTTCTAAAAGCAGTGATATCAGCGATAAAGGTGAAATCAAGACAAGTGAAACCAGTGACAGCATGACATGTGACTGTAGTGATAAATCCTATCCGGACACGATGCAGCAGTTCGAGTGTGTGGCAGCTATGTACAGAGCGCTCCTGGAGGGATCTCTTAAGGTGAGAAAAAAACACCTGTACAGGGTGAAACAAAAGTTTGGAAACAAAGTTTAACTGCAGTGTCTATTTCAGTTGGGCGTGCATGAATTCACTCTTATTTGACCCATTTTTGTTATAGCATAATAAAATAACTTAAAAGCATAGTATTTGCCAAGTGCAATAACTCGGAAGAAAATTAATAGAACCATAAGGTACAGGTATGCTGGAGCATAACTTCAAAATGCAGGCCATCAGTGTCAGATTTTAAAACTCTTGATGGTAAAGTATCTGACAGTTTTAATTTTTTTAAACATCCAAAAGTACTATGAGGAAACATTTACTGGCCAGTTTGAGGAACCTTCATAAGCACGAATGAAGATACATTCCACAAGATACCAGTGTAACCAGTTGGTGGAAACGTTCACGTCTTTGTATAGGAAACAAACATGAACATGTCGAAATATGTTTGTTTAACACTAATTCGATACTCTTCTGAATATGTCTGTGATACTGATTTATTGAAATAACATTGTTTGGATTATAGACTTTTCATTTGTTTCCAAACTTTTGGGTCACCCTGTAAATGCAAATTCTTTACAGTGGATTGATTTTTTTTATACCTATTAGTCACTACTGCAAAACATTTTCAGAGGCAGAAGTGTGCAACAAGCCAGAAAACAAGTTCTGATAAATACTACTAGGTCAGCATCAAACAGTAGACAAGGTTAGCGTGCAGCTGATGGAGGAAGTGCAACATCTAGCTCATGAATAACCCACAGCCAAAAGGAGATTCAATATTGACAGAAATACACCAAAATTCTAGCTACTGCACTGTGTGCTGAGCTCAGATTCCTTTAATATTGACCATCTGTCCACACAGTGTCCATTGAGACACTCATATTGATCTAAATAATGACTAACAAGAAAAGCACTCAGAGTGCAGTACTCAGCCAAGGCTGCTCAGTCGTATCATTTCTGACGGGATGAAATCTTTAGTAAAAAATAACCTTGCACTGAGCACAGGCGTGCGTTATACATGTGTATGTTATGTATGGATAATGAATCATGTGACCTAAATATGAAGCGGGCGGCAGAAATTGATGGGACTGGAAAACACCCTCACAATTTAATCAGTTGTTCCTTGTATCATTTCCTACATAAGTCAGCAGCGGTCAATTTTTAGTAAGATCGCAATCATACGATTGTCAGCAGGCAGCTGATACAGTGTTCCCTTGTTGTCATAGTTACAGTGATGTCGTGCCGCTATCGCGGAATGATACAGAAATCTTTAACAAATCCATGGATCCAGATTGTAAGCCGCATCAATGTCAAAATCTAATTACTTGGTCCTTGTGTTATTTCTGACCTTCTCTGAAAATTTCATCCAAATCCATTTTTGAGTAATGTTGTGCACAGATAAACAGACAAACGTTTGCCGATCATCACATAATTCCGGCACATTCCTTGGTCAAGTAAATATATATTAGACTCGTCTTTTACAAGCTACTCCAGGAAATAAGGTGGCGGCTCAAAAACATTCTAAGCTTAATTGGACATGCAAACTAAAAATGAAATTGTGGTTCGACAGAGGAAGATTAAAAGGTATACTGAGTTAGTGGGATGCACAAAGATTTGTACATGCCAGAACTGGAGTTGATTTTCCCTTTGTTTTCTGAAGGGTTGCATTTCATTATTTTAAATTCGAAAAACTAACAGAAAGAAGTAATTTGTCAACATGCATCCAGACTTTTACATGCAACTTTGTGCACAGACCACCATTCACACAAATTCAACACATAACAACTTAGGAAAGCAGCTTTATGGGGAGTTTCTATACCCCAAGGTTTTAATTAAACTTAAAAAGTAGGGGTGGGACTTTAACACGTTAATTTCGATTAATTTATTTCAGGAAAATAATGTGTTAAAAAAATAACGCACTTATTCGCACCTTTCTCAGTTCCCTAGTTTCTGGCACACCGGTAACACTGACGCACACTCCAGTCCAGTAGGTGGCGGTAATGAACCAAAAGTCTGTTTGCCAGCCATGAAGAAGAAGCACAGGACGCACTGAGTGAATCAGTACAGAAGCATCAGACAAACATGGCGGCTTGGTCGCAAACTTTCTCTTTTATTACGAAAACTGTTAAGCAAAGAGTATTACTGAAAGCATTTGAGGCGATAAATAAGTCGTTAAATCTGTCCTCGGTTTAGTTCAGCAACAGCTAGTTTAGATGTATAATTAAAGTTTTGCGATGCGTTGGACCTCCCTATGCCTCATTTGCATAAACGAAATTACTTTATGCAAACGAGCTCCGGGGCGATACCATATGTTAGCTACGACAGTGCTGGAACCAGCAAATGGTGTAGTCATCCCATAATAACCAACCAGTATTAAAAAATCTTACAGCTTACAAAGAGGCATGAGACCATCAGAGTCTAGATTAAATTCCCTCAGAACACTCACAGCACATGCCTTCTTGCATTGAATTGCACTTTTTTGAAAGCCAGAAAACCTTTCACAGTGATTACATGATTACTTGACAAACGCTCAAGGTCAAATGCTTATAAAGCGTCCTGGTTCTAATCCAAGCACTGCTTTACAGGTGGTTCTGGTGGAGTTGGAGGAGATCACACCAGCTCAACTGGCTCTATTCCCAGAGTCAGTCCGTCACCTGAGGAAGAAGCAGGGTGCTGTGTGTTGGTGGAAGAACCTGAAGACAAGGCAAAGGCGGAGGACATGTATGAGCAGGAAAGAAGACGAGGAAAACGGTGGAGAGGACTCACAGTGGTCACCCTCCCTCTCCCCTTCCTCCACGTTTTGGAAGGAAATGAGATATCATATGCCAGTCAGGGGCAAGAGGGTGGTGTATCCTGAGAAAACTGCCCTACTAAGCTTATGATGGCATATATGTGTGTGTCAAATGCTGAACCAAAGCTGAACTGGTTTCCAATGCAAATGTGTGAGGTTGTCAATTTCCTCATACAGAGACAATTCAGGAATACTCTGTTGTTACCAGAAGTGATGACGTACACACTCCAAATCAAGACAACACAGTTACAACCAAAGGCACTCCTGATAAAAATGTCACCTCAATGAGTATATTTTGAGTTTACCTTCTGTGTAACTTTCCATGTAGCGCATTTCAGATTTTTTTAAAAAGTATGGCATGTGCTGAAATCATAGTGCCTGATCAGAGTCTGTTCCACCCATAGTTGACCTGCACTATTGTATGAACTTGACATCCTCTGACAGGTGTAGACTGAAGGATCATGTCAAACAAAGAAGATGTGAACAAACCAAGTGGATCAGAAAGCATTGATAAATGTACATATGTAACATTAAAGTGTAAATATGTAAAACGTATATATATATACACATTTCTACAGCTTCACAAAATGTCACAGAGCAAACTGTGAACTTATTACATGTTCTGCCATATATTTACTGTTAACAAACCACAGAAAAGGAACTGCAAAGAACCACAGAGAAAAAGAGATGTATATTTTTATGAAAAATGCATAAATGTTTGTATGTTATTTATACAGGCTGTGCCTTACAACCAGAAAGCACAAGAATTAAGTTAAATGTTGAAAAAATCCTGTAAAGCAGCAATGACTGCAGCCTGCCATGGAACACAAACTGTTCACCACACACTTCATGTCCAACGGTAGAAGAAACACTGGATCAAAATTCAGAAGTGAAACAAGATTCATGATGTGTTAACAGTCATTGTTAAGCTCAGTTTCATCAATAAAATTTGCAGACAAAAACTAAGTACAGAAGGCTGATTTGATTTTCATCTCACTGGTCTCTCCTCAAACACCAATGACACCACAGCAGGTGCAGTAGTTTAGCATGTTCTGTAACCTAAAAATTTAACCCAGTTGAAATTGTTGCTGCATATTTTATCTTTATTTTAATATTGCTTTTACCTCACAATTGTCCAAAATAGGTAATTTAAGTATATTTCTATAAACTATTTAAATGAGCTCCAATAACCCTAAAGCGTGGTAAAATGTTTGCCAAAGTTACACAGCTGTCACGTGGTATAGTAAGTGCAAACAGAGCTGCAAAGTGTGTTATCAAATATATTACAAAATTATGCAACAGGAGGCATATATATATATATATATATGCATGAAGTATTGCTTTGTGGTTTACTGCTTGTCACTGAAATAATGAATCTTTAGGAGTCCTTGAGTGCACCATTATTTTCCAAAACACAACCTACTTTACATATTGGTTTAAATGGTTATTTTTACTTATTGTTATGTGCACAATGAAGTATGGCATTGGATGAAGTTAATCGCAAAATGTGAAAAAACATTGCCAAAGATGTTTTTAAGCTTGCTTAATGTGGTTTTTGGCTTTTTTGAGAAGATTTATTTGGAGATGGAAACACCTTTTTTCTAATAACTTCTGACATTGCTAACATTTAACTCTTTCTTTCATTACATTTCCCTTTGAAAAGCAGAAAACGTGGCCAATATTAAAATGATAATTACAGTTTTCCCAGCTGAAAACTATTCCGGAAGACTTTTCTCTATTTCAATCATAACTGGCAAATAGCCTTGTTCATTTCTTCTTTCAGATGTTGCACTTAGCAAACAAGTGGTTTTGTTTCCAGTTTCTTTTCTTCCGTTTACTACAGCTATTTGTAATGTAGCCTGAACAACACAGTATATTATGAAGACAAAGCTAATAGGCTAAAGTTGCTTTAAAATTGCTTGACAATTATATGGAAGCACTGCTATTCAGAGACAAAAAGGCGAACGTAATTTCACAGCCAACAAAAAACAGGCAGGGTCACATGAGGAAAGCTTAAATTAAAAAAAATTAAAAAGTTTTTGAAAGTTCTTGAATATAAACGTGAAATGTTACGTCACTTCACACAAGGTCAAAATTGAGTAAAACGGAATTAAAATTGTATTTGATTTGAGTCAAGTAAACCAATGCCACTAAGCAAACCAAATATAATCTTGCAGAATATGTGACAGTTTGGCTGCTCTGCCTGTAAACAATGCAGCCTTCCCTCATTTTTTTAAACAGCATGTGGGAGGTCACACTCAAGATAAGAAACACTGGGGGTATATTCAATTCACATTGTATCAAGTCATAACGTTTCCAGGTAAAAGATAATCTCAAAAACAGAAGTACCTCAAGTTTTTTTTGGGAATGCCTACCTACGTAAATGTATAATAAAATATAAACTCATAAAGTCTTTATTGCATTGATAAAACGTGTCACTTTCATCTCTGAGGTCTGTTGGCCTACATTTGAGGCAGACTTTGTTCCGTGTACATGAGTCACTGAGCTTCACCTACTATGCAAAGCCAGTGGTAAGTCTTTTTCTTTTTAACCTCTTAAGTGGAAAGTTGATGGAGGAGTCAGCGGAACAGTAGAGGAAGCTGTGGAGACGAGGAGAAAAACCCAGCAGCTCATCAGAAGTTCAGTGCAGGCAACAAGCAACTGTCTTAAGCCTCAATGTTCAGCATGGTAAGTTCAAATTACCACCAAAACTACAGCTACAGTCTGTTCTTTCCTACAGTAACCTTTAAAGGACTGTTACTTGCATGTCAGTTCATGGTGAGGTAAAATACTAGTTCATGTTTTTCCGTGCTACAATATACCTTCAGTGTCTTTTTTTCTGTAGCTGATTTTGGTATTGGTTTCATAGTGACTCAACTGTTTTCTGTCATAGATTATTACTGCAGATCTTAAGCTTTCTGGTAGTCAGTACAGAATTCATAGCCAACAGTTTTTAAATACACTAAGTTTGCAATATTAGAACAGCAACTAATGATTATTTTCATTGTAAATTAATATTCTGATTGTTTTCTCAGTTTTTTGCTTAGTTGTTTGGTCTATAAAATGTCGGAAAATGGTAAAAGAAAATGTTGATCATCCTACGGATGATAATCACATAATTAGTTTACTGTGAAGAAGGGAAAACCCATGAAAATATAAAAAATCTAAGGGGCTGGAATCAGATCATTATGACTTTCTTTCTTCAAAAATTAACCAAACAGATTAATCAAATATAAAAATAGCCGGCGAATAATTTAATTGATGACAACTAATCAGTTACTGCAGTTTTAATTCAAATGTGGTTATTAAACCCCAATTTTATTTAATATCTTTAAGCTGTGCAACTGTGAGTGTGATTTTCCATCCCCTAATTGTGCTTTTTGGGGTTGGTAAATCAAAAAAAAAAACTTATTTGAGAGAATTGTCAAAGATATAAAAGGCAAACAAAAAGTTCATGGCATCTTGGGTAAGAATTTAAAAATGTTTGAGTTGCCAGATTTAACATACATATTAAGGAGGACGACATCTTTGATTTAATATAGTTTGGCACAGTAAATCCTTATCAGCATGAAAAACAATGGACATGGTGGCAGACTGTAAAACCAAAACCTTGTTCAAGCTACAATTTGCAACACCTAATTAATTACTTTTAGCCTACAAGAGGTGAACATAAGCATTATATATTGCCTAAGATGCCTGAAATGAACTAGTCTATAAATGCCTTAGTCAGTCCACTCAATATTTTTAAACTACAAATTACAAAATATTTTCTTTTTAAAAAATCTATAAAGTATTAATATATTACTTTTTCATTATTGTAGGAGCTGCACCCTTTCTAGTCTAATTTGCAATCTTATTTTTATTTTATTAACTCTGGCTGCACTTTTTCTTCAGGATACTGGTGTCAGCGCAATTTGCTGCTTACATGACAGTAATTTATTATTGCTGGTAAATATCGATAGCTCAGCCCACTATAGTGCAAACTTAGAATGAAAGTACTATCGAGATCAGCAGAGAGATAGTGAGAGATTAAGACTGGGTGAAGGAAGTAAAGAGAGAAAGACACACAATGAAAGAGCTCCTTTAATTATTTAGGATAACATATAACTTTTATTATTCCCGAAGTAAATTCCTGGATATGATATGAACTTTTCTCAAGAAAACGACCATCAGTGGAACTTCCTGGGACTTTATTGGGAGTGTTTTGAACCTGACTTCCTTGTGTTGGCTGTGCAAAGTGCATTTCTCACTTCCCCTTAAGGAAACCGGCTCAGGAAATGTGTCAAGAAACGTTATTTATTACAGAGAACCAGTTTGGCTGAGAATATGAACCATGTCGGGGAAACCACGCAGGATTTTAGTGAAATGTAACCTGTCTGATCCTACAGATGAGAACAATGGTGGCAGCAGGTTGGATCTGCTTTCTTTATGCTCTGCTGTCTTTGGAATTCGCTGAAGCACACAGTGAGTACTGATAGTCATAAGTTTTATGTGCGCTTTACAGACTAAGAAAAGCTTCTGCTGTTAGGGATCATTTGTAAAACCAAGCTGTTGCTACTTTCCTGGTAATTTGGGACACTAAGCTGTTGTCCAATAGTTGATTTTACGTACATGTTTACTCTGATGTTTGACTGTAAACACAACAGGTTATGGATTGGGAAAAAAAAAATCTGAATCCCTGCTGGATAAAGACGGAATCACATAAAAGTGACAGTTGAAACAATGAATGATGAAGCTCTGGCAAAGAAGACTTCAAACTGGAGATTTGTTGAATCATTATCTGAAAGCTACAGCTTCAAGCTTGAGTTGTAACATTGTTTGCAGTGCTAGTAAAAAAAAAAAAGGCATATCTGTTATAGAAAGTGCTCAAACAGCACTTTCCATAACAGATGAGCTAAGCTGTTTGTACATGACTGAGCCTCCAAACATACGTAGCAGCACAATATTTACAACAGATTTTGAATATATCTTAACCCAAAAGACGATCAAATACAAACACCCTGGAAGACTAAGCATCCCATAAAAACATAAATGGCACATAACATAACATAACATAACATAACATAACATAACATAACATAACATAACATAACATAACATAACATAACATAACATAAAAAACATAAATATAAAATGTAAGATAATATTCATATTAACAAAAACATTATTATTGTGATACCTAAAAGCTACAACAGCGGTTT
Organism: Acanthochromis polyacanthus; assembly: GCF_021347895.1. Classification (NCBI taxonomy): domain Eukaryota; kingdom Metazoa; phylum Chordata; class Actinopteri; family Pomacentridae; genus Acanthochromis; species Acanthochromis polyacanthus. The sequence goes on along the minus strand of NC_067126.1, from coordinate 11,834,971 downwards.
AGGTATCTTGCTAACTAAAGATGAGATATGAGAGATTATTTCCTCAGATTATTCATAATATGATGCACTGTGGTGACAGAAGGAAGCAGGACCGCTGTACGCTTCACAGTAATCTCACAGAAATCACTGATAAGGGTGAGATCAGGAAGATGAGGTCTTCTAGCAAACAGATAACGCTTTTATTGTCAGTACAGTACAAACCACACTGCAAAATAGATTGTGGCTGCTTCAGCAAGTCTACACAAAAATGGGTTAAATTTTAATCTGACGTTAGCTAATTAATTACTGCTTGATAGCTTGCCTTGGTCCCACAACTTTTGTCTGTTATGTGCACTATATGTTATCGTTTGTTGCTTCTTTTTTGTATGTCTTTGTTCAATTATGGTATTATATTTGTAATTTATTCTTGACCTACTAATGGGACTCAAGATGGAAATTAGTCGTATGGCTATAATCTCTCGTGTTTACGTGTAACTGTTCATTAAGACGAACTGTCCCATTTTATAAATAAAATAAACATAAACGTTGCGTCATTGCCTATATTAAACAAATGACAGAAAACATGGCTGTCTTCTAAAACTGATGATCTCCCATATGTCACGGGTTCACGAACCCCGGTCTACTGTGAAAGTCTATAGGCAGCAAAGGCACTAGATTTTGCCACCATAATGCAGACTTTGTGGTTATTTCCCACTATGTCACAGGTCAAAAAATACATTTATTTCAAAACAAAATGATGTGTCTTTCAAAACAGAAATAAGAACATTTCAGTTGTGTAGGAACATAATTCTGAGAGGAATGGGTTGACATTAATGAGTTGGCTGCTGGAATTATCACCAGTGTTTATTGCCCTGCTCTGTCTGGTGGCCTATTTGCATGTAGATGTGTAAAAAGGAAGTGTTGCACAAGCAGCAGTTAAGTTTATAAGCTCGCTACGTAGGTGGATGCTCCACTCTGCTAAAATTGGCATCATGAGTCCATTAAAAAAAATATATATATATATATATACATATATATATATATATGTATATATATATATATATATATATATATATAGGCTGCCCAACTATGTGTGTAAGTTGAACTGGGGTTATGTGAGCAGTGAAAACCATGTATCATTGACTAGATATATCTAAAACAAACAGTGTTTTTTAATGTTTGACGTTAATGTTCAAAAATGTGTACGGTGGTTTCCCTCACGGCTTCCTCTGCTAAATAAATACGTCAATGAGAGCAAATGTTTACTCTCATCCTTAAGTCTCCAGGAAGCTCTTCACCTGAAAGACGTCAGCACTGCTTGAAAAAGGAAACTGTTGACAGAGTGAAGTTACTTTCAAAAAAGTTGACTTTGCATGAGAGGCTAGATCTATGAATGTCTGTGAAAGTCCTCAGGGTTGCATTATAAGTAACTGTACTTCAGATTTGATAGGGGTTTCTTGCAGTGAAAGGGGAGAAGCTCTCTTTACTACATGGTGCTACAGGGTTAGCTTTAAGGCAGTTGCCAAGCATTTTTCGACATATCCGACATGAATCAACAAAAAAACGATAACCATTAGATCCTGCATTACGGCACCATGCTACAAAAATGCTGTCCATTGAGAAAAAAAGTCATAAACTCGACAAGTCGTGAAGTGTGACAAATATAATTTTGTATCTCCTGGAAAATGTAAAAGATCGTTTTCATTCTACCATAAAATGAAGGGAAAACAATGCCCCGAACAAGAGAATATTAGTCATAAAAGGTATGTTTTTTCTGAAATAATGACCAGTAAAGTAATGTGCATTTAGGATAAAAGATGCAGAAATTCATGATTCATTAAAATCTCATTTCATCAAACAATTACAAGATTTTGTCAGAGGAGGGAGGTATTTGCAGCAAGATGTTTCCAGCGTTTCACAAGTTTCGTATAGAACGTGCACTCAAACTCTAATGTCTCTGAATTAGCATCCTATGAGGCAAAATCTGGCAGTCAGTGGAACATTTTTTTTGCAATTCAACTTTAGTAATTTGCCTTGACTGATAATTTCAATAAACACTTTACAGTCAGTTTTTATGTGTTTATATAAGCTCAGCTTTGGCTTTTCGGTCTGCTGCTTATAGCCATAAACTGGATCAATCAGTGGATAACATTGCGTTCCTATTCAGGCAGCAGTGCAATTTCTGTTGAGAGTGTCATATTGTTACGTTTTATGATGTGTTCTACTACTAATTTACATTGCCTGACAAATGAGGCTTTTCTTCACTGTCTGGACAACCTTTAGACAGGAAGCACAGCATCTTAAATATTTCAAATTCAAATCCTGACAAATTAATTGCAAGTATGTGAGTATTTTAGTGTCAGTTTGTGAAAACCTTATTATAGACCACTAAAGGACATATGAACACAGCTGAATACACAGTAAGGAATAAGGCTGACAATAAGGGCAGAATATGCACGCAACCTACTCTTCACTACAAGTTGCCTACACGAAAATCACAAAATTTGGCAACAACAAATAATAAAACACTGAAGTTACATCAACAAGCAGTTGTGTACTTTATCACGTGCACAGCAACCTAATCTCTCGCCATTCTGACTTCCTATGATAAACCATATTATGTTGTGATTTCTAACCAAAATCCACAAACCTGCCACCACCTGCCACATTTTCTTTTAATTTTTTTCATCTTTTTTTTTTTTTGCTAAACCATTTCTGATTTCCCTGAAATTCTGATAGATCACTTAAAGCTGCTGTCCGGAGTTTCCGCTTGTTTTCAATTTATGTATCATTTTTTAACAAAGCTTAAATGTGTTAGTCTCGTTCGATACTATAATATAAAGTTAGTATAACGCGATATGAAAATTTATTCCTGGGCTCCGCCTTCCTCTCATAGACCCCCATGTTATTCCAAAAAGCGCCGGTTGCTGCCAACCAATCAAGTTCGAGCTTCAGCTTTGTCATGCTGTCAATCAACGGTTACGCGTACAGCAAGCAAGCCCATGCAGAGGTGGGCGAGCTACGCACTACGCAACCGCGCGCACATTTGTTTTGCTTGTGGAGGAGAGAGCATCAGGGATCAGCAACTTCCAAAAAGTTACCAATCCCACGGCTTGTCAGGCCAAGAGACTGCAGGACGTTTTTTGGCTCGGGGTGCTCGCCTCGCTCCCCGACCACGGCCTCCATAGCCCGCCTGACGGCTTCGTTTAGATGCCTGACCTCTGGAGGAAGATGTTGGGGCGTCTGGGACATACTCTTCGTCAGAGGAGTCATGCAATTCTGAACTCTAGATAGAAATAAATAAACAATGTAACACATATACACGCGTAAATGCACTAAGTTTGATAAACAACGTCATCGAGAGGGATACACGAGTAATCACATATTGAAACTTCCTAGTTCGTCCTAGCAGATTCATGTTATTTTGGTATTAGGACAAGTTAGACTCAATACAGCATTCTAACGTAATTCCTTTATTATTTACTAAATGTACTAAATGTAGAAGAGGGGAAAACAGCAAAACAGGCGAGATGCTGCAGCACTCCGGGCACCCCTCTCAGGTACTGCGCGCGTGCACAAATAAAGGGGCGAAATCAGAGGGAGGGTGGGACCAACAGTGTTTTGGGAGACGCTGCGATTCAAACTCCGGACAGCAGCTTTAAGAAGTTTTAAAAATAAATAAATCGCGTATTTGTGACTAGGACTTCCATTACTGTAAAGTACTGAGTGTTGTGTTGTGTATTACTGTCACATGCAACTACAGGTGGTTCAGAGAATATCACTAGTTAATTCGGCCTCATCATTTTGTCTCATCAATATGTACTCAAAGGCGGGACTTTTCAAGATGGCTTATTTTTTTTTCTCATATTTCCATGTAATATGGCATGATGAGAAATACCATTGAAATGTATGTTTTTTTTTTTATCTTTGATACATCCTGAGATGTTATAATCCAAATACAGTGTCTAATTGCAATGTGAGAAAAACTGTGAAAATGTGGAGAAATTGTGCTGGAGACATTGGAGTAATTTTAAAAGAAAATCCCAGAAACTACTTCATATATCAAGCTATAATTTAACAAATACATCTATAAGTAAGTACTTTATGCTATAAAATCAGGAAAATCAACGATGATCATACAGAAAGTGTTCTATAAAAATGATGATTTGAGATGGAGTGACCTTATAGGACTTTTGTTTAATCGTTTTTTTGTTTAGTCATCAATACAGAATGAAAACAAGATAAAGGAAAAAAACACCAGGTGAAGACTCAAAGACAAATGTTACTTTGTGCATTTATACACCGTTTATCTGTTTATACAAGACAAAACAGAAAATTAGCATCACGTTGGTGGCAGCTTTACATTTAACCACACCTGTCTTGTTTTCACTCCTAACAAACTGCTACTAACATACAATAAGCACGACAGGAGGCACCAAACTCAGCTGTCTTACCGTGTATTTGTTGTTTGCCATCGTCAGAAAATAAGCATCCACCGTCATATTAAATCCAGAGGCTCGAATTAACATCTTTAAAAAACTCATCCTAACTTGAAAAAAAAAACGTTATTCAAGCTAGCAACTGGCTAACTTATTATTGTTGAAAATTTATTGTGCCATTTGCTCGTTATCTCCAATTTCGTGGCTCGTTTTCTTTCCACCAACTTCGGTTTCGCCATTGTTTCAATGTTGCTGCGTTCGAATGTCACCATAAATAATGTCATCTCTGGCCTCCTAATATTTACTCAAACATAAATATTACTTTTGGCATCTGTAAACAAACAGTTGATCTGTTTATGCAACACAAAACAGAAGATTATCATCAAACGACCCATCCCAACTAGGAAAACAACGTTATTTAAGCTTATTTAAACTTATCAACTAACCCTAACCCAACTGAAATCAAGGGTCTCTCAGGCTGCGTTCAAGTGTCACCACAAATTATATCATGTTTGGTTTTCAATTGTAATAGTACAAAAATGAAAAAGGAGTCGTTTCACTTTTTTGCAGTATTGTTTTATCTTTGCTTTTTCTTAATTTCATCCTCATTGCAAGTTTATGAAATGTATGAGATTTTATGACACTTATGAGAAAAGACAACTCAAAATCAAAAATAACACCTAGTGCCTATAAAAAAAATAGAATTTACCTCTCTCGGAAGCTTTCCTTTGTTATTTCTTTGTGTTGTGGTCAGTTTAATTTGTCTTTCTGAGAAAGAATTTGCTAAGACAAAACAGATACTTTTAATTTATATAAATAGTTATTCATGATAGTATTTCCTCAGTTACCCAGTGTCTTTTTGTATTTGAAAATATTTTTACTACATTCTATTTGTATGATAAAGGCTATATAAAACAGGCCTGATAGAGTGGTTCTTCTAGATTGGCCAAAGAACTACTGAAAGCCTCTATTAAAAATAAGTTTTGCACGTCAATCACTTTACTTCTTGAATTCTGATGAGTTTTTATACACCAGTTTGTGAACAGTTGGTGATTTTTTGTGCTTTAATTTATGATGGGAATGTTTTTATGTAAAGAAAACTTTAGCAACACACACTACAATTAATCCTCTCAGGCATTTTGTATTGCATTCTGTATTCTCCTGCAGGTTTATGCTTCTGTCCCTTTTTGTGTCTTTTGTTTGAGAAAATAACACATTTAAATGTTCATTTAGGGACTAATAACATTAACAATAAGTCAGTTAATTGAAATTAACCCATTAACTCCTGGACTTTAACAGTTTTTATGTGTTTCAGTAAGAAATCTTCTCATCTTAAAAACTTCCTGCACATTTAAGATATATCAGACATACATCTATGTCTGACATACTGAAGAAAATCCATCAATGTGTAAATGTTGCCATAGTTTTTTAAAATAAGTTACGGTGTTTTTTGGGGAGATGCACAAATGCTTGTATTCTAAATATTGAGGGATATTTGAGGGAAATCCTCACCTACAGACAAAAAAGTACACAAACATTTCTGATTAAATAACTTCATCCTTTGCTTTTTCTCATCCTTCAACACCAGCTAGGTGCTGCTTTCATTCTGCTGGCAGTTATCTGTAGGAGGTGTGTGCTGTGAATCATTTTACAGTTGAAATTTTGTAGTACATGCAGTTAATGTTCTGTTTCAGTCCTACATTTCCTGCCTTGGCTGTGATGCTGTTGTTGTTGTGGTTTTTGTTTTTTGTTTTTTTCACTTTGAGTTTCAATGAATTTGCACTTGTTCTGAGCTTGATGACTAACTTTTTGAAACTGGTTTATCTTGTCATTAATGTCCATATTGTGGAAGCCGCTCAGTGGTCAAAAAACAAAACATCAGCAGCTTTTTCTTTCAGTTAATGCTGTTCATTATTAATTTCAAATATAAAAACATCACTTAGCTTTTTTTTATTGTTTTGATATGTTGAAGTAGCAGTAGTAGTAGACAGCTACACCATGAAGATCTTTCTTTCTGTTTCAGTTCACTGCCATGTCTGTGAATTTTCCAATTACTTTCACAAAAATCTGAGGCTTTCTGCAGAATTAAACATCTCCATTTTAAAAGAATTGATGAATTAAAATCCCATCTTCTTGACAGAGGCCGATTTAAAATCTGATCGCCTTTCATTCTTCTCTGTTTACTCCTGAAGTGATGAACATGCAGCTGCAGCAGAGCAGCCTTGTCTGCTGCTGTGCTAATGATGCTAAATGGTAAATGACTGGTGTCCTTCTGCACTGCCTCATTCAGACCACAGTGAGGAGACAGACTCCTTCCATGTGAGCGTGGGCCACTTGTTCCTGCTGAAGTGCTACAGCGCTGATGTTCACTCTGAGGTGATCTGGAGCCGTGGAAACAACAGCAGTCTGCCTAGTGGAGTGGAGCTCAGGGACGGGTTACTGTTGTTTCTACCAGTGCAGACATCCCATCATGGAACCTACACCTGTGAGCAAAGGTATAAAACACCGCAATGACTTAGCTGGTGTTTATATCAAGTATCTTAAAAACAGAAACATCTCAACAAAGTCATTGATCATTTTCACAAAACTAAATGAAGTCCATTTAAAGTAATTAAAACCTAATCTGAATCTATCACAGATGTAGAACGTATTGCAGATTGCATGAATTGGACTACATAAGTTTAAAGTGAATCTTTAAAGTGAAACTTTGAGGAGACTGTTTAGAGAGGAAGTTAGACAAGAGGCAAAAGGGTTGATGGGAAATGTAGTGCTGAGGAGCAAAAATAACAGTTCATTAATTAAAGAACAGAGGCTTCATACCTGCGACTGCAGAAAAACTGAAAATAACCTGCGGGGATTCATGTTAGACTTCAGCTTTTCACTCTTTGGATTTTATAAAGGGTATTTATAAAAGTTATCTGTGGAATTTTAATTAGGTTTTTTTCCACCATGCTATAAACTTTACAGCTGGGTAAACTTTACAAAAATGACTAATTTAAAGTTCTTACAAGTAAAACCTGTATTGCACTGGAATAAATTATAAGTCCTGATACTACTTTGTCATAGATTTTGGGAGGAGACAGTGTTACAGCAGGTTTATGAAAATAACAGTAAAAGCCTCAGTAAGGTGTGTAAAATACTGTCTTAGATACTGCTAGTACAATAGTTCTTTTTGGTTTGTTTGTTTGTTGTTTGTTTGTTTGTTTGTTTGTTTGTAGGAACTAAGTCATGTGATTTGCTTAAAATCCTACAGAGGTTAAGTAATTCTGTAATTAAAAAACAATGTCATATTCTAACCAAGATCTCTCAGAAGTAATAATTAGCAAATTTGGAACAGTTTAGAAGTAAATGTGAATGCTCATAAAGACAAGCAGGTTTTTATCGCAGATGTTCATTACAGTCATTCTAAGTAGATTATTATCTAACAGAAAAAATGTATTTCAATTAATTACAGGTATATTATTAACAAAAAAGTGTTGTTTTTTTTATTACAGTAGGTGAACTGCAAAGTGGCAGAAACTTTCCATTTTCCAAGTCTGATTAATGAGCTGCTGGCATATTTTCTGTTCATTTAATATTTTAAAAATAGTGAAGTAATGGAAAGGCCACATACTGACTGTTACTGCAGCTCAGGTTTTTCTGCAGTTTTCTCAGTTTTTGTCTCCTTTTCTTCAGGAATGACACCAAATCACGGAGGATGACCTTTAGGGTGTTGGTCTCCAGTGAAAACTGTACTGATCCACCTGAGGTCAGGTCCATCCAAAACGGAACCAGTGGAAGTCTTTATTGTAAACAGGATGAAATCTTAAAATTGAACAACACGTGGAACGTACGATGGATGAAGGTAAAAGCAGCTCCATCACACTCACATGTTGCTTTCACTGTATTTACTTGCCTTGATACTTGACTTCATGCCTTATTTAGTTGGATTTAAGTAGAAAAGCATGTGGTTTACCGGTGACACCAGTTTGCATTTTTAAAAGCTGAGTGATACTGTAGTATTGCTGTCATCACGCAAACATTCAATGAGCAATGCGCTGGTTGTGTAATCAGCTGTGAAATCTGTGTAAATCCAGCGAATGGAAAATAATGTATCAAGAAGACTGAAAGAGACATTTGGTGAGACATAAATCCAAGCAAGTAATTTTTTAGGACGGCCAATATATTCCTTGTTTATAGGTAAAAACTGACTTTTAATTGTATGAGTTTTTACATTATTACTTGTACTTTCTGGCTTCATAAGAACAACTGAAGAGTTCATTTGCAAAAACAGATAACTCCGTTTTGATACATTTTCAGAAAACTTTTTTTTATTGTTTACTTAAGATAATATCAAAGTGAAGTTGAGTGGATTTGACTCAGTAGAAAAATACATGAAAAAATAGAGAAAAATAAATTATTAGTGTTATTCCTTCCTGCTGCAGTCAAACTTTACAATCAAGCCTGCTTCCAGTAGTTTCAGTTCACCCACTTAGAGTGGGTGAACTGAAGTGCAAACTACATTCTTATTAACAACCAGCTGAGAATGTGTCATGATCTTTTATTTCTTAGTTTACTAAAAGCTAAACACACCGAGTCCATGTGACACTCTTCACATGTCCAGCCCCCAACATCACATCACCCCTTTGTTTCTTTGTCCAAACTGCTTTTGGACCATAAAACTGTATGTTTTGGCAGCCAAACTTACACCGTCAAGCACCTGTAAAGTGTTATTTTTTCTTGAAGACTTGGATGTGATCTTAAGATCTCTTTGTATGCAGTAATGTGTATGTGTATTTACGTTCTTTCACTGAATTTTTTTTTTACAAAATTGGTCCATAATACATGATTCACAGGTGGATTTCCATTTATTTACATTTTAGACTTATGTTATTATTAGTTAAAGCAATTAGCATATTTGTTTGTAATAAAAATGTAATTAATGATGCTGTGCAATTTCATAGAAATTTTGCTGTAAACACTGCTTTCTTTTCTTCTTCTGAAGAAAATATATTTATTTTCACTGTGTGCATTGTGTGCTGCACTCTTTTTTTGATTCAAATGTTCTATTTGCTGCTGTGCACTATAAATTTCCCCGCTGTGGGATTAATAAAGGTTTAATCTATCTATCTATCTATCTATCTATCTATCTATCTATCTATCTATCTATCTATCTATCTATCTATCTATCTATCTATCTATCTATCCGTCTATCTATCCATCCATCCATCCATGCATCTAGAGAGCTTATCCTAACTTACTTGTTTGTAGTTGAATTGTCTCATAAGTAGTTTTTCTTAAACTGCTTTTTGTGTATTTAATTTTAAAATTGACTAATTTAATGTTTGTTGCCTTTAATTATTTGGTTGTTTTTGTTTTTTAATTCGTTGTTAAACTAACTACCATCTCTTTGTTTCTGAGTAGGACTGCCAACCGATGCAGCGGGAAGGAGAGCCCATCTCTGTGGACAGACGAGGCAACATGATGCTGCCGGAGGCCTCAGAGAGCGACGCTGGAAAGTACACCTGCCTGGTGGACATTAATTTAAATGGAAGAACGTACACGGCTTCTCGCAGCGTGCAGCTCACTATTACTGATGGTATGTAAACTGCTGAAGATCCCTGCAGACTCCTCAAATGTAAGCAGAACAACTGATGGACAACTGTTTCTTATTACCGCCCGGCAAAACTGTGTTTTCCGGAAGGTATTGTTTTCAGCTGCATGGTCTTGCTTGCTTGCTTGTTTGTCTGTAACAATTTGGTTTCCGCGCGATAACTCCATAAAATATTGATGTAGCCTCACCATATTTGGTACACAGGTGTACCATAATAAGACACAGGTCAAGTTCGCATTTGGTGACCGTGACCTCATTTTCAAGGTCACAGGGGTCATCTTTGTCGCCAGGCGGTCCAAGTTTGGCAAAACTTCTTGTTTTATTATGATTTTTCAATTGACTCTTCCTGTTTTGCATCATTACTGCATTTTTTAAAATTCCAATGGAGTTGAAATTGGATATATCCATTTTCCTGTATGAATGTTTTTGTTTTATTACCGCCCGGCAAAACTGCGTTTGCCGGAACGTATTGTTTTCACCTGCATGGTCTTGCTTGCTTGCGTGTTTGTCTGTAACAATTTGGTTTCCGCGCGATAACTCCATAAAATATTGATGTAGCCTCACCATATTTGGTACACAGGTGTACCATAATAAGACACAGGTCAAGTTCGCGTTTAGTGACCGTGACCTCATTTTCAAGGTCACAGGGGTCATCTTTGTCGCCGGGCGGTCCAAGTTTGGCAAAACTTCTAGTTCTTGTTTTAATGGTTAATTTAACATCTGCACTCTAAGAAATATCTGTGTATTTACGTTCTTTCACTGAATTTTTTTTTTTACAAAATTGGTCCATAATACATGATTCACAGGTGGATTTCCATTTATTTACATTTTAGACTTATGTTATTATTAGTTAAAGCAATTAGCATATTTGTTTGTAATATTAGGAGAAAGTGCAGTTGATTAGAAAACTTGGAACACTTTAGAAATTTAAAAAACAACAACGTAAGTTTGTTCTATATAAGTTCATTTCAAAAAGAGTTGTTTTTGCAGATTTGTTTGAAAAAAATGTTTTATTATCATTGTATTTAAATCATAACTAATGGAAAAATTACATTTAAATTTATTGCTGTAGGTATAATATCGACAAAAATGGTTATATTGGAAAATTTACAGTAGGTGAATCATAATTTATCCAAAAATAAATAAATATATAAATAAATTTTAAAATATCTTATTTGATAATTACAGGACAAAATCTGGGTAATGAGCTGTCAGCACAAGGTTTGTTATTTTATTGATTTATGTAATATTTGTAGTTTTTATACTGTAGGTACTCCATTAAATAAAGGCAAATGTCCATTTTCCAAATTACAGATTCACCATTAAATAACAAGAAGATGTCCTGTTATTTTTTAAACTTTTGGTTAACCAATAAAGGCAAAAACATGTATATAGATACACCATTAAAACACTAGAAGCTGTCTTGTTCTTTAAACTTTGCAGTCACCACTGAAACACAGAAAATGTCCTGTTTGGGTCTTTTTTCTTTTTCTTTCTTTTTTTTTAAAGATTTTATTTTTACTGTAGAAACTTTTAATTACCTGTGACATACCAATGCTTTTTCTGTTATTTTCCAGATTTATTTCCCAGTGTGAAGACCAAGCATTGGTTAGGCCAAGCTTGGGTTGTGCGTTGATTATTGTCTAGTTGGCCTTCTGTGGTGTATTGCGTTCTCCCAGCTCCAGTAACAAGCACACAGAGACCATTTTTGTTTATTCAGCTTCTCCTGTGATAAGACTCAGTAGATTGTGTTATATTGAACATCACTTCTTGAGCCCACACTAATAGCATGCCTTTTGTGTTTTTAAGACCCTGTGATTATTGGTACTGTCAAAGTGAGGGAACCTCAACACCAAGTTGTCAGGGTTAAAGTCGGTAAGTATTGCAAAGTCACAGATTATAACCTCATAGTGACACATATACTTTGTAGACATTTCTGTGTTCTGTGTGTGCATGGAAAAAATCTGACACTGTTTGGAAGAATTCTGGGTATTGTAGTTCAAAAATTGTTTTTTTTTTTCTATCTGCAACTTAACCTTGGGTACCTTAAATCTCAGCAATGTTTGTTGATTTGAAGTTATGGAAATAAAAGGCTAATAGACAAATGGTAAAACTTTAATGATGATAAATTTCAGGTTTTGAAATGGAGGTTTCCCAGATAGCAAACTATGGGTGAATCAATGTTGAATCTATGTTGAGACCTAACGTCGAAATTATACAGAAAGCGCAAGGTTGATAAAATGTTGAGTCAGCGTTTGCTTACATAGATTACATGTTTGCAAATATAGATTCAACATTAATTAAACATTGACCTGTCAAACATTTTAATTAAACCAAAATACAATGTAGATTCAATGGCATCTTTTAAACACAAACTTCAATGTTGACAAAATGTCGTTGAATCAACGTTGATCCAACCATCAGTCTTCAACCGTAACCACAATTCAACCTTCTTAACCCTAATTCAACATTGATTTAACATCTTTTGCTATCTGGGTAAAGTGTGATTTATGGTTGAAAAGCAAACGTTGACTCAACATTTTATCAACCTTGCGCTTTCTGTATAATTTCTACGTTAGGTCTCAACATAGATTCAACATTGATTCACCCATAGTTTGCCATCTGGGTTGTCATTGATCAGTTAGGTTTGATTTAGTCAGAATTCAACCTTTTAAGAGCTCTGAAAGATTTGAGATACAGATGGGTGCCAAATTAAAGGAAAAACATAGAGTCCCAGCAAATCAATTTAGAGCTGTTCTGATTGATCACCTCTTTGATGATGGCAGTGGACTCTTCCAGGATGACAATGCCTCCCTCTACAGGGCATGAGGGTTCACTGAGAAAATGAAGGACAATAAAATCTGCTGTTCTGGTGGCATGTGGGGGCTGCACAGTGGGGTAGTGGTTAACACTTCAATTCAATTCAATTTTATTTATATAGCGTCAATTACAGTCAACTCGTCTCAAGACGCTTTACAGAACCCAAATGCCTGACCCCCAGAGCAAGCCCAAAGGCGACAGTGGCAAGGAAAAACACCCTTTTAACAGGGAAGAAACCTCGAGCAGAACCCGGCTCTATATAGGGGGGACCCATCTGCCTGCTGGCCGGGCGGGTTGAGAAGGACAGAAGAGGGCAAGGGGGAGGGATGGGAGAAGAGGGAGGGGTGGGAAAGCAAGGAAAACACAACACACATTTGGATACATGCATGACAGGATATGTGACACAGACAAAGTATAAGCTAACATTGAAAACTGACTCATAATTTACTCTTATGATGTACGGCTCTGACATTAAACATACTCCATATATAGCTAGCAGTAAAATTCAAACAGTATGTAAGTTAGCATAACAGTATAGTGAAGGCAATGCAGAGTTGACTGGTGGAAAAAGGGAGTTGGAAGCAGAGGGCTGGAGGAAGGTCAGCAGCAGCATCCCACAGTGGACATGGTGGAGACTGGACCAGCTGGTGGAACATCAACCGCAGATCTGAAGCATCCAGCTCTGGGACCAGGGACACTCGGAGAAATAGCACAGGGGGAAACAGAGTGAATGTACTGCAATAACGGTATACATATTAAATGTAAAGGTAGATAGAGAAGGGCTCAGTGCATCAAGAGAAGTCCCCCAGCAGCCTAGGCCTATAGCAGCATGACTAGAGGCAGAACGAAGGGACGTCCAAGAGGGAGTCAGCTGTGCAAATGAAGACACAAGCCGAACCCCTGTGGGTCACCCAGTCAGCCCCAACTATAAGATTTGCCTTGCAGCAAGAAGATCCCTGGTTCACGTCCCGGCTTGGGCCTGGGATCTTTCTGCATGGAGTTTGCATGTTCTCCCTGTACATGCATGGGTTTTCTCTGGGTACTCCGGCTTCCTCCCACAGTCCAAAAATATCCATCCGTCCATCCTCTATACACCGCTTTATCCTCACTAGGGTCGGGGGGTTGGGGGTGCTGAAGATTATTTTAGCTGACTCGGGCAAAGGCAGGGGACACCATGGACAGGTCGCCAGTCTACATATACAGACACACAAGCAAACTCACATTCACACCTACGGACAATTAACCTCAGCATATTTTTGGACTGTGGGAGGAAGCCGGAGTACCCGGAGAAAACCCACGCATGCACAGGGAGAACATGCAAACTCCATGCAGAAAGATACCAGGCCCACCCTGGGATTTGAACCAGGGATTTTCTTGCTGCAAGACGAAAGTGCTAACCACTACTCCACTGTGCAGCCCCAGTCCAAAAATATGCTGAGGTTAATTGATTACTCTAAATTGCCTGTAGGTGTGAATGTGAGTGTTTGTCTGTATATGTAGCCCTGTGACAGACTGGCGACCTGTCCAGGGTGTCCCCTGCCTTCGCCCGAGTCAGCTGGGATAGGCTCCAGCATCCCCTGCGACCCTAGTGAGGATAAAGCGGTGTATAGAGAATGGATGGATTTTCTCAAAGCACCAGGATGTGTAGAGTGACAGCTGTTTTTATTTACTCATTACTGCAGGTGAGAGAGTACAGCTGAACTGTTCGGCCTACACAGGCTTCGCTGAGGATTATGAGACTTCAATTTACTGGACTGTTAATGATTCCTTCAGTGAAGATCACAAGGAGCTCAACGTGTCCTCGAAATAGTGAGTTTCTGTTTCCAGTCATGCTGATTCTGAGAATAAAGTAAAACTTCAAAGTTGCCTAATAGTAATACAGCAAACACTGAACTGGACTGAATTTGCCAGGTGTTAGGTAAGTCTGACAATCAGCACTTCATATTTGAGTAAAAGGAAACAAAAAACAGGAGGCTAATAACACAACTCCACAGCAGCCAAGTTATTTCTGTATGGATTGTAGTATAACTCAATCAAAATGTACTGAAAAAATAAATCTTTCTGCCTTCTAACTGCTGAATATTAGCGACCCTGGACTGTGGAACTGATCAATCGATTCCTGGTCATCTTTCTTTCAGTTTTCACGAAAGAGGCAAAGTGTACTTTCAGTCCACTCTGACCATCTCTGAAGTCCGTCGTCAGTTCCTCAATGTTCCTATTAAATGCATTATATGGAACCCATTTGAAAAAGATGAAGGCGTGGCCTTTCTTCAAGAAGGTAATGTCCTTTCTTTGCAATTTTCCCCAGAAAATTACTTCTGTTTATTTCAGTACTGTTTATATGTGTTCTTAAATCATGGCTTTGTCTCCAGGTGACCACACTGCCCTCTACATGACTGTCTCTGCCTTCCTGGTTACTTTGGTCCTGGTTACTCTGGTCCTGGCTACTTCCTTCTACTTCCTTAAAGTTGACCTAGTTTTGGCCTACAGGAAACTACTGAGACATTTTCCTAAAGAACAAGGTTACTTATCATCAGTACATGTGTTTTTCTGTAGAATCACATGTGGAACATGATTCTACTGCACCCATTAGCTGTTTGACATGAAATAATGATAAAATAAGCAACTCAAAAGACATCAGCATCATAGAATGAACATAAACCTTCTGTCCTCCTTGCAGTTCTAGATGGAAAGCTCTACGACGCCTACGTGAGCTTCCTCCATTCTGACAACCTGAGTGCAGATGTGACGGCGAGCTTCGCCCTGAACATCCTGCCTGAGGAGTTGGAGGACCAACATGGCTACTTGCTATACATCAGAGGACGGGACGACTGTCCTGGAGAAGGTCAGGAACAGACTGATCTGGGTCACATTTAAACCTGTAATAAAGGCACACAATAACAAAACTGAGACTTACTAGCAGGAAGAGCTTTGAATGAAAGTACATGGATCGATGCAGGTTCTTAGGCTAGCCTTTCTGGAAGGACTGTTATTGTTGCTCAGAATATTCCACAATCCCCAAAAGATAAAATGATTAGTGACTAAATACACAAAAGTGACTTGTTGTTTATTGTCAAAAATTGCTTTTTACATATTTGTGAGATTAAAATGATATGATACCTGGAACTAGATGAAATAGCTGCTTAGGTGAAGTTGTCGAAAAGTTTACGTTGTGCTTTGGAAACAGATTCTTTTTCAGCTTGCATAGATAAGGATTGACTCTGCAGTGATAACTGGTTTTGTTTTCATCTCTCACAGCGATGCATGATGCCATTGCTGCTACAGTGCACCAATGCCGCAGACTGATAATCGTCCTGTCTTCTGATACCATAACAAGGGAGATGTCACCCTTACATGAGAACCAAAACCAGCTGTGCTATGAGCAGAAAGTTGGCATTCATGACGCTTTGACACAGAATGATCCCCGAGTGATTCTGGTGGAAATCGGTGAGGACAGATTGTACTTTTTCAGTCTTTTTGACATATCTGACTGCTCATTAAGTTACTTTTTGCAACTTTCCTCTGCTTCACAAGTGAACAGACTGATTCTGTTAAGTCTCAGAAGCCGCACAACTTAATAAACTAGTCCAATGCAGTCGTGAATGTGTCACTTACACAGGTCTTCACAGATCTGATTTTTGGATTTAATTATACACATATAAACATCCATCCATCCATTCTCTATACACCGTTTTATCCTCACTAGGGTTGTGGGGGTGCTGGAGTCTATCCCAGCTGACTCGGGCGAAGGCAGGGGACACCCTGGACAGATCGCCAGTCTGTCGCAGGGCTACATCTACAGACAAACAATCACACTCACATTCACACCTATGGGCAATTTAGAGTGATCAATTGACCTCAGCATATTTTTGGACTGTGGGAGGAAGCCGGAGTGCCTGGAGAAAACCCACGCATGCACAGGGAGAACATGCAAACTCCATGCAGAAAGATCCCAGGCCCACCCCGGATTTGAACCGGGGATCTTCTTGCTGCAAGGCGATAGTGCTAACCACTACATCACTGTGCAGCCCCCACATATAAACACTTTAATCTAATTTGTTATCAAAAATGACAAGTCTGAGTTTTATAAATGGTTGTTCAGAGAATAATTTATGGCTGGGACCAGTAACATTCTGAACTTTCATTGGTTCGAACCAAGAAAGCTCGTTGCTTTCCTTGGCTTCCGGTCTTGATGCTAAAATAAACCTGTAGAGTGCTTACAGTAGCTTAATGTGCAGACAAGAAAGTGGTATTAGTCTCTTCAGGTCTCATCTCAAGTCCATTTTTCCGTCCATTCATCCATCCTCTATACACTGCTTTATCCTCACTAGGGTCACGGATTGGCTGGAGTCTATCCCAGCTGACTCAGGCGAAGGCAGAGAACACTCTGGACAGGTCGCCAGTCTGTCACAGGGCTTCATATGCAGACAATCACTCTCGCATTCACACCTACGGGCAATTTAGAGTATCCAATCAACCTCAGCATACTTTTGGACTGCGGGAGGAAGCGGTGTATAGAGAATGGATGGATGGATATTTTTGGACTATGGGAGGAAGCCGGAGTACCCGGAGACAACCCATGCATGCACAGGGAGAACATGCAAACTCCATGCAGAAAGATCCCAGGCCCAAGCCGGGACGTGAACCAGGGATCTTCTCGCTACAAGGCAAAAGTGCTAACCACTACCCCACTCTGCAGCCCCCATTCATCAATTTTATTCTCAAATATTAATGAGTCACACTGGGCTGTAAGTGGCAATTAAACCTCTGTCATTGACTCAAAGTAGAGCATCACAGTAACAACTACAAGGACCAATAACTCTTCAGACAAAGAAGGTTCAGTCACATAAAAATGTGAAGACATTAAACCTCTTTTTTTTTCTATTCAGATGGTCCTGTGGATTACAATCATCTGCCAGTGTCTCTGCGCTATATAAAGAGGAAACAAGGAGCTCTAAAATGGAAGAAAGATTTCCTTGGAACTCAGAAACTCACCAAATTACACTCCAACAGAAACTTCTGGAAGAACCTCAGATACCACATGCCCCCAGTGCCAGCAAGAAGACTTCAGACTGTTGTTTAAACTAAGTGGAAAAATTTCGAAACAGAGATATTTTGTTTACATTAAGACATTCGGGCCTGTTTCCTGGAACTCACTAATTCTTCAGTTCTTCATCTGTAATTCGTCATCATCTTAATTCAGTAACACAAGGACAAGGCCGGAGTACCCAAAGAACAGCCACGCATGCACAGGGAGAACATGTAAACTCCATGCAGAAAGATCCCCGAAAGACCGGACGCAAACCGAGGATCTTTTAGCTGCAAGGTGAAAGTGCTAACCACCAAGCTACTGTGCAGCCCAACATTGTAGACTAACTGGACTGAGCACCTGCACAGTGATTTTCATAATCTGTGTAATAAGGATGGAAAAAACATTTACTGTAATTCTTACTGGAGCAAAACAGGAATGATACAGCTGTGTTTAACAGCTTATTCCTCGGTTCTTGCTTTTTAGATCTACAGGTTTAACACCAAGGACACCAATATTGTCTCTGTTTGTTACATCAATCACAAGAGATGTTTTTCATGCTTAATAAGCTAATGTATGTGTTTATTGTGTGACAATATGGAGTGTCCTGAAGTATTTGAAGGAATATTTATTTTTATATTGACAAGATTGCTGTAGATTTGTACACATAGTACTAATGTTTGTCTTTTTTTAAACTAGAAACTGACATAGGCTTGTATTTACATTGCCTTTTTGATGTACTATTGTATTCTGTGAATATCAACCTTAACACATGTGACCTTATTTTCTGTTGTCTGAGTCTTTGTGACCGAGTGAAATGCACTCATCTTGTAGATAAAGATGAACAATGTTTAAATTAAGATTCCAGTTATTTCAAATTCCACTAATAACAAGGTGCTCTGAGAAAAAGCAGTTTTAGTGCCAAATGTTGATGATTGACTTAATAGTCCTGCCATCAGATCTGTGGCTGTATGTCTCGGACACTCGGATGAAGAGATGAGCCGAGCTGAGTTGGATCCAACGGCAGGGAAGGCTGCCGGACAGACCTGGTAAACCCAAACATGTAGTAAGGGTGAACTGGGAGTGCCTGGAAGAGGCCCCTGTCCGAGGGATTTTTAACTTTCACCTCTGGAAGAGTTTCTCCTGCATCCTGAGGGAAGTTGGGACATGGACTGTGAGTGAGCCATGATCAAAGCCTCCGTTGCAGAAGCGGATGTTAGGAGCTGCAGCCAGAATCATCTGCACCTAATAATGGCATCTAATACAATTGCAATCATACAGAGTTTCTCTTATTTAGAATCACTGGGATAGGCTCCAGCACCCCCCCTAGTGAGGATTAAGCAGTGTATAGAGAATGGATGGATGGATGGATGATACAAATGGGGTGGACAGAATAATGAAAAAAAGTACATTATACAAAATGATGATCATAGTCAAAACCTCACAGTAGACTGCACTGGTTTTTGCTATGTGTACATAATAAACATGGAAGAAATATTTCTCTGTTTTTACGTTCAGCATTAGGTGCATGCATGTTGTTTTTATCTGCAGACTGGGATTCTTAACAGGTCAGTGAAAGCACCTTTATGAAGTCATTCAGGGATTTTCTACCTTAACTCTTCAAAATGCATTTAATGGAAACAGCTCACTAGGTTGCCAGTAAAAAGCTGAGTGTGTTTTGGCTTCTCAGATAACAAAATCTGATGATAAATGTCTGATTTTTAACTAAAGCTAAGAGATAAGGTAGCACTACATTCTGATAAAGCGCCAAAACAGGGTTTACAGATTTGTTAAGCTTCAAAGATGAATGTTAAACTTTTCATGAGAACAATTTTTGGTCTGGCAGATTGTGAAACACCTTGCTTGTCTTTTTGGCTCTTTAATTCATTCATTCATGCAAGTACCTGTTTGGCCACCTCTGGAAAGGACAGCAAGACATCTGGACCAGCGTCCATTCATAACCTGCTCCTTATTTATTATAACAGAACAAATGCAGCACAAACACACAGCAAAGCATAAAGTCGAGGCCACAGGCAGGCTTGGTCAGGAAAAGATAACTTTATTTAGTCTGGGATACATACTCTTGTTATATTCGATTACTTGTCAGATAGAAAACACAGTAGCTTTTCAAAATAAAAGCAAGGTCCATTTAATTAATTATATTTATTTATAGTTTTTTAAGTAAAACACACTTCAATAAATATTTTTCTTCCTTTTTTGTCGGTTTTACAAAAACATACAGTCGACGTTTTGGGGGAACAACACTGGGTTAAAGGTCAGCGGTGGAGACACAACCTAAAATACCTTTAACAAGTGATTTACACAAGTTTGTCCACATCACTATGGCAGGTACAAACAACTCTCTGAATACTCGAACGAATGTTAAAGCGCTATTTGACCAGTGGCCTGCAAAGTTATGTAGCATCACACGCTGAAGAGCACACAGAGCAGCTCTGGGTTAAGACATGTGGGTAACAGATTCACTGCAGCACCTGATCTTTAGCATCTATCAGTCTGCTGCTGTCCATCAATATCACAGCTTGAAGGAGAACTACAGCCTGATGTATTTAGCATTAATGTGTCTATCGTGGCTCCATGGGTCTTGCTAACTTTGCAAACTCCACTTATGTTGTGGAGATCCCTTCAGCTTTTCTAGAAACCACATTTTTACATTAATCATTTCTATTGTTTGCAGTCTGACTGATGTTAAACAGAAATTAACAGCCAGAAACTGCTATGTTGCTAACTACTTTAAGGTTCTACATTAAGAATAGTTGCTGTCAAGCCAGATCCTCAACATATTGATCTCCTGGTATGTTTCAGCAGGTAAATGCAATGCTGGAACATCATATGGATCATTATGAGGATGGTTACAGGCCCACTAAAGAGGAACTGAATCAAACGAAGACTCAAAGGACAGAGACAGAAAGAGAACCAGACTTGCTGAAAGACACCAAACCTCTGGAACCTGTTGGTGTTACTGCATTCACCTGTATCAGATGCCATCAGCTCATTAATTGCCTATGGGTCAGTCGAACCTCCTCCACCTTCTAGTAGCTCAGTAGGAGGTTATCACCACATTCAATGGTGGTGGAGCCACAACTTTGCACTCCCAAAAGATCCACATTTATAGGTTGGAGGAGTTGACTTTGACTCAGAAAACTCAAGTTAAGTCCTGTCTGTAATCTTCATTTTTGACTTCTCTCCTCATTTTTTAACTCAAACCTCATTCTGACTTTTGTTTTAACTTCTTGTTCTTCATTTGCTGCTTTTTTCTTGCTGTTCTGTTGTGTTTTAGGCACCAAAACTACAACTAAATACAAATGTGCAAACTACTTTGTTAAGTTCAGGTGTAAAAATTATTTAAGGATAATAACCAAAACTGCTTGATCAAGTTTTTTAAAAAGGATCATAGTTTGGGTTTAAAAACACCCCCCCCCCCCCCCCCCCCTTTTTTTTACTACATGTTACAAAGCTCCATTTTGGATGTTACCACGGTGATGACTCCATTGGATGTTTTACATGAACTTATTCACACAACTACAGGAGGTTATCATGGTTAGTTTTCTGTTTCTGAATTATCAAAATAGAAGTTAATGCATCCTACTGAGCTACTAGAAGGTGTGTAAGGTTCCTATTGAAATAATCTACAACAACAATGTCCAAGTCATGTGTTGGAGAGGAAAACTGTTGCTGCAAAGAGTGGGACCTGTTGATGGAAGATTTGGGAAAAACCTCCATTTGTCTACAGACGAGAGAAATCCCAGCTGTAGAACTACAACTAGTCAATCTGCAGCTTTGACTAACACTCTGAAGATGATGTTTCACCTCCACAACATCAACTGGAAGAAAAGAATCAGAAGCTCAGCTCTCCATACTCTCAGTCATTTTTGTCAGCTGGATATCTGGTTTGGTTTAACTCCTGCAGCATCACAACATATGGAAACAAACTGGTAGATAAGCAGGTAAGTGATTCGGTCACCTACACACGTGGACAAAATTGTTGGTACCCCTCAGTTAAAGAAGGAAAAACCCACAATTCTCACTGAAATCACTTGAAACTCACAAAAGTAACAATAAATAAAAATGTATTGAAAATTAAATAATCAAAAACAGCCATTACTTTTGAATTGTTGATTAACATAATTATTTAAAAAAACAAACTAATGAAACAGGCCTGGACAAAAATGATGGTACCTCTATAAAAGATTGAAAACTATTTGACCAGAGTGACATGATTAACTCAGGTGTGTCATTTAATTGACATCACAGGTGTTTCCAAACTCATAATCAGTCAGTCTGCCTATTTAAAGGGAGACAAGTAGTCACCCTGCTGTTTGGTGAAAAGGTGTGTACCACACTGAACATGGACAACAGAAAGCGAAGGAGAGAATTGTCCCAGGACATCCGAAAAAAAATGATAGACAAACATCTTAAAGGTAAAGGCTATAAGACCATCTCTAAACAGCTTGAAGTTCCTGTGACAACAGTGGCTCATATTATTCAGAAGTTCAAGACCCACGGGACAGTAGCCAACCTCCCTGGACGTGGCCGCAAGAGGAAAATTGATGACAAATTGAAGAGACGGATCGTTGGAATTGTATCCAAAGAGCCCAGAGCAACCTCCAAAGAAATTAAAGGTGAACTCCAAGGCCAAGGTACATCAGTGTCAGATCGCACCATTCGTCGTTGTTTGAGCCAAAGTGGACTTCATGGGAGACGACCAAGGAGGACACCACTGCTGAAAAAAACTCATAAAAAAGCCAGACTGGAATTTGCAAAAATGCATGTTGACAAGCCACAAAGCTTCTGGGAGAATGTCCTTTGGACAGATGAGACCAAACTGGAGCTTTTTGGTAAGGCACATCAACTCTATGTTCATAGACTCAAAAACCAAGCATACGAAGAAAAGAACACTGTCCCTACGGTGAAACATGGAGGAGGCTCAGTAATGTTTTGGGGCTGCTTTGCTGCATCTGGCACAGGGTGTCTTGAAAGTGTGCAAGGTACGATGAAATCTGAAGACTATCAAGGCATTCTGGAGAGAAATGTGCTGCCTAGTGTCAGAAAGCTTGGTCTCAGTCGCAGGTCATGGGTCTTCCAACAGGACAACCATCCAAAACACACAGCCAAAAACACCCAAGAATGGCTGAGAGAAAAGCGTTGGACTATTCTGAAGTGGCCTTCTATGAGCCCAGATCTGAATCCCATTGAACATATGTGGAAGGAGCTGAAACATGCCATTTGGAGAAGACACCCATCAAACCTGAGACAACTGGAGCTGTTTGCTCATGAGGAGTGGGCCAAAATACCTGTTGACAGCTGCAGAACGCTCATTGACAAATACAGAAATCGTTTAGTTGCAGTGATTGCCTCAAAAGGTTGTGCAACAAAATATTAAGTTATGGGTACCATCATTTTTGTCCAGCCCTATTTCATTAGTTTGTTTTTTTAAATAATTATGTTAATCAACAATTCAAAAGTGATGGTTGATTTTGATTATTTAATTTTCAATAAATTTTTATTTATTGTTACTTTTGTGAGTTTCAAGTGATTTCAGTGAGAATTGTGGGTTTTTCCTTCTTTAACTGAGGGGTACCAACAATTTTGTCCACGTGTGTAGATCCATACTGGAGTTAGCACACTGTCCATTTCCAATGCCTAGTTTTTGTTTTTTCTTTCAGTCAAACTGAAAACAAAAAGTGATTAATGTAAAAATCTGCCTGCCTTGAAAATGATAAGAATTGCTGCTTGTTGAGTTGGCGATTGCAACCTTAGCATGACTTACAGACACAATACACACATTAATTGATAAAAACCAAATTCTCCTTTGAGATGAGCTAGTTGTTTCACTTCTTGGTTTTTAAAGGGAAGCAGGCCACACTGTCGGGGATCAGGGTGCTGCAGCAAGGAACAAATGAGATATTGAACGTCATAGTAAAGCACTGTAGGGAGTGGCTGACTGCAGTGCCTTCTGCAGAGGTAAACACTCGTTTTTCCAATACTGCAACATGAACATATCATTTGGTCGGGTGTGTTGAAGAAGTCAAAGCAGCGACACATGAAGCAGAGAGGCTGAAGGATCGTACCACTGTTTCTTAAAGTTTAGTTTGTTTACTGCCAACCTTCACGAATGCGACTTGTCTCCTGAAGCTTTCCTGGTCATTGCGCACAATGAATCAATTTCACAAAAATCTGCACTTTTTTGGGGGAAACTGAAGCTTCAATATCCAATTTTAGAGAGCTGGTGGTTGCACAGTTTTGAATTTAAAACCCAGACGAGCACAAATGTACAGAAGTAAAACAGATGTCAGGAAGAACCAAACCAAAACACAGCTGTAAATTCATCTGTGTTGTCATTTGCACCTATGGAAAAAAATTATATAGCTGACAAAATTAAACCCCAGCAGGATGAAATGGTCTTTTCAAGCTGACTTCACACCACACAGACGTGAAACTGAAAGCAGTAGCTGCCGGGAAGATATAAAAGCACATTCAACCCTCTAATACTATGGTGTGATTCGCTGTTGCAGGTAAATAATTTGAAGTAAGCAAATGAAAAACGTAGATATGGTTGGTTTGGGTAAGATGAGCCGCTCAGATGTTGTATCTACTGTAAATACAGCATTTACCTGATGAATTATTTTGAGCTCTAAGGACCTAATTACTGAAACCAGACTGTATTCCAAGGTAAACCCATTGACCTTCATCTTTGCAGGTAAAATAAATACCATCAGTGCCTGCCTGCACTGACCCAGTTGTATTCCTTCTGTCAACAGGCACCGGAACCCTGAAAACTAATACTGTGGTTTGTTTTAGTGCTGCATCATTAAAGCAGAGCTTCTCCTCCCTGCAGTGAGCAGATCTCCTGTGATGCTATATTCATATACCAGCCTCTCGAGGGTGGTGGAGATCCTCCGGAGGTGCGTGGTTGGGTCAGGAATCAGGGCACCGTGGTATCGTGACAGACATGAACACACATCCGAAGGCTTCCGGTGAGTCGGAGTTATTAATAGATCGAAACAGCAGGTGCTGCCAAAGTGTCGACTGCGTAAAGCCAATTATGAAGCTCTGCAGGTGTTTCCTACTCAACCAACAACCAAAACCCAGTCCAATACCAGCCCCTTCTCCTTCTCTCATCCTTCAACCTTTGCTCTCTCCCTCTATTATGCGTTTTCTAATTTTAGATGCCCCCCCAGTCTCAGAATAAAAAACACTCGCATGGAAAATGTTATCAGGTCATCTTCCTCCTACGGCAGTGCATCAGCTCAGTCTCTCCTCACCTGGAGCCTCTGGCAGAGCAGCAGCAACAGGAGAGTGGAGAGAATTTATGAAAGAGGTTATTACAAAAGGATGGTTCAGAAAATAGAGCAGCACTTCAGCAGAGCGACTGAATACATGAGGAAATGCTGCTGAAGCCACCAGCTGGGTTGATCAGCTAGAGAGCCGTTACAACATTCAGCCTCGTGTTTCCCCATGTTTTCAGCCCATTAAATGGTCGATAACATCACAGACAGCTTTTATAGGAACCTCCTTCACCTCCTGGTAGGATCTCTATCACCACATTTAATGGTGAAGAAGCAGAAACTTTACACTAACAGAGAGGAACAAAACTCCTCATTTAGACGTTGATTGGGTTTGTGGAGGCTTAAGTGAGTTTCACCAAGAAACATGAGATTAAATCTTGTCTTGGTACATTTTATAGTTTATTTTTCATTCAAGTCTCATTCTGACTTTCATTTTCATGAACGGTTTTTCACTCAGTGTTTACTTTTGATTAAGTTTAGGCACCAAATCTCGGGTACTTGATTGAGTATAGGAACAAAAACTTCTTGGTCAAGTTTAGAAACTAAAACCATTTGGTTAAGTTTCAACAGCAAAACTACTCAGTTAAGTTTAGGTACCAAATTCACCTTGTTAGCTTTCAGCCCCAAACAACACTTTCATAGGTTTAGACACCAAGAATAGTTTAGACAAGAAGAATAGTAAAGTTTAGATACCAAAACTACTTGGTGAAGTTCAGGTACGACTTGGTTAAATTTAGGTACCAAAACAATTACTTACATTTAGGTAGCAAAACTTTACAGCTAAGTTTAGACACCAAAACATCCTGTTTTTTTCTTTTTTTAAGTATGTACCAAAACTACTTGGTTTACGTTTAGGTACCAAAACTAGTTAATTAAGTTAAGCCACCAAAATTACTTGGTTTAAGTTTAAGCACAACACATCTTGGTTTAATTAAGTAGGTACCAATCCAACTTAGTTTAGGTACCAAAACTACTTGGTTAACATTTGGTACCAAAACTTTATGTTTAAGTTTAGGAAATCAAAAGATCTTGATTAAGTTTTGGTACCAAAGCTAATTAATTAAATTAAGCCATCAAAACTACTTGGTTTAAGCTCCATTTGGTATGTTTTTGGACATCTTACGTCATCTTAAATGCAGTTATTCACACCACCACAAGATGTTTCCAATATTATCATGATCACTTTCTGCTGATCAAAGATCAAAATGAACGACAACTTGTCTACTGAGCTAATAGAAGGTGGAAGAGGTTCCTGTTGGCTCGTATGAACATGAATAATTTGCGATGACAACGTCCACATCAAGTTCTTATGTTGCTGTGGTTCCACCTATCTGCCTCCAAAAGGACAGAATAAACATTCAAAATGTCTTTAATTCAAAAGCTTCCTCATGGTGCCTGTTAGCAACACGCCTGCTTTGTTCAACGGTCAGCTGAGATCAAATCAGCTGACCTAAATACAAACTTTTTTGGTCTTTTAAACAACATCAGTCCTATCTAATGAAAACCATTGATCTCAAAAACCACCAGCGGGATTAAGAAGCTTCGTTTCAAATATGTTGCCATCATGACGTGTTAGAAAAATCTGCAGTTGTAGATTATATGTCCACCAGAAGAACAGTGAGGAGGTACTTTCTAATCTGGTTAGCTTGGTCCTGTGCTGAGCTTCATTTCTGTAGAGTTTGGTCAAGAGCACAAAACGCAGAGTTAAAAGAGCAGGTGTTTCCCTGCATTAAGAAGAAGCACGTTTACACTCAAAGGCCGAAAAGAACACTGTCACTGGCATGTGAACACAACCCATGCTGCCTTCAAATGGAACTCGTTTGAAGCATGAACAACATGAACGCAACCATTGGTGTCTAGAAGCCGCCGAGGCTAACCATTTGTATGAAATGTGAAGGCATGAATGAAAGACCACAACCCCATGTGAAGGCAGCATATGAGCCGTGATCAGTAACATCCGCCGGGTGCCATTTTTGTAGTTTCACACATGAATTCTGGAGTTAATTCGATGGTTGGATCATGCAGCGTCAGCATTATTGCTACATCATCAATGCTGCAGGAATCTTTGCTTCCTGAAAACATATACAGACTCATCAGACTACACACAGCAGACATGTAGTACTACAGTATCAACATCCACAACTTCTCCAATTACTGTACCTTGTTTCTCGTGTTTCAGTCGCCCCCTTTACCGAACAAAAGTTCAAACATCATCGGCCGGATGTGACCAGAACCTGTGTGAGCGTACAAGTGCGGCTGGATCGAAAATGTACTCAGAGCTGCAATGGAAGGTCTAGATTTGAGATGTCACCCCTCTAAATCTCCCAGACCTCATTAGTAACTTCAAATATTTTCAGATAAAGTTGATTTTTGAAACTCCTTATGTTCAATAACTTTGGAGAAATTCGATATCTGCTGCCATGTTTTTCAAGTTAGTAGAATAAAAATAGGACAGTGAGGGGAGACTGCGGCCATTTAGGTGTGGAGAAGGTTAATGTTGATGTAACTAGCCTCATTTCCATGTTGCATTTTAAAGTATTGAGTTATAAAAGTAAACGAAAATGGCAAAATTTTGGGGAAAAAAAAGTCCTAAATTTTGCATAAACAGTTGATTGACATTATTTTTGACTTTTCCTGAAAAGTGTTAATGAGCTTCATGTGAGGTGGAAACACCATTTCTGAATACATTCTGATGTAGGGAACATTTGAGCCACATGACTGATCAGCTGTTTCTTTCTCTGGACAGCGTCAAAAATGGCAGCTGTGAAATCTAAAAAAGAATAATTTAAATTTTTATGATAAAAACTTATTCCTGAAGACTTCTCTAAATCGTCTCCAGTGGATGGACAAAGTTTTCATTTCTTCTTCTTCTTCTGTGCTTTTTTGGTGCCATTTTCTGATGACACGACTGAGTTTTTTTGCTTCAAAGCAGTTTATGGAAACATGCATAATTCAGTTTTTGTTTTGTCAGTTTTTCTGCAACATTTCAAACAATCATGACTATTAACTGCCAGTAAATTTAGCGTTATGACCCACCTTAATCTGTGGATATCCTCAGTATCTTAACCCTCTAAACTCTTAGCAGGTTCTGGGTGTTTCTTTGCTCGTGTCACAATTTAACTCACTGTGGGCTCATATTTTATTGCAATATTAAGTCCTACACCTCTATGGAAACAGCTCAACCATGACTAGAAGGAGGGAGAACACAGAAATGTCTTCTATGCAATATGGCACAGATATAATACCATAAATCATAAAAAAGGAAAGTTCTATTTCTTTGACTATTTCTTTTACAAAAACTGGAAAAAAAAAACCTGCAATCAGCATGTATAACATATTTTTAAGTGACCACAGGTGTAACTAACGCTAAAATAATGGCAACCCTACATACTATAAATATTTTAGATATTCTACTCTGTTTTAAATTTATTTCAGTACTTGTCTCCTTTATGTAAACACAGCCTGCAGTTCAATCGAGAAGTTTCACATTTTTGTCACAGCTGAGTCACTAATGACAGAATCTAGTTATTCTAGTTATAAATGTTTATGTTTGGTGAATTTTTAAATGTGAAATAAAGTGATTTTGCTCAAATATCATGATTTTAGGCTTTGATTTGTTTAACCTTCTTCACAGAACAGCATATTAAATTCCAACACGGTTAAAGGAAGTTGAAAATCCACAGATTGTTTCTGGGGTTTTTTTTGTTTTGTTTTGTTTTTACAGTTCCTGGCTGATAAATAGTTTTCTATTTCAATTATGGCTTTTCAACTGCAACAATGAACATAGAATTGTTTAGATTTTTTGTAGTATCTGGTGTGAACTATATATTTTTTGAGAATTTTGAAAAGTGCTTTTGATGAAAATTCACAGTTTTAGACCCACACTAGATTTAGCTAGCTTTCCCTATTGAAGCCCATATCACAGACAAATAGTTTAAAGTTCATCTGAATGCTGAAAATCCAACAATTCTGTCTGTTTTTTCTGGTTTTTGACAGATACATTTTGGTAATTTATTTAAAGATAAGATGCCATTCAAGCGTGCAAATTGGGTTTTGGGGTTCAGAGGGTTAATCCGCTGTGAAACACTAAAAAATAAAAGCAGGATAAAACTTTTGTGAGTTTTAAAAAGACTACTTGCAGCTTTATAAGCACACACAGGTGCCACCATCCCAGGAGATGAGCTGAAACACTGAGGCGGCTCTACATTCACCTCGACTTTTCTCTGAAACCAAACCCCAGCAGGGCCGTAAACATCGCAATGGCCTCGTTGTCACAAAGGTGTCTTCGGTTTCCTCACTAATGAGGGGGAAAAAAGCAGGACCCGTCAAAATGTCCCATGTGGAGCGTCTCTCTCTCTCTCTTCACATCCCCTACCGCAGACATTCATAAAGAGGCTCTGCAAGCCGGACGTTCAGCGATAATGGATGAAGTCACCGTAAGGCTTGAACAGTTAGACTGCTGTGGTGTTGGATAGTCCAGACACCCACTGCTCTGATAAAGGGACAAACTCTGACTCCTCCTCATCGCCGCCATCCTCTCTAATTACTCCTTCCTCATCTCCGGCAGCCGTCTGGACCCGGCGGCGGCTGTCAGATGCGTCCGTTGCCATGAGTGCTGCTTCGGCGGCCGGACAGAGGGTGAGAGGAGTAGTGCAGCTCAGCAGTGGAGAAGGCGGACGATGAGGAGTTGGAGGAAGAGGAGGAGGTGAGTCCACAGGCTTCACAGGCCAGAGCCAGCTGCCTCAGAGCATCCAGGGAATCCATCTTAGCTCCTCGCAACAGATCGCTCTGCCCCTGCAGAACAAATTCAACAGATACATGAGTTTGCCCTGAAATGAACTTCAAGTGAAGCAAAAAGGTGGAAGTTTAGCTTTTAAATTCCAGTGTCTGATTCAGTTTAGTTTAGTTATTCCACTCGTCGGAAGTTGTAAGATGACATTTTAAAGATCCTTTGTGGCATCTACTGCATTAAGAGGAACAGGTCACCTTTTAAAGCAAGAACCACATTTCTGGCCAAAGAAACAAACAACAACTAGAAAAGCACTCAGAGAGCGCATACCTCCGCCATGCCGTTTGTCTGTGTGTCCGTCTGTGTGTGTGTGTGTGTGTGTGTGTGTGTGTGTGTGTGTGTGTGTGTGTCTGTCTGTCTGTCTGTCTGTCTGTCTGTCAACAGCATAACTCAAAAAGTCATGGACGGATTTTCACCAAATTTTTACAGGATGTCCAGAAGAGCAAGAGTAAGAATTGATTAGATTTTGGAGGTGATCTGAATCACCGTCTGGATCCAGGAATTTTTTGAAGGTCGAAGGACAATTGAGAGATGGCCGCCAGGCCATCTCTCAATTGTCCTTGTTAACAGACAGACAGACAGACAGACAGACAGACAGACAGACAGACAGACAGACAGACAGACAGACAGACAGACAGACAGACAGACAGACAGACAGACAGACAGACAGACAGACAGACAGACACACACACACACACACACAGACGGACAGACAGACAGACAGACAGACAGACAGACAAACTCCGGTGATTACATAACCTCCTGGCGGAGGTAATTACAGTGCGAATACCAAATATGAAGAAAGTGTTTCACACTAAACACAATTAAGTTGGACATCAAAGTTAGCTTGGCAAAGGGAGTTCATGTCTTTCCTACCTCTCAAGTATAAATATAAATATCCAAAACCATAACTTGTTTGTAAGAAGGCAGTATTTTGGGAGTATTTTATAGAAGTACACCTTCAAAACCATAACTTGTAAGTTTGAAAGTAGTGTTTTGGGTGAAATGAACATTTGAAACTTTTTAATCTGTTAGTTAAAAAGTAGTACATTTGGTAAAACACATCTTTAACACTATAGTTTGTTAGACAGTAGTATTTCAGTGGAATAAATCTTTAAAATTAAAACACTGCATTACATTTCAAGACTACTGGAACACAGTTTCAGTCTAATAAATGGAAATTATGAGATTCAAATTCAGATTTCATCACAATTTTTTCAGTTGAAAAAATAAATTTATGAGATTTAAATAAAAACTTTAAAGCTATACAATTAAAATTCAAACATGAATGATTCAAATTCAGTTTCCTGTGGCACAAATTTCTTCCCACGTGGTTTAAACACCTGAGAAATGATCCCTGATTGCTACAGTGAAATCTGTAAACAGCTGCTATAAATACTGTAGTATGAATAGAACTACGTGCACTTTTAAAAATTTTTAAAGTACTCTGTTTATTAAGGAAAACAACAATTAACTGACAGTGATGCTATTCACGTTACCAATGGGAGTTACTGCATTCATTTACTGCCCATTTACTGCAAATTAACAGCATGACTAATTTGCTGTGTCCATATCTTTATGTTCGGCTCTTTCTTTCATACCTTAAGTACTGTGATGTTCCAGGTGAAACTCTCCACAGCTTTGTTCAGTTTGCGTCCCTTCAGTCCTTCCTTCTCCCCGAGCCGAGACAGTTCCTCATGGAAGTCCATTCCTGCAAAACAGCATCAGTTTTTATTCAACCTCAGAGCTGCATATACATTTACTATGGAAACAGAAGATGTAGGCAAACAAATACACATTAAACCAATGATAAAAATGCCAAAAAAGCAAAATTAACAACTTGAGGAACTGAAATCGAACACAAGGACACCTGGAGGTGAAATAAGATGGATTTATGTGCCTGAATTGCCTCGAGGATTAAAATAAAAAGGTTTTGACTGTTTGGTTGTTTTTAAATTCAGGTGAAAAATAACTGTCATGATGTTCCTGAACTATTTCTGTTGACTGACAGAAAATGTCTGCAGGCGAGTGTCAACAGCATGTCTTGATGGGAGAGCTGTCACTTCCTGGATTGACATATTCACGGAGAAGCAAAGTGCCTCCTGACATTTAGGTTGCCAGCTAAAGGTCAGCAGTTATCTAAGGCGGCTGGAGGAGCTAAAAATACAGCGTTTGGCTGCACAGCTGTCACACTGTTCAGGAAATCCAACATTAATGATAAGAAAAGATACCTTTATTGATCCCTCAACAGGGAAAACGTAAGGCAGAAGCTAGGATTTATTGCAAACAGTATCTCATGCAGACATACTTTGATGAATATGTGTGAAAATCAGAGCATCTTTTGGCTTTTTTTCTAATTAGAACGAGGACTTGTGAAGCTGTTTACTGACGGAGTCGCTCTCCGAGGAGTTGCCCTCGTTAAGGGTTGCCTGTTAGATGTTTAGATGCTCGTGTTTTTAGGAATATCCGGTGTTTTGCTCACGATCCAAACAGCCTGAGTTCAGCTCGTGTCACCCGTCTTTACCTTCTCTCTGCACCTGAGCGATCCTCTCCTGGACGCCATCTGCGTTCTCAATCAGCTGCTTCTGGGCGCCAATCATCTGGAAAACCAGGGGACAGTTTGTGTTCAAAGTCTGTACAAAAAATGTCCAAAAAATAACCAGAGAAGTCAAATATGTGAAAGGATTGACTTCAGTGCAACTGGATAATACTGAAAGGTTTATACTGGAAGGTTTGGTTGAATAAAGGAACAAATTGATGAGATAATTTATCATCGGAGTACATTTTCAAGGACATTTTAGCTTCTGTGATGTACACGTGTCACTTTTATTTGTTTTAGCTTTGAAGATCATGTTATCTTTAAAAAAAAGCCCAAATTTCATAATTTAACAGATCAAGAAATTTTAAAAGATTCAACAATTAAGATAAGTTAAGCTACATTAAGTTAAGATAAAATAAGTTAAGTTAAGATCAGTGAACTTAAAATAAGTTAATATAAGCCAAGATAAGTTAAGTTAATATAAGATGAAACATTATGAATCCTGAAATGTTTTTTTCGGAAACTCTTGTGCCAGATATTGCTTTGAGAAACAAAATTACATAATATATGTGGTGTCTAAAATATAAAATGCAATAAGACATCAGTACGGCACAATACTGAAATAAAAGCAAATGCAAGTGAACTAAAACAATGCTAGAATAGAATAGTAAAAAGCAATGAGGTAATAAGTGACATCACACATGATAATGAAAAAAATGTAAATACTATAATGCACATGAAAAATGAAATAAAAATGAAATATCACATATAATAACAGTATTGTACATGAAACTGAAATATTGCACATGTATTTAAAAAGTTGCAAATGAAAATGAAGTATTAACCTGGGAAATAAAAATATGAAATATTGCACATGAAATGCAGAAATTAATACAGCACAAAGTATTGAGAAGTAATAGTACAGTGATATTGATAGTACTGTTTAGATTCAAAGAAAGAATCCTTCAGTTTTCCATCTTCCCATAGTCCCTTGAATGCATCATGGGTGATATCTGGTTTCATTGGGTGAATCAACCAAATCTGAGTTTAAAGTCAAAAAAATCACTTTATTCTCTGTATCTAATTTACAACTAATTCAACAATAATTTAAGTTTAAAAGGTTCTATATATTTTTTAATTAACACAACTGAGCACTCTAATGTGGACATTATTTATAGTTTAACCTGTATTTTTGTTCTTTTTATTTTTTAAAGTCAACATCTATCCATCACCTACACACGGCTTAATTCTCATTGGGGTCACAGGGGGCTGGAGCCTATCCCAGCTGACTTGGGGCAAAGGCAGGGGACACCTGGACAGGTCGCCAGTCTGTCGCAGGGCTACATATGCAGACAAACAATCACACTCGCATTCACACCTACAGACAATTTAGAATAATCAATTAGATATTATCTGTAATTTAACAAAACAGGGTCAATCTGTAACATATCAGCAAACTGTAAATAAATAAACTGTTGATTTTCCTACAGTGTGTCTTCCTGACATGACGGACCTGCTGGGTTCAACTACACTGACACGTCAACACGATGTTAGAAAGACGATCACTGTGAGGTTTGCAGGTGTAAATAAGTGAAACAGGTTCAGTCCTGATCTGATGGTAGAGGAGAAGCAGCCATAAAGTGTGTCTGAGGAGGCGTTTGGTCGACTGTTTCATGGATGTCACCTCCGAGAGTCTCCCTGCATGTGCACAGTGTTCAGTATCAGAGGACAGAATTAAAATACTCCTGTTCATCTGAAGGAAATAAATAAACAGAGATGATGAATATGAATATTATGTGCATCACAAATGCACTGGAAAAAAAAGTTATTGTAACAAGTAAATGGTGAAAATAACAGCAAATATCTGCAAAATAATGATATTTTAACTGACCTAAATGCAGTAAAACTGACTAGTTTAGTAGAAGCAACTTATTATTTACAGTTTTTCTTTTGTTTTGTTTTATAGTCCACATGTAAATTAAGACTTTTTTCTATGATTTTATTAGACACTTTTTTTTTCATTTTTCAAATCTCAATCTCATTTTTTCTTTCTAATAATTTTTTATTTATTTTTTGCTAAATTAAATACAGTAAAATAACATAATTTTACGTCAAACACAACAAAACAAATGACTTTGGGAAAACACATATTTGATGTGGACAATATTTACAAAAGTATTAAAAAGTATTAAGTAAAAAATATTAATTTGCATGTTCACTGGAAGAACCATATTAAAATAGGAGGATTTTTGGCAGAGTAGGACACTTTACATCTGCATTTATACATACTTCTATTTATTTTATCTTTATAACTTAGTTTTGTTGGAATTACGTACATTCTGATATTTTCACCGCAAAATATTGGTTCATTTTATGATAAAGGAAAAACATGGCAAATATCAGATTTTTTAGTGTACCCTTAAAGAAAAAAAATACTGTCACTCTGGTAAATTCTGTTGTTTTTTTCTATATTATATATTTTTTAGTTTTATTTTACTGGATTTTATTTTACTTTCGATTTATACTAATATTCTGTGCTGTCTAATTGTTTACCCCTTTAGATATTATTTATAATTCACCAAAAAAGAGAAAATCAGTATTTTGTTTTTTTACTTGAGAATTTTTCTAATCCTAGTCTACAAAATATTTCTTTTTTTCAGTGACTTTAGCAGACATGAACAGTAATTTATGATTATGATTTAATGATTTGCCACTTTTGAGTTCCTAACATAGATTTCTTGGTGTGATTTGTGATTTTGAAGGAAATAAAAGGAGAATGAATCTTCTAGCTGGGAGAAAACAGTGCTAACCACCGATCCACTGTGCAGCCCCATGCAAACACTATTTTTTTTTGTTTTCTTTTTAATTGAACACTGGAGAGAGGTCGGGCTGCATTCCCCATCTCAGTACTTAAGTGTGTTTTTAGTTTATTTTTATGTTCTCTACATGTTTGCATCTTCCTGCTGCAGGATTAATAAAGGCTTATCTTATCTCCCAGCATGTTTTTGTGTCTCTCACCGTGTCGTACGCAGCCAGCAGCTTCCTGGTTGGCTCCGAGAGGCTGACCAGCGGCTCCAGACTCGGGTAGCCCTCCTTCAGCACCATGGAGGCCCCCATGGAGCCCTCGGGGCTCTGCAGCCTGGTGGCCAGGCTCTGGATGCACTGCTTCAGCTTGGCCACAGTGGGGAGCCCACACTGCTCTTTGAAACTGGTCGTGGTGCTCTGAGAGGAGGAAGAAGAGGAGAAGAGGGGGAACGGTTTTAGATCAGATGTACAGTTCCGGCTGTAATACTAAGCTGGGAAAGGTCAAAAAAGGCTGCGTTCACATTCACTTCCCCTCAGCCGTCTGCCGTCTCTCCTGTGAATTAAATCAATATGGCAGTCATTGCAGCGTTTAATCCGGTGAAATCAGCCTTAGCTTAAGCGCATTTGGCAACAGAGGAGACAATATGGCATAAATGTGGAAAAAAATCACAGAATTTAGGGTGCTTTTTTTAAAGCCGCTGCAGGTGCATACATCTGAGAGAAAATAGCTGCCGTTCTGGGTCATCTCATAATACAAGGTTTATGTTTTTTGCACATATGAGCGTATAAAAACGCTATTTTCCAGCTGGCAGAGCCCTGAGTGTCTGATTATCACGGCCCACCTGTATGGAGGTGACGTGATGGACGATGAGCGACTGTGGCAGATGAGGCCACAGCTGGACTCGAGGCAGATGACGGGACAATGAGAGCGAAGCTCCGGATTAGAGGACGTTTGTGAATGAGTGGTGTGACTGAGTGGGAATTAGTGTGAGAGTGTGTATGTGTGTGTGTGTGTGTGTGTGTGTGTGTGTGTGTGTGTGTGTTGGGGGGGGGGGGGGGGGCGGCACACGAACTGATTGGTAGGATTGGCTGGTACACGAGACGATGGGGATTTACAGGATTGCTGCATCAGTGTCATGTAATGTGTCGATTTTTCAGGTGAATTCGCCAAAACCGGACATTCACTGTCAGTTATTTGATCCATCAAATAAGCACAATAAAAAAACATCAACAATTTTTAACATGTTTGAATTTTTCTTACTGCTATTATACAGATTCCTTCCTTTTGTTAGTCAGAACAATAAGTATTAATTTACATGAAAAAAACCAATCTGTTTTTTTAATAAATAATCATTTGTTCGTTTTCAACTGTTTAATTCAAAATTACAGATTTTACTTTTCTTTTTGTAGCTCAATAAAATAATCACAATTTCTTCAGATATGTGTTGTTATTTGATTTGTAGTGTCAAAATCTGTATTTTTTAAAAAAAACAACAGTAATTAATTATTGTACAACATTACAATGTTCGACCATAAAATCCACCAATTTATACTGTAATAAAAAATATCTTGCTTTTATACATATTTGCTGTTATTTGAAAGAAAACAATGTATTATAAAAATTAAATAGTGATCTTTTAATGGTTATCCTACAGAGTTCCCTATTTTGTGAAATTATAGAAAATAACTACTAAAATGACAGAAAAAAAGGGTATTAATTTTATATGTTGACTGTAAAAAAAACAAAGAAAAAAACATGCTAAAGCTAAATAAAGTCCACATCAAAAATCCACATTTTTACAAATCATAATACGTTCTGTTACAACATTTGATCTTATTACACTATTTTCTACAATCTTTAAATATTTGCCATTATTTGAAAGAATAGCTCCACATGAAAAAGACTGAAATGTGATAAATCATTTTTTGACTCTTATTTTACAGATTTCTCTTGTTTTTGTCTTTTACTTTTGGACAATATCAAGTAAAGTTACAAAAAAATGTGTTTATATGTTAAAACAGGGAAAAATTGAAAAATACTATTTTTTAATGTGGACATGATTTACAGTTTTCCTGCTGGCAGAGCCCCAAATGTCTGATTATCATGGCCCACATGTATGTAGATGATTTACAGTTTGGGATTTTTTAAAAAAAATGCTTGACATGCAAATAAATACTTTTTTTCTGTGATTTTACTAGTTACTATCTGTAGTAAAACAAAATAGGAAAATTTTGTAAAAAAAAAAAAAAAAGGAAGTATTTTTGCTGATTTAAATACAGAAAAAACTTGTGTACTTTTACAGTCAAAAATTGTAAAATTATAAATTATTATTTGTAAAAAAAAAATACAGATTTTCGATGGGGACATATTTACATTTTTGGCTTGTCCTTTCACAGTCACACACAATTAATAGTTTTTTTTTTCTATGATTTTACTAGTTATCATCTGTATTTTCTCACATAGAAAAATCTGTAGAATTTACAGATACAAAAATAATGAAATCCTTAAAATATACATTTTTTCTTTCAAATAACTGCAAATATATGTAAAACAAAGATTTTTTTTGCTGATTTAAATTCAGAAAAAAGTTGCATAATTTTACAGCCCAAAGTTGTAAAATTATAAATTATTATTTGTCAAAACACTGATTTTTGATAAGGACAGTATTTACATTTTGGCTTGTTCTTTTACAGTCAACGTATAAATAAATACCTTTTTCCTGTCTGCATTTTTTTCCACATAGGAAAAAATTGTAAAATTTTAAAGCAGTAAGATATAACGAAATCCTTAAATTACATATTTTTTCTTCGAAATAATTGCAAATATATGTAAAACAAAAGTATTGTTTGCTGATTTAAATATTGAAAAAAATGTCTAATTTTATGGTCAAACATGGTAAAATTATAAATTATTATTATTATGTAAAAAATAAAGATTTTTGATGTGGACATTATTAACATTTTTGACTTGTTCTTTTACAGCGAACATGTAAATTAATACTTCTTTTCTGTGATTTTACTAGATATTATCTGTATTTTTAAAAATCTTTTATGAATAGGGAAAATCTGTAAAATTCCAGTTTAAAAAAATATAATCCGTAAAATACACATTTTTCCCCAAATAAGTACAAGTATGTGTAAAACACAAATCTTTTCTGATTTGAAAAGAACAAAAATTGGTGGAATTTCTGTCAAATATAATGAATTAGTAAATGAATGAATGTGGACATTATTACATTTTTGGCTTGTACTTTTACAGTCAACACATAAATTATTATTTTTTTCTGTCATTTTAGTGGTAACCTGTATTTTTTATTGTGTAAATAGGGGAAATCTTTTAAATCGTAGTTTAGATAACTGCATAGACATTTTTTTCTTATTTGAAAACTGTAAAAATTAGTGGAAGTTCTGGCTAAACAGTGTAAAATAATGAATTACTAATTGTAAAAATACATATTTTTAATATGGACATTATTTACAGCTTTGGCCAATTTTGATTAGAATTAACATGCAATTTATTTTTTTCTCTTTGAATTTACTCGTTAATGTCTGTATTTTAAATATGAAAACATGGGAAACTTGTGTACTAAGAGCAGTTGGGTCCACATCTTCAAGGCCATGCAGTACATAAATTATATATAATAATAATATAACATCAGATCCACAGCAGAGAGCTTCTCTTCACCCTGCCCACCCGTACGTGTTGGTATTCAACGATAAGCTGGTGGGTGCTGTGCGACCAGGTTCTATTTTCGCTGGTATTTATAGAAGCTGTATAATCCTCCTCCACTCTTCTCACTGACTCTTCTGTTGTCGCTGCCTTCCTCCTCCTCCTCCTCCTATTCAGCCCACTGAGAGTCTCAGGTAGAGTCTAATTTCAGCACCATCATGTAAGAAACTCCTACTGAAAACCAGACATCTTATTGACACTGGGTCAAACCAACTCACGTCTACGTGTCCAGTGGAAATAGTTTTTCTGTGTTTGTCCAGGTTTTGTCCCCAAACACAATGAATATGAATGGAACTGTGTTTGTGCTCTCTTTCCAAAAGCACATTCAGATTTTGCACTTGTGGAACATCTCTGCAGAGACATTATCTGCAGGTTAGCTCACAATGAAGTGCTCTGCTGTCTTTTATGGGTCAGTCAGCCTTGTTATTACGTTTCAATCTTAAAACCAGCCATTTTAATACATTTCTCAGCAAAACAATTATAGTACACATCAGGAGTGAGTACATTCCAGAGCAATATCTGCTAAATGTGACGGAAATCCAAATTGTATAACTTCTAATTAAGAGTAGTGACGTGAAAACTATGTCCTGGACAAGTATGTAGGCAGATTTTAATCCAATAGAGCAGCTAAACAGATAAATAGATAAAACAAATATAATTGAACCTCATGTTCTCCTGTGTATCTTTAATGAAGTCAATCTAAACTGTTCTGGAGGTAATGCAATTACTGTAACGTGACACAAATTTAAATCAGGTGACATTTATGTGACATTACACAGGAGGGTACTCACTTTTGCTGTGTACTGTGACTCTCATAGCCACAGAACACTACAGAAAATGAATCTGAAACAACTCAAACACATTGTTTGACTTTAAAAAAAAACACAATATCTACACATGAAACCATGAACAGCAGCACCGTGTATTCTGGGTCATTCCACCTCAATTCTTCAAGTTTTAAATAACAGTTAATTCCTGATCATCTCATATTTGTCTGATTTCTTTCCTGTGTATGCTATTAAGTAGAACCTATGTAGAATTTTTTGTTACATGTGTTGTAATTTTTTGAGTAAAAAATTCTTAAAGACGGTAGGGTCATGGTGATTTTTGCATCTTTTTTGTGCGCCAATCTTTGTATCAAGATTTAAAGTGCTATAACTTTAGAAATAATGTATATGCAGTCCTCAAATTTGGCAGGTTTATTGACATGTCCATCTGGTCTTCAAAGTGCAACCCTGCTTTGATAGACTAATACAAACCAGTTACTCGATGGTGAAAATTTGGCCAAATATCCCACCAAACAACCATAAAACCTTCATTTTTCTCCCCATAAGGCTGATTTTTTCCCCCTGTGATTGGCACAAATAGGAGCTTTAAATATGTAGAGTACATTGCCAGTCAGAGGCTCACTTTATGAAGTTATTTGTTGCATTTATAGCCAGTATGTGAACATGCATCAAGCAGGTATGATGGTGAAACCAGTTACATAATATTGCTATTGAGCTAAAAGAAAAATCATGGATTTCGAACTCATAGTGCTTTAAAGAATTTGATGGAAAGTGGTACCTTAAGAAATTCCAGCCATATATACATATCAGTGAGCATGCAAATTTTCAAGACTGTAGGTACTACATTTCCCAAGTCATAGCACTTCAAACGCTGACCCATATTATTGGGTAATATTGGCCATAAATGCATTCTACAAAAATTCTAACTGGCACCATACTACACCTTCATAAAAACTCACATTGGTGACAACTGCAGGGAGAAAAATCATTTTCTTATGGTGACAATGAAGGTTTAATGGTGGAATACTGGAGTAGACAGAAATATTGAAATTTTCACCACATTTGCACCATCGTTTAACTAGTTTGCCTTATTATATTAAAGCAGGGTTGAACCATTTAAAATCCTCTGTACATATCAATGAACCTGCAAAATTTTTAGGACTCCAGCTACATAATTTCTCATGTTTTGGCTCTTCAAACATTGATCCACAGATTGGCATGAAGAAAATTATGCAAAAATCTACATGATTCCACCTTCTTTATGAATTTTGAACTCAAAAACTATTGTTACCTATGGATCCAGATTGTACACATGGTCAACAATCTTACATAACTCTTCCAGTTGGGACATAATCAGAATGGTTTCACCATTGAATACATGAATACATATTTAAATATTGGCCAAAAAACGTAATGTTAAGATTTTTTTCTCATGAAATGTGACTGACTTGCACCAAATTCTACATTATTGAAGCTCCAATTTGTGCCAATCACACGGAAAAAAAAATCTGCCTTTTAGGTTTAAAAATAAAGGTTTCATGGTTGGTGGAATATCAGAGCAGACAGAAATATTGACATTTTTACCAAATTTGCATCATCATGTAACTGGTTTTTATTATTCTATCAAAGCAAGGTTGCAAAATTGAAGACCATCTGTACATCAATAAACCTGCATTATTTCAGGATTCAAGTTACGTAATTTCTCAAGTTATGGCTCTTCAAATACTGATGCACAGATTGACACGAAGAAAATGATGCAAAATCCACTTTTTTTAAACTCAGGAACTAATAATACCTATGGATCCAGATTTTACACATGATGAACTCAATCAATATTCACCAAGTTGAAGATGGTCAGGTATGTGACATTTGGTGAATTGACCCTCCAGTAATTACTTCTACTTACCTGGGCATCCTCCCTCAGGTCCGTGGCCTCCTTCAGGGGTGCGCTGGCCGGTTTAAAAGTCTCGTCCACCACCTTGATGCCGGTGTGCCTCAGCGTCACGTACTCCCTTCCTCGCCTGCCCACCCTCCTCACTGACAGGCCTCTCCGGTGGGCCTTCCCGCCTCCCCGTCGGTTGGTGACGGCCACGTGGACGAACAGGCTGGTGTGAGGTAAGGGGTCTCCTGCCAGACCCAGCAGGGGCACGTTGCGGTAGCCGGGCTGAAGGCACTCGAAGGCCACGCTGTACTGGCCAATGAAGTCGTCTCCGATGTAGTCGTCGTCCAGAACGACGAAGCGCAGCAAAGCCAGCTCCGGCATGTTGACCTGCAGAGGAAAAACAAACAAAATAAAGGCTTTTTAAAAACTTTATCTATGGCTTGAATCAATGACATAGAATAATAGTACTTCATTGGTTTGTGTTTTTACACTGATAACAACTAATCAATACTCAAAATTCTTAAGTATGTAGATATAACTGTGTGATACTACACAGCATGGTTCAGAAATGGTGTACAGAGGTTGTTGGAAGATACATTTAAGATGGTGAAACATCTTTGTAGAACATGTACTGTACAGAATAGTGTTACCAACAGAGGCTGTAAAATGTCAGTAGTTAAATACTTACCACCATTTTTTTACATGATTGATTTCTTTATTTTCGCGTCATGCACACAAACGTGCCCAACACTCATGGGTTTACAAGACACCAATATACCAGCACTGCAGCAATACATCCAAAGCACACATTATTCTGCTGCTCAGTTCTCAGACAAAATAAGTTGCCTTTTATCCCAGGCTGGCAAAGAAACTCTGCAATGAAAAAGGTTTCACTTTCTCAAACATAACTCAAGAAATCCAAACAAACAGAGGACATCGTCCTAAAAAGCACCTCCCTGATATCTTCGTATACAGGTCAGTGAAACATAAAATGAACTTCATTCTCAACTTCACCTAAATTACACAGCAAACATAGTCTGTCCTTCTCTGGAGTAGCATTAAACCTCCCAGTCTCTAAAGCTAATGGTAATGCTCCTGAGCCTAACTGTGGACATAGGCGTCTCTGTCTTTTGATTAAAATTATACTTCATTTAAGGTTCCACACTGTATCTATCCTTTATAAGACAATAAGTTCACAATTTTGGTCTTTACCAAATAGACCATTTTTCTCTAAACTAAGAAACATATTACTTCTCAACTCCTGAATATCACAGAAGAACCTATTATGAACAACAAATGATGAATTGTTTAAATGAAATGAAGATTTTTGCTCATTTGCCCAGGAGTGACGATTGGAGATGCCCCAATTAAATATCTTTTTTTGAGATTCTCTGATTGGACATCTTGACCAGTCTATTCCAAAGGTGAAGCATTTGGCATTTATGTCTGATGTTTGGAGGTTCCTATCCCATATCTTTACATTACTGATGCCTGTAGGAAAAATGTTGAACATGTTTATTCAAGGAATTTCTGTAAAGCAAAAATATATATATATAAGAATTTCAACTGTGAAAAGAAATGGTAAAAATAAATAAATAAATAATTAAAGAAATCCAACTTTTTAGCATTCATGATTTATGGCATTATAAATCAAACACATCAGATCAAAAAAGCAAATGCAGCATGGCTCAAAAATGGCGAACAGAGGCACAAAATCCATTCAGCACGGTCAAAGATCTTTCTACAGCTGATGTGCAGAGTTGTGTACAAGCACAGAGTTAAAGTGACTATAATAACTTAATTACTAAAAACAGGCCATTGAGTTATCTCTAATTCTAATCATGGTTGTACTGTTTCCACAGAGGTGCAAGACTTTATATTGCAGTGAAAAAATTATTAAATGATGAGGGAAAAATGTGACAGTAGCAACTTCTTTTACCTCGAGCGATTCTTGTGTAGGTTGATTTATTTGTTGTAAAATTTCAAATTCTCTCATTATTCTTAATGTTTCTATTTTTTAATATCCTTTTTCTTTAATTAACTGTATTGTAAATGAGGTTTATGTAACTCAGCAAATTGTTATTCTCATTCTGACAGCAGATTCGAATGCATAAACAACCCTTATTTTGAAAAGACTGATGCTTTAATGACAAATGAGTGTGAAAATCGATGAGTGCAGCTTTAATTACCTGCTCAGAAACACACTCGTCTCTCCTTCGGAGAGGGAATCAAGCTTGTTGCTTAAATCTCAGACTGAACCAGCTCATCTAATTGATCATCTGATCTTTGAGAAGCTGAATGTTTTGTCAGACCGCATTTAAATGCATCTGTACATTATTTATGCTGCTCCTGGGTTGAAAGTATGAAGGCAGCTCATATTAGCGGCAAAAGATTCACTTCATTAGATGTTTACAACAGCGAAACACGATCACAGCACTCATCTGTAGACTGTTTTCTGTCGAATGCCACTCACAGCAGCATTAGTGTTAATTATCTGGCACAATGAAAGAGCATCAGCCGTGTGAAATATTACATTTCAGCTTCAGAGATGAGACCACTGACACATGTAAGCACAGATTATCTTCAACACAAATGGACAAATTAAACTGGGAGTGTGTTCTCATTCTGTGAGGATGGAAAACACATTTCACAATACGACCTTATCAGCTGATGTCTCACACAAAGAAACTAATTTTATGTTTGTTTTATTTCTTGAGCTTGTTGGGTTCAATTTGGTCTTCTTTTTGAAAAAGTCCCAATGGTAGCTTAAAAATAAAAGCGTGGTTGTGCAACAAAGAGTTTTCTTATCACCGTAGCACTTTAAAGCCGACAGTATCACCTCAATGTAAACATGCTGC
Source organism: Acanthochromis polyacanthus (assembly GCF_021347895.1). Classification (NCBI taxonomy): domain Eukaryota; kingdom Metazoa; phylum Chordata; class Actinopteri; family Pomacentridae; genus Acanthochromis; species Acanthochromis polyacanthus. The sequence goes on along the minus strand of NC_067126.1, from coordinate 11,790,413 downwards.
TGTTAGCACCAGAGCTAACGTTACCTATGACAGTCCTGGTACCAATGGTGCAGCCATCTCATAATAGACCACTTTTAAAGACACTGAAAGTGTCTGAGTTCACAAAAAGTCTTTAAATGTTGAATATAATTGCTATAATTGGACTTAGAGATTGCAGTAATCTGTGAATGTAGCAGACAGATGAGAAATGCACAGATAAATATAAATGAAACAAACATTTTTGTTGCTCAAGTTCACGTGTTTCTATTCATCGATTCAGTCATCAACTAAAATTTATTTGAATTGAAAAACTTTGCTTATTGAGTCACATACTATTTGACAAAACTTAGATTAATGGCAATTGATTAATTACAAAGCCTCTAGTTAATTATCTTTTTTATTGCATCCCACCACTAAAAGAAAGGCAATTTTCTCTATTCTTTTGTCATGTTATAGTATAAATAATGGTTGAACGAATGAATGTATTTGTGTGGTTTTTCTCATTTAGCTGCTCAATCACAAATAATAATGATACTGCTGAGGAGAACAGAGATAATTACTGGCTAGCTACCTGCACCTTTCCAAGAAATATCTGATAAAGTCACAAAAATTGTGTCTGATTCTGCTTTTCCAAACCCTCTGACCTCAACAGACACATTTTTCTAACCTTAAAAAACCTCAAACGGCCCTTTGAAGCTGCGACGGCCACCCAAAATATCCTCCTGACACAGAAGTGTCCCCACGAGGACAGTTTTAAATCAAAGTTTATTCAGTGCGACACATCCAGACATGACACAGAAACTGGCCGGATATCTGTGTCATGTTTGTAGCAGGAAGCAGCATCAATCCATCATTTCCAATCGAGAAGGAGAACAAACTCGCCTTAAGTCAGATTGTTTACGTCTGTGTTTGTGTCGACACCAACAAACAATCGTAAAACCAGATGAAGTCTTCTGGCCTGGAGGTAAACGGCACAGCCGACACGCTGCTTCCATCATGAATATTGAGATTACACTTTGCGTGAGTCTGAATTTGTGTTCTGTAGCATGTTTAGTAGAATTTAAAACTCTGTCGTTGTGAACGTCGTGCAGGCGCAGCAGTGAGGACACTCTTTTGTTCCACACAACAACAAAACCAGCAGGTCAGTTATTCATTCAGCTCAGATTCATATTCATTAGCCTCAGTGGCTTCAACCCAATTCAGAGGCAGCTGCATTTGAAGGGCACATTGTATAAAGATTCAGCATTCAGAGGAGCTACAACTGATACTGATGAACCATTTAATGTTTAAAAGGGTGTCAGTAATACTTCAGAATTAGTGGCTCATTTATACACTGGTTGATTAGCAGCTATTAGCCCAATAATAGCGTCCAATCCTGTTCATACAGGTGTGCAGAGCACCATCTGGATTACCAGTCCAGTCTTCTAAAACATGGGTTCCTAAATAACTAAATTGCATTTTTAGTTCCAATTTCTGTTTATGAATGACCACAAATATGTTACTGAACCATTTTTAAACTTGTATTTTACAGGCTTTACTCTTTTGTTTAATTAACTAAAATAACATCAAACAGTGATTCATTCAGCTACAATGTGTGACCATAAGAATAGACTGTGTCCTGTATTTAAACAATCAAAAAACAATTATTTTGGTGATATTTTCTATTGGTTTTACTACATTACAGTTTATTCAGGGAGTCTTTCTGCAGCAAGGCAACAAGCCCAAACATTATCTGAGGCAGAAGATGGCTGCATTTCTTAGGTGTGTCTCTAGAACTCTTGAAAGTCGGCCTTGTCGACCTGTAATGATGTTTTTGGTGTTTAAACTTCAAAGGAAGCAGCTTCATAATTGGGAGGGCTGAAGGTTTGACTCTGAGGTAGAAGTGTCAGGCAAAAAAAAAAAAAAGCATTTACACATAAATATACACATTTAATGACATGCAGAGTGGTGTTAATGTGAATAATTCACAGATCTGTGTTCTGGTTTGAGGGGGAGGCTGCTGATGGCTGAAGGAGCAGAAACATGTCACTCGCTGCCTCCTCAGGCCTGGACTCTTCTAAAGAATAAACTTCCTGTCCGTGGGTGTACTCTTCCACTTCTATCTCAGAGAGAAAAAAACATCATTTCTAGTCTTCAGGAGTGAGGACATCTTTGGAAACTTTGGGACTGGGCTTCGAAGTGCTGTTGGAGTCTAAAGAATTGGTTTTAAAGCCTGAAATCAGGATTTTTAAAAAAACATTTAAGCTTTAAATTCATCAAATATGATTTATTCAGCAACATTCAGAGAGAAAATAGCATGTTTTTGAGGCAGTTTTTTAAATTGTGGTTTAATTTACTCAAATATGATAAACATTGTTTGTCAAATGGTCAGAAATGAAAGGAAAATGATGGATTTTTGTTCCTAATATGGTTTGTCACTCCCCAAAGGCCGATTCTGAGCAGGGAAATAAACATGAATGAGACAAAAGTGCAACAAGACACGAAACTAACTACCCTAATGATATGAAATGATCAATATCACAAAATAAAAAAAAACTTAAAATAGACCTAAAATAATGTAGTCCCATCTATAAGTACAATGATGAGAATATTTTATAAGAAGCCTTTAAATGTGATAAAGTTGCTACCCTAAATCATTTAATTGATTATTTGTCAACTGTTAAATTTATTGCCAACTTTCTCGGTAATCAATTATCAATTATTATAAAAAAATCTTTTTTTAAACAAACAAGTTTGTTCTTTTATATTTATTGACCATAAAATTACACTTTTTTTTACTGTATATAAATTATCACTTAATATTGTTATTGCACAGATATTTACCCCTTTTTTTAAAGAAAAAGTATGTATATTAATAACTAAGGAAATGGCAAAAAATCTATTAAATGATATTTTACATCATTTCTCCCTTTGATTAATTGCACATTATTTAGTTTAAAGAAATATATGTTGACTGTATAAGAAACATGACAAAACTGTATATACATGTTCACATTAGAAATATGCATTTTCAAAAATAAAAATTGTTCTTTTATAATGTGAGAATACACAAATACAAAATATTTTATTTTATTTTAAATTTTTTTTAAAAATCCTGATTTTACAGTTATTTGCCAGTATTTGAGACAAAAATCTTATACTAAGAACTGAAAATTTGTAAATAATGATTAAAGTAATTATTTAAAAAAATCATTCTAAAAAGAAAAATGTAATTTTATAGATTTTCTTTGCTTTGATAAATTGCAGAAAATCAGCAACAAAAACAGGGAAAAAATAATCATAAAGCATTTGTATTTTTACAAATGATTATTCTTTTACAATGTTTGGCCATTACGTTTCACTGTTTTATTCTATTTAAATCAGCACAAAATGTTCTCATTAAAATATCTGCCATATTTTATAGAATTTTTGAAAACTGTTAGAAAATTATTTTATCTGTTTTGTTGAATGACAGCTAATCAAGTAAAAGAATCACAGAAACTATTAAAGAAAAATGCCTCAATTTACACGTTGGCTTTAATAAAACAGATATCACCAGATTGCTGTATTGCTGTTGTATTGCTAAAAAATATAATGATTTTGCAGATATGTGTGGTTCTTTATCTAGTTTTTGAATGCTACTGTATTCCATGTTTTTGTCACATTTTTAGTAGCACATATTAAGTGTTGCGTTTTTTACAGTGCAGATCTCTGGTTGTAAGGATGTATAGCCCCCTCCATAATTATTGGCACCCCTGGTTAAGATGTGTTGAAAACCTTAAAATAAATTCAATTTTTATTGCAGAAACAAACCCTCACACTGAAAATTGTTGAAAATTGTGTTGTAGGAGAAGATTAGGTGCTGCTTTGTTGGCAAAAGGGGGTTGTACAAAGTTTTAACATCAGGGGTGCTAATAATTGTGGCACACATGATTTGATGTAAAAGAATTATTTCTTAATGTGTGATTTTTTACCCATTGAATAAATGCACTTTAATTAAAGGTTGAATTTTCCTCTTTTTTCCATGGTGGTCCTATATTATTTAGAAAAAAAATGAATTTATTAGAAGCTAAAGAGCACATCTTGACCAGGAGTGCCAATAATTATGGAGGACGCTGTAGCTCTGCAGAAGCAGCTGTAGTGGGGAAATAAAGTCAGACTGAGAGGCAGCCACTTAATTTCTTTTCTTGTTTGAGGGCCAAACAAGCTGTAAATATGTTTCATGGTGAGGTGGACAGAAAAAAATGCCTGGACAGGTAAGAAGTAGCATTTCTGTGGGAGAGAATAACTCCCTTTGGCGTCGAGTCTGGGTTGTATTGTTCCCGTTCTCTCACAAGCTGCCAGCGAGGACTTAGCAGTGGGAAGAAAAGTCGAAGCTTCATGCACGGACAAGCCGACCAGGCATACAGTCATCCAACAGACTGAGTGTCTGTAAGAGATGATGACTACAATCACTCTGGTCTTGACTCTCTTTTAACCATTTTTCAGCAGCAAGCGGTGACACCTAATTCAATCAGTTTGAAACAGAAACGCTCTCCTGCTAAGACAGACGACAAAGCTCAGGACATTATCTCTGCTCTTTCTTCATCCCCACGTCTGCAGTCCGGCCTGACAGATGATAATGTGCTCACAGCTCCGAGCGCTCGCTAAAGGAAACATCGTGGCTTCTTTATTATCGCCTTCCACTGCATTAAAGTTTGTTTTCAGACCGTAATGTTTTATGGAAAATGCAAATAAGAGAATCTCTTAAAATAAATAGAAGCTCTTTTTTGTGAATGGATTTACATAATACAGTGTTGAGAAAAACAAACATCTACATGAGGCCGTCCCCGTTAGGATAAGCAGCAAATGTCTGAACACAGAAACACTGACTTCATATTTTTGGAGCACTGGGAGCAGAGTAGCACTGCACAAAGAGCCTGGTGGCCACATTTAAATCAGTTCTTGATTTTTATAGGGACAGTTGCAGAATTTTATAATTACTATTAACAACGGCAAGCAATAAGTCTTCAGGAGGACTTAACTACAAATCTCAAGGTGCATTTTTGCAAGACTTATGTATAAGGGAGCTTGAAATCTTGTCACAAGCACCACTTCGACAAAACACACTTACTACATATTTGGTAACAACTGATTTAAAACCAGAGTTTTTAAATGTCTTAGCTTTGAGGGAATATCATGATTTTAAGCTAAATTTGATTAATTTTCCCAATTTGAGACAGTAACATTTGAGGAAGCTCAGAAAATAAATAGTTTTTTACAGCTTCTGCCTCTGATAAATTGTTTAATTTTCTGCTACCGTTAGGAGAAAAACATTCAAACCTACCTGGTTACTGCAAACATGTTGTAGTGGAACAGAGCTGAGAGTCTGAAGACTTTTGTAAATGAAAGGCTTGACTTTTATATTTTTTAATAATTTTGTAAACATTTCTAAAAGCATGTGTTGTGATTCTGGGTTGCTGAGCCGAGGCAGCAGTTTCCATCTCTGCTCTGTTAATGTTCAGCATGTGTGTTGGAGGTCGGAGGACAAACGATTAAGACGTATGAGAGCGCACTTCAAAAGGCCGATACGCACATTTAACCAAACAGCATGACCCCGGCTGTGAGTCTGAATGTGAGCCGCTGTGTTTGAATGCCAGCTTGTGTTTCTTTTTATAAGAGTGTGTTTCGTGGCACGCTGCCCTCCAGTTCCCAGCTCGGCCTTGGGTTACAGCTAATGAAACGAGCAGAGCCAGAGACCTGCTCCTCGCCAGCACTGGGCCTCTTTATTAATCCTCTACATTGTAAGTGCACAACCTCTGGTCAGGTTTGTCCGCTGGCAAATCCAATAAAGTCCCTGATGATACAGAACAAGAGAAAAGCCAATGTTGATGTGTAAAATACTACTAAGAACAGAAGAAGAAAGAAAAATCACACCTCTGGTTATATTACAATTAGCTCATTGAACTTTACAGCAAATATTTTTGACTGCATTGAAGTGGAAAATCAGAAACTACTCAAACTGCAGCTGATCAACAGTCAGATTAGTGATCGAAACATCTGAGATTCTTAAAACATATGAGGTTAAAAATCAAGACTATTCTCTACACTATCAATAGTTTAACCCCTTTTGTTGATACTGAAAGCATCAGCTTGCTTAAAAGAGTATAATTAAATTTTATGATGATTACACTGAGAGAAATCACCAATAATAGTCATACAATGTGCAAGAAGGTAACAGATGGAAGTCTTATCGTGGTCACAAATAAGGTTATGCTGTCTATCAGCTGAAATCAGTTTGTTTCAGGCTGCTGTGATCGACTAACAGAACTATGTGGTAGGAAATATAAATGACATCTGTCTGAAGTCACATGGATTTATGTCATTTTAGCACCTATTCAGGATGTGTGATGTGATGAATAAGTTCCAGGACTGGTTGTGGAGTGCATCACAGTCAAGTTCATGCAACATCACACCATTAAAACCATTTATGACTTTACCTTGGAGCCCAAACCAGAGTGGGTCTGCAGCTACTAAAAAGAGAAGAAACACCAGTTTTCACATTAGAAGAGCTGCAGCCTTTAAGACCGGAGAAAGAAGTTCAGATCAGGAGCTAGAAGCTTGCTCTTTCCTTTGATATTCGTGTGGTTATACACACGTGGACAAAATTGTTGGTACCCCTCAGTTAAAGAAGGAAAAACCCACAATTCTCACTGAAATCACTTGAAATTCACAAAAGTAACAATAAATAAAAATTTATTGAAAATTAAATAATCAAAATCAGCCATCACTTTTGAATTGTTGATTAACATAATTATTTAAAAAAAACAAACTAATGAAATAGGGCTGGACAAAAATGATGGTACCCATAACTTAATATTTTGTTGCACAACCTTTTGAGGCAATCACTGCAATTAAACGATTTCTGTATTTGTCAATGAGCGTTCTGCAGCTGTCAACAGGTATTTTGGCCCACTCCTCATGAGCAAACAGCTCCAGTTGTCTCAGGTTTGATGGGTGTCTTCTCCAAATGGCATGTTTCAGCTCCTTCCACATATGTTCAATGGGATTCAGATCTGGGCTCATAGAAGGCCACTTTAGAATAGTCCAACGCTTTTCTCTCAGCCATTCTTGGGTGCTTTTGGCTGTGTGTTTTGGATCGTTGTCCTGTTGGAAGACCCATGACCTGCGACTGAGACCAAGCTTTCTGACACTAGGCAGCACATTTCTCTCCAGAATGCCTTGATAGTCTTCAGATTTCATCGTACCTTGCACACTTTCAAGACACCCTGTGCCAGATGCAGCAAAGCAGCCCCAAAACATTACTGAGCCTCCTCCATGTTTCACCGTAGGGACAGTGTTCTTTTCTTCGTATGCTTGGTTTTTGAGTCTATGAACATAGAGTTGATGTGCCTTACCAAAAAGCTCCAGTTTGGTCTCATCTGTCCAAAGGACATTCTCCCAGAAGCTTTGTGGCTTCTCAACATGCATTTTTGCAAATTCCAGTCTCGCTTTTTTATGAGTTTTTTCAGCAGTGGTGTCCTCCTTGGTCGTCTCCCATGAAGTCCACTTTGGCTCAAACAACGACGAATGGTGCGATCTGACACTGATGTACCTTGGCCTTGGAGTTCACCTTTAATTTCTTTGGAGGTTGCTCTGGGCTCTTTGGATACAATTCCAACGATCCGTCTCTTCAATTTGTCATCAATTTTCCTCTTGCGGCCACGTCCAGGGAGGTTGGCTACTGTCCCGTGGGTCTTGAACTTCTGAATAATATGAGCCACTGTTGTCACAGGAACTTCAAGCTGTTTAGAGATGGTCTTATAGCCTTTACCTTTAAGATGTTTGTCTATAATTTTTTTCGGATGACCTGGGACAATTCTCTCCTTCGCTTTCTGTTGTCCATGTTCAGTGTGGTACACACCTTTTCACCAAACAGCAGGGTGACTACTTGTCTCCCTTTAAATAGGCAGACTGACTGATTATGAGTTTGGAAACACCTGCGATGTCAATTAAATGACACACCTGAGTTAATCATGTCACTCTGGTCAAATAGTTTTCAATCTTTTATAGAGGTACCATCATTTTTGTCCAGGCCTGTTTCATTAGTTTGTTTTTTTAAATAATTATGTTAATCAACAATTCAAAAGTAATGGCTGTTTTTGATTATTTAATTTTCAATAAATTTTTATTTATTGTTACTTTTGTGAGTTTCAAGTGATTTCAGTGAGAATTGTGGGTTTTTCCTTCTTTAACTGAGGGGTACCAACAATTTTGTCCACGTGTGTATGACATGAATTTGTCCCCCAGAAATCCAAGCTGAAGGGTCACTGTTTTAACAGTTTTCACAACCTCTACAAACTCTTCACATCAACTCTATAAAGTCGTTTCACCACGCTGAGTGTATGTTCCAACAGTTTGCTCCTCTGTATTCCATTTTTAAGCCATTCTCCATGTATTTTATCGATCAAAGATGTTTTATTTTTCTTCCTGATCTCTCTAATTTGTACCAAATCTCCATCATTCCTGCTCTCTGTAAACACTGCCTGCAGTTCAGCTGAAAAGCGCTAAATTTTTTGTTTTTTACCGAATCTGGTGAGAGCAAAGTCTGCAATTCAGGGAGTTTGTTAACAGCCGCAATAAGAAAGCATTTTTAATTCGCCTGGAATGGGCACAGTTAAAGAGAAATTCAATTAAAATAGTTTAATTGGTAATAAAACAAATCTACAAGCTGTTACATTGAGAAAATCTACCCTGCATCACCTAGGACCAGCTGGTAACTAAGGTCTTATTAAACAAGTCGGACTGTGATTGTTGGTGTTTTCATCAATACTCAAGGTGTAAAAAGATATCTCGTGTTCGCGTCTCTCTGGTGCAATAAAACCAGTCGTGACCACACTATATTTTCTCTGTCATACAGGACACCCGTCAATATTTGTGACAGATGAGGTCCAGCTGTGGCCTTGACAGATGTTTCTTTGTGAGCAGCCGAGAAGAAAAATAAACGCATTAAGAGTCGCAGCGAGCAGCAGGATTTACCTGTCAGTCATCAGAACGAACTTCAGTCTGAGCAGAACCTGGCAAACTAACAGAATTATAACATATAATGTAATTTGTTTGTTTGCTTGATGGCATTAAAAATGGGTGAGTCACTTTAAAACACTCATTCTGCTTTTTTCCCCCTTCACTGTGCTATAAAGCTGCTTTTTCAGGCATGTAAATGGTCTGAAGACCTACAAAGTTCACTCCTGTTTAGCAGCTAGAACATAATAGTGTGTTTTCAGTTGAGGACAGTGTTGTAATCTACAGTCTGAGCTGATGGTGACAGTGTAGTCTCACTGTTATGATGCCTGAACTCAGGCCCAATGATGCAGAAGTTTTTCTGGTATTATTCTAACAAACTGTGTTTTTTAAACATGAAAATTAGAATTTTATTTATATATTTATTTTCTAATTTTGCTGTTGCCATAAACCTTTAGTCAAAATGTACATACAATTAGACTATGGATTTGTAATTATTTATTTTATTACATTTTTTTTTGTCGTTTCTAAACTGTGATTTTAAATAATTTACAGTTTTTCTCAGTTTTGTTAAATTGTCAATAAAAGATACTAAATCATGTATTATAGTCTTATACATGCTTGTCCATTTAAAATAAAACGATTATAAAATGCCACTATTTTCTACTTTTTCTTTTTGACACATATTTGCCATTATTTGAAAGATAGACTATGTAAATCAAGGATTGCAAAAAAGCAAATCTTTTTTTTATCTTTTATTTCATTTTACACATTTTATCCATTTGTTACATTAAGAAGTAGATTTCATTAATTTATATGCTGACTGTTAAAAATAAAGAAAACAGGCCCAAATTCTTCATAATGTTCACATATTTTTTCAGAAACTGTAATTTGTTTTTTCACCATGTTTATATTACACCATTTTAGATATTTGACATTATTAAAAGAAAAGTTCTATATATTAAGAACTGAATAATGATGATTAATTTTGTCAACCTTTATTTTAACTAAGCGCCGTATTGAAAATTATAATTTAATATCTAGTAGAATCATAGATAAAAAAGTGTTCATTTATATGCTGAGTGTACTGTTAAAGCCAAAACCAAAACTGTAAATGACGTCTACATGAAATCTCTATGTTCATAAATTACAATTTGGGTTTTTTTTCAGTATGTGACCTCAAAATTGCTGTTTTAATGTATTTAAATCCACCAAAAATATTATTTTAGAGATATGAGTTGATACTTTCACAGTTTTTTACGATTTCTTTCAGCATATATTTTTTCAAATATGTTTCATAGATTTTTTTTTTCCTCACAGAGCAGCAGAAGTGGCTGAAATTGAATTTACTCAGCTGCAGTTAAACTCCACAACAGTTGCATCTGTCACCCAGCTCCACACATAAAAACGTGTTGATGGACCAAATCATCCATTTAAATCTATCTTCATGTCCGTCACCTGCCAACCAGCCGGAGCAATTACAGCGTGTCGATTCCAGGTATTACCGAGGTCTTTGTGGAGCGGCACAGCAACACAGCTTTTCATTACAGAAAGTCCAATCAGCCAGTCATCTCAGATTCACTGCATGCATAAATGTATTCATACAGCATCTAATTTAAATCTGGATGGGCTTGACCCCCCCCTTCAATTAAGCAGTCTGGGCCTTATTTTCCTGCAGGTGCAAGAAGAGCAGGCAAAATCCTCCCCTCAAACTCACATAAGCCTCTTTAATGTTGCTGACATTTTCCTCTTTCATTTTCCTATAAACGTCTGATCTGGCACACTTCTAAAAATGCTTTTTGATGAAATAAAAGCAAAGTTTGTTGTTTTAGATCAGTGGAAAATTCCAATAATCTACTTTTTTTTGGGGGGGGGGGCTTTGGGGTCTCTAGAAAAAAACAAAACAAAAAACAATACTCTCTCAAGACTGAAAAGACGATTTGCAGCCTGTAAACAGGATTACGCAGTTATATAAATGGCTTAAATAGGCTGCAGCGTTCGCTATATGGGCCTCAGTGCGCTCATGAAAACATACACCAAAATAACCAACTGAATTAATTTCACACACTCGATCAGCAGTAAGTAACTGTGTCACAAACAGGGCTGCAAATTAATTTTATCGTTAATTAATATTTCAATTATTTTCTCAATAATTTGATTAGTTATTTGGCCTATAAATGAAACAAAATGGTGAAAAACGTCGATCAAAATCCGAGATGACAGATTTCTTCAAAGATATTCAGTTTATTGTCATAGAGGAGGAAAGAAACAAAAAATATTCACATGGAAGAAGCTGCAATCAGAAGTTTTAGACGGCAATTAATTTAATAGTTGACAACTAAATGATTACTTGTTGCAGGTCTTCTCAAAAAACATGACTTTTTTTGTTATTGATTACCTTTAAATCACCTGATTTTATCTCTGCTATGTTAATCCCAGACTAGTTTTAAGAGTTCCATCTAAATAAAGTTATCATTATTTTAATATTAATTGCTAATATCAGGTGGCAGCACTTTTATTTTGTAAAAACTGCATCAAAAAGTCAGATTGGCAGCTTAAACTGATGTCAGATTTACAGAAACAGAAGTTTGAAACTCTGGTTACCATTTAGAATCAATCCTAAAATGCTGTCTTTAAGTCCCCTGATTTCATCTGTGCTACGTTAATCCCAAACTGTACAAGCCTGACAGCTGAGGTCAAAGCGTCCTTTAACCTCTGTGAATTAATTTTTCTTTCCTTTGCTTGTTCTGCTTTTCAAATACTAGTTTTTGAAATTTGCTATCTAAATAAAGTTGTAAGAATTTTAATATTAATTGTCAAAATGAGGTGGCAACAGTTTTTCAAAAACTGCAGAAAATAATCAGACTCGCAGCTGAAACTCGTGTCAGATTTACAAAAGCAACGTCTTACTTGAAACTCGAAGGTCTCGTCAAAAAGTGGGTCGTCCTGGTTCTGAGCGGCGGTTCGAGTTCGCTGCTCAGCGCAGTCGGCCGGGACACCGTGCAGCTCCAGAACCACATACGGGTCGATGACTTCTCCTTTAGCCCCTGAACCCTGAGGCTTCGGCAGGTTGTGGGCGCTAATCACCTGAACAAACATAGAAAAGCTTCAGTTTTCCATTATTTTTCACAAATGTGGGGGTTTTATTTTGAAGAAATAAAGTTAAAACAAAGGATAAGTTCATATTGTTTCTCTTGTTGTGTTCAGACTGCCAAATTAATCACTTTTCTTCCAAACATTAGTCTCTTTTTGTCTATGCAAGACAGAAACTGAATTTGACAGATTTGACTGTTAAAGTTTCATTTTAACTACAACTACATTTCCAGAGATAAAAAATTGAACTACATAGTTCAGTTTATTGAGTTTATATTGTTCTGATATAAAGGTTTTCTCTTTCACTGTGTAGTTTTTCTCCTCATATCTGACAGTTTCAGATAAAATACATTTTAAATGCTTCTTGGAAAAGAAATTCTTGTGCCAGATGTTACCCAGAAAAAACTACAGTAGTATGAGAATAAATGCAGAACCTTATATGTAGCAAAAATATAAAAGTGCGATGCATTAGTATACATAGAATAAGTGAGCAAAAATCAAACTAGAAAAGAAAAGTAAGAAGTAACACTGCCAATTAAACTGAAGTTTTTGGATCATTCCATCTTAAATCATCAAATCTTTAGAACTATTTCTGCTCGACCATCTCTGATTGGCTGAAAATGTTAATATAAATTATGGATATTCATAAAAAAAATTCTGTGAAATTTCACTCCGATGTAACAAATACTTTCAGAGATGTCAGGGGAAAAAATGCAACCCACTTTCAACAGATTTTTTTGCACATTAAAGATTGATGCTGCTTGAACTACAATAATTGAAAAGCAGTTTTTTTTTCACTGCTATTCCTCAGAAACTTGTCTTTAACTTAAAAGCTGCATCATATTCATTTCTTCATGTGTTTTCCATGATGAGGGTGTGTGCATGAAGCACAAAATGACTGATCTGAAGAATTTAGTTTGAGTTTGATTTAATTTGAAAAGTTTGGTCCACTGTGACCTGTTCGGTAATTTCATTCTGATGTGACGAGGCTACATGTATTGACGGGACGAAGCTGGTCCATAAAAATCGATACATTAGCTGCATCGTTGTATAAGCCGTAGGGTTCAAAGTGTGTGAAAAAAGTTGCAGCTTATAGTTCAGAAAGTTTGGTACTATAAACAAAATAAAAAGGAATATTTAAATGATTTGAGTGTGCAAAGGACAAGGCAAAAGATGACAATGTGTGTACAATTTAAAGACAGAAATGTTGAAAACCAGAACCAGACCTTGATGCGTAGAGTTTGAGCTGGAACTCCCGGTACGCAGCCCTGAGTGTGGGCGCTGAAATACGACACCTCGTCCCTCATGACGGCAGGTCGAAGAACGTAACCACACCCTCCGTTCTGAGAGAAGCGACCTCGGTGGATGTCCAGCATGGCGCCGGGGGTCTGCTGGTTCAAGGCCACCAGCTGGACGCCTCCCTTCCAGTAGCCCTGAGGGTTGGGGTTGCTGGAATCGAGACGTACCGAGCTGGGTCGCACCCTGGTGAGGGTTCGCTTGGTAAACATGACCAGGTCCTCTGGGCTCTCGCTGGTCAGCCGTCCGGCCTCACCTTCGCCGAGTGAGCACAGTGTCCAGTAGGGTGGCTCCGGGGGCGTCGGTGTCTCCGGGGAGGATGGGCTGCTGGTAGGCGACTGTTGTTGCGCCTGCCTCTGACTGGCTCTCTGGGCATAGAAGCTACGGCTGCCAATCCGGGCGATGGCCACCAGGTCGGACAGCTCCTTGTGCAGACGGAGCTTCCTGGGCTGAGAGGGCGGTGGCACCACAAGGACCACACCCAGCTCCTCCTCCCCGGGGATGGTCATCCTCCTCCCTGCCAGGGGGCCGCCTCCTCCAATCTCCTCGTCTTCCTCGGATACCTCCCCGTCAGAGCCCTCCTGCTCTGGAGGCAGTTTCTTCCCCACGATCAGGATGCGTCCCTTCAGCTGCTCTGGGGAGGGTAAAGTGGTGGCTCGGCCCCCCAGGCTTACCGGCAGGGCCTCGGGGGTGTAGAGTCGTGACCCAAACACCTTCTTCAGGTGCTGAGCCATGGTGCGCTGCTGACCTGGAGAGCAGCGCTGGCACAGGTAGACCAGCAGGGGGTACTGGGAGGTCAGGAAGGCATATTTATTTACCACCTCCAGAGCAGAGCGGATGGTGACCGGGGTGTGGTGGTGGTGATGATGGTGGTGGTGGTGATGATGATGGTGTCGGGGGATATCGGGCCCATAGTCCACCCCCAGCAGAGGCTCCCCCTCTGGTCCATCGGTGACCCCCAGCTCCAGGCAGCGGCAGCCGGACTGCAGCGCTTTGATGAGCCCTCCAAGGTCGGCCCGGCCGTGGACCTGGTCATCCAACAGGTAGGAGCGGTACGAGGTGCTGTGGAGGAAATCACCATTTAATGACATTTGATGAACTATATATGGTAACTTCATTGACCTTGAATTTCAACATGAAAATTAAACATTTTGAAAAATGTCACAAAAGCTAAAAAAAAAAAAAAAGTCTTATGTTCTCCAAAAACACTCTAGGGTTGAAATTGTCGATTTCAAAGTATTTCAGTGAGTGCCCTGTTGGCTTTCTTCCCATTTTAAGACCTGGTAGCTATGCCTATCTTCCCTATACACTTAAACAAACAAATTAAAAAAAACAAAGAAAACTAATAAACTACAACTACAAAAAAAATGGCAGAAAGGGTGCCAGACAAAAAAAGAAAAAAGTAAGTAACAGCAAATATCTGTAAAATAATGATATTTCTGGCTGACATAAATACAGTAAAAAATAGTTTATTTTTACTGTCGAACGTTGAAACAGAGTGATCTACTGTTTATAAAAACATAGATCTCTGACGTAGATGTTTTGGCCTATTGTTTAGGGTTAATGTAAATTAACACATTTTGCCAGATTTTATTAGCTATTATCTATTATTTAACAAAACAGGAAAAATCTGTGACAAAAAAAATAATAAATTGTAAATTGCTAGAAAAATACACTAAAATTTCTGTAAAAATGTATGAAATAAAATAAAAAGAACTAAAAGAAAATATTGGCATTCTGTGTGTGTGTGTGTGTGTGTGTGTGTGTGTGTGTGTGTGTGTGTGTGTGTGTGTGTGTGTGTGTGTGTGTGTTGCACAGCACTGTAAAAAATAAAACTTGATTTTGTGTTATTTTACACATCTTATCTGTTTTGTCATATTACAGATAACAGTTCCAAACAGTAAATAATGCTAACAAATTAGTATTTTTCCAAATTTATGCTTTTATGTTGGACGCTAAAATTACACTATTTTTAGTGCATTTTGTTCAGCAAAAAAAAACAAACATTATTTTACAGATGTTTTATGAAAGAAAAAACCTGAAAATTAAGGAGTGAAAACTGAAAAACCTCTTAGCTATCTGCTGTTTTACAGTGACATGAAAAAGCTACTGTGAGAGTAACTTTCCATATGTTTGTCAGATATGAGTGTCTGCGGAGTTTCAATTTCTTTTTAGGGGTATCTGGTGAAAAGTCAGCTAAAATCCTGTTTAAAGTGAAACACTAAAACACTTTCGGGGTTCCACAACAAAATGAATTACTGTAAATATTTGTCTTATGTTTAGATTTACTGTAGAATTAGTGTCAAATCCTTTCTTTGCTGTTTGCTGACTGAAACAGTTCTTACATTCGCCAACAGTCTTTCTAGTGTCTCAACTAAGAATTTTGGTCAAAACAAGTTCAGTCTAAATTTAAATTTGCCGTGACTATGAATACTTTGAAACCTTCTTTTGTTTGGTTAGAGAAGTCCTGGTTGATGAGCAGTTGCTGATTGAAGAGGCTTTTTTTCCCAGGTTTTGCTTTCTGTTTGTTTGATTTGGGCTGTTGTGAAGTAGTTTGTGGGCAACGTTCATAATCAGCAGTGATGATCTCAAATTGCCTGCATGATAAATATAAACTCTGACCACAAACACTGAGCAAAACACTGAGCAGTTCTTCTACAGCAGCGCCTCCGAGGCTTTCAAGTGTAGCCAACCCCACATGTGGACAATACAGAAGGCATTTTTAGTTTAATCCTCCGAACATGAAAACCTCCCAACAGGTTTGAAAGGCAGGTTGTGTAAAAAAGATCACTGGAATTGTACCATATATCAGAGCCAGAAACTGTAAAAACAGCACTGCTCAGACTTTCAACATTCAGACGATCCTTTAACTAATCATGTCATGTCTCAGCAGGAAAATTAACAAAATCCAATGATATATCATTTTATTCTACATGTTTTATTACGAGATTTGCCAAAAACTCAACCACTTGCAACAAATATTTAGTAAAAAAACAAAGTTCTGCACTTCTCATCACAACATGAAGCCCTTAGTGACTCAACAGCAACTAAAGCCAAGTTAACAAAAATTCTGTGACTTTTCAGCTGAACTGCAGACTGTGTTTACCTTGAATCAAACGTGATGTGTGGTTCTATTGGGAAAATGAACCAAATATAAGTTTAAAATTGTGACATTTCATCAAATTGTACTTTTTTTTTGAATAACAGAGAAAAATAAAACATACACTACCAGTCAAAAATTTGGACACACTTTCTCTTTCAATGCTTTTTATTCATTTGTATTATTTTCTACATTGTAGATAAATACTAAAAATTCACACTTTTTCGTTTACAACATAATTCCATATGTATTCTTTTATAGTTTTGATGTCCTTCATCTACAATGTACAAAATATCTAAATAAAAAGCATTGAATGAGAAGGTGTCTCCAAACCTTTGACTGGTAGAGTACTTAATCAATAAAATAATGCAGCATGGCTAAAAAATAGTGTACAGAGGGCAAGTTGTTGGAAGATACATTCTGCATGGTGAAACATCTGTCAAGAGTTTATGTGCAGAAAAGTGATTGTCATTCAAAAATTTTTAAACAGATCCTGTAAAAATAAATAAATAAATAATAATAATAATTCTGCTCTTCTTGCCACAACCAACTTTCATGTGATAAGAAATCTGGGATTTTCCAGCTGAACTGCAGGCTGTGTTTACATGGAGCACAGGGGAGATAAGAACGGAAACAAATAACAAAATTGAAGTAAATAATTATCTAGAGCATATAGGGCCAATATGTTCCAAGCATCGGTACCATCTGTTGTTCGAATGTTAGACATGCTGCTTCCAGGTTTTTTAGTTTTCGCATATACGTATATACACACTAGCGTTCAAAAGTTTGGGGTCACTTAGAAATGTCCTTATTTATGGAGGAAAAGCTTTTTTTTCCCCAATGAAGATAACTTTAAATTAATCAGAAACATAGTCTAGACATTGTTAATGTGGTAAATGACTATTCTTGCTGGAATCAGTTGATTTTCAATGGAATATCTCCATAGGGGTACAGAGGAACATTTCCAGCAACCATCACTCCTGTGTTCTAATGCTACATTGTGTTAGCTAATGGTGTTGAAAGGCTCATTGATGATTAGAAAACCTTTGTGCAATTATGCTAGCACATGAATAAAAGTGTGAGTTTTCATGGAAAACATGAAATTGTCTGGGTGACCCCAAACTTTTGAACAGTAGTGTACTTTTTTTTTTTCAAACATTATAACTTCCTGCATGGAGTTTGCATGTTCTCACTGTGCATGCCTGGGTTTCCTCCAGGTACTCTGGTTTCCTCCCACAGTCCAAAAATGGGCTGAGGTTAACTGATTATTCTAAATCTGTCTGTAGGTGTGGGTGCGAGTGTAACTGTTTTTCCTGTTCTAAGTTACTGTATTGTTTTTAGGTTATTCTCTGATTTTTCACTGTGATACACTTTGGTCACAGTTTGGGCTATTGTAAAGAGCTATAGAAATAAACCTTGATTGATTGATGGTTGATTTATTACTGTGTCATACTGCACAAAATACATTCCCGATTTCTCTCTCCTTATATGCATGTTTGTGTTGCTCTCATAGTGATGCAGGACTTTATATTACAGTGAGTAAAAATGTGACAGAAGCTGCTTGGTGTGCAGTACAAATTGCATTTCTATTTTTACATCCAGCTCACCTGATGTAATAGTGAGACAGCGGCATGTTCATGTCCTGACAAACCCCCTGGTGCTCCGGGTCGAGCAGCTGGCACTCTGGTGACTGCAGGTAGTGGGCGAAGCCATCCAGACCCAGCAGGCCTCGCTCTTTGCCCTGCGCCGATGGCTCGTAGCGCTTCAGCAGCTCCCAGCAACCCTCGGTGGTCGCCAGGGACAAGCCCTGCTCGGTCTCCAAGAAGAGGCGGAGGTCCTGAGGATCCAGACACTCGCGGTCCTTGGACAGCTGCACCAGTAGGAAGTAGACATCGGGCCGGGTGCACAGCTCGCAGTAGGCTTCCTGGAACTCCTCACGAGTCACGTGGGAGGTGAGCTTCTCTTTGCTGCGCTGGATCTCCTTGAAACGAAGACGCACCTGAGGAAAGGCATGAATCAGAGGAGAGACAAATGTTAATTGAGCAGAAGCTTAATTAGTCAGACTTATTCATTCAAAGAAACTGGCAAATTTGATTTAGTTATCTTATTCAAATAAGGATTTTAAAGTGGCCCACATTGAGTTATATAAGTGAGTTTCTTTCTATTATCTCTTTCTTTGCTGCCCCAGCTTCTGTCCTGATATCACCTGGGTTCAAATGTGTCCTCACAGGTTGTCCTCACGCCTGTCTGACACATTTCTTCCTCTGTGTTTGCAGAGTTAGTCAGTCTGCCGGTAAAGGGGTGAAACAAGAGGCAGAAAGTGGGAGAAGTAATCGACCTGTTTTTGTCTAACAAAAGCAGGAAAGCAACAAATCCCTTGTCATGAGGGATTAAATGTTCCGCTGCTCCAAAAAGACCAATTGAAAACAGACCACTGCTGCTGAGGGTGAAGTAAATGGAGACATAATTTCGTCTGCAGTTCAGACATTATTTAGCCATGATTCCTGCAGCACATGTTGCTGTTTTTCTTTGCTCTTTGTACAACAATATCTGAGGTTTGTTGATGCAAGAGGGAAGCTTTATGAGTCGGAAACCAAGGGAGCTGCAATGATCAATGGATAAGTTGTCACTTGTTAAATAAGTCGCTATTTTGATCATCTGTGAACTAATTTTGCAAGAAAAAAAAGAGCGGCGGCGGCTTGTGGTGGAGACGGCCCAAATATTCGGATCCGTTCGTCTGGTCTCCCGGGTCCAAATTTTGCCTTCGTTTTGTCTTCAGTTAAACTGAAGAATTCCCAAACAGCGGAGGTCTTCTAGCCTAGTCGCGCTAGACAACCCATGGCAACGAATTTAATTCTCTGCCAGGGTGTGTCTAGTTACCCTCCATAAGGCTCGAGGCTGGATGCTCCTAAAACTGGCTGACAAATCACCATGAAGTGTAGAATCAGAAGGCGGGCATAACTAAGTGACGACAGAGGCGTGACGATTCTGACAGAAACAACCGGCGCACAATAAACAGTTATCTTTCGACTCGGCTTTGGCCACAGCCCTTAAAGATTTGAAGCTAAAATTCAACTTGAAAGATAAACAAAGGACGGCACTGAAGTGTTTCATTGAGAAGAAAGACGTATTTGGACTTATGCCAACGGGATATGGCAAATCCTTAATATACCAGTTGGCTCCGCTGGTTGGGAAGCTAATGGGACTTAGCCACAATCCGGCACTCTAGGAACTACGTCAGCCTATTCGTTGCGCTGATTGGTTGTATACCTACCCAATTGCTGCAGAGTGATTTGATAGACAACCTTTTAGCCCGCCTCCCTCCCTGTCGAGCGTTCCTAGACCCTTGTGTCTTAAGAGCTGGGTCTAGTGCGGCTAGGCTAGAGGTCTTCAGCATCTTGTCTTGTGTTTATGCAACGAAGTGAAGCGTGACGTCAGAGTCGGCAGCAACCTGGCCATTTGGGTGGTGGTAACAAACATGAATGGATGAGCCGAGATGAGCCGAACACGACGGGATGAGCCGATTTGGGCCAAAGGCGAAGGGAAGAGACGAGCTCCTAATATTTTCGTCTGGGGGTAGGAAGGGGTGATCACATAGACATGTGTGTATGTCATAGACATATGTGTATATGCTTATGTGATTACAGGACGGGATGAGCCGATATGAGCCGATATGGGCCGAAGGCGGAGGGAAGACGGGGGGGGGCGAATATTCGGATACCAAAATTAATATCTGGATACCGCCGTAGCCAACGAATATTCGGATATTCGGGTCCAGCCCTAGTGGTGTCTACATACCCTTTAACTTTACAGAAAGAAGGGCCAGACAACGTGACATCCCATCTCTTAAAATGCATCACAAGATGCACATAGACAGTGAGTAGGATTGTGTTGGCAGATAGAATGGGATTTGGCCCATCTCAGCCTCCTTGATGCTGGGACATGCTTTACAGATCTTGGCAACGGCACATTCATTTTACATACTCAGTGGTCAGTTTCAAGGTTTTTTTTTAGAGTTTTAAGAGGTACTGAGTGGCAGCTGGATGCCCTTGATTTACAGAAAGCAGCTGAGACACCAACTTTATATAAAGGAGGTGTGGGGCAACATAACATCCTGTCTCTCAAAATGAATTGCAGTGCTACCAGAATGCTTTCCACAGTTGCTTATGTAGTAAATGAATACGATTCTTTGACAGTTAGATTTTGACCCACCTTGGCCTCCTTGATGCTAGGACACAGTTTACAGATGGTGACCATGGCAACATCCTTTCTTTTTATATCAACAACGGTTAGTTTTAAGGTTTTCTTGAGTTTCCAGAGGTATCAAGTGGCGTCTGGATGTCCTTAATTTGCAGAAAGCAGCTGAGACTCCAACTTCATGTCAAAGACGAATGGACAATGTAACATCATGTCTCTAGAATCATATTGCAACACTACCAGAATGTTTTGCAGGGCTGCTTACATGGAGATTAAATAGCATTTTGTTGGCAGATGGAATGAGGTTTGGACCCACCTTGACACTTTCCTGCACCTATTAAACAAGTGGACAATAAAGCTGGACCCGAATATCCGAATATTCGGTCGTGACGGTGGTATCCAAATATTTAATTCGAGATCCCACCCCCTCCACCCTGTCGGACGTTATGTACTGAACCGAATATTTGGATATTCGTCATTAATCGGGGGAATATCCGGAGCCCAGAAACTGCTATTTGGGCCAGCCCTACTGGACAAGTACTAGCGGAACCTGATTGGGCGAAGGCTTCACTCATTGGCTCCGAGATTTTAAACAAGACCAACATGATGACTCAGTTCAACAAAATCCGTTTCTGAAAACATCTCAGGCAAGAAATAAAACTGTCTTCATTTTACATTAACAGCGGTTAGTTTAAAGGTTTTTCTAGTGTTTCCAGGGATGTCAAGTGGCAGCTGGATGCTCAAGATTTACAAAAACAAGCGGAGACCCCAACTTTATGACAACAACATGACATCCCATCTCTAGAAACATATCACACCACTACCAGGATGCTTTCCATGGTCAATTACGTAGACGGTGATAGGATCCTGTTGACAGGTAGAATAAGACTTTGACCCACCTTGGCCTCCTTGATGCCGGGACACAGCTTACAGATGGTAGCGACGGCGACATCCTCCGACACGATGCCATAGCCGTCTTCGTCCACCTGACCGAACTCTGCCGCCAGCCACTCACTCCTCATCTTGCTTCCCAGGCTGCCGTCCACCACCAGACCTCCTCCTTCACCTGGGCCTCCTCCACCACCTCCGCCTCCTCCCCCTCCGACGATTGAAGGGTGGGCCAAAAGGTAGCGAAGACCTGTCACCCAGATGTTGGCCACATCTGCTGACAAGGCAACCAAGTCCAGAGACTGTGGGTAGTGAAAGATATATAATAAAGGTTATTGAGAGTCGTCTTGTAATTACTACAACAAGCATAATTTATTCTTCTTCTTTACTTTGTACCTGGTAGTCTTCTCCATGGATGACAGAAAAGGCTGCTTCCTCAGCCAGGTGTTCGGAGAGAGGTCCGTTATGGAGAAAGGTCTCAGTGCTCTTCCCAGTTCGAACCTCCCTGATGCTGGAGACGTCAAGCCGAGCCCGGTCCCCGTCTTTCTTGGATGGTTCCCAGCGTATGCAGCTCAGGTCCTGGTCTAGGGTGTAAAACCGGCAGTAAACCCTCGAGTTTGGCCGAATCTTCTTCAGTTCACACCCACCTTGCATGAATGCCAAGCAGTCAGCTGCACTGCTCACCTACAACAGAAAAAAACAAAAACGTTTCTGTCCAGCTGCCAAAGAGCAACAAAGTCCTGTTTTTGTAATGTAGGGGAGATTTTATACTTTAAATTGATTGATCTTTTTTATTCCAACCTACCTTCTTCTCAGATGGCATGCTGCTGAAGGACACCGTCTTCTTCCGACCTCCGCCCACCTTCTGCACTGAGGGATCCTGAGAAAAGACAAAGACAGACATCCTGAAGGTCAAAATCAGAAATTTCCACATTTTAAGTAACAGTCTAAAAAATGCATTTTATTAATCCAGTATATTTTATTGTCTTCTCAGTCTGTCTTGTTGTCTATTCAGCTCTGTGAAAACACTGCTTGCAGTTCAGTCTAAAACTGAGAATTTGTGTCATGTCGCAGTTTGTCATGTGACTGTTGGTCACAGCCAAGTAGTTATGGATTCTCAGTCATGATAAGGAGCCTGTCGTTTTCTGTGTTTTACAGAATCTGGTGCAAACTATTTATTTTTGTTGAATTTTTGAATGGGACACACAAAGTTTCTTCAATGAAATTTAACATTTTTAACAATTTTTTTAGTCATTTATCCTCACAGAACTGTCACATTCACGAATTTTCAAAAAGTTGAATAGTTGATTATTCTTGTTACAGTTTCTGGTTCTGATAAATGGTGTAAAACTGGATCTTTTAAAGTAACATTGCCATCCAATCCTGATGGCAGGATTTGGTGTTCAGCGGGTTGATCACCTTGATGGGCAATGAAAAAACAAACATGAGATTTGATGTTTCAATCAAAAAAAGCAGGATTAACAGCCATAATGGAAGTTCCATGTTTTGTAAATCACTGTAAAAGAAAATCTTATGTTTCAACACTTTACAATTTATAACATAAAAATATCTGGGCAATGTAAAACTGTGATGGAATTTTATCCATTTAAAAGTCATATTTTAAAGCAGAAGTCCAAAAGAAAAGCAGGTTGTGTTTTTGTTACCACATATTATATTAACATTCTTATCATTATGTGTGGAGGGTAGAAACCTAATGACTGAGGTCTGGTTTGGATTTGGACATTTTCTGAGGCTTGTATTTGCATTAAATGAAGTGCTTTTGTTTTGGTAGTAACGTCACTGCTGTTGATTCTGCTTAAAACATTTCAAATAATTGCTTGTTTTCTTTCTGTTGTATGATCATTTCTATATTAAACAGGTGTTGCAAACAGATGTTAACATATAAGGAAAATAACAGCTGGCTACAGTAGCATTCACCTTTATAGTGAAATCTGAAGGAATTCACGTGTCTTTTCTCATGTTTTATTTATTTCCATTTAAGTTTAGGGGGAAATATTGATATGTACTTCACATACACACACACCTATAGGTTACATTTACTTTGAACCCTGCTAGGACCTCTGCTCCCCGCCTCTGGCTACCTGCACCTACAGTGACAGATTGATTGGCAGCTCCATCTCTACTCAGGGACCAAATGTCAATGTAAAGTTAACTTTCATTAGTGCTCCAGTGTTGGATTTTCACCAAGGGCCCCAATAAAAGCTCTTCACTGATTAGTAATGAGGTGGGACTTCGTAGCTGAGCAGACAGCAGTAATTGCATGTGGGGCTAAGTGTAGAAGTGGCCATGTGTCCCGGTACGGTCCATTCCCCTGGTACCTCCATCAGCCAGCAGTGTTTGGTTTATACATATATATAAGTACTGATAAAATGATTGTTGGTGTATTTGTAGTAAAGGCCATTTCCGTTCGAAAACTGAAATAGCTTCAGCGCAGCTTAAATGGCCTTGAACGTGAAAGAAAAAACACGGATGATGAAGTGGAGGCGATAAAAATACCAACCAACCAACCACAGAAATCACAGTTACTGTTGAAATAAATGCAGAACCTTATAAAAAAACCTAATTTCGATTAGGCTACTGTTACAATAGCTAATAAAATATTTTAGTTAGTTTTCTGTTATTTTGCTGTTGAACAATTACAAACAATGGATAAATGCTTTAATAAATTGATGAATTCTGGAACTGTTTAGGATGACTGTTAGGCTTAATGCTAAATACTATAAATGATTCAAATACTGTAATTTTTAAGCAACAACAGAGAAAATTTGTCTTTGATTTTGCTTGAATTTGAGATGAATATACGAGTTTTTTCAGATTATAAAATAGGACTAAAGGATGTTTGTATGGTGTGTCTGTAATGTTTAAAATAATTTCTTATGTGGTAATTTGTAACCAAAAGTGATCACAATCATGATCAGTAATGAACCTCAGAGTCGACCTGAATATATTTCTGCAGAACCAGACTCCCAGAGGATCTGTTTTGCAGCTTCCCTCTGCTGCTTCACCAACAGCAATCTGTGCGTGTTCGCCAACCATTAAATGACCTGTTATAATTTTTATGTGAAAGGCAAATGTACACAGTTATTCAGAGTTTACCAAGCTGCAGCAGCCTGCTGGCTCCCAGGAGAGCCATGTGAAAGCCTCCTGTCGTTCACAGCTGATCTATTGTCCACAGAATGTGAATAAACATCGACTCCGTCCTGACTTAAATCTGACAACTTTACCTCCTACACACTGACAATGCACACAGTTAATTAAATCTCAAACACACACCTAAGCTGCCGCACATCCGGTTAGCCTGTATGCTTGTGACTTCATGAAGCCTCTATGTAAATGCCAAGGAGCATGAAGGGGGTGGTCATAATGAGGTACATTTACAAGATATCACTGTTACTTTCAATATTCTGGGGGTTTTACTATATATTTTTAGACTGAAAAATACATTTGCAGATGTTTCTTGTGTTCTAGACCAACCAATTCATTGACTAATCAAGAAAATAATCTGCATATGAATCAATAATGGAAATGATGATTAGTTGCAGCCTAGTTTTATGCAAATTATTTTTAAAAGGTTGATGGTTTGCTGATCTCAGGTCATTTAGCAATGCAACTACTGATTAATGTAGATTAATCTGTTAATTATTCTCCTTTAAAGGTAAAATGTCAGAAAATCTTATTTTGTCCATAACCCACAGATATCAAGCATATTGTCACAGAGGATGCAAGAAGCCAGAAAATATTTCAAAATGAAGAAGTTTTACAAAAATTAGGCTTTTTTCCATAAAAAAATACTCAAATTGATTTTTTGATCATAAAAATTGTGGGCAATGCATTTAATAGCTGACATTTGTTCTCTAAAATGTCAGAAAGTCATGAAAAAAGTTGATTGGTATTTCCCAAAGCCCAACATGAAGGTCGAGCCTGTCCTCAAACCAAAAACGACCACATAGGTCGTCTGTACACGCCCGTATTACGACCCAGTGTTACGTTTTGACTATGCGACCTCTGGCGGTTGAGTAAATATCGACACTCTGGAGTCGCAGGTGAAACGTCATCATGAACAAACTTTTATCTAACACTATCCCTGTCCCTATCCCTAACCCTAACCTTAACCATAACCCTAAAAACGTGTTGGGAAAGTGAGAAAAAAGCCGTTTTGCGACGGAAAAGCCGTTTCGCGAATTAAATCCCGTAATGCGTTCGTTTTCCCCGTAGGGGCGCAAACGTTCATACGACCGCATAGGTCGTATTCCGGTGCACGGTGCAAACGACCGATGCGGTCGTATGAATTGGAGGACTTGTTGTGAAGGTCACAACCCAAAGATATTAAGTGTAGTGCCCGAAAATTTCAAAAAGAGTTGATCAGTGTTTCCCTGAGATGAGGTCCTGAAATGTCTTATTTTGTTCACAACCAGGGCTCCAGACTGCGAGTAAATGGTCGCATTTTGCAACCAAAATTTGAGAGTAAATTTTTATCTACTCGCGCATGTGCGAACAGTAAATTTGCCAATTTCTTTTTAAATTACTATTTTTTGTTGCTGACAAACTTCTGCTCCACACTTCAGCCCAGTAGACAGTAATGCACAAATGAGCTGGTTTAACCGACATTAACTCCAAAAGAAGAAGAAAGGAAATGAACACCAAAGAAGAAGAAGGCGAGCGAGAGTGAGAGCGAGGGTCGAATGACTGTGAAGCTCCTGATGTTTCACAAAGCCTTTATTTATGTTCAGCTTTATTTTGAACACAAATTCACCTTCCTTTCCTTCCCTCCTTTCTTGTCTCCATTCCAGCTGCTTCTACGTTTAGACACATCCTTTGCTAGACAGCAACAGCGTGGAACCGTTTTCTTTCGTCTTTACGTGAATTTTCGGACTTTTCAGCAATATCTTTGTCATGTCAAGAAACCTGTTCTGAGAGAATCACTTCCTGTGCCACTGAATTGGTCACGAAATAAAAGCCCGTAGCATTAAAAACACGTCTTCAAAATATAAGCCTGAAGGGAACGGTTATTTTTAACACTAGCAAAACAAAGGCTTGCCAAAATTGATGAACTGATCTTTATAAGAGTAATTTACACGAGATTCGGTATAAATACATAACGTGCACAAGCATAACACATGCCTGTACTCAGCACAAGCTCTTTTTTATTACAGATTTCATCCGTCGGAAATGATACATCAACTGAGCAGCCTTGGTGGAGTACTGTGCTCTCTGAGTGCTTTTCTTTTTATGTTGTGTCAACTGCTGCACAGTGAAATGTGAATTGAAAACATAGTTTCTGCATTTACTGTGCAAGTATTTGTCAGTAATACAGTTAAAATGAGAGGAAATGTGAATATTTACTTTGCAAGTCGATTTTGGTGTGCGCCCCTAAATTTTCTGCTTGCGCTCCTAAAATTTGAAGTTAGGGGCCACTGCACTCCTAGGGAAGAAAAGGTAGTCTGGAACCCTTACAACGTAAAGAAAATCAGTTTAATGTCAAGAAAAGGAAATAAACCTGAAAATATTCACATTTAGGAAGCTGACAGCAGATAATTTAGACTTTTTATATTTAAAAAAATCAGTTAATGGATTATCAAAATAGCTGGAAATTAATTTAATAGTTGACAATGAATCAACTGCTTGGTTTATAAAATGTCAGAAAATTGCACAAAAGGTTGATCTGTGTTTCCCAAAGCCTGAGATGACATCCCTAAAATGTCTCGTTTTGTCTACAACCCAAAGATATTCAGTTTATTTTCACAGAAGAGGAAAGAAACCAGCAAATATTCACATTTAAGTACTTTGAATTTGAGAATTTTAGTATTTTTTTAAGTACTCAAACTGATAAATTATCAAAACAGATGATATTTCATTTAATAGTTGACAGATAATTGACTGTTTGGACTATAAAATGTCAGAAAAATTGCAAAAAAAAGAGGCGGATCTGTGTTTCCCAAAGCCTGAGATGACATTTCTAAAATATATTGTGACAGAAGAGGTAAGAAACCAGCAAATATTCACATTTAAGTAGCTAGAATCAGAGAATTTAGGGGTTTTTTTTGTTATTCAAATCAATAGATTATTGAAAAAAGCTAGCGATGTATTGCAGCTGTACTGTTCAGGATTTGATTCGAATGACAGTTGAAATATTAACTGTTATAATGTTTTCGCTCCTAATGGAATACACAAATAATAGCACATTGACTGTACAGTATTACAATTTTCCAGACAAATATTTTGATTCACAAATTCTGCATTTTGTCTTTCGGGCAAAGAGGAAAATAAAAAGGAATGAGGCCAGATGAGAACAAGCACAGCAGTGATTGCTTCTGAGAAAAGGAAGGGAACGAGTCTGAAAAAGATGAAGAGCTGAGAATCGCTGCCTTGTCCCATCAGTACACAAATATCCATTGATTTTCCAGTTCCAATATTCCCACACCTCCCAGCGCACGGCAGACACAAGGAGAGGCGGCAAGGTCAGAGCTTCCAATAAGGTCTGTTTGTCTTTATTCACGTAACTGTCCCACAAAATGTCTTTTTTATTAAGTTGGTCAGCGGGGAGGCCAGAGCTTAGAGAAAGCAGGTCAGCGGGTATTTAGGTGGACAGATCAGGCCGTGGACGTCTCTCTGGCTGCGTTTGTGATGCTATGGCCGGTGTGGACGCTCGGGAACATTGACGTTGTGGTGGCTGTCGTTACTAATCCGCTGTGTGCATGTTGCATGTGTGCATGTTTCCACTGTCACTTTGACATCTCACTGCATGCCATCCAGGAAAACTGTAAAGCCTTTAATGCGGAGTTCTGCTCGGCCTAAAAAAGGGCATCTATCGGTTATAATCCTCGGCCTGCATGAAGCTTTCTGGTTTGTTTTACTTCTGTGCTCTCTTTAACTCAGATTTGATAACTCTCTCCATCGCTGAGCTGCAGCCAGGGGGGGAAAAATGCAAAAAAAAAAAAACTCAGTGCAGATGGAAAGATGGTAAAGAGAAATGGGACCAAAAGCTGGAGGGGAGAGGAGATGCAGGAAAGGTCAGGCAAAATAAGAGAATGGGTTGAAAATGAAAGTTGTCCTTAAGTGGAGATGCAAGAAGGCAAACAAATCTGGGCAGATGGCTTGGAAGCGTAACGTACAGCGCAAAAGAGAACAAATTGACAAACGGGAGATGAAAAGAGATGCAACAAGTGTGGGCCCAGAAAGCCGAGAGGAGAGCAGCACAAGTACAATAAGTGGAAGCACAACAATAGGTCATTGTATTGGAAAGCCACGGACGGAGGATGAAGTGGTTACGGCAGCTGGCTCTTCACTCGGGATGATGCACAGAGCGGCACAAAAGCCACATGTACGGCAACACAAAAGGTTATTGGAAGAGTTATTATTGTAAGTCTGGTTGAAGTGCACCCGTACGAGAGATGGGAACAGTGAGGGAAAATAATCTGAGGTTTTGGGGCCAAGAAGGTGCAGCAATGAAAAGGCCAGTTGCAAAAGTGCTGTTATTTTAAGTTACATCTTACAAAAGATTATGCATTGTTGTTTGGTGTAAACCTTTCTGTATGGAGCTGGTTTCGCACACAGGGGCCACTGTCATACTGAAACCAGAAAGGGCCCCTGACTGAAAGTGCACCAAAGTATCTGGAAAGTACATGCATTAGTGGTATGTAGTAACACATTTAGGTAATGTAGTGTTGCAACTAACACTAAGTTAACAAAGCAACTGACTTTATAATGTTTATGGTAACATCGAACATTAGGGTAATAGCTAACGTTACTGCTAGCTAGTAGTTATGCAGTTTAGGCTGAAATAGTGGCTATTGTTATTGGTGTGTTGTGTAATGTAATGATTGCAGTTATTCAGTTTAATGTAGGAATACATACTGCTTATGAATCATTATATGCATAAAACACTAAAAGAAGTCATGCTATCAAATTAAATCTTATTTAAATGCCAGTTTAATAAAAAATTTTATACTCCTTGGTGCAACCGTGAATCCTTGTTGAAATCCATCAGAATCTTTTCATTGTGTGAAAAATACAAAAATTTGGAGTTTTTGGCTGAACTGTAGGCAAGGTTTCTCCAGAGCAGAGAAAAGCTGAAAAGTGAGACAGACAGGAAAATAAAACAAACGGGATCAATTACATAAATGCAGCTCGGAACAATATTGGTAAACACAGGAGCGGAGAAGTTTTTTTAGTAAGTAGAGCACCTGGACACTATAAATTCGTCAAGTTTGTGCTGCTTATTTTAGTTTTTTTTTTTTTTTTTTACCATTTTCTATCACGGCTGGAGATTCTGTAAAGGGCCCCCCATTTGGAGTACCACTTACATATATAAGTGGTAATAACTAAGTAGTCATTAGTTCTATAACAACTACTTCTGTATACGTTGATTTATTTTTATAGTACATTCCTTAAGTGTTTGCACTGTCTTTGCTGCTGTAACAATGCAAATTTCCCCACTGTGGGATTAATAAAGAGTTATTTTATCTCTTATATGAAATACATTGAGTTTATAGAAGCTGTTAAAAAAAAAAAAAAAAATTCCCCCAGTTTTGGTAACTCCTGTGGACATTTGGTAAAATGTTGGACAAAGTGATTCCAGGTTTTTTCAATTTTTGTAAAACATATAAATAAATTATATTTTGTGATGATTTATACCATTCTTACTGTCATATAGCACAGAAGACATTTCTGAGGCCTCTCTTGTTCTATTCATGGTTGTGCTGTGGAAAAATGATCCCACAGTGAGAAAACAAAGTGTCCAAAAGCTGCTTGTAGTTCAGTGAGTTTATAAAACACAACAATACAAACTAAAATCATTTTGGCTGTAACAGTGGATGGTGATCCTACACATTTGTGACTATGAACAGTAAAACCATATTACAGTTTTTGTTGAAACATTTATGCTCTTTTCATTTCACTACTTCTCGTATATCCTGCAGGTTATGACTTTATAACTCCGTATAAATCAAATAAAGGTGGAGGTGAAGGGGTGTGAGCAATGGGATGCATTCAACCTTGCAATTTTACAAACCAGTGAAGCAAACATGAGGCTCGTTTCCGTCACTGTGACCTTCACTAGCAGCAGCAGACTCTGGATAAACTGGGAAGTTAATGTGAAAATCCATTTAAAACACTCAAATACTGCACATGTGCTGCCATTCATCAATGCTCGCACCCGCCTCACTGTTTCCATTCATTGACCATCTTGTTAACCTTGTATATAAACCTCTGTCACACACACAGCAGAGCAACACCTGGCAGTTGCATAAATCCAGCTCCAATCTGATCCTATGATCTGGCTAATGATCCCCCCGCACACTGGCGGTAGATTACCACAATAGATTAGCGCGCTGCCGCTTGCATCCACAGTCTTACAGTCGCTAATCCACGGCAAAGGACGAGCCACAACTGCCGACACACACATTCAGAGTACAGAACAAGCAGTACTAAAGGCACAAAGTCAGACACTCTTTACTTTTAATCAGGGATCCATATGCAACTGATGGATTAAAAAACCTCCACACTTGATCCGAACACAACGTTCGGCTCCTCAGACCTTCATCCAGCAAAATTCATCCAATCAGAGGACGTCTGCAACACCTTCAGTTCAAATTAAGATAGATGAGCTCTTTGAATAGGAGAACGAACCTGATGCTGAGCTCTTACAATTGTAAATGTACATTACACATTTGCCAGCATTATAGAAAATCGGTTTACATTATACACGTGGTGCTCTCTAAGGACTTTAGTTGAAAACATGTTTTACAAATTAGTCCCTCTTTAAGAATGTAGTCTGTAAAAGATATGCAAAGAAAGTTTTGAAAAAAAAATACTGAGAAGAAAAAAGTTATGGGTGATATGAAGTTAGAAGAAAAAGAAAAGATTTTTCCCCACATATTTTTTCATAATAGCATGAATAGTTGCTCTGTGCTGTCTATTAATTCTGCTGTGGAAAACATAAAGCAACAGTTTTGTATGAAGGTGTTTAACATTTCAGTCAACAATTTGCCAAAGGATAAATTAAAATAAAAAATACAACATAATGCAGAAAAATACAATTTTGCACACCGAAATGTTACTGCTATTGTTTGTGAACATCTTTGGAAGCATCTGCTATAGCAATGCTAAAGGCGCAGCATTCACAAAGGGTAACATTAGCTTGCTTTGGGTAATACAGTGGCTAATGTTGACTTGTTAGGGTAACGTAGCAGCCAGTGTTATGATGTTTAGACGAATGGAACGGCTGATGTTCTCCTGCTTAGGATAACAAAGCAGCTGACATTTTTTGTTATTTGGACGAATGTAATAGCTACTAGTATTTTGTTTACGTTAAAGGCGCTAACAATCATGGTGTAGCTTCAGTGAAAGATCTGACAGTTTGATCGACTTTTTAAAACAATTATCAGCATTGAATTTATCGTCAAGAACCATGACACAATAATTTCCATGATGCTGAGACCTATGGTGATATCTCTGCTCTGTATCACTGAAACATCTCTGTAATGTCATGTCAGTGAGTCAACATGAACAGAATGACAACCGATGCAGTCACAGTTAATGTTATTAGTTACATCCAGTCAAAATGGCCAAACGTACGTTAAAGATGCTCGTACTGATGACCATACAGAGGGATCTGCAGCTCTTCTCAGCTGCACAGAGCCTCATAGTGAATTACAGTCTCTTTCTGGTCAATTTCTCACAGACACAGTGAACTGAGGGAACTTATTGAAACACGAGATGGACACAGTGTTCTGAGAAAAGAAATGCAGTCAGCGTGAAGCAGCTGAAAGAGGATAAAAATCACTTAACACTTTGAGGGAGTCGTGCAAAAAGCAGAATGATTAATTGATATCCGTGACCGGCAGCGTGTACGTCCGGGTCTGTGGGTGGAGGAGAGAGTGTGCAGATATTTCAGTGCACTGATTACATTTGTGTGAGTCATTCGGTAAAAGGTGCCATAACTCTGATTCCTACAGTGTGTGATATTATGTGTCACTTGATGCAACCAATGGTGTCCGTCAGCTCCGTTTTAATCATAAAACGCTCTGCAATTAACTCAGGCCAGTTACAATCACAACAGCAGGCCTCAGACAAAGCTTCATGTCTCTGCAGTGACCCGACCGTCAAGTCATCTGTAAATAATGTGTTTGTAACAATGCCCGGGCAAGTATTCACAACGTGTGAACATAATGCCTCGACTGCTGTGTGTGTGTGCACTGTAGTATTTATTGGGTGTTTGGGATTCATATTTTAGCTTGTGTACAAAAGGAAACAATCACAGATCTCAGCAATCATCGCAGGGAGCACAGTGTTATGATTAAATGAGAGTTATGTTTAAACTTATGAAACAAAGTCCAGCTTGTCAAACAAGCTGCCTCATTACTGGATTGCTGAAGCTGTCAGTGCACTCTCAAGGTTTGAAAATGGTGATTATTTTGTCTCACAGACTGCTCTCAAGTTGGAGTAAACAGGATTTATCCTCTAACAAGGCTGCAAACAGTGATTGTTTCCACTTTTTATCGGTCAGCCAATTATTTTTAGTGAATGATATTTTGGAAAAAAGTGAAAAAAAAATTACCCTGGAAACCCCAAAAGCCAACAGCAAGTTTAAAAATCGTTTCAAAACAATCACAATTTATGAGCCAGAAATTGTAAAAGAAAAAAAAAAGAACAAATAGGACATTTGATTTTCAACTATCAATTTCACCAAATCTGAAATCCAAACCGAGTTATATATAATTTCTGTAATATTTTATGGTTTAGTTTTAAGTGGCCAAGTGGTCGAACCCACAACCCAAATCCAGCATTACAGTGGAGCATAAAATGTCCGACCATTCTTGAAAACACAAAACTTTGAATCCATTTTTCTCAAAATCTACAGAAACTGGGTTAGACCACTCTGTTTCCAAACCCTTCATATGCGTGTCTCATTTTTTTAAAAATCACCAGAAATAAACCATTCCTACAAACAGGTTGCATAAAAAAAGCTAAACATTTTGCACTTCTTTGCACAGCCATGAATCCATTAGTGACTCAGCTGCAACCAACAGTCAT
Organism: Acanthochromis polyacanthus; assembly: GCF_021347895.1. Classification (NCBI taxonomy): domain Eukaryota; kingdom Metazoa; phylum Chordata; class Actinopteri; family Pomacentridae; genus Acanthochromis; species Acanthochromis polyacanthus. The sequence continues at coordinate 11,756,827 of NC_067126.1, read as the reverse complement.
GTGGCAAAAATTCAGGAATTTTATGACTGTTTGGAGACGAATATGGAAACAAGTCAAAAATGTACAATTAATAGTAGTTTTCCAGTATCGGTAGCACCTTTGGACAAAAATGCTGTACATGCTGATTCCAAGTTTTATAAACTTTTGCAAAATAACTAGTGCTTACGTTCTCTCGACCTCTATTCAAGGTTGTGTTGTTTCGATAGAGGTGCTGGACTTTATACTGTAGTGAAAAATAAGCCCTCAGTGAGGAAAAATGCGTTAAAAAAAACAAAAAAAACGCCCTGAAACTGCTCAAAGTTCAGAAGGTTAAATGTGACATCTTTAAATGTCTCACTGAGTCCAACAAACAGACAAAAATCCAGTGATGCTGAATACAAAATAGAGAAAATCAGTGACTTTAAAGATGCAGATACAGTTCAGTATGTGAGGAATAATTACAGGCTCACTGTCATTTATAATGTTGGAAATAGTACGGTAAAACTGCAGCACACTAAAATTTCCAACATGTCAAAACTGATTCCAGTGTTGTGGCCACCGTCAAGTTGCAGTACAAATGAGAATCGACACAATCTGGACCTAAAATCGAACTTAATCCTTCCTGGTTTGAGAAACATTACCATTAAAGTCACCGGTGTCTGAAGTCATCACTGAGATGGATGAATGTCTGGTGTTTTCGCTAATTTCAGGTGTTTTAACGTTTCTGTCTGTTTTGTGAAGGTGGCTGTGTGCGAGCTTATTTGAAGGGTGAAGGTGAGGCCTCTTTGAAATCCATCAGAGACTCTGGTCATTATATGAGGGCAGACGGACACAGAAACAGAGAGAAGCCGGACTCCGCTAACGGTGAGCAGCCTGTGGAGCAAAAGGGCTGTGATTGAAATGTCCCCATCAAATCTGCTGCCCTTCACAATCATCCAAACAGCACGACGCGGCACCAATACCTGAGAGTTTCAAGGACCCAGGTCACTGTGAGGAACCGGGTTCATGCAGAGAACCAGAGAACATGTGAGGCTAACGCTGTCTTGTTTACGTTAATGTTCCAGCTACATTATGTCATTTAGGCTAATGCAAGAGTTAACATTATGTCATTTAGGCTAATGTAGCAGCTAACAATATCTTGTTGAACCTGATTTAATAGCAATATTTTTCATATATTATATATTTTTTAGCCATTTTTCATTGTTTTTATGGTTGCCGTCTCAGATAAACGGTGTAATTATGATGATTTTTAAAAAAAACAATGAGCTTTTCAAATTGGCCAGCAAGGTTGGGTGTTCAGACAGTTAATACTGCGATGCTTTGATGAGGCTACTGACCACATTTTCCTGTGAGATTGATGAACATGAGAGCAACATGTTGAACCGCCTTTACATTCACATTACAGGTGCCGACACACTTTCTTCTGCAACACTTGGCACATAAATTAAACTGTTGTGGCACCAGAGGACAAACCGAAGCAGCCAGACAGAAAGCAACACGGCTTCTCCTTCATGTCTAGACAACCCACCAGCTTCACCTCTAAATCTGCCGTCTGTTGCCCCCCAGCTTCATCTGCGCTCCTTCAGTTTCTCCTGAATCCCACCGTTTGACCCTCATCTCAACTGCTTCTTGTTGTTTCATCCTCTATTTTCTGCTCTTCATCGCGACCCTTCCCTCCTCTTCCTCCAGGCAGCATTAGTGCTACCAAGAGAGGCCTGGAAGGTCTTTAAGCGATGGCCACAAGGGGCCCTTATCCAAAGCAATGACACACTTTCAAGTCAAGAGGACATTTGTTATGTAACAGCTTAAAGCTTCTCTGGTGGGCCTCGCAGCTGGCTGAGAGCTGAAAACGTGCACATGCATGCACACACTGTAAAAAATTAGGGGTTTTCAACTGTGTTATTTGGAATGATGTGCTGCTATTTTCCCCACATTTCCCCAGGGTTGTTAAATTGCAGATAATGTCTGATAGATATCCACATGTACAAACAACTGGGCTGTAAAATTACACTATATATTTTAACTGTGTTTAAATGGGCATAAATACATACATTTTACAGATACTCATCATAGTTTGAAAGAAAAATTAAATATATTAAGGATTGAAAAAAAACATTTCTTTTAAAAAACTGATAGTTTGCAAGTTCTCCTTTTTTACTACAGATACGAACAATTAGTAAAATCACAGGAAAAAATATTAGTTTACATGTTAACTGTGAACAAAACTAAGATCAGTATCTTTAGAAATGCCAATTCATTATTTTACAAGATCTGACTATGAAATTACACTATTTTAATGTATTCAAATAAAAAAAATTATGATTACTGTACAGATATTTGACAGAAAAAATATGTACAGTAGCCTCCTGAGACTTGGCATCCACATATGTAGACATTTTTTTTTCAAAAAGAGCATATTATTATTAGCAGTAATAATAATAACAATAATAATAACAATAACAATAATAATAATAATTATTATTATTATTATACTCAGACATTAGATATTATCTGATTATTGAATTTATTAGTTATTGCTTATTCCAAATAACTAGAAGAAATCTAAAATGTAAGGCCAACCAAAGCATGTTGGACATGGGTCTTAGGAGGTAAAGCACTGGAAAATGGTAAATAAACTTTTGAACCATTATTTTAGAGATTTTCTCTATTTTGTGAAATAACAGATAATACTTAGTAAAACAATTATTTTTAAAATATTCATTTACATTTTAACTGCAAAAAAAGATAAAACTATAAATGTCTACATGAAAAATCTGTATTTTCATAAAGAGTAATTTATTCTTTTACAAAGTCTGGCCATTAAATTCTGTTTTATTTTTTATTTACTGTGTTTAAAGCAATCAAAAATCTAGTTATTTTACAGATTTGTCATTATATGAAAGAAACATTGTGTATATTAAGGATCGAAAAATGGGAAGTTTTTTTAACTGAAATGTTAGATTAATTTACAGTAAAGTCACAGAAAAAATATTATGATGACTGTTAAACAATGGCTAAAACTGTGCCAATATTAAAAATCTGCATTTTCACAAATATTCACAAAATCTAAAAATAAAAAAAATGTTTAAAGCAGCAAAAACACAACAATTTTACTTATATTTGTTAGCCTAGCCGCGCTAGACAACCCACGGCAACGAATTCAATTCTCTGCCAGGGAGGGTCTAGTTACCCTCCATAAGGCTCGAGGCTGGATTCTCCTAAAACTGGCTGACAAATCACCATGAAGTGTAGAATCAGAAGGCGGGCATAACTAAGTGACGACAGAGGCATGACGATTCTGACAGAAACAACTGGCGCACAATAAACAGTTATCTTTCGACTCAGCTTTGGCCACAGCCCTTAAAGATTTGAAGCTAAAATTCAACTTGAAAGATAAACAAAGGACGGCACTGAAGTGTTTCATTGAGAAGAAAGACGTATTTGGACTTATGCCGACGGGATATGGCAAATCCTTAATATACCAGTTGGCTCCGCTGGTTGGGAAGCTAATGGGACTTAGCCACAATCCGCCGGTGCTCTCGGAACCACGTCAGCCTATTCGTTGCGTTGATTGGTTGTATACCTACCCAGTTGCTGCAGAGTGATTTGATAGACAACCTTTTAGCCCGCCTTCCTCCCTGTCGAGCTTCCCTAGACCCTTGTGCCGTCAGAAACATGGGATCTAGCATGGCTAGGCTATATATTTGTCGTTATATGAAGGAAATTTTTTTTGCACATTCAGGATTGAAAAATGGCAAATGACAGCAAATATTGTTTAAATAATTTTGCAATTACAGATCATTTAGAGCAAAATAACAGAAAAAGTATTAATTTACTATTTTTACTGTTGCATGCTAAACATGCTAGAGCTGTACATAAAGTAAACATCAGAAATCAGCATTTGTACAAATAGTAATAAGTAGTTTTTTTAATGTTTGACCATAAATTTCCTTTCTTTTTTAAACCGTATTTAAATCAGCAAAAACATATTTATTTTACAGATATGATTGCATAATAGCAAACTCAATTTCATTAATTTACTATTTAACATTTATTTAATGCTATTTTCACAGTTTTGCAGTTTTTGAATGTGACAGGTTTCAACTGCTTTAGACATTTTTTTTTCTGGCACCCCTGCTGCTAAATTTTCACTGTTTTTTCTAACATAACTGTTTTTTGTTTTTTTTTGTTTGTTTTTACAGTGCAGACAAACACAAACTTACAGGAAAACTCATATATAGACAGAACATATACTGTGTGTGTATATATATATATATATATATATATATATATATGGAGAGACGGAGAGATATTAAGCTGGAGCTCAAATCAAGACTAGAGAAATAAAAGACGAGAAGGAGGGAGAGAAAAGTCAAGAGTCGAGCCTTATAGGGGAAAAAAATAAATGAGTGGAAGGAGAGGAAGAAGAGGAAAAGGTCAGGCAGGTATCTTAAAAACACAATCAGCTCGCAGTGAAAAAATAGAAGCAGTCTGAGAGCTGAGTTGCTGATTTAACTGTGGGAAGGAGGCAGGAAAGTACAGACGAAGGAGCAGAGGGAGGGGAGGCTTCTCTGGAAAGGAGATGTTTAGTAAGTGGCTTGATGAATCTTTCAGAGAAGCACTGGAGGGAGAAGAAAGAAGACGAGGAGGAGGACGATGTTGAGGAGGAGGAGCTCATTTTGAATAATTGACCATAAAAGCTATTAAACCAAGATAGTAGATCTCAGGTGGTTTATCCTGGTGCATAATAAATCCAAACAATATGTGTGCACATATGGGTCATGGATGATGAATGTGATGTGAGGCAGTGTGTGTGTGTAGAGTGTATGTGTGTGTGTGCTGGAGGAAACTCCTAAAGCAGCAGAAATGTCTCCAGCAGACAGTCAAACGTCAGACAAGCTGCTCCGGCCGAGACAGCAGTTATGCAACAGCCCCCGAAAACCAACGCAGTCACTGAGACGTGCCAGAGCAGCAACCGGGCAGCACAAAAACACACAAACACACACTCACACGCTGTCTGCTTGCATTATTGCACTTCTGTCTTCACCCTCAGAACCCTGTAAGACTAAAAACAGACCCTCTGGTGGCAGGATTGAAAAACATGTTATCATTAAAAGAATCACACAAACAACAGCTTTTATCAGGGCCAGTAACTGCAGTAACACAAAGAATCACTGGACTTTCAGCTTTCCGACATTCCTACTGATCAGTGATGTACCATGATGTCGGTAAACTCAACCAGAGCCTGTGACATTGCATCAAAATCACTTTATTCTACATGTCTCATTTAAAAATTCACCAAAAACACATCCTTAACCATATTCTGTAAAAAATAAAAAAATTCTTCACTCCTTGGCACAGCTGAGATGCCATTAGTGACTGAACTATGACCAGCAGTCATTTGACAAGAATTCAGAGACTTTTTTGGTTAAAACAAGCTGTGTTTACCCAAAGCAGAGAGGAGACAAGTATGGAAACAACTGAACCCTCTGAACTCAAAATCCTACGGGTGAATATAAAAAGTGTGTGATGATTTTTTTTCCAATCCCTAAATCACACCATATATCAGTCAAAAATGGTAAAAGTAGAAAAATTGCTTTAACGTTTCAAAATACTTGCACTAATAATATGTCATATGTGGGTCTGCCTCGAAAATTAATTTCCTGTTGATCATGCCCATATCTGACATACTGCTCCATCAGGAAACTTAACCAAATACACAGAATTTTAGCCAAATGACTTTTTTCTACTTGCCTTATTTAAATAAAATTGCCAAAAATGTACTTTTCACAGTAACCAGATTCTGTAAAAAGCAAAAGATGATGTATTGTTTGGTGTAACTGTGACTCAGCTGTGAGCAGTACCAAAAATTTGGACTTTTCAGCTGATCTGCAGGCAGTGTTTACACAAAGCAGAGAGGAGATAAGGTGGAAACAATGGATTTGAAAGGTATGTGATTATTTTTAAAAATTACATCGATTATGTGTGATGTGCAGTTCTGTCTGGAAAATGAAACAAATCTAAGCTGAATACTGCAATATTTCATCAAAATGACCTTATTCTACTTGCTCATTTAAAAATTTGCCAAAAATGTACTTTTCACAGTAACCAGATTCTGTAAAAAGCAAAAAAGAAAGATTGATTGGTACAGTCATGGAGCAGTTAGTGACTTGGCTTTGGCCAACAGTCATTCCAAAACTTTTTTAAACGTTTTCAGCTGAACTATGGGTAGTGTTTGCACGGAGCATTGAAACAACTTAACCCTCTGAACTCAAAATCCTGCTGGCAGATTTAAAAGAATTAGAATTAGAATTAAATTAGATTTAAAAGATGTGTGACAATTTTAAAAAAATTCCGAAATTACACCGTTTCTCAGTTGCAAAAACTGAAAAAAAAAGTTGGATTTTTAACAAACCTTGAGCTAATCGTGTGTGATGTGTGACTTCATATTGCAGTGAAAAATGAGCCCACCGTGAGCAAAAAGAAGCTCAGAAACATTAAGTATTCAGGGTTCAGATGGTTAAATATGATTCCAGCCACTGCATTTGTGAGTGTGTGACTACAAACTCGAGCGTGCGTTTCAACTGTGCAACCTGGCGTCACACCCATTTCCTGTGTGAACGCCAGAGCCTGAGAGGATTTCCGCAACCAAACATGTGCATTTTGTGCAAAACAAACCAGCACTAAAAGCAGCACGAAAAAAAAAGGCACAAAAACAGTGAAATCACCACATCAGCTCCGTGACCTCATTATGTCATCTTTCCAGGGTTCCCAGAGTCGAGGACGTCATGGCTACGTGCAGCTGTGGGTGCGTTTCACAAAAAAATACACACATCCGATAAATTATTCCCCTGAGCTCTGAAACCCTGCCCTGCTCATGTCTTAGCACAAGTGTCTGTTATTCAGCTCTGTCAATCCTGCATGTGTTGGTATTAAACTGGTCATATCTGTTGAAATGAAGCATCAGATGTCAACAGAAGAGCTTGAATTGGTGTCAGCGAGCTTTTAGTCCGTCCATCTATACATCAGAGCAAACACTAATAATAGTATTAACTAATTCTGTCTATAGATCTAAACACTGCACAGCTTTGCCAATCATTACAGTCGTGCGATGTGCGGGTCCGCACGGCACAAACAGCTCAGGGATTTATGTTGCTTTGAAAAAAATAACAGCACAAGGTCAAACACGGAGCCAGCTGCCCTCAGTACACAGTGTGATGCAGCTTCAGGACTGAATGTGCACAGAGAAGAGTGTCATGTTTGTGAAAAGGCTGTGAACAGCTTCAGTTCTGTCTGTCAAGTGAAACAAGTCTGTGAAGGTTTAACCCTCCCAACCACAAAAACCCACCAGCGGACTTGAAAGGTGCATTATATCTGAAAAAAATTGCCAAAATAAACTATTTATCAGCAAGAAACTGTTAAAAAAAAACCCAGAAAGAATCTGTGGACTTTCCTTTAGCTATGGTGGAATTGCACTTGCTGTTCTGTGTCAAATGTCATCAAAATCACTTTCAAGTACATTTAAAAATTCACCAATAATATAGGTTTAGGACTAGAATAACCAGATTATGCAACAAAAAAAAAAAAAAAAAAATCTAAAAAACTGCACCTCTTGTCGCAACCAACATGCTAAAAGTAACTAGGTGTGACCAACATTTACGGACACTGCAGGCTGTTTACAAAAAGCAGAAAAGAGAAAAGTAAGGAAACAAATCCAAAATATAAGTAGATAAATATCTATAGTATGTACAGCCTTTCTTTTTTTCAAGTATTAGAAACGGTAGTTGCTAGAGGTACGGACCCGTACCCGTAGCCTGTGGACTACGGATATGGCACTTTCCATTTGCCAATCATATACGCGAGATCTGGTCACGTGACTCCTGGTAGACGCTAGTGGTACGGACCCGTAGCATCGGTACTACAGGTACGGACCGTAAACCTAACCCTAACCCTAACCCTAACCTTTGCTTACCTTTCAACAGTTTGCAGTGGTTAGCAGCTTCTTGACTCGCGAGACTCGCGTACGGGTCCGTATCTGTCTGGCAAACGGAAAGTGCCGTATCCGTAAGCCACAGGCTACGGGTACGGGTCCGTATCTGTAGACACTACCATTAGAAACACTTGTGGGCAGTTGGGAAAACGTTGGATACGCTGACTCCAGGTTTTTAAATTTTTTGTAAAATAACAAAAAAAATTTGCATTCATTTAGTTTTTATGATTTATGATATTCTAACTGTGTCACACTGCACAGAAGACGTTTATGAGTTCTCTCTGCTTCTAGCCATGGTTGTTCTGTTTCCATACAGGTGCAGGGTTTTACATTACAGTGAAAAATGAGTCAACAGTGGAAAAAAACATATGACAGGAGCAGAAAAAAAACAACCAGAAACTGCTGTTTGGAGTTCAGGGAGTTAAATGTGACAACTTGAATGTCACATTTTGTCCAGCAAACAGACCAAAACAAAGAAATATTCAGCTTATACCAATGTGAAACAGAGGAAATCAGTGAAAAATACAGACGCAGATAAAGTCCAGTTTGCGCAAAATAGTAATATTGAGGAAACTGCAATCAGACCATGAAACTTAATGTTGCCTGATTGAAGACACACAACCATAAAGGAGGTGCAGGACTTTATATTGCAGTGAAAAATAAGTCAACAGTGAGTAAAAATGTGAAAGAAGCTGACAAAACTCCCAAAAACTGCTGCTTGGAGTTCAGAGTGTTAAATGTGACATCTTGAATGTCATATATAGTTCAACAAACAGACCAAAACCAAGGAATATTCTGTTTATACCAATTTGAAACTGAGAAAATCAGTGAAAATACAGATGCAGACAAAGTTCAGTTTGCGTAAAATAGTAAGATTAAACAAGCTGCAGTTTATAGTGTGGCAAATCAGACAATGAAACTTAATCTGAAGAAGATGAGCATAAAAGATGAGCAGGACTTTATATTGCAGTGAAAAATGAGCTCACAGTGAGTAAATATGTGAAAGAAGCTGAAAACAACAACCAGAAGCTGCTGCTTGGAGTTCAGAGAGCTACATGTGAAGCCTTGAATGTCTCATTTAGAGCAGAAACAGACCAAAACTAAAAGAAAACAGAGAAAGTCAGTGAAAATACAGTTGCAAATATAGCTAGGTTTCCGTAAAATAGCAATATTAATAATTAAGCTGCAGTTTAGAGTGTGGGAAATCGGACCATTGAACTTAATCCTGTCTGACTGAAGAAACACAACCATAAAAAGGTGCAGGACTTTATATTACAGTGCAAAATGGGTTCACACTGAGTAAAAATGTGGAAGAAGCTGAAAACAACAACCAGAAACTGCTGCTTGGAGATCAGATTGTTCCAGTGAAGTGAGGCAGATGTATAGAAACAATGCACGAAGTGAGCAAAGCTTACATGAAATGACAGCATTTCATAACATCTACATCATAACGCTAAACAAACGGTGCAGAGAGACGATTTCTCACGTTTTTAATATCAACAGTAAAACTAAGACAAAGCTAAATACGCTGGAAATAGAGGCAGGAGAGGCTGAGGAGTGGACTAAAAAAAACCAACCAGAAATAGGAGGAAGTGGCCTTGAGATAGCTGAAGAGAAACAGCAGAGCAGCTGGACTGATAAACAACATAACAAGAGGGATGAAGGCCTTTTTTTTATTTATTAAAGAGGAAAAAACATATTTTTGAGTCATAAGAGAACTGAACTCTGTCTCTCTGCAAGTACCTACATTGTTAATTAATTTTAGATGTGCTTTGTATTTTCTTTATCACGAATGAAAAGATTGACCCTTGGGTTGCAAATATTCTATTCTGTTCTACGTCATGATTTTTTATTCTGTGTACAATTATTTTACATATTTGCTGTTATTTTCAGTTTTTCAATAGTTCTGTTCTCCACACAGTTTTTTAAACATATTTTTCTGGTGCCCTTGCAGCCAAATTTTCACTGTTTTCTCTACAGAATGTTTTTGTTTGTTTTTTTTACGATGTGTTTGCAGACAGCCACACAATCAAAGATCTTCAAGGACTGGTGATGCATCAGCTGAAGCTCCTCAGCATCCAGGACTGTCCTCCACACAGAGGACAAGATGCTCCCAGAGGAGGTAAATACTGTCAATATGACCCTTTCTGAAGCTTCCTCTCGAGGAAACTCTTCTCCAGAAACCTGAGTGAGAGCTGCCGAGTTCCAATCGTTGTCATTAATTAACTTGCAGTGTCTGTGAGTGTGTGTGTGGGAATTAGAGCAACCAAACGATGTTCCCATGTTGCTCTGCAAAGTAACACAAACACACACAGACATCCGGTGGGCTGCTGGGGTCACAACATGTGTGTGTGTGTGTGTGTGTGTGTGTGTGTGTGTGTGTGTGTGTGTGTGTGTGTGTGTGTGTGTGTGTGTGTGTGTGTGTGTGTGTGTGTGTGTAGGCCTGCTGCTTGTTGTATAAATGATATAAATGAATAATGCCAATGTGTAGAGTGCTGCACATTAGCAGCAGCTGTTTATTGTTAACATCCCCCTCTGTGTGTGTTTATCTCTGCTTTACATGACCTTGTACCCTGCGTTTATCTCTCATGTGTATTTGTCTTAACAATTGTGTGTTTGTGTGTGCGTCTGCATATACATTTCTATGTGTAGTGGCTATGGTTTGTTACATAAGGAGATTATATTATGTAATTTTTTTTATTCCCCCCACCCAAGGACAGCAAAATGAACACTGGAATTAGTATATGTGTGTTAGCGTAGCATCGACTCACCCAGCATCCACCTGCAACCCCTGGCTGTTTTTTTTCACTGCTTCCATATCCCAGTTCATATCCAGTTACACAGCACACACACACACGCACACACACACACACACACACACAATCACACACTCCGTCCTGCTGTTAGCACATGCTGGGAGCAAGGTGAGGAGCTCACAGCTGGATATTGCTGCCGTCTTCCTCTGCTCTTATTTTCATTCTCTATTTTTATCTCCACGAGTCTTCGTTCCAATCATCACCCACCCTGTGCTATACTTCCTCTTTTTGCTCAAATTTGCATCTCTGATCTCTATCTAGGTTACATTAAATGTCTGCAGAAGGACCTGCAGCAACACATCTCCAGTCAAACTAGTTTTTTATTCAGATTCAGATTTTTAGTATTTTTATAGCAGCAACTATTTTTCAATTCATTGTCGACCACCATTTTCTGATATTGTATAAGTAGACAATTAATCAGTGAATTCAAAAAATTATTGACAGATTGAGACAATGCAAAACTACTGCAATCTAAAACTAGTTCAAAACAAAGTCCAAAACAAATTCAAAACAATGTCCAAAACCAGTCTACAACATGCAAAACCAGTCCAATACAAAGTCTGCAGCAAGTCAACAACCAAGTCCAAAACCATGTCTAAACAAAGTCCAATACCAGTATAAAATCAGACAGAAACCAGTCCCAACCTAAGTCCAAAACCAGTTCAAAAAAAGGCTAATACCAACCGAAAACTAGTCAAATACAAACTCTATGACAAGTCCAAAACAATTCTCAAACAAAGTCCACAACCACTTCAAAACAAAGGCTAATACCAGTTCAAGACTAGCCCAAAACAAAGTCCAAAGCAAGCCCAAATCCAGTTCAAACCCAAGTATAAAATTGATCTAAAAGTCCAAAACTAGCAGAAAACAATAACTAATATCAAGTCAAAGGCAGACATGAACCAATCCCAAAACAGTTCAGAACAAATTTTAAAACCAGATCAAATGCAAGTCTAAAATTCATCTACAAATCCAAAATCAGTCCAAAATAAAATCAAATACCAGACCAAAACCAGTCTAAAAAAAAAAATAAGTCTAAAGCAAGTCTAAAATCAAGTCAAACCCAAGTCTAAAACTGCAACAACACCAGTGCAAAACCAGACAGAAACCAGTCCAAAGCAAATTCCAAAACTAAAACTGGTCTACAAGTCCAAAACAAAGATTAATACCAGTCCAAAACGAGTCCAAGACAAACACCAATACTAGTCTAAGATATAGGTCAATGCTGCTTCAAACCAAACAGAAACCAGTCCAAAACAACAAACCACATACTAAAATGACCACCTTTACATCCTGATACAAATAACAGTTTTGGTCTCTATAGATAATTTCTGCATTCAGAACAACTGCACTGGAGGCGAATTTGTATCTAACTCACCCATTTCAATTGCACGTGGGCTTAAAATTCTACATATTTACAACCTACAAACCTACAAACAACTCATAAGCCAACACTGTGTGGAAGTCCTGGTTTTCTGTGTTATATGATATTTCCCAGCGATTATTCTCAGTACTCAGAGAATGAAGCAACAACAGTCACGTCCTCTGAGTCACAGCATGGAAACATTGATTACTGACAACATGTAATTCTCTTGTCCTGCCCCCGTGTTTTATAACCTGATTTTGCAAAAAATAAATAAATAAATAAATAGTGGGTCACCATAAAAACAGAGAAAAATAGTTTCAGCTCTGGTATGTAAGCGATGTGACAATCCTTTGTGTATCAGCGACAGTCGACCTACCGAGACGTCAACACACCAACAGTCCTGTCTGCACCTTCGCAGAGTCTTCAGTGTGTCACAGTGTGTTACAGTGGTTCATGACACACTTCTGGACTTACCGCTCTACTAACCTCCAACATACCTCCTCTCGCTTCAGCCACTCCATCTTCCTCCACCTCACCCTCCCTCCCTCTGCTGTCCTAAATTCTGTTCAGGCAATAATAGAATGACATTTATCATAATCTGTTTCTTGCTTGCTGCCTCCCGCTCTCTTGTCTCAGCTTCGCCACCCATCTATTCTTCGTCCATCACCACCAACTCTCCTGCCTCCCCATGTCTCATCCATCCATCCATCCATCCTTCCTGGCTCTTCTCTTTTCAGACGCTGTGGTGGTTTGAGGATCCCTGCAGCCTCCAACAGGGGAGATTAGCTGTAAAGATGATTAACTGGTGTCTGCGTGATTAGCATTACTTCCCTCTACATGAAATGCAGTAAACTGTACTTCTCATGCATTAAGTCCTGAAAAGAATGTCCCACAGAAACCAAAATTTCTGCATGAGTAGATGTCCCTGAATGCTCAGTATTTATTTGATCTTGACAGATCGAAAGCCAGTACAATACAAAGTGTGCAACTAATTCAAAACTAAGTCAAAAAAAGTTAAAATCCAAGTCCACTAGTTTCCAAGTTCAAAACAAGTCCAAAACAAAGGCCAATACCAGTCCAAAACCAGACAGAAACAAACTAAGTCCAAAACTAGTTCAAAACAAAGGCTGTTACCAATCTAAAACTGGCCTAATACAAAATCCCCAACAAGTCCAAACCAGTCTACAGCAAAACCAGTTCAAACTCAAGTATAACACTGTTTTATAAGTTCAAAACCAATCCTAAACAAAGGCTGAGATTAGCTGTAAAGATGATTAACTGGTATCTGCATGATTAGCATTGCTTCCCTCTAAATGAAATCGAGTAAACTCTGCTGTCATGCAATAAGTCCTGAAAAGAACATGTTGCAGAAACCAAAACTTTCTCCATGAGGAGGGGTTTGATGTCCTGGAATGCTCCGGTTTTCATTGATACTGGAATCCTAAACTAAATACAACACAAGGTCTAAACACGTCTGGAACCAACTCTGCAATAAATCCAAAACCAGATTAAAACAAATTTAAAACCAGTTTAAAACAAGTTCATGTCTGGTCTTACTCATGAATAAAAACTGTTAATGGTATTATTGCTTCATTATCCTCAGTGTACCTGTAGTGTCTTAAGCTCTGCACAGTACTGTAATATACTGTACTTTTATCAAAGCTCTTCACATTCTATCATCCGACTGAGCTCTGCTGTTAGTCTCATTTCACATGTGAGGGGATTTGGAGAATAGAAATCAAAGGAAACTCTTGTGGGTGCAGAAATCTGGTCACAGAGTCCCTTAAAGGCGAAAAAAAACAATTAAAAATCCCTCCTATCAATTTGCTGGACCATTTTCAATTTTCCACTGAAGAAAAAGTAGAAGAAGAAAGGAAAAACCTACCCTGCTCCATATTTTACAGTCAGCAGCAGAACAATTTGAACTCTGACAAATTACAGAAGCTTCCGGTTCTCACAATCCAGGCTGCTATTACAGCTGATACAAGTTTACTAACACAAACATGTGCAACCAAACACGCACACAAACGCAACATGTTCCAATACAGCATCACAGCAGACACTACTTATCAGATCGCCCTACATACATCCCCACATCAGCACTATTCGTCATGGCAATGACCTCCTATCAGCCTCCAACTCATTAACTGCACATATTTTGTCCATCCACATGCAACACGCTCATAGATAATTCTATGGGCCATCTCCTTCTACACTGGAAGTCCATTCACAGCGTCTTGACTCTATAAACAAAAAATGTTGGCATATTTAGAGGAAGAGGCTTCTTAATAAGCTGATTTAATGTAAGGATCCTCTGCCAGGTCTCCTTATCTAACAACATGAATCTTTCAGTTTTGCGTCGAGGGGTTAGGAGTGTTCACATAACTATCTCCATGGAGACTACCAGTCCCTATTTCTTTAATATCAACATATCGTCTCCAGAGTCAGTATTTATAGGTCGCATATTTGAATGTCAGTGTTTTCAGGAAAGCACACAGGCTGAAAAACAAGTTCTGTTCAGTTATGGGGATGAAGAAAGCTGTAATAAAAACAGCAGGTCAGCTAATGTCCGGCTGCAAAGTTGTAACATAGACTGATATGCTGTGTGCGATTATAACTTCGCAGTCTGGTCTATATCAGCTTGGCTGGTAAATAACAGGAAGTTGAGATCATGAGTTTTCTGGGATTTGGGGTCAAAATCTGTTACGGTTTTCTGAATAGATACCTGCCAGATCCCTGGATTTTTAAGGTTAGTTTCATGAACAAAACAATGACAAAAGACAGACGACCGAATCAAAAATAATATTTTAACCTCTTTAGTCCCAAGGCTGGTAATTGGAAATTCCCATCTCCCACTTTAAATAGCTCCACAATAGTGAGGCCAAAAAGAACAATTTCAAGAGTGAGGCATGAACGCTTTTCTTTAACTATTTCATGGTGACCGACATTATGTTGTCTTGGGTAATACAGCAACAAAAATTAGCTTGGGTAGTCTAACGGATCAGCTAATGTCACTTTGTTTAGGGTAATGTAGCAGTTAAAATTAACTTTGCCAATGTAACTTTGCAAACATAGCAATAAATATTACTTGTTTATGCTACCAAAACAACTGACACCTTCTTGTTTAAGCTACTGTATCAGCTAATGATGTCTTGTGTGTGCAAGCCAGACCATTGCCAGTGCTGACGCAACACTGTGTAGAATGGCTATCGTTCTGCTTTAGGTGGGATTAAGTTAATCACAATCGTGTTTGACAGTCCAAGCAACAAAATACTTTTCTTAACTCAAAATACTAATGGAAGAATTGTCTTGATGAAACATTTTGATGCATACACAGATGGATGGATGAACGTTATCTTGGGCTAACAAAGTGAAAACATTTTGTTGCTTGAGCTTACAAAGTGTCTAAAGTTGTCTTGGTTAGGGTAATATTGTGTCTAACTTTAGCTTGTTTAGGCTTCTAGGTTATCTTGTTGACATCAATGTGGTGGCTAATTTTGTCATGTTTAGGCTAACATAGCGATAGCTCATAACATCAGTTGGGCTTAGCATTAGCTGCTACAGTCATTACTTCACACTCTTTCAAAACATTACAGTCTGTTTGCACCTTAAAATATGTAAACTTGAAAACAGTCATTTTAATTAGTTTTTTTGGTATTGAATTTGTTATTGTGAATTTGAACATTTCCCATATCTTAGATAACGTGGTTTAAACTCAAGTTTGTCCTTGTTCACTGACAGTCTGACAGAAACCTCTGAGCCACACAGTGCAGTCATGTGTAGCTGCTAATTTCAGTGCCGCTAAAGAGGACAAACGTATTCAACCAGAGCAGATCCACAATGGAAGCAACGGTTTGCGTGCATTTAGGATTTAATAATAATCTCTGGGAGCCTGACATGACTCACACAATATGCAGCTTTTAGTGGCGTCATTCTCAGCCTCTTACTTCAGTGTGATGAGCACTAATAACAGGAAGGATTTAGTTATGTATTTATCCCACTGCTTTGTGAAACAAATGGCAGTTAAGCCAATGTGAGCACTGATCAAAGTCACCGTCTGACTAAACACTAACAAATACAGCTGAGTGGCCATGTGTAGGGCTTTGTAACATTTTGGCTTCATGGAAAAATAATGAGAAAAAATAACGCCCACATCAAAATTCTCAAAGGTTCCAGGCTATAATATGGTGACTATCATCATTAAAAGGGAAAAATGAGGTAATTAGGTCAAAGCTATGTTAAAACAAGAATCCAAAATTTCTTACTTGTTACCACAGGAATGATTATGCCAATAAATGTTTAACGTTTGATTTGGAAAACAGACCAAACCTAGACTGCAGTGTTTACACTCAAGTTAGAAAAGCTATCTGATGAGATAGCCTTAATTAGTGCTAATTTACTCACTTCACCCTTTCTGTTGGAATGAAAGAAGTTTATTTTAAGGCTAAAAATCTTAGTAAATGAGCAGAGAATAAGTATAGGCATTTCTCAAGAACTATTAAATGGAGGTATAAACCAAATTGCAATGATCCTAATCTAATCAAATTTATTCACTTTGCATAGTTCCTTGGAATTAAAAAATGTGTTTTGATGCTACAAAATCTAAGTAATTGAGCCCAAAAACAGCACAGAAATTTCTCATAAGAAAAACAACTGGTATACACCAAACTGCAGTAATTGTATTTAGGCTAGTATGGTAGCTGGCGAGACAGCCTGTGCTAAAGCTAATTACAATTTGCCCTGTTTCCTGAAATGATAAAAATCTAATTTAAAACTGCAAAAAATCATACTAGCTGAGCACAGAAATTTTTCATTTTCTATGAAACAGATGTACCAACCAAAGTAAGTGATTGCACTCAAACTAGCTAACCTAGTTGGTCAGGTACCTTGGCTAAAATTAATATTGCTAAGCTAATTAGAGTGAGTAAAAAAATAAATAAAAAAAATTTAATTTTACAAAATCTGTGTAATTTATTATTGATAAACTATAAATAACAAAATAAAAATTTCAATAAAAATGTAAAGACAAAAAGAAACATAACATGAACTAGTCGTCCTAATTGCTAACTAGCTCGGCTAGCGGGTCCCTGCAGCCTCTGATTCTGTGATTATGTGTGGTTTAAATAACATTTTAAAAGTATAAAAGATTAATTTATAGAAAGAAGCACGTAACTTCAAAATTGTAAATAAATAAAATACAGCAAACATTATGTCCTATTTTGAATATGCAAATATACTGTGTGAATTACAGCTGCTATGATTAGTCAATGATTAAACAATTGGTTGTCAAGTATTAAATTGATTGCCACCTGTTATGATGACTGATTATTCAGCTGGACTAATTTTATAAAGAAGAAAAAGTATAATTTCTCTGTTTGCAGCTTCTGAAATGTGAATATTTTCTGGTTTCTTTCCTCGAGTAAATGGAATAAATATCTTTAGGTTGTGAACAAATCAAGACATTTGTCATCTTGGGCTTTGGGAGACACCAATCGAAATTTTTCTCCATTTTATGGCATTTTATGGCCCAAACAACTAAACAGATTAATCAAAGAAACAGACATAATAGTTTAAAATGAAAATAATCATGAGTTGCAGTCCTAGGTACAATTAGTGTCAGAATTAATACAGCTTTCAGTCTTCCAATCCCCAGAGTTCTCTGCCTTTGTAAGCAAAGTACTTCGACACTGTGAGGCTTTAAAGTTAATCTGAATCACCAAATTGTCACATTTTCTTCATGTCTCAGCATCAGTCTGAGTCTCTGTGGTGGTGTTGAGTGTCTCTCATCAGAAGCCCTACAGCAGTGTTTTCAGCTCGTCTTCGCTCCACTTTTCGCTGCATTTATCCTCCCGTTCATACATATTTTTCCCCCACAAGCTCCACTTTGCGGCGTCGCTCCCCCCCAACCTCCTCTCAGCTGGAGAGGACTCACACAGGGCGGTAATGAGAGCACACAACAATGTCTGCAGGAGGCACGCTTTCATAGGCCTTCCTGCATCACTGTCACCATGGAAATAAGTGCCACTGTGGCGACACACTCTTTTGCACAGATGTGGTGCTCTCAACTCCTCACACAATAAACGCATCCATTCTGAAAAAAATCTTTAGTCTGAGCAGTTTGACACTACAGCGGAGCAGCTCGGACCCCCAACTACACAACAACGCCTTCAGGGACAAAGATGGCATCAATAAACCAGACACAGATACAGTGTGGAGGTCACCTCACAAATATGTACAGCATGCATCTAAAATACACACAAAATGATGTTTATTATAGGTGATGCAAATAAACATACATGTGCAACAAGTGGACGAAACTCAAACCACACTAGCAGGTTTGAAAGGGATGTTTTCTTCACAAAATCACCAAAATTATACCATTTATCAGCTACAAACTGTAAAAATTATTATTATTTTTTTATTATTATTTTTTTTAAATAGAAACGATCACATAAACTGCTCATCTTTGGCATTCAGCTGGGGAACTTTACCAAATCTAAGCTTAAAATCAGGATATTATTAAAATCATTTTACATGTCTCATTTTTAAAAAGGTTGTTGCTAGAGGTACGGACCCGTACCCGTAGCCTGTGGCCTACAGATACGGCACTTTCCATTTGCCAATCAGATACGCGAGATCTGGTCATGTGACTCCTGGTAGACGCTAGCGGTACGACCCGTAGCATCGGTACTCACAGGTACGGACCCTAAACCTAACCCTAACACTAACCCTAACCTTTGCTACCCTTCAACAGTTTGCAGTGGTTAGCAAGCTTCTTGACTCGGCGAGACTCGCGTACGGGTCCGTATCTGTCTGGCAAATGGAAAGTGCCGTATCCATAGGCCACAGGCTACGGGTACGGGTCCGTATCTGTAGACACTACCTTTTAAAAATTCCATCACGGTAAGCCGTGAGCAGACACAGCTGCAGTTACAAACTGATGTTTATTCTAGCTGACACCAATAAACATACATGTGCAACAAGTGGGCTACAAGCTATAAAGGTCCCAGTGGTCATGATATTTTAATCACAATCACTTTACATGTTTCATTTTTTAAAAAGTCCATCAAAGTAAACTGTTTGCAGACACAAATACAGATTCAAAATAAACTTAAAATAACCTTTATTACAGGTCACGCCAATAAACACACATGTGCACAAGTGGTCAACTAGCAATAAAGATTAAGTACTGGAAGTCCTGGTGGCAGAGGGGTTGCAACTCTGAACTCAAGCCGAACCAGCAGGTTTGAAAGGGATGATTTCTTTACAAAATTACACCATTTATCAGCTACAAACTGTAATTTTTAAAAAAAACCCAAAGGATCATGAAACTACTCATGTTTGGCGTTTAGTCGGGAAACTTCACTGAATCTAAGCTTAATATCAGGATATTTTATCAAAATTACTTGATAGGTCTTGATAGGTCTCATTTAAAAATTCGCTCAAAATAAACTGTTTTCTATGACCAGATCCTGTAAAAAACAAGGAATTTTGTGTTCCTTACCACAACCAAAAAGTCATGGATAACAAAGCCCTTGAGGAACCGAGACGCTATCAATAAACCCAACACAGATACAGTGTGGAGGTCACCCACAAATACATGCAGTACGAGTCAAAAATACACACAAAATGAACGTTTATAATGGGTGATGCAAATAAACACACATGCAACAAGTGGGCAATAAGTTATAGAGGATAACATACTGGAAGTTCTGGTGGCAGAGGGGTTGAAGCTCTGAAGTTAACCCCGCTAACAGGTTTTGAAAGAGATGCTTTCTTCACAAATCGCTAAAATGACACCATTTATTAGCTACAAACTGTAAAAAAAAAAAAAGTATGGATCATGAAAACTGCTCATCTGTGGTGTTCAGTTCACCAAATCCAAGCTTAAACTATATTTTATCACAATCACGTTACTTGACATTAATTTCAAAAATTTGCTCAAAAGAAACCGTTTCCTGCAACCAGATTCTGTAAAAAACTGAAGTTTGCAACACGATAGCATTGCTTATTTAAACCGACAATTCAGTCGCAACGCTATCTGTATAGTAATGAACGACCAAAATGAACCTAATCCAACTATGAATTTTGCACAACCAAAAAGTAATGATAGCAAAGCCTTGAGGAACAAAGACGGCATCAACAAACCAGGACACAGATAGAATGTGGATGTCAACTCACAAATACAACGCCCTGTCAAAAGTTTTAGGACACTGTCTCATTCAAATAAAGTAGAACCTGTCTTACAACTTTTGACAGGGGGTGTATTTCATCATATGGATGTGATCAGGGCGGACTCTGATCATACATGTAAAGTTCAGGCAGATTGGCGCATGTTCAGGGCATTTACACAGCATTTGAAATTTCATGGCGAAGGATCAAAATTCCAGAGGCTGCACGGACACGCCCTTTGACTTTGGAAAAGATTTTAATAACTTGGATCATTAAGGCCTCCTGTATGGCCGAATTTGAGCGTGAATCGGAGTTTCCCCCTGGAGGAGTTCGCTCTAGAAAAAATGAAAAATGGGCAAAATCTGACATTCAACGCAAAATAGCTCACTTCCTGTTGGGTTTGGAATGTGGCTTTCACTGACTTTTTTGTTCAGAATGCTGTGCTGCATATGTGTATCAAATTTGGTAGATACACCCCCTGTCAAAAGTTGTAGGACAGGTCTACTTTATTTGAATGGGAAGTGTCCCTAAAACTTTTGACAGGGGGTGTATATGCAGCATGGCAATCTAGAATACACCAAAATGATGTTTATTATGGATGATGCATAAACATACATGTGCAACAACTGGACGAAATTCCAAATCACACGCAGCAGGTTTGAAAGGGACGTATTCTTCAAAAATTGGCTAAATTTACAGGCATACAATCTGTAAAATAAATTTTTTTAAAAACAGTAATGGTCATAGAAAATTGCTCATCTGTGGCGTTCAGATCGGGAATTTGACCAATCTCAGTTTAAAATTTAGGATATTTTGTGAAAAACACTTTAACAAGTCTATTTCAAAATTCGCTCAAATAAATCATTTTCTCTAACCAGATCCTGGAAAATACAGGAATTTTGTGTTCCCAAAAAGTCATGATAACAACATTTTATCAGCTACAATCTATGAAAACAGAAAGATCAAGAGATGTTTCGCTTTTCAACAGTTCTCAAAGTACTCATCTGTGGCTTTCAGTTGGGAAACTTATAAAGTCATGACATATTTAATCAAAATCATTTTGCATGTCTCGTTTAAAAGTTCTCTATGTAGATCTGTAAAAACTAAGAATTTTGTATTTCTTGACATAACAAGCTAACGAGCCCTCAGTAGATGGCAGAACCACGCCCATGAACGGACATACACACACACACATACAAACTTACCCAGCCAGCCAGATACCAAAGAAAATGCAGTAACCCCCCTGACGTACCAGCGGCATGGTTAATGATACAATATGCAAGAAATGTGCTAAGTGACCCTTGTGAACTTGACCTTGATCTGCTGACCTGTAACTCCACAAGTGAGCAGGGGACCTTAGACCGATCTTCAGTGCCAAGTTTGATTATCCTGACTTCAGCACTTGCAGAGATAGTCTGAACGACTTACACACATACATACTACCCAGGCAGCCAGATACTGAAGCGAATGCAGTAACCCCGCTGGATGTGTACGTCAGGCGTGGTTAAAGAGCCATGATTGACTCAGCTGTGACCAAGAGTCCGCGTGACAAAAAAGAGTGTTCGGCTGAACTGGCAGGCAGCGTTTCCACAGAAAATAAAACAGATTGGATTCATGAAATAACTCCAGGATCCACAATTAAGGATTTCCTTCAGGAATAATAAAGTTTTATCTTATTATATCCTTTCTTAAATACTGCATGGCTCAAAAATGGAACATAGACCAGCAAGTTGCTGAAAGATACATTCAGCACAGTGAAACATCTTTCTATAGATGATGTGCAGAGGAGTGTAAAATAACGTTTGTAGAGGCTGTAAAATGTAAAATATCTACTGCATATAAGTCTGTGTTTTCTAGTATTGGTAATTCATGAGAAAACTTTTTGTTAATGTTGATTACAGATTTTGAAATTGTTTGCAACATAAAAAAGCAAAGAATTTCTACATTTGTTTCCTGTTTTTTCCTGCTTTATTGCACCACAACTCTATCACACTGCACAGAAGACATTTCTTAGTTTTCTCTCCCTCTAGTCATGGTTGTGCTGTTTCCACAGAGGTGCAGGACTTTAAATTACAGTAAAAAAATGAACCAAGAATGAGAAAAAGTGACAGGAGCAGAAATAAAACCTCCCAGAACCTGCTGCTTGAGGTTTCAGAAGGATAAATGTGACATCTTGAATGTCTCATTTTGTCCAACAAACAGACCAAAACCAAGATTTATTCAGCTCATACCAATGTAAAACAGAGAAAATTTGTGAAAATATAGATGCAGACAAACTCAGTATCTGTAATATCGTAGAATTAACAATGTCACTACAATTTAGGAAGTAGAAAATCAAACCACTGAACTTAATCTTGCCTGACTGAAGAAACAAGACCAGTAAAGAGGGTATTGGCAGTGAAAATGAGCCAACAATGAGGAAAAATGTGACAGGAGTTCAGAGGGTTAATGAAATATTAATAAATATTGTCAGAGCAACAAGAGTGGAAATTCACCCTCTAGGCAAATATTTTTACATGGATGCTGATGAATTTCATTATTCCATAAGAGAATTAAACAATAAACAAGAAAAAAACAGTGAGATTGCTCCTGTAGCTCATTGAAAGTTAGTTTCTGTCACAAGTAAAGTGCAGAATGTGGGTCTGTCACGAGCTGCCACACAGCTAATGGTTCAGTATGTCGATGTTGTGGGTCCACGCCGCTCCGAATTTCAATTACATCAAGTGAGAAACACACAAAACACACGCACTGTATCGGCCTCATGTGGCTCTCAGGTGTGCAGGCTCCAGCATTCAGCCCCAGTTTCATGCTTCACTGGTGGCTCTCTCTCTCCGATAAGACCCGACTTCCCTCACAGAGTAAATTGCTCAAAGAGTTTCACCAAAAAAAAAAACAAACACAAAAAACAAAAAGGATCCAACACAACACAGGAGTCCCACACCATTCACACATTTCTGCGAACAAACGGAGGAAGAGTCGCCCCCAAGGCATCTCTGTTTCACTCCCTCCAGGTCGCTCCACGTTATTGACTTTAATAGAATGTCTAAGACATCTTCTAATGCACGAAGGGAAGAGGACACAGACAACCAGCTCCATTTCCAACATCCAAAATAACAGTGTTACCTGCAACTTCACAACATTTTTGGGTTGCTTTTTTTGTACAATTTCTTATTAGTCTAATCTCAAAACAATCTCAGCCCTAATTGAAAGCAACAACGGCTTTATTTTTATCACATCTCTGCTGGCCTATAAAGAGTTATTAGTCGTGACAGAATATTTTGTCATCTCTGTGGTTGAAGTTGGCTTAAAGCAGCTTCGTCACCAGCAGTGGAGACAAAACTCACTGGAGCATAAAAACAGGCCTGTAACACTGTTTGTGCTTTTTAAAAAAGAAACTAAACGGAGGCAGGTGGCTGTAATTTTTTAAAAAGTCATCAAGATAAGCATCACCACATCTGCAGCCACTGAAAGGCACGTCTTCAGCTTCATGTCTCAGAGACTCTGACAGTTTAATACATCCAGAAATTACAATATAAGGAGTTTCTCGCCAACAGCTACACTTTAATTTCTGCTGTATGTGTGGTTAGACCCAGAACATCTGCAGTAGGATCAGAGTTTTACTGATAATTGAAATGCAGTGTTTTGACCAGAAAAATTTTTTTCTGCAGCAGGTGATCAAGACAACACGAACATGTGTCTTTCAAAAAATCACACACATAAATATAAAACATATGATAGAACAACTCAAAACAAGCAAAATTAAAAATCATAAATAATCATAATGTAAAAGGTAACTAATTTAAATAGACTTCAATGTAAAAATATGTATACAAAATAAAAATTAAAGTCAAAAAATTACTTAAAAAAGTAAAATTAAATACAAAAATTTTAATTAGAAAATAATGTAAAAATATTTTATATTTTACATGATGAAATTAAACATGTTCCAAATTAAGAACCATTAAAAGTGAAAACACAAAATAACAATACAAAATTAACTATAAATTTAAAATAAATCAAAGTTACAGAAAATGACAAAAACTAACACTATCAATGAAATTAAAGGATAGCATGATTAAAAAAATGTATATTAAGTTATAAAAAATGTAAATTTAAACTGGAAAATATTTTAAATAATCAAAATATTAAAAAATATATAATAAACAAAAAACTGCCAATAATCAATGCTAGAAAAAGCTTTAACATATACTACAAGAGAACAATAACAACTTAAGTAATTTATGGGACAATATGTAAAATGTAAAACAGAATAAATCTAATGGAGTAGAAAAATAAAAATGATCTAATTGGAATAAATGAATAAGAAAAACTTGAAATTTACCAACAGACAGTTTGTGCTGCACAGTAATTAGTACTCATAAGATCACAGATGCTAAAAACAGTTTCTCTACAAGATCATTCCTGGAGCCATCTGGAGCAAAAATATTCAGTCTGCTGGAGGACAGAAAAGATTTTTACTCCTGCTTCACAGTTTTTGCTGGGAGGATGATTTATCTCTGGTGGCTAACCTGTTATTTTACATAAAGGAGTTATGTGTGGTACGAGCTAAACCAATGTTTTTTATCAACTTTGGCTGAAAATGTGTCAGTGTTGTCAAGATTAGCCCACAATCCTGAATACGTGAAGAAGCTGAAACAGAACCCAACATGTTGAATATAAAAACCAGCATCCAGTGAGTGCAGACAGCTGAGTGTGACTGACGGAGCTCCTGATAAGACTAAACAAGGAGGAGGACACAATGAGGAGGACATGGAGACAGATGGACTGAAGACGGAGGAGGAGACTGGGTTTGTACCTTCGACAGAGATGGAGAGGACAGCTTTGTGCTCAGGCGGTGCTAAATAAATCAGCCGGAGCTGCAACTAAGTGTGACTGAAATGTTTACGATACGGCGGGAAGTGGACAGACAGACGGAGATGGAGAGGGAAGGGAAGCCCGCCAAAACTGGAAGGAAAGCAGGTGCAGCTTTAAATAGTGCAGGGACAAATGTTATTTTCTATAAATATGCGACAGGTGATCAGACGTACCCTGAACAAATCTGTGGAATAAGTTGCTTAAATGGAAAAATAATCTGAAATCACATTAGGTAATTGGTTGTTCCATCTGACATCATCAGGGGCCTTTTGCTCAACCAACGCTGACATGCTTGAAACTTTTTTGTCATGTATATTTAAAAATGTATCCGTTAAATTTTACACAGACAGACACTTTATTCATCCACATGGGGAAATTCAAGGTAACCAGTAGCTCACATACATTATTTTGAAGAAAAATGAGGAAAACGATGAAGAACATGACATTAAGGTGCAAATTGTGCTGGTAGCCACAATTTACAATAAAAAGTGCAAAAATTGCAGTTATTCATAAAAAAGGGTTTAAAAATGCTGTTATTTACAGTAAAGGTGGAAACAATTCCAACATTTACAATAAAGGTGCAAAAATTGTTTGTATTGAGAATAAAGGTGCAAAAATTGCTGCTATTTATAAAAAATGTGCAAAAATTTCTGGTATTTACAATAAAGGTGCAAAAATTACTGCTATTTACGATAAAGGTGAAAAAATTGCTGCTATATATAATAAGGGTGCAAAAGGATCTGGCATTTTTGATAAAGTCAAAAAGGATCTGGCATTTTTGATAAAGTGCAAAAGTTGTATGTATAATAAAGGTGCAAAAATTGCTGCTATGTACAATAAAGTGCAAAAATTGCTATTTATAGTAAAGGTTCAAAAATTTCTGGCATATACCAAAAAGGTACAAAAATTGGTGGTATTTACAAAAAGGTGCAAAAATTGTTTGTATTTACAACAAAGGTGCGAAAAATCGTTTGCATTTATAATAAAGGTGACAAACTTGTTGTTTGCAATAAACATGCAAAAATTACGGCTATTTACAAAAAAAGTACAAAATTTGCTGTATTTCTACAAAAAAGGTGCAAAAATTGTATTTATGCATCGCCCTCCATAATTATTGGCACCCCTGGTTAAGATGTGTTGAAAATCTTAAAATAAATTAAATTATATTGCAGAAGCGTACTCTCACACTGAAAATTGTTGAAAAATGTATTATAGGAGAAGATTAGGTGCTGTTTTGTTGGCAAAAGGGGGTTGTACAAAGTATCAACATCAAGGGTGCTAATAATTGTGGCACACATGATTTGATGTAAGAGAATTATTTCTTAATGTGGGATTTTTTTTCCCCCACTGAATAAATGCACTTGAATTAAAGGCTGGATTTTCCTTGTTTTTCATTGTGATTCTATATTATTTCGAAAAAAAAACTGAATTTATTAAAAGCTAAAGAACACATCTTAACCAGGAGTGCCAATAATTATGGAGGGCGCTGTGATAAGAGTACTAGCTACAAAAGTCCTCTAAAAATAGAAATAACAGACTGCAACTTAGCATGCTACACATAGAAGATGTCAATTGATTTTTTTTTTACAATGCTGGAAAACAAATCTGTGAAATGAAAAAGTCTAGAGTTTCTGATATTTCCACTAAAGCACAAAACAAAGTGTTATCAAGATCTAGGATTAAAATGGAAAGTTGGAAATTAGAAAGTGCGATATTGGAAAAGAAGTAAATAAAAGAGAATTTCAAAATAGTTAATTCTAAAATATTAAAAAATAAGAAAGTACCTTTTTGTGCATTTCATTGAGAGGTCTGAATTGGCTGTTTTGTGTGTCTTAAATAAAAACCTTAAAGTGACTCAATGAACAGCTGTTACCAGATTTAACTGGACATCAACCCTCTTGAAAGCGCTTTGACTTCTTCTCTGCAGGCAGAAATGAGATGCAGCGTTAACGTGGCCTTAAGCGTGGAAGGTGAACAGTCACAAACACTAATTACTGCTAATTGGCGAAGTTTGTCTCTCAGAGTTGTGTTTAATCTGCCAACAGTCACTTATCTCATGCATGATGTTTAAATTTATGCCCATTCAGTGTCTCATATCCTGAAGAGTTCAAGTAGAAGAAGCTCAGAGCTCATATTATCTGCTCAGACCACAGCTGGGAGGTTCAGCAGGCTCCGTCAACGCTGAGCTTCTATGCTCACTGTCAAAAATTTGTGTTTTTTTAAGGTTGATGCTAGAGGTACGGACCCGTACCCGGTAGCATCTGTACTAGAGGTACGGACCCGTTAAGGTCACTGAAGAGCTGGCGATGGTTAACTACTATTTGCTGCACATTACAGGCAGTTTATATGAATGACTTTGACAGCGAACATTGTATAATTTAACCAAAATACAACCGTCTCCTCTCACACTTTAGACATTGCAGTTTTTACGCTTTTAGACGCCGTGTCTAAAGTGTTTGAGTCCAGTTCCTATTAATTAGTTTACGCGTTCAGTGGTGGAAGCGGCTAACGAACTCCATTGCAAATGTTCCCATTTAATTTCGGAACGCTAATTTACAAATAAAGTTAAGGATGTCGAATATGAAACAACACTCGTGAATGGTGAGGAGCAGCTCTTTTAATTCGGCATGAATTAAAAAAAACCACAAACTCGATTTACTGTGATATTGTGAGATTTGTTTTGTGTTAATGTAACTTAGCCATTCAACAGAGTCCGCTAACATTAAAGTGACTGACGTGCAGTGTCTGTGTTGACAGACGTAGAAAATACGTCAGGGTTTTGTTTAGGTTGTTAATATGAATAGTCTGTCGCTACTTTGAAGGTAAAAATACTTGTAGTTTGCTGGCTGTTAGTTCTGCCATTTGTTTTGTTTGCTGTTGTGCTTTATTAGAAACAGGGTCACGTGAATAAAAAGTTTTGCTATTTTTAATAGTAGTGCTGATTTCAACCCCCAAAATCGCTGTCCGTGAAAAGTCAGATAATTATATTTATAAGACATTTATGCATGATAGAAAAGAGGAACAGCAGATGACTGATATGACAGGCTCGGCACGCAAGATTCACCTCGAATCACGGAAGCGCTTCATCACTCGGATTAACAAGCCGTCTTATTAATATTTATGTCGTCGGATTACCAGCCAATCACAAAGCGCGTTCATCAGCCGGCTCATTAATATTCATGTACAAATTTTGTTTGCTGGCTCCTGAACTTTTTGAAATCTACATGTTAGATATGTTTATGATTGTAGGATTATTTCATTTTGTTCCTGTTTTACTCCTGCTTGCAGTGTCAAACACCACTGGATTGCTGGAATACTGCAGGAAACCCAAAAACGTCATGATCTCAGGCAACTTCAGCTCTTTTTCTCTGATTTCTGAGCAGATTTACAGACATATTCACAGTGGCACCCTCGGGATGTTTAAGTGGAACTGAATCTAAAAATATGTGTATTGTGTTTATGTTCAAATTTGACTTCAAGAAGAAGGATTTTGATATAAACCTCTCAAGTATTCACTTGGTTTTCATATTTCTCACGTTTGAACTCTCATTGATTAAAAAAAAACATTGTCGTAAGTGTAAGTTTGCTTTTGTTTGTGTGCATTATTTTATTTTTATTTAATCTGAATCTTTATGTACAATTTGCGGAAATTGTACATAAAATGAGTGACTGTGAGGTTGTCTGGTGCTTTTTTTTTTTGCATCATTTACTCGGCCTACTGTAGGTTCCTTGAAAAGTCACGTCTCTTCTTTTGTAGTGCACACTAATAAGATTTTCCTGTACAAGTCTGACCTCCCTGGATAAGAATTAATAATCAGCACAACGCGAACAGAGCACCAGTTAAAGCAGCCCTCCCAGTGATCCTGTCAGAGCTGACCACAGCAGATTATCTCTACAATACCACGACAAATCATCAATAATCACTGCGTAGGTCGAGGAGTCAGAGGGGAAGAAGGAGCCTAAGAGGATTCTGAGTCGCAGGACTGTTGTGACAGACCAACATAGCAGGAAGCTTCACTGATATAGAAGCTCAGAAGTCAGAATCTGTTATAGCAACAGAGCTGCTCAGTGTCTGAAATCTGTCCTGACTGAAGGATTTTCGAGCGATACGTCTGTCAGATGGATTTCACTGATGGATGAGTCCTTATGTTTGTCAGTCTGTCGCTCACATATGTAGTCATATACATCTAAATATTAAACGAGTGCTTCTGGTGGTTTTTCAATGACCAGTTGACCAAAACAGATGCCGGATGTGTTTCTATGATGCATTTTAAGCGTGTTTTTAAAGTTAAATGTTTGAGAAAGTTAAGGAAATTGGAAAATTTGATAAAACATACCCTGTAACGCTGCTTAAGGTGGTTCTTTGACACATTTGTTGAACCTGTAAGCAAATTTTTTCACATTTACTTCTCATCTACACAGTTTTTAGCCTTAGTACAGTACAGCTCAAAAGTTTGGGGTCACCCAGGCAATTTCATGTTTCCGTGAAAAAATCACACTTTTATTCATTCAAGGGTTTCTAATCATCAATGAGCCTTTCAGCACCATTAGCTAACACAATGTAGCATTAGAACACAGGAGTGATGGTTTCTGGAAATGTTCTCTGTACCCCTATGGAGACATTCTATTAAAAAACCAGCCGTTTATAGGTAAAATATCATTTACCATATTAACAACGTATAGACTGTATTTCTGATTAATTTAATTAGAAAAAAATGCTTTTCTTTTAAAAAGAAGGACATTTCTAAGTGACCACAAAACCACAAAACGACTGGTAGTGTATAGTAGACGGATTCAACAATCTGGTAATAAAAGGGTTGCATTTTAACCTAAATTGTGCTAGCTTCCTAAATCTAGTTCCACATAACCAGACTTATTTCCATAGCACAGTGTTGGTGCTGTAGAATGGTCTAACTGTACCTCATCATCATTCTGCTATAGAGGGGAAAAACATTTGGCCAATCACCAATAACAGTCATCATGTGTTGAGCTCAGGCCAGGATGCAGTGATGGTGTCCCAGCAAAGCAGTGACAGAGGAACTGTTTTGGTGGAACATTTATATTCGGTTATTAAAATGACTCACTGACTGACAAAATATGCAGATCTACCTTACTGCTTTTCTTTAAAAAATAAGGACATTTCAAAGTGATCGCACACTTTGATCAGTAGTGTGCATTCTGTACATAATTATGCCTTTATATATATTTTTATATCACTATATCCCCTGTGTGTTCTGCTCTTACGTCTTATTTCTGTGTATATTATGTATGTATAATATGCTGCTCCTTTCTCGAATTTCCTTCGGAATCAATAAAATACACTGTAAAAATGTTGTTTTTACGGTAAAATTGCCACAGCTGTGGTTGCCAGAACATGACCACAAAATTATGGTACAATGTGTCTTCATTTACGGTAAAAAAAAAAAAAGCATTAATCCTGTTGATTTCACGGATAAAAATGTGCAACATTCCATATTTTACTGTTTAAAAAAAGTTTCAACCCTTGATTTTTGATGTAGACGTGTTTTCAGAGTTTTGGCCTGTTGTTTTTTTTTTTGTCTGTTTTAAGTCAACATGTAAAGCTGTTTTTCTTTAGATATTATCTGTAATTTAACAAAATAGGGAAAAATCTGTGTACCATTATTCAATCATTTAAATAGACCTTTTTTCTTAAAAAATAAGGGACATTATAATAATAATTAATAATAATAATAATAATAATAACCTGTAGATTTCCAAGGAAAAATTGTAAACAATTTAACGGTTATGTAACCAATTATTTGTTTTGTTAAATTACATTTCTAGTAAAATCACAGAAAAATGCATTCATTTACAAGCCAAAAAACAGGTGAAAGCTGAACATAATTTCCAGTCGAATAGCAATTTGTTCACTAAAAGATATCTTTATTTTACAGATTTGTGCTGCTATTTTCACCATTGTTTGCTGACCGTATTAGAGCATTACAGTATCATACATTATATAATACTGTTATAATAACTCTTTTATTCTGACACACATGCTGCCAGATGTTTTGTTGTCAGCGTTTCTTATTTATTATATGTTACCATTTATTTGGGGATGCAACCTTCTGACATGAGCATTTTGTGAATTTTTCTAGTCTCTCAGCTGTAACTCAAACCATTCAGAGCTCCATCTCATTTATTCACGCAGGCAACATTTGCATGTTGACAGCTTCAATTACAGATTGAGCTGAAGACCCAACACTCAGAAAAATAACTAAAAAGTAATTTCTGTCACATGTGCTGAGCAGAACTCTACGAAGCTGCGTGACGACTCCGGTTACATGAAAGATTATTTGAAAGAAGCTTTTTCATGCAGGTGACAGTGTCAAGTGAGAAAAAAAAATACCATGCACTTTACAGGAATAATGACAGAACATTTGTTTGACAAAGGCAACACTAGCAATTATGAGTGCAAAGAAAAGGCTGGCAGCTGAAGGAGAGAAGAAGAAGGGAGGAGATTTTCATATGAGACTATTTCCAGAGCGAATAGACTCCTAATGATGCCTCCATTCCTGCAGCAGCAACAAAACAATGCAGAGGGGGAAGCGTGGTGTTGGTGGAGGTGGAGGGGGGAACATCTCTTCATAGTAGATGAGCGGTAATTATTTTAATTAGCCCTTGTTTAAATCTGAATGGAGGCCCAGAGCTGTGTGCATGCAGTGGATGTGTCCCGAGTGTCTGACCATCCTCCAGTGGAATCACTGCTCTGCAAAAATGTGTTTACGCCTGACTGTGTGCACCAGCAGCCTCTGCCCGCAAACAAGTACCGATCGGCCGCTGCAGAAATGTCACAACCGAAATACAGAAATAAGAAAACAACGTCTACAGGTGCAGTCATGGATCATCAGTCTGTGAATGTGCAAGTCTCCATAGGGATGTCAAAGGACAGCACACTACAGGATTCTATTTTTATTCCTGATTTTTGAGGCTTATGGCAAAAACTGAAATTCATCTCATGGCCACTAGAGGCTCCAAAAGTAACTGAATCACCATAGAGTTCCCCATGTTAAAAAGTCTCACTTTACAGCAGAAATAAACATGTTTACAGTCGTGTACAAAAAATTATTTTGGTCTCTACAGCTAATTTCTCTGATAATGCACCGTATATTTAATATAACTCACCTATTTAAATTATATTAGGCAGGGCTGTACGCTTAGCTTTTTCACTAGGAGCACAGGTGCTCCTAAATGAAAAAATTTAGGAGCACAGAAAAGCATTTAGGAGCACTATGAATTTTCACTATGAATCGCACAATTTTATTATTAACATTCACACAACAAGCCAAGCAGTAGGCTCAGTTATTTAACACAGGGAACATCCCTGTCCCACATCTTTTTGTATTCAAGTCGTCCTGGCACGCTTGGCTGAGTTCATCCAGCGGTCCACTGCAGGACTTGGATCAAAGTCCTCAAGCCATGGCCCCTCCAAGCTGATCCTCATGAGGTCTTCAGTGGTGGTCAAATAAATGGATGCAGTTCTAATAGTGACATTGCACAAACAAAGCTTCTCCCACAAAATAGATTATCATCCCTCACCAGTGTCACATACATCAGCTTCATTGGTCCTCAGGACTTTGTGAACTAATAAACCAATGTATTTTTTACAGATGGACATCTATACTACATCCGTCACAAGGAAACACCAAAGCCCATGTTTAGTGTGTGTGTGTGTGTGTGTGTGTGTGTGTGTGTGTGTGTGTGTGTGTGTGTGTGTGTGTGTGTGTGTGTGTATTGTAAATAGTTTGCAAAGAATGATGTTTGATTTTGTTCTCATAAAAGGAGGTGTACATATATATGTGTATTTTGTAATTAGTTTGTAAAGAATTATTGATTTTGTTCTCACCAAAGAAAACAAAACTTTCACCAATATGGCTTCCTTTCATTTCTACTGATTTCTTTCTTTTGTCATATTTTCCATTATCACTCAGATGGCATTATGTTACATTTTTCCAATTTCCAAGCAAAAAACTCGGTGGAAGCCACCATGTACACAAGACCTTATACAACAGCAGCAGAGGTGCAGATGTAGCTGAGAAAGTTTGGAGGTTGTCACTTCTTGGATCCCCAAAATAATAGGGGAGTCAGATTTTGTTAAGTGGCCCAACAAATTCTGACTCAAGATTTTATTTCATATCATTCAATCTGCACAGTTAATTCAATCTGCATATTTCTGTAAAAGTCCTAGTTTTGAAATAGTCTGTCTGTTCTTAATCTGCCATACTGTGATCATTTAGCCCCTTATTTTATTATTCTGTTCTTACAGACTGTAATTTACTAGTTTTTTTAAAAAATCAAACAAAAAAACTTGTTGTGATTTGGTGTTTTAGCTGTTGTAGCAAATAATTTCCCAGGTGTGGGACAAATAAAGAATTTCAATGCTATTATATATTGTTAACTGGCCCAATAAAAATAACAACAATAAGAAATGACTTTATACTTAAGAACTATACTTATAGTAAAGACTTTATACATAAATACCAGACATGTTTTGATGCCATATCTTGCATTCTTAGGGGAGTCTGATTATAGGTGCGGCATGCCAACCCGGTCTCACGGGGATTCGTGAAACTGTCACGTAAGTTTTAGTTTCGGTTTCGTGCGCACCAACACGATTTCGTCATGTTTTTCGTGCCGCTCACCACGAAATGTTTTTCGCTGTGGTAATCACATCTGAAAGTGGTTTATACCGGCGGATTCATGACGATCTAAGCTGTCCATCGGCGTATACTGCTTGTGTGATCGCGTTTGCGGCCGCCGGCCGCCGGACATTCTTGAAATTCCTATGCAAATTGGTAAGTGTACCACCGGCTTATGGTTAGGTTATGGTTAGGTTATGGTTAGGATTATGGTTAGGGTTATGTTTAGGGACGATGTCATGCAAAATATAGCGTTGGATTCGCCGCGGTTTTACATTAAAAATATAATATACACATTCTTTTGAAATACGTTCTGAGTGGCACGAAAAGTCCGCCGTTTAAAATACATTGGTGTGCATTTCGTGGTGAGCGGCACGAAAAACATGACGAAATCGTGTTGGTGCGCACGAAGCCGAAACAAAAATTTACGTGACAGTTTCACGAATCCTCGTGAGATCGGGCTGGGCATGCATAGATTGTGTTAACTGATGACAATTTTAGTTGAGTTATTACTTTATGGTATTTAAACTTTTTTACGTGCTTAATTTAGTGTCATTTGCATTATTATAATTTAGACAGACACAGTATTTGGTTATTTCAAGTTAATGTGTTCATGAAAGCTAAAGACAGAAATAGGAGCCTGTCGCTTTAAGAAAGTGCGGCGATCTGTGTGATGCTCGGTACTGTGTGGGGGAGACGGCCTGAGAGTCGAGAGGAGCTCAGGTTTTTTCTGACCATGTCGTGTTGTAGCGTGCCGATGTGGAAAAAAAAGTTGTTGAATAAGAAGGTGTAGGCTATGACTTTTAGTTTGATCCACTTTGTATGGATTTATTTTAGGAGCAAATGCGAATGATAGGGTTGACATCCGTACTCGCACCCGTGCTCCCTTTTTATTTTTTCTACTCGCACCGATCTATTTTTAGGCGCATATGCGAGTGAAACGCTCGCACTGTACAGCCCTGTTAGGGCTTACAGCTCTGCAAGATTAGGGATGTGGCCACTTTAGCTCCATTAATTCTTTGATGGTCTACTCATTTTTCGATTTGCCATGATTTAAGGAGTGTCATTCAAGAGGCTTGTGGCAAAAACTACAGTTCCCTGAATGCCCACTCGAGGTTCCAGAAGTGATTCATTCTCCACAGAGTCAGTCCAACTTTACAGCAGACAAACATATTTACAGCATCTTGCAAAATCAGTTCTGGTCTCTTCAGATAATTTCTCTGTTCATGACAACTGTTTGTGTAATGAATTTTTGTACAATTCCTTCATTTAAACTGTGTTAAAGCTTCTGCAAAATAAAGGTTGAGGCTGGGAACTAGGAGGAGTCAAACAAAGACAAGATGGCGATGGCAGCACTGTAGGGTTCTTCTTTATTTTTGCTGTTAGAAATAATTTGATAAGTGTTATTAATGAGTTAGGAGAAGCCAGCCACACTAATTCTTTTTTTCTTCTTACACATTATTCAATACATGTTACTAAAGAGTCCAATGGCAAAAACTGCAGTTCCTCAAATGGCCACTAGAGTCTCCAAAAATGAATCAGTCACTACAGAGATGTCCGTGTTAAAATGTCCAACTTTAAAGCAGAAATAAACATGTTTACAGTCTGGGACAATAAAAAATTATTTAGGTTTCTACAGCTAATTTCTCTGTTCATGCAATTGTACAAGAAGTGAATTTTTATATAATTCACCCGTTTAAATTGTATCAAGGGTTAAAGTTCTACAAGGTTAAGAACGTTGCCTCCTCAGCTCCAGTCACAATCTACCTGTTTACTAATTTTTGGACGAGCAGTGAGTAAGGATGAATCAGACACGGACCGGAGTCGGGACACTGAACTTCAGAACTGCTGCTCAGGAAGCCAATAGGTGGCGTCACAGTATACAGTCAATATATAAAGTCAATAGTTTTTAAATTAACCTCTTCTCATTTCCAATGCATCAAACACTTCTGTTTCAATAAAGCCACGGACGTTTCAGAGACAAAGCCAATGTGCCAATAATATTCAATATTACTCAACATCAATAGATGCTCATAGACACATAGGAGTGTTTCAGCTTAACCTTCTGAACTTCAAACAGTTTCTCGGCGTTTTTTGCTCCCGTCACATTTTTTGTGCAGTGTAACAGTTAATATGCCATAATATCATAAAAAATAAATGTTTAAAGACCAGATGTTTCCTCTCCTCTCTTGTCGTCTAATCTCGGCTCTGGGGAAACACTGCCAACAGCTGAAACCTCAGATTTTGTTTTTTTTGTCACGTTTGGTTTATACAGTTTATTCATTGGAAATTCCATATTGGACATGTACAATTAAGTAATTTTGATGAAGTATAATGATTTTAAGCATAGATTTGGATATTTTTCCACTCATGATACTTTCGAGGACTGTCTGAAAGGAAGAAAATCCAACCATTCTTTTTACTTTTGCAGTTTCTGAATCTGATAAATGGCAATATTCGAACGCTAACATGCCTTTTCCATGTCTACCTTAGCAATCTGCTCCTTCTGTTCACATTAAAATGATTAACTGTGTTCTTCAATAACCAGGCTAAGTTCTTAAATTCAAAATAGACCTTTTACTTCTGGTACAGGCTATTAGAATGATCAGAAATCGTTGATATCGACTGAAACGGCACTTTCATCTTCACCCCAGTCTCTACTTTTATCTCTTTGTCCTGTTTTGATGAATGAATCTCAGCAGAGGTGTAAAGAGTAACATTAAAACCACCCAATCAAGACACAACAGACACATTAATGTCAGATGAATCAGTTTGAAATCAATCTTTTAAGACTGATTAATGTTATCAACAGATCAACTTCTCTGCCTCAGATAAGCTTAATATTTCCAATGTTTCAAGCTAAAATTGTGCTTAAAACCAGCAGATGGAAACTGACCGACAGTTTCACCTCCGAAAATCTGAAAAGGTGTTTGTCTGCACAAAAAAAGAGCCACAAGGATGAAGCCAGAATGTTTTTCTGCTCTCGGTAGCCAAGGAAACCGACCAGAGACATCCTTATTGGAGGTCACAGGTCGCGGTATAGGAAATGGCTGCTGGAGAGAGAGATGGGAGTTTACCGTTAAGGCTGGAGACAAAGACGAGAGGCTGGACGTCCTAATGAGGAGCTTTCAGATGTGTCTGGGAGCACAGCATCCACACAGCAGCTCCAAAAAATACATCTGAATGTGTTTCTTTGGTCTGTTTTGGATCCAGATCAGCTCAAAAAGGTCAACAACAAGAAAAAAGCACTTTCACCATTTATGTTACCAAGTCATGTTCTGAGGCTGACAGGAAATTAATCTGGAGTTATTCTGGTATACGATTTGACTCTTTAATAGAAACATTTATTGGTTCCTGCAGCAGATTTCACTATAAAACTATATGTTGGAGTTTTGAACTGGACTGGATTTTATGTCTGAACAATTGATCATTAATTGAGAAACTAACTGTAACCGTTTTTTTGTTGTGGTTTTTTTTACCATTTCTGGATGCAGAGCTAGACTGTAATTGCTGATTTAATTGTATTTCTTTTATTTTAAAAATTTTAATAGAGAGATTTTACTTTAGCGCCCCCATCATTGTCAAGTGAATATTTCAGAGGTTTACGGCTCATCAATTAGACGATTTCTGCACCATTTTCTTTCTTTTTTACTTTCATTACTTTAAGCAGAGACACATTTAAGAAATTATCCATAATCAAGAAACAAACTGCAACCT
Source organism: Acanthochromis polyacanthus (assembly GCF_021347895.1). Lineage (NCBI taxonomy): Eukaryota > Metazoa > Chordata > Actinopteri > Pomacentridae > Acanthochromis > Acanthochromis polyacanthus. The sequence goes on along the minus strand of NC_067126.1, from coordinate 11,719,252 downwards.
CTATTTTGATCATTTCTTTGATCCATTTCCAGACTGTAATAGCTGGATGTACAGTAATTGCAAAGTAATTTAACATTTTTGGGAAAAAGATCTGACTTAAGCCCCTCCTGTTGCTCCAGCTGCAGATTTGGGACTGTTATTGACTTAATACCATTATAAACTGAATATTTTTAGGTTTTGGGGCTGTTGAAGACATGATCTTGTACATTTATTAACTTTTATTTTTTACTTTTATTAGTTTATAATCAACAAAAAATTCAACATTAACAAAAAAAATCATTGTAATTTCCTTCTTTTTTTTGACCCAGACTAGACTTGGCACAACTATAAGAAAAAACTAAGTAAAATTTTTTTGGAAAACAGTATTTTTGGTGCCCCTTGCTGGTCCAGCAGCAGATCTTCTATTCTTCATCTTTAGATTTTGGACAGCGGAAGATGTCGCTTTAGACATTTATACACTGCTTTGTGTCCAAAAAATTTATCATTAATCGAGAAACTTATTCCAACCTCTTTATTTGAACCCATATCCATACTATAATAGATTGATGTAATAAAAAAATATGTAAAATTTTGGAAATAGGATTTTACTATAGCGCCCCCTGCTACAGACTTGGGGCTGTTCTCTGTTTCATGTCATTATAAACTAAATATCTTCGAGCTTTTGGGCTGCTGAAGACAATATCTTCTACATTTATTCACTATTTTTTGAATTCTATTACTTTATGATGGACAATGAATTCATCATTTAAGAAAGTCATTGTAAGCTTCATTTAAGACCATTTTGACCCAGAATAAAAATTTAAGTAAAATTTTTTGGAAAACAGTTTTTAGCGCCCTCTGTTGGTTCAGCAGCACATTCAGGGCTGTTCTCTGATTTCTATCAATATAAACTGAATATCTTTGGGATGAGATATCTTAGACATTTCTAACTATTTTTTTTCACAGCTATAATTAAAAAAAAAACCTGGTAACATTTTTTGTTCTTGGTCCATTTGCTTCTGTCCTCCACTTATTATGATAACAAACTGAGTCTTTGGGAGTTTTGGGCTGTTGGTTTTACAGTTCGAAGACATCTCATTGTACATGTCTGCACTATTTTTTTCACTTTTATTACCTTACATAAATGGATAAACATTTAACATACAACACAAAAAAATGCAAAATTGAATGACTGAATGTATATTTTTGATTTTTGGACTGCTAGTTGGACAAAACAACATATCTGAAGACATCACAGTGGACTCTGTGAAACTGTTCTGTCATTTTCTTACTATTTCTTGTCATCCACTCTTTGATAAAAAGAAAAATAGTAAAACAAAATATTATGTTAAAAGAAAAAACAACTGAAACACTGGGAAATTAAGTGTCCTATTCATTTTTCAAGCAATACATCAAACTTCGACTCTGCCCCGTCTTTCTGGTGGGAGAATTTGTTGCATTTCTCTGCTTTATATGATAATAAACTGAATACATCTCTGGATGTTTTTTGGACAAAACAACACGTTTGAAGGCTTCACAGTGGACTCTTAGAAAGTGCGATGTTCATTGTCTCATTATTTTCATGTCATTTAATAGACAAATAGTAAAAACAGCATAAATATTGTTATAAGAAATATAATTTATTAGATTTTAGCAATATGAACAGTTGAAGCATTGTTTTTTCCTCAGTTATTACTAAGATTGACATTCTTCTCTGTCTTGTTGTGGTATGTACTCTTTGATAAAATAGAAAATAGTAAAACAAAATATTACAATCAAAGGAAAAACTACTGAAACATCAGAAAATTAAGGGTCCTTTTCATTTTCAAGCAATATACTAAACTTTGACATTTCCAGTCTGTCTGATGTCAGGGTTTGTTGCTTTTCTCTGATTTATATGGTAATAAGCTGAATATATTTAGATTTTTGGATGCTATTTGGACAGAACAACACGTTTGAAGACTTCACAATGGACTAAACTGTGATGTTCATGTTAAATAGGAATAAGAGTTACTACAAGAAATACAACTTACAGGATTTTTGCAATGTAAACAGCTGAAGCACTGTTTAAATTCTCTAACTTGATACCAACATGTGTGTTTTTCTACTGAAACACCAGAAAACTAACCGTTTACTCAATTAACTAATTAATTGAGAAGAAAAAGCACCAAGCTTTCCCTTCATCCAGAATCTACACGGCGAATTGGTTTATTTATATCATAAAAACCTTTGTTTAATCTTATCTTTGGTTAAAATGTCATTTTGGATTCCATTTTTCCTCATTTCATGGACTAAACCAATAATTGACTAATCAGTAAAACAACTAGCAATCCACAACATAAACTATCATTAGCTGCAAAGATGGTGTTTGTGTGGTTTATGCTGCCTAAAGCATCAATAATGACATTTACAAAATAACGGTATCCTCACTGTTGACAGCGCTCATTAGAACTATTTTCTGGTTAAGAAAGTCCTAATTAAAAAGAATCTTCCACGGTGAGGTCTGTACATTACTCCGAGTCATTCTTTCTAGAAATAGATGCTGCTGTTTGTGATTCAAATGCTCTCTCTGGTTACCATGACACCTCCAGATTTGTGCATTTGTCCAAGTTTATGTTATTTCTTTAAATAAATGTAAATAAACGGCCTCATGTGCATGTATAAAAGATGCTGTTTCAGTAAGTTTACTCATGAACCGACCTTTGACCTGCTCTTGTGACTGGAAGCAATTCAACACAATGCTCCTACACGGCATATATAACAGGAGAAACATTTTTTATTGGAAGTTTTGCTTTTCTTCTGTTTTCAACATTTTGTCCTCCAGTGGTAAGTCAAAAGAACTTATAACGCTTGAAACTATAATAACTAGATATTTCAGGCCTTATTACAAAAAAATCTGCATTTGAATATTTAAGATGATTTAAAAAGCTTCGACTAAACTCCTGCTGTTTTGCTGTTTTACTGAAGCAGCAAAAAAAATGTATATAATACACGACATCTGGAAAATTCATTCAGATGTGCTGTGAAAGATAAACAGTAAAACACAATCACTACTTTGTTTTTTCTTCATGCTGTAATTCTGTTCTCACATGTAGTGTTATATTATAGCCTTCATATCAAAAATCATATCAAAAATCCTAACAAATTACAGTTGAATTTCCTTAAGTTTTTAACAAAAAATGAAAAAGCAATGGAATCAACATGTCCAACATTTATTAAAAATCCCTCAATCAGTTCCAAAACTGATTTTAAAAAATGGTAGTCCTGTATATTGTATCTTTTTTGCTATTTAAATGTTTACAACTCCTATAAATTTGCCATTTTTGACACTACTCTGCACATCCAATACTAGAAAGATGTTTCACTATGCTGAATGCATCTTCCAACAACTTGCTGATCTGTTTACTGTTTTTGAGTCATGCCAGCTTTACTTTATTGATTTGATTTGTTATATTTTCCTCTTAATTTCTCTTATTTGTATCAATAGTTAGAAAGATAGATGTAGAAATAGATAGAAGTATATGTTTTTTACAGAATCTGGATATCTAAACTTTTATAGTTATTTAAAATCTGACTTTTTTTTTTTTTTAGCAATTTTGGTGGAAAAAAAAATCACAATTTTGAACTTTTCCAATGGAATGCCATGTCATATGATTAGAAAGACTGTCAGTAAGTTGAAAATCTGATTATTCTTCATGTATTATACACTTTTTTGGTCTTTTAAAATGTGTATTTTTTGTGATTTGAAGAAGACAATATGCTTTCCCCACCTTTTTAGTTGTTTTCACATCTATAGAAATCACCAAAAAGCTCCTTCCTGCAGAGCAAGAAGGCATATTATCACTTGTTGTGATCCCTCATAAATAGAAAATAACACAAAACCAAACAATGAGCTTAAAAACAGCTGGATGGAACCACCAAAGACCATCTGACCTGCCACTTTTTAATCAGGTCAGCAGATGAGAAGCTTTAGATCGAACACAGAGCAACACATTCTGGGTTAAACTGCATTTGCATGTTTGGAACTGGCCAGTAAGTGATGCAGCAGCTGTTACTGCTACTGCCCTGTGTTTGTCCTGCCCAGCTATGTACACAGCTGCATACCATGTGGAGGGGAATCCAGCGGAGGTTGTGGTCTGAGGTTTTATATAGAAATTATAAATCATGCAACATTAGCTCCAGTTGAAATGGGGAATTCTTGTACGGGGATGTCAAGAGCAGCAAGTTAAGGATGACAGAACGGCAGGCTGAGGATCGGCCTCCAGCTCATTACACCGAACACTTGTTATCCATCAAATCTACAACAAACTGTACCCAAAACAACCTTAAAATGTTCCTGAATCTGCTCACAAGTGCAAAATATGTGAATCTCCTCCCATCGGGGCACAAAAAGCCATGAAAGAACCGAAACCAACATCCTCTTAAACTGTTTGACTACAGCACTTTTCAACAAATGCAAGCCATGATTTATGGATTGTTTTCTGTGGCAGACAAAAATAAAGCCTAACAAAATGTAAGCTAATGAAACATTAACATTAGACAACGAAGCAAAAAAACATTCAATATTTCAAGAGATAATTAACTAATTTGTGACTCAAATTAAATTGTGGATTGACTACAGTTAAATCACACATTTGTGTGTATGTAATTAAGTATAAATTTATTTAAGTAATAATCATATCTAAAATTATCCTAAGTAGGCTAACTTTGTGGTTGACGTTATCTTACTGGAATGTACCAGATGAAGTTATCTTTTTTGGCAAATGTTACAGCTAATGTTAGCTTGTTTAGAATAACATAGTAGCTAATGTTATCTTGTTTAAGCTACTGTAGCAACTAATGCTATCTTGTTTAGAATAGCGTAACAGCCAAATTACACTTGTTCTTTGGTTGCAACTAATATTATCTTGTTAAGGCTAACATAGCAGCTGATGTTATCTTGTTTTGTCTAATATTTAAAATTTTTAAGCTATTGTAGCAGTTAACATGGTCTTGTTTAGGCTAATGTAGGCAAAGTTGAATATAATGAAGCTATTTTGAGAACTAAAGATATCTTGTTAACCCTTTACGCTTCAGTGCATAGTAGGTGTACCGCCGGCGGTACACCTACCTACAGCAACTTATGTTATCTTGCTGAAGCTAGCATAGCAGGTAAAAACATATTTTAGAGTACAATATAGAAGCAAATGTTATCTTGCTTTAGCAAATATAGCAAGTAATGTTGTCTTGTTTATGCTAATGTAGCAGCTAATGTAAACTGCCTTGTACTATTGTAGTAATCTCAGAACTAACATAGCGATTAACATTGTCTTGTTAAGGCAGAACATATTAATGTTATCTTGTTATTAAAACACTATCTAAGAAAGTAGTGTAATCTTGTTAAAAATCATGTAGCAGCTAATTTAAACTTGTTTAAGCTACTGTAACCACTCATTTCATCTTGTTGAAACTACCGTAGGGTGGATAACAGACTGTGTGGAGAGAAAAACAAGGACTATCAACTCGAGGTAATATCAACACCTGGAAAAAACAAACAGCAAAGAAGAAACGTGATTATTTTAGGTTAAAAAAGAAAAGAAAAGAAACTCCTTTCAGCATCAGCAGGATGGTATTTTATACAAGAATACAGCAATACACTGACAATATATTGCTGTGGGACGATGCATTGTTTCGTTTGTTTGTACATTTTCAGTCTGCCTTTTTTATTTCACTTCTCCTGCTCTTGCCTTTTTCTGTTTGCTACCTCCACATGATGATTCACAGCGATTTGTGCCTTCAAAAGCACCTGACTGTCCTTCTCCACTTGTGCACTTCGAATCCGCCACCCTCCATGTCATTATCATTTTCCTGTCTTCGCTCATTCTCCAACAATTTGTTCTGCAAGGCTGAGCAAAGCTGGTGACAGGAGACAGACCGTGAGAATGGAATAACAGAGGGAGCACTGATGTGACAAAAAAAAACATTTCAGGGAGGATCCGATTGAAATAACCACAAAATGAAAGCTAAGAAATAAAAATAATCAAAAGCTTTCAAATCAAGTGGCAGACAGATGTGTTTTTTACGCATTAGCTACTGAATTAAAAGTTTATGTCTTTTCATACTATGCACATATGAAGACACCAGGCTTTCACATAACACCTGGAACAAGTTATAGTACTTCTGAGGTAAATAATGTATTTAAATAGTCTATAAGTAGCAAGGAAACTGAACTTGCTGTGTTAACTTCAGTTGTGTTTGCTAAGATTTAATTCCTGATAAATGATTAAGGACAAAAAGGTTGTATAATACAATGTGTGGCATTTGTTATATCTGAAACTCAATTTAAAATGTGAACGCATGTGGAGTATGTGGAGAGTCGATAGAGATGATTATTTTGGGGGAAAAAAAGCCTTGAACTATTGAAATGATCATGTTTTTTAGATAATATAAAATAATATTACCAAAGACTGTCTATTTTTGCAACTAGGTAGCCTCTTCACTGAATGCACTGGGTAATCTTGTACAAGTAGTGTTTTTTAATACCAGAGATGTATTGTATTGCAACTCTACAAAGGTTTTGGGGTCTTTCAGCTCATTGTTTTGGGTTACCACTTTTAAGTTAATGGAGCATTTTGCACTGAAAGAGCCAGATGTTTACAAAAAGACTGGTGGAGACCAAAAATGGAGCAAAAAGAGAGCAAATGTTGGACTTAAATGCATCAAGTGGATACAAACATTTCTCCAAATGTATAATAATTGCAGTTTCAATATAACTGTCAAGGAAATATGAAGTGAACTTTTGAAATGTTGAAAAAAAATAGTGAACTAAATTGGCTTCCATTAAATGCGTTGCAGCACTGAAGTGTTGTCAGAAGGTGGTGCTGTAGACGACATGGCTTAAGAAAATTTAAAAATTGCCTATCTTAGCTCATAACATTGTCAATGTAAAGTGCAGTATTTCATTTACATTTCAGTTTTCATGTGCAATATTTCATTATTACGTGTGATATCCCTTATTACCTCAGTATAATTGCCAGCATTACTTTTTACTGTTCTACTCTTATTTTTGCTTACTTATTAGTAATGTATCACACTTATATCTGACTGTTTTTCTACTTTTAGGCACTGTATTTCTTGTACTTTGTCATTTTTTTCTGAGCAATATCTGACACAAAAATTTCCTTCAGGATTAATAAAGTTTTATCTTATCTCATCTAACATTCTGAGCTGCCTAAATCAAACTGCTACTCTAAACTGTGCTTTGTGAGCCGTTGGGGAAAAATTCTCAATTCACACAGCCAGTTTTACAGAAGCATTTTTGCTTATGTCCCCAAGAAAGATCAGATGTTACAGCTTTTAACCATATTTTGGAGAAATGTTTTTTACAGTAATAATTCCAGTGAAGGGATTTTGCTCTGGGGCTTCACAGTGGCATAGTGGTTAGCACTTTCGCCTTGCAGCAAGAAGATCCCCGGTTCAAATCCCAGCCTGGGATCTTTCTGCATGCGTGGGTTTCCTCCGGGTATTCCGGCTTCCTCCCACAGTCCAAAAATATGCTGAGGTTAATTGGCTACTCTAAATTGCCCGTAGGTGTGAATGTGAGAGTGATTGATTGTCTGTATATGTAGCCCTGTAACAGACTGGCGATCTGTCCAGGGTGTCCCCTGCCTTCGCCTGAGTCAGCTGAGATAGGCTCCAGCACCCCCCGCGACCCTAGTGAGGATAAAGCGGTGTATAGAGAATGGACAGACAGACGGATTTTGCTCTACATCCCAAAGAAGTGACGTCTAGTCTTCACATGTGCCTGTTTAAATACATTAATGTCCCTGCAACATGTGTAATTCAAGCTCACACACACACTTTAGGGGTGTAGTGGGGGGAGGTGGGTGAATCTGGATTAGCAGAGGGGGTTTGTCATGGGTCCCATATGTGGTTGCCATGGCAGCAGGTGTGTGCTTGCCAGGGATCTCCTCCGGTCCCAGTGAAGTCACGGCGGCCAAGTCTGGCAGCCACACAACATTCCTCCCCCCTGAAACAACACACACTCCGACAGACGCGAGCTTACAACCACCTGAAGTCTGTTTATTCTAACACACTGCAGTAACAACAAACGCAACCAGACTCTGGTAAACCGGGACACACCCACCGGCTTCAGGCAGCATGTCAGCTGGAATGAACACACTCATAACAGAGTGGTGGTGCAGAAAACATGACGATAAGAGCAGCGGAGGCTTCACAAAAAAAACCCAAAATGTCTGAAACTGCTACAGAGAAGCCGCTCGCCTAAAAATATGGCTATTTTAACACTGATGCCAAACCGAGGCCACTTTGAGAAGCTGAGATCAGTTTGACTGTGGTTCAAAAGAAGAGAGTTAATGACTGTGCATCATGATAACATCATTTGTGACATTCCTGCACTGCTGGCCAAAGAAAACAGGAGGTAAAAATGTTCCAAATGTTCCTGTTGTAGCTGCTCAAAGCTGAATTTTCAAACATCTTGTTTTGGATTTGAAGTTGTTGCCAGACAAAACAAGGATTTCCACTCTAGTAATAAGTTGTGGTAATTATTTTTACCATTTTCTCACATTTTGTTGTCTAAATCTAAATTAAACTGACAAAATAAAAATTAGTTGCCGCATTTCCTATTTGGAAAACAAACAAAATCAGGTACTTAGGGATTAATATACTGCTTTTTCCTATACGACTACTGCTATGAAGGGAATAGTAAAGTTTTGCTTTTTTTTTGGCAAATTAGACCACCTGCACAATATACACTGCTCAAAAAAATTAAAGGAACACTTTTTAATCTAAGTATTGCATCAAATCAGTCAAACATGTGGGATACTGATCTGGTCAAGTAAGTAACAGAGGAGGTTTTTAGTCAGTTTCAGCTGTTTTGGCGTTCATGAAATTAACAACAGGTGCACTAGAGGGGTAACAATGAGACAACCCCCAAAACGGGAATGAGTTCACAGGTGAAGGCCACTGACATTTTTTTCCTTCCTAATTTTTTCTGACTGTTTTTCACTAGTTTTGCATTTGGCTAGGGTCAGAGTCACTTCTGGTAACATGAGGCGATACCTGGACCCTACAGAGGTTGCACAGGCAGTCCAACTCCTCCAGGATGGCACATCAATGCGTGCCATTGCCAGAAGGTTTGCTGTGTCTCCCAGCACAGTCTCAAGAGCATGGAGGAGGTTCCAGAAGACAGGCAGTTTGTCTAGGAGAGCTGGACAGGGCTGTCAAAGGTCCTCAACCGATCAGCAGGACAGATATCTGCTCCTTTGTGCAATGAGGAACAGGATGAACACTGCAATAGCTCTACAAAATGAGCTCCAGCAGACCACTGGTATGAATGTCTCTCACCAAACAATCAGAAAGAGATTTAATGAGGGTAGTCTGAGGGCCCGACGTCCAATAGTGGGCCCTGTGCTCGCTGACCGGCACCGTGGAGCTCGGTTGGCATTTGCCATAAAACACAGGAACTGGTAGGTCCACCACTGGTGCCCTGTGCTTTTCACAGATGAGAGCAGGTTCACCCTGAGCACATTTGACAGGCATGAAAGGGTCTGGAGAAGCCGTGGAGAACGTTATGCTGCCTGTAACATTGTTCAGCATGACCGGTTTGGTGGTGGGTCAGTGATGGTGTGGGGAGGCATATCCATGGAGGGACGCACAGACCTCTACAGGCTGGACAACGGCACTCTGACTGTCGTTAGGCATCAGGATGAAATCCTTGGATCCACTGTCAGACCCTACATTGGTGCAGTGGTCCTGGATTCCTTCTGGTGCACGACAATGCCCGGCCTTATGTGGTAGGAGAACTCATGCAGTTCCTGGAGGATGAAGGAACTGATACCATTAGCTGGCCCCCATGCTCACCTGACCTGAATCCAATAGAACACCTTTGGAACATTATGTTTTGTTCCATCCGACACCATCAGGTTGCTCCTCAGACTGTCCAGGAGCTCAGCGATGCCCTGGTCCAGTTTTGGGAGGCGATACCCCAGGACACCATCTGTCGTCTCATTCAGAGCTTGTCTTGACATCGTCAGTCATGCATACAAGCACGTGGAGGCCATACAAACTACTGAAGACCATTGTGAGTTGCTGCCAAGGAATTTCAGAAAGATGGAAAAGCCTGCCACATCAGTTTTTCAGTTTGATTTTGGGGTGTCTTGAATTTTGCCCTCCTGGGGGTTGATCATTTTCATTTCCATCAAACAATGTGGCATCTTTTCATTCCTAACACATTATCCAGTCCATATCAATGTAAATATCCAGTTCCTTTTTCCCCGCATTGAAATATGATGGTTTTTAAAAGTGTTCCCTTAATTTTTTTGAGCAGTGTATATGAGGCTATAGCCAACAGCAGATTAGCTTAGCATTAAAACAGGGAACAGAAGGTGGGAAATGGATAACTTTGCTACTTTTCTCACTTTAGTTGGATAGTAAATTATGCTGTGGTTGGAACTACCGCCACACAGCTAAATGGTTTGGGGTTTGAATTTGCTGGTTGACTTGAGATTTTCAGAGTAAAGTCTTTTTGATTGATATTTCTTTGTTTTGTAGCATAACCTCTGGAATTACTGAAGTATTTTTTTCTTGCCAAGTTCAACATTATCTTGTTTCGGTCAGGGCATGTGCTAATGTGCTAATCTTGCTTGTGCTAACTTAGCACACGTAGCCCTGTTTGACCTAATGTAGCATCTGACTTTATCTTATTTTGGTCAATGCAGTCTTGTTAGAGCTAACATTACCTTGTTTGAGTTAACAAAACTGATGTTCTTTTGTGTAGACTAGCATAATTTTGTCTAGGCTAACACAGCAGCTAATATTACTGTTTTCACATAAGCATAGCACACAATGTTATGCTCTTTGCATATCTACACCATCCGAAGTTGCTGAATAGTCAGCTCATTCTGTAGCATGGAATAACTACCATTATGTACTGTATTATTATAATGAGCGTAGTACCTTGTGTTACCCTGTTTAAATAACAGCTTGACGGTCCGGTAGATGAGTCTGATAAATACAGCGGCTGGGCCGCAAACTTTCTCTATTATTTCGAAAAAACTTCAGGGAAAAGTATTTCTAAAGCATTTGAGGCGAGAAATAATCTGTGCAGCAGCTGAACCTGTCCTGGTTTTAGTTCACCAATGGCTAGTTTAGATGTTTAAGGACAGCAGAAGTCGAGTGTACTTTATAAAAATAAGCTGCAGGTAAACACACCGGATCGCAGCTGGAAACGCACCAACTGGCCTCATGCGATGTGTTCATAGACTGTATATATAGTGGACGTAGCATCTGGCTCCAAAATTGAAGCCCACCCGGAAGTGTCAAAAACTTGCAATATCACGCCGTCCGCTAGGGTTGGCTCCAAAAAGCTTTTGCTCCGTAGACCCCAATTCATTTTTGGAAAAAAATATAATTTGATAGACTGATTTTCTACAGCTCAGGATTTTTTTCCCGTTAGTTTTCATGGTCAAAATAAGAGATCAGGTGGCCAATCTTAAAATAAATCAATACTGAATTTTAAATAAATCCTTAAAGTTGTCGGAGCCAGGGGGCGTGGCTATACTTGATTGACAGTCCCATTGACTGGTCCTGCCCCGAGTTGCTCTCCGGTCCAGCCTGTTTGATGACACTTTTTACGTCACTGGCTCCAAAAATTCCAAAATGGCGACCAGGAAGTAGCAAAATCCGGGCTTCATTTTCTCGGCGTTGAAACCAACGGGTGACGTCACGGTTAGTTTACGCCTGGATGTGTCGCATCTAGTGGACACGCACCTTAAGTCACTGCATTATCCCACATTTGTTCCGTTTTAAAGTGAGGAAACATAATATCAGTCTCTCTGGTAGCTTGTCTGATGCTAGGGTTTGCTTATTAACTGATTAATTACAGAGATAGGGCGTGTGACTGTGAGAGAGGTTTTATTTCACTTTCATCAGCTAAAGCGTGGTTTGAATATGTATTACGTAACTTGCACACTATAGTGGTAATAATTTGAAACATTTATTAAAACGTTTTAATTTTCTGACAACAGCTGAGTGAAGACAATGGTCTGTGTTGGAGTGAGGCAGGATGAATTGCATTGATAGGCATTATGATGAGAAAGACATCATATACACCACAGCAAGCAGCTGTCTCACTGAGAGCATCCTCAACATGAACGTCACTGATGTGAGGCCTCTGTCAATGGTTGAAGAGGAAGGCTTCCCTATAATGATCTTATTTGTTCTGTCATTCCAAATCTTCTATTTCTGAATAAAGAGGTGGAAATTAAAAATGTTTTTTTATCTGAAAAAATAATCGGCCGATTCATCGATTATTAAAATAATCGTTAGTCGAAGCCCTAATGCTAACCCTAGAGCTGTTCTTCCCCCATGTAAATGCATTGCATCTAAAAATCACCCGCTTGGTGGGCAGGTCACTAGTGAGCCACTACATGGTCACATGGCAATTTCAGCTTCAGTCTGGTAGATGCGTCGGACCAACATGGTGGCTCGGCCGCAAATTTTCTCTTTTATTTCGAAAACATTTCAGCAAAAAGTATTTGTGAAAGCATTTAAAGCGAGAAATAACCTGGGCAGCTGATAAATTTGTCCTTATTTTAGTTCAACAACGGTTAGTTTAGATGTTTGATGAAAGTTTCGCGATACGTCGGACCTCTGCACTATGCATTGAATTGTCATGAAGTAGAAGTCCAGTCTACTTTATGCAAATGCGCTCCGTGGAGATGCACCAGATCGCAGCTTAGAAATGCACCACAACATAACCAGCATGCAAAGTGGTGCGTTACACATAGACAATGAAATGGGATGCGGGAAAATGACGGATTAGATCATCACGTACCATTACTGCACAATCATACTCTTTAGCAAAACTTGAAAATTTTCGTGTATAGCTTGCTGCTTGCCAGTTGTCATTTCCAGTAGTTACAGGGAGTTTGATAACACATAGATTACAGAAGGGGAACAGAAAGTTGAAAGTACATCCGCAATCCACAACATATGGTCAGTCAGACGAGGATAAATGTGGTGGTTAAGGTTATCTTATCTGAGTTAACAGAGTGATTGCTCATTTCATTAGCATGCATCAGATTAACACTGAGTAGTTTATTATTGTGCAATTTTGTTTTGGTGCCGACTTAATTCCTGCTATTGTGACATCTCTAGAAAACAGACTGCTGGTGTTCTGGGAAGCGGGATTCAAACTACCAATGTAGTGTGTTACATGATTTAGGGTTTGTGTTTGTGTTTTTGTATTGCCCTCCAGGCTGAAGCCCAACACAGCAAAACAAGCCGACGTGCAGTCTCTGGAGTTTTCCCCAATCCATCCACCCTGAGGTTACCACCACACACTGCTGAACAGACACACAAACTGAATCAGCCTGGATGACTCTTTTTCCCTTCCCTGCTCCTTTTTCAGTATTTCCTCTCACGTTTAGTCCTTGGCGCTTCTCTCTCTTCAAGCCGTCGAAACACATTGAGCGTTCCTCTTTATCTGTCTGCTCTGGAGAAACTCCCTCCTCGCTTCCTGACATTTCATCTCCTTTCCCGTTTCCTGCTTTTGCACAGAGAAAACTCAGAAAGGACTGACAGTGACAGAAAGGCAAGACAGCCGTGCAGCTCAGAGATGTGCTCATGTGCGTTGAAACAGGGAGTGATTTGTAGATATTCTCTCCTGCATGCAGCCACTTCACCTCAAACTACTTTTAGTCATTCAAACCTACAGTCATCTGTACACTCTGGTGTTTTAATTCCAACTCTGGAGACCTTGCTGCCTCTTGAGTGAAGGTCACAGTTTAAATCCCACATCAGTAGTATTAACTCCAATAACAGACTTACACATATTGAGCGAGTGTGTCCTTCCACCTCATTTTACTATTCTGTTCTGTACTTGTAAGAAATAAAAGTCTTACACAAAAGGGCTGCTTTTCATTTGGTTAAACTGTTAAAATCCAACTTAAGCCCTTTTCAGACATGCCTGCCTTTCAGCAGTGTCTGAACGTGTCGACTTCATGTCTGAATGAGCGCCCTGCTCGCTTTTCTACCGAAGTTTTACTAGTTTGGCCGGGTAACATTTCACTTTCATTACAGCATAAATCTGAACTGCAGGTCATGGCATTTACAGAAAGGCACGCACAAGATCACCAGCTGTTTGAAGCGATTTGGGGAAGGATTGATCAACAATTTCACACCAAAATTGATTCAAAAATATCAGAAAAAAATTAATTCATTTGCAAAAACAGAGAACTCCGTTTTGATAAATTTTCAGAAAACTTTTTTTTATTGTTTACTTGATATAATATCAATCAAACTAAAGTTGAGTGAATTTGACTCAATAGAAAAATACATAACAAAATAGAGAAAAAAATAAATTATTAGGGAGTTTGTGTGTTTGTCTGTCTGTCTGTCTGTCTGTTAGAAAGATAACTCAAAAACACCTGGGCAGATTCACATGAAATTTTGAGGGGATGTAGACTATGGTAAGAGGAAGAGCTGATTTAATTTTGGTGGCAATCCAGAAAGGATCCTGGATTCTGGATCACTTTGAATTTTTTAGTACGTTTTAGTATGTGGTCCAAAATATGGCAAAAACATCATAGGTTAGTATGTCGTCCAACAAATTGGAGCAAGGTGTTCAGATAGCTCAACTGGTTAAGAAGGTGATTCATAAACAGAACTGTGTCAGAGATGCAGGTTCAATTCCAGCTCATGCTCCTTTACTGCATGGGTTTCCTGTTTTCCTCTCTATCCTTGGCAGAGGTCTGCACTCTGAGTGCTTTTCTAGTTATCTCAAATAAACAATAAAAAAATGAGTTTTCTGAAAATGGAGTTACCTGTTTTTGCAAATGAACTCTTCAAATACAGACTGTTTGAGAATCAAAAAACACTTTTCTTGTTCCTTTTGCTGTACAATTTTACATCTATTAGAAATGCCCGTAAAAATAACAAGTGTAATCCAGGTTTTGACAAACAGGAGTGTAGCTTGTTGCTTCCAGCTCTTTGTAGGAGTTTTTCCTTTGAGTTTATTACCTGCAGCCTCAAACAGCAGCAGGAGCCATATCTCCACAAAGAGAGAAAACTGCTGCACATTTAAAAGCAGTAACTTCATTAATTTCTTAAATTATCCCTGACATGGAGACAGGATGGATCAAGATCTAACAGAAGATCACAAAATGGACTTTTCTTCACCTCAGACACATCACAGTTCATCCGCTGCAGGTGAATCATGAGTTACAGAGTGGATTTAGCTTTAGTCTTTTGTTCATTTGTGAGTTATTTTGTATTATGACAAATAATGAACCATGTCTCTCTTCATCACTGTGGTTTCTGAATGAAGTAGTGACCAGCAAGAACGAAAAAGTGACCCATGTCTGAGTGACAAAATGCTGTTACTTGACCACATTGATGAAGCAGTAGTGTTATATATCCCAAATCTGAAAAGGGCTTTATTTAGGAGTATGAAAGTTGAACATGTTTGGTTTGTAGGTGTGTTTTCTCAGTATCAACTGGCACTGTGTGGCCCAATTTATGTTGTTTTGTTTGACTTCTTAATTCTCAGAATCTCAGCAACAGAGGTGGAGACTATCAAAGTTAGTATAGAGACTCAATAAACTTACACTGGTCTACAATTTTTTAAAAGTTGCCAGCTTCTGAAATAAATTTTAATCAATTCTTATGTATTTTGACGTGCTGAATTCAAATATGAAAACCATTTTTTATGATTGGCTACCATTATTGAGATATCTGACACGTTTTTAAACCTTTTTTAATGTGCGAAAAGTGAAATTTCCCAACAAAATTGTTACTTCAGGCTTTTTAACATGCTTAAAGTTACTGAATATGCTTAAGTTACTGTTTTACCATGGTAGTAAGATGATACAAATTTTGTATGTTTATCAAACAGTTAAACAATACAGCTTTATGAATCAGCATCCCTGCAGTGCTTCTTCACTTTTCTCTTGTAGATATCAGTGGGCGCATCTCTGATGACAGTCCAACAATAATCAGATAACATTGATGGACTCCACTTTCCTTGGTACCTTTTCTCCATGGCTGGAATATCTTGGTGAAAGTGTTCACCATGATCATCACTCACTGCTCCACAGTTCAGTGGGAAAAAAATCAAGATGAGAGTGCAGGAAATGGATCTTCAGTGACATGTTGCAGCCAAGCCTCCTGTGTCCTCTGATGAGATTTTCCACTAACTCTATATAGTTTCTGCTTTATTGTTGCCAATAAAATTGGTTGCAAATGCTTTGAAGGCTTCCCATGCAGTTCTTTCTTTTCCACGTTGCACCCGGTGAAATTGATCATCTTGGAGAAGCTCACAAATTTGAGGCCAAACAAAGACTCCTTCATTTATTTTGGTTTCATTTAGCCTCGGGAATTTTTGAAGAAGGTATTTGAAAGCTGCTTTTGTTTTGTCCATGGCCTTCACAAAGTTTTTCATTAGACCAAGCTTGATGTGTAATGGTGGCAACAAGATCTTTCTGGAGTCAACAAGAGGTGGATGCTGCACATTTTTCTTCCCAGGTTCAAGTGACTGTCGGAGTGGCCAGTCTCTCTTTATGTAGTGGGAGTCTCTGGCACAACTATCCCATTCACACAGATAGCAATAGCACTTGATGTAACCACCTTGCTGTACCATGGGAACAGCAAATGGCATTGATTTCTCCTTCTTACTGAGCCACTGTCGCAGATTTGTTGCACAAGTGTTGCAACATATATGTGGAGCCCAGTTTTTATCTTGATCACTAATTTTACAGCCAAAATTAAGATAGTAGGCGTGCTTAACCATAGGGGTTATGCTGCACTTTTGGGATGCAAAAGTCACTTTGCCACAAATGTAGCAGAAGCAGTCGGCGTTACTGATGCATGTGCGAGGCATTGCTGCATATCATGTCACTTTATTCCTGCAACATATACAAGTTTCACATGTTCTGTACAGAGTTATTGTCACTTTTATTTAGAGCTCCACTCAGAGATCCATTTTAGTTTATTTTCTATTTGTCTGAGATATTCTTCTATGCTTAACACAACGTAACTTGTATTATCCTATACCAAGGCTCGTACATACTGACCTCTTGCGTATCTCAAAAACTAGAGTCAACTGACAGTTTTAAACATCAGATTCTTTCTCAGTGACCCAAAAGAACACAAGAAATGACTACTTTTATTTCAGAAGCTTTTTGGTTGTAGACCAGTGTTATCAATAGGAAAGATTTACTTCAGCAGGCTGAAGTAAATCTTCCCTTAAGTCTGAGATTAATTGAATTGTGCTATGACTGCAGTTAACTTTTATTTTCACTGTCGATTAATTTGCTGATTATGTTCTGGATGAATCGATTAGCTGTTTGGTCGATAAAATGTCAGAAAATGGTGAAAAATCTGTGCTTCTCTAAGCTCAAGATGACAAACGTCTTGTTTAGATATTCAGCATACTGTCATATACTCTAAAAGCTTAACAAACACACTTAACACAACAATCTTTTTTGAGTCATGACAACTAACTATATTTAACAAACAAACTATGTTGAGGAAGAGGAAAATAATCTTTTCTCTACAATTAAAAAATAAAATCAGTGGCACTTTAAATTACTTAGTAACCGGCGTTACTTAATATTTGGTAACAACCACAAGTTTTTCAGTTCCTAGGAACTTTAAAGCCTGAACTCATAAGGGAGAAAAATTAATTTAATCAAAATTAATTTACTACAACTTTATTTACACAGAAATTTCAGTTTTATGTTGGCATCAACACAAATCACCAAAACAAGGTTTATCTAAATCATAAAATTTGAGATTCTAATCTCGCAACCATGAATTTAGTAAATCAGCAGTGACAGGTGCTCTGAATGACGTAGAGTGCAGACGAGGAAAGAAATCAGAAAACAATCACATTTAGAAGTTGTATTACTTAAGTGATTGATTAAAGCTAATTAAAACTATAGCTGATCGACTGAAAATTTTGCATGTCTCTTTATACAGACAGTACTTTATAAATACATTTTATTAGCAGTTTCATCATTTGCTGCAAAATCTTTTTATACTGTCAGATAAGGAGGCGTCATTTTCAGCACCTCTCTATTTTAAAACTCTCCGAGGCTGAGAGACGGACACATGTTGGGCAACGATGACAATAAGAAAAGTGTGTCCGGAGCTGGATGTGCTCCTGACCAGCAGCTGTGATGAGGTTTGTTCCCCGACAGATGTGGCACCAGTAGCTGAATGATACTGGGAGACAGAGGGCCCTCAGTGGTAATAACCGCCTGAACACAAACTCTCACAATCACAGTGAAGACATTGTCATCAGATGCTGAACTGTTTCCAGAAGAAAACAAATCATTGTTCACTTCTCGGCACTGCAGGAGGCTGACGGACAATTAGAGCAAAGTGAGAACAGCAAAGACAGCGAGCACTGAAGTGAAGTCGAAGGAGAGGAACAAGCCGACGTCGGTTAACATCAGAGCTGAGAGTGCAGATGGGAGAGGAGAAGTGGGATCAGGAGACCACATGGCACTCTGTCTGAGAAACGACTAAAATAAACTCAACATAAACACAGCTCTCACTGAGGCCTTCATATGAAATTCCATGACTTTTCCATGACTTGCCATAATGGATCGGAAGCACATCTTTGCACTTTAAAGTTTGATACTTTTCAGCTCATAATGCTTTTTAAATGGAGCCACAAGGAACTGTAAAATATTCTTTATTCAGACTATGGCACATCTGTTAGTCAGTCTGTTCACTGCTTTGGTTCAAATATCTCAGCAAATATTGTCTGGACCACCAAGACATTTAGTACAGATGTTTATGATCCACAATGGATGAACCCTGTTGACTTTAGTAATCCTGCCTGTTTATTCAGCACCATCAAAACATTAAATTCATTCAGTGAAATATCTCTGCATCTGCTCAATGGATTTCCAAGACGAACATTCCAAACAACCTAAAGAGTAAAACATTTTTAAAAAACGCATGTATTAAACCAGAAAGACTTCTTTGCAAGCATGCCTTGGCCAACACAGGCAGCGGCAACAATGGGTACAAACAACATAAAACACAAAAGAAACTGTCCTTTTAAGAAAAACGACAACACAGTTACACTGTTCTAAATTCAAGTCGGATGTTTTGTCGACCCATCCATCCACCCTGACCTCCTCCCAACTCTTTAACTACAGCGCTTCACTTCATCTGTTTTCCAGTTACTATTCTAATGGTACTGCTACAAAAACTAATACATACTAAGCTACTTGCAGAAATGCCCTCTTTCAAACACTGCCATTACACTATGCTGCAGTTTGTGTTTAGTGCTAATTAGCTCATGTTAGCAGGTTAATTAGGGCTGCTAACGAACAGTTTCATTGTTGATGCTGCCGATTACTTTCCTGATTAGTCGATTCTCTAAAACGTCAGAAAATGGTCAAAAACAATCAGTGTTTCTCAAAACCCAAGATGACAAATATAGAGTTTACAGTCATAGAGGAGGAAAGAAACCAAGAAATATTGCAGGAGTAAACAGCAATCAAAGAATTTAGACTTTTTTTTTTCCAGTATTTGATATCACTTCCCATTTACTACAAATTAAAGGGCATCATATAGACCAAACGTTTTGCCCATTCATGTACTTTCTATGAAAAATCACACAATTCAATGTGCAGTATTTTACAGAAAAACATATTGGTACATAGCTCAACACCTGTCAATTATCATGAGAAATGATAACTGATGATTAAGAAAAACAACTACATAATGATGAGAAATTGATTGACAAGCTGAGCTCAATAGTTAATCTAAATAAAGTTCAACAAGTGTCCAAGAGCAATGTCCTAATCATAGAGGCTGCAATTTTTAAATACAGACAAAACGTGTCACAACATATTATTATAAATGAAAGTCTGTGGTGTTGAGATGATGTAGCCTGCAAAACATATTCTTTATCATTTTTATGTTTTACCTAGTGGGAAAAATGAAAAACACCATTCACACTATAATCTTGACTCATATCTATAAAAATAATCACAATATGATTTTATTTTGCATAACATTCATCCTGACTGGACACTTGTGAAGAGGATTTAGAGTAACAGGAGATAATTCATCTCACTTCTCAAACATCCGTGACACTGAAGGAGCTGGAGGCCCTTAGAAACCCCGCAGTAATGCTAAACACAGTCTGGCGGTCAACCCACGAGACATCAAGGCTTTGCGATCCAAGCACAACATAGATGGAGAGAGACGGCGTCCTTCAGTGCTCCGCCGGCAAGCAGTCAGCCAACGCTGGCCTGTCAGGGAGACGTCCAACCAAACTGTCCCCTGAGCCTCATCCTGGAAACCTGTGTGTGTCAGAGTGTGTGTTTTCATTCACTGTTAATCCCACCATCTACCACCGAGCGTTCGCCTTCTGGCCGGTTACGCAGTAATGCTGTAAGCTAATTGCTGCCGATTTACTGGGGAAAATTAATATACTGGCCTGAGGGTAATGTGTTTAACTTGATTGAGATTAAGGTCCCGTTAACTCTTTAAATGTGATGAAGTGGCGTCTGGCAGCCGCAGTTCCAGAGACTGTGGCCTGAATAACAACACATGAATGAGTGAAATCAAGGCTGAAAGATGAGGGAGGAGCCGACAAACATTTACAGATTTGCTGCAGATTTCTTTCTGCCGAGTTCTGAAGGCACTACTTTCTTAATTTCTCAACTTCATCTGTATTAGCTGCAGAGTAAATTAAAGTTTGAAGAGACAGCCACACACTAATTTTTGCATTTCGCACCATTCTGCATCGCTCCACTCGTCTCCCAGCTCCTGCATCCTTAAGGAGCTGGGAGAGGGCTTTTCTCCGAGGCCCAGCACATCCAATTATTTTCTTATTATTAAACTGGAGAAAGAGGAAGAGTTATTTTTGGCATCGAGGGTCAAGAGGGGACTGGCTTGTCGGAGCTATTTCAAGGCTTCGATGGACATGAGGCTTTCCCCGGATGGATCATGAGAACAAAAGATGCAGTAAAAAACTCTGATAACATACATTGTCTAGATACAGGACTGTTGCAACTGCAGAAGAGCTCTGTGGCGTGAAGAAACACAGACAACAACAATTCATTCCTTTGGAGACCATTGTTGTTGCAATCAGGCATGAAACCTCAGAAACTATTTAGTGCCATATAATTCTATAATGTTGCTAAACATGTAGAAGACTCGCATTGCTGTGTGAAATGTACAAGTATCTTCAAAACTTCTCCTGACCTTAGAAAAAAAGCACATTTGAGTCAGATAATTGGGGTATATACCATGCAATCGTGAGAGTGTGCTAAAAGTTACTTGACAACCTATTTTGCACAACAAAAGTAAACCTAAATAAAATAAAAATGTTTCAAAATAGAAGCTAAGAAAACTGGCATGTGTGAAATCACACTACAGCTCCTTATCAGTAAAAATTTCCTGTTGGTCTTCAGTAGAGCAGTTTGACTGATTGTGCTGCCATTTAATCCTCCAAAAGGCATGTTATTATTTTAAATTGCCAAAATTACACCATTTATCACAGCCAGAAACTGCAAAAACAAAAGAATCTGTGGACTTTCAACTTCTCAGTGGTCCTCATATTTTACTACTCATGAACAACTTTTGATTTCATCTGAGCAAACAATCAAATGTAAGCTAAAAATCATTGTATTTCATCACAATTATTTTATCATATTTACATGTCTCACTTTAAAAATTTGCCAAAACAGGATTCTGTAAAAAAAAAAAAAAAAATCTACACTTCTCAGTTCAACTGTGAAGCCAATACAGTTTCAGCTGAGACTAACATTCACATGACATAAATTTAGGAACTTCTCGACTGAACTGCAGGCAGTGTTTAAAAGTAGCAAACTATTTATAGTATGTAGAGCCACCATTTTTGTTGTAGTATGGGTACCACCAATATTTACTTAGTGAAAAGTTGTACATGTGGAGCTCAGTTGTTTTTTTTTTTTGCAATTTTTGTAATACTAATATGCAAAATTTGTAATTTATGGCATTACAACTGTGTTAAGATATTCATGAACCATGCATGCTGATGAATAGTTACATAGCATACCCTAGTTTTGCAAATTTGTATCTAACTACATATCTAAATCTGAAATATTCTGAGATTGTCTGACATCACTCCAATAAACTGGCAGAGGCTAAACACATTACTGATAGTAGCCACAATTTACGATGTTCCCTAAACGCCTCACAATCAAGCTAAGCTTGGCGGCTGTGCATAGAGAAGCCTCTAGTCTCCAACAGGTAGTACAGACGTGACCCAAAAAATACTTCGGAAAAAAAGTGAATTAAGGAGTTCTAATGTCAGATTTATCCCAGCTGAAACCAAGTGATTTTATCTACAACAATATTTATCTAAATTTACAGCCCTAGTATGCCATTAGTGATAGTGATACCTCAAGTACTTCCAGGAGAGTAGTGTGAGCCAGTAAAGAAGACAAAGTAAGACTTTCAACCACAATAGTTAAAACAGTAACCTTTAGATTGTAATCTGGAGCCCTATTATCAGGTGATGTGGATTTAACGTCACTCGCAGTCGGATATTTTTCATGCCATTGTCAAAAGGAATAAGTCAACTCCAGGATTAATGCCGCCTGACTGCATCTAAATCTAAAGAAATGTCACTGCTTTCATGTTCTACATGTGAATCCAGACTTCCATCTGTACATATTCTTCCACTTATCAGGTCTCAGTAGCAGGAGTCTAAGCAGGTCATCCCCTACATTCTTCTACCAACAAATGTTTTCCAGTTCCTCTGGGGGGATCCTGACATGTTGTCAGGCCAGATGAGATATGCAATCCCTCTAGTAAGTGGTGGATCTAAGCCAGGATCTCCTCCTAGCTGGACGTGCCTGGAAAACATCCAAAGAAAGACACAGAGGAAGCATCCTAATCAGATGAACCACCTCAGCTGGTAGCTTGAATCGTTTCCATTAAGCTCACTTCCACCAAAATAACGCCTGCAACCATGGTAACCATACACAAAGATGGCACCAGTTATACAGCCATAAAGCACTCACAATTATATTTAAATAGTCTAAAACCAAACCACATTTGTGTCAGACTAAATCAGCATCAGGTGCCACTGCTCGTCTCCATCTCCCCTCACTTCTCGTCTGCACTCGTTGGTATTCTCTCACACGCCCATAAACTCATGCTTTGCAGCCAAATGCTGCTGAAAGCCCCAGAGCATTGCTTTGAATTCCAGTGGAGAGCCCAAAGTTCCCAAACATATCAAATATGACAGGTTGAATTTTGGAGAAAAACTGACCCCCCCCAAAGGTGACTGAGTGACGTGTGACACGCAACTCAGTCCCTTCACACACTCTCACACCACACTCCCAATATCACACGGGCAAAAGAAAAAAAAAGTTCCACTTTGCTGTTATGTAACCTTTGGGGAAATTGTTTTTAATCCAGAGGATGCCAGGTTTGTGAAATTCCAGTCCGCATTTTCCGTCCTACACCAAATCTCACTCTAAAGTCTGGTCACAAGTTGGCAGCCCTGGTATCAGCTAACACAGATGCTGTCTTATTTGGACCTACTGAATTTCCCTTCGGGGATGAATAAAGTGATTCTATTCTATTCTATCCATTAGCTATCATTATAATGCTTAGAGTGACATATCAGCTAATATCACTGTATCAGCTAGCATAGTGGCTAATACTACCTTTTTTCAACTAATATATCAGCTAATGTTATTTTGTGTAAGCCAACTTATCAGCTAAAATAAATTTGCTTAGGCTAATGCAGTGGCTAAAAATATATGATTGAAGCTACTGTAACTACAGCCATGGCCATAAGTTTGGACACAAGTACCATGACGCTTGTGAATCTTACAAAATACCACAAAATTGTCACTTACAATATATAGCCATGGCCATAAGTTTGGACACAGCATGACTTATGTCTGTTTTGATGTCTATTACAGAACATAAGTATATTGTAAGTGACAATTTTGTGGTATTTTCTAAGATTCACAAGCGTCATGGTACTTGTGTCCAAACTTATGGCCATGGCTGTACCTCAGAATGCGTGCTGGGTGGTGCTCGAAATGCTTGCAAGTTAATGTCATTATTTTTCACACTGTCAAAATATGTCATATGTTTGTACACTGTTAGCCAGGCTACTTCAGTGGCTAATATATTTTGTAAAGTTTAATGTATCTGCCATCATTGGCAAAGAAGTCAGCTAACATTATTCTATTTTGTATAGGTTAACATAACCACTATACAGGCATGTCATTGGGAAATTACCAAATAAGTGAATCCTTGGAAGCGAGGGAGCGGAGCGACCGAGCCGGGGGGAAACTTTTGAAATTTAAAGGCTGAAATGGTGCATTCTGGTGAACTCTGACACCTAGAATTCTTTAAACATGAAGGCTTAAAAAAATGTCTGTATGGGACCTTCTAGGCACCCCCCAAAATCAGCACAAAGTCATATTAATGTGATGAAACCAAATATTTATACTGGATTCAAATTTGAATGAGCCACATGAAGTCATCACTATGTGTGCTTTCCGATTGACCACGGGAGTGAGCCTCTTCTGTTGAGGAACTTGTGGGGCAATGCCACTGGGTTGTTGCAAGTACACACTACTGATCCCGTATGTTTGGTCCTGTTGTCACGTCTCTTCCCTCCGCCGGTTGAAAAAATTGCTGGGCATTTGGTGGTTAGAGTGCCTTTCGTACAATTTCCTGGCACGATTTTTCGTTTTCATGTGGTCTATCAGCGCTTGGCATCCTCTGTCGCTGTATTTTGTCTCATTGTCGCACACCATGCACCTCGCTTTCCCAGCTACATCTAACTTTCGATAATGCTCTCCAATCGTTGTTTCCAACTCGTGCTTTTGCCAGCGCACTGTTGACAACTATGTGTGATCCAACCCTTTACCCCTTACACCCCATATTTTTTTCTCATCGAATTTGGGCGATTCACGTTGGGTCTCAAAATTGATACCTCGATACGCAAATTTTCACATATCCGCGACCAAATAACATGCCTGACTATATGTCTAAAACTAAACTTCTTTTTTACCAAAAGACTAAAACTGAATCAAAATCAGATGTCACTAGTGAGAAAGATACAATTCTTGCAGCCATGCAGCAGCTCAGAGTCTGCTTTAATTACCTGCATGTGTGTGTTTTGATGAGGTGAGCTGAACAAACAGGGTTGTGTGTGTGCAGAAATTGACATGTTAAGCATGGGGGTCATGCGTGTTGTCGTAGTAATGTGAGCTGAGCCAGAGGCAGCCTCACCCTTTGACTTCACTTTAACTGAAGGTAAGAAAATAAATGCCAGTGAGGAGCTCTTTAATCCTAAAGAGACAAGTGACTGTGTGGAGGGGAAATATAAAAACGGACTCCCTACCTCTTGGCTTTTAACCATATCACCTTGAATACAGTCACCTGGACATTGTGTTCATAAAATGAAATTTCATTCAGCAGGAGAGTGGACAACTATGCAGCCTATTCGAAGCACTATCTGTAATCATGATGTGGCTGATTACATGTGAAAGAGGTTTCTTTTTAACAACGCTGACCTCTGAATCATATAAATGTGGTTCTCCAAATCAGCAGCAAATCAAAAGCTACAGATGTATGAAATTAGAAGTTTATAGGTGCCACTGCATTATTTCTGAGCGCACCTTAAGTATTTAAAAACACCAGGAAAAAATTGAAATAAAAATGTATTTGTGCTTACACATCCTTAACAGTGACTTTAGAAAGGATTTAAACATCAAATAAAAGCATGGCCAATCCACGGCCTCCTACAGTCAGTCTCTCAGACATGAGCAGACATGAACCACAGGCCTGGCAGTCATAACACCAAATTATCCTTCAATCACAATTCACACTGCTGCCATCTGGTCGCAAATACAGAAGTAGTGTCTGCATGTCTGCAGCTCTTTGTAGTGTTTCTTAATGGTCATATTGTGATTTGCGTCTGTGAGTCTGCTGTAATTTGGAGTCTCTTTGTGGTCATTTTGAGTCAGTTTGCGGTTGTGTTTTATTGAATTGTGGTCATCTTAATCACTTTGTGCTCATTTTAAACTTTTCGTAGCTGTTTAGCGTCTCCTTATGGTTATTTTTAGTCTCCTTATGATTGTCTCTTTTCATTCACTCTGTGTGTCTTTCTGGTTGTTTTTAAACACTGCAGTTGTTTTGTGTCTCTGTAGTCAATTTGTGTCAGTTATTTTTTTTGTGCATTTCAGGTCGTATTTTGTCTCCCTGTAGTTGTTTTGTATATCTTTGAGGTTGTTTATGTCTTGTGTCTATTTGTGCCCCTTTGTTGTTGTTTTGTGCATCTTTGTGGTGGTTTTGTAATTCTGTGATCATTTTGAGTATAGCTGTTGTGTATTTTGGTGGACATTTGGATTCTCTGTGAGGTTGTTTTGTGCTTCTTTGTAGTCATTTTGAGTCTCTGTGATCATTTGTAGTCTTGTGTTTGGTCATTTTTTATCTCTCATGCCATTTTGACTCTCTTGTGGTCTCTTTATGGCCATTTTGAGTCTGTCTGTGGTTGTTTTGAGGCTGTTTTATTTCTCTTCGTGCCCATTTTGAATCTCTTTGTGGTTGTTTTTAGTCTATTTTTGATCATTTTTTTCTCTTTGAGATTGCTTTTAGCTTCTTTGGGGTCATCTTGTATCTCTTTGTGGCCATTTTGAATCTCTTTGTGGTTGTTCTGTATATATTTAACTTTCCAACAAGAAATATTCACAATCACTTCAAATCTCTGAGGGATTCAGATTAGGGGAATCAGATTTTATCACAACCATTGTCATATCCATGTAGTTATACAGAGAATATTTTTCTAAACAAAAATTAGGAATATCTCACTCTCACTTTATGTAGGGATGCAACTAACACCTCATTTCCATGATCAATATTTCTGACCATTATTTTCCTAATTAATTGTCATTTAATCCCGTCATTCTATTAAGACAAAGAATCCCAAAACTAAACATATTCAAGTTTATAAACCAATGACAAGCAGGACCTCCTCACATTTTCACACTACAACCACACAAACTTTGAATGAAACCCTAAATCAATCATCAAAACACTTAATGATCACTGCAGCTCTAATGTGGACTAATCTCAAGTGTTTGCTACCAGCTCTCAGTCCTTGGCAGTAATTGATAGTCTGACAGGTTTCCATTGATCCTGGGAGGCATCATGGTGCCCGTCACCGACATCCCTCCTCTCATCTGTCCATCCTTTCATCCACTTCCTCCCCATCAGCAGTCAATGGCCTTAGTGTTCAGCCGGCTCTTCCAGATGGAGCTGACTCTCGGCCTGCACACAGCAGAGCCGTCGCCTTCCCCCGTGACCGCTGACATGATATATGGAGACTGACCTGATAGCGTCAGATGTGAAACGGGCTTGCAGATCATAAACCTCAGTGGCAAATAAAGCTTCAATCTGTTGCCCCTTCAGCAGCATTGAACATCTCAGAAATCCTTCTCCTGCATGATTTTAGCCCAGTGAGGTGTCCACATCTTTTACACAGCCTCGTATGGAGTGAGCATTATGAGGGGAAAAAGGAGTATTAAATGTACTTTTACTCATTTTGCAGATTATCATTCTCCAGTACTGATATAAGGATGTTACACATTTCAGTGCCATTCAATTCATGCCATTCAAATGTTAACATTCTTTAGTCTAAGATACAAGCTGACACTTTTGTATCCGCTAATGTTACCTTTTTCAGGCTAGTATGATGTAGTTTTGGCAAACGCACAACGACAAACTTGCCTATGCTGACAAACAAGCTAACATTATTGTATCAGCTGATGTTCTAATTTTTAAGGCTAAGATATCAGCTAACTTTCATAAGATGACGTAGCGATAGCTTTAACGTGAGCCGGGTGCTGCTGATAACATTAGCAGGCTAATGTAATTACATTTCACACTGTCAAAATATAAAATTGCAGGTGTGTAGCAATTTTGTAACTTTAATAAAATACTGTCCAAATACATTAACATGACTAGTTTATTTTATTGTATTAATTCTGGACGCACAGGTTATATCTAGAGTATAACAATGTGTTGTATGTCATAAATTATGTTCTTTATGTCATATTTAAATCTGAAAAGTAACTAAAGCTGTCAAATACAGTGCAGTAAGCAGAAGAAAATTAAAGCACCCAGAAGTAGGGCTTACAGGTAGCTTCATACTGTAGCCCTACTTCTGCAGAGTTAATGTATACTTATTTACATTCCAGCACTGCTACAGGTGACACATAAGCTGGGGTGAGAGGCTCCTGTACAGCAGATATGTTGGACATGAAGGCTAATGATCCCTCTAACATGATCCTCCCCACCCTGCAGGGGCCAGTGACCTGACACCTGAGCACAGGTGAGCCAGGGGAGGCCTGATGCCACCATGATGTCAGTGGGCCATTAGGTGAGGGGTCTTTGGAGCAGAACCAAAACCAGCTACAGTTTAAAGAGGACAGCACTCCCTGATCAGATTCTTCCACAGCGACAGAACTCAGAGTCAGTGTCCCACTTTAATTCCATAGATACATATAAATATAGTAAAATAAAATTAACCCAGTTTCTCTCCCCGCTGTTGCATCAAAACTTCCTCCACCTCACTGAGCTATCCTTCCATCAGAGAATGTGGTATGGCCGCTTTGAAACCGAGTCACAGGACAAACACGGAGAGCGTGGAATTTCACATTACGCACGCGTGACGCACCTGAAAGGGCGCAAAAAGTGATGGAGATGCGTCAGTGCCGCACACATGCGCATTAGAAAAATTACGCATCTGGCCTTGGAGCACACAGGAAGGAATGGGTCACTTGTTGAAACATTTTAAAACACAAACATCTGCGCGTAAAGCTGAGGTTTTCCATTATTTGAGTGTAAAATGGATCCAGTGAGCTTCAGTATTCACGTTTATCCCCATGAGATGAGGGGGCACGGGGTGGACTGTGCCAAGGCAAGTGGTAAATAAGAAAATATCAGGTGGGGTTTTACCTTGATGATGCTGCTCCGGCGCGGTGCCGCCTTCACCGACTCCAGCAGGATGGTGTCCGTGTCCTGACTGCCGCCACCGGGGAGGATGACACCGCTGCGCCGGCCGCGGGACGCTCTGGGCGGGATGTAGTCCTGCGCTCCGTCGCTGCACAGCCCGTCTCCACATCCATCGCGTTCGGACATGTCGACGAGGAGGAAGAAAAGAGGTTTGAAAAGAAGCGCGGTGGGTTAAAATGAATCAACTGATCTGACCCGAATAAAGTTTTCCTCGGCGGTGCCTGGATGCCATTTAAAGCAGAAACGGGTTATTGCTTTCCCGGAGCCTCAGCAGCAGCAGCTCGGTCTGCTTGCAGGAAAACAATCACCCCAGTTTCCTTAATTATGAGCAGATTCTCATAGTCACTGAGCTCCGGTCCACTCCACGCTGCCCCACAGTCAAATCAAAGCATCACACGCAAACCGGACTGGTGCGCTCCCCGAAGACGCGCAACAAGTCTGCCCAGTCTGGCTGCTCTTGGAGTCGCTCAGGACCACCAATCAGAGCGCCGGTGCGCGGTGAGAAGCTGCTGATTGTGGAGGAAATGTTTGCCAACAATCCGGCTACAGCAGCAACCCCGCAGGTTTGCGCCCCAGACAGCTCGATGTCAAAGTGCGGAGCGGAGCGAACTTGAGCGGCGCTGTGGGCGTCCAGGAAACACCGGATCCGCTCGTGTGTCGCCTCGGTGGGCGTCGTGTGAACTGAACGCAGCCGCTCCGGTCGTCTCGGTTGTACTCCGGGCAACAACAGCCGACTTTTGACGAGCACCGGGGAACAATTGACAGTCGCGCCGCCTCTCAGCCCGTCGCCCGCCCCTCCGCCGCTTTCACCCGGGTCCTCCCAGCGCAGATGACTGACGGACGAGCGACCAATGAACAGCGCCGCTGATAGATTTGGAGGCACAGAGAGTCTCGGATTGGTGGAGAGTCGAGTCTGGGGCGGGGCCAATGTACTACAGTCTGTGGGTAATTCATAGCTTTAATAAAACAACTACTCTTTTCACCTGAATGATCATTTTACTTGTATTTATTCATCTTGACACAATGGTTTGCATTCTTGCACGTGTCACTGTTTTTGTTTTGTTTTATCTTATTTGTTGCATCTCTGTACTGTTTAATTGTGGCAACTGAGCCTTTTATGTCTCTGCAGTTGTTATTTGTCTATTTATGGTTGCTTTGAGTTTATTTGTGGTTATTTAGTATTTGTTTGTGGTTGTTTTGTGTTAATTTGTGGTTGTTTTGTGTGTGTTTGTGCTGTTTGTGTCTGTGGTTGTTCTGTCATTGTTTGTTGTCATTTTGAGTCTCTTTGGGGTTGTTATTTGTCTGATCATTGTTGTTTTAAGTCTCTATGTGATTGTTACTACCTGTTTGTAGTGTGTCTTGAGTGTGTCTTTATTTCTGTTTATAAGTGTCTGTTTGTGGTTGTTTGCATCTTTTTGAGATAATTTTGTGTTTCTGTAACTGTGTGTTTCTTTGTGGCTGTTTTGAGTCTCTTTGTGATTTGTTTGGAATTTATTTGTGGTTGTTTTGTATCTGTTTGTGGTTGTTGTCTGTCTCTTTGTGGACATTTTGAATCTCCTTCCAGTTGTTGTTTCTCTCTTTGTTGTCATTCATTGTAATTTTGTCTTGTCTCTCTTTATTGCCATTTTCTGCGTCTTTGTTGTGATTTGTGTGTCTTTGTGGTCTTTTCTGAGTCCATGGTCCTTTTATGTCTTTTTGTGGTCATGTTGTGTCTGTTTATTGTCATTTTTGAGCCATTCTCAAACAGTATTAGAAAGTTGTTTATGCAAGATTATTCATGACCCTTCACCTGTTTGTAGTAGAATATATTTGCTTCAATGTGGGACACCCCACTGCTTTTCAAGGCTTGTTTTTTGAAAAACATTTCTTCATAAATCTGCACTTTATGGAACCAATACCTGAGACAAAAAGTCAGAAATCAGTAAAAAGACACTTTCTAAATCATGACTATAAAATAAGACAAATGAAGAGTTATTTTCGGCAAAAGCAGTTGTAATTTAGATTTCTTCAAGTCAAAGCCATATCTTTCCATAAAATGGCATACACTAAAGCCTTCTCCTGTTTGGAACTACAAAGTATCAAGCTCTTCAGGAACAATGCCGGCTGTAAAGCACAAACCAAATCCTTGGTTGTTCTTCAGACATCTGGAAACTGAGACGTCCGAGCAGCCACTTGACCCCTGACCTCTGATTATTGCCCGGCCAGTGCTGGTTCACAGTGACAGACAGACCAGCAATGGCAGAGCTGTAATAAAAGTGCGATACATTATTCATCAGCGTAGTGACAGAATTGGCTTTTCTGTCTGAGGTCAGAGATCAGGGTCAGTGAGGCAGCACCTCAGAGCTGCAGGGATTTTACTCAAGGACACATTAGCAGGGTGGACTTATAAACACTGTCTAGTCGTCCTGGTAATGAGCAGCGCCCAATTATACCTTCTTCTTCCTGGAGGGATTTAGGAAGAACCTGAACAATATGGGTGATTCGATAAAAAGACATTGGTCATCATCAACAATAAGTCAAAACAGTCACTTCAGGGAGTATTCAGACCTCCTTCACTCACAGCTCAAGCGGATAAAATTGACTTTTTCAAATAAAATCGAAACACAACAACTCAATAATAAAGTGCAAAGTGATGGAGGATGATGGAGTTGAAACTGCAAAAATGAGAATCCCCTTGTTCTTAGTGAAAGTCTTGAAGGTATCATATGGTGAAAACCCAGTTTTGGTGTATTTTGTACGTTTCATAAACTTGAAGGTGAAAAAAAAGCTGTTGAAGTATGAAGACACTTACTGCTGCCATTCCTCCGGCACCTCCTCAACTTTCCAGTTTATGTATAAAAATTGAAAAACTGATTGTCATCAAGCTAAGATTTCGTACAACCATGCCCCCTCACTGCTTCCAGGTGTATCATTGCCTGGAAAATCCAGACTGACTTTATTTATGTATTAATATCAATACAAATAAAGGCAGTCTGGCATTGTGATGATAGGAGACGATTTCAAAAAGGAGGGGCTAACGAATGCAGCTTGAACGAGAAAGAAACAATCAGCGTAACACGGATGTGACGCACAAACAAATCGACCTTGAAGTCCATGTATTCCAAACAACAATGGCATGCAGCCGAGAAAGCGTCGCGGTGAATGATTACTGCCGTTTTTGTCACAAAAATCTGCGAATACATGGGGTACTCTCAAGTACAACACTTATTTTTGAAAAGGCTACGCAACAAAAGACTCCTTCCGAACAATTAGCGGTGTTAGGAATAACTTTAAATCGGAGCCAAACCAAGTCGGTGCGTATGTGTAAAAGTTGCTTAAATTTACTCACACGTTTGGAACGGGATTTTCCTCTGTACAAACAATGGCAAGAAGCCGAAAGTAACGAGCCATCCACTGCCTCCTCATCGTCGGAAACGTCAAGTGAAAAGAGGCAACGACTAACGCCATCCAAAACGCCAAGAGACCACAAAAAGATTTGCTTTGGCCCCCCTCCTCCTCCTCCGGCATCATCTTGAATGTTTGTGTTTGGTTACGGGAGGTGCGCAGGTGTTTTATGGGTAATCCAGGCGCTGAAGATGACGCAGCATTAACTCCCGCCTCCCGTGCTATGATTGGTCGTACCAAACTTTCCCGGGAGAGAAACGCGATTCAATTCGCCCAATGCCAAACTGATTCTCCTGTATCTCCTAACATGGAGATAGGAGATTACATGGAGATTCAGTTTGGCTTTTCCAACCTAGGTGTATCGTTTAAATGAGCATCTGCCTCACAATTTACCAGGTTTATTTACTTCTTAGAGCTGCTTCTGCTAACTCGAACATGTCTCAAAGCTCACCACATGTTTGCTGCTGGCTGCAAGAGTGAACACAAGAGTCTTCATGCACTCCCTGCTGAAAATTGAAAGACATCATGTAGGACAAATCTGTTTCTCTGCTTTAAGCTCCTTCTGAAGTCTCCTTTCTCCTTGTCTCTACAAGGTGCATCTGAGTGAATGAAGGATCTTTCATGAAAAGCAACAATTTCCGGGTCATGCAAGGAGTGAAGATGCAAAGAAGCATAGGTTAGCATCACGAAAATCACAAAATTTGCGTAGAGTCCACTTGTGTCACATTGAGGTGATTGGAGAGGGGAAAGATGCACACATATGTATATAACACCCACGATTCACCTTGCATATCAGGGCAAAAACTGAGAATAAAGTCGAAACTATGGAGAGTTTGGTTCTTTTTTTTATTTAAAAAAAATCAATCAGTCAGCGAGAACTGCTGGTGTCCCTTAAACCATCGGTGCTCAGGAAAGAAAATAATGATTCAAGAGGGCAAAAGAATTACAACCAAATAAAAAAAGGCATAAAAAATCTAGGTCCTGGCACAGACGGTGGGTTTAACAAGTAGAAGGCATTCATTTCATGTTGGCATCTGCCAAAGTTCTGATCCACAAATCTGTTTTCAGTTCTTTAATTGGGATTCTTCTCATTTTTGTAGAGATATTGGATCACTTATTTAAATGAAACCATGTGAGAAATTTAGTGGGGAAAAAACAGTATTTGTAGCTGGAAACAACTAATAAAATCTGAAATATTAGCCTGACTACACACTGCTGGAAGAAGACACAGAGGCTGCATGTTTTAATCTGCAGCTATGTGTTGTACTTTAAAACCTTGATATGTTAGCCATTGTGCTGAATTTACATCCTAAAAAGTAAAATATTTCCATCTGAAAAGGGGTTGAGTGGGAGGAGAAAGTAGCAGAAAAATAGAAGTACTAAGGTACATCAAATCTATACTTAAGTACGGTGTTTGGGTGGCCTAGCCGCGCTAGACCCATGTTCTGAAGGCACAAGGGTCTAGAGCCGCTCGACAGGGAGGGAGGCGGGCTAAAAGGTTGTCTTTCAAATCACTCTGCAGCAATTGGGTAGGTATACAACCAATCGGCGCAACGAATAGGCTGACGGAGTTCCTAGAGCGCTGGCGGATTGTGGCTAAGTCCCATTAGCTTCCCAACCAGCGGAGCCAACTGGTATATTAAGGATTTGCCATATCCCGTCGGCATAAGTCCAAATACGTCTTTCTTCTCAATGAAACACTTCAGTGCCGTCCTTTGTTTATCTTTCAAGTTGAATTTTAGCTTCAAATCTTTAAGGGCTGTGGCCAAAGCCGAGTCGAAAGATAACTGTTTATTGTGCGCTGGTTGTTTCTGTCAGAATCGTCACGCCTCTGTCGTCACTTAGTTACGCCCGCCTTCTGACTCTACACTTCGTGGTGATTGGTCCGGCCAGTTTTAGGAGAATCCAGCCTCGAGCCTTATGGAGGGTAACTAGACCCACCCTGGCAGAGAATTAAATTCGTTGCCGTGGGTTGTCTAGTGCGGCTAGGCTAGTGTTTGGGTAGAGGCACACAGCTACTTTTCACCACTAACTGTGAAAATGTTTCACTAAAAAACACAAATACAAACCTCCTGGAGGAAAAATCACGAGGATTCTTCTTCTGGGGGCCATGCAAATCTAAAAACATCCATTTCTATGTTGAATTAGCTCCACTGACAGTGCTCCGGTGTAGAATCACTCCTCTAAACGCACCATCATGCAAAGTGTCCTGCAGTTTAGCACCCAGCAGAGAGAAAATACTTATTATATCCACGAGAAATAAAAGACCTTTTTATCCCACAAAGCCGGGATGAAAGTGTCCTAAATCCCCGCTGAACTCTGTGCAGCTTTTTCATGCACTTTGAAGGAGATTTGGCTCCGAGTTATTATTTGAAGGTGTTCCCGGCTGAGCAGTTATGAATGTGTGAGTGTGTTTGGACCTTGAGCCACACAGCTGAGGAATGTGGTCGGCTGGTGAGGCCTATTAGCAGATGAAGCTCGACGCTCGCACCCAGACGTCAGTATGTGTGGAGGCATCACAGTGGAGGAATCTGCCGGGTTCACATTTTACTGCAACGACAGAAAAATCAAGACGAGAACGTAAAGATTGCTGCAATATTTTGTATATTTATAGTCAAGTGAAAAGAATAAGAAACTTTTTCAACATATGTCAACATCTGTTAGAAAGTATCCAGTTTTTCCATCACTGGACGTAATGCATGCTTTTTTATATTAGCCTTTTAAATATGGGAACTTATTCAACATAATTGAACCCTATCAGAAGAATGAGGCCGTTTTCATTTGCTTTTAGGGTCTTCCTCTTTCATGACTATACTGACTAACCACACATGCTGTATCTGGTTTTTGTTTTGTTTTTTCAGGACAGTCAAAGTTATCCAGATTTCCCCCCATTTGAAATGATAATACTTGCATTTAAAAAAAATATTAATAGTCTTTATGTATAAGAATATGAAACTTTTCCAATGTATTCGACCATCTAATATGAACCCGAGGACATTTTCAGTTGAGCTCCTATCTTGGACATTATGAGAACTAGGTTAAGGACCTCCTGTCATTTGACATTATAATATTTGCAATTTGTTGATAATAGCCTTTATATATAAGAAAACATTTTTCCGATCAGAAGGTCAGAAGTTTCAAACCCTGATGCTGCTGCTGTTGGGCCCTTGAGCAAGGCTCTTAACCCTTGCTGCTCCAGGGGCACTGTACTATGATTGACCATGATTAGGAAAGGAAAAAAGCAACATTTTACAGTGCTGTAATGTGTTTGTGACAAATAAAGGCAAATTATTATAAAAGGGACAAAACTATCATATGATGCCACGTGTATGCTGACTTTTTCATTTGAGTCCATCCACTTCAGTTCATCATATTGTTTTAAAAAGTTCACGCCCGAGTATCTCATAATTGTCTGATTTTTATACTGTGCATGCTATCAAATAAAACATCTACAAAGTTTTGGCCTCAGCTGTAACTTTTTGAGCAAAACTTTTATAGATGTGCGTCATTGCTTTTCGGTTCTGTGTCGTTTTCTTCGTGCTAATCTGTGGATCAATGTTTGAAGTGCCATAACTTGAGAAATAATGTAAATGCAATCCTGAAATATTGCAGGTTCATTGATATGTACATCTTGTCTTCAATTTATTATTATGCTAACTGCCATAACTTGAGATATAAAGTAGCTAGGGCCCTGGAAATTTGCAGTCCAATGCATATCCAAAAATACTGGACGTAGCATCCAAACGTAATTTTAATCATTTTCTACTTTACATTATTTACATTATTAAAGCTCCTGTTGGTACCAATCATGGGGGAAAAACATCCTTTAAGGTGGAAAATGAAGGTTTAATAGTTGGTGGAATGTTCGAGTAGACAGAAATATTGACATTTTTACCACATGTGCACCATCCTATAACAAGCTTGTGTTATTCTGTCAAAGCAGGGTTGGACTATTGAAAACCAGATATAGATATCAGTGGGTCTGCACAATTTCAGGACTCTAACTACATTATTTCTCAAGTTATTGCTCTTCAGACATGGATCCACAGATTGAAAACGATGCAAAAATCAATATGATCCCACCTTCTTTAAGGATTTTTAACTCTAAAACCAATGACCAGAGATCTTTCACATGGTCAGCCCAATCAGTAATCATCACGTGACACTGAAGATGGCTGGGTGTAGGATATTTGGTGAATAGATGCTGAAGCTCTTGAAGAATCTTATTTTCTTTGTTCAAGTTCCAGTTAAGCTGCTTCTATTCAAAGTGTAGATTCACTCACCTTGTAGTTTAAACACTGAGAGTTTTAGTAGTGATGTTTAAATGACGGTTCACTCGCTGCTGCTATGACTTGACAGAAGGTTTCAGGAATGAATTGTGTTTTGGTCCCAAACTGACATCCAGCGAAGGGTGAAAGGAGGAACATGACTTCACCTCCGAGTGTCTCGGTGCTGAAAGTCGTGCCTTTGTGCAACGCTGCCACAACTGTGTGAGAAACTCCGAGTTAAAGGCCTTCCAGCAGATGTGTGGTCAGTCGGTGGGTTCGTGCTGTTCTCAGCTGTCACCAGGGCCTTGAAAAGCAAAGTGCTGATGAGGAGGAATGGCTCATCCTCTTCCTCCCCTCTGTAAACTTCAGACTCTCCCATGTCTCATTTTGCTTTTATCTTATTTACTGGATTGCATTAAATGTCTCATGTGCAGCTCCTCTCTGTTTATTCCATCAGTACTCAGCTCTATAAACATGCTGCTGCAGTAATCCACTACCTGGGTGGCTAATCAGATTTAAGCCTTCTGTTTCTTGTACATTTACAGCAGCTGAGTGGATGTTAAGCCCAACAATATTACAGTCAGCATGTTGGTGATTAGCAACACTTTGTCCAGAAGCTATATACTTTCAAATTTCTGCAAAATAATCTCTTCAGGTCGGGATTGTTATTAGTTTCTTTGCAGCAGAGAGTACATTTACTTAAGACTCCACATGCAGATGTGATGTCCATCCATCCATCCATTCTCTATACACCGCTTTATCCTCACTGGAGTCGCGGGGGGGGGGGCTATCCCAGCTGAAGGCAGGGGACACCCTGGACAGGTCGCCAGTCTGTCGCAGGGCTACATATACAGACAAACAATCACATTCACATTCACACCTACGGGCAATTTAGAGTCCTCAATTAACCTCAGCATATTTTTGGACTGTGGGAGGAAGCCGGAGTACCCGGAGAAAACCCACGCATGCTCAGGGAGAACATGCAAACTCCATGCAGAAAGATCCCAGGCCCACCCCGGGATTTGAACCGGGGATCTTCTTGCTGCAAGGCGAAAGTACTAACCACTACAGCACTGTGCAGCCCCAG
This sequence comes from Acanthochromis polyacanthus, assembly GCF_021347895.1. NCBI lineage: Eukaryota > Metazoa > Chordata > Actinopteri > Pomacentridae > Acanthochromis > Acanthochromis polyacanthus. The sequence goes on along the minus strand of NC_067126.1, from coordinate 11,681,470 downwards.
ATGTGATGTGTTGTTATAAATTAAAAGCAAAGCTGAATCAGCAAAATTACTAACAAAAAATTAATCATTTTGATCATTTCCAGTTTCCATCTTTTCAAATTTGGTGATTTAATGCTTTTTCTTTGAATTATTTTTGTTTATTCTAGAAGCATTCTTGTTCTTTTCTGAATATTTAGCAGTCACATTTGATTTTAGGTTTAAAAAAAAAGGTTTATCTTATGTAAGATGTAAACTACAGGGGCCTCCTCTTGCTTCCTTTTAATAAGATATTAAACAAATTTTACAGATTTTCCTGCATTTGTGAGATTACACATAAAACTTGCATTAATTTAAAAATGCATTAATTTACAAAAACAACAACTATATTTTGTTCTTTTAGAATTTGTGACAGTAAAGTGACACTGTTTTGCTGCATTTAAATCAGCAAAGATATAATTATTTTACAGACATTTGCAGTTATTCAAAAATAGAAAGATGTATGTCAAAGATTGAAAATGGGTCCATCATTTCATCAAATGTTATTTTAGTGATGTTTCCTGTTTAGTTAAATTATAAATATTATTAGTAAAATTACAAAATTAATGTAGAAAATTAATTATTTTAATCATTTCCTGCTTCTTAAATTTGATGATTTGCTGTTTTTCTGTGACTTATTTTCATTTATTATGAAGTATGAGGTTTGCATATCTTGTTTTTCCCTGAATCTTTAGCACCCCTCTAGCTTTCAGGATTTAAGTATTTTACACAAGGTCCAAACTACAGGGAAGCCTCAGGGAGTTTACTTCCTTTTAATAGGATACAAAATGCCGTATTAATGATGGATGTGTTACTAAACATTCATTTTGCCTTGTGTTGTTTTAGCCTCTGGACTCTTGCTGCTGCTCAGAGATTTACATCTTGCATCTTCTCTGATTCTGCTGTCGTCTTCGCTCTCGGCTGACCCTCATGTTTCCGTCTGTTGTTCTGGGATTCTTCTTCACGGCTCAAAGGATTTTCTGTCATCAGCTGCAGTTGCTGTCTGTCCTGTGTGGCTTCTTTTCTCTCATTGCTGTACTTGATTTATTTATCTGTTGTTCTGCCATTGTCATGCTGCCCTCTGGCTCTAACAGCAGAGTCAACAGATAAAAACATCTTCATGTGTGAACAGTTGATGCAAAAGGAGACAGCCAGGCAACAACCGGTTCTCCAGAGCAACTTGTAGGTAGAGTCCTCCACTAAATTCATACTTTCTTTTAAACTGGAAATAATCGATTAAAGAGTTAAAGGTCGCACATTGGGCCATTTTCAGCCAATTCATGAAAGTCTCACAGTGTGTCTGTGTTCCTCCTCCTTTGGTATTATTTGTATTATGAACAGCTGCAAGCCAGTTAAACACCTTTGTTCACCCCGCCTCCGTGGTTTTGCCCCGGTTACAGCCCAAGGAGCTGTAGATGGATTGGTCCTGGACAAACAACCTCTCTCAATCATGGTGCCAGGTGGACCTCAAAAGCCTCATTCATCCAGTTTTCATTGGCAGTTCATAGGAGAAGTTGAGCTGCCCCATTTGTGAACGTCATTGTTTGTGCTTAGTGTGCTTGTTGGAGACTAAAATGGTAGTGGTTCTTTTGGGATGCTTAGAAATACTTGTAATACTTGTTGAATTCATTGTTAGTTCAGTCAGGGCTCCTACTGCATTGTATTTTGGTTAAGAGGGTTTTTTTTGTACTAACTTTTGCTTTCTTTTAGTAAATTAATTAGTTAATATCAACTTCTGGGTAAAGTTTGCTTTCGGTTGTGTTTTGTGCTTTTATGTCAGTTGCAACCATTTGTGTTTAACCCCCTTGCTTTTTGTATTTTATTGTGAATATACCCCAGCCCATCACTTTTTCATTTCAAAGCACAACAAAGTTGGTTGATTTCTCCCTGACTGTTTCTAGTTCTAATCTACACTTTTGGTGCAGCTTGGACACATCGTCAGCGATGAGTCCTGGGTTCACTGGGTGTTTCGGGTCTCACAACTTCAGACACCCTCACCCAGGCGACCCAGCCAGGGTGATCAAGTCCCTGCTTGTGTCTAAATAGCATGCACAGTCCCAGCCCGATCTCACGAGGATTCGTGAAACTGTCACGTAAGTTTTAGTTTCGGTTTCGTGCGCACCAACACGATTTCGTCATGTTTTTCGTGCCGCTCACCACGAAATGCGCACCAATGTATTTTAAACGGCGGACTTTTCGTGCCACTCAGAACGTATTTCAAAAGAATGTGTATATTATATTTTTAATGTAAAACCGTGGCGAATCCAACGCTATATTTTGCATGACATCGTCCCTAAACATAACCCTAACCATAACCCTAACCATAACCTAACCATAAGCCGGTGGTACACTTACCAATTTGCATAGGAATTTCAAGAATGTCCGGCGGCCGGCGGCCGCAAACGCGATCACACAAGCAGTATACGCCGATGGACAGCTTAGATCGTCATGAATCCGCCGGTATAAACCACTTTCAGATGTGATTACCACAGCGAAAAACATTTCGTGGTGAGCGGCACGAAAAACATGACGAAATCGTGTTGGTGCGCACGAAACCGAAACTAAAACTTACGTGACAGTTTCACGAATCCCCGTGAGACCGGGTTGACAGTCCACAGATCGCCCCGCTTGATCCACAGTCATCTGGATGCCCGTTCTGCAGCGTCAGTGATGTTTCTGGTGGCTTTTCTGTTGTGCAGTCCCTTCACTCCCAGCACTTTGAGTGCCCTGAGGAGGGAGCGGCCAGCGAATCATCTGCACCCTGCCTCGATGGGGTTGCATCGGGTCCTCCATTCCCTGCTTCGGCATTCGCCTGCCAGCTCCTCGTACTTCGCCCTCTTCCCCTAAATGGCCTCCACCATCCAGTCTTCCCAGGGAGAAGTCAACTCCAGCAGGACCACTTGCCTTGTTGTTTCTGACACCAGCACCATGTCTGGCCTGAGTGTGGTCACTGCGATGTTCTCCAGGAATTTGAGCTGTCTCCCGAGGTCGACTTTCAGCTGCCAGTCCCGAGCTGTTGCCAGCAGCCGTTTACTGTTGAAGTGCTGCTGTTTACACTCTCTTCAGGAAGAAGACTCTCTCTGCACCAAATTTGGATAGATCAGTCAAAGATTCAGATTAACTAAAATGCAAACTTCTTTCATGTTTGTAGGCTTCTAAAGCAGTCAGCTTGCTTTCTCCTGTATTTGTATGTACATGTAGTTTCTCAGGTATTAAACAGCCAGTACTAATAGTATTTTATCCTGTATTTTATCCTTTACAGTACTGAGCTGTAAACACATAACTAATATCATCAAACATTGGCCCTCTACATCTCAACCTCATGAATAAGTTTCTCTACGTCTATTTATTATTCTCAGCAGGCTCATAGTTACAAAGCAAAGGTCAGCTAAATGTGTATAAATATACATTTTGAACCTTTGGATTTTCTCCTGTAAGACTGGCTGGATAATTCTAGTATCTTAAATCACTGTATGATGTCAAATATTATGGTTGCTGTGAGTTCTGCTTCCTCTTATGTCAGAGAAACCTTACATCATCTGCAACCTCTACACATGCCATCATAATGAATCAATTAAGAGTTCAAAGAGGATGTCGACACTGCGCTGCAGACAAAGCTGATGTAAATAATTTATGCAACTTGTGTAAACAGTGACTACACACATTGAATGTCCACACAGTCCCTGATAACAAGTACTCACAATGAACCTTTCAGTGTGAAACAACAATTAGAATCCATATTTCTTAATGTTAAACTTGACGAAGTTTTTCTGCTCTCCATTGTGTGACGTCGTGACAAAATTGTGCTTTTAAGGTGGATATAAAGCTTCATCAAAATTATAGATAATACAGTTGTAGTCGTAAATTCACAGTAAAAGCTAAACCAAAACAGGCCAAAACTGTATGTAATGTCCACATCAAAAATTTGTTCCTTGGAGGCTTCCGGTGACGCCATGATGGCTGCTGCCTAAAAGATACGCGTCAAACTTATATTACCTCCTAACTAAACCAGCACAACACTCGGCGAATTCCTTCTTAAAAGACATGGCATCGTCTGTGAGAGGTAAAGGATCAAGCAAACAGGACTCAGCAAAGGATAAAAGTGATAATCTGAAACAGCTAACTCTAATGCAAGCACCGAGTGGGCTACCAGATGCTAACATGCGTGACTCTGAGTCGAAAATACTAGCAGAGCTCGAGAAATTGAGGAAAGACAACCAAGACGGGCATGCTCAGACCCAGCTTTCGTTAACAAGACTGGAGACGTCTTTTCGTGAAATGAAAGAAGACTTCAATGAGCTGCAAAAGAGAACATCCGAGGCGGAGGATCGTATTAGCGCTAATGAAGATACGACCAAGCGCCATGAACGAGCCCTCCGCTACCTGCTGCACAGGGAAATGGATCTGACTGCAAGATGTGAAGATATGCAAAATCCTCTCAGGCGAAATAATATGAGAATTTATCAAGTTGCTGAAGACAGTGAGAAAGGAAGGGATGTTAAGCTGTTTGTCCAGGATTTGCTTAAATCTACTCTTCGACTCCCCCCTGAACTTAACATTGTAATTGAAAAGCACACAGAGCGCTCAGCGCCAAGCCCAAGTCCCCCGAAGCTGCACCACGCTCGCTTGTCGTTAGATTTTTGGATCTCTCAGTCAAAGAAACCGTACTACGACAGGCGTGGGAGCAGAGAAAAGTTATGTATAGCGGAAAACAGATCTATTTTGATCATGATTTCTCCCCTGAGTTGCAGAAGAGGAGAGCACTGATAAGAAACGCAGTGAAACAGCTAAAACTGAAGAATATAAGAGCAAAGTGCATTTATCCCGCACAACTGAAAGTGTTCTGGGAAGACGGCATGAAGACCTACCGGACGCTGACAGAGGCTGAAACCGTGCTCCAGGAGCTGGGACTGCACGTTCGAGTCGATGAGAGAGCGACTGGAGACTGAACTGGCCCGGGAAGGATGGAGTACTGCGGCCGGACAGAGAGCAGGCAGAGGCCCAATAACCCTCTCTCAGGCCGAGACCAAAACCTTCTTTTGCACTGAGGACTAGCTTATTTCCTTGCCGAGTTCATCTGATTAACTTAAACTGTAGATGTTGGGAGAAGAAAAAAGAAAAGTGAATATTTTCAATATGGACAGAACGTGGGAATCTTTGAGTGGAGAGCCACCTATCCACAGCTGAAGCCCCGCTACAAGAGAACGACAGCGGGGCTGTGCACGTTGTGCTTTTCTCCGCGGAGGTTCGGTCACCAACCTCCGCCCAAGTTACATCGGAGACTGGACCACTCAGGTTTGAGAACTAAACTTTATATTGAAACACTTTAAGATGATCCAGTCGGATATGTGGAAGCCTAATTTGTTCTATTTTTTTGATATTTGTTCATTTGTAAATGTTCTTTCTGTCCTGAGACTTACTTTGGGCTATTATTCTGTTAATTTTAATATATATTGTTATGAAAATTGTGTAAAACAGCACAGGGTTCAAGAACAAAACACAATGATGATAGATGGATAGAATAACCTGTGTTACTTATAACGTTAAAGGCTTAGGGAGTCCAATTAAAAGGGAAAAAGTACTCAACCAACTGAAAAAACTTAACTGTTCCATTGCAATGCTCCAGGAAACACACCTTTCAGAAAAGGAACACATGAAACTTAGAAGGGAGTGGGTTGACCAGCAGTATAGCTCTTCATATCAAAATGGGAGGAAAAGAGGAGTTGCAATCCTTTTCAATAGATCGGTATATTTTAGTCATGAAAAAACCTTCAGTGACAAAGAGGGGAGATTTTTGATGGTTATTGGATGTATAGGGGGCATTAAAATTACTCTTCTTAATTTATATGCTCCAAATGAGGACTCTCCAAATTTCTTTAAAAACGTTGCATCACTGATAGCAGGAAAAGCAGAGGGAATCATACTGATAGGGGGAGATTTTAATTGTGTTTTAAGAGCATCTGTAGATAGGCTTCCTGCAGATTTTGGTCCAAGGTCCAGGAGGTCTCGTTCTGTTTGTGCACTGATGGACGAGCTAGGTATGGTGGATGTTTGGCGGCGGCTACACCCCAAAGAAAAAGATTTTACCTTTTTCTCACATGTACACGGTAGTCACTCTAGGTTAGATATGTTTCTGATGCCTGCAGTAGATTCTTACAGAGCTACTGAGTGTAGTATAGAAGCAATCACTATCTCAGACCATGCTCCAGTTTCTGTGAAATTAAAGATGAATCCAAATAATAAATTTAAATACTGGAGAGCAAATGTATCCATCTTAAATAATGATTTGATCCAAGAAGAAATTAGAAAAGGTCTAATAGAGTACATTCAATTTAATGACACTAACATTGTATCCCCATCGACACTATGGGAGGGAGCTAAAAGTGTTTTAAGGGGAAATATTATTGCAATTTCTTCAAGATTAAAAAAGGAAAGACTTGCCGAACAATCAGAATTGGAGAATAAAATCAGAAAACTGGAGAAAGAATATCAAAAAGATCAAAATAATGTTACATTGAACATGCTGAAAGAAAAGAGACAGAAATTAAACGAATTATTATCTTATAAGGCAGAGGGACAACTTCGTTTTTCAAATCAAAAATATTATGAATTTGGCAACAGGGCAAGTCGGTTGCTAGCATTTCAGCTTCGTAAATCACAATCAAGCAGAGTTGTTCAAAAAATCAAATGTCCAAAAACGGGGGAAATTTTTTTACAGCCCAAAGATGTAGCCAATGCTTTTGCCACATATTACCAGGAATTATATAAGGAGGACAAACATCAAAAGAAAAAAGAAAAAACAGAGACTCTTCTCAATTCAATAAACCTGAGCAAATTGACTGAAGAGGAGGCTGATCTGATCACTCGTCCAGTTACAAGGGAGGAAATTAAACACAGTATTCTGAAACTTAAAAATAATAAATCTCCAGGAGTGGATGGCCTCCCAGGAGAATATTATAAAATATTTGATAAAGAGATTACACCACTCTTATATAAGGTTTACAATTATGCACTTTCAGAGAGTGACCCTCCTCCATCATGGTCTGAAGCCATTATCAGCGTTATACATAAAGAGGACAAAGATCCCACTCTGTGCACATCTTATCGCCCCATCAGCCTTCTTTGTGTTGATCTTAAAATTCTTACTGCTATTATTTCCAACAGAATACAAAAATACATAAGAAAACTAGTGAAACCTGATCAAACTGGCTTCATTACACATAGGCATGGAACTGATAATGTTCGAAGAGCCTTAAACCTTCAAATAATCGCACATAATAGGAACACCCCATCGATGCTTCTCGGCTTGGACGCTGAGAAAGCGTTCGATCGCGTGGATTGGGGGTTTCTACAGCAGACACTGAGGCAGATGGGCTTCAATGAGATGTTTATTAGGTGGGTCCAAACCTTTTATAAAAATCCAAAGTCACGAGTGAGGGTCAATGGTCATTGTTCAGAATTTTTTTCACTGGGACGCGGCACTAGACAAGGCGACGTTCTTTCTCCCTCCCTCTTTGTTCTGAGTATTGAGCCGCTAGCTGAACTCATAAGATCTAACTCACTTCTACAAGGAATAAGAGATGAAAACAATGTTCAACACAAATTGTCATTTTTTGCTGACGATATTTTATTGTTTATGGAAAATCCTATCACATCGGTTCCTGCTTTGCTCAATAGTCTCAAAGAGTACAGTGAGGTATCAGGTTATAAAATAAATACGAACAAATCTGAAGCCTTAATGATTTCTGGGAATTGGCCATCGCAGTTGGATAACATAGTGTCATTTAGACACTCAAAACATGGGTTTAGATATCTTGGGGTAATCCTTACCCCAAAGACCTCAGAATTGTTTTCAGCAAACTATGATAAATTGTTACAAGAAATTAAAACTGATTTAAATAGATGGGACATACTTCCGCTCTCTCTCTTGGGGAGAATTGAATGTATAAGAATGAATATTCTTCCTAGATTGTTATTTCTGTTCCAAAACTTACCCATCCCTATACCACAATCCACTTTTAAAATATTAGATAAATTAATGTTAAAATTTATTTGGCAAAACAAAAGGCCAAGAGTGCGCCTTAAAATTTTGATGTCAAACAAAGAAAATGGGGGGCTGAGACTACCCAACTTGAAATTCTACTACTGGGCAGCCCAATTGAAGGCTATGGTTGCATGGATCATTCGTGATCCAGAAGTACAGTGGGTTTCTATGGAAGAATATTCGCTGCCTGGAATTTCTCTCTCACGTCTCCCATTTATCAGCCAGCAGTCCCAGAAAAAAATAAAAATTCCAAATCTGTGGGTCAAACATACACTAAGGATTTGGAACAGAATCCAAAAACAATTGAAGGGAAAGGCTTCCTTATCTCGAGCTATGTCAATACACGGAAATATTGAATTCCTTCCATCTCTATCGGACAGTGGCTTTAATGGATGGGCTGAGAGAGGACTCATATCAATCAATCAGATGTTTGAAAGGAATGTCTTTAAAGATTTTACCCAATTAAGAGCCAAATTTGATATACCTTCAAATGATTTATATAGGTATTTACAAATAAGAAGCTATTTAACAAAGCACCTAGACTGGGAATACATTAGAAGGGAACCAACAAATATTGAAAAACATTTTATTAATTTGGTTGAAATTGGTGGTGTAATGAAAAAACAAGTGTCATTGATGTATCAAAAATTGTTGAGTGATATGTCGGATGATACACTACATGTAAAACAGCAATGGGAACTGGAGCTAAATGTGACTTTGGAGGATGATGTCTGGAGAAATATCTGCTCAGGTTGTCATCATGGTGTGGGGAGTCAGGTCTGGAAAGAATTTGACTGGAAATCGAAAATAAGATTTTTCAAAACTCCGTTAAAGACTTTTCTTTCAAAAACCAGTAAAAGTAACACATGTTGTAGAGACTGTGGCTTAGTGGGCGACCAGGCTCATATTTTCTGGGACTGTCCTGCTATTCGAAATTATTGGAAGAACATTAAGGACATACTGGAAAAACATCTGAAAGTGAACCTCTCTTGGGACCCTTTAATATTTTTATTGGACATCTTTCCGGACAGTCTCTCTCATGACCAAGAATATCTGCTGCATCTAATGTTAATGACTGCAAGAAAAATGATAACAATATGTTGGCTGAAACCTGAGCCACCGACAATTACACAGTGGACACAAAAAACTAGACAAGTTTTCTTGATGGAACAGCTGACAGCACAACTGCAACTAAAAATCCCTGTTTTTGAGAGGAAGTGGGGCCCAATGATAGAATTCCTGTCGTAGGACTCAACCTATGCCTGTATTTTCTCTTTCTTCATTTTGTATCTGATTTTGTATTTGGTATGATGCCCAGTCTCAGGACAATGTTAATGTTTTTGTTTATTTCATTGCCCTGTTATATGGCAATAAAGTTCTAAAAAAAAAAAATTGTTCCTTTACATAGTTTATGTGTGATATTATGCCATTTGTATAGTATTTAAATAAGAAACAATATAGTTATTTTCAAGCAAAAATACATGTATAAAAGATAAAGATTTTTTTTGCAATTTTCCCTGCTTTGTTAAATTACAGATAATATTTACTAAAGTCATACAAAAAGTATTTATTTACAAAAACAACAACAACATAAAAAACCAAGCCAAAAAACACTTGTATTTTTTACAAATAGTATTTTTTTTACATAGTTGATTGCAAAATTACAGTATTTATTTACAATATTTATTTAAATCAGCAAAAAATATCATTTTACAAATATTTGCAGTTATTTTCAAGAAATATTCTGTATATAAAAGATTGAAAAATGGTGATCATTTTTTCAACTGTTATTTTACAGATTTTTTTTTTTCATTTTGTTAAATTGCAGATAATTGTAGATGGAAAAATAAACAACAAAAACAAACCAAAACTGTACAAAATGTCCACATCATTTTATTTTTTATTTTTTACCATTAGTCATTTGTTCCTTTACAATGTGTGGCAGTAGAATCACACTGTTTTATTGTATTTAAATCACCAAAGATATCACTATTTTGTGGTTAAAGAGGACATGAAAGTAGTTGGTGTGATAGAAGAGGATGCAGAAGACAGGGTTAGATGGAGGCAATTGATTTGCTGTGGCGACCCCTGAAGGGAAAAGCCGAAAGGAAAAGAAAAAGAAGATAGATATTTGCTGTTACTTTTCAGTAAAATTATTATTTTATTATATCAAATTTGAAAAATGTTCCATAATTTTTTCAGCTATAATTATTTTACAGATTTCCCCTCATTTGTGAAATTATAGATAATTCCTAACAAAACAAAATAGTGATTTACATGTTGAAGAAAAATCAAACAACCTTAAAAAACAACAACAGGCCAAAACTGTACAAATGAATCCAGACCTAAATTTGCATATTAATCGTGATTTGTTCCTTTACAATGTGTGGCGGTAAAATCGCACTGTTTTATGGTATTTAAATCACCCAAAAACATCATTGTTTCATAGATATTTGTGGTTACTTTCAAGTAAAATTATTCATTAATTATATCAAAGTTGAAACTAAATAGATTTTTTTTAACTTTATTTTACAGATTTTCCCAGTTTTGTTGAATTACAGACACTAATATTGACAGAAAAAAGTCTCAATTTATAAAAACAACAATAAAAGTAACCAAAACTAGGGATGCAACTAACGACGCGTCGACGTGTCGTCTGAGCACGACACGTCATCAAAAGCGGAAGTGAGCGCACAATGCAACAGAAATCACCTTCCGACCGGAGCACGGAACACGGCTGGACGTCGGCGCTGCATCGTGCATGTATTATGTATGCACGATGCAGCACGGATCTCCGCGTTATACACACGTGGACAAAATTGTTGGTACCCCTCAGTTAAAGAAGGAAAAACCCACAATTCTCACTGAAATCACTTGAAACTCACAAAAGTAACAATAAATAAAAATTTATTGAAAATTAAATAATCAAAATCAGCCATCACTTTTGAATTGTTGATTAACATAATTATTTAAAAAAACAAACTAATGAAACAGGGCTGGACAAAAATGATGGTACCCATAACTTAATATTTTGTTGCACAACCTTTTGAGGCAATCACTGCAATTAAACGATTTCTGTATTTGTCAATGAGCGTTCTGCAGCTGTCAACAGGTATTTTGGCCCACTCCTCATGAGCAAACAGCTCCAGTTGTCTCAGGTTTGATGGGTGTCTTCTCCAAATGGCATGTTTCAGCTCCTTCCACATATGTTCAATGGGATTCAGATCTGGGCTCATAGAAGGCCACTTTAGAATAGTCCAACGCTTTTCTCTCAGCCATTCTTGGGTGTTTTTGGCTGTGTGTTTTGGATCGTTGTCCTGTTGGAAGACCCATGACCTGCGACTGAGACCAAGCTTTCTGACACTAGGCAGCACATTTCTCTCCAGAATGCCTTGATAGTCTTCAGATTTCATCGTACCTTGCACACTTTCAAGACACCCTGTGCCAGATGCAGCAAAGCAGCCCCAAAACATTACTGAGCCTCCTCCATGTTTCACCGTAGGGACAGTGTTCTTTTCTTCGTATGCTTGGTTTTTGAGTCTATGAACATAGAGTTGATGTGCCTTACCAAAAAGCTCCAGTTTGGTCTCATCTGTCCAAAGGACATTCTCCCAGAAGCTTTGTGGCTTGTCAACATGCATTTTTGCAAATTCCAGTCTGGCTTTTTTATGAGTTTTTTTCAGCAGTGGTGTCCTCCTTGGTCGTCTCCCATGAAGTCCACTTTGGCTCAAACAACGACGAATGGTGCGATCTGACACTGATGTACCTTGGCCTTGGAGTTCACCTTTAATTTCTTTGGAGGTTGCTCTGGGCTCTTTGGATACAATTCCAACGATCCGTCTCTTCAATTTGTCATCAATTTTCCTCTTGCGGCCACGTCCAGGGAGGTTGGCTACTGTCCCGTGGGTCTTGAACTTCTGAATAATATGAGCCACTGTTGTCACAGGAACTTCAAGCTGTTTAGAGATGGTCTTATAGCCTTTACCTTTAAGATGTTTGTCTATCATTTTTTTTCGGATGTCCTGGGACAATTCTCTCCTTCGCTTTCTGTTGTCCATGTTCAGTGTGGCACACACCTTTTCACCAAACAGCAGGGTGACTACTTGTCTCCCTTTAAATAGGCAGACTGACTGATTATGAGTTTGGAAACACCTGTGATGTCAATTAAATGACACACCTGAGTTAATCATGTCACTCTGGTCAAATAGTTTTCAATCTTTTATAGAGGTACCATCATTTTTGTCCAGGCCTGTTTCATTAGTTTGTTTTTTTAAATAATTATGTTAATCAACAATTCAAAAGTAATGGCTGTTTTTGATTATTTAATTTTCAATAAATTTTTATTTATTGTTACTTTTGTGAGTTTCAAGTGATTTCAGTGAGAATTGTGGGTTTTTCCTTCTTTAACTGAGGGGTACCAACAATTTTGTCCACGTGTGTACATGGATGTCAGCGTTTACTATACAGCTGTATCTAAACGCGGACGTCCGCGCTGCATCATGCATAAATAATATAAGCACGATGCAGCGCCAACGTCCGTCCGTGTTCCTCGCTCCGGTCGGAAGGTGATTTCTGTTGCACTGCGCGCTCACTTCAGCTTTTGATGATGTATCGCACTCAGACGACTTGTCGACGCGTCGTTAGTTACCGCCCTAGCCAAAACTGTGCAAAATGTCCACATCAGAAATCTGTATTTCGTATATGTATTTGTCCTTTTACAGGGTGTGACTGTAAAATTACAGGTTTACTGTAATGAAATCAGCTGAAAGATGAGATTTTTCTATGTTTTATATGCTATAGTATTCCACTGTTTTTAAAATGCAAAGTCACAGGTTGTTTTGTTTTTTTTGCTGGATTTGTGTGTTTAATTTGTTTACAGTGTACACAATAATTCATTCGGGTTGCCAATTTACAAGTTGCTTTTTTCACACCTGCAGCACAGGCTTTTCTGTTTAACAGTAAATTTATGTGCAAGTAAAAAGCATCACATCAAGTCTGACAGTGAAAGAGAAGTCAAGAAACAGCAGCTAAATACATTAGATGGAAACCATAAACAAATGTGATTACAAAACAAACATTTTAAGTTGGATAAACTCACAGTCTGAGCCCTTTAATTCCATTTTTGCTGTATTTTCCCTGTTGTTCGGCGTGTGGGAGCATCAGAGTGCTACAGAGGTCAGCATCTCTGTGGGGAGTGACTGCATGTTAATCAGAACAGGTGTTGTGAACTTCTCCACGTCCCACAGTGTTTTGTAAATGTGTCTCTGTCGGTGTCTGCTGGGTCAAAGTGACAGCAGTTGCCCACACCTGCGCTCTGAAGCACTGCCTGTTCACCAAACCGGACCAAGCACACATCCGCCTCTGTTTAGTCCTTATTGCACAGAATATTTCCCCATTGATTCGAAGGTCAAGAAGAGAGCCAGCATGTTTGAAGTAAACAGTGTTTAAGGTCTGAAGAAACATTGCTCCATTAAAAAAAAATTGAAAAAGTTGCGAAAAAATCCCCCCAAAAAACTCCTGGTAATATACAGGCAGATGGGCTACACAAAAAATATGAAATATAACAGAAGAGAACATCTCGTGAAAATACAATCATAACATACATTTTTTACACTATAAAAAAAATCTGTCAGCAAGGGTGCAAGAATTTTATTATTATTACAATTCTTCTTCTTCTTCTCATTATTATTATTACAGTTATTTTTATTATAGTTAACCATGCCTGACGTATGTCATCGGGGTTACTGCATGGGTCATTCCAGGTGAAATAACCAGATATTCCTTGGGGGCAGTGGTGTAGTCTACGTGATACGCAGGTATACGCCGTATAATCACTAGAAAAGGTCCCGAATTTTCATATAACCACTTAAAAATGTGCAAACATATGCATCAGTATGTTTTTTTTGACATAACGTTCACTTTCCCGTTCATAAATTCGTCTTCTCTGTGTCAGGAAGTGGTGAAGCTGGATGGGGTGGGGGAAGGTGTCTGGCTGAGAACGGGGCTCACTAAAGGCCGACCGCGGTCCGGATCTGGACCCAGACACCGTCTATACGGGTGTAAATTTGACAGGTCGCTTCTATTTTACCCGTGCAGCTTTCCAGTGTTTATCATTGGTTTGTCAGCTCAGAAACGCACAGACCAATTATGTACGAGTTCAGGCATCCCACGTGACGCTACTCAGCCAATGACGTCGCTGAATCATATCGCAGCTCTGCCTTCAAAAACCAGTTGAGAGGTGAGGGACAAAGAGGACAGTAGTGATGGAAGTTTGGCACTTTTCAGAGAGCTTTTGGCACTGCTTCCAAAGAAAAGCCGGCTGTTTCGGTTCACAAACGGCTCCTAATTATTTATTGTTTGTAGCCTCATTTTAGCCTAACCAGGCAAATATGAATCATTCGTGTTTTGACAAACTCTTTTTCATTCAGTGGTTTTTGAGAAGCCTTATAATTGACTCATTTTGTGCATTTGTTTTGTTACGAAAACAGGCATTCTTACTTTTGTTTAATATTTCAATAAAACTTTTTTACAAGAAAATAAATGAACAAAACTCTGCACATGATGAAGAGGAAACATCAGCTCTACCTGATGGCAGGAGGAGGAGCTGCTGATGCTATAATGTCTATAAGTATGTAATTGGTAGTTTGAACTAAAGGAGCTGCTGTTGCTGTGTGTGTGTGTGTGTGTGTGTGTGCGCACACACGTGTGAGTGTACGCGCACATATATGAGAACCTGACCTGGCTTTGGCTTATGAGGCCAGAGTATACCCACTAGAAAAAACTAGACTACACCACTGCTTGGGGGTGTTGCTGCACCATCTTCAAATTTTGCATAGAAAGTACTTTTGTAACTATCTAATGGCATACAAATTTAGGAATAATTTGAAAATGGTGTGGCAACCACCATCTGGTGAAACCACACGGAATGACCTGCATTTGCTTCGGTATGTGGCTGGCTGGCTGGGTAAGTATGTACGCTGACAGTCAATAGAAACTTTAAGGCCATATTTTTCAACATAATTATTGTTTTGAAGCCCGAAACTGGATTTTCTTGATATGAATCATTTGTTTAGCATATTGGCATACAGAAACAAAAATCTAAAGTTTCAAGAATGATTTCAAAATAAAGAATTTCACAAAAGAAAACGGCACCTGCCAAACACAAAGTCACAACATTCAACACCGAGTATGGCCTCCATTTGCTTCGATGCAGGCAGCAATCCGTCGGCGCATGCTTTGGACCAGGCTTCTGATTGTGGGTTGGGAACAGCCCATACGCCTGGCTACATCACTGTAGCTCAAACCGGCCTCCACCATACCCAGTGCCCGGAGACGTTGTTCATGTGATAGATGCGGCATGATGCTGTTCACTGAACTAACATTGGTGGCCTTTTTTGGGCCTTTATATAGACCTTCAAAACCTATTCTCAAATTGTGCAGATACTCACTGAGTATTGCTTGGTGTGTATTTGGTTCACTTTTGCAAAGTGACCAACCCATGTACAATGAATGATGACAAAATGACAACTCCTCATTATCTCAACTACCAGGGCACTAGATCATCAGTAAATCCACAATGAATAATTACAACCCCCCTACAAGTAGAATTCTGCGTACATTTCTACCTCAAAGTTTCTATTGACTGTCAGTATATGTATGTATGTATGTGGGTGGGTATGTCCGGTCAGATATCTCTTCAAGTGCTGAAGTCAGGATGATCAAACTAGGCACTGAAGAAACTTGGCACTCAGTCTAAGGTCCCCTGCTCAGTTGTGGAGTTAGAGGTCAGCAGATCAAGTAGCAAAGGATATACGTAGGATGATCGAAATTGAAAGCTACATGTGTGACGGTAGGGGCTGCACAGTGGCAGCCAGTAGATGGCGTGGTTCTGCCACCAACATATACCATTGTGCAGAGGGTGTCCAAAATTGACAGGGCCGGGGCATATTAGTACAAAAACATGTGTGAAACACTCATTTCTTGTAGTATTGCTATGAAATTTTGACCAGAACTAGATAAGACCCCAGGCTGTTGCCTTTTTGTGTTTTCAAGTTCTCACAGTGCTGCCACACTTATTTTCAGGTGTTTTATTAGGGAAATAATTTAGGCGAAAAAAAATAATCCTAATTCAGTGTGTTCCAACATAAAATACTCTGTGTCAGTAGCACTTAGAATAATTCTGACTGCACTGGGTGAAAATTCAGATTGTCAGCTTTCAAATGAGACCACAACCATCCATGTACTCCAAACAGTTCAAGAACAGCATTCAATTTACTTTGCATACATCTTCAGTAGAAATTTCAGGCGAAAATTGACTGAAGCTTATAGGGAATTATTTGTGGAATTAAAATAATTCATGAAAACATTTCATTGTTTATGTTAGACACTTATAATTGAACTGATATTTTTTGTAATTTAAAAAAACATCTATGAAATAAAAAGCTAAAATTATGTAAAACTACAGATTTTTTTTTACAGTGCCTCAATCTGTCATAGTTTAATGACATTCTGAATTCAAAGTGAATTTAAGTTTTAAATCAAGTAATGCTGAAATGTGAGTTTAAATACAAAATGCTAATTTGATGCAAGATTATTATGTCAAACCAACCCATCAAAATAATGTTTGCAACTTTAAATCAGCTATTAAAATCTTTAAAATTAGAATGTCTATCTTGCAGTTATGCATTTATTCTAATAGTGGGAATAGCGTTCACTTGAATTACTTTATAGAGTGTAAATCAACCTGCAGCTGCCTCAAACAGCTGTGTGCTAAGTTTCCTGCAGAACGTTACTAACTGTGATAGAAGAAGTAAATAGCATCAGGTGTCCAGTTGTATTCTGAGCAAAGAGGAGCTTTTTGAGCTTCACATCGCAGCTGGACTGGAGGTTTCTAAGAGGGAAGTGCATTGAGCTCTAAAACACTTTGTGGAAACTGGATCAGCTCAATCCAAAGTACAAAGTGAACTCACCATCAGAATATCAATACATGAAGCTTTGTTCACTGAGAGACAGAAAAGCAGTTTCAGCACAGACCTAAATTAATACTAAATGAAGAACTTAAAACTCAGATGACTAAAGTTATTAAAATGATGTAAAAGATCAGAATCAGAGCCAATCAATGCATTTTGCTATTATATAAGTGTTATGAAATTGAAACGCAATTTGCAGGAGGTTGCTGGAGATGCAAAGCTAGCATAGTTTTCCCAATTAACAATACACAGCATTTCCAATCAATGATAGATTAATCAATAATACAATTGAATAAAATGGTGATTCTGTCATGAGCTGCTGTTTTAATCAACTGACACATACAAAACAAAAACCCAATAATCTCTATTACAGACACCATTAAAGTATAAAAACATTGTTCTATTCAATTCCAATTTGTCACAAACACATGAACTATGGCTGGATGTCATTAAGCACCACAGAAGTCTTTGCCATGGTCCCTCTTTGCTAGCAAAACTCCCACAATACTCTCTGCTTGCCAACATGAAGCCCAAGTTTCCTCTCTTTCGCTACAGTATTAAACAGTATGACGCTCCACCCGGTGGCACAACCAGGTGCTACTGCTACATTTATACAGCTATACAGCTAAATGCATGTAGAAAAAACAGGTTTTCGGCACCCTTACAGAGATTTACAGTAATGTTCCTGATCACCTATGGAACATGAAGGAACAGCTTGGAAGTAGAATGCTTTATATTAATGCATACAGTTGTCAGTATATACAGTGTATTGATTTTAATAACTGTAATGTACTTGATGCGTGCTGTATATACAAAAATGGCATTAGATTGGGACTCAGTATCAGCAGATATTAAATATTAAATAACTCGAGTCATTTTAGATACTTTCCTGGTAGGTTCACATATAAATCATACGTTCACATTTTTTAACTGATGATATATATTTGAAGCAATCTCATCATTTTTTAATAGTGACCAACAGGAATTTATGATATATGCTGTGCTGATTCATGCATTTAAAAATCCCAAGCCATGCATGAGTTAATCATTACTTAAGTATATGATTTATGCTGTTATAAATAAGCAATAGTGTTAGTTCTTTGCACACTATTCATGAGTTTCATGTGTTAAATGTGCAAATAAAAGTATTCACATCCTTTATTTAAGGAATTTAAAACATATACAAATCCTGCACTGAATATGCTACTTAAGTACAAGGATGTAAGTATAATTAGATGTTCTAATTACTTAAAGTTTTAAATTAATTTGTATATATCATATCTTTGGATTGTTATGAATTATGCATTAATGTTAAAGCAGAATTTATTGATGGAAGTTATTTTTAAGTATTGCATTGGACTGCATGTAATGACTATTTTCATTATGGTTTAATCTGATGATTATTATCTAATTGACTAATTTGGTTGTAAAATATTAGAAAATAGCAAGAAATGTTGTCTGTCAATTCACTAATTGATTAATCAGCTTATTGTATCAGATGCACTTGTATAAACTGTCATCTTATTTTATGAGTTTTTCGTACTTTAAATCTTTGTAAAGTAACCAAACTGTTTGATAAATGTAGTGGAGTTGAAGTAGAAAGCGGCATGAAAGAAGAAAGTAACTCAATTTTGTACTTAAGTACTTGACTAAATGTATTTAGTTACACTCCACCAGTGTGAGTAACTACAGCAGTGAAATATCAGTAGCACAGTATGCAGTAATTATCAGGCAGAGCAGATGCTCCAATTAAACTCTGAGCTTCTTAAAGGCTTAAAGAGATTCAGGATCTACATCCATCAAACTCTGCTATCATGATGTCTTATACGAAGCTTTAGAAAACATCTATTTAAATATCGGCAGCTTTGTAAAATGAAGCACACGGTGAAATAATTAATGCAGATCAGATTAACAAAAGATTGTTAAACCTTTTGACATCCTGCTCATCAGAGAATTCACAGGAGAAACCAAAGGTTGTGTTCTAACAATATGTTAACTATCTGAACCCCGAGCAGCAGTTTCTGGGTGTTTTATTTTTTTATTTTAATCCTGTCACTTTTTCCCTCAACATTTCACTGTAATATAAATTTGTGCACCTCTATGGAAACAGCACAACCATGACTAGCAGGCGAGTGAACTGTCTCCTGTGCAGTAGGACACAGTTAGAATCCCATAAATTATTAAAAAGAAAACATAAAGGTTGCATTTGTCTGACTGTTTATTTTACAGACTCTGCAAACTAATGTTTATCACTCTGATAGAGAGATGTTTCACCATGCTGAATGTATCTTCCAACAACTCATTGCTATCCTTTTATTGAGGACTACAGATTTAATTGTGTTTTTTTTTTTTTAACAAAATTGAATGGGTTCATTTTTGACTTTTTTTTACACGACACATGTAGAATGAAGTGAATTTGAGCAACATAAACGATATACCATGCTTAGATTTGATTACGTTTTCTCACATAGGATTAGTTTGAGGACTGTCAGAAATTTAAAAATCCAACAATTCTTTTTGTTTTTGCAATTTCTGGCAGATAAATGGTGTAAATATGAGTTTTAAGAAAAAGAAAGCAAAGGTCTAAACTTACAGGGAGGCTTTTAAGATTTATAGGTTCAAGTAACATTTGGAGAAGATATTAAGTTATAGTTTCTTAATTTAAAAGAGCATTATTTTTTTAATTATATTTTTATTAGTGAACTTTTTGCATACAAAAATACATATAAAAATACATATGTATATATACAACTTTTTAAGTACTCCACATTCTTTTGTAACATCTGTTGCTTCCTCTTTTCCCTCTTTTTTTTTATAAACAAGCAGAACGCATGAACCAAGGCGGCTTATATAATATTCAAAAACAAACGTGTATAAAATTAGTTGTAGTCAGTACAGTCATTTTGTGTCAGGGTAATAAATTCAATCCATTTTCCCCAATTTTGCTCAAACTCAACTTTCCGAGTTCTTAGACAGTAAGCTAAAAGAGCATTATTAAAGTAAAAATGAACAAATACTGATGAACATTAGTTTTGTAAATGCTGAAATTGTAATGCACATCATGACACAAATACAAATTAGAAGAAATGTACATTGAGATGAATAAAAAAACAAATACATTGAAAAGAACTAATTTTTTTTCAAGATTTGTTTTTAAAAGAAATGGATTATTGTCCGTGAAATGAAACACCTGCTTAATGTTTCTCTGTTTCTGTATTTGCATATTTTTTATTTCGGCAACAATTACTTAATGCATCGTTTTGTGTGTACAAGGGTGCGCGTTTGCTGCTGTTTATTAGGAAAATAAATAACTCTACAGCTGAAAAAAATGACAGTAAAGTGCTGATGAACGCACACTCTTCCACCATTGTGTCTGAAGGCAGCTCAGCAGCAGACTGGATGCATTTCCGACACTAGATGGCGCCATCAGCAAACAAATCAGCACAGAGCATCACAAGTGGAAACCATGAGAGTATTTATACGTCAGTTGAGTACCTTTCTTTCCCCATATTCTATTATACATCACAACTTATCCATGAAGTATCAGTAATTTTAAGTTTGATTTACATCGAACATAAATATGACTTAAATGTAATATTTTAATTATCACTGACTTATGCATTTTGTGACTTCTTATAGTTGTTTTGTGATTTTTTGCAGTTATCTTGCATTGTTTTGTGTTTTTTTTCCAGCACTGTCTTTTGATGGTTTTGCTTTGAAAGGGGCATTAAAGATATGAAACAATCACAAAAATGATTAAAACAACAATAAAAACACACAAAATAACTATAAAGTCACATAAAGTAACTGATTAGCTGTTCAGTACAATCATAAGTAATATTTATTTAATCTCATGTAATCATTTCAAATTTTTCCAAAGCCATGACTACTTTAACAACCAGTTTGAAGGTACAATTTCCGTTAAATAACAGTGTATGTTGAGTCAGACGGTTTTCTGAGTAGTAGCGGCTGTAATCCCACAATGCATACCGGATGGTTCGTCATTGTCTTGCTGCGGACATTTTGTGGCTTCACGTGGTTGTGTCTTTTTGTGGTTGTGTTGTCTCTTTACGAACATTTTGTGATTTCTTATGGTTGCTCTATGTCTTCTTGGGTATCTTTGATTTTATTTTGTCTTTGCAGACTTTTTTTTGACTTGTTATGGTTGTTTCGTGTCTTTTTGTGGTTGTTTTGTGCCTCTTTTCAGATATTTTGTGACTTCTCATGGTTGTTTTGTGTCCTTGTTTTATTTCCTAGGACAAATTTTGTTACTTCTTATGGTTGTTTTGTGTCTTTTTTTGTCTCTTTGTGCTAGCTCTGCCTCTTTGTAGACATTTTTTGACTTATTATGGTTGTTTTGTGTACTTTTGTGCATCTTTGTGGTAGTTCTCTCTTTGCAAGCATTCTGTGACTTATTACCCAGATAGCAAACTATGGGTGAATCAATGTTGAATCTATGTTGAGACCTAACGTCGAAATTATACAGAAAGCGCAAGGTTGATAAAATGTTGAGTCAATGTTTGCTTACATAGATTACATGTTTGCAAACATAGATTCAACATTAATTAAACATTGACCTTTCAAACATTTTAATTGAACCAAAATACAATGTAGATTCAATGGTATCTTTTAAACACAAACTTCAATGTTGACAAAATGTTGTTGAATCAACGTTGATCCAACCATCAGTCTTCAACCGTAACCACAATTCAACCTTCTTAACCCTAATTCAACATTGATTTAACATCTTTTGCTATCTGGGTAAAGTGTGATTTATGGTTGAAACGCAAACGTTGACTCAACATTTTATCAACCTTGCGCTTTCTGTATAATTTCTACGTTAGGTCTCAATATAGATTCAACATTGATTCACCCATAGTTTGCTATCTGGGTATTGTTTTGTGTTTCTTTGTGCTTGTATCTCTTGGCACACATTCTGTGACTTTTTATGGTTGTTTTGAGACATTCTGTGGTTGTGTTGTCTCTTTGTGGACGTTTTCTGACTTCTTGTGATTGCGTTGTGTCTTTTTTGTGGCTGTTTCTTTTGTGGTGGTTTTGTCTGTTGATATTTTGTGACATATTGTGTGATACCTTGTTATGGTTGTTTGTGTCTTTTTGTGTATCTTTGTGGTAGATTTGTCTCTTTGTAGACATTTTTGTTGGACTTGTTATGGTTGATTTGTTTCTTTTTGTGGTTCCCTTCTGCCTCTTTGTGATAGATTTGTGCATCTTTGTGGTAGTTTTATCTCTTTGCAGTCATTTTGTGACTTCTTATGGTTGTTTTGTGACTTTTTGTGGTTGTCTTGCATTGTTCTGTAGTTGGTGTCTCCTGTCATCGTCTTTTGATGGTTTTTGCCTTTGTCCATCTAAAAGGCATTTTAAAGATATAAAACAACCACAAAGAAAACCAGAAAGACACATAAAGTAACTGATTAGCTACTTGCTACAGTCATAATTAATACTTATTTTAGTTTCAGTTCTGCACTAATGCATTTTTCCATTAATTTGATATTTTTCTGAAGCCATGGCTACTTTAAGGACCAGTTTGGCGGTACTCTCTGTATTACATAACCGTGTGGAGGTTTTATGGGGGGTTTACCGGCGAGCAGCGGCTGTAATCCCACAATGCAGAGCGGATGGCGCGTCATTGGAGAGGGACGATGATGGCGGCGGTCGGTGCACCAGAAGTGATCACACAGCTGGAAAGCGCTGCCAAAGTTTTAATGGTGAGAAACTCCCGCTTTGTTTTCGAAGCCCGCCAGGTGCTCGGTACCGGCTCCGTTAGGTTTAGCCTCGGCTGGGGCTCGAGCGGTTCGCGGCTCCTCTTTCTTCTTCTTCTCTGTTTCTAAAATGTGTTCAGCTTTTTTTCTCTGTCTGTACCGGAGAGACGGTTGTATGTTGAACGATGCGTGGCGCAGATGCTCGTCTGTCTCCATCCCGTAAGCAATAATAATAAAATAAATCCTCCTAACATTTCCCTCCACTATCAACACCAACATCTCTAAAATATAACTCTGTTTATCTTCGGTTTTCCAGAAACTTCGCCTCCCGTCCAGCCTTTCCATCAAGTTTTTTCTGCTCTCTATAGACTCCTGCAGCATCTCGGTGTTGTCGGTTTTCGCTGTAATTTCAGTCGATTTATAGCTTTAGCTCGTCTGTTGACTCCCAAAACGCTCATTTACACCCAGTATTTGCCTTCTTGCCCCCTCTGAAGCCTCCTCGATGAAGAAAAAACAGGCTAAATACCACTGCTAGGGGCAACTAGCTAACCATGTGCATGTCATGGGTCAGTGTGTTGGTCAAATTAGCTGTAGCAGCCTGATCATGCTTTCTGCCATCTTGTTTTTAAACCAAAAACAGTCTGTTTAATCTACAAAACACCTATAAATATATTATAATAAAGTATATTAGTGCTTCAACTTCATATGAAGGTCAGCAGCAGGTGTCTTACTGTATGAATGGTTTTGAATGGAACACAGTAGAACACCTTTATTGTTTAAGCACAAGTGCAGAAGATGCGCAATTATGAAAGATAAAAATCCAGCAAAAGTTCAAGTGTTTGTATAAAAACAGTGGAATAGCTTATTTATAGGTGTATAAGAACTATAAAAACAGTAACGTAACTGATGTTGCACTTCTGGATATTACAAATTGCAGAACAAATATGAAAAGTAATGGCTTACAGTAGTGCAGAAAACCCCCAATTGTATGCAACATGTCATTCTGTCAACTGTTTGCCTTCTTGCCCTCTCTGAAGCCTCCTAGATAAAGAGAAACAATGCTAAATAGCCCTGCTAGGAGCAACTAGCTAAATCATGTGCATGTTATGGGCCAGTGTGTTGGTTGAATTAGCTATAGCAGCCTGATCATGCTTTCTGACATCTTGTTTTTAAACTAAAAGCACCATATTTAACCTGATACATACTTGGATATGTAAATTAAATAAATTTGTGCTTTAACTTCACATTGAAGTAGCAGCAGGTATCTTACTGTATGAATGGCTTTGAAAAGAACAGAATACAGTATTGTTTAAACACAAGTATGGACGGAAATGTGCAATTATAAAATGTACAAATCTAGTACAAAAATCCTCTGTGTAAGTGTATGTATGAAAACATTTAATAGCTTTTTTATAGGTGTATAAAGAACTCTAGAAACAGTAGTATACCTCATGTTGAAATTCTGATATTTTGGATTGCAGAATAAATATGAAATATAATGACTTAAAGTAGTGCAAAAAAGTAAAGTAAATAAATACATACCAGATAAAATAAGACAAGATAAACTTTACCGATCCCTCACTGGGAAAATGTACGTGTTGCAGCAGCTAGATGCAGATGAGGCATGAAAGAAGTAGGCCAAGAACTACAAAACTGTATGTCATGATGGACTTACATATTGGTAATTACAGATATGACATGGTGAGCTGTGTAATAGGATGTGGATGTACCGTAAACATGTAGGTTTAGGAAATGCATACAAGATGCATAAGTGAAAGAAGGAGTTAAGGTGTAGATATTATTGTAAATCTAACAGTGAGCATGTTAACATTAAGCTAACATTAACATTTTAATTTAGTTTAATTTGAGTTGAGTTGCTAAAAGGCACTCAGATCCAAGTAGAAGCAGGGCTTATTCCATCCCAAAACACCAAATATTCGGGAAGGAAGTTGCAGCACCATCTTCAATTTTACTGTGGGTGCTGGTGGTGGAAGATCATAATTAAAAAAGCTTTGTGTGCAAAATTACAGGCTTATACTCCTAATAATTTTTGAGTTATGGCATTTTCAAATTTTAATAATTTAGGCCAAAATGCCCTCCCCCCAATCCTCGCCTGGAATTTTTAGGTTTTAAAATGCTTATATCTCTGCTTCTGGGTATCACAGAGACTTGAAATTTTTTCTCCAAGCTCTCTACATGTTGATGATGTCCTAGAAACAACACACACACTCAGGAGAAGTCTCTTCAGAGCAGGGGGTCTTGCCCAAAATGTGTAAATTATTTGTAAAAACCACTTGCGAGTAGGGTTAAGGGTGTTAAAAATACTAGAAATCTTACAGATTAAAGCTGCTGTCCAGAGTTTGAATCGCAGCGTCTCCCAAAACACTGTTGGTCCCACCCTCCCTCCGTCTGATTTCGCCCCTTTATTTGTGCACGCGCGCAGTACCTGAGAGGGGTGCCCGGAGTGCTGCAGCATCTTGCCTGTTTTGCTGTTTTCCACTCCTCTACATTTAGTACATTTAGTAAATAATAAAGGAATTACGTTAGAATTCTGTATTGAGTCTAACTTGTCCTAACACCAAAATAACATGAATCTGCTAGGACGAACGAGTAAAGTTTCAATATGTGATTACACTCGTGTATCCCTCTCGATGACGTTGTTTATCAAACTTAGTGCATTTACCCGTGCATATGTGTTATATTGTTTATTTATTTCTGTCTAGAGTTCAGAATTGCATGACTCCTCTGACGAAGAGTATGTCCCAGACGCCCCAACATCTTCCTCCAGAGGTCGGGCATCTAAACGAAGCCGTCAGGCGGGCTATGGAGGCCGTGGTCGGGGAGCGACGCGAGCACCCCGAGCCAAAAAACGTCCTGCAGTCTCTTGGCCTGACAAGCCGTGGGATTGGCAACTTTTCTGGAAGTTGCTGATCCCTGATGCTCTCTCCTCCACAAGCAAAACAAATGTGCGCGCAGTTGCGTAGTGCGTAGCTCGCCCACCTCTGCATGGGCTTGCTTGCTGTGCGCGTAACCGTTGATTGACAGCATGACAAAGCTGAAGCTCGAACTTGATTGGTCGGCAGCAACCGGCGCTTTTTGGAATAACATGGGGGTCTATGAGAGGAAGGCGGAGCTCATGAATAAATTTTCATATCGCGTTATACTAACTTTATATTATAGTATCGAACGAGACTAACACATTTAAGCTTTGTTAAACAATGATACATAAATTGAAAACAAACGGAAACTCCGGACAGCAGCTTTAATGTCTTAGCACCATTTAATATTGCTCTAGACCAGACTGGCTTATAACTTATACAGGGAGAGCCCTCTAGGCACATTATTTAGAGAGATATGGACTGCTGAACATTGCCTCCCATGAAAAATGCCTAATTTTCAAGGAGCCTGAAGTCAATGTAGCACAGGTGGTAGAGATCTGCAAATTTGCACAGAAACTCATCTATCCTCTTACTCTAGCCATGCAAAGTCCCAGCTTCTAGCCATCACTGCATCATGCTCAATTTTACCCCCAAACTAGGCCATTACTGGCTTCTGGCGAATCTTAATCTACGCTATAGGGTACTATGTACAATAAGATGAAAATACATGTGTATCCACTGGTGTGGTAATTATGTTGGAAAATAATTGGGGCTTTGTGCGTAACAATCCATACAAAAGGATATTGATCATACACTGTCACACATTTTTTCTGTAATATCTTGAATGAAAGTAGGTGTGTTTATTCTATTAAATTCAGAAGTTCAGTGGGCACAATCCAGCCCTTGCAAGTTATCTAAAAATGTGGAAGTTATTTTTCCAACTCCAGTTGTATACACCAGCATAAATATGCACACTATATATGCATAACAGGTAATGTTCAGATTCGTGACTACCAAAAATGGCCTAGTTTGAGGGTAAAATTGAGCATGATGCAGTGATGGCTAGAAGTTGGGACTTTGCATGGCTATAGTAAGAGGATAGATGAGTTTCTGTGCAAATTTGCAGATCTCTACCACCTATGCTACATTGACTTCAGGCTCCTTGAAAATTAGACACTTTTCATGGGGGGCAGTGTTCAGCAGTCCATATCTCTCTAAATAATGTGCCTAGAGGGCTCCCCCTGTATAAGTTATAAGCCAGTCTGATCTAGAGCAATACTAAATGGTGCTAAGACATTAATCTATAAGATTTCTAGTATTTTTAACACCCTTAACCCTACTTGCGAGTGGTTTTTACAAATAATTTATACATTTTGGGCAAGCCCCCCTGCTCTGTAGAGACTTCTCATGAGTGTGTGTGTTGTTTCTAGGACATCATCAACATGTAGAGAGCTTGGAGAAAAAAAAATCAAGTCTCTGTGATACCCAGAAGCAGAGATATAAGCATTTTAAAACCTAAAAATTCCAGGCGAGGATTGGGGGGAGGGCATTTTGGCCTAAATTATTAAAATTTGAAAATGCCATAATTTAAAAACTACTGGGAGTATAAGCCTGTAATTTTGCACATAAAGTTTTTTATATCACGACCTCCCACCACTGTCTTCCAAAGTCAAATTGAAAATGGTGCTGCAACCCCCATCTGTGAATTCAGATGGAATTGGTCGCAGTTTTTTTTTTTTTTTTTTTGGTGTGTCCTAACACTAACCCAGAAGGCTGATGGTGCCCAGCCTTTATTTTCTGTATTGTAACTCATAACATGCTCTCATATGGGTGTCTAGATTATCCTGAGGTGTAGAGATATGCCAAATCCCACTGTTCCAGTCATTACAAAGCTCCTGATTCATTATGAGCAGTGAATCTAACAGTTTATTCAGCAGGTTGATGTCAGTGATTTAGGGAAAATTGCATTTTTCTTCTGACAAATAATGCGGTATACTTTTATAACGTTAACCTTTAATTCATTAACCACTTATAGATTTAGCAACATGTGATGGAGCGTGAACCCGATGGCATCAAAACAAACACACTAGCGTTGCATGAATATTTAAACCCATTAATATGTCAGTTTAAACCCTGCAAAATGTGCAGGGTGTGGCTATTAAATAACTACACTTCACGCCTGAACCATGTAGGTCATTGAACAAGCAAGAACAAGTTTTAGTCTGTTTGAATTACATAAAATTGAATTAGTTTCATTATTTAATGGCCACACCTCGTGTGTCCTAAATTGTAGCCTTTGTGATTTGGATGTGTAAGTTTTTTTTAAACATTATTTGTATTTTTTAAAATTGTTTTTTCAATTTAAAATCAATTAACTGTTCAGCTATAGTTTGAGGGTGACTTCTCTTATTAAAGATGCTGCTCATAAGCTCATGGAAGCAGGCTAAACTCTGTTCTTTGATCCTGAATCAAAATCTCATATGTTGTGCTCTTGCTCTGATTCTTTTTACATTATTTTTATCCCCCGCCTCCACGAAGTGGAAAAGGGGATATAGGTTTGGCCTCTGTCCGTCCGTCCGTCCGTCCATCCGTGCTTCCGTGCTTCCATGCGTCCGTCCGAGATGAAGGGGACAGCTTTTCTTGGAAACTATTACAGCTAGGATTATGAAATTTAGTGTGTAGCTTCACACCATGGACACCTTGATCAAGTTCGAAAATGAAACCTGTGCGATAATATTTAACAGAGTTATGGCCCTTGATCACTATTTTGGATATAGACTCATGGACATCACATGTGGCGGGGGATATTGATGACCATGTCGTCTTGTTGAATTTAGATAGACAAAGAAAGCTGCTTAATCCTCTTGGGGACACTCAAGGTATACAGTGGGTACAGAAAGTATTCAGACCCCTTGAAATTTTTCACTCTCTGTGTCATTGCAGCCATTTGCCAAAATCAAAAAAGTTCATTTTATTTCTCATTAATGTACACTCAGCACCCCATCTTGACAGAAAAAAAAGGAAATTTGGATTTTTTTGCAAATTTATTAAAAGAGAAAAACTGAAATGTCACATGGTCAGAAGTATTCAGACCCTGTGCTCGGTATTGAGTAGAAGCACCCTTTTCAGCGAGTACAGCCATGAGTCTTCTTGGGAATGACGCAACAAGTTTTTCACACCTGGATTTGGGGATCCTCTGCCATTTTTCCTTGCAGATCCTCTCCAGTTCTGTCAGGTTGGATGGTGAATGTTGGTGGACAGTCATTTTGAGGTCTCTCCAGAGATGCTCAATTGGGTTTAGGTCAGGGCTCTGGCTGGGCCAGTCAAGAACGGTCACAGAGTTGTTCTGAAGCCACTCCTTTGTTATTTTAGCTGTGTGCTTAGGGTCATTGTCCTGGTGAAAGGTGAACCTTCGGCCCAGTCTGAGGTCCTGAGCACTCTGGAAGAGGTTTTCCTCCAGGATATCTCTGTACTTGGCCGCATTCATCCTTCCTTCAATTGCAACCAGTCGTCCTGTCCCTGCAGCTGAAAAACACCCCCACAACATGATGCTCCCACCACCATGTTTCACTGTAGGGATTGTATTGGGCAGGTGATGAGCAGTGCCTGGTTTTCTCCACACATACCGCTTAGAATTAACACCAAAAATTCAATCTTGGTCTCATCAGACCAGAGAATCTTATTTCTCATAGTCTGGGAGTCCTTCGTGTGTTTTTTGGCAAACTCTATGCAGGCTTTCATGTGTCTTGCACTGAGGAGAGGCTTCCGTCGGGCCACTCTGCCATAAAGCCCTGACTGGTAGAGGGCTGCAGTGATAGTTGACTTTGTGGAACTTTCTCCTATCTCTTGACTGCATCTCTGGAGCTCAGCCACAGTGATCTTTGGGTTCTTCTTTACCTCTCTCACCAAGGCTCTTCTCCCACCATTGCTCAGTGTGGCTGGACGGCCAGGTCTAGGAAGAGTTGTGGTCGTCCCAAACTTCTTCCATTTGAGGATTATGGAGGCCACTGTGCTCTGAGGAACCTTGAGTGCTGCAGAAATTCTTTTGTAACTTTGGCCAGATCTGTGCCTTGCCACAATTCTGTCTCTGAGCTCCTTGGGCAGTTCCTTCCACCTCATGATTCTCATTTGCTCTGACATGCACTGTGAGCTGTAAGGTCTTATATAGACAGGTGTGTGCCTTTCCTAATCAAGTCCAATCAGTTTAATTAAACACAGCTGGACTTCAATAAAGAAGCAGAACCATCTGGAGGAGGATCAGAAGAAATGGACAGCATGTGAGTTAAATATGAATGTTGCTGCAAAGGGTCTGAATACTTCTGACCATGTGATATTTCAGTTTTTCTTTTTTAATAAATTTGCAAAAATTTCTACATTTCATTTTTTTTCTGTCAAGATGGGGTGCTGAGTGTACATTAATGAGAAATAAAATGAACTTTTTTGATTTTGGCAAATGGCTGCAATGACACAGAGAGAAAAATTTCAAGGGGTCTGAATATTTTCTGTACCCACTGTATTAGTAGCGCATACATGTAGCATTTGAGAAAAATAATGCAAAATGGGCTGGTAGAAGACGAAGGGTGCAAAATCATATTGGAATTTTACAATAGCAAGAGTATTCAAAATACTGTGTACTGTAATAAACTTATTAGAGAATCAAAAATACAAACCTAGAGTGGAAACTAAGCTACTGATTATTGTCACTTCTGATATTTTTTTGAATATTCGGCTAGTTGTTTGGTCAATAAAATGTCCAGCAGTGTAAGAAAAATTAGATTCCAAAGCCCAAGATGACATCCTGAACTGTCTTGTTTCGTCTGCAACTCCGCGATAATCAACTTACTGTCATGGGTGAGAGACAAGAAAGTGTTTACATTTAGATAGCTGAAATCAGAGACTTAATTTTTTTTTAAATAACCGAATATCCCGAATACTAGCAATGAATTTACCTACTACTTTAAACACAGATGTTGTCAGAATAGAAGGAGATTTCTGGCTGCTGGGTTCAGATTTAGTCAGTGGGGACTTTTCATATACCGACGATTTTTCGTGAATTTTGCAAATTGATGTATGAATAACATTACGCTTCTAAATAATTGTACTGTCTGAGTTCTCTGAGACTCGTTTCCAAAAGTTTCAGTGCGACTCATTGTCACAGATATTTTCATACCACGTTATCGGACTAAATTTTTTGGAGAAAGTACCTGTGATTTGACTTGGATAAGCTTTTTTTTTTTTTAAGTCAAGTTTCATTTCAAAATCCGCTGTAATAGATTTCAAACATGTGATGAAGGTTTACTGCATGAGATACCATCAAAAGCATGACTGTTACACAAGGGGGACGACATGTTTGTAAAACTACAGACAGCATCAGTGTAATTATTTATTACACTGCAATTTTTAAAGAAAAAATAACCAAATTCTGAGATTTCAACTTGTTAAATTTGTACATTTCCTAGTGTCTTTCCCCTTCTATGACAGTAAACTGAGTATCTTTAGGTTGTGGACTAAACAAGATATTTAAGGACGATATCTTGAACTTGGAGAAACACCAATCCACGCTTTTCATCATTTTCAGATATTGTATTGACCATATATCTCCTTTATTGATATAACTGATAGAACTCGTTTCAGGTGAATTTAATCACCTTTTCTTAACTGTTTAACACAAAATGAAACGTTCTAACCTTCATAAGATGAAGTTGGTCTCATTAAATATTTTTTTCTGTTTCAAAAATATAAATGTATTTCCATCAAGGTAAATATTCCATGCTACTGTTATTTTTCTTTCTTTTTTGGTAATATTAAGCCCCTGAATTTATGCTAATAGTCTTTTTGCAATGCATCTGCCATCCCATCATAGTCCATAATGTGGGTTGAAGTGAGTGTGTGTGTGCTGTTCTCTCAGATAAAAAGGTCTTTCTTTCCTCTCTGCTGTCAGCCGCAGAGCTGCTTTCACTGCAATTAGGCTTGGAATGTGACTTTCCTGCTGAGCTGTGTCACGGAGACACTCCTCAATAAAATCTGTGTGCATGTTGCGCTGCTGTATTTGGAGCTGTAATGCCTTTTTTATTATTATTATGGGGTATTTGTGTCATTATTGCCTGTCTTTTTTGTACTTCTATGAGGTTTGTTCTTCAATGAAGTTCAAACAAAACAGGAAAAAGTGCTATGAGGAAGTGAGAGGATATTTATTCTAAAGTTTTCAGATAGTTTTATCCTTTTTAGTTGTATTTGTTTCATAGTGGGATATTTTTGATGCTATCAGTGAAGTCTGTCTATTATTTGTGTTGGCCAAAAAGCATTTTGAAAATAATACAGTACCAATTTGGCTGCCGAACAATAGAACTGTTGTCTTGTAGATCATTTTCTGGATTTATTGACTTGATATTTGGTCAGTAAAATGTGTGAAAATGGTGAAAAATGTTGATCACTATTTCCCGGTCCACCGTGAAGAAAAATAATTAAGAAATCCAACCCAACATTAACTAGAAAAGCACTCGGAGAGCGCATACCTCCGCCATGCCGTTTGTCTGGCCACCTGGCGGTCATATCTCAATTGTCCTTCGACCTTCAAAAAATTCCTGGATCCAGACGGTGATCCGGATCACCTCCAAAATCTAATCGATTCTTACTCGTGCTCTTCCGGACATCCTGTAAAAATTTGGTGAAAATCCGTCCATGACTTTTTGAGTTATGCTGTTAACAGACAAACAGACAGACACACACACACACACACACACACACAGACAAACAAACTCCGGTGATTACATAACCTCCTGGCGGAGGTAATGAGAAATATTGTTAAAATGTGTAGACAAAGGTTGTTGAAATAATGTTTCTTTTTGACTGTCAAATCTGTATTTCTATTGTGCACATTTGCATTTCAAGTCGCATATCTTTGTCATAGTATTTTTCTGAATGTCTACCAATGCTGTGCTAACAAGTTTAACCACGAATGGTGGAATTCCTATAATACCAAATTCTAGCAAACACATCGCTGAAAGTCACACTTATACACTTGAATTTGATGTTGGTAGTGTTGGTGTGTTTAAAACTTTAATCCTTGTCATCTAAATGTTCTTTGTGTTTTCCAGGCACCGCCCTCCATGGTCAGCACAGATCAGAGGCAACATGCCGAACATGTGTTCCTCTCCTTCAGGAAGTCCAAATCTCCTTTTGCCATTTGCAAGCACATCTTAGGTAACGGATGACTTCATTGTGTAGCTTGCATGATGTTCATAAAGACGAAATTAACAAAGAAAGACAGCTCTGTTTCTATGCAAATGAAAACTGCAGTGTTATCTTGTTCAAAGGCACATTTACAGTGCTTTAACATCACTGTTCATTTAATCTGAGCTTCAGCTTCAGATGTTATGCTTTTCATTTGTGATGTCTGGGTGAACATTTGAATGCCCCGTACAGACAGATTGCAAGTCTCGTTTGATTCAAGGAGATAAATATTCAGCTCTAACTGTACAGACTCACCTTTAACCAGAATAAATGTACATCCCACAGGACATATTTCAGTCACACAATGATGCACTTTAGTCCTGCACATCTGTCTGCCGAAGCTGCCCACCAGCGTTTTCTTCATTATAGGAAACTTTAATCTTTAGGTTCTGATCTATTTCGCTGCATTTTGTTCATCACAGTGTGCAGTAGTTCTGTAGCTGAGCAGATTCAGTCCAGACACTGATGCATGACTGCAGCTCCACCAGGCTGTTGGTTCAGATAAGATGTAAGGCAGCCCGTTGCAGACGGAGATATGTCACAACCGTGTCCACATTTAGAAGCAGACTAAGTACAGTCATGTTTTCTTAGCCTTTTACTTATTGTATGCAGGAGTCTGGTCTTCTTCATTCTACATTAGCACAGAACAATGCAGGCCTGCAGTAAAGCCTACATTGATGAATGTTTTAGCAGCTTTCAAGAGCATTTATTCCAACTTCTATT
This sequence comes from Acanthochromis polyacanthus, assembly GCF_021347895.1. Lineage (NCBI taxonomy): Eukaryota > Metazoa > Chordata > Actinopteri > Pomacentridae > Acanthochromis > Acanthochromis polyacanthus. The sequence continues at coordinate 11,647,887 of NC_067126.1, read as the reverse complement.
GCATATCATATTTATACCATTAAGTCCTTGTTACTATTGCTTTTCCAAAATTTTCACTTTTTAATCACTCTTGTTATTGCTTAAGAACAGCTGAACTATGAAACTTAATCTATGTAATTATCTTCACATCATGCAAGATAAAAACAAATAAGAAGGAAAATAGATGAAGAGAGCTGCTTGTATCTAATTTAAAGCTCAAATGAAATGAGATCTTATAGGTTTTACATGCTCAGTCTGTTTAATCCAGATGTGATCAAACTTTTTTGGTACTCTTTTACGTGACGCAGACTAATTTCTTGTCATTAATATTCCAATTTTCAAACAATATATTGCCCAAATGCATCATTTCACATTTTAAAGGAACAGTTATCCCAAATGCATTCCTTATATTCTCATGGAAATGTTCCCGATATGTTCTAATAACCTGCACCTGAAATTGATTGACTTTGTTAGTGGCACTAATTCAGTGGAATGATCATTTTGGTGATGGTACTTTTGAGCTACCGTATACTGCATCATTCAGAGAGGTAGTATTTGGTCCACCGTGCTTATATCAGTGAAGGAAGACTATATATCAATGCCTTTGTTGGATTATTTAGATTATATGTAACTAACTTTTACTAAAATTTGTGTTTATCTACTTCTTTGCGTGTTTACATATCTGATTGACAAGGCAGAGCATGAATTTTCCTGCAAAAATATTTTAACTGGCAACTTTAAAACACCATATATTTTTTCATTATTGTTCTCCCTACTCATATTTGTTTCTTCTGTTTTTCCCCTGCAGAGACCAGTAAGGTTGACTATGTGCTGTTCCAGGCAGCCACTGCCATCATGGAGGCTGTCGTGCGGGAGTGGATCCTGCTGGAGAAGACGAGCATTGAGTCGCTCCGGGCGTTCCTCCTCACCTACGTCTTACAGAGGCCCAAGTAAGGAAGAACAGCTGTTTTATAAAAACCTGTGTGTTATAGGTGTATTAAATATGTATCATTGACCTCAGTGGATGCCCATGATGATTATAGGTCTAAATTACAGAGAACTGTGCAGCACAGTAAATCAAGAATCCTTAATGGTTATCAACAGACCCTTCAAATCCTAGAAATGTTAATTATTTTGATAAGCTGAGTATAAGAATTGAGTAAAAAATTTTAATTAGTGATGTTCCAATCGTAAGGTCAGGCTCAGGGACAATTAGGCCGTTTTTTCCCTGATTGGAATTGTCACAAACCTAAGAACTGATTTTGGAAATGTGAATAGTTTTCCTGTTAAATTCCGCATTATCAATCCATAAACCATTAATCTATTAGGTAAATTTAACGCATTGGATTTTTATTTTGCTATTTTGAGCCAAAGAGACGTGTTGTGGACAGTACAAGTGACCCGGCCTGATTCATCCCGTGTGCACTAGCTGGACATCATTAAGCTGCACAGAAGACGTAACGATAAGATAATGTAATTAACTTAGCTAAAACAAAAAGCTCTTCTTTGTTCCTCCAGTCCTTAAGCTTTTTTGTACGATACGAAACAGTACAATAAACCTTCACAAGCCGACCGTGAGGAAATTTGCATCGTTACAGCTGCAAAGGAAATGTAGGAAATATTAATAATAAATAAACTGAGCTGTTGCAGTTTGCATAATTTCTCTTTAGCAAAGTAGAAGGATTTTTGTTTGATTTTGTCAGTCAGATTGTGCAATTTCAAAGAAATAAATGCAGTTTTCCTGCTATGATGTCAAACGCAACATTTATGTTGAACTTTTTTTATGCTGTTTTCAATCCCTACAATGATTTTTATCCTTCAGCAGGACAATAAACCTCTCATTGACGAAATGTGTCTTTGTTTTTCCTTCCAGCCTGCAGAAATACGTCCGTGAGCAGATCCTGCTGGCTGTGGCAGTCATCGTGAAAAGAGGCTCTCTGGACAAAAGCATCAGCTGTAAAAGCATCTTTCATGAGGTCGGACAGCTCATCAGCAGCGGGAACCCCACAGTGGTGAGAGACACACCTGAATTATAGATGCAGAGCTTTAAGTGATGAGCATTTTTTTTGCTAATTAATTTTACTTACATTGAAGAAATCAATTTTTTTAATTCAAGCACTTCTATTTTGCTCCTTTAAGCAAGACACATGACGCGTTTTAATACATGTGAGATTTCACATTACAGACTGTCATCATAACACAATAGACTAATATCAATAATTTATTGTGCACATTCATCTGAGGTATCAACAGAAGTTATTTTGACATTAAATTAATAAGTAAGTATGTGCTGGTAACTTTCATGCAGCTTTACAACATGTGATATTTGCTCAAAATGCGACAATTTAAGAAGTAAATCAAATTTTCTATTTTATTCATATTTCATAACATGGAAGAAACATACATGTGATTGTGTGGTGACCTTTTAGAATCTTACAATATGGCTGCAGATGAATGGCCAAACTTATAGAAGGCATTTTAATGTTTTTAAAGCAAAAGTGGGTTAAAGCTTTGATCATATTTATCATATTTTTTTTGCCTCGTTTGTGTCCTGGTTACAGACATGAGATCTGGCTCTGATTACAGAGAGCTCAGTCTGAAAATAAAAAATGGCACAAAGGCCAAACTGGGAAAGAAGCTCCAGACTCCTGTGGTTAGATGAGAGTATGATGTTAAAGGCCTGCTGTCTTTGCTCCTGCACTCAAAGGAGATTTGATGGCATGTTTTTGGATCTTGGAGCTGTTTGACTTTGTCATAAAACAAAACAAATGAGGACTGACTATGTGAACTTATCTGACTGAGCACACTGATGAAACACGGAGGTAAATTGTTGGCATCTATTTTTAAACATACGTTCTTTGTCTCAGTGCTGGTCTGCGTTATGAAACACATCCACCCTTATCCAGTAGGTGGCATTACTTCATCTGTTTTCCCAAACCAGAAAAAGTCCTCTGTGCTCTTGGAGGGATAAAAGTACCGGTTTCATTTTAACCACATGTGGTCGCAGGTCACTGATGCACAGAACTATACAGACATTTGTTTATTAGTATTGTTTGTTGAACTGAACTGAAATACTTAAAATATCCTTCTCCTAAAAGCATCCATCACCCCTCAGCCTTCAAAATCTGAACCTAAAGGCTAATTTGATTTGGTGTCAGATGCTGAAAGGAAGAAATGCTAAAACACTTCTTGGTTTTATGAGTTTTTCAATAAATCTAATAAAAACAAAAAGTCCTTTTTAAACTGGCCCTCTAACTGTTATCACTGTGCATTACAAAGCTTTACATTTGTGCCATTTTTGTTAGGCTTTGAGTAATAAAAAAGGATGTTGTGCTGCAAAAATAATAAAGTAGTTAATAAGGACTGAAATATTAACTGCTTGTAGCCCTGAAATGACTCTAAAAACACCTGTAGAGTGTAACTACTGTTCTATTTCTTTTGAAAAATAGTTTGTCTTGTCATATGTGCAGCAAAGGTTGCAGTTTTTCCAAATATTACATACCAATTTTGCAATTAGTGTACAAAGAAAATCTATTTATTTAGTCTCTTTTGATGCTGAATGACACATTTTACATGCAGCTCATTGTTTATCATGTGAATGATCATAATGAACAAGAAAAAATGTGCAGGAAAATGTTAGTATGATGTGTCTTTCAGCTGTTCTTTTTCATTAGGATGATTTAGAACTTAAAATGAGTAAGCTGTAGCTCCTCTTTGGATGGATTTGGATGTTTGGATTTAAGCAGTGTGATGTTTTATTATCATTTCTGATTTCTCACTGCTTTGATTTACTGCTGTCTGGCTCTGAAATGCTGCAGTTAGGAACATAGAACGGGTTTCTTGGAGGCTTTTTTAAAATGTGGCCTTGCTATAAATGCAATACTTAATGTTGTTTACTGGTTGAAACTTTACTTGTCGTTGTGGGTTCAAATGCTATGATTTACAGATGTGTTATCCCCACCCAAACGTCCCCTAGTCGAATGATGTTCATTTTGTCGTTTATTATAGTAGGATCTTCTTCTTCTTCTTTTTCTTTCGGCTTTTCCCTTCAGGGGTCGCCACAGCGAATCAGTTGCCTCCATCTAATCCTGTCTGCTGCATCCTCTTCTCTCACACCAACAACCTTCATGTCCTCTTTAACCACATCCATAAACCTCCTCTTTGGTCTTCCTCTAGGCCTCCTGCCTGGCAGTGGGAAACTCGGCCTCCTTCTACCAATATATTCACTCTCTCTTCTCTGGACATGTCCGAACCATCTCAGTCTGGCCTCTCTGACTTTAACACTCTCTGACTTTATTCTCTGACTTTTGATTCGCATGTTTAATTTGGTCAGAGTTTTACGTCGGATGCCCTTCCTGCCACAACCCTCTGTATTTATCCGGGCTTGGGACCGGCACAGTAAGACACTGGCTTGTGTCCCCTTGCGGCTACATTTGCCGTTTATTATAGTAGGATAACATTGCTTTTTATATCGACAAATCAGTAGAGAAAGGATGGTTTTACCTTGCTGACATGTTTCAACTGCATCTGCAGTCTTCTTCAGAGCGTCATCTGACGTGTGAGGACGTGTCCTAAGATCTGTCAGAATCTGTCAGACCGGCCATGCCCCCCACTGTCCGGTAGTCTCTGGAGGATGGATTCCCAGGTATGCGAGAGAGTGTAGGCCCCCTCGTCCCGGTTTATGGAGCAGCTCGCCCGCTTCCTGATCTTGATGGCTTCCTAATCCATCGTTTATGTTTGTTGGTCTCTGGTGTTAAAATTCTCCCCTTATCCCAGTCTATGATGTGGTTATTTCCTTTGCAGTGATCTGTGATGGCTGATTTCTTGTTTTCTTGATCGGCTTTTTCTTTTTGTGTTCTTGTGAGTCATCAGCAAGGTAAAACCATCCTTTCTTTACTGATTTGTCGACATAAAAAGCAATGTTATCCAAACGTCTCCTGCTGTCCCCATCCCCCTTGATCTCCACTCTCACCCCAACTGGTTGAGGCAGGTGGCTGCCTTTCCTGATCGTGGTTCTGTCTGAGGTTTTTTATGAGATGATCTACAGTGCCTTGTGAAAGTATTCGGCCCCCTTGAACTTTTCAACCTTTCGCCACATTTCAGGCTTCAAACATAAAGATATAAAATTTTAATTTTTTCTCAAGAATCAACAACAATTGGGACACAGTCGTGAAGTGGAATGAAATTTATTGGATATTTTATACTTTTTTAACAAATAAAAAACTGAAAAGTGGGGCGTGCAATATTATTCGGCCCCTTTACTTTCAGTGCAGCAAACTCACTCCAGAAGTTCAGTGAGGATCTCTGAATGATCCAATGTTGTCCTAAATGACTGATGATGATAAATAGAATCCACCTGTGTGTAATCAAGTCTCCGTATAAATGCACCTGCTCTGTGATAGTCTCAGGGTTCTGTTTAAAGTGCAGAGAGCATCATGAAGACCAAGGAACACACCAGGCAGGTCCCAGATACTGTTGTGGAGAAGTTTAAAGCCGGATTTGGATACAAAAAGATTTCCCAAGCTTTAAACATCTCAAGGAGCACTGTGCAAGCAATCATATTGAAATGGAAGGAGTATCAGACCACTGCAAATCTACCAAGACCCGGCCGTCCCTCTAAACTTTCACCTCGAACAAGGAGAAGACTGATCAGAGATGCAGCCAAGAGGCCCATGATCACTCTGGATGAACTGCAGAGATCTACAGCTGAGGTGGGAGAGTCTGTCCATAGGACAACAATCACTGCACACTGCACAAATCTGGCCTTTATGGAAGAGTGGCAAGAAGAAAGCCATTTCTCAAAGATATCCATACAAAGTCTCGTTTGAAGTTTGCCACAAGCCACCTGGGAGACACACCAAACATGTGGAAGAAGGTGCTCTGGTCAGATGAAACCAAAATCGAACTTTTTGGCCACAATGCAAAACAATATGTTTGGCATAAAAGCAACACAGCTCATCACCCTGAACACACCATCCCCACTGTCAAACATGGTGGTGGCAGCCTCATGGTTTGGGCCTGCTTTTCTTCAGCAGGGACAGGGAAGATGGTTAAAATTGATGGGAAGATGAATGGAGCCAAATACAGGACAATTCTGGAAGAAAACCTGTTGGAGTCTGCAAAAGACCTGAGACTGGGACGGAGATTTATCTTCCAACAGGACAATGATCCAAAACATAAAGCCAAATCTACAATGGAATGGTTCACAAATAAACGTATCAGGTGTTAGAATGGCCAAGTCAAAATTCAGACCTGAATCCAATCGAGAATCTGTGGGCAGAGCTGAAGACTGCTGTTCACAAACGCTCTCCATCCAACCTCACTGAGCTCGAGCTGTTTTGCAAGGAAGAATGGGCAAGAATTTCAGTCTCTCGATGTGCAAAACTGATAGAGACATACCCCAAGCGATTTGCAGCTGTAATTGCAGCAAAAGGTGGCGCTACAAAGTATTAATGCAAGGGGGCCGAATAATATTGCACGCCCCACTTTTCAGGTTTTTATTTGTTAAAAAAGTTTAAAATATCCAATAAATTTCGTTCCACTTCACGACTGTGTCCCAATTGTTGTTGATTCTTGAGAAAAAATTAAAATTTTACATCTTTATGTTTGAAGCCTGAAATGTGGCGAAAGGTTGAAAAGTTCAAGGGGGCCGAATACTTTCACAAGGCACTGTATGTTTTGATTTAGCACTATATGAATTAAACTGAATTGAAAAGAATAGAATAGATGTCCCTTAAACACTTTACATGCATCAGCTGTGCACCGAGAAGCATCTAGCTCCCACCTAGTTGGTGCTGCAGAAGTAAGGTGTTCTGATGCAAGATCTGCCTCGATTTTAGAGACACACGTACACTGACAGACCTGCTAAATGTCAAGTTTTCCGGTGCAACCCATAAAAATGTTCAGTCAGATTTCACAGATTTTTGTTTACATGTGCAGATGAATTCGCTGCACTGTGGAGCACTGTTTCACTCTTTTGTGCAGGAAATGTGCAACATGTACTCAGACAGATGTCATTTTTTTAATGTGGCTTTGGAACAAAACTGCCAATTAATCCTTCTCAAGAGAAAACAAATGTTTTTCCAAAGCCTTCACTCATATTTTTGTTTCCTTGAATCTCTGCTTAGCTGTCCTCCTACAAACCACAACTTATTTTATTGTTTTCCAGCTGCTCCATTTCCATTGTATGGTCCATTTTGGAGCAATAGTATTCATCAACAGCAGATTTAAAAAATCAAGTTGCATGCTGACTTTATTTCAGTTTGCTTAATACTGTAATGTTTCCGGTGGAACACACATTTAATGAAAACCTCTTTAGAGCTGGTCTGTATGAAAGAACAGAGTGACGGTTGTTCCATGTGAATCAGGCTTCTTTTCTTACTTCTTTTCAGGTCTTGCATGACGATTCTTGCTTGAGTTTAATCTCAGTGTAACATTTTCTTTGTATGACCTTTCATCCTGTCCTCTGCAGCAAACACTGGCCTGCTCCATCCTCACCGCTCTGCTCAGCGAGTTCTCCAGCTCCAGTAAGACCAGCAGCATCGGCCTCAGCATGGAGTTCCACGGAAATTGCAAACGTCTGTTCCAGGTTTGTTTCCCACCTCACCGTGTGTCCTGTACTTTCTCCTTATTTTAGCCTGCTGCTTCTAATGTGTCCAAATTTCTACAATGTTTAATTAATCCAAAAAATATACTCATCTCACTGCATTGTAATAGTTAGTTGTTCAATCAAGTGCCATGCCATTCAGCGTAGGCGATCGTTTCTCGTTTCCTCCGATTTTTTACTGTCTGAATTGTAACTGTTTCCCTTTCCATGTGTAACTATGATGTCAGTCCATCTATTATTTTCATTCTCTGCCTGCCTTGTCAGTTGTTATGATATTCATAAACATCCAATTTTGAAGAAGATAAGTAGGCTTGAAGAATTTAGAGAGTCCAATCCTCCTGATGCTCCTGTTTTTTTGGAGAAGAGTCTCCTCTTTCTTTTTTATCAACATTAACAGTAATTTTATTTCTACCAGAGGAGGCTCTTTTAAGCTGCTACAAACTTGGTGACATCTAGATCTTTCTGCTATCAGTAGTTTCTCTCATCCATGTGGAATGTTTCTTTAAAAAGTTACTCTCACATCTGAATTTTTCTGCATAAATTATGTGCATATGATCATTTCTTCAGCATATTCCATTGGGCATAAAACACACATAAGTTTTAGGGAACATCTTGTTACTGAACACACTTCTAATAAACACTCTGAAGGTGATTTCTCTCTGCAGGCGTGCAGATACTGACACATAAAAATAACTCCAGTTGTGGTCAACATCTGGCACCCTGCTGTGTCTTACTTTACAGATTCTTCCAGGTTTTTTTTTACTCTACACTTCTTCTTTGCACTCTTTATTTCCTGCGTTCACCTGTTTGTCTGTTCTCCAGGAGGAAGGCCTGCGACAGATCTTCATGTTGACCATGGAGGTGCTGCAGGAGTTCAGCCGGCGAGAAAACCTCAATGCCCAGATGTCCTGCGTCTTCCAGCGCTACTTGGCTTTGGCCAACCAAGTCCTCAGCTGGAACTTTCTGCCTCCCAATCATATCCTTTTTGTGATTTCTAGATTAAACTGGATAAAGTCTGGAACAAGATGAGTCTGAAAACCAGGTCAGTCCCACATGCCTACAACACATTGTGACACAGCTTACCGTAAAAACATACACTTTTGTGCAGTTTGTTCCTTTGAAGAACAGTCATTCTGCTGAGTGATAAGATGTAGATGAACATAAATAGAATTAGAAAGATGCAGTGGTCTTGTGTTTGTAGTTTTTATCATTGTTTCTATTAATTGTGATGCTATTCTGCTTAATGTACACTTTTCATTGGTGAAATTAGACAACTTTTTTAACACAGTGAATGACAAAATGGGGTTAGCTTAACAATTTTACCATATTATTTACAATTCTACTATTCTACAATTTCATTTAGCAGACGCTTTTGTCCAAAGCGACGTACAACACAAGCAAATTTGTTTGGAAGTTAAAGGAAGCGCTAAACGTGTTACTTAAAGTGTTGTTGTATACTATGTCAGATTTGAAGATGTTTTCCCTTCTTTGTTTTTACCTTTTTTTAATAGGTTTCTTGCTACTTCAACTTTGTTATAGTGGACACAAAGCACCTTGGCCCATTGTTTCAGCATTAAAATTACAGAAATGAAACCTGGCACAAAGTTGCTGCTGTAGAAAATTTTTAAAATATCAGTAACAGATCTTTTTTAGACTGTACAATTCAGAGTGTACAGTATTAGGTTAACCCTCTGAACCCCAGGCAACTTCATGCTATTTTTTTGCTCCAGTCACATTTTTACTCACTGTGAGCTCATTATTCATTTCAATTAAAATTCCTGCACCTCTATGTAGACAGCAAAGCCATGGCTAAAAGTAGAAAGAAGTCTAAAATGTCTTCTGTACAGTATAATGTGGTTAGTTTCTTCAAATCATGAAGAGGAAAAATGAAAGATGAACCTCCATACTTGTCTCTTGTGTGCTCGGTGTAAACACAGCCTGCAGTTTAGCTGAAAGGTCCCTAATTTTTTGCTATTTGACTGTTAGTTGTAGCTGCGACTCTAATAGTTACACTTTTGTGCCATGGAGTACAGATTTTATTATTTTTTTTATCACAATAGTTTATTGTAGGTGAATTTTAAATGAGACATGTAGGATAAAGTGATTTGAATAAAATGTCACAATTTTTAGCTAAATTTGTTTATTTTCTGACTGAATGGTGCGCAAAGTAGAAAATCTGATTGTCTCTGATTTTACAGTTTCTGGCTTTAATAAATGGTGCAATTTTGCCATTTCTTTTACATGCACCATGCTTTGGGGTTCAAAGGGTTGAAAGAAGAGAGAGCACATGTATGTCTTTGCGGACATAAACAGAGCTTTGTTGTGTAGATGAGTATGCATTGTCCCTATAATGACCAGTATATCCTCCATGCTATTCCACTGTGTGTCTGGGTGTGTGTGGCTCGACAAGTATGTGATTCCCAGGAATGCGTATCTGTCCATCAGTTTTACTTTGTAGTTCATCTCTTGTGCACACATCCGTGTTATCTTTGCAGTTGGCCGCATTGTTGAGCGATCTTAGGCACTTACTGTGTGTGAGTGTGTGTGTGTGCAGCCGGGCTCATTACGGCCTAAATCCCAACAGCCTGGCATCCTCTCTGCTGTCTGAGGGGATCTGGAGTGGCGCTTGCTGCCAGCCAGGGCCATGTATCACTTTCAAAGAGGTGTCTGTGTGTCCATCCCTGCATCATTCCAACAGCACACCACCCCCTGCCTTGGCTTGTTGAGGCTCCCCTTGGTATGCCCGACACGCTCACTTCCATATGTGTGTGTGTTCTCAAAGATGCACTTTTAAGTCTTGGAGCTTTTGCGGGCAATTTTTAGACAACAGTTTAATTTTGTTGCAGTCTTGGGTGTCTATACGAAGCCACCAGATCAGTTGCCAGACATGTAGGGGACCTTTAAGTTTGAGGTTAAAGCAGGTAACCGTGGCCTTGAAAATGGTATAAAATAATCATTATTACGTGTTGATTGAATTTTGTTATACATATATACTGTTCCCCCTGTACGAAAGTAAAATATGTCTGTATTAAAATATGTCTGCAATGTTGGGTTTGATGCTTGAGGATTTTAATAATGAAATATGTGGATTTGTCGGGTATTTACTTCAATGGATTAACTAGAACTAGACTTTCCCCCAGAGGTTATTTGCACGTATAAATGGATTTTGAACCAAATTGTCAGACATTGCACTATGCTGCCATTATACCCGAGTACATATATACAGATGTATAAACCGATCAGTCCAATTAAAACCAGGCTCGTGCCAACAAAACAGCTGTGACTGGTCGAGACTGTCAGCCACTTAGATGTTAACACAAGATCCTTTGAGTTCTGAAAGTTGCGAAGTTGGGCCTTAGTAGATTGTTTTTCCAGCATGTCCCAAAAATGCTTGATCAGATTGAGATTTTGGGCGTATTAACACATTGCCCAAACATTCCTGAAGAATTTTATGAAAGTGTGCACGTTCTGCAACAATTTTTACATACAGTAGGCATCAAAATAACATCCACATAAATGCAAGACCCAAGCTTTCCCAGGAGAACATTGTCCAGAGCATCACACTGCCTCATCTTCTTCCAATCTGTGCCCCAGTAAAACAGTGCACCAAAAGGCCAGTGTGAGATTAGTGACTTAGTGAGGCATGTTGAGACCAAAGTCAGACTTCAGTGTCACAAAAGTTACGCTATTTTAACCTGGTGGACCTCCATGGTAACTTATGCTGTGGTGCTAACCTGATCCGGACCAGATTATGTTCAGATTTTTCAATCAATCGTCTCCATTTACCCAACTTGTTTCCAAATGATTCTCTTGGAGTGATGCAGATTTTCAGCTGACAGAATATGTTTCATCCGCAAACCTGTTGATCTGTACATTACGAAAACCACTGAATAAAGCGTGGAGTTACAGTATCACGCACTGTATTCCGCGTGTGGCTGTGGGAATCTGACATGTATTCAAGTGGTGATGCAGAAATTGCATAAATATGTTTTTATGTTTGATCCTGATTTACTGCGAAGTCCATTAACACTTCTGATAGTGCAGTAGATGATAAAATGGATTGTTCTACAGCTATTTATTACAGAGAATTTTCAGTCAGTAGCATTAACGTCACTTTTATTGAAAAATTGAAGTGATGTCCTGCAGTGTGGGACAGTGTCAGACCTAAATGCTCTTCAGTGCAATATCACATTTAAATGAATGAAGTTTAAGGTTTAATAGTTAGAAATAAGTGACTGGTTTGGTCGTAAAATTACGTTATCACACAATTAACAGTCTTTAGCATTCCTGTCTTGTATCATTTGCAGCAGCAGCACTTTTTAGCGTCATACATTTTTATATTCCTCATTGTTGTCCATTATACCAACCCATCGACTAAAGTAGATGACACAAGATCATTTTGTTTTGGTGTAGAAGAGGCGTTACATGGTGAGTTAAACGATCCCTTTTAGTCTGAAGCAAAATGCCTGGATTGAGAAAAACTGTTTATAACCAACATTGTAAGACCTGCTATCTCTGACTGGGGTTTTAGTTTTTGTCGAGTTTACGTACACTTAACTAAACCCTCTAGTTGTCTACATGTTTTTTGAAAGAAAACCTGATTTATCAGAGCAGGCTACCTTCTTTTATTGCTCCATGGTCCAGTTTTGATTCTCATTGCAGACGTCTGTAATGGTAGACATGACTCAGTGTTGGAAACTCTTGTCTAAAATGTTGCTGCACAGCTAGCTTCATACATGACACTCTCATGTTCTGACACCTTTCAGTCATAGCTAGCTTTGAGGTTTGTGCTGCAGTAGCTCTTCTGTGGGATCAGACCACATGCTCCAACCTTTGTTCCCCATGTAGACCAATGAATCTTGGGTGATTATGATGCTGTCACCAGTTTTCTTAGTTGTCCTCCCTTGGACCACTTTTGGTACCCACTACATACCAGAAACATCCCAAAAGACTTGATGTTTTAAGTCCTCGTCACATCCTTATGTTGCTCATTTTTCCTTATTTACACACATCAACGTCAAGAACTGAACATTCACTTGCTGCCAAAGATACCCTACCTACTGACAGGTGCCATTGTGGGCAGAAAAGCAACAGAATATCACAATATATTAATGCTTTGACTGATCAGTATCTCCTCTTTACAGTAGTAAATGTTGTAGAACTAAATATAGCACGAGGGAAGATTTAGTCATCATTGCCTGCACTTAACTGCACATTTAATCTTTAGTTTGTTCTGAAGAGGTTAGAATAATCTCTTGTGAAATGCAGCCGAAGTTCAACCTCTTAGCAGTAACTTGATTTTCCACTTGCTCTTGTCTTTAATAGACTGTACACTTCACATTTAATGGAAGTACTTCTGACACCGGTATTTCAACAGGTCGACAGCATTAAATGTTTTTATGCGTGGACGTCTGCCACCTAAAGTATATGACAAAATAATTAAGTAATCTAACAACCGCTGTGGAACAAAGATAGCTGGATAATTTATAAATAAACAGATGTCTTCTCTTGGTTTTAGTTGCATGTTGCATGATAGAGCTGTAGTTCTCTGGTTTCTTGATGTTGAGTTGTCATAAATGTTGAATGCGCCGTCTCAGGCCATAAAAATAGCATATGGATTCTTAAATCAAGTGGCATTCTCCTTGAAATTCGGCGTGCATGTGAGTGTGTGCGGAGTCTTCGAGTGTCTGGGCGGTTGTTGAAAAGGAGAGCGGATTGATGAAGACCGCTGGGAGGCCTGAGCGAGTGCAAGCTGCCTGTCTGCAAGTGTCACACCACGCCTAATGCCGGTGCGATGCGATGTGAACGTATGCCAATGTATGTATCAGGGGGCCTCTCCTTAATTGCGTAGCTGACAGTGGCCACCTTTCACACAAATACACACCACACACACGCGCTCCTCAGTAGGGCCTTTTCAAATAGCCTCCCTCCCTCAGATAAACCGAGCGGCATGCCTGTCATCTGTCCTCACCGCCGCCGCCGTCTGAACCTCGGCCCTTCGGCTCTGCTGTCATCTGGTAGAGACACGCTCCCCAGGCATGGCTACGACACCGTGTCACTCAGCACGCGGCTTCACTCTTGCCAGGGTCGCGGTCGGGCCTCGAGACTGTGGCGGCAGTCAGGTGCTGTAAATGGGTGTCTGAGCTGACAGATAGATAACGCTCCATCCCTGCTGCCTTAATGTTCCCACATTAACTAGCGTATGTGGCAGCTTTTTGTATTGTTCATATGTCTGTAGTGGGTGAGGGAATCTCCAAATTCATTCAGTTCAAGTGGGGCTTTGTTCCTGTAGCAGTTGTTTAGTGCATCATTTTTTAAATGAATTTTATGAGTTATCAATTTTTGTGCAGAAATTCAATGTCCATAAACCAACTGAGGCTGTTCCCTCTCTCTGTTCCTTAACACTGATTTGGTTGAAACTTTTTTAATAAATGATGGATGTTTAAAATGGTGCATTTGTATCATCTACAAAGTATCAAGTACTTTCTAGATGATCTCCGTCGCTGCTGCCTTGACGGTCCTGCATTAACTAGTGTTTATGGATCCTTTTTATGTTGTTTTTAGATGTGTTTGGTATGTGAATGAATCTCCAAATTTATTCAGTTTAAGTGGGCTCTGTTCTATAGCAGGTTTTTCCCATCTGCTCTGTTTTCCTTCTTCATGAGACAGGAATGTGTAGATTTCACGGTGTATCAACTCACTTAAAGTGAAGTTGTTTCACATTAAAGCATGGCCATCCCTGCCTGTTCCACCGAAGCACTGTTGTCTTAATTTCTTACTTGACTTTTGTTTCGCAGACCTCCAGGTTTGGATTTTTTCCTTTATTGTGGTTCAGGATACAGATCGACTGATATGAGAATTTTTTGACAGACCGATACTGATGCTGATTATCAATAATCATGAGAGACTGATATTTGGAATCAATAAACATTAGATGTAATGTTTTACCAGCATGTGATAACAGAGAATGTGCTATTCATAACTAGGCCTCTTCATTAATAAAGGTGACTGTGAATAGTAAAATGGAAATAGGAGTCATTACATTAGGACACTCTCCTCTGTTTATATGGGATTGACTGAGATTGATCCGTTTGGCTCCTGCTGTTCTTCTTTGTTTTCTTTATCTTTTATTGCTCACTTTTATTGCCCACTGTGCTCCAGAAGTGTTATTAGTTGTTTTCCAGACTCTGTTTCAGGTTAATCTGTGGTGGCCTTCTAACTTACCTGCTACCTGTTAGCATAGCCTTTACTTTTGTGAGAGAAGCTAATTTCTTGATCTGTGGCAACGGCTTGTATTTCTTGCTCAGTTTTTGCAGAGACATTTTGAGACCACAGGGTGACAACAGACAGAGAGAGGACACTGCATCAGACCTGAAGTAGAGAATTTAAGTTATCAATAATGGACTGATAGAAATACTGATACTGGCAATCGAAAAAATAGCAAGTATCGGCCAGGCTGATAATCGATCTGTCCTTAATTTAATGTAATAAAAGTGGCATTACCGTCTCCTGATTAGGAGTTATTCTTGCTCCAAAGAGATGACTGTCAGCCCAGCACTTGTCTCTGCCAAGCTCAGTATTCTCATTAGCTGTTCGGAGGTCAGTTTGTAGGCGTTTTGGCCTTCAGGTTAAGGTTAGGATTAGAAGTGTGTAAGTTGATGCTGGATGTTTGCCTTGGCCCTGACCTGTACGGAGAATCTGTTACGACTACTGTCTAAACAGGCGGGAGGGAGTGTTACAAATGCTTCATAAGCTGATGGACGGCGCACGTATTTTCAAAAACTATGTGAGATTTATGGTCGGAAAAAGAGGATATTAGTCATTTTTAGTGTCTTTCTCTGACAGCTCTTTGAAAAAAATATATAGAGAGTATTTTCAGAGATTTTTTACGAGAAAATTGAACCATCGGCTAACTTTTGGCACATTTTTCCTTTGAAATGTGATGCTATGTTTGCAAAACAATATCTAATGTACTATTACAAATAAAAGCCTTAAATTTTATATTTCTAAACACGCCATTTTAGACTGAAAAAACTTTCCCTTCCTCGCCAGGATTTCCTCATTGTACATTTTTATAACTCCTAAAAAATATGGCGCTTCTAAATGACATTATTGCATACGTTCTGATTCTGAGCGAACATGCAGACATGGAGCACAGTATGGAGCACAGTGCTGTAATTGATATGTTATTGGTTTAACTCAGCAGAGGCAGAATTAATGACAACTGCTGTCCAAACAGTAGAAGGAAATGTGAAAAGTAGTGGGAGGGGTGGGGTCGCCGAGGAGGTATTCCTGGACTGTTATTTCACATGGCAAGGCTGTGGGGGAGTCTTATGGCAGGATATATCACTTAAACCCCACCACGCGCCTTAGCATAGCGCTGCGGGCTTCGCACCGCCGCTGGCAGACGTTCAGCTCAGTCTTCCTGTGCGGCCGGCTCATCCTCGGCGAGGATCAGCCGTAATGAATAGAGGATACAGGAGAAGCTTGCTAATCCACGATCCTCGAGCATCAAGGTTGTCAGGGCTTGCAAAATATTGAGATTGCTGAGATAAGCTGGTTGTTGACTATTTTAAACAGTCACCAAAATACTGTCTGCTGATTGTTGTGAGAAAGCTGGGAATCTGACATCTGAAACCAAATTAGTGTTTGCTGTGGAGGTGCTTAATAAGAGGCAACACAATTGCACAAATGTTCCATGAGGTAACCATTTGCAAACCATGCTTTTTGTCTTATTTTTCAATTTGAATTTCTATATTTTTCCCTCTACCACGCAAACAGCCTTTGTTTCCCAGTGATTCCACATCTGGAAATTAATTACAGATTTGCAAACTTGACTGATTACAAAACCAACAAAATGCTAAAAACCTCCAAGAAAGTGAAGAAAAAATACAATTCGCCTGCATGTTAAAAGCATAGAGAACTGAGCGGTCACATTGACCTACAGAAGGTAAAACTTTAAGGCACTAAACAGTAACTTCTCGTTATTGTTAGGACCTAAACACATTCACATCTGGAAACTGCTCAGCATAACCACAGTCTTTTTAAGCATGCTAGCAGCAAGACTTTAGAGATTCAGTGCGTCAGTTGTTCAGTCTAACACTTTGTTCCAGATTTCATGAATTACCATGAAGAAATTCAATTTCCATCAAACAACTGAGGCTGCTCTCTCTCTCATTCTCTGTCTCTCTCGCTCTCCCCCTCTCTCTCTCTCTGTCTCTCTCTCTCTGTTTTCAGTTTTCTGGGAACTTTCTTATCATAAATAATGGATGTTTTAAATTGTAAATGTGAAATTTTAGATTCACACAAGTACTTTGTTGTTGTCGTTATTGCTTTCCTGCTAACCCACTTTCAGCACATTTTTTTTGCACATTGACAGTCGATGCTGTGTTTGAGTCACAATATCGATTAAAGATAAAAGTCTACAGTTTTCACTGTGATTTCTCATCATGCCATTGATTCAGAATCTACGATATTGGACACGTAGATCAAATAGTCTCTTGAGTATGGGTGTGGTAAAATGTGTTTTGTTTTTTTTTTAAAAATGAAGTCCGTGAAAGTCTCACCTTCAAGCAAACATTAATAAAAATACTGATATTGCAGAAGTCAACTGGTGATATTTTCTTAACCATATGTAGCTGCATGTCCTAATAATACAAAAAAAAAACATATAGAATACTTTATATTATGCAAACACTTGATCACAAAAATCTAATTTCCAAATGGTTCTCCAATATTTACACATAATTACATTTCTGACCCCACTTTGTTGACATAAACTTTGTCTTTAGTAGTTGTAATCCAAAGATAGCCTCAGGTTTCATTGTGTGAAAAAATGTGCTGAAAGTGGGTCATCGAGTAATTTAAAAAAAAAATCTATCTCAGAAAGAATTTCATACATCAAGATAGAATTTCACCAGCATCTTTGTAAATGTCCTTGTTTCATTTTGTTAAAAAAAAAATCTGGCTAATCAGAGATAGCTGAGGAGAAATTGTTCTAAAAAATTGCTGATATAAGATGGAATGATCCCTACTAACGCCACAAAGTTGCTGTTTTTACTAAAATTCCTCAGCAACTACTGTATAGATGAAAGGAAAACAAAGTCTGCACCAATTTTCGTAGCAACGGAAGAATTCATTTAGTAAAAAATGTCAACATTACTTGGATTTGTACAAAATTTACTGCAGGCATTTATTCCTGTGTAATCATTTTATTGATCCTCGGAGACAAAGACATTATCTGTTTAAAAAAAAAGAAGCGCAGTGCTATAATTTATGACCAATTACATGAAAAACTAATAATATTCCTTTTAGTCTATGGTAATTACCAAACATTGGTACGATATTGTGCTATAGTAACCCTTCAGAACCGCCCAAGTGGCTATAAATGCCTGATTTTGTTTATAACACAGATCTGTGGAGGCACTGAAGTATTCTGGAGAGTTCTGTTGGATTTAATTTATAGCTTGTTCACTTTGTGTAACATGCTGTAACGAAATGCCAAACCCACAAATATTCAGAGATTCTGGGTATTCTGAGTGTGAAAGTATTTTGTTGTTTGGTTTTGTTTCCACATAATTCACCATCTTAGAAAATGTTCAGCCTGCATTTGCTGTTTTGTAGCGGTAGTTTATACACAGCGGCTGAGTTGCAGCCCATGAAGGAAAGAGTGACAGCTTTTTTTGCAGCTATGTACCGTCGTGCTTTGAAGTGGAGAGCTGTGCGTTGATGCACTGTACCTGGACTTAGGTTCACATGCAAATCCATAAATACTGGACTGGCGTTAGTCAGTGAAGATGTCAAGTAAGGCTAGGCGATAAATCGAATTAATTTGATTAATTCGCATTTTTAAAACCTGACGATTTGAAAATTTGCGAAATCGTAAAATCGAGGCGAGCTTAAATATATAACAATACAGATTCTTCTTCTGCCTTTCACAACTTTTGCACTGGCGTTTGCTTCCGCCTCTCATCTCCTTCCACCAAAACACTCACACCCCTGTCATGACGGACACAACAGCAGACGAAGAGTTGGTCGTGAGAAAAGGGCCTCATGTTACATTGATTATATGGAAGTGGTTCGGCTTGACAAGACTGACACAGAGCAAACTACAGTCGTGCAAGGTTTGCAAAAGTACTGTGAAAACGAAGAGTAGCAGCACAACTAACCTCTTTCAGCACCTCCGGCAAAAGCATCCTAAAGAATGAGAAAAGTGCTCGCAGCTACGGGAGTGTGGCATAGGATCAATACGGGACGCTACAATTAATAGTCAAATAAAGGACGATTCCGTATTTTAAGGAACGGGTGGCAACCCTATGGCTAGCACTAGCCATAGCAAACAGACCGCAAAGAAACAACAAAAATCGATTAAAATCGTAATCATCCAAGATGACTAAAAAAAATCGAGACTTTATTTTTTGGCCATATCGCCCAGCCCTAATGTCAAGCTTGTTTTGATCACAATAAGCAGAAACAGTGCAGGAAATTAAACTTGAAATGCTCCTTGTTTCTGTGCCAAAGTGGCTATCGAATCAGACAAATCTGCATGCAAGTGTTTCCCTGTTGTCTGGTGTTAATTAAGGTATTACAGTGTATGTTTATGTGTCTGCAAATTTGGCAACTGCATGTGAGAACTAATGAGTGTGTGAATCTCTTTAGTCAAGTTTGATTTAAACTCTTGCGGTCGGCAGTTTACACTCACTGACTGTGTTCTGAGTGGGCTGAATGTGTTTGTGTGTGCTTGTTGTGTGTGTTTGTCTGTCAGTACGCCTTATCTTTGCAGTGGAAAACTGACGTGTCACATTAGTTATTCTTGAGCCTGCTGGAACGGTTGAGATAGTAGCAGGTGATGTCTTTTAAAAACCCACCAAACCACAGCCACATGTCCTAGTCACTCCATGTACATTACTCATCCTGCAGGCATGTACACTACACTCACACACCGTCCATCTTTCTTTCATTGGTGAGCGCGGTCGAGGTTGTAAATTCACTTGTCAACTCAGCAAGTAGATTTTCCGCTGAATTCAAGAGCCTGAACTTGCGCCGAGTGAACACTTAATCAGGAGGAGCAGTTTGATTTTACGTCATGTAAGTTGTTTTCAGGACAGCACATAAATGTTTTATGATGGTTCAGTGGGAACTTAGAAAACACAGCTGTGATTTCTTTGCCACTTTATAGATGTTGCGTGTCGTATATCTTTATTTAAAACCAAATAAAGTACACAAGAGCTACATGAAAGTATTAACTGGTGCAGAAGTTCCCTCAGCATAGATCTTAATACCTACATGTCTAATGCAGCTGTTAGTTATTTGGTTCTACTTCCCAAACTGTGAATATTTCTGGTTTTAGTCATCTAGCTTTGCCCTGTTGATAAAATACACAATTTCTGTTCTTGGAATCAGTAATGAATTTAACCATTAGTTTTAGTCATACAGAAACCATCCTGACACTAATTCAGATTGAGCCAAAATGGAAATTATGAATCCCAAAGAGCAGTTTATCAGAAAAACTGCTGCTGCGGCTTTAATGAAAAAAGGCATCTTATCTTAAACCATATTTGCACAGGACTAGTATTTATTTTATATGTAGGATTTAGAAATATCTTCCCCATGTCTGTTTTTTGTTTAGCGTGTTCACTTCAGAGTCTGTGTCCCTCAAATTTACTGAAATTATCCACAGATATGATATTAATGGGCTTCAACACGATGAGCCTTTTGAAAGGTGACAAAATATTCCTACTTCATGTCCTCCTTCTAATCATTCTTTGAGATTTCTAATGGGTTTGAGCTTTCTGTGGTTGTGTCTCCGTGCTGCGTAGTGATGTTAGCTTCCAGAATTTGCACCCAAAATGCCCCAAATCTTAACTTATATTTTCCAATGCAGCCTCCAGCATTCTAGAGCGAGAAAGAGGCAGAACAAACCTTGCAAAAAAGTTGCAGAGATCAGCACTTATGTTTGTGTCCCCCAGAATATGCTTGGTAAATTGCCATACAATTTCTACTTCAAAAATAATGGACGTGTAGATTCTGCTGGTGAACCTCTCAGTTCTTACAGATTTCTAGAGATCATCAGGTAACACTTGCTCTGTGTGAATATGGCTTGATAGTAAACATTCTGCACTTTGTTCTTCCTTAACAGGTTGTTTCCTCGTCCTAATATTTTACTTTTTGTTATTTATTGGTGTTTAGAAGTCGTGAACATAATAAATATTTTTGATGCGTTTTGGGAATCATAATACGGTGCTTGTGTGCCAGTGGAATTATTGCAATACAGTAATTTTGTGATACTTTATAAGATGATACAGACAAATAACCCCTAAAAGGCAAAAAGCAGGGTTTTTATATTTGCTCACTGCATTGTGGATTCAGTGTGAGTTATTCCCTGTTGAGTTTTAATGCGTTAGTTTTATTAATTATCTCTCTGATTGGCTTTCGTCACTTTAATGTAATTTATTTGATCAGCAGCACCACAGACAGTCATTAATAGAGAATCTGGTAGAGAGTCCATTTAGAGTGACAGCATGTTTTTAATTAAAATTTTAACATTAGTCACAGTTGCATCAATAGTGTATTCTGTATATTATACCCTGAATTTGTCTTCAAAGTTCAGACTTTCATTTATAATTGCCCTATAAAGAGGCAGAAGGTGATGAGAAAAACAAAAACCCTGTGATAGAATATTTTGCGGAATCAATGTTTTACCCCTGCTTTGTGTACTTGTGGTACAAATACAACCTCCAGATGATAAAATTTTACAGTATTCTGATCAGTCAAAGCGCTTCTTTTAAAATAGTCTGGAACTTCTACTGATCAAACATGCAGGCAGCGTTTCTTCTGTCAGACCGTCTTACATCTCTGTCCATCTGTGTGAAATAGCTGAAGTAGCCGTGTAGTTATCATTCCTGAGGTCTCTGGTGAGTTTTGTCTCAGTCATCTGATCTTTAGGAGGGTTTGTACAGCCTCGATCACTGAGGTGGTCCCTCCCCTGGAGACTTCGATGTTGTCCCTTTTATGCCTGGTCCACATATTAGCATGTTATTGCTTGTTTGTCTTTTTGCGTCTTTTTATTCATGATTAGTGTACAGGGATTTGATTCGGATGGTCAAAGGAAGGATAAAAAGCAGTTAGTTTTTTAAAAGCATCAAAACAGACACTGAAGTCGGACACAAGTAGTGCTTAAAATCAAGTTCAAGAGGGAGGCTTTTACTGGAAAAAACATGATAGAAAGAAATTGTATAATAATTAAGACCTGAAATTTCAAAAACACACTGTAAGTGAGTCATCGCGGTGCTCCTTACTTACCCAGTCTCTTTACTTATTCCCTCTGTCTTTAGAAAGGTTCAGTCAGAGGTCTTCAGCCTCACCACGACTATTTTTAACGAGGCCTGAAAGTCAAGCGTTGGACACACACACACAAACACACACACACACACACACACACACACACACACACACACACACACACACACACACACACACACACACACACATGCGCAGACCCTTAAACAGGTGCCAACTCTTGTGCCGAAAAGTGTGGTGTGGTGTGTTGTGGTGGGGTGTGTGCAGGGGGAGTGACTGTGGGCTGGTGTTGGAGGAATGCGTGACCTTGCCGGCCTCTGCCGCTGTTTGGCTTTGATCGAACATTCCTCTCAAAGTTTCCGCCTTCTGCTGTCACCGAGCCACAGGGTCGGGATACAAGTTTGTGTGTATTTTTACGTGTTTTGTGTGGAAAAAAACAAGTAGGAGAGTATGTCTAAGGACGAAAAAGCGTATTTATCTTGTTAAACACAAAGATACACAAGTGTAGGGTGGAAATACGGAGACATAAAGACACAAAGTAGGAACAGTTAGTTATTTTTGGTAGCAATGTTAGAATACAGATAGATACTAAATACTAATTGTCTGCTGTTTATCCTCAGTTTAATCTCATGCGAAGTAGACAATAAAGTAACTTTTGCAATATTGTTTTTGACCCCAATCATGCACTAATTCATCGGTGGTCATAGAACCCAAACTTCCACTGCATGTTGTTGAGGCCTGAATAGCTGTCCACAAATACTACTACTACTACTACTACTGCTAATAATAATAATATGTCCACTTTAGAAACGGGTATGCAAATTATAACTAGAATATTTCCATGTGTTACGATGTTTCTGGGTTTGAATTAGAGCTGAATCAGTTGATTGGTCCTTGTTAAAAAGTAGAAAACTGACAGTAGTGCTGCATGATATCAGAAAGAAAACCCGACATTTAATTTTTCTGCGACATACGCTACCATTCAAAAGTTTAGAGTCACTTAGAAATGTACTTATTTTTGAAAGAAAAGTAGTTTTTTTCAATGAAGATAACATTAAATTAATTAGAAATGATTTTCAGCATTTATTTTGTTTTCCTACCTTACGTACATGTATATCAACATACTCCATGACTTGTGAAAGAAGTAAAAAAACATATGCTGTGTGTCCAAGAACCCTTTATAATTAATATTATGTTGTTGCCCGATGCGTCTGAGTACATTTTCCCGATGTTAATGCTTATAGTCAATATAATTCTGCTCTAACTAGCTGTAACTGTGATAATTAGTCATTTGCTCCAACAAAAACTCCCAAAACTGTCCTTAATTGTGAGGATTTTCTGATTTATCTTTTAAACTGCACATATTTGGGTTAAGAATTGTTGAAATTTATTATGACATCTTTTCTTCTGAATGTAAAATTAGTTGAGAAATCAGAAGGTTGGTCGATAATAAATAATCGTTAGTTGCAGCCTTGATTCGATATGTAAACAGTGCCTCTGGTTTTTAATGTGTCCTAAAGGTTTGTTTTGTTGAGATGGAAGCACTGAAGAGAGGCTGTGAAAGGTTTTCATGAGTTGTTCTCGAGTGAAAATTGTATTTCTGAAAATCACAGTCATAAGAAAGGTGTTTTCTTGCATTGATCTGTGGAGTGAATTTATTTATAATGAATAGGAAAATCTGCTGATGATGTCATTGGTAAGACAATGAGAAGAAAGATTTTTTTGGGGGGGGATGAAGAGAAGCAAGACAGCTTGATTTGTGTGGAGTAAAAGTGTGTCTGGGAGTGAGAAAAGCCTCATTTGTGAGAGTGGAAAGGAGAGTCTTGATGAGCTCAGCTCATCGTGGGTGTGTTTATAGAAGTTTTCAATGAGGTCAGGAAGTGTTGCGGTTGTGTAGAGAGAGAGAGAGTGTGTGTGTTGTGGGTTTTTGTGAAAAGCTTGTGGGTGTAGAGAAAGTTTTAAATAAGGAGACTGTGTGTTGTGGGGGGGTGAACGGAGAAAGAAAGGCTTGTTTGGGAGAAGAGAGCGAAGGGACATTAAGATGAAAAGGTTTTTAATGTTGGAACAGAGTGCGATTGTGCTGTGGGTTGAGATGAGGACAAAGTGTGTGCAAGGAGAAGGAAGGAATGGCATTTCAGAAAAGAGACTGACAAAACAGGAAAGAGTGTGACACAAGTTTTAAGTAAGTGTGTGTTATTGGGGCAAAGAGGGACGAAGCGATTGGCTGAGGAGTTGGAGGGAGTGTTCCAGAGCAGCGAGGAGTCTCGAGGACGTCTTGTGCAGGAGTGGACAGAGAGGCGAAGCTATGCAGAGTCTCGATTGGCTGCACCGAGAGAGCGTCTTGAGGAAGCAGAGGAGAGAAAACTGAGAGCAGAAGGAGGGGAGTGCTGGAAGGAAGAAAAGGGGTGAACGAGAGGACAAGTAGGGAAGAAGGTGTCAGGAGAGTCAGAGGGTAGAAGGCTGGAAAAAAGTCAGAGAAAACAGGAGGAAGGGAGGGAAAAAGTAGTGGACAAGAGGGTGAGGAGAGAAGGCAAGATCTGCTGTGTGGGTAAAAGCAAGGGAAGAAGCTGACGAGGGAACAAGAAACGAAGGAGGGGAGGGTGAGAAAAACAAAACCTTTAGTAAAGATTGACAAGGTTAATGAGAGGAAGAGGAAATTAAATAGTGAGATTCTGCAACCACAAACCCAAAGACTCACACATACCAAAATATCCCCATTGAGAGGGAGCTTAGTGACAGGAGCTGGTGTTTTCTCCTCCTCCTTCGCCTCCTCTTCATGCTCTTGTTGGCCTTAACCGGCGGCGAATCACTGGGGCGCCACTACATCGCCATGTTCGAGGCCACGCAGAACGTCACGCTGAAGCCTACGGAGACCTGGAGGGAAGCTCTGCTGGACACCCGCATCATGGACCTCTTCTTCACCGTAAGTAGCCATCCTTCAATTATTTTCGAAAATGTTATTTTAAATGTGGTGTTACTTAATTTGCACCTTGAAGTCTTTGGTTTTGCAGTTGCCAGCATCTGTTGTACACTTTTTCCTAGTATGAAATTGTCACAACAGCTTGCATCTTCCCTTGCATTCCACCTACAAATGAGTGTTACATTTCATTTTAAACAGCGTTCACACAAAGTCATATTACGTTAGCTTAACGAGCCTAGCAGAAACCTTTTTTCTTGCTATTCTGCATCTGTATATCCTGGTTTTAAGCCATTTTTGTCTCACATTTCCATCCTAGTCTTCTTGTGTCCTTTCACCTTTGAGTTTTTTCCTGACCTCCTACATGCTAATTTAATTATTACATTTATTGAATTGTAAGCAGCCTTGCAAAAGCTAATGTTAAATTCATTTGATGAAGCTTGTAGATGTCTTGCCCTCTGATAATGTGCTTCTGTTTTCTTTGCCTCCACATCTTTGTTTTTCTCCCAATTTATGCCATTTTTGTCTCACACAATTCCATCCTAGTCTTTTGTATCCTTTCACCTTTGAGTTTAAAAAAAAAAAAAAAGTGCTAGTTTAATTGCTCCACCAAGGAACGCAGGCACAGCAGGTTATGTGACGATCAGCGTACATTTGTCCGTTTGTCTGTTCGCAACATTACTCAAAAATGGACTTGGATGAAATTTTCAGGGCAGGTCAGAAATGACCAAGAGATTAGATTTTGGCAGTGATATGGCTTATAGTCTGGATCCATGGATTTGTTAAAAATTTCTGTGCCACTGTGAGACAGCGGCACGACATCCCTGTAACTATGGCAACAAGTGAATGCTGTGTCAGCTGCCTGCTGTGATCACATGATTGTGATCCTACTACAAATCGACCGCTGCAGACTTATCAGGACTTATCGATCAGAAGTGACAGAAGGAACAATTGATTAAATTGTGGAGATGTTTCTGAATCCCATCACTTCTCGCCGCCCGCTACATATTTGGTCACACGATTTGGTATCTGTATGTAACATACACATGCTTAACACACACCTGTGTTCACATATATATATTAAATGGCCACATTTTATGTTGCCATGATTTTTGCCACAAATGTTTTTTTAAGATTCAGCTGCTGGAAACGACTGAGCAGCCCTGGCGGAGTACTGCGCTTTCTGAGTGTTTTTCATGCTATTGTATTTATTTATTTCAAGCAGCATCTCAAAAATGTATATTAATTAGCCTGATGCAACTTGTGGATGCCTTGTCTTCTGATAATGTGCTTCTGTTTTCTTTGCATCTTCATCTTTCTGTCATTAATCTTCCAAATTTAGCCATTTTTGTCTCACACTTTTCTATCTAATTTTCTTGTCTTGTCTTTTTTTTACCTCTCTTCTTTTTGTATTGCTTTCCTGATGTCTGCATGGTGGTTTAATTGTTATTTTCATTTCATTTTTAAACTACATTACAAAAAGTAATATTGATTTCGTTTGATGCAACGTGCAGATGTCTTGCTTCCTAATAATATGCTTCTGTTTTCTTTGTGTCAACATCTGTTTTTTTCCCAATTTAAGCCATTTTCGTCTGACACACTTCCATCCTAGTTTTCTTGTGTCTTCCTTTCACCTTTCTTTATCTTGAGTTTTATTTTCTGACTTCTACGTGGTGGTTTATTTATTGCAAACAAACTGAGACAGCTTGCTTTTTCACATTGGGCAGAGAACTCCGATTTGACCCCTAGTTTTTGGCACATCTTAAATTTGCACCAGTTTTCATGAGTTTCTCTGATGCACCATCGGGTAGATTTATGGGAGCTTTGCAGTGGGGTCATGTTATTGTGTTACTGTCCAGAGGACCGCCCAGTGAAGTAAATGTGTATTTTTGTGCAGTGACTTGTGTGTTTAAAGAGGCGGCCCACGTTGGCTAAAGCACACCAGTGTGGAAGAGACAAGTGGAACAAACCGGTCAGCTCTTCTTCCGTTCAGCGTCCGTCCAAACCCGCTGGCTGCCCGATGCCAAATACTGCTCCACAGCTCGCCCTTTCAGCTGCCTACTGCCACATAGTGCTCCCACTTTTTAGCCTGTTCCTGTCTTCTACTGTTGTGGATCACGTTTAAAAACTTCACTTTTTCTTCATTTTCATTCATCCAAAAGCTTGTATTTGTCTTCTGCAGCATATTGCTTTGCTTGTATTCTCATTTTACAAACCGCATCCACATAGCAAAATACAGATCTACTCGTGTTGCCCTTTGTGCCCTGACACACCACCAGTCAAACAACACTGGGCATTGTTGGCACTAATCATCCTTAATCAAACCAATTCAGTGTGCTAAAAGAGGCTGTTCAGCTCAGTGAATCAGTGTTTTGTGCTTTTTTGTTTCTGTTCTGATTCTCATGGAACAGAATGAAAACTTTACTCTCAGTTTACTCACTGAGTGCTTCATTAGGAAGTCAAGTCAAGTGGCTGCAGTTCAGTTCATCAGATGCTTCGGTTAATGTTCACATCATGCATGTCAATAAGGGATTAAAATGTCATCCCAGCGACTTTGATTGTTGTTGGAGTGTTTTTAAAAAAGCTGATTGTCACAGAAACAGTTTATTCAGAAAAAGAAAAACATCCAGCGAGTCGAAGTTCTGGGAACGAAGCATCTTGTTGAGTATATTTCTGCAGATTAAAGGCTCAGAATTTGGTGCCAACATCATGAATCTGTGGACTCAACCTGCTTTTTTCAACAGTCCAGGCTGTTGCTTGTAGTGAAATCTTTGAGATTTAAAATAAGAGCAAAAATAGACATACCGTAATTAGTTCACTGTAAAGAGTGATGGTAAAAAGGCATGCAAGTTTTAAACTACATGAAGATATAGAGTACAATATAAAGCAAAATAGAAATAAAAAAAACTTACTTTTCATATACATTGAAGATGTGCATAGTGACAGCGTGCACCATACAGTGGTGCAAAGGACAGTTTGTACACAATTAAAAGACATTTATATAGATGTGAATGTAACCCACACAGTAAACCAGCAACTCATAGAACGCATGTTACTGTCCCTTTAAGATGCTAGACGCAGCACCTAGGCAACCGCAGAGACCTGAGGGAGAGAGCAGAGATCATGAACTTTGATTGCTATTTATTGAATCAACTATAGCCAGAAAAATGAAATGAATTTAGCCGCGCTTTTGCTATTTTGCTAGTTCGGTGGTATGTAGCCTATGCTAGCAACACTTACGCCGAAGGAGTTGGGGTTGACGGCGAAATAGCCGTCTCGTTACATCCACAATATTATCCGTGTCTCTTGCTGCCAGTTCCTGTCGAGCACAGGTAGTTGTACTGAAAAGTCTGTCAAAAAGGGAAACGTTGTCCAGCCGGGAGGCCATGGCCGCGACAGACAAAAAAAGTCGGCAAAAAAGGCGTCAAAATCACGCATTTCACCGCTTTCCGCCTGAAAGTGGGAGGACTAATAGCACGGCATTACAGATATCTGCAACGCCATTTCGTCTAGTCAAAACTGTGATTCAAGATATCTTTAATTACATTTCGCCTAGGCAGAATTGTAATTCCAGATATCTCCAGTTTTAGATATCTCTATCAAAATTCATTAAAGATATCTGTAATGTAATTTTAGATATCTACAATCAAGTTTTGCCTATCCGTAATTCCCATTTGAGATATCTACAACATCATTTTGATGAGGCGTTACTTTAAGATATGTACAACGAATTCTGCCTAGCCAAAACTGAGTTATGGATATCCACAAAGGAACATGTAGATATCTGTAATTGAGGAGAGGTTGGAGATATCTCGAACTGGAATTTTGACTATCCGTAATTCAGTTGTAGATGTCTGCAACTGAATTACGGGTATCCGTAATTCAGTTGCAGATATCCTTAACTCATGTTGTGGATATCTGCAACTGAATTATGGTTAGGCGCAATGAAGTAACCCATACACATGAATGGCAAAAGTGACGTCATTTCTCCTAGGCAGAATGTATTTGTGGATATCTGAAATGATAATTACGGATAGGAGAAATAGAGTTGTTGATATCTCTAACATTCTTTTCGACTAGGAAGAACTGAATTACAGATATCTGTAGCAAATATCCAGTCTGGGCATTAAATGTTAAAATGGCTTGCCATAGCCCTAATCACCGCGTAATCTTTTAAACTGACAGCGTAATGGCCCGGTACGACAGCGCAACGGCCTGTTACGTTGAAATGCGCTGGCGAGAACCCTGACATCTCATAATGTAACTTTTGTGTGGATTATATGAGGTCCAGCTTTGGTGAGAACTTTTCTTTTGAGCTAAAATAATACTGACTTTTTTTTATTTTGATGCTATTCAATAACATTGAAATTTTGAACCAGATATGCATTTTTTGAGGTGGTATGGTTGTATTTTGCTGGGAAGCACATTTGTGTTTCCTTAGTTTCTGCTGTTTGTCTGGAAAAAACCCAGCTGGTTCTGTTTCCTTGTGGAAGAATCTTTCCTTTCTGGTTTTCATTGGATACATTTGTTTGACATTGTGGTTGTTATTTGCTTTATGTGTTTTCATCTGTTTAACAGTTATAATAACCAAATTGCAGTAAAAACAAACATATTCAGCCCCAGGTTTGACTGTTTCTCTGTGCAGTTTTCAGTTTTGTAATACTGTAATGTGTCTGGAAACTGACATCGCTGTTTGTACTGTTAAGTGGTAAAATAGTAATTTTGTTTTTTGTTGTACAATCTGCTTAATTGCGGTGCTTGATAATCACCAGTCTCCGACGATCTAAATTTAAGTCTTGTAGCTGAAAGTTGTCGCTCTGATTGTCACAACTATGTTCACAAAGCAATTACAGATAGCTCTAATTGGGTCTGAGCAGGGAATATAATCAGAGATTTGTTGTACAAATTACAGCGAAGGCCCAATCAAGGGTTTGATTGGGCCGTCGCAGCAGTCGGGGCTTGAATAAAATGTTTGTCATTTTTTGGTTGGTTCTCTTTGCTGCTGGAATCTGCAGGATGTGTTTTGTGCTGGTCTCAGTTTTCAGGCCTCTGGTATCATCTCTCGCTGTGGTATTTCTAGTAGCTCAACTGTTTGTTATTGTAAGGCTGCTGTGGCACCATCAGCTGCCAATATGTGTGTGTTTGTGTGCGTGTGTGTGTTTGTGTTGCAGCATCATCCTTTTTACTTTGTGTGTATTGTCATATCTGTCTACGCGGGGCTGTGCCACTTTGACTTGTATGTTGGATGTTTTGTGTGTCCCCTGTGCATGGATCTATGTAAGAAGTGTGTGTTTATTCACTTTAATGGGGTCCTTTGCTGTCTCAGCTGCTGTGCCTCCTCAGCTGTGTGTGTTTGTGTGGAGGGGGTTTGTTCGTCGACACGCGCCATCAGGGTCACAGTCCACAGCAGACCAGTGGCAGGATTAGAGCCCGGCCCCAGGATTAGGGGCCCCTGTTAACAACCACAGCAACCCAACCATAATACACAAACGTCACCCTGTTGAGCGGCTCTAGGGAGCCTCCGTCTTTCTGTGGTGTCTGTCAGCCTCCCATTAAATGGCTCCAGTGATCATGAGCAAACGGGAGGCTGTTTCTGCAGTGCAGACATGAGGTTTGGTGCGTGATCAGAGATGTCGCGTATATCCTTGCCTTACTTTACTCCAACTCTCTGAATCCCTGAGCGGTTCTGATTTTCTTATTTGATCCCGTCAAATTTTTAATCACTGTGAGCACATTTTTCACTACAATGCAAATTCCGACACCTCTATGGAAACAGCAAAACTTGGCTACAGAGAAGTCAAAAATGTCTTTTATGCACTATGACACAGTTATAATTCCATTAATTACAGACTGACTGACATGTTATTAATACAGATCGCTATAACTGAATGTGTAAAGTAGAAATAGCAGCTATTTATCTCTTCTGTTTATATGGGATCGACTGAGATTGATCAGTGTGTCTCCTGCAGTTACTTCTGCTGTTCTCTTAATATTTCACTGTTCTATCATTTTTATTGTCCACTGAGGTCTAGATGTTAAAGTTTAATTAATTATTGTTTTCCAGACTGTTTCGGGTTAATCTGTAGCTGTCTTCCAATTTAGTGGCTAGCCATTAGCATAGCATTAGCCTCTGTGAGATGAACTATTTTCCTGGTTTGTGTTCCTTGTTTAGTTTTTGCAGTCACTACTTGCGAGACATTTCTCAGACCTTATAGTGACGACAGACAGAGAGAGGCGACGGCAGCGTTAGACCTGAAGTAGAGCATTTAATCTGTCAATAGTCGGTCAACAAAGATGCAGATACCGATAATCAGAAAAATGCCAAATATTGTCCACAGTATTCATCCAGGCTGCTAATCTGTCTATCCCTACCATAAATCATGAAAGCCAACGAACAAAAAGATGAGTTTTTCCAATGATTTTCTGTACAGGTGCTATCAGCACTGGAAAAACATGTGACTCCGCATACTGTAGACATTTCACTACTTATATTTTATTTTCAGACTTTTCTCCTATCTGCTAAACACTGCCTGCAGTTCAACTGAAAAACAACCCGAAAATCACAGGATTAGTTCAAGGACTGTCCGAGAGTGGAAAACCTGACAATTCGTTCTCTTTTACAGTTACTGGCTCTCATAAATGATATAATTCTCAATTTATTTTTGAGTATCGTGTCCCTTTCAAACATGCATATGCGTTTTGGAGTTCAGAGGTTTAATTCACGTTTATTACTTCTTTGTCCCACCTTTGCTCATTATCAGTAATAAATTAAAAACTAAAGTCTAGAAAAGCAGTGGCATCATTAAAAGGAAGCCGAGCGCAAGTTGTCAGAAGATTACATGGGTTTTATGTAAACCTGTAAAATTAATATCCCTGCTGTCTGTTATAAACATCCATTAGACTTTACAGACTGACTTCCTGGCTAAACTGTGACCTGCCTGCAATGAGGGAAATCCTTTACTAGACAGAAGGAGAATAGATGGCGACGGGAGTGACTTTCCCGTCCGAATACAAATCAGGGATGTTCCCTTATATCAGCAATTACAGAGGCGAGAACAATGGGCCATTTTCCACTGCGGGCTGCTTTAGGGCGGCTCTAATCCTTGTGCACGTTCCAGCTACAAGAAGCACCCAGTAAAACCTCTTTAAGGGCTGTTTCCTTGGAGAGTAAAGTAGTTTCTCCATTGTAACTACTTCTGACAAGCCCTAAAACTTCTGTTTTGGTCTGAACTAGGCCTATCACTCACAACTATTTCTCTGTCGACCATTATGACAATTCATAGATTAATCTTGACAAGTGATTTTTTTCCTAGAAAATGCAAAATGAGCACTTAAATTAAGGTAACTTGATTTTGACAAACTGTATGAAATTGTGTAATGCAACTCGGTACAAAATTTAAACAAAAGTTTACACATTAAAGTGGAGAACTGGAAATCCCTACATAATATAAATAAACAAAAAAGTAAGCTTTTTATTTAAGTCAGTTATGCAACTCCAAGTTTCTATTAAACACTTTAACAAAGTGGAAAAAATTAAGGCTGTTTATTGAACGGTGGATATTTTACAACCACAGAGCAGTAATGGTTCTGCCTTTTTCAGTAGATTTGAATTCTGTTAAGTAGGGCTGCACGGTTATGGCCAAAATGATAATCACAATTATTTTAATCAACATTGTAATCACGATTATTAATCACCATTGTTCATCATGTTAGGGGAAATATCTGTATTTTTATTGCACTACTTTTAAGCAAACAATATATGAAGCGTTTTCAGTACAAAGAACTCGATAGTTGTGATTTCCCTCTCTATTTTCCCCCGACATTTTTCATACAGTGTAGATAACGCCATTTTGAAGAAATAATTGCGCGAGGGAATCACATATTTAATGTCCAGTGTTCTGACCATTTTTCTGAAGCCCTCGTTGCTCGCTGTATTTGTTGGACACGTCTTTGGCCAAATAAAACGATATTGCGTCCGTTATCTCTGTGCGTCTTTGGGAGGTAGCTGGATACGTTGTTGCCCGATGTAGGTTCGCTGTAATGGTTGTCTGGGTTGCCGCTGGACACGAACGGGGATTTTGTAAATCAACATTAGCTTTAGCCTTAGTGCATTCCTCGTATTTGTGTTTGTGATGTTTTTTCAGATGGTTAAACAGATTAATTGTGTTACTGTGTGGGGCAGACACAACTCTGCTACACTCTTTACATATGACTTATTCTTGTTTAACGTCACTTGCCCTGAATCCGAAACAAGTCCAGACGATGGATGTTGATCCGTTTCGAGGCACCAGCTCCTCACCATGATGCTCCTCGTCTCCAAATGCTGCTGTACTTTCTTCTCTTGACATGACTTGCTCTCATCAGCCCAGTCCACTGAGTGATTTGAGGCTGCCACTACAGGGTGCGCTCGCTTGTTATTTAGGCAGCTTAATGAAGCCTTAACCCTGTGTTCGCCTCCTGGTGGTTGGCTGACTACTGGTTGACAAGGCACTTGATAAGATATGCACCAGAGCCCGCATTTTAAATGTGAATATCGCCAACGATCAGGTTAATTTAATTGTGGCAGCCAAAATCGTGATCGCGATCAAAATTCGATTATTTGTGCAGCCCTACTATTAAGATTAAAGTCATCCTTTAAATCATGTTTATGGTAAAGCTTTCTTTAGTTTGTAGGCTAACAAAAATGCAAATTTGCCCATTAGTGGAAGGTTTTTTTTTGTCACGCTGCAAGTTTATGGACATTAATCACAATGAATCTACAAGCTAATGAGATAATGCTGTAGGCAGATTATTATTGATCAAACCAACTCAGGCCTGAGGCTTCTGACCGACAGAATAAGCACGTATGTGGGAAATCAGCTCAGTAATTATGCAGTGTGTTGCAGCCATTTTGTCACTGAAGAGATACTCGGTCCACCAAAGTGTCATTCTGGCTCCCAGGGTTTTTTGTAGCAAAGCACTTATCTCTTTTCCCACTTCGGCTGGTGACGGTTATGACTCTCAGATTCAGGGAAGGAATGATGGATGGAGAGATGAGGGAAGGAACAAGGGATGGGAAGAAGTTATGAGAAAACGATGAAACAGAAGAGAAAGCAAGAGGAAATGAGGTTCTAGGAAGGGAAGGAGGTATAAAATCTTACAGGGGAGATGAAGAAACAAGATGGGACAGACAAATACAATTTAGAGGGAGGGAGTGAATTGTGGCCGCAATTTTCAAGAGAGTGGAAGAGGTTTGGGGACAAATGGGCTGTTGGAGATTGAAAAGGAAGAAGACCCCATTGATTGCTCCAAAATAAACCCACTCCACTTTTGTCGATTTAACACCTCGTGATCACAGCCACTCCAACCAAAAACAGCAAAGAAGAAGAAAAGGAGAGTGCACAAAGAGCACACACAAACTGAAGCATCTATAATTTTGGCCTCAGCAGCATGTTTTTGTCTGTTTGTGTTTGTCTGGGCTTTTAATTTCAGTTTGGCTCTGAACGATTAGAGAGCGGCATCAAATTGTGATTGAGTGTGTACCCACATGCAAACACAAATACAGTATGGCCAGATGCATCTGGTTTATTTCATTGCATCAACTGGACTCACACACTACAGAAACAGTTAAAGCACACGTGCACACACTGCTACACACTGTACATAAGTTAAACACTCATCCCTGAATATAAACCTTTTTACCTTTGATGCAGACATATGGCTTATTGGCTCTCGCAGATCTTCAGTCTTACGTAAACAGGCACTAAACGCAAACACACACGTGTTTGTAGTTGTGCTTATAGATACTTCCAAGGGCCTTGTTTGACATTTGAGCTGTTGTTCAACCCAGTATGATTTGACGACTCTTCTGATGAACGACTAACTGTTTAAGTCCAGAGTTTTGTGTTTGTGACTGCTTTTTCTCTGAGTTTTATTTTATAGTTGATTGAATATATTTGTGTTTTGGACTACTGATTAGCAAAGCTTCTTTTCCTTCAGCTAACAAAAAAATCATTTTTATTGTCAGTTCATTCTCTTGATTATTTCCTTAATTTGTTGATTTTGTTTTCTATGAAATGTCAGAAAATAATGAAAAATGTTCATCATGTTTGCCGAAGCCACAGATAACATCCTCAGATGTCCACATCCCAAAAACATTCAGTTTGTCACAGAGGAGAAAAGAAACCTGAAATAATAAAATTTATGAAGCTGGAATTGGATAATTTCAGCTTTTTATTACTCAAATCATATAAGCAAGTCTCAGAATAGTTAGATTCATTTAATTGTTGACAGCTATTTGACTATTTGTGACATTTCGAATAGTGCTGAGAATTTTGAACAATTTTTTGATTAGATGTCAAACTAGTTGATTAGTTAGCACCAAAATAAACATATTCCCTAATCTTAACTCTCACAAATGTGTGCATTGAGCTGCATATTAACTAGATGCTGGTGTTGCACCAGCAATTTTCTGAAACATTTAGAGACAGCTAAAAAGTGAGGCCAACTTAAAACAAACTGATGAAAGACTAACTGCCTATTTTCTGCTCCACTGTAAACCTCCTGTTCCTTGTAATTGTGTTCTCGATCATCATGCATGAATTGTTAACACAGCAATTAGAGATGCTGATTTTAAATTGTTTTCCTAACTGATAGTTGTCCACGTGAACAGCCAATAATCAGCTGATTATTGAAATGAATGAAATAGAATGTATGTTTTTTTGTATGCAGATAAGGTAAACACCCAGCTGAATTCTGAATTAAAAATATAAAAAATAATGACCTTTATTTAAAGTTGCTATTCAACAATTTTCTTGGCAAAATGTACAGCATCAAGCACAGCAAATGAGCTGCTTCCACAATAAATAACCTGTAACTTTATAGACCTCTTCACAGTAGTTGGTATGAAAATAGTCCTCATACCTGATCTTCATGATGGAGCAACCTGTTCACTGTAATTACCTCCGCCAAGGAGGTTGTGTGACACCCGACGTTTGTATGTGTGTGTCTGTCTGTCTGTTAGCAAGATAACTCAAAACGCCTGGGCAGATTCACATGAAATTTTGAGGGGATGTAGACTATGGTAAGAGGAAGAACTGATTTAATTTTGGTGGCAATCCGGAAAGGATCCTGGATTCTGGATCACTTTGAATTTTTTATTTTTTAGTATGTTTTAGTATGTGGTCCAAAATAGGACAAAAACATCATAGGTTAGTATGTCGTCCAACAAATTGGAACAAGGTGTCCAGATAGCACAACTGGTTAAGAAGGTGATTCGTAAACAGAACTGTGTCAGAGAGACAGGTTTGATTCCAGCTCATGATCCTTTACTGCATGGGTTTCCTGTTTTCCTCTCTCTCCTTGGCGGAGGTCTGCACTCTCTGAGTGCTTTTCTAGTTACCATTGTTCTAGTTGATTCAAGCAGCTACTCGGCTTAAAAAAGTTAGCAACCTTAGCCTATGTTAGTGTTTAAAAATTCTAGTTTAACTTTGACTGTGTAGCTAGCCCATCAGGAAAGCTTCCTTTTCTCAGCTTATAGTTTCAGAATTCATTGACATGACTGCCATTTTTAGCAGTTAGGCAACAGGGAGGTGCGCTTGTTTGTCAGCAAACACACATGTAACTGGTGTTGAAATCGGGTACTACAGTAAATCAGCAATACATTTTCTGGCACGCATGTCCCTCGTCAACAATAAATGATTCACATTACTAACTGGCATGATTAGTCTCATGTTTATGAATGATACCAGGCAATTCTGCTCCCTCATACTGTGAAGTGAATAAAAGAGGAATGCAAATAAAGCATGTACCATGCAAGGATGTGTTGATCACAGTCTGTGCATCTGTTCTGGTATCAGTGGATTAAATGTGTCATTGGACTAGGGCTGGGCGATAAATTGAATTAATTTGATTAATTCACCTTTTTAAAACCTGACGATTTGAAAATTTGCCAAATTGTAAAATCGAGGCGAGCTTAAATATATAACAGTACAGATTCTTCTTCTGCCTTTCACGACTTGTGTACTGGCGTTTGCTTCCGCCTCTCATCTCCTTCCGCCAAAACACTCACACTCCCGTAACAACAACCTCACTGGCTACGTTTACATGAAGTTTTTTATTTCAGAATTATTAATTTGAAATTAACTCATTCGGAATTAAAGTTTTGTGCTTCACGTTTACATGGAAATATTAATTCCGAATTAAGGTTTAGATGGACCACAAGTTTATTTCCCTTCCTTAATTCCGCTGTAACGCTTGGGTGTTAGAAAGGATTCTGATTGGACAGGGAATGGACATGACGTAACTCTTTATCGGAAGAAAACGAACTCCATTTGCCGTGGCATTTCTTTTCCCCAACAACATGGAGGAACAGCTAATAAGCACGCTTTTCGTTTTGCTTTTTATTGTTGTTTTGAAACAGCAACTCGACAATGGCGTACTACTACTGTTGCGCCACTTGAATGTGATCGCGCCAGTAAGGTCGCAGAACGTGTACATCGCTACATGAGGAGCCAAGCATGCGCAGAATGACTGAAATTAACTAGAGTGAAATTAACTGTATACATGAATAGAATGTACACAGGAATTAGTTCATTTGGAATTAACATGGGAATAAACCAGGTAGTTTATTTAGAATTAAGTTTATTCGGAATTAACTTTTTAATTCGGAATTAAGTGTGTACAAGGAAATTTTAAAGCGGAATTAACTTTAATTCCGAATTAAAGAGGAATTAAAGGTCTCATGTAAACATGACCATTCAGTCCTTAACCCAAACAGCCAAGTCTGAACCCTCAAAATATCCTGTGAAGAAGTTAACACTTCCTCACTGTCAAGGTCTAACACTTGATTATTTGGGAGTGGTTGATGAACACAACATTATGTGCTGTGAGATAATTTGCTAGACGGATTTATCAGCATATTGTGGGTACCTTTTTTGTGTCAGTGTGATAAAGTGTTCGCTGCATCCTGATTTTCGCTGAACTGTTTAAAAGATGTGCGATATTATGATATATATTTACAAAACTACATTCATGGGGATAGAAACCTCAGCCCCGTGGTCCTCATAAAGATAGAAGTACATGAGCATGCACACTAAAGCATTACGTGTTTGCCCAGTAAACACAATCAGTGTGGAGTGCAGCGACTGATGAGGCTGCAGCAGGGGCCTGCAGGCAGACAGTAACCCAATCTGAGAGAGAGAGAGAGCGATGGCGGTGGAAAAGGGCGAGCGAAAGACAATAAGTTGGAAGCATCAGTGTTGATTCGAAAAAACAGAAAGATGAGCCTCCGAGCCCCCGAGGTAACAGACACCAGGCTTTGTCTCCTTCTATAAATATCATTGCTCATTCTCGCCGCCTTTCTCTTTCTCCCTTTTCTCTCTCCGTCCTCACGCTTCACTTCTGCATCCTCGTTCTTTTACCTCATTGTCTGCTTGCCGTTCTCCTTCATTTTCTCTTTGCTGGTTCTCTCCTTTATTAGCTATCTACCTTTTCATCTCACCCCAGTTATGTTATTTTTCAGTGATAGCGCAGGTTGTTGAGTTGAATCAGGCTTTTAAATTACAAGCCTCCTCTTTAATACAATTAAATATAGAGATCATCATTTGTAAACATTGAAGTTTCATTGAATGAAACTAAAAACCTATAATCGGCTTGACATTGCTAAGAAGACAACACTACAGCTTTCATTTGATTCATCATCATGCAAATCAAAACGAATCAAGCACATAACAGATCAAATATTAATTCTGGAAATACCAGGAATAATTTTCTCTGGAATCATGTTTTTTACGGGCTAAATACTCAATTTTCAAATCTGACAAGCAGTAAGTTGATAGGCTTAAATTATTTATCTGATAGGCATAAAATTTAAATTGGAAATGGCAATGACAAGTGATGTGAGTCAGATCGCTTCACCAGAGAAGAGCCTACACTCTGTTGGTCTCACTGAACTGCAGAAACATTGTCTGCTTACAATTACAGAGCGGTATTCCAGAGTGGCGTTTGCTAATCTAACAAACAATCTTTGGCCGAGTACAGTTACCACTTTCCAGAGAGTTCATTTACACAATCAAAGTTAAGTTAAAGCTATAGCTAATATAATTTCCAGCTGTTTAACTGACGAATATGGGCTGAAAAAAATTAGAAGCCTCCTTCTTATATGTCTGATGTGTTGCTTATTGCCAACAAAGACTGTGAGGAGTGAGGAGAGATAAAAGATTCAATAAGAGATTCTTTTAACCTTGGAGCTCACTGATTCTGCATATTTTGCCAGCCAGAAAATAAGGACATGGCTACTGGAACTCCAACCAAGTATTAAGCACTGAAATAAGAAACGATATTAAAATAAACTGTCAAGTACAGAAGGATGTGGTTATGTGGTGAATTTGAACTGTGGTTCGTCATAAATACAAGTTGCTATTATTTAATTTACTCTTGTATATACAAGGGGTGTGTCAAGGGTGCCGATGAAAATCAAAATTGCTCTTGATTTAAATTTGTCGAAGTAGTGCTTCTGGAGCACTCGTGAAGCTCTCTTGTAGTCGCATTATGTAAAACATTATCTGCAATGGTCACTGAATCCCCCAAAGTGTGTACTTTCAATTTGAATTTCATTTTTTAGAAACAAAAGAAGTCACAGGGAGACAAATCTAGCAATGAGAATGGAGATTGTGTTGTAGCCAAAAATTCTGTGTAATAAGTGAACTATGACTGGCTTGTCAGTGCATTGGAGATTCTGTATGACATTGTGCCACAGCTCAGGTTATTTGAGCTAAATATTCTTCCTCAGACATCTCAGGACGTGAGTCGAACTCTGCCTTGAAAATTTGACCCTGAAAGGTTGAGCTACGGAGCAGAAAGATATGAATGCTGGAGAAAACACTGAGCACGTTCCTGGTGCATCTTGTCCGATCTTGGAAACTTCTGGTTCTTTTGCTCTAAAAACTGTTGTTTCTCCTCTTAATGGTAGCTGCAGACCCTTCTGTCATCTCCAGTGATGATTTGTGACGTGAATGATGGATCTCCAACTGTTGACTGAATATGATGTTTGCGTGCACATCTTCCAGTGGTCACAAAAACATGTGGAACACCATGTTTTCTGTTAATGATGCCATGCCTGACGTGTTGCATTTGCATGACCATTAGCATTTTGTGCACCTGTAGCAAAACAGTCCTGAAACTTTTTGATCACCCATCGTGTACATGTGGACAAAAAAGCAAGAAAACCTGCTAGTTTAACACTGTACAATTCACCAGCAATACACACTGCTAAGTCTATAATTCTATAATGGTTGCATTGTTCAAGCACCACCTCTAATCTAGAGGCTGACTGATATGGGGTGGTTTTTAGCTTTTTCCTCCTTAGATGCCGATTAATAATAGTAGAGGAAAACGATAACCCATATTTAGAGCCTATGTCTGCATATATTTGCATTGAGAAGAATAATATTGGTATCAAAATTTTGAATACTTCCAAACAAAACATCATCACAATGTGTCTATTTAGTTTCTTTATTTTTTTGTGACATGGCTGCATCAGAGCAAAAAAAAAAAAACTGTTTAGAAAAGTCATATTTCTTAACCAATTCTTGATCAATGAATTCATTAACAAAGACATTATGACGCACATCATTGCAAAAAAGCTGCATATCCAATCTGATAATGCAATAATTGGCCGGACTAATAATTGCTGAACCCTAATCCAAGCTGTTTCATGAAAAACTGAACATTTATCTATTGTAGGACTGTAATGTTGGACTAGTTTAAAATGGCAGGTGTACCTAATAAACTGGCATCTGAGTGTATTTTTTGATTCCTCAAAGTAAAGAAAAGTTATTTCAGTGCTAGAATCGGTTTCCTCTTTATCAATCTTTATTGGTATGAGGTCCAGTCCAAGTATTGAATTAGCAGCTATGACGATGCCATAAAGACCAGCAGCTAATGCTTTGCTGATACCAAATCCATTGATTAATCAGTGCGCACAATCTGCCGTCATCTGACCTGCATGCCCAAAATGTTTTGTATTGTTGTATCTTGTTCTCCCTCCTTCCATCCATCCCACTCCCCACATACTGACACAGACACACACTCATTGCGTATCTCCAACTATAGTCAGACTCAAGGCGACTGACATTACTGGCATCGCATGGCTCATTCGCTGGTGCAGCTGCTTTTTTCAGAGCTCGCGCTGTTCAGTCCTTTGGCCTTGCGCTGCCTCTCCCACCCCTCCCTCGCTCTTTTCTTCCTTCCTCGCTCACTCACCAGTTGCCCCTCTCGCCTCCTCCTCCTCCCCCCGTCCTCTCGCCGAGCTCTTCCAGAGGATGACTTCACGCTCTGGAAGAGGGCAGCAAGCAGCGGAGAAGACTGTGGCGGCTAGGCTACGTTAGCATCTGAGGTCTCTTACCAGCAGTGTGGGCTGACGACCAACCAGCTGTAGAGCAGAGAGAAGAAGAGAGGGGAGGAGGCAGTGAGAAAGAATTCACAAGAGGAGGAGGAAGAAGAAGCGACAAGGAGAGGGAGGTTGAAAGTTTGATTGCTTCAGCGATGGGGCCATGCGTTGGAGCCGGCAAAGAAGCACTCACTCTGGATTTAAGAGGATGACAGTTCAAGAAGAAGAACAAGGAAAAGAGCTCAGACTGGCCACAAAGCATTTGAGCTCCAGACGTCCGCACATTGCCGTCAGTGGAAACACATGTTGCTGGGAGGCTGTGATGACTCGCGGTGCTTTTACTGCTGCTACCTCTCTGTTTGTGTGCACAGTTGAAACCGACAATGATTATTCTCGTCTTGGAGTGTGACAACTCAGCAAGGATCAGCCCCGACATCACACAGCTGAACGGCAGCTCAGGACGGAGATGAGACTGAGTCGAGCAGCTCTTTCCCATCAGGAGTTGGATCGTTCCCACTCAGGGTTTGATTGAGGCTGTCTGGGGGCTCAGACGAGCTCAGCGAGTTTGTTTTAAGACCGGGGTCACAGTGTCTGAAGACCAATCAAAACTAATTTCACCATTTCCCCTGACACTTCACTTTGCTGGGTTGTGGGTTACACCAGTGAGTATTAATCCTGTGAGATATCAGGTGAAGCCATTTTTAGTTTTTTTGTTTTTTCGAAGTGGTGACAGCAGGATGAGGCAGGTTCACCTTTTCATTCTTGACCTAAGACTTTTCTATTTCTAGGTGCTATTCTTTACAATGCAGTTTAAGTGTCATTGACAAAAAGTATAAAGATATCACCAGAGCGACGGGGAAAACTCAGCATTTGTAGATGAAATTACCTTTGCATGCTGTATTTAGGGAATGTCATCTGGATGAGTGTCTCTCCTTTGGGAAACAGAAAATAAAGGAGATAAATTATATCTGCAGAAATCTAAAAATCATTTAAATACACTTTTTCTTTTTGTAACTGCAAATGAGAAGTGATCCAGAAACTATTAAATCCTTTTTGTAGACATTTTGTCATTAAACATTTACAGACCAATAGCAACTAGCTACTGCAGCGAGAAAGCTCATTGATTCATAAGAAGAAAATGTCAGTTTTAGCAAAAACAATTTTGTTACTTGGTTAATTCGCCTGTTTTCTGGAACTTATTCAGGTCCAATTCCTGTAAGCAAATTTCTCATATTATTTGCGGTTACTGTTCTACTCAATTGGAAAGGAAATGATCAGCAGAAGCACTAAATTGTATTTAAATGCATGTTGTATGGTGTTAAAAAGTCATAAAAGTTATTCAAACAACACAGAATTACTTTGATCTCCAGTTGTTGTTGGAAAAAATTAAACAATTGATCGTTTGTTTTAACTGGTGTAGGGCTAAGTATGATCTCCTATGAGTTAAATGATAAAGAATCATTTTCATGAGCTATATAGTTTTTAATTTTACGTAGGAGAACTATTTTGACTTAATTTATGTTAATTTGCCAAACCAAAGTGTGTACATACCATACCAAACTGTAAACACTTGGGATTAGCCTGTGTGCTTGAACAGTACCAGGAAATCGGGCAGTACAGCTGCTCTATTTGAATTCAAAGTGAGGTCTTATGATTATACAAAGTAGGTGTTTCATTTCTTAATTAATTTAGATTAAAAATTATTAAATTCAGAAAATTGTATGCAAATCTATAACATCAAGTTAATGCAGATTAAATAGAGAACACAGAATTTGAATTCATATCACAAAAAATTAGGAGACCCAGATTGTATAACAAACCACAAGTGATTCAACAGTGATTTAGATCTTTAAAATGGTGAAAGTAGCACAGTTTAGAAGCTTTAAGAGGTTTTAATGACCTAATTGTCGAGCGTGTTCAAGTGTTGCAGAACTGATTGGCGCACTGCAGGTAATCCTTTCCTCGGACCACCTGTAGAGCTTTCAGATATCTGCAGTTTTTATATTTCATGTTATTCAGCATCACTGTAAATGTATGTTAATTGCTGGTTAATTTTCAACTGTGACTCCCTGTGGCAAAGGAAAGTCACCTTGCTGGATGTTTGTACTTATCCTTCTGTATTTGTAACAAGATCTCTGTTCAGCTTTCTGTGGTTTGACAAGCGCTTTTAGCTTCTACTGTTGTCTTTTATCTTAGTCTTTTTGTGTGAGGATGTCA
This sequence comes from Acanthochromis polyacanthus, assembly GCF_021347895.1. Classification (NCBI taxonomy): domain Eukaryota; kingdom Metazoa; phylum Chordata; class Actinopteri; family Pomacentridae; genus Acanthochromis; species Acanthochromis polyacanthus. The sequence continues at coordinate 11,604,501 of NC_067126.1, read as the reverse complement.
GCCTGATGTCTTGCAGTCATGTTGGTGCTCATGACAGGGAGTTTTCAAGGCAGTGACTCAAACCATTGCTTCCTCAGAGACAAATTGTGAAAATCAAAAGCTCCATTTTTCTTTAGTGTGGCAAAAAAGACAACTGAGACAATCTGTGCTTTTCAGCAGGAGTTCTGTCCTGTGCATGGTCGGTCTCCTATTTTGTGTCTTTAAGACAGACTGAGATTGAGGTTTTCTTCTGTCTTGCAGGTACACAGGAAGATTCGGGAGGACTCGGACATGGCCCAGGACTCCCTCCAGTGCCTGGCCCAGCTGGCCTCCATGCACGGGCCCATCTTCCCAGACGAGAGCGCCCAGATCTCCTACCTGGCCCACTTGGTGGAGGGTCTGCTCAGCATGATTAACGGGTTAGTGTGCCACTGTGCTGGAAAATTCCTGCTTTCGCTCATCACAGTACTTATGCTAGTTGCAGTATTAGTAGTAGTAACTTGTGTGCTTGCTTTATGGTAGTTGACATACAATGGACGTAGTTGTGGAAGTATTATTCATACACCGTAAATTATGTAGTATATAGAAGGTGGAAATAATTGGCCAAGATAAGATTAACATTTTCCTTTATAGACTGTTGATGTATTTTCCGCTTGACACCCTGGTTGAGTGTTTCTTAGTGTTGTACTTCAACAAAATAAGATGCGGAATTCTGATTTTTGTCATGTCATGATACTGGTCAGATGCTTTTCATGTGAGATGGCAATGTCGATCAGTTCACAGCTTTGGTCCGGACATTTGATTGACGTTTGTGGTTTTGAGTAAAATTTCTGCAGTTATTGGAAGGTTAGCTGTGAAATTTTGCACAAGTCATATACTATGCATTTAAAGACTGATTTCACCACCATCCTTTAATTTGTAGACCACTGTTTTGTAGACTACTGTTTTGAAGCTTTAAATTAGCAATTTTGGCGCTTGCCATGTTGATTTTTTTTAAACTGAACCCTGCGTTGTCATCTGTTTTTATGTAAATACGATGATAATTTGCAAAATAGACATCATGCTGAAAGAGACTTGAAACTAACTATTGTCACCATAAACATATCAGGAAAATGTTAACTTAGGTAGAAAATCAAGTGAGAAGTTAAGTCATTATCTCATAGACTTTCCCAGTTGCACCATCAACCTCATCTACTTTGTGTTTACCGCTGATTGGAGAATGTTAGAATAGCATGCTAACCTAAGAACATACACGTGGCAAATATTAACAGCTTTCAAACTGTTAGCACTGTCTTTGCTAGCTTTTTTAGATGTTGACAATATTATTTAGCTTGAAGCACCACTTAAACCACCAATTATGGCCGCATAGAGCTTACAGTCTTGTTGGTCTTTCTGAAGTTGGTAGACCTTAGTGACAAATGGTTGTGTGATGAACTGTAGTTGATCTGTATGGATCCCTGCCCTCGGTTTAACATGCATGTCAATTATTTGAAAACTTCAACCATCATAGTGTGTAATACAGGTTTATTGCCCATGTTTACCTCACAAATTTAAAGAAAGTGATCCATCTAACCTGACACTTGCGCTAAAATCATACCTCTGCCTCGCTGAGGAATAATACTCCAAATCTTGATGCACACTTGCAGCCCCAAAAGAGCTGACTGTGACAAATCCAATGGATTGCTACGAGCAAAGTATGAACAAATCTGACATCCAGCTCAATAATGTGTTCTTGCCTGCTGATTAAACAGAGACGTTGCAGAGTGATAAGCACCAACCCCAACATTGTGTCACTTTCTGCATTGAATTCTAAGGATCAGATCAGTACAGTGTATTTCTTAAGGGTATTTAAAGGGGAACTTCGTTTTTTTTCAACCTGGGGTCTGTTTTCATGTCATTTCATACATGTGAGTGATGGAGAAATGAATTTTTGACATAGCTCCAGTATTTAGCCAGGCAGGCAGCTTAGCAGCTCAGCTAGCAGCTCAGCTAGCGAAAAGTATGGGGCAACTTGCCCCCCACGTCAAAGTCCGCCCTAACGTCCTTTTTTCCCCCCACACTGACCGGCTCGGATAGTCTCAATGAGTGTCCCACAACATACTAGAGATGAGAAGTGAACGAAAACCTCCACATTACCTGGCGATTGCTCTTTGTTGTGGTCTGTATCCTAATCTCAGGACGCTAAAAAGCAAATCTCGTTCCGAAATCGCGCAATAGCTCGCAAAATAGCGCGATTTCGGAACAAGATTTGCTTTGACGCGGGGGGGGGGGGCAAGTTGCCCCATACTTTTGCTAGCTGAGCTGCTAGCTGAGCTGCTAAGCTGCCTGCCTGGCTAAATACTGGAGCTATGTCGAAAATGAATTTCTCCATCACTCACATGTATGAAATGGCATATGAAAAGAGACCCCAGGTTGGAAAAAAAAACGAAGTTCCCCTTTAACAATCAAATGTGAAGTTTTGTGACACCATCTTATTATAATACTATAATCCTTCCTCTGGTCCATTTTGCCTGTGAAGAGATTCTGTCCCAGTGACACAGGACCCACAATCAACAACTGCAAAATCAAGCAGATTAGGGAACAAAAATCTCCCAGCAGGGACCATTAGAGGATATTATATTTTGTAAAAGCGTTACTTTTTTTTCCCCAGTTCATGCTAGCAGTAACTCAGCTGTTTTAATCAGCCTCATTAGTCGTTTCATGCGTTCCTTTAATAATTCAACAAGCCTTATGTTTGATCTGCAATGCCATAAAACCATATTCACTCCACTGACTGCTTAGGCTTTAGGAACAACCTGATGAGACTAATTCAGACCTGCCTATTGGAAGCAGCTCCTCCACAGATCAGCGGCTATTACACGCCCAACACGAGCTGCACGAAACTGACTGATTCTTATTGCACGGGGATATTTTTAAAACTATAAAGACATTCTGGGCATAAAAATCAAATGAATGCCAAGAAGCTAAACTCAAAAACAGTGTATGTGACTCTTGCTGTCTTAACAAGGTGTGATTTTGAGGTAGAAAAAAACATTTTTTTATTGATTTCTATATTTAAACCTACATCAAATACACAGAAGGTGATGGAATTGTACCTCAGAAATCATACCTTTAATCTTCCAGACAGCTGAGAAATGAATTGGTAATAAAAGCTGCAATCCTGAATTTTGCACATTGAATTTAGTTTTTTTTTTTTTCTTTTTTGAAACTCTGGCTCTTTTTTCCGTTCGCACAAATTGCTTTAAACATAAAAAAAGAGCAGCAAGCACAGTTAATGTTGCATTGCCCTTGGCTGTAGTCTCAGTAACTGTCTATCTCCAGTATCTCAAGGATTTCTTAAATTCAAAGACTCAACAAGTGATGGAGGCCAATGTCAGCAGCAGTGTGACTCATACTGTGCCATTTCTGCTTTATTTACAGGAAGAAATTGCTTGTTGAGTCTCTGTTTTAATGGCCCTGATTCTAGTATCTGCAAACTCTACGGGAAGCTGTCTTCCACTCTGCAGTTACAAATAGACGTAACCAGTAAATTATGTTTTCCAGATTTCTCTAAAACCAAATTTATGATAAAAGAGGATTAAATTGTCCTTTTGTTCTTCTCACAGAGACACTCTTTTCAAGCAGAGAGGGCAAAAACCAACACTAGCAACCATTCAAACACTGGTAAACACTGAGTATGGGTGTGTTTTTATGCATGAATCTTACAGTCGTCCTCTAATCTAATGCAGAGCTGCTTGACCCTGTAATAAAACTGGTTCGTTTCTCAATTCCAGTTAAAAGCTCTGACTTAAATCAACTTTCACAACAAATGTGATCTTTTTATTTTTATTTAAATAGCCTACCCTCTGGATAGTCCTTGGCCTCTTCTTGTCAGTTACAAGGAAGCATCAACAGCACCAATGTTATTTCAAAAGTTTTAGGACGAGTTCAGAGAAGTACAGTTACATATTATGATTTCTCTGCTGACATATTTTACAAGCAGGTCTTTCATTTTTAGTTTGTGTTATAGATTATCTAAAAAAAAAAATCTGAAAACTTCTATGAAGTTCACAGGACCTCGCAAAATCCTAAATCTCGAGTCCATACACTTTTTGTACATATCAATTTTTGAAATTTGACCTTCGAAACAAACTTTCCTCATTTTGCAATTCCTACTGAGCCTTATTATAATTTCTTTTTCACTTGAGTGGGCTAAACATCCACAAAACTGTGAGGATAATTTGCGGCTAAACAGCTGCTGCTAAATATTTTACAGTGATCAAATGAATAACAGAAGGCTCTTCAATGTTCATAAATGAATATTTTCACTGGTTTTTACTTTCTTGCTTCTAAATTCTGATTCTGTGTAGTATTAAAAGAGCTCTGTCTTATTTACATTTTTTTGATGCAGCATAAAAATCTGCTAAAGATCTTGGAATCTTAACAAAACACTTTTCACTGAAACTGTTCTTTATGGGAAAATATGTTTTAAAGGTCTAAGATGTGGTATATTTTTTAAAAATGGCAATTTTTTTAAACATTTCGTGGACTGTTAGTATGACATTGAGTGATTTTATTTTGTAGGAATCTATAGTATGTATATTTAAAGATTTTTCATCTCTGTGCTGCCTTCACTCATCAACCAGTTTATTAGGTACACATAGGAAATTCCATTCAGTCCGATACAAGAGCCCTCTTATAGATTCTGCTTTTACCATGCTGCTGAATATTTCATTTTTGTTTTGATTGTCAAAAAATTATAATTATACTTTATAGTTATTATTGTGTCAATAGTTGGGGGGTGTTTAGTAGTCATTGCGGATGTGAAAAAATACCAAAAATTGGAAGTTTCTGTATTGCTTCTTAATTTATTTTTATTTTCTATAAACTTGCATTTCCTTCACTTGACGTCATGTTGTAAGAAATCCAGAAAATCCCTTTTAGCATTGTTGGGATTGTAACAAAAACAAATAAATCCAATGAACTGTTTTATGGTGATGCTGGATTTTTTTGCCCAATTTTTTCATCCTTGTGATTGATGTTCATTTTCTGGGAACAGTTTCCTGATTTATTTTTCAGATAATTAAGATTTTTGATGTGTGGACATCAAATATTGAATCCATATTGCACTCTCAGTATTTGGTATTTAAAGAGCAATTTAAAAAGAAATTGTCGACCAGAGTACATTGTCCTCAAAGTGTGAACAGATGATTAAAATGCAAATGAAAAATATATAAAGAAAGTAGATTATACATGTAAATGTCAACAAGGAAACTGATCAATAAAAGACAAAAACAGCAAAATATGCAGACACAAAAATACAAAGCTGTAATTACATGCAAAATTTGAGAATCTGCAATTATTTAAACCTATAGCTTTGAAAAATGCTTTTTTTCCCTGTTTTATTTTTTGTGAAATGAAAGCTGTGAGAACTCGCATTAGAACTTCTGCTAAAAGCTTTGTGGTCGGGCTCAGTCAGTGATCTGATCTCTGACTGATGGATTTATTTTTGACTCTTGCTGTCATTACTCATAAAGCAAGTGATGCATCAAATGCCTCGAAGTCTCCAGTAGAACAAACCGTATCTACTCTGGTTTAAATCTGTGTTTTCTCAGAAAAATAAATAAGTGCAGGTTATATATGCGTTTCATCCGTAGAGCCACATTTACTCAATACTTGACATTTTTTTGCATTTTTTATTTTTCTTTTCTTTTTTTTGTTGCTGCAGCTGTTCCCTGCCACATCCTGCAGAGGTGTAATTTTGTTTGAGTCATGACTCTGTAATCAGAGCTCCCGATCAGAAGTAATGCAGCTCTGCTCTTGAGCCTCTGTCCAGCGGGAATAATCTGACAATCTCACCTCAAGGAAACGTTACCAGAGTAACCTGCAGATGATATTTTAACCCTCAGATCAGATCAGACACCATAAAAGCCTCTGTAGCTGTATGTTACAGCTTACACTGTCTTCATGGCTGACATTGTTTTACTGCTGTAGATTTGAACTTGTGTGGGCAGGTGTGTGGAAACTGAGCCAGAGGTCCTTTTTTTTCTTTTTTTTAAACTGATTTCTGTGTCACTGCCTTGTCAGCAGAGGTCATGTGAAGAAATAGAGCTTGTGATCTTGTGCCGAGCAGTGATATGAGTTGTGGTTTGACTCACAGGTGGCTGTTTGGAGGCTTTTGACTGCTGCAGTGAACCAACGAGTGTGTTCTGGTTTAGAAGATGCATTAAAAGAGATTCCTGCTGTCTTTTTTTTTTTTTAGCAGCAGAGTGAAACAATAGGAAGAAGATGTGGTTTAGACTGGAAGAGTCCTAAACCAGCCTCAATAATTATTAGTGTTTCCAAGTGTTTTATTCAGGGTTGCGGTCTCCCAAACAAAGTCTTGGTTGACTGAAATTGCCCCTAAACCCTGTGAATGTCAAGCAGTTTCTGGAATTTTCCTCACCCTGGGCTGAGTTTTTACTAAAAGTACCAAGCTGTACTATATATATGAAATGCAGTTTTTACTCACAATAACAATCAAACAGTATGTTCTGTCCAAAAACAAACAAAAAACTGTTGTATGTTAAACAAAAATCTTGGAAAACTGGGAAATACTGTTTTACGTACAGTCTTGTTTTTTCATGTCACATTTTTCCTCATTGTTGGCTCATTTTTCACTTCAGTATAAAGTTTTGCACCTTTATGGAAACAGCACAACCATTGGCTAGAAGAAGAAGAAAAAAAGAATTGTCTTCTGTGCAGAATGATAGTTATAATTCAAAGTTGAAAACACACACAATAAACCCCTTAAAAATCTATAGCATTTTTTAAGTTGTCTGTACTGCAGAGGAACCTGTGACTTTTTAAATTTCACTGCCAAACACTACTGAGGGCAAAAAATCTGTCTCGATCTTGTGCGTTACATTTCATTCTTTACCATTCCTTTCAAATGTTTTAGCTCTCATTGTGTAATCTTAATGCTAATTTTATTAAAATTCATCCTTATATGACTGTTTCATCCTCACAGTTTGACCTCCACACAGTTGTTTTGTTTCTCATAAATGTTGAAATGCCATCAACCTCTCAGCAACAACAGTGGCCAACAATGATTCCTCTGTATCTAATCATAGCTGCAGTCGAATCAATTTCTGGTGTGTCTTTACTCACATGAGAGCTACAGAGATATTTTTTTCATGCTTTCTATCAAACCTCACTTCTGTTCTTGTAAACAAGACTGAAGATGATTATCTGACTCCTCTGAACAGATCATTAAAGACTATTAAACAACTATTACTGCCCTTGTCAGAGTAAAAGAAAAAGCTGTCAAGTGTAGTGAAATCAGCTGCTGTACAGCTGGACAAAATTAATTTCAAACAGAATTCTCATGATCACATAAATGTTCCTTATGCTCTTAAATGTGATTATGAGGAGATGTCTCTGGTTAATTTGAGATTTTCCAGATTGGATTATCAAAGAGGGTATGAAAGAGTGTTGACAAGATTTACTAGTCTCTCTTTAATAACTTGACAAACTTTTATACATATCATGCCTTTGAAAATTGTCTACATAAATCTCTAAAAAAAAAAAACATGTTTATAGGTCTGCAAATGTGTTCATTTTTAGGCTGATGATGCCATAGAATTATATCTTCCTGTCTGCCGTCAAGTTGCCAGCAGCTTGAGATAAATAAATGTTGAAAGTATGATCATTTTAAGTGCCAGAAACATATTTTACATTTTATGTTTCTAATTAATTGACATTATTTATTAGAAATCTGTTTTCACTTTGACATGAAAGATTTTTGTTTGTTTTTGGAGAATTCTTGTTAAAAATGCCAAATTAAACTGATCATGACTCAGCGTGAAAAAGCAATAAAAAAAGGAAAACTTACATAGAGGATTTTTATAAAATCTTTAAAGACAAAATTCTTGAAAAACAAAGCGAAATCCTTTGTCAGGAATAATTTAAGATCCAAATTTTAACCTTAGAAAAATCAAGTAAGGGCAGGGTTATATCTTTTGCCGTCGATTTACTTTTGGCTTCAGTCTTATTCTTTCATGTGCAGTTTTACAAAAACAGGAAGGTTGAAAATGTGGATGCAAGGCTTTTAGCAACAGGAGAAGAGAATCATCAAGTCTTGTTTTTACCTCTCTTCCGGTTGCTCTTAGAGAACACAGTTTAGGATTTTATTGTTTGGGCATAAAGCTTGACATGGGTTGACTCCAGCTTCTGTTTTTGACCTAATTTGCCAGCAACTGCAATCTTCAACCAGCTTAAGACTGCTGTCTTTTCCTTGGTGCTTGCACTGCACTGAATTTATTACGTATATTAGGAATTCTTTTAATTTGTGGCAAGGTTTTGTTGTATAACCTTGTATACGAGTCCTGCTATGCTACACCTGTCTATGTACAAATAGCAAAACAACTCTTATGTTGTTATTTAATCAGGTTAAATCCTTACCTTGAACTGTATTATTTGGCTTTTCCATAACGAAAGCGAAACGAATGTGAAATAATTTAAAATCCCAAATTGAGAACTATATATAGACATATTTTGAAGCATCTGTATTGATATTTTTATAAGGCTGTATCAGATGTGAAAAGAGATGATATAACTACAGAGAATTATCACCTTAATCTGCAGCTTTACAAACATTATTGAAAGAAAAAACAAATGACATAAGAAATGCAGTGTTTATATTAGTGAAGTAAAATAAGATGGGGTAGAACAGTATAAAGTAATTAAACAGTTATACGAGAGTAATAAGTAATATCACACATAGGCTTGTCACGATACCAGAAATTTAGTAGTCGATACCAATACCACTTAAATTCTACGATACTCGATACCACTGGATACCTCATCATGATTTTACAAGCCGGGCAGCAGTGGAGGTAGCAGGCGCGTTGTGCCACAGAAATGACCGTCCGTGTCAAACACTGTGAGCTGTATAGTAGTCCAGATATATATTTTAGATATATTTATGTATTAAACGAGGCTTCGAGGCACACAGTTTGCCCCGAGGATATTTTGTAATCGAATTATTCGGATTATCCGAGGAATCTTTTCAGCCCTAAACATCACAAAACTATTATGCGGGACAAACAAGGCTGGACACACTTGTTACTTTGCCATGCAGCTCATTTACTATGGGCTGGGCTCATCTAATCATTGTAACTTAATTAGATATGAGCAACAATGATAACACGTGAATTCAAATGCACTCACCTTGAATTCTGTGTACAAGTCTGGATGCTTGTCTTTTAAATGTTTCACCAAGTTGGACGTGTTGCTCCCCTTCGCTGTGCTGCGGTGACGGCATTTTTTGCAGACGGGTTTTTCAGGATCAATAACCAATCCGTCCTCGTCAGCCTCGAATCCAAAATACTTCCAGACGCGACTTCTGGCGTTTTTTTTTTCCAACTAATTGAGGGGCAGCTGCTGTTGTCGAGCCAGGTGCGTGTGCCTCCGCCATGCTGCATGTAGTTGATCTCTTTGCAGCGTAGTCAGTCATGTGATCAGCACTGTGTGAGGGTTGCCAGATCATCGCTCATTTTCAGCCAAAAAAACAACGCTAAAGAAGCGGCCAGATCTGGCTCCTCGGTACCTACAGTACTTTGGGTAGTTTAGAAAAGTCAGTACCGTCACATTTTCTGAATCTTAGTACCGACTTGGTACCGAAGTATCGGTTCTCGTGACAAGCCTAATCACACATGATAATGAAGAAAATGAAATATGTATGCTGCACATAACCGTGAAATATTGCACATGAAACTGAAATATTACACCTGAGAAATGAAAATAGGAAATTTTGCACATGACAAATTGTAAGTAGGTACATAAAATTTTTTTTTAAAGCAGGTCCCAATGATTAATAATAGTTACTGCTAGTACCTGTTGCACATTCAGAACCATACAGCGCTCCTTGTATGTGAACTTTCCCTAATTAAACGGGTATAAAACTTTGATTTCCTGATTTAAGAAGCCACAATAGTTGGTGCTTCAGACTCATTTGTAGCAAATAAACACTGAGGTTGAATACTAATTCTTGTATAGAGTTATTTGGTCATGCTGTGGTCTTTATCTTAGCACTAAGCATCATTTAAAGTGGTGCAGAAACAAAACTAATGGTGTTTATGGGATTAGTGTGTGAATGTGAGAAGCAGTGAGATGATTATCGACTTCCAATAAGTGCAGCAGAGGTACTTTCTGTCCATTTGTGGGTGTGTCTGCCATCAGCGTGGTTCTGATTTGAATTAAGGGGCCACACTAACTCACATATATAAATAACAGACACACAATGTGCACACAAGCTTGTGTTAAACCATGTGACTGAGTTAGAAGGGGTCTCTATCTTTTTTTTTTCTCTCCCTCCTCTCTCCCGCTCTGTCTGTAATCACCTATTCTTGGAGCTTTTTTCCAGTTGCCTCATCGGAAAACCATGCGGAGAGGGACGGCCGATCCGCAGTGATTGAACAGTTCTGCTCGCAATTTAACTCCATCTGATAGGGGTTAGCGAGGCCTCTCAAACAGCGTTCCTCTCCGGCTGTGGATGGGCGTGACGGTTCAAACACAAAGGCAACATGAAAAACGTGGAAATACACTGAAAACTTTTCACATACTTGCATATTTATCTAATTGGAGACTTTTAGTGAGCCTTGGAGGACCTATATAACGTAGCAAAAAATGGAACAAACTGATAATTCTATAGGGTTTTTTTTTTTTTTTTTGCTTAGCACAAATATATCAACACTTCTCGTCTGGTAAATTCACTTATTTCATTTTGGAGTGAGCGTGTTAATGTTTTATGGCTTTCTTTAAAGTGTGCTACTGTTTGTTGTGGTCGCAAGTTGTTAATTTCCAAGTTTTTGGAATTCATAACAAATGTTTGTTGTGTATTTGTGGAAAAAAAAGGATTGTTAGGTGTTTTTTTTTAAACAAGACTGCAGAATGACATGTTATGTCAGGATTTTGTGTGGTAATCGCCTCTGTAATGTAGTCGTGATGCGCTTACAGATGTTTAGGAAGAGCAATTTTCTTGAAGTTATTGTGTAGCTAGTGTGTTGCTGTGATTTTCTAGTAATAGTTTTGGAACGTTCCACACACATTTGGTGAAAATCAAGCAGCACAGTTTGCTTGAATTCCCTCTGAACTATTCTACTCAGTCCATATTTTGGTCTTGACTTGCGGGATTTTAGGCCTCCATAAGAAAATGTTTGTGTGTTTGTGTAAAAAGGAGGATTATTGAATAGTTTTTAGCTCTGAAATATCAGAATTCAAACAAGGCTGTTGGATTAAACATTAAATTAACAATCAACATCAGGATTCTCTTTGAGAACATTTTTAAAAAGTCTTTTCATTAAAAACATTGACTCTAATGTTATTTTGTCTGTGATTTTGTGATAGTGATGAGGGGAAGAGCAATTTTCTTGTAGTTATTGTTTAGTTGATGTATTTGTTGTTTTGATTTTGTACTACAAATAAATATATATAAAGAAAACTCAAAAGTAATATCTTTACTACAAAATTTGTAGTGGAGTAAAGATATTGCTTTTGAGTTTTCTTTATAATCTTCTACTCAGTCCATGTTTTGGTCGCAACTTCCCAATTTTTAGCCATCCATAAACAAATATTTGTTGTGTTTTTGTGTAAAGAAATAGTATTATTTGATATTTTTCTTTAAACAAATCTACTGAATTACACATTAATTCAGCAACTGACGTCAGGATTTTCTGTGATAATCACTTTTGTAAAGTTATTTTGCTTGTGACATTGTGATGCACTTACATTTGTAAGTATTTGGGAAAAGCGATTTGTTTGTAGTTATTATGTAGTTAATGTGCTTGTGGTGATCTTGTGAAACAGCAAAACGGTTTTTACTATGAAGAATATATTTAGGAACGTTGGAAGCAGCGTAGTTTATAGCTACGTTATATAAATGTTTTGGTCATGACTTTCCAAAGTATTTGTTGTGGTTTTGTGTAAAATTTGATATTATTGTGGTGTGGTGATTAATTTATATTTGTAGATGTTTGGGAAGAGCAATTTTCTCATAGCTGTTGTGCAGTAACAGTTCATGAATTTTGTGGTGATCTCGTAGTAAAGTAGAGACACATTGCTTTGTAAAATATGTTTTCATTAGAATCCAAGCAGCATAGCTTATTTCAGTCTTCTTTAAAATGATCTCAAAATATTTCTATATTGTGGATTTCTGGGGGAAAAAATGTATCCATACTGTATTGGGTATTTTTTTTAAGCTCTGATGTATCAGAAATCATTTTTTTCATAATTGGCACTGCTTCTGTGTTGTTATTTTGACTGTCTTTGTGATGGTGATGTGTGGAAGAGCAATTTATTGTCGTTTTTGTGTGTTTAATATATTTTGTGGTGATCTTGCCATGAAATAGAGACACATTGTGAAAAGTAAGGTGTGTTGAGCATGTTTTGAAAAGATCCACACACATTTTCGGTGAAAATCCAAGCAGCATCGTTTATTTGAGTTTCCTGTGAAATGTTCTGCTCATGTCTGCTACATGTCTTGGTCCAAATTTTAGGCATCCATAAAAATGATTATGTTGTGTATTTGTGGAAAAATTAACATTATTGAGGATTCTTTTAAACTCTGAAATATCAGATTTCAGACAAGGCTGTAAAATTAAACATTAAATCAACAATCGACATCAGGATTTTCTGTAACTTTGAAGAAAAGTCTTTTCACTAATAACCCTTTCACCGCTGTAATGTAATTTCGTCTGTGACTTTGATGGTGTTTTGATGCAGTTGTCTCATAGTTATTGTGTAGTCAAAGCATTTTGTGGTGATTCTGTAGTGCATTCAAGACTCAATCACTGCTTTGGAAGTCTGTTTTGGAAAGTTCCACACACATTTTTGGTGAAAATCCAAGAAATTTCCAGTCTGGTTTCTTTGATTCTGACTTGTCTGTTGTCGATTTTGTTGTCCATCTGGAGCTTTTTACCCCCAATTTGTTCCCTGTCCGTCTCTCTCACTCTTTGAATTTTTGGGTTTGTTTTTATTTTTTCATTTCTGCCTGCACGCAGGTTCGCCATGTTGTCTTAAACACAGTCCTGTTGTTTTCAGTACTGAGAAATTGTTCAGAATGAGCTGGAAAAAACTGAGATTTTATGCTAATTAATAGTGCAACCAAGTTTCAGACATCATGATGCAGTGTATTTGTTTTTTTAAAATACTACTTACTACCTCATGTGATTTTCTGTACAATCATTGTAGTGTAGCTAGATTTGTTCAACTTGTTCAATTCGTCTAAACCTCAGATTCCATTTTTGTATCGGGTTTTAGAATGTAGTGTGTCTGCACCTGTCACTCGGAGCTTCACGGTCTGATCAGATTGATGAAGCTCCCTTTCAAAACAAGAAACTGAATTATCTCTTTTTCCGTCTCTGCCTGCTGCACTATGAGGCAGAAACACCATAAAAATAACCTCAGATGCAGCTGTGGAAAACTGCTCAGGGGTCAAGTTGCCCACGAGTTTTGGTTTAGGATCAATTTTCAAGCCTGTTTCCAAACCTCCGTCACCGGCGGGTAAACTGGAAAGTGACCCTGGTTCAGCCTCAGCCTCACCCTGGAGAGTGGAAACTGTCCCTCCAAAGGCCAAAGCAGAGGTTTGGACTGAAAATGGAAAAGAGGGAGATTGAACTTTGTTAACCTTTTTCTGTCAGGAGAAAGATATTGATTTTTACCACTGGGTGTAATACCACTGGAAAATGGAGTCTAAAATTCATAAGACATCAGTTTTTACGACTAAGCTACAGAACTTACTGCATACTGAGTAATGTTTTTTACTGTAGTGAATATATGTAGCTCTGTTTACGTACATCAGGAATCTGTAAAATCAGATTTTTCGGAAACATTTTATCTTCTGTTTGCTCAGGATTGAGATCGAAGACTCGGAGGCAGTTGGCATCTCCAACATCATCTCCAATCTGATCACCATGTTCCCCCGGAGTGTTTTGACGGCGCTACCCAGCGAACTCTTCACCTCCTTCATCAACTGCCTCACTCTGCTCACCTGCTCGTTTGGACGCAGCGCCGCCCTGGAGGAGGTGGTGAGTAACAACACTTTCAAATACCTGTCGTAACTCACATTTGCCTCGCTGAATACAGTCACATTTACAGAACCTACAGGTTTTTAACTTCAAGTCTGTCTAATTATGTCTTTACAACGAACAAGTTGCTGTAAATGTTTAGTCGTGACATTAAAGTAACTGACCAGGTTTGCTTTCGGATCACAAAATACATCTCAAATTTCTTAATAAGTATTCCCAACTTTCTTGGCTTGTGACCAGCTACATGGAAGTAATGTCAGCATTCGACTGCACTTTCTGCATTTGTAAAGTCTTATAACTAGCTGTGTTACATGATAAATGGAGATTTAAGAATAAACAAAACATTCTACACAGTGTCAGGTCACTTTTACTGACTTTATTTCCACTGTTTTGCAGATCTGCAGGTCCAAACGTGATCACACATTTATATTCTGACAGTGACTTGCAAGATGTGCAAACACTTTGTGATTACAAAGAACATAGAATTTTAAAAAAGATTTCATTTTTAAAAAATATCTGAGAAGAATATCTTGAAGAAGTGAAGTTGCTAACTCAAAAGCATCAGTTACATCTGAAAAAATATACAAAACATTGTGGATAAAAAAAAAATATTTTTCTGCTTGTCTATCCAGTTAGTCATCTTGTGACTCCTCATATTATTTTTCAACTTGATAAGTATTTTTCATATGATAATATAACATGAAAATAACTGGTGTGTGAGTTTAAGTGAACAAAAAGACCAGAGTAGAGCAACGTGACCTGAAAATGATATTCTTTTAAGTTCATATTAAATACATCTGGGACAAATTGATACTGAATTATGTATGTTTCTGTAGCTGAATCGATTAGTTGGTGGACAAAGCATTAATTCATGAATAGCATTAGATAATTTGAAACAAAATAAATAAACATTTCCTGGTTCTAGGTTCTCATGTGAGATCATTTGATGTTTTTCTATGTCACAATTCAATGAAAATAGAGTTCATTAGATAGAGTACGTTTTTTGCATAGCTCTTATCAAAAACAGCATTATTAAGTGCTATACAACAAACATGCACAGAGTAAAATATAGTAATGGAAGAAAAGGAATACAAATTAAAAACTATTGGTGACAATAAAATAACTATAAAAGATAAAACAAAGGGTGAATTTAAATCTGATATAAAGCACTGCAAGAGTCAAATGCTACGTCAAAGCAACATTCAGTGGCAAAAAGTGACAAAAAATTTAAGTAAAATTTATTTAAAGGTCTTTGACATACATAAATCTTCAAAAATGGTTTAAATTACGATGTTAGAAAATGACTTCAACCCTAACAGCAGCTCGGGCCACTTTAATCTTTAAGTGTGAGATAGAATAGTCAATCATTGTCTACACGAGGATCTCAGGCTGCATTTTGCACTAAATTAAATGTCTGTGTAGTTTTAGACTGTTGGTTGGTTAAAGTGAGATATTTGAAGGTGTCATCATTGCTGTGGAAAATTATCATTAGCATTTTTCACCGTTTTCTTGTCTTTTATAGACATAATTGTTAGTTGCAGAACAAAATCTGGGAAAATTCTGAGAAATGTTTGCATGTCCATCTGAATGTCTTTTTCAGTTTTTGTTGTCTTTAAAGCACCAACACACAGAACTCTGTTTTGTGTAGTAATGAAAATCACTGACCAAGCATCTGTTTATTGTCTCAGCTGGATAAAGACGACATGGTTTACATGGAGGCCTATGACAAGCTGCTGGAGTCGTGGTTGACGCTCGTTCAGGACGAGGAGCATTTTCCTCGCGGCTGCTTCGTCCAGCCGGCAATCCAGGTCTTCAACTCATACATCCAGTGTCACCTGGCTGCTCCGGACGGAACCCGTAACCTGGTGAGACTCTTGAAGCATAAATCCTCTTCAGTATGGATCCTCCATCCTCTCCCCTCAACTAAATCCTTCATCCTCCATTTCATAAAACCGTGAACCTTTGCTCTTTGATCCTTCAGTCAGTGAATGGCATCTCGTCTCACGATGAGGAAGAGATCAACGAGCTGCAGGAAGACGACAGAGAGCTGTTCTCAGATCAGCTGTCCAGCATTGGCATGTTGGGACGGGTGGCCGCCGACCACTGTATCCCCCTGCTCACAAGGTAAACACATCACATCTAACCAGACACTTAAACCTTGTTTCCACAAATCTCTATGCATGAATCAGCCGGAACTCCATTCATTTCTATTAGAGCCACTGTGATCTCAACTGTGTATGTGAAAGTCTTTGATTACGTTGAAAAATTGAGACTTTAGCGATGAAATAAGGAGTGTGTGCCGGAAAGTTGGAAAAGGTTTTTTTTTTATGTGGAAGCAACTTCAAGTTTCTGTTCATAATGCCTTCTTAAAAGCCAGTATGAATTCTGTGGATTCTGTGATGTATTTACTGCATGACCAGACTTTGCTTTCATTGATACGCACCATTATCCTCAATTTACCTTTAGGTATACATTGATGTTACCAGACACAATCGCTGAATAAATGTTAACAAAAGAAACGAAGGGCTTAGCTTTAGAATTGAGAAGATTTACTAGAGTCACAACTTAAGTACAAAAGTCAAAAACAAATCACAGTTTGCATTTTTCACTTGAGCTCTTTGGCTTTTGAGAGTTTACATACTAAAATCCCAACACATCTCAACTGTGTCCATATCTCTATACCTACCACAGAAACGGCTAAAAAGAAACGGCTGAGTAAAGAAACAAGAGTAGATACAAATATCTAAAATTATAG
The DNA here is from genome assembly GCF_021347895.1 of Acanthochromis polyacanthus. Classification (NCBI taxonomy): domain Eukaryota; kingdom Metazoa; phylum Chordata; class Actinopteri; family Pomacentridae; genus Acanthochromis; species Acanthochromis polyacanthus. Next base: position 11,587,722 of record NC_067126.1, on the reverse strand, counting down.
TGAAAATTTATTCTGATGAGTGACTCTTTATATAATAATGTATGTATACAATAATCTATGATCTTTTTTACATACAAATTTGATCTTGTTTCCAAACTTTTGGCCTGTAGTGTGTATATGTAGAAATAAATATAGAAATCATTTTTTCCTGCCTTAAGCTCAACTATGCATTTGCTGCCAATATAAAGCACTTTGTGACATGTTTTGAAAACTGCTACATGAATAAAGTTTTTTGTTATCATAAAAAATAATTAGTTTACAGACTATCCAGTTAATATTATGACTATGGTTACAGTCAAGTTGTGTAAATGTAAATGCAAAATTACCAAAGTAACTCATGTAGCTTAGTTGAAAAGTAAAGAAATTCCAATATACTCGAGACAAATTATCTTTAAATAGAATGGAAGGAGGAGTTTTGAAGACACATCAGACAACACTGCAGTTCTCATAGGAATAAATGGAGATCCCATTAAGTTGTGTATGTGGAAAAGAGGCATGTGTCTGTTGTGTTTGAACTGTAGTTAAAATAAATTTAACCTATGAATAGACATGATTGAACTGTAACTGATGCATGCTGCAAAGCCACAATCAATAAGTACAGCTAATAGTGCTTAACCAATATGAGTATTTTAGGGCCGATACCAATTGTTGGCGATCGAGTAAGACCGATCACCAATATTTGTGAACCAATATACATTAGATGTAATGTTTTGACAGAGAGCCTGTCATTCATAACTAGGCTTCTTCATTTATAAGGCTAACTGTAACTGATTATGTTAAATAGAAATAGGAGTGATTAAATTAGGAAGCTTGGTCAGTTTCTCTCCTGCAGTTACGTCTGCTGTCCTTCTATTTTCTTAATCTTTCACTGTTCTTTCACTTTTATTGCCCTCTAAAGTCCAGGTCTCAAAGCATTTGTAATTATTGTTTTTCTGACTGTTTCAGCTTAATCTGTGGCTGCTTTCTGGCTTAGCCATTAGCTGTTAGCATAGCCTTAGCCCCTGTGAGAGAAGCTAGTTTCCTGGTTTTAGCTACAACTTGTGTTCCTTGTTCAATTTTTGCTACTTGAGACACATTTCTGATACCACAGAGTGGTGACAGAGAGAGGAGGCTGCATCAGGCCTGGAGTAGAACATTTGTTTATCAGTAATTGGGCAATGAAAATAATGACACAGATAATCAGACAGATACCAAATTTCGACCATAATGATCGGATATTAGGATAATAGATCTGTCCCTAACAGCTCATCAGTTTCATCTCAGTAGTTTTAAGTTTTGTCAACATTTTGGATTTGTAGATTGGATTTAATTTGTGATTCTGCGAGAATTCTGTTTATGTTTCCCGTGTTGACGTTTCCCCTTTTCCTCCTGCTGCAGTCTGCTCGAAGATCGAGTGACACGACTTCACGGCCAACTCCAGAGGACCCAGCAGCACCTCATGGCCTCGTCCGACCTCGGATCAGTGGACCGCAAAGTCCTGGACGACCTCTACGAGGACATCCACTGGCTCATACTGGTCTCAGGTGAGCAGCGCGGCAGAAAAACGTGTCTTTGACTTTCTAAAAAAGACAATAAACAAAGGAGCGTCTCCTGTTTGAACTCTTGGATTTAATGAAAATTGCTGCATTACCTCATTGTGACTAGTTTCCCTGCAAAGATTCTAAAGTTTCAGTTTCCACAAATGCTTCACAGGGTTTAACGACAAAGGCGAAGTTTACGAGAAGCCCGATGATGTTCTAATACAATAGAAAGTGGCTCTTTTATTTGCTCGCAAATGACTTTTCCAGTGCAGAATATTCCACTTTACTGATATTACATGGAACAAAACTCCACCCAACGTTGTGGGTTTGAGAAAATGAAATATCGTCTCGGTCGGCGTCATTAAAGACGTGCAAAGCAGCTTTGTGGATTTCTCACCATAAACTCACCATTTAGGCCACTCTTCCAAACTTAGTTTTATTTCATTTATGTGTTTAAAAGTTTGGGTTCTGTTGAGGAAAACAAAACACTAAAAAAAAAACAACTGCTGGGTGTTAAAGTCATTAGCATGTTACTGCTCAGCAGTGTTGTTTGGTTGTTGAGTTGCGCCTGTTTTTGACAAAGCTACCAGATTTTTCATATTTTGTCCTGATAGTAGCATGGATTTTAGAGCTGCAACAAGTTCCTGTCTTCACTATTGATTTATCTTGATTGTGTTTTTTTTAAATTAATCCTCTTATAGGTGTATAAAATGTTTAAAAATATGTAGTAACAAATGTCCTTTGCATTGTTTCAAAGCAAAATTGCTTAAATTTGACTGACCAGCAATCCAAACCTAAAAGTAATAAAATGTACTATCATATACAGTGTGGAAAGTATTTGATCCCCTGCATATTTCATGATTTTGTCCCCACCCAAAAAAAAAAAAAAAACAGTCTATAAATTTAATAGTAGGTTTATTTTAACTGTAAGAGACGGAATATCAACCAAAAACATTCAGAAGTACAGAAAATTAATGTGTAACCGTTAGATAATGTACTTCTGCTGGATTTTTTTGTTGATATTCTGTCTTATACAGTTAAATCTACTGTTATTATTTTAAGAGTCGTTTTGTTGCATGTGGGTAAAGTCATGAAATGTGCAGGGGATGAAATACTTACATCCCTCACTGTATATCATAAATATTAAAAAATTCGTAAATAGATACAGGAAGTTTGGGGCTTTTTTGCATTGAAAATGATGATTAACTCCGATTTTTGCAGATTATTTTATTAACTGACTTCATCTCTGCTTTAGAACCTCTGTATTGATTTTCGGCTCAATTTTTCTTGTTTAAAGTTGTAAATACTTACCATACTGCTACATACCATCTCTATCTATATGTGCACTCTGCAGGTTATCTACTAGCAGACGATCCTCAGGGTGAAACGCCGCTGATCCCCTCAGAGGTGATGGAGTTCTCCATAAAACACTCGACAGAAGTGGACATTAACACAACGCTGCAGATCCTCGGCTCGCCGGGGGAAAAGGCTTCGTCCATACCGGGCTGCAACCGCACAGACTCCGTCATCAGGTAGTGTTTCTGTTGTCTCTGAGCTTGATATCATGTTTGTGGCTACGGCTTTCATGACCTTGACAGATAAAGTAAAAAGGATGTGCACTTAGGAGTCCAGTGGTTCAGTTAATCTATAAGATGTTGCTGTGAAATGCTGCTGTTTTGTCTTCTGAAAGTCTGAATACTTTGGCTGTAGTTGATAGAACAGTCTCATCTAAAAGTACACTCAGCAGCTGGTTTAGAGATTTCAGTCGTGTCATCCTTGGCAGATGGAGTCACTGAGTTGTCACAGAGTTGTAGATTTTTTTATAGGCACCTAAATCTGTTGGTAAATTGTCATGTTAACTCCAAAGAGTGAATCTAAAAACTCTACTCTGAAACCCAAAAACCAGCGGCGGGACACTGATTCTATACGGTACATTAACGCACAGCTTTTAAATAGGATCATTATTATTATTATTATTATTATCATTATCCTCTGACACATTACAAGTTGTTTACATTACGTATGATGTAGCCTTGCATATTCTCAGAAAATTAATTAGCACATTCCTGCATACTGAAAGTATTTTTATTACTTTTTGTGAATCGCTTAAGTATAGCCTAGCTTAGCTAGACTGTATTCCCGTTATAAGGGATATACGGGAATACGGTCTAGCCCTCCTCCATTGACACATTTTGACAGGTTTTCAAGCTCCGAGCAGATCAGACCGAACCAATCAGAGCACCAGAGGCGGGAGTTAACGATGCGTCATCTTCAGGGCCGAGTTGGCAACCGCAACAGAGCGAGGTTTCTCTCGTGCACTTTCCTCTGTTTTGCGCGGGCTGAATTTGTCCTTAAAACCTCAACAAGAAGCAGCTCTTAAAGCTTTTCTTTTTAAAAAGGATGTATTTTTAATTCCAGCAGGCTGTACGATAGAATGCGTAATGCTGCCCTCCACTGTTGAAAGGGAGAGCTTAGATTTTCCTCAGGACCCCTGTACGGCGAAGGAAGCTGTTAAAACTACAAAACATCATGGCGGAAAGACAATTGTTAGGTCGCTTAGTGATTGCGTCACACATGTTACGCTGATTGGCTCTCTCCAATTCAAGCTGTGATCGGTAGTCCCGCCTCTGGGCTAGATTTGGTTCAATGGAGCAGTTCCAGACTGACTTTATGTGTATTTGGAATACACAATATACAGGCTGTCTGGTCCCCAGGCAAGCTTAAGTACACTTACTGCTAATTTGACACTCCTTTATATTTGTCTTATAAGACTTAGTACTTACTGACTGCCAACACTTGTATATGGAGAATTAACTTGGCAATAAAACTGTCCTGATTTTAAATACATAAATTACACCATTTGTTGTCGAAAGAAAATGTAAAAATTGAAAGCCTTGTTGGATATTCAGCTGTCCAGTGATGCATAAATTACTCTTCTGTGAAGTGCATTTAGTTGCTTAACTAATACGACTTTTATTCTAGACAACAACCACAGGGAAAAAGTTGGGGATCATATTTGACTTTTAAAAAACAAAGGATTGTATTCAACATTTCAAAAGCAGCTTTGTGCAAAAAAATCAATGCAAAAATACATTTTAAAAGAGAATTTTGTATTACAGTGACAGAAGTATTGCACAAGTATTGGCCAAACTGGCAAAAATGAATACTGCTTAAGAAGGTTATCCCTCACATTGTGATTTCTTTTGCAACCCAGAATAAAGATTGTTCTATGTATCTCATTAAGAAATTTAGCTAAAATAATCCTTTTGTACCAACATGTTTCTGTAAAATACAAAAACATTTTATGCTCCTGAACAAAAATGTGCAACCATAAATAACTCCTCTGTGACCAACAGTCGTGGCAAAAATTCAGCAACTTTTTGGTTGAACTGCACGCTGTGTTTACACAAAGCAGAAAGGAGACAAGCATTGAAAATCAAATTATAATGTAAGTAGTAAAATAGTAGTATGAAGCGTCACAGTTTTTTCCCCCAGTAGTAGTATCTGCTGTGGACACTGGAAAAATGTTGTACATGTCGATTCTAGGATTTCTGAGTTTTGTAAAATGAATATTCAGAGGAATTCCATTTAATTTATATGCATTTTTCAGACATTATAACTGTTATATTACATCATAACTGCACAAAATACAGTTTTTCGTTCTCTCTCCTTCTATCCTGGTTGTGCTGTTTCCATATAAAAATTCTTGGAGTTCAGAGAGCTAACTGTTTGCTGTTTCCGTAGAATACATTTGAAACCTCAAGTTTCAAATGGCCAGTTTGGCCAAACAAGGAGAGTCTAACTAGGTCAAGTCAGATATCAGAAAAATTAAATATAAATTAATTTCAACCAATTATTTTAGAGTATTTAGAAGCTCCAAATTTGTACAATGTCATGTTTTTGTTTTTGTTTTTTACAAATTAAGGATTATCATGTTATTCTGACACTTTACTTGCTGTTATACACCCTCTTCACCTTAGACTTAGATGATTTTATTAATCTCCAGAGAGAAATTAAGCTGTTACAGCAGCATAGATATTCAATAAGACAACAGAAAATGTTAGGGTATGAGGATAAAATACAGTGAAATGAAATAAATATATAGTATAGAAAAAATCAACAGAATATACGAGAGTGACACGGTGTGCAACTGACATAAGAAGACCAGACCTCAAATGATAGAAACTTTCATTTTGCAATGAAAAAAATGCACTTGTTGCTTCTTCTCTGAACACTAGATTATATTTTTTCTGATTACAAGAGCTGTTAGTATATTTTTTTAATTGTAGTTTTTGAATGGACTGAAGCTACACAGCTCAAACGTAGTCAGGCCTGAATCTTCCTGGCACTAAGTGTTGAGAATTGGAAGGTGGACTGCTTGAGTCTCCATGCTAATTATGAAAGTATGTGTTTGGAAGGTGAAAGAGTCCGAGCCTCGTTGGTCGCATACAGTAGCTGCTTCCCCGTCAACAACACAAGACAGTCACTGAACTGTGAAGGTCCTCCGGTTTGAGTTTATGTAACGGAAGGACCGTTTAGGCGACCATCTGTTCTAAAGATAATGCAGCACAGGTTTGAAATGTATTTTCGACACTTCATAATACCAATAAGTCAGGAAGCCATCGAGCTGTGGGCGTATAGATTGTCGTAATGGAAGAGATGGCACCGCTTTGTGTCCGGCAGTCCTTTGTTGTGACACTTGGTCTCACTTAACCGGCCAGCAGCCTCCATAAAAACCCTCCAAGAATAGATTCCCTCACTATCCGGAGCGAAGTGGACGTCCAAGTGTTGTCACTGTTATTGTCTCATAAATCCGAAGGTGGGTTAGTCCCTTTGCATTCACACGGGAACACCTTCTTAATGTGCAGCCAGTAAAACAGAGTAACACTTGGTTTAAATAGTGCAGCTTGAAATGCATTAGAGTCAAGATGACAAACTGCTGAGCTCCAACGCTCATGTACACATATGATAAAAGACAGCATCGTAAAGCTGTCACTGCTATTACACACATAAGCTGTTTAAAGATGAGACACGGAGGCAGGAACCTCATGCTCCTGAACATTATTACCTATTTAGACAGTTTAACAAAACTGAATGTGGCTCTTCTCCTGGGCAGACGTTTCCAGGCAGGAAAGCAAATGTTGGTTATTTACATTTTTTGATCACTATGTTTATCAGTTTTGCAAGGATTTGGTCATTTTTTTTAGTGTGTCAGAAAAATACCCGATACAATTCTTTAGAGTGTTAAGTGGCATCTGGAAGCTATGGATAGACCGAATATAATAGCTAATATTTGTCATTTTTCTGATTATCAGTGTTGTTTTTTAATAACTCATTATTGATGAATTAAATGCTCAACATCAGGTCTGATGCAACTTCCTCTCTCTGTCTGTTTTCACTGTGGTCTCAAATGTCTCTAAAGCAGCAAAAACTGAACAAGAAACACAAACCAAGAAATTAGCTCCTATCACAGTGGCTAAGGCTATGCTATCGGCTAGAGGCTAAGTTAGAAAACAGCCACAGATTAACCTGAAACAGACTGGAAAACAGTAATTACTCATTCTTTAGGTAAGATCAGGACCTTAATGGACAATAAAACTGATAAAACAGTGAAAGATCGATAATAAAAAAAATAGAGAAGAACAACAGATGTAACAACAAGAGACAAACTGATTATTCATATTCAGTTGTAGTCACCCTTATTAATGAAGAATCCTAGGTATGAATGACAGATTCTCTGCTATCACTTGATGTTAAATCATTACATTTAATGTATATTTGTTCCATGTATCGTTATCCTTCTTGATCACCAATTATCGGCACCGGTATCGGCCCTGGAAAACCCATTTCAGTCGATCCCAACTGGTTGTTTTGTTTGACCACCAGTTTAGAATTTAAACATACAACATTTATAATGACAAAAAAATACTCATATTTTGTCCTGTTTTTACTGGGTAGTAAAGTTGTGCTAGATAATTTTCTGTGAAATTATTTGACGGTATATTCAGTTTAGAAAAGGTTTTGTAGCCTCCTATAGATAACATGATTGTTCTCCTGATGAAAATAATCTTTGTTTGCCCTGCCTGTATGCTCAACTGTATATGAAGGATTTTCTGCTGCGCCACAGCTCAGAGTGACTTTACTGTATCTGCAGAGCAGCTGAAGCAGCTGCTGATCAATAGCAATGGAGGGGAAGCTGACATTCCTCACTTTATTAACTTCTGTAAAAGCAGAAATATCTGCACTGCGCTGCGATCGATTGTGTGATTGTTGAACATTAGTACAAAATTGCATCGCTTAAAATACACCGGCAGCTAATTAAATATACCGAAGCATGCAAAGTGTGTCTCTGGTTGCGATCACCTGATAGGATTTATTTTTTAACATCAGTTATCTGTGAGCTGGATGCTCGTCTGTGTGAAGGCAGTCGTGTTTGTGTGAGTGGATAATCACAGTGACGACAATAGGCAGCCACAGCAGCCGGTGATATTGTCTGTTGAAGGTCATTGTGCTCCAGTGTTTTCTAGATTGTTCATTATGTAGATGTGTGTGTGTCTCAGAGGGATGACAGCCACGACAGAGGATTGCGGAGACGAGCGGCTGATGGCATCGGGTTTCCTAATAGCGGGCGGCCGACCCCGACCCCGTAAATGTCAGCGTGGTTTTGTTTTCTGCAAACAATGTGAAACTGTGCGCTGTCCTCGACGGAGGGGGACGGACGCATAAGCTGCTTTAAGCCCTCTGTCTCTTTGTCCTTTCATACGCCGTGTGTGTGTCGGCAGACTTGACATTGTGAAGCTCACTTTCACCCACACAGACATGATGACTGTCAGCTAAGATCTGATGGTTTTCTCCAATGCTTTGAGCTGTATTTCCCATGTAACAGTAAACACAATAATGTCAGTATTTAATACACCTGCACATATTAGTGTCATCGTCAGAGTGGATATTTGAGTGTCCACACAATCAACAACAGCAAGAAATTACAGCTTGTGTCATATCATTATATAAAACATTTAATCCTGCTTTTTCTACAATTTGGCAAGTCGCATGTTTGCTTGATGTTGAAGTATACTGAGCAGTTTTATACGCTCTAAGTGTACTCCAATAAATACTGAATCTGTTGCTCAGTCCTAGCAAAAAAAAATGAACCAGCCAAGTTTTTCCAACAGCACAATGAAATTATTTTTTAATGATTTTTAAGATTTTGATGTACTCTCCTGATACAGATCATTTCTTCTCAAGTCAGCCTTTATGTTTTTTGACCATTTCTGATTTGCCTGAAATTTTTTGTTGCGGAAAATGTGGCTGTTTATAAGATATGTAATGAAATATTAGCTAAGACTTTGCAAGATTTAATTTTTGTAATTGTTTAGTGACCAGGTTTTTCTCTGTTTAAACAGCAATATCTCAGGAACTATTAATGATAAAAGCCTGAAATGTAGTTATTTTGTCATTTCTCATCATGTCTTTGAGTCAGGAGCTTGTGTCGACACTGCAGACAATAAGTCCTGTAACAATCGATCAATAATGTATTGAAAAAATGCTAATTTTGACAGAACTAGTCTACAAAGACATCTGAGGGCTGCAACACAAAGCAAGTTTGACAAAGCAGGACTTCTTTTTTTTGCTTAATCTAGCTCAATAGAACCTTAAACCACATGTAGAGATAATTGATATCACGGTTTTATTAGTTAATCAAATTTGACAAAAAGGAAAAGGGTCATTTCACTCGTCATGCGACTCTCTTTCTGCACAAAATGTACCAATGTGTCCCTGCTAATGAAGAGCTACGAGGAATATAAAACGTTATTACTGTGTAATGCTGTAATGCAGTGTAATGTTACTGCAAGCAATGCAAAAGAGGAATGCTGATAGAAAATTGCAAAGCTTGTATTTAATCCAACGCCACAATATATTCATTCATTTTTATGCAGATGACACACAAATATCCCTTCCACTGAGAGCTGCTGCTCCCGGAGGCCTAGCTGCTGTTCTGAACTGTCTCAGTGACATTAACTGTTGGATGGCTCAAACCCTTCTTCAACTAAACAAATACAAATCTGAAGTATTACTTTTTAACTCTTCAAACCTAACCAAAAGTCTCACCACCAAAACCTTTATCCATTATCCACCAACGTAAAGCTTGTTGCTATTTATTTAAGGATGCCAATTAACAACAGGTGGAGGGACTACCAATGGAAACTAGCTTTTCTGCTAACTCGGGTGCATTTACATTTGTTAAAATGTTGATAAATGCACATTGTCCCTTTCTTAAAAACATTTAAAACAAAAGAAACATAGATGCTTTATTTGACCCAGACCTCAGTTTTGCTCCCCATATCAAAAGAATTATCCAATCTTGCTTCCTCCAACTCAGAACAATCTCCAAGGTTAAAGCTCGTGCTCTCATACCCTGACCTGGAAAAACTCTTCTTCTCCCATCTTGATTATTGTAACTCCCTCCTTTCTGACGTTCCTGTACAGCTCCTCTGTCGCCTCCAACTTGTCCAAAACACGGCAGCTAGGCTTCTTACTTCTTTTAACAGATGACATCACATCACATCTATCCTGACTTCCTTCCACTGGCTTCCTGTTTGTTTTAGAATCGATTTTAAGATTTTGCTGGTCACTTTTGGAGCTTGCCAGGGTCTTGCCCCAAACTACATTTACAAACTGTTTACCCCTTATTAGACTCCTTAGATCCTCAAGTGGATCAATTCTGGTCGTTCCAAAGTCGAGGCTTAAACCTAAGGGTGACCGAGCTTTCCCCGTCAGGACCCCTCAACTTTGGAGCGACCTGCCTAAGAAGATAAGGCTATATGAGTAACTTCTTATAAAGCACTTCTTAAAACCCACTTTTTTAGACTTGCTTTTATATGAAGTTTACTTTTGGCTTTATTTAGTTTTGGGTTTTTATTCTGTATTATGTCGTGTTTATTTTATATATTCCGTCGTGTTTTGTTTTATTTTAAGCTGTGTAATTCTTTGGTGTGATGTCATCTCAAATTTTTTGATGTGTGATAATCTAGCTAATTTTACTGTTTTACTATACTTTAATATTCACTTAACTTATTATCCTTTTACTATTTATTTGAATTGACTGCTCTGCCTTGTCTCCTTATGTCGTGCTTGATTGTTTCTGTGTTTGCATGTTTTGACTGTCAAAGCACCTTGTGAAGGATGTCCTTAAAGGTGCTATATAAATAAAGTTATTGGATATGCATTTTAGCAGCCACTTATTTCTGATGTGACAGTTGCAAATTAGAGCTCTGAACATTTCAACTTTGTAAATTTAGGTACAATACTCAAGGAGTGAGTTTAGGTCTGACACTACCATTCATCCCCTCTCTCCCAGACTTGGATGATGAAGTAGGACTGTATGTCATCTCTAAATCTGCCTCCTCTCGTCTCTTCTGTTTCAGGCTGCTGTCGGCTGTGTTGAGGACGTCGGAGGTCGAGTCCAGAGCGACCAGAGCGAGTTTGACTGAGCTGCTGAGTCCACAGATGGGTAAAGACATCGTGTGGTTCCTCAGACGATGGGCCAAGACGTACCTGCTGGTGGACGAGAAGCTGTACGAGCAGGTACGAGGTCATACACTCGAATGATTATTACTGAGTGTTTCATTTGTTGTAGATATTTTTTCCTCATATTTTTCTTTACACCTCCTCAGATCAGCATGCCCCTGAGCACAGCGTTTGGTGCCGACACCGAGGGAGCCCAGTGGATTGTGGGATATCTCCTGGAGAAGGTGATAAACAACTTGTCTGTGTGGAGCTCAGAGGCTGAACTGGCCAATGACACAGTGGAGCTGCTGGTCACGCTGGTGGAGAAGAGGGAGAGGTGAGGCCAGCAACATGTTTTCAGTTTTATTCATTTACTCTTGTTCCAGCTCCTCAAATAGGAATCTTTTCTGGTTTCTTTAATCTTCTGTAAAAACAAAACTGAACATATTTGGGTTAGAAGACATGTAAGATGCAATGTACTTTTTAAAACCATTTTCAGATCTTTTTTATGCTCAACATTTACTTCAGAGACTGAGATTTCTTTGCTATTATTACACAGTAGGGGAAAATCTTCAAAAATCTGACTTTTCCCGCAATTTCACCAGTAGCGTTTTCACTTGATTCTTAAATATACTAAATAAGTTTACGGACATTTAATATACTTCAATAAATCAGGATTTTTGTTATCATTGCTTCCATAGAGACACTGAATCAGCCCAGTTAGTTCGATGTAGCTCAGTTTCACAACAGCACAATCAAGATATGTTTTTAGTATTTTGCTGAAGATTTTTGAAAAGATTTTTGATGCAATGTTCATTTCATTTCAAACAATCTTTTTTGTTTGTTTGTTTTAGAAAAGAATCTGCTGGTTAGTCTCTGATTTGCCTTAAATTAATATTGAATGAAATATAGATGCTTTTAAAGACATTCGGAAAATTTTAGCTTAGTATATTTATAAAATACAATCCAAGCTGAAGAACTAAAAAAGAAATTTAAAATTGCCCATTGACCCACATTGAGCCTTTTTTCGACAGTTTGAACGACAATGGCTCAAAAATTATGAAAGATAAAAGCTTGAAGTTTTCCCAGTTATTTCTCACACCATTGATTCACAATCTGCCACACTGGACAAGTACATTAAATAGTTTGATTATGAGTGAGTTGAAATCTGAAAAAAATTAATTGGTCTTTCATAGTTCCTGAGATATTGTCATTGACATAAAGCCTGAAAATTCAGTGTGTGACAAAAGATGCTGAAAGTGAGTCAAGATGCAGCTTTTTTACAAACTTATCTTACAAAGTATTTAATTCATCAAGGTAAAATTTCATAAATATCCAGAGTTAATGATAAAAACGTTTCGGGCAAATCAGAGATGGTCAAACAGAAGCCTCTTGATGATCTGAAATGGAATAACCTTTATTTTTGTGGGTTAATCGTATAGGAGTACAGATGTTTTTGCAGAATTATGGGGGCTGTTACCACAGTACAGACTGTAACAGAAACACTGTCCGATCAGGGCGAACATCGTGGTCCAGTGTGAGAGCTGGTGGAACCTGGCGAAGCAGTTTGCCAGCCGAAGTCCTCCTCTTCACCTGCTGTCCAGCTCGGTGCAGAGATCTCTGATGAAGGCTCTGGTGCTGGGAGGCTTCGCACACATGGACTCTGACACCAAGCAGCAGTACTGGGCCGAGGTAACGTGAACATAGAAGGTTGCGATAATAAACAAGAGCTGAAATGATTTGTTAAATTCATTTACCAAAAAAAAATGTCAAACACTGTAATTCTGACTATTCAAGTTTCTGAGCTTACATTGTGTTTTTGAGGATAATATTTTTGGTTTTCGCATTGTCAATGAGACAAAGAGCTGAAACATTGAGGCTTCTTCTGAACAAACAGAGCAAAAGAAATATAAAAACAAGTAAAACATCCAGGCTGTTTTCTGTAGTTGTGTAGAAACAATCATTCTCATACAATTTGGGTCTTATTGTAGTTTTTCATTAATTTTCTCTTGAGTCTTGTCTGGTTTCCTTTGGTCTTCTATGAATCTAAACTGAATATATTTGGGTCACAAGACATGTACGATGCATTGTACTATTTTAAAGCATTTTCTGACGCTTTGTATGCTTAACATTTAATTCAGAGACTGAGATTTCTCAACTTTATTGCGTACTATGAAACAATTCTCAGAAATGCTTGATCTTTCTTTTCTCACAGTTCAACTCGGAGCACTTTTTTCTTGATTCCCAGATATACAGAACAGTTTAATATACTCTAAATGTAATCCAATACATTTAGATTATATTTACATTTTACCCTTTACATAAAATAAAGGTGTGGGAAGACTGCCCTTTTGATAAAATTAAATCAGACCAGTTGAGAAACACACCCAGATGATCAGATGTGTTGTACACAAATCTGCAGCTTTGTCAGATTTATTTGGAAGGAAAAAATGAAAGTATAATTTGTTTGAGTTTTGCATTGTCAGTGAGACAAAAATTTGAAAGATTTTGGCAAACATGAAGCCGCTTCTACATACACATAGCAGTAGAATTACAAAAACAAGTAAAATGCCCGTGCTTTCTTCCATAGTTGTCTTTATTTTTATTCTGACACATTTTGGAAATTCCTTTTGTAATTTTGAATGGTTTGCTCTGTTAATGCCCAACAAAACGAAGCCTTAGGAAGGCAGCTGCTTTGCTAAAATGAAATCTTAAATTCTGTCAGACAAAATCAAATATACTTATAGTCAGAGTTTACAGATTGACCTCATGACTCCATGTTAAACTACTGCACTGGTTGCAATACAAGTATTTATGTGCACAGTTTTCCTAACAGTTGTTCCTCCAAATACATCAGAATCAGAAATACTTTATTGATCCCTGATTTATAGCAGTTTCTCAGATTCAAACTCTTCAGACAGAAAAAAACAAAATTCTTCCAACAGTAGAAAAAAGATGACATGAAATGAAAATGTGAAATTTCACATTTTACTAGGAAAAATAGACATTTAAAATAATCTAAATGTAAGTGTAATAAATAATAATAGAGATGTTGCACAGAGAAGCAGTTATTGCAAAGTGTTTTTCTTGTGCCTTATCATTTCACCGCTTCTTGTTTTACACCTTTTTCTAGTAATGTTGCTGTTTTCCCACGTCTTGACTATTACAAGTACAGCATTGTTGTAACAGACGGAGATGACGACCAAAGCTGTATTTAACTGCGATTCTTGAGCCTCGTCTTTACACAAAAAAACACTCAAAAACCAGTTAGTCTGGACTCTGAGAAACAAATCTCCGCCGTCTCCAGTCAGATGGAGGATTAGGAGTGATGGATGCGGTCGATAAATGTCCCCCGTTGAATGTTTCTCCCGGGCGTATAACCTGATCCTCATTCTGATCCTGGAGGTCTGAGTCCTAATAGGCTGACAGTAGTAAACGGGGGTGCAAAGCCACAATGACTCCAGAGTAATTATGGAGGGAGGACGGGTGAGACGGCAGCTGTCGGTCCGTACAGCTGTTCCGTCTGAACTTGGACGCCTCCGTGTGAGAAGGAAGACAACTGATCAAACACTCCTTTGTTTCATCTCTGCGTTGCTGCTCCTCACCAACATGCACCGAGAAATTACTTTGATCCCATTTACTCTTCTCACTCACATTTCATCTGATACTTTTCTCCTAATAGCCCAGTTAACCTTCTGAACCCTCCAAAACCAGCCAGCAGGTTTGAAAGGCTCGTTGTCTTTGCAAAATCGCCTAAATGAATCAATTTATCAGAGCCAGAAGCTTTAAAAACAGAAGCATTTGTTGGATTTTGAACTTCCTGATAGTCATTACTCTAGAAAGTTAACTTAGATCTTCCAAATCACTAGCCTAGCCACGCTAGACAACCCACGGCAACAAATTTAATTCTCTTCCAGGGTGGGTCTAGTTACCCTCCATAAGGCTCGAGGCTGGATTCTCCTAAAACTGGCCGGATGAATCACCATGAAGTGTAGAGTCAGAAGGCGGGCGTAACTAAGTGACGACAGAGGTGCGACGATTCTGACAGAAACAACCGGCGCACAATAAACAGTTATCTTTCGATTCGGCTTTGGCCACAGCCCTTAAAGATATGAAGCTAAAATTCAACTTGAAAGATAAACAAAGGACGGCACTGAAGTGTTTCATTGAGAAGAAAGACGTATTTGGACTTATGCCGACAGGATATGGCAAATCCTTAATATACCAGTTGGCTCCGCTGGTTGGGAAGCTAATGGGACTTAGCCACAATCCGGCACTCTAGGTACTACGTCAGCCTATTCATTGCGTTGATTGGTTGTATACCTACCCAATTGCTGCAGAGTGATTTGATAGACAACCTTTTAGCCCGCCTCCCTCCCTGTCGAGCGGCCCTAGACCCTTGTGCCTTCAGAACATGGGTCTAGCGCGGCTAGGCTACCAAATCACTACATGTTTCTACATGTGTTGTTTTAAAAAAATCACCCAAAATAGACCATTTACTTCTGTGAAAAACTAAAAATTCTGTGATTCTCGATTTAGGAAGCTATTCAGCTGCGACCAACAGTCGCGTAACAAAAATTCAAGTACTTTTCAGCCGAACTGCAGGCAGTGTTGACAGAGAGCAGATGGAGACAAGCATGAAAACTATTTAAACATGAGCGTAGTTAAATATCTAAAGTATGTGGAGTTGCCAGCATTGATAACACTTGTTAGCACAAGAATATTACACAATCAGTTATTTTTCAATTTTTGTAAATGAAATAATGAAAGAAATTCACCTTTCTCCTATTTTGTTTATGATTTATTGCATTCTAACTTTGTCATACAGAACAGATAATAATATAAGGTAACAAATAAAGAAATTCAACTTAAATGTATGTAGTTGTTATGATTTATGATATTACAACTTGTCAAAAAGACTTTTTGGAGTTCTCTGTGGAGGTTCCGTAGAGGTGCAACACTTTATATTGCAGTGAAGAATGAACCCCGCAGTGAGTAATAATGTGACAGGAGTGAAAATTTCTTGGCTTTTAGAGTGTTAAAGGATTAAATCATGTGAGATGCTTTGACTGTAAAGTATTTATTAAAATTACAAGTGCTTGCCTGGTTTTTCACTGCAGGTTACTGCTGGTTTTTAAAAATGGAACGCATACACTTGGTGTCATTCTAAAATCAGATTCCGAAAACTTCATTAGTCCTCAGGGAGCAATTAAAAAAATCATGTAGAGCAGGCAGTGCAACAAAAGCATAAGAAATTGAGTAGAAAACAAAGAAATTAAAGATAACTAACATAAAATTATTAGACAATAAAATGAATAGAATAAATAGAGATAAATACATATACAAATGTAGAACAAGTAATATAATAACAATAAAAAATAGAATGAAAAGAAAAAATACAACTCAGTAACATACTAGTGCAAATACAATACATTGTGTTTTTATAGTTTTTTTGATTGTATTTTACTTTATTTTGTAGTGTTTTTATTCAGATTTGTCTTTGTCATTGTTTTTGTCAATCAACCACTCAATCAGGCTTTATTTAAATAGAACCTTTCATACCACTAAGATTCAACACAAAGTGCTTTACAGATAACAGAAATAAAAATGCAATTAAACAGTATAACATCTTTTATTTATGTTATCAATACAGGACTCCAAAACATGAGGATATAGGAACTGAGGAAATGCCATCCTGTATAACACATGCAGTGAGGAAACACCAGATGAGAGAAAATAGAATAAAATCAGATAGATAAATAAAATCTTTAAAAAGCCCAAAAAAGTATTTTAAAAAACGAAATAAGAAATGCTAACAATGAAATAATAAACTGTTAGATTAAAATATGTAGTCAGTAAATAGAGTTAGTTCTACAAAGAGTAGTAAATAAATAAAATCTATCTATCAAATCAGTCCAAAGCCTGAGTAAATAGGTGTATCTTGAGTTTGCCTTTAAAAACTTTGACATTCTATGGGTGGTTATTTGTAGTTTTACAGGACTTTGGTTCAACTCCTGTGGTTTTAAATGTGTTTTGTAGGTAAGTTTTATTTGACTGGGACTCCCTATAGCTTCTAATGGAATATAAAACTGTGTCTTCTCTTTGAAAGAGGACTTATGAAAGCGTCACATATACTAAATATACTGGATTACATAGTCAAAGCATGGTTTCAGAATATCCTGACTTTGCTGCTTGGTTTTGCATCTCTAACTCAGTTTCTTTCCATCCAGGTTCTTCATCCTCTCCAGCAGCGTTTCCTGAACCTCATCAACCAGGAGAACTTCGCTCAGATCAGCCAGGAAGAAGCCGTCAAACAGGAAATTGTCGCCACATTGGAGGCGCTGTGCGGCATCGCAGAGGCAACGCAGATTGACAACGTGGCGTCGCTCTTCTCCTTCCTCATGGACTTCCTGTCCAGCTGCATCGGCCTTATGGAGGTAAGAGACCTCAAGGAGGTCTGTAAAGCTTAAAGGAGTTTAAATTAAAATTGAATCTGATGAGGGATTTTTGTTTTTGTCGCTCAGGTTTACAGCAACACGCCTGAGACAATCAACCTCATCATTGAGGTTTTTGTGGAAGTTGCTCACAAGCAGATCTGCTACCTGGGAGAGGTAAACGTCTAGAAATACATTAGATTTTACATTCTGCTTCTATAAACATACTGTAGCTGCACATTCAAGGTGCAGACAGAAGCTGCCAGTGCGTTGAAACTATTTTCATCCACATTTTTCTACACGCTTTGTGTTTCTTTGGGGTTTTTCAGCGGTAGTTTTTAAATACATACTCACTGCATAGATAACAATCTGTCAGTTTTTCTCTATAAAAGAAGTAAACAAATTGTATTCTTAAAAATGTGGGAATAAATACCTGCATGACGGTAGTTTTACCTGAGAACCTAGTGATTTAGAAATCATCCCCTCACACCTGTTTTGTGCAGGTTATTTGCACGAGAAAAGCTAAATCTGCATTTTACTGGAATTTATTTGACATAATCTCTATGTATTAACGAGCTGTCACATAATAACGAATGTTGAACATTTTGAAAGACCGTAAAACATCCTTACTGCATGCTTCTATGCATCAAATCATCCCTCTGGATTTTGCTTTTCTGATTTCTGGGAATTGGTCTCAATGCTGTCACCAAAATATTGTCCAAAATGTCATTGGTTGATGCTACAGGTACGGACCCGTACCCGTAGCATCTGTACTAGAGGTACGGACCCGTTAAGGTCACTGAAGAGCTGGCGCCGGTTAACTACTATTTGCTGCACATTACAGGCAGTTTATATGAATGACTTTGACGGCGAACATTGTATAATTTAACCAAAAATACACCGTCTCCTCTCACACTTTAGACATTGCAGTTTTTATGCTTTTAGACGCCGTGTCTAAATTGTTTGAAGTCCACTACCTATTAATTAGTTTACCGCGTTCAGTGGTGGAAGCGGCTGACGAACTCCATTGCAAATGTTCCCATTTAATTTTGGACGCTAATTTACAAGATAAAGTTAAGGATGTCACATATGAAACAAACACTCGTGAATGGTGAGGAGCAGCTCTTTAATTCGGCATGAATTAAAAAAAAATCCACAAACTCGATTTACTGTGATATTGTGAGATTTGTTTGTGGTTATGTAACTTAGCCATTCAACAGAGTCCGCTAACATTAAAGTGACTGACGTGCAGTGTCTGTGTTGACAGACGTAGAAAATACGTCAGGGTTTTGTTTAGGTTGTTAATATGTAATAGTCTGTCGCTACTTTTGAAGGTAAAAAAATACTTGTAGTTTGCTGGCTGTTAGTTCCGCCATTTGTTTTGTTTGCTGTTTGTGCTTTATTAGAACAGGGTCACGTGAATAAAAATTTTTGCTATTTTTAATAGTAGTGCTGATTTCAACCCCCAAATCGCTGTCCGTGAAAAAGTCAGATAATGATATTTATAAGACATTATGCATGATAGAAAAGAGAACAGCAGATGACTGATATGACAGGCTCGGCACGCAGATTCACCTCGAATCACGGAAGCGCCTTCATCACTCGGATTACCAAGCCGGCTCATTAATATTTATATACGTCGGATTACCAGCCAATCACAAAGCGCGTTCACCAGCCGGCTCATTAATATTCATGTACGTCTCATTAATATTTATGGAAGGTAAAGTGCCGTATCCGTAGGCCACAGGCTACGAGTACGGGTCCGTATCTGTAGACACTACCAATGTCATTTGTAATTTTCACTGCAGCCTCTGTAATTTTTTAGCAGAAAAGATGCGGAAAGACGGTGAGGAGGAAACAAAACACTTTCAAAAAAATAATCACCATGGGACTAATACTATCACAGGACCTCTGTGTTTGGCAGAAATTGTATTGAGGTCAGTTGTGGTGGAATTTTACTTTAGAAATTACAGATCTGACCTCCATCAGGAATTATTAGCGGACCGAAGGTCGTATTATAGGGCTTAAGAAAACAAAAGAACTGTGATATGTTGAAAATCATTTATTTAGATGCTTAACTTGTGCCACTGACTGGTTGCGTTTTCGCTTCGTCTTGGTTTAAAGATAAGGAGCCAGCATTAATCGACAATCACGATAAAATTTTGCTGAAGAAAAAAAGACACAATTTTCTGTGAGGGGTTTATTATTTATAGGCAAAAAAATCATTTGTTGAAGGGAAAGGAAAATCTGAGAAATTTTACAAGACGTCAAGTTTGTCAGGCAAAACCTACAACATCCTTTATGGAATTCCTTTAAATTTGTGTGTAAAAATGACAAAAACACTAAGATAAAAGACTCCTAGAAGAGAATAAGCATTCATGTGCCACTTTACAAAGATACACCAGCAGCTGTTTCATGTATTTACTGCGTTAGTTGATTCTCTTCATCAACCTCTGTTTGTCCGTCAGTTGTAGGTCTTCTGTGGCAACATTTTCTGCTAAAGCAAGAATAATTGTAATTTAGGCACCCTGTGGACGTGGAGTTTGCTTTACAAGGGCTTCTATGAGGCAGCAAGGCTCTGATGTAAAGTTTATACCAAGGTTCATTGTGGGAAATGTAGGATCCAGTGACTATTGGTTAAAATTCTGGATTTCTTTCCTTCTGCTGCATCGATGTCGTTCATTTTGTCTCATTCTATTTGAACAAACTGAAATTATTTGACATGTTTATGTTTTTTCAGCACAAAAATAATCCAACCGCTGTTCTCCTCATTCAGACAAAGTCCATGAAGCTGTACGAGGCATGCTTGACGCTGCTGCAGGTTTACTCCAAAAACAACCAGAGCCGGAAGCGGAGCGACGCCACGGCGGAGGAGGACCAGTACCAGGACCTGCTGCTCATCATGGAGCTGCTCACAAACCTGCTCTCCAAAGAGTTCATCGACTTCAGTGACACCGGTGAGCCGTCCGGAGGGCTTCTGTCTTTATAATCTACAGAAATACCTGAAGCTGATCTTGACCAAACTGCTATTTCTTTCAGACGAGGTGTTTCGGAACCAGGACCAGGGAACGCCGGCGTCCAGTCGGACAGTTTCAGCCGCAGATGTTGTTCTCTACGGTGTCAACATCGTTCTTCCACTCATGTCTCAGGACCTGCTCAAGGTAAAGTAACACAGGATTTTTTAGTGTTTTTTTTTTTCCATAAATAAGGTTGTTTAGTCTACATTCATGACAGTGGTGTGTATTTAGCCTCTCGCTGATCGTGTTTTATTTCTTTTCCAGTTCCCGTCTCTGTGTAATCAGTACTACAAACTCATCACCTTCATCTGCGAGATCTTTCCAGAAAAGATCCCACAGCTGCCTGAAGACCTTTTCAAGAGCCTCATGTTCTCTCTGGAGCTGGGAATGACCTCGTATCCTTGCTTTACGAGAGCAGATTTCATATAAATTCTCATTTATGAGCTGCTTTGACTGTTTATTTAGCCTTAGTAGTGAGAACACTGAAAGTTGGCATCAAATGTTTTCTTGTCTCTGATCAGACATTTTCAGATTTAAACCATATTTTTTTTCAGAAAAAGATGTTTAATTGTAGCTGGCTTGCTCGACATGTAATATTAGGTTTTGTTTGTTAAACAATAGATGCTAATATTCCCCATAGACAGATGCTGAAAATGTTTTGGCATCTGTAAAACTGCTTAACAGCTGAGAACTCAAAATGAGGCTGCAACAGAGATTTTTTTCCCCCTATTGTTAACTTTTGTTGTGCAGCTTTGAATCCCCTGAACCCCAAAACACGTCAAACATTTGAAAGACACATTGTCGTAAAAATAATAGTGCAAGAAATTGTGGGGGGGAAAAAACAAGCAAAAATGTCAGATTTTTACCTTTCTGACAGTTATTAAACTAATAATTTGGGATGCAAAATGAGATCAAAAAACGTATCCAAAGCTAAGCTGAAAATCATATTAAAAAATAAAAGACAAAAATGAAAAAAATGAGCCCTATTTGATGCAACAGAGAAGCTCTAAGTGACTCGGCTGTGAACTAGCATGTGCATTACAAGAATTCTGTTACTTTCAGGCTGAACTGCAGACAGTGTTGACACACGACAGAGGGGAGACGATTATGGAAAGAAATTAAAACCCTAAGTAGGAAAATCTCTGTAGTATGTAGAGTCATCACTTACCTATCACCATCCATTATTTTCGGGCTGCAGCTGTAGAGGAGCCTGTCAACAGGAAAAAAAGTGTAATTGTCGTGTAGTTTTTGCTCCTTAACGCCTGTTTTCAGGATGAGTTCAGAAATCAGTCAGCTGTGTCTGGAAGCTTTGTCTCCTCTGGCTGAACAGTGCGCTAAAAACCAGAAGGACTCACCTTTGTTCATCGCCACTCGTCACTTCTTGAAGGTACAATACACAAACAAAACACTATAAACTGAGTAGTACTGATAACAGAGCAGTATACATGAATAAATACATATAAATACCAGCACAGGGAACTTTAATAAGAAGTGAATACTTCCATTATGACATTTTATTAAACACATTTATTGTGCATCTGACCAGGAAATGCTTCAGTATAGTGTCAGTTCTCTACTGTGGGTTCTATACAGATTAGGCTGAGAAAAAGGTGATGAATAACGACTGAGTCAGAAGGAATTGTGTGCCGCAGGTTGATTTGGTGTTCTTGCATAGTAAGTTAATCCATAGGCGTTGGTGCTGCTGTATGTGGTCCAGTTCTGGAATGAAGATGGGGTTATCAAAGCTCTCTGGGTTTAAGAATCAGACTACTTCCTGGGTAGGTTTTCTGTGGGTCAGATGAGGGAGAATCTGGGTTGCCAATGAAATCACAATGAGAGGAACAACCTCCTTAACCCTTTACGCTTCAGTGCGTCGTAGGTGTACCGCCGGCGGTACACCTACTAATTTGCATAGGAATTTCAAGAATGTCCGACGGCTGCAAACCCGATTATACAAACACTATACGCCGATGGAAAGCTTAGATTCTCATGAATCCGCCGGTATAAACCACTTTCAGATGTGATTACTACAGCGGGTGAAAAAAACACATTTGTCCGACAAAAATGAATATTCATCCATCCGTTCTCTATACACGGCTTCAACGCACACAGCGCGACTCACATTTCCGGGTTCATTATTACACACAGAAAAAAAGATTCCACAAAAAACGGCCATAATCCAACCTTTTACATCCAGACAACACAAGCCAGTAAACTATTTTGTCCAAAACATGTCCTGAAGTCGATATAAAATCCCCGAATCGGTCGTTTTCAAGGAAATGCACCTCGCGATGTGCGTCCAATATTCCCTGTATTTTTCGTCATTTTTTAAATTTAAAAATAGAATATTAGCGTTTTTTTGTACTGAAAACGGCTGGAATTGACTGAAGTTTAAAGGGTTAAATAAACACTGTTCTTGTTGACAGTTTTTTTCAATAACTGTGCAATACATCTATAACTGAAATAGGAAATGCTCTTTTAAGATGCATTTTTATGTTGAGTTTTCTGCACAAAGTCAGTTTTGTGGATTTTTGTTGATTGCAATCTTTCTTTTTTTAATTGTTGAATGGTTATTGTTGTGACTTTGACATGAGAGGTGTCTCTTCAGACTCTTTGTAAGAAAACAAATGACCAGTTTTGTGTCAAAAATGTTAAGCTTGTCCTGTTATGAATGTGTTTTTAGAAAGCTGGAATTGAAACAACGGCTGCAAAATTAGATGCTGCAGAACTACTTTACCCTTTTTAATAATTTCTCATGCTGTCCTCTTGTGTCTTCAGTTGGTGTTTGACATGCTGGTCCTGCAAAAACACAACACAGAGATGACGGTGGCTGCAGGAGAAGCTCTTTACACACTCGTGTGCCTGCACCAGGTGAGTAAATAATACTTTTAAACAGGTAATGTCACTAACAAGAGTTCTCCTCGTAGAGTTTACTGAACATGCTTTGATTCTCTTCCTTAACTCAGCGGCTGAGGGGTTTTAAAATGACTAAACTTTATTTTTAGAGGTGTCTAAGATGCACCGTTGTGAACCCTCTGAACCCCAAAACACACCAAAAAGTTGGAAGGTCAAGTTATCTTGAAAGAAATAGAGCAAGAAGCTGTAAAACAAACTGATAAATGTTGGATTTTTAAGTTATTCATCATTTGTGATGTACCAGTAGGCTGGAAAATGGAACCGAATCGAAGCTTGAAATCCTGATATTCCATTCGTATCACTGTATTACATGTCTCATTTAAAAATAAACAGTTTGCACTAATCAGATTCTGTAAAAAGGAGAAGATTTTGCACTTTTCATCACAACCGTGAAGCCATTAGTGACTCAGCTGCGAACAACAGTCGCCTGACAAAAATTCAGGGAACTGAACTGCAGGCAGTGTTGACATAAAGTAGATACTAAATGAGAATAGAAAAAAGTTAAAAATGTTGAACATCTTGTTATTTTCTTGTAAAATAAATAAGAAAAGAAATTCGGTTTTATTTTTTAGCTTTTCAAATTTCTGGCATTCTAACTGTGTCATGCTGCGCAGACGACATTCTTAGTTTCCTCCACTTGTAGCCACAGTTCTGTTGTTTCCACAGAGGTGCAGGATTTTATATTACAGTGAAAAATAAGCCCAAAGTAAAGAAAAATGTCACATTAAGTTTGCAAACAGCCATCTCATCTAATCTTCTGGTCAAAAGTAAAAGCATTTCAGATGCCAACAGTCAACCAGTAAATTCTTACTGTGCTGCAGAAATGTGAGTGAACCAGAAAGAACATGAGAAACGTCTTCACAGTCATTTTAATTCTGACATTTTTCATTTAGTGAAACCTCTAACTGAGGTCTGAGCTGCTCTGAACACAACAGATTTTGTTCAACGACACTAGAAGCCCTCTAGTGGTCGGTGTGCATGAACACCAACAGCTCATGTCATGAATGTGAGAATTTAAAAGAGCAATTTTCTGCAAATCAATATTGTTATTTTACCCATATCATTACTGCACATCAGAACTGAGTTTATAGTGATGATGTATTTGTCTTCAGTATGTTTTGAAAAAATATTTAGATTCACATTTTTATCTTTTGCGGTGAAAACAGACCACAAATACACTGAAAACAATAAATTATGGTGATACATTAATACTAACTTACTAAAAACAACACTTTATATAAAATGTACCTATACATATTAGCTGTAATATTAAACAAAATAATGATAAGTAACCATGCAGACTAAATCAAATAAAGTAGTTTGGTATACACAGTGTTATTATTAGATATTATTCTTAATGATATTTTAGCTCAAATTCTTATTTCATATGAACACATAATATAAATGAATATTTTTGACCTGAAAAAATCAATAAAAGGCACTTTAATTGTTCGTTTTCCTTGTTCAAGGGATTTTTTGAAGGAAAAGTTTTGTTTTCATTTGGCGGTTTTATGATAAATATCTTTGGGTTGTTAAACTGCTCTTTTTCAAACAAAAGCCGTTTGACAAAACTTGGAGGTGTTTTTCAGTATTTTCTTGTTGAAATGCAATTTATGTTTTCCATATGTTTAATGAGAAGTTTTTATCCTTCATAATGGATTGGCTGTTGCTCGATATGTGCAACCAATCAGATGGAGCTGTGGGCGGGATGTTGATTTCATTTTTAAATGAATTTACTCTATGAGGAATCAATGAAAACACAGAAAAGTGACACTGATAATCTCGGTTTGAGATCCTGACTGTGGCTGTGTTCTCCTCCGTCAGGCGGAGTACTCGGAGCTGGTGGAGACTCTTCTGTCCTCCCAGCGAGACGCCGTCATCTACCAGCGGCTCGCCGACGCCTTCAACAAGCTGACGGCGAGCAGCACACCGCCCACCATGGACCGCAAGCAGAAGGTCGCCTTTCTCAAGAGCCTGGAGGAGTTTGTGGCCAACGTGGGCGGCCTGCTCTGCGTGAAATAACCACTGGAAAAAAGAAAGAAAGAAAAAATGACCCGGGATCGATTCATCGCATCGCTGAAAAGCAACCAATCAGAAACGCCTCCCTCCTTCCTCCTCAACGCTTCGTCATCGACGACAGAAGAGACGAAGCCTTGGAGGAACTCTCATCTCACTTGAATGTTTACCTGAATGTTTGTTCTCCTCCCCGCCAGCTGCACCCAAACGCCCTGTCACCCCTCCACCATAACTGACACTATTGATGATGATGATGATGATTTTGTTGTGGTGGTAACCATGGAGACTGAACTGCTAAGCAGACAGAGTCAGTCGCAGGTTTCTGCCCTGTTGGACTGAAGCGATGGGGCGCCATGACGACGAGAGGCAGAGCAGCTGATGATAATGCTGTCCTCCTTCCTCTTCCTCCTTCCTCTTCATCATGTGCCTGAAGGCTTCTGGAGCACAGACACACACACACACACAAATACACACACACACAAAAACACATTCGGAGCGACACTGAGGTTAAAACAAGTTGAATTTGTTTTGGTTCTGGATGCTGTTTTTAGGTATTAAAGGAGCCATTTTTGCTCAATACCATGGCGACCAAGTAACCCCCAGTTTGTACGCACGCACACACACACACACAAATGGATATCAACACACAAACACATCAACACACAAACACAATCAGAGCAACACTGACGTTGAAACAAGTCGCCTTTATTTTGCATTTTTGCCTCTGAATGTTGTTTTACGGTATTAGAAGAGCCATTTTGGTTCATGAGCACCATGGTGACCAACTCGCCCCCAGTGTGTAGGCACACACACCAAAACACACATAGAGCAACACTGAGGTCGAAACAAGTCGCCAATATATCGCCCCTTAGTTATGTTTGAAGATATGAGAGGAGCCATTTTGGTTCACGAGTGCCATGGCGACCATCTCATCACCAGTGTGCGCTCATATACACACACACACACACACACACACACACACACACACACATGCACACTCACACCAACCCAAGCACACACAGATTAATGCTGAAGTCCCTTATTTTGCCTCTGGAGGTTGTTTGAAGGTATTTGAGGAGCCATTTTGTTTAATGACGCCATGGCGACCAACTTGCCCCCGGTGTGCGCGCACACACACTCACACACCCACACCCACACACACCACCCTCGACCTTCCCAGAGTGCCTTTGTTTTGTTGATTGTTGTGTGTGTTTGTGTGTGAATCACGTCATACATCAACTGACAACACATGACGACTGTGCCTCCCATTTGCCAAGAACACAGCACACACACATGCACACACTTGTACGTGCTCGACACGTTGCCATGACAACAGAGGCATGGCCGACCCGGCTGTCTTTGAGGTTGCTGAAACTGGCAGCAGCACAGGAGGCGTCTGTTCCTCGGTGACGACCGTAAAACCAAAATCTGACAAAGGGTGTATATATATATGCATAAATATATATATATATATATATATAAATATAAATATATAATGTTTTCAAACCTTCAGAAATGAACATTCAAAGAAGAAGACGAAGAAGAAAAAAATGGACTGAAATGTTTTTATATGCCAGCAGACGGCAGGCAGAGTTCAACTGAAGAGGGAGCAACTTTCTCAGTGTTGACTTTTTTGAAGTTTGATATTGTTTTTTTTCTATTTGGATTATAGTTTTTTTTTTTGTTGCGGCCCCTCCTCTTCTTCCTCCTCCTCCTCCTCCTCCTGCCACATGTCTAGCAGGTTTCTTTCAGTAGTATTTTTCTACAGCAGCACATCCACAGCATCCCTCTTCAACACACACTGGATCAGAGCAGCAGAGACTGAAGGACAGCAATAAGAAACCAAATAAAAGGAGCAGAGCCACTCGATGAAGCATTATGTTTGCTGCACTATCCCCTTATTGTAGATGCTGTTTTGTTAATGAAGTGTAAAAGTGTACATAAACTTATTGTATAAAATGTTCTGGCCTCTGAGCTTTCCTTTACACCTGCCATATCTGTTGTAATGTCTTTTATCTACTTTGGTTTTAAATAAACTTCTTAATCTTCTATTTTATCACAGTTTTTAGACTCTCAGGATTCATCAGTGTTTAATTATTGTACAGTAACACAAATTTTACAGGTTTAACTCCAGTTAATGATCTCGATATTTCAAAAGATTTTTCTCACAGTAATCTTTCTTATGTAGTTCAGTTAGAGCTGCAACAATTAGTCAATTGTCATCTATTAAATTAATTGTCCAAATTAATAACAGATTCATCAGTTTATGTAAATTTTGTAAAGAAAAACATTCTGAAATTCTCTGATTCCAGCATCTTAAATATGTTTATTTCCTCCTCTGTGACAGAAAACTGAATATCTTTGGGATGTGGACAAAACATTTGTCTTCTTGGGCTTTTGGGAGCCGTTGATGGAGATTTTTCACCATTTTGTAGACCAAACAACTA
Organism: Acanthochromis polyacanthus; assembly: GCF_021347895.1. NCBI lineage: Eukaryota > Metazoa > Chordata > Actinopteri > Pomacentridae > Acanthochromis > Acanthochromis polyacanthus. The sequence continues at coordinate 11,559,865 of NC_067126.1, read as the reverse complement.
ATCAGTGACTTGAGAAAATAATCCAGAGATAGATTAGCAATTAAAGTATTTATGGTTATCAGATATTTACTCTGATAATTAGTTTGGAGTTGATATCTTTCCTGCTGTTTTGCTTTTGGGAAAGAGACGGACTGACTGGAATGATTTCTGTTTTAAGTGATGAGACATAATTAGTAAAGAGTTTAAAAGTTCTAAGCATTGTGTTAATGGTTAATGCATCAGTTATAAGCGTTTAATTCAGAGCAACTTTTAGCTTTTAGCAACAAAATTCCTTTCAATAAATGGCTTATTAAATTTCACAGCTGGAATTTTAACTTCACATTTTAAGATTAGAAATCTAGAAAAAAATGTTTTAATTAAATTATACAAAAATGTGTACCTGCAGATCTGATGAGTTTAAAAACAAAAGTGCTTCATAATGGTACATTAATATTCATGATTACTCCAGAGCAGAAGCACATGGCTGTGTTATTACCAGAATATTTTATTTTAATTGGACACACTGATGACACACGATCAGGAGAGAAGTAATGTCAAGCAGACAGTGGAAGGTTAAATAAATGTACAGATAAATGAATACCAAACTATAAACTATACAGCTGCTAACATGACAAACATAATTTTATAGGTATAAGTCTTTTTTTTTTAAGACAAAGGGGTTAAAATTTCTGATTTTAGCTTCTTGTATGGACTTTTTTTCTGGTTTCTTTCCTCTCCTATGACATTAACTGAACAAAACAAGATGTATTGGTCTTTGAGGAACACTGACTGACATTTTGCTAATAGATTAATCAACAATGAAATGATTGTTAGTTTTATATTTATTTGTTAAATCTTTGTCATAAATTACAACGGATGGATATCACTAAACAAGTTGGATATAAAACTGAACCCATAAAGGGTTTAATTTTCTTAAATGAATTTCCCTTCAGATTTCTGTCCAGAGGCCTGTGACAGACTGGTGACCTGTCCAGGGTGTCCCCTGCCTTCGCCCGAGTCAGCTGGGATAGACTCCAGCACCCCCCGCGACCCTAGTGAGGATGAATGGATGGATGGATGGATGGATTTCTGTCCAGCTGCTATTTTGTCACTCTGCAGGAGCCGTAGTCTATTGGTGACGTCATTCTCCCGCGACTCCTCACATGTTCACAACAGAGCAACTGTGAGGTGGTTTAGTGATTGGAGGCAGCTCCTGATCAGGTTTGCAGACTTTTCTTCAGTATTTCAACACTTTTCTTATTTTTATGTCTGATAATCGAGTTAAATAAGATTCGCGGCTTCTTTCGTGGTTCAGGTTTGTGTTTGTGTCGCTTTTTTCTGGTCATTTTAATCAATTATTTGTAGAGTGATTTATTTTTCCTGCTGTTAATTAAACACACATGTAGTTAGGGAGCTGGTTGTAGCTTCCAGTTAACCAAGTCTCCCGTTGTTTATTAATTATAAGCTGTGGGGAAGACAGATTATTTTTTCTGAAGGTGTCCAGGCTGACTCTCACTTTCTTTCCTCAGCAAATGTTTTGTTGCCATATAGTTAATTTTATAGTCACTTTCTCATCAGTTGCAGCCACCAAGAATTACATCAGGACTTGTATACAATGGGCTAACATAAGATGTTTGATTGTTAGCAATCTGGAACAGTTGCTGAATTTATTATTTTTAAGTAGTTGATAAGGCTCATAAAATAATTAGAGTTCAAATTTGAAAGAGATTAGATTTGATAGATGCTTCATTCCTCCTTATGAGGAATTTCACAAATAAAATAAAATGAAGTACTTCTTGTCCTTGTTCTGGACTCCCATCTACAGAGCTACTAGACAGAAACAGCAATGAATAATAAATTGATTGGTTAGTCATCAACTATTTTGTTAATCAATAAATCTGATAGGGGATAAAAGGAAGGAAGAAAGCTAAATTCTCTTAATTTCTGCTTCTAAAATGTGAATATTTTCTGGTTTCGTTTCTGTTCTTACTGTGACAGTGAAGTGATTTTTTTTTTCAGTAGTGGACAAAACAAGACATTTGTCAATTTGGGCTTTTGAGAAAAACTGATTGACGTTTTAGTTTTTTTTTTCTGACATTTTCTAGATCAAACAAGTGATTGATTCATTGAGAAATTAACTGTTTAACTGACATGGAAGTAATATTTGTTCAGCAGTTTGTTTAAAGAGTTCTTTCCAAAGTAGATTTTATCCAGACAAGTCTTTACAAATGAGACAGAATTTTGAGAAGTAGTTTAGTTTGAACTTTATTGTTGTACCAAGATCATGAAATGCATTTTTTCATGAAACCAGAAGTGCAAAAGCAACAGTTATTGCGTGCAGTATGATTATTTAGAGTGTGTTACAATGTGAACCCACAAAGTATTGAAATATAATAACTGTAGATAACAATATAATGACAGATAAATGTGCATAGAAAGGTTTGGGATAAATAGTAGCATAAACACTATGAAATAGTTTTTACTTTTAAGTTTGAGAGTCGGAAGAGTGAGAGTGTTATTTTTCGTGTAAAAAGGGTGTTTTTCTTGTCACTGTCACCATAGGGCTTGCTCTGGGGGTTCAGGCATATGGGTTCTGTAAAGCGTCTTGAGACAATGTGACCTGTACTTGGCGCTATATAAATAAAATTGAATTGAACTGAATTGAAAAAAGCACACGGACCTTCACTGCAAAACCCATCTCAATATTAATGAAAAGACCTGATTACATAAAGATTCTAACCTTGAAAAGCGAAACCCCCAGAAGATCTTTCTAATTTATAATAAGAAATATGTATTGGATAATATAATAGAAAAATACGTCATCTCTGCAGTGGCTTGACTTATAAAATATCACTTCAGGAAGCTTTGACAGGTTTCACAGATCCAACATTCATGTGTTTCTACATTCTGTGTGAGTCGATGATGAGATAAAATAGGACTTATCATGTAATCAAGTCACCTGCTGACATAAATAAACTCATTAACGTGTAACTAATCCTGTTTTTTGTTTCTTTCAGTTTGAGATTTTTCTGCAGAAACTCGTCTTTCCTCCGTCAGCAGCGATGAGTGACAGCGACGACGACGTTCCCACGCTGTCGGCTCACACTCTGGCCGCCCTGCAGGAGTTTTACAACGAGACCAGAACTGAACCGGATCACAGCAGCTCGACGACGGACCAGTTCACTGTGGGAGCTGTGGAGGAGGACTGGGTGAGTTTACTGGATTTACAGAGAGGAAGCAGAGAAAAAAGATGCTGTAGAGCTCTGAGGATGTTTGGAAACTGACCAATTTATCATCAGTTTAACAGATTTTATTGGTTATTTATCAGAACTAATATACAAAGTTATGGTGATGAAAAGTCACTTAAGTATAAATACATTAATCCAAAAATGTTTGGGGGTTTTATTGGTAAAGATGAGAACATAATTAAGCCAATATCTTGAATTCATCGCTACATTTCTATACATCAACTTGTTATTTAATGTGTTTCTGTATCTCTAAATTTCTAATTTTTATTGCTGTGTTTCTATATTTGTTTATATTTGAGTGCCATCACCGTTCAAAATATGCCTGTTTTTTAAATGATGAATCTAGTTTTTGATCAATGTAGTGACTAATTTATCAAGCATAAGTATAAAAGTCATTTTATTCTTTCTTGTTTAATTTAACAATTTAGCTAAAATATCAAAAAGTTGCTCAATATGTAAGTATTTTATTTAAACATCTATCGTCTAATCTAATTAATTTAAAAAAAAATAATTTCTCTTGATATTAAAAAAGAGTAATTTGAATAATTAATTCATAGTTGTGTGGAGCCTTAGGAAGATGCTGGATTATTAAGTGTAAATAATTTTGCCTTGATGACAGACATTCAATTGATCAATTTAATTATCAAATTAATCCTGAAACTAATTTTGCATCAATAGAATAATTTTTGCATCCAAAATTTTTTTTTTCTATTTTTCTTGTTTATTGTCGAGAAATGTCTGTTTCTGAACTGTCAACATTTGCTTCAATTAATCAGTTAAAAATACAAAAATAAATCATTAATCAACTGATAATAAATAGAATTTTAAGATGCAGTCGAAAATAAATGTTTTAAGCTGTCATGTATAAATTTATCAGGCCTGAGCACAAATAGTATGTTTTAGCTCTCAGTTAACAGTTCGTAGTGCAACAGGACACGACAACATTCAGCACGATAATAAAACCACATGCATGAAAACAGATTTTTAAAATATAAATTAAACAAATGAAGCATGTGGAGGTTCTGCAGTTGAAGCTTCAGTCACAGCCGTATTCATCAAAATTAAAACATTAAAACAAGGCTTGAAATATTCTATTTACATGAAATGAATGTAGAAGATATGAAAGTTCACCTTTCAAATTAAATTCAGAATAAAAGTTGGCACAAACTGTAAATAGTTACAACTAAAAAAATGTCCCTGAAAGTGTCAGATGTTCACTTTTATTCCAGGTTATCATCAGTAAAAAATGTTGATGAAGTTAATAAGTTGATACTGTGTTTGCTTGCTCCAGCGGATGAGTCAGTTCTGGTACAGCGATGAAACAGCGACTCAGCTGGCTGAGGAAGTCGTACGAGAAGCAGGAGAAGGAGGCAGGTAAAAGTACAAAACTACATCCAACATGTAGTTCCATCAGTCATTTTAAAGCTGCTGTTGCAGCTGTAAGAATATCAAAGGGGAAATTTGGATTATTTGAAGGTTTTAAATATAAGTCAGTTTATGAAAGTCAGTTTTGGAGAATCAATCAGAAGCACTGAACTATGGTTATTATTATTATTACTATCATTATACTACCAGGTAAAATCTGTTCCTCTAGATTCTCAGTCAGGTCAAAAAAATCTGATACACATATTTAATTCACATATTAAAGAAACCAACAGTTCTTAGTTTGAGGGAAAATAAGTTGAACCCCAGAAATAACGCTGAAATCACGTCTACATTTCTTTTTAAGCTAAATTCCATTTAGTCTCTAGAGCAGTTGCTCTTGGTTTAGGTTCCATTTCTAAAAACAAACACCTTCTAATTATGAGAAAAGTACTTCTAATTACCTGGAATGTCAGTGTAAGTGTGTCTTGGAAAATGTCAACTTAAATGAGAAACAGGAGGTATAACGTTGACACAGTGAGCTGCAATATGAGCCACGTGTTCTATTTGCTTACATTCTAGAAGGTCAAGTTCACCACATTAGCTATTCACAAGTAGATGTGGTATCACTAAATTACTTTGATACCGAAGAAATGTAATGATTTTAAGACAAGTTCTGCATCCTGGTAGTTTTTTGTAATTATGTGATCTATCGTGATTCCATCAATCTGCTGCACATTGTCACATAATTACAAGAATGATAATGTGATAATGCACATTATCACTTAATTACCAGAAAACTACCAGGATGAGGAGTGGAAATCTTGTAGTTACAATTGCTAACTGTTAGATTATTCAACAGGCTGAAAGCACACAGGAAAGCTGATCTGGAGTTTAGTGATCATCTGATTTCAAGCAAAAATATTTGATGGACTCAAGTCCATCAAGATTCTGTCAGCAGAAAAATGGACTCTATGCTAACAGAACGTGAATATACTGTATCTGTAATTTTGTGTCTTCATCTGGACTTTAGCTCAAACACAGACTCTTTAACGTTTGACACTAAACGGGATATTTTGGGATTTTGTAAGATGAAATGAAACATCGGAAAGCATCACCTAAGAATGTGGGGAACATAAGAAGCACATTCCTCAAAAATATATTGATTCATTTAGAAAACTTAATTAACAATTTGTGCTTCTCCAGTGTGATTATTTCTCATTTGTTTCTAATTTATGTCCGTATTTAATAGAATCATTTGGCTTTGGAAGGCTTTCACATGTTTCCAAGCTTATTTTTGGACACCTTAGTCTCTGTCATCGGCAGCTCCAGCCTGTCTTTAAATTTGGAGGCAGGCGAGCGAGTAGAGCACAGATACTCCCTGAGAAAGCATGGTGAACTCTAACTTATGCTCAGTTACATGTAGCAGGAATGGGAGGCTGCAGAACTTTCCTGAGAGTTGAAAGTTGATTCTCCTTTATAATTTTCTGATGAAGGATCAGCGTTTCCTCTGTCGTCTCTTTGTTTGACAGATTACTAGTGCAAAAAAGCAGCTGTAGGCAAAAAGTTGTGCTCTTTTTTGATGTCTACTCAAACAGTGAAAGCAGCACATCAGCAGTTCTTCAGAGTAGCCACATGATGCGTTCAGGGGCAGCAGAACATCTGAACTAGAAGATGTTTATTGTTGATTTTGCCATTAGTTTGTACCAGATTTCTGTTTACACACAGAACACTGATGCCAATCTAAGCTCTGCTTCCAGAATGTTTCTGACAGTTTCAAGTGTTTCCTGTCAGGATCGCCTGTGTCAGCGCTCCCAGTGTTTACCAGAAGCTGAAGCAGAACGTTGTTGACGGTTCAGGCCGAGTCTCCGCTGTCGTGTTGGAGTACGACCGACGCTTCGCCGCCTACGGAGACGACTTTGTCTTCTACGACTACAACGAGCCGCTGACTCTTCCGTCCAGCATCGCTCCGCAGAGCTTCGACGTCGTCCTCGCCGACCCTCCTTATCTGTCTGAGGAGTGTCTGAGCAAAGTGGCCCAAACCATCAAACACCTGAGCAAAGGGAAAGTGCTGCTTTGTACAGGTGAGACCAGATACAAGGACCTGTTTTCTAATGATGGATGTTTAGTGACATTTAGTACGAGTTCATCTGTTTCCAAAGTAGCTGTTCTATTCTCCTCTGTTAATTCATTTTCTTACACATTTACATATTTTTCTCTTGTCATTCAAACTCTTCAGTGATTTTTAGTTTTAAATATTTTTCTTAAATAATGAAACAAATGGTTTTTTTTTCAAAATTAATGGGAAATTTGACATGGAAATGAAATGATGGATGCTAAAATATTTAAATATTAATCAGGTTTTTGATTTTTTTTTTAAATTTAAATTTACCATGTAAAACCCACTGTTGCAAAAATACAACATCAGTTTTATTTCTAAGTTATATATATGTATATATATATATACATATATATATATATATATATATAAATGTTCGTATTTTTTTTCCATTTTTATTTTTGCTCATTTTTTCCCTGTATTTGGGTTTTTCTGGGAAAAATTTAGAAGATATTAGTCTAATTCTTTTTATTTTCTTTACAAAAGAAAAATATTTCTTTATTCACTTACTTTTGTGTTTATTTATACTTGAGTCATTTTTAATTTTACTTACCGTAACTGTGTATATTCATTCTGATAAATTGCTCATGAAATGTTCAGTTTCCTTAAGTGTTCTAAGGTGTTGTAAATCCAGTACACTCCCCTAGTCCTCCTCCACAGGTTTAAGTAATATTGCTGGTTTCATAAATCTGTTGAAGTGAAATTGTGTCATTAACACGGAGATCTCATTGCACTATCGAACACATCGTGGCTTTAAACTGATATTATTGACGTATATTTTAGAGGAAAAACTGAGCAGCAACATCTCACCTCCAGTTTTCTGAGCAGCTCTTTCTCGTCTGGTTTTGCACCTCCAGGAGCCGTCATGGAGAATCTGGCCAAAGAACTTCTGGATCTGAAAATGTGCAGCTTTCTGCCGAAACACAACAGAAACTTGTCCAACGAGTTCCGCTGTTTCGTCAACTATCCGTCACCACTGCTGTCCTGCTGAAGAACCAGAGCTCAGTGGGATTAACGCTTTAATTATGAGACTGATGGAGGCGGAACATCACACAAACATTGACCAGCTGTTTTCTCCAGATACTGAGGAGTGAAAAGACCACTAAGACCTGCAGCAGAAGTTAAGAAATTTAGCAATTTTCATTTTTTAGGCAAAAATGACGAACATTTAATGGTTCCAGCTTCTCAAATGTGGAGACTTTTCTTTGTTACGCGGCACTAAACAGGATATTTTGGGATCACTCTGGAAAATTATAACAAGCGTCTTCCTCTACTGTCTGACATTTTATCAAGAAATTATTGATTAATCAAGAAAACTGATTATTAAAATTACTGTCAGTTCAGACTCACCAACTACAAATGAACTATGTTTGTTGGTGAACAAACACTTGGTTACAGAAACAAATTTAACTTGAAAATATTTATTTTGATGTGTAATTAAAGTCAATAATACAGAAAAAACACCAGTTATGAGCGGTTTGTGCTTCTCCAGTGTAATGAGTTCTCATTTGTTTCTAATTTATATTATTTTTAAATAAATACATTCCGTTTTGAATGCTGATTTATCAAAATAAACCATCTGTGTCACTATTTTTCTGATATTTAATTCACATTTTGTATCAGTCACTTTGTTGCTTTTACACTGGGATTATACAGACACAACACACATCCAGTTGTTTTATTATTTATTAGTTATTCCAGTCTGCTTGGACACATACGTGCAGTAAATTGGCATCTATATATTTAAACATTTAAATTAAAGAGACTTGTTTAGGGTTTTTCAGCATTTGTGAAGTAGCAGCTCTTGTATCAAATTGGCTGCAGGTCACAACAGATTAGCTAGTTTTAGATGGTCATTTACTTCTGTGAAAACATTCATGTGACCTTAAAATAACCTCCGATGATGTCTGGCTGAGGCCATGAAGGTTAAATAATTTGGATTCTATAAATTTATGTTCCAAATTTGCAGCGTGGAGTGTGAAAGTCGTCTGCTTTTTCTGGACCAAAAGATGCAACAGAAAGAGGTTGTGAAGAAATTGAATAAAAAGAAGTCGAGTGAGTCTGTTTAATCTTACAAACGCACAAACAAACAAAAAAAACAACAATCCTGCAAAACAAATGATTCCCTTTTTCGTCACCAAAGTCCATGTTGGTCCCTTTGTTTTTGAAATGGCTGATCCAGATGGACAAAGAAGCAGCTGACATTTAGATAAATCTGTGCTGAACTCTGAACTGTGAAAGAAGAGTGAGCAGCCAAAGAGAACTCTTCAAACACTAATCTGAAAACATAACAGTGACGATTCCATGTGTACTTCCAAAATGTTGTTTGCCTGGTTTGTCACTGCCTCTATACACACACACACACACACACACACTACTCATTATGGGAAATGTAGGATCCACTGTTTTAGAGCTTAACTCGAACAAGTGGCTAAAAGTGGTGATACTTCAGCCTCATTTTCTTTGATTTTAACCTGTGTGAGTCTCTCAGTTTCATTGATGAACGATACTAAATCGCTTTTTAAAAAAATCTAAACTCTATTCGTAATTCTCTGATCTGAAGCCCAGTGCTTCCTGAATTTACACTGGAGGAGCAGCTCGAGACATGCACCACAGAATTTGAGGGTGAACATTTTTTAAAAATCACAGCTGAATTGATTCCTAAATTAACATTACAAACACGAGGAATAAATAAACAACCAAAGAGGGAAACGGTGTCCTCAGGAGATGCAGTGAAACTTTAATGTGAACAGATCATCACATTAAAAGCCAGAATATGAAACAATTCATCCAGAAAATTAACAGAGAAACACTGAATGTTCAGAGTTTAGGAAGGAAAACAGAAGCAGAACACATTCAATACATTTCTTATCCCTTTTTTAAGATCTGATGATCAAACCAGCTGAGAAACGGTAGCTTTAAACCATCTGATGCACAGTTTCTGCCTTAAAAATGCTAAATGAGCCTTAAAAATGTACAAGTGTTATTCTGTTTTTTGTTGTACAGTTACTGGGATAGATGAGTGATCTCTCTGTAATCTGTAATAATCGATGTTTTAATGACAAGTTGTTGAATGAATTCAATGAAAACTTCTTATCCGTGTGGAATCTGAGTTTAAATAAAGGTTGAATGAATATGAAGGAGAGTAAATCTTTTAAGCAGGAAAAAATGATTCTTTTCTGTACAGGGGAGTGTATTACAGGGTTAATGAACAAAAGAATATAGTTTTTAAAATTCTACAGTAACATGTTGATATTATAAAAAATATTTTTTTTCATGTCTGTTTCTGATGTGTGGTTTCATTTTAATCCCCAACTATCAAAACATACATTTCAGTAATGGTGAAAAAGAAAAAGAGAAGTTTTCATGGCTCCAAACTCCACGATCTTTTACATATTTAACTATTTACAACCTCTACAAACTTTTTCACTTTACTCCATGGGTCACCTCTAGAAGCTTGTTTCACCATGCTGAATGTATCTTCCAACAACTTGTTCCTCTGTACATCATTTTTGAGCCATGCTGCATTTATTTTATTGATCCAGTATGTTTTATTTTCCTCTCGTTTTTTCTTGCTGTCTCCTCTCTGCTTTGTGGTCAAAGTAATTTAATATTTAGTCCCAACTGGATATCATTTAAATAAGCATCAAACAATGAATCAAATCATCTGTATCTGTTCTTTGCATTGTCTTCATTAGCAGCCTGCTAGCTCAGTTGCCATGACAACGTGTTATTTTCCGAATCTCTGTCTCAGTATGAAAGAATTCTGGAACTCAAGTTAAACTTTTGAATGCTCAGTGAATTTTGTTTCTGGACAAGGACACAAGCAAACAAGGACAGAAGCATCAAACATCTTCTCCCGAGAGTCAACACCATTTCTGACAGCCAACCGACAGAAAAGACATCTTCTTTTGACAGCTTTCTTTTCCATTAAGGTAAGTAAATAGTTTTCTCATAACAAAATACACTTTAAACATTAGCTCGACTTTCAGTACTGAACAAACTCGATATTTTTAAATGAACATCGAAGGCAAACAATCCAGTTTCCTTCTTACCAAAGCTCCACACTTGAACACTTTAACCAAATATAAGACACATTTTAACCTCAGTCTTGCATAACTGACCTGATCTTTCCCAGAGAATCTGAAAGTACACACATTTAAACTGTAACACTCCTCTTCTGCAGTAATGACAGCTGAAACCTGAGCTATACTATAGATGTCATTTGTAATATGACTTTTTCTGCTAAATCAGTTTGAGTATTCTGTGTAATATTTTACTTTCAGGTGTATATAGAGTGCAATACTTTGTTTTTCAGCCCTAACATTTAGCTTTCATGTTTCGTTACTTATATACCGCCCTACAGAAATCCATCATGGAGCAACCGATGAAGAGAAAACTGACCGATGACACTGAGATCTCCTCTGACTGCATGAAGATGAGGATCTCTGACATGACGCCCCTCAGAATAACCTCAGACTTCTCCTCCTCAAAAAGACTGGTTGAAGTCGTTGAGACCCCGCCCAAAGTCTGGATCATCGGGTCCAGCTACATCCGACGAGCAGAGGACGCGGCCCCCAAAGAGTTCGGGGCCAATCTGGGTCTGAACGCCAGAGTCCACTGGTTTGGCAAAGGAGGCCTGAGATGGAGCGGCGTCATTCCCCGTTTCTACGCCGAGCTGGCCCAGCGGTCTCCCCCCGACGTTTTGGTGGTTCACGCTGGAGGCAACGATCTCGGACTCGTGTCTCCGATGGAACATGCCGCCAACATCCAGGCTGACCTGGTGCACCTCCACAAGGCCTTCCCCTCCATGGCCATCGTCTTCTCAGCCATAAACGAGCGTAAGGCTTGGAGATACGGGAAGCCTGTCAAGATCAACGCTGACCGTAAGATTGTCAACAGATACATCAGCAAGACTGCTGGAAGCTTCGCTGGCCGGGTTATTGAGCACCACTCCCTCAGACACTTTGAAAAGGTATTTCTTCCGGATGGGGTGCACTTTAACCAGCGGGGGAACAGAATCTTCTTGACCAAGATCCGTAATGACATCAGGGAGATTCTGCAGCCAGCTGCCCCAAACAACAGGTAAGTTGTAGATAAAGTCATATATGATATTATTATTGTTTTTAGAAGAATTTCTGCTCCACCAGCTTTGATTTTCCTTCAGGTTTAACAGCATAAATCAAGGACATAATAAAATAAAACAACAAAAAAGCTATTTTATCTCATGTAAAAGTTGAAATATGCATATTACTAAAATACAAAAATGTCTTTATCTTCTGCAGATCATGAAGAGCCAGTCTACACCAGGACACCATTATTTATTTGCTTTCTTTTCTTTCAGTTATTTTGTTCTTTATTGTGCTCATATATATATATATATATATGTGTATATAATAAAAAATATTAAACCATATAAAATATTTGTCAATAATGTACTATGTTGTGTCACCAAATACCCTGATATCTTTATGGTTTTCTTATCCTTTGATCTTCCTCAGCATTGGCACATATAATCCCAAATCCTATATTTTACAATTTTAAATTCATTAAGTAGTTTTATTAACCTTCCACCTTTACAGCTAAAAACCTTTCTTTGGTGTTTATTTAGAACATAACTGAAGTGCAGTGCAGTCCTTCCATCTCAAATCATCAAATTATAATTGCAGTTGTTGCTCGACCACCTCTGATTTACCTCAACATTGGTATTACAGTTTTTCACAGTTGCTCAAACACATTTCTTGAAACCTCTACCCATTTTCTCAAAACCTTAAACACAAATCCAAAAATTCAAACTGCATTCACAAAACCTCAGACTTTTCTGTCAAAAATCAAACTATCACCTCAAAACCAGTTCTCCTGTGTTCAAAACCAAACTATGCGTTCAGATCTTACACACAGCAAATAAAAACATGTTCACCTCAGATCATTCATCAGACACTACATGAAATAACTTAGGACACAGCACGCAGTCCATGTAGTGAACAGAAAATGTTTATTTTACTGTAAATGCATTTAGCAGAAAAAAAAAATCATTGAAGTCAAAGTGATATATAAATTCACTTTCATAACAAAAAATAAATACAAAACAAACTAAACAAAAGCACACTACTGCATAGTCACGGTCATTGAGATTCAGTCTCCAACATCTTTTCTTTGTGCGGGGTCTGGCCAGAGGACTTCATTGACAGCGCAGGCAATGTTTTCCCTTGCCAGACAACGAGGGAAGAACCCTCTGGTGGGCCGAACCCAGCCTTGACAAGACTCTGCAGTTATCTCATCACAGGCCTGTTCCATTGCCTCGAAAAAATTTTCCCTGGTGTAGGGCTGTTGGTCATAGACCTTCCACCACCATGCAGAGAAAAACTCCTCTATTGGATTCAGGAAGGGGCTGTAGGGTGGAAGGAAAACCTTGATGAAGCGCTGGTTGTTAGTGAACCACTCACGAATCAGGACAACATGGGGAAACCTCACATTGTCCCAAACTATGACATATATAGGATACACTTCTTGCTGATTCTGCTGCTCACGTTCAGTCATAACATTCTGTAGACCACCTAGAAATGCCAGGAGATGTTCAGTGTTGTATGGCCCCAGGTTTGCATGACAGTGGAGAACCCCCCTGTTACTTATGGCTGCACAAAGGGTGACATTGCCACCACGCTGGCCAGGGACTTCCACAATGGCACGTTGACCAATTATGTTCCTGCCTCTCTGTCCCCTTTTTGCCAGATTGAACCCTGCTTCATCTATGAAAATGTATTCATGGGGCCTTTCCATATAATCCAGTTCAAACACTCTATAAAAACAGATAAGTAGTTTAGTACAGTAAGTAATACAGAAAGACAGACTACTTCAATAGTGTATTTACAGTATGCACTCCAGATTTACATACAACATAGTTTACAGTACTGTAAAAGGAGCAACTGCAACTACTAGCCTACAGTAACAGTCGGCCTCTGAGCAGAGAGTTGTACTGAAAGCATCAGTGCAGAAAGTGTGTGTAGGTTACACTTACCTGCACATACTGATATCTTAGATCTTTGACTCTTGCAGAGTTGCGCTCAAAGGGTACCCTGTACACTTGTTTCATGCTGAGTCTGTTTCGTTGGAGGACACGATCAATAGTTGACAGACACACACTGTTGATTCCATCAAAGTTGACATGGTCTTCAATCACTCTCTGCTGGATATCCCGGAGTTGGATGGCATTATGTTGAAGGACCATGTCAACAATGAGTCATTCTTGCTGTTGGGAGAACATAGAAGGCCTTCCTCCCTCATGTGGTCGTCTTTCAATTCTACAAAGAGGAAAATGCACTTACAAACATATCCAGCCAGTAAAAACAGTATTGTAATGAGCATTACAGTACTTACAGTAAAGTACAGTAGTATTCTTGATGTCAAAAACATATACAGTAAATACATGTATGTCGAAGACACAACTACCTGTTGTCTTCTCTGAATGTCCTGACAGAGAACCTGCTCAAATTGGGTTGGACTCTTTGTCCTGCCTCTCTCATTGTCATCCCATGAACTAGGACATGGTGGACAATAGTTGCCCGAATTTCATTTGTGATGACTGTTCTAGGTCTTCCCCTTCCTCTTCCTCTTCCTCTTCCTCTTCCTCGTCCACCACCTCTCACGCGAACTCTTCTGCCTCTTTGTATGTTTCCATCCATTGTCCATGGAAGCACATGTGCCACCTGTGCACTCTGAACTGGCTTTTATCCTTCCCACTTGGTCTGATCACATCATTAGAGACATGTGTGTTACATTTTGAGTTGTTGTGTGTAAAAGATGACAGCCGTGTTGGAGTTGTGTTCACATTTTGCTGCCAGTGATTACAATTTTGCAAAAATGTTGTGAAATGTGTTTAGTGACTGAGAATGTGTCTAAGGTTTTGCAAAAAAGAGCAGATGAGTTTTGCAAATTGAGCATAGGACCTGAACAGTGTTTAAGTTTTCGCCAAAGGAGTGTTTGATTCGAAAAATGAGTTTAGGCCACTGAGAATTTGGTTCAGAGAATGGGGTTTAGTGTTTTAGCAATTGTGAAAAACTGTAATAAAGCTGTTGAAAGTGGTTTAATGGGCAATAATTTTTTCATAAATGTATCTCAGAAAGTATTTATATATCTATTTCATCATAATCATAGTTTATGATTTAAAAGTTTCAGGTAAATCAGAGATGGCACATTGTCACTGTTGTCAAAGTTTATAATTTATATTCTACTCAGAAATGAATCTTTTAATCCCTTTAATGGCGTATCCTACCTGTCACATCCTCACAAACACTTTAACAGGAGGAAAGAGGACACAAAGATGTTTAAGTCCGTGTCAGGAAAAGCCCCATGATCATCAGTAGGTGGCAGCATTGATCAGGTTATTGATAAATGAGGAGTTTTATTTCTTTGGTCAGTATTTGCTTGGTTTAATTCTCAAAGGTCTGATCCACCCAGATTCCAAATACACATGTTCTCGTTTATTTTTAGTGGGAAATGTTCAGACTGATAGGTCAGATTTCATGTGTTCTGGTTGATTATCTGAGATTTCTGTCGAGGGACGAGTGGAGGAAATGTCAGATTAGTTTCTCGAAGCTAAACTATCTGCCTGGTTGAATACAAAAGTAAAATAAAATGTGCTCTGGACTTTTGGCTGAAGAAAACCTTCGGCTGTCAGAGTTTCATTAGATGCAACTGAGAATTTTTTCAGACCTGGCTGTGTCCAAAATCATCCACTCATTACCTCCACCTATAGATATTACTATATAGTGAACTTTGCAGGAAGCTCCTCAGAA
Organism: Acanthochromis polyacanthus; assembly: GCF_021347895.1. NCBI lineage: Eukaryota > Metazoa > Chordata > Actinopteri > Pomacentridae > Acanthochromis > Acanthochromis polyacanthus. The sequence goes on along the minus strand of NC_067126.1, from coordinate 11,544,362 downwards.
AAAAAGCGACATTTTCACTCTCTGTGCTGTTAATTACTTCACTGCTGTTGCTCAGTTAAAACACACAGACTGATGTGAACCGGCTGGGATTGTAGTGATAAATTCATATCATACTAAGCATGTTTTCCAAAATAAATAAATGAAATGAACATTTTTTTGTCAAATCAAATCATAAACAGATTAAAACAAATTATTGTTTTTAACTTTAATGTTTCCACACTATAACTCATGGATTTGTTTCATTCCTGTTGTCATTTTGACAAGTTCCACATATAAAAAAGGTACATTCTGTAGAAAATATGTCTTAACACTCTAAAAATAGCCGTCAGAAGTCACTGGAAATGCCATCACCCCTACAAAGTGCACTGTATAGTGTATGGGGACTGATTTCAGACAAAGTCTCTCCAGGTGCAGATTCATTCTGTTGTCCTTTTTGTCTCCATGCTCAGCTGTAGTCCAGACGTCTTTGTCAAGTGTAAATATAAAACAAGGCAACAGTGAAAGTTGACCCAATAAAACGTCTTATTTAAACTCAGAATAGACAATAAAATGTCCTTATTAGCTTTATGTTCTTCGTTCAACTCTTCATCCAAATGTTCAACTTGTACTTGTTCCAGGAGCTCCAACTTTAGATGTTTAATCCCTTTAAATGTTGGAAATGTCGATGAGGGGAAACAAATGTGGTTTTGTTGTCATCTTAAGAACCACAGTCCAGCTTCCTTCATGTTTCCTTTTCTGCAGAGAAGATCCTTGTACAGCTGTAGTCCAGACATCTTTAAGTGTAGATAAAAACAAGCCAGTAGTAAAGGCAGACCAAACAAAACATCTTATTTAAGCTCAAAATAGACAATAAAATGTCGTCATTAGCTTTGTTTTCGTAATGAAACATTCTATCCAAACGTGTAACATGTATCGGTGGGGAAAAATACCAACAAATGCAGATGAAGCTTTGACGTAAAGACCTATCTGGAGAACCACAGTCCTGCTTCCTTCATGCTTTCTTTCCTGCAGAGAACAGCTGCCTGGCTTTCTTCTCTCGTCCCTCCAGACTCTGGTTGCTGTTCTGTCCGTCCCGTTCCTTCTCCTGCAGCGACACACAAGTGCATCCAACGGCCACCGAGACGTAGATCTCAGCGTAGGAGTGTCGGCCGCCAATGCATGATCCCGTCCTCCTCAGGACGACAGACGGAGTGTAGACCGGAGTGCTGCGGTGCTGGTTGCTCTCCTCACCGTAAGGCCCGATCAGGCAGCCTTTACAGAGGCAGTAGGCCTCAGGGATGTAGCGGGGATATCTGTTGGGGTCGTAGGAGAGCCTGGAAACACGGATTATAAAGAAACACAAGAAAAACTGCTTCAGTGCTCTTAAATGTGAGAGATTACAGGTTGAACACACAACAAAACATATATCTGTAGTTTGACATTTGCAGAGCTGTGATGGTCAGGGAGCATTTAAGGTTAGTTTTTGTGTGACTCACCCACAGTCACTTATCAAGCTATTGTTTTTCTGTAATAAAGTGGGTGATTAATGAGAATTTTTGAACATTTTTCAGCTGCTGCAGCACAAAATTTGTTATTTTAAGCCAGAAACATGATTAAGGAGAATACGAGAAGTTCTTAAAGCCAGAAAACATACTGCAGCTCATACAGTGGAAGCAAACACCTGAAAAGGTAATATAAAGTATTTTATATGAGGTCATGATTCCATTGACAATACTGATATATTTAATATAACAACTGCATAAATATGACAAACTTGCACTGCACAAACACAAGACTTTGGTGCAAATAGCAAAAAAGTCTGGTCAAACAATGGAGAGATTTAGCATTTTTTTAAACAATCTGTGGTGTTTCTGTTATTTTTCTCAAATTAACACAGTTAGTTAGAGCCAAATCAGTTATTTTTTTTCTGTCAAACTTTAAAATCAAAGTAAATCAAAATATTTGTGGTAGATACACTTACTTTGAAAGAGCAACCCATTATTACATGCTTTACAACTTTATTTAGCAAAGTTTACTCTGTTTTATAAATCATTTACAAAGCAACACTTCCGACATGTTTTTAAGAAACATCTTTGTTGTTAGAAGATATTTTAATTATAAAGGTGTCATTTAGAAAGAGAGAACTGATGAGGAAATTTTAAAATCAGTCCCGCAGTGTTGCAGTATGAAGGTAAAACTCAGAAATTATTCTAGAAAATTATTATTAATGGAATTTATTACCATGTGTCAACAATTAAATAAGACATAGAGATATATTCATGGTATTAAAATACTGTTTGGATGTTTGGTTTTGGTTTAAGTATCCAATATTTTACTTTTTCCCATCTCTGAATGTAATTTTTAAAGCAAAGAAACTGATACGAAGTAATTTGAATCAGAGGTAACACAGTGAATATGAAAACTATATAATAAAACAGCAGCCTAATGTAAAAACAATTGTGCCAAATAAATATTTTATTTATCCACAGAATACTGTAGAAAACACTAGTTCCAATGTCCCAGCTGCTCTCACCTGTAGGCCCAGGGGGAGACGCTGCGCAGGTTGACCGGGAGGCGGGTCTTGCTGTCGGTCAGGGTCCGCGAGGTGCTCGGGCAGGTCAGGTTGAGCTTCTCCTGCGGCTCCAGCTGCAGAGCGTGATGAAAAGCGCTCATCACTCCGACTGAGAGCCGCCCGAACATCTGCTCCAGAACCTCCTCCGGCAGGTCCAGACAAGACCGAGTCCTGGTGGCCTTCTTTCGGATCCGAACCGCCCCGGTGGGCCAACCGGACAGCAGCACAGCCAGGTGCAGCAGCAGCAGGACGCGGATCCGACGCGGCATCACTGCGTTCCTCTCGTGCCAAAAATGCGTATTCACTGAAAACACACCTTAGCCTTTTTAAAAGATGACAGGTAGATTATCAGAACAGAAGTGACCTTTTGGGGCAGTTTTGTCCCAAGCAAGTTATTTTCTTCTGTTATAATCCAGGGAAAACCAGCAAACACTCCCCAGTCCTGGCGTTAAAACCGAGGCACAGGCGCGCCGCCAAGGAAACATTTTGGCACAACGCATCCACAGCGTCGCCAGGAAGAATAACTACCTTAAAAATCGAAATTATGAACGAGCTGGACGTTTAACACCTAGTACTTTCTTTTAAAGACGAGGGAAAATGGCACAAAGGACGTTTTCTGCTCGCTTCCCGCCGGCGACGCGTGCGCAAAATCTGAGTGAAGCGCACAGGAACAGAGTGATCCGCCAGTCAGAGCGAGTCTGAATCAGACTGAGGAACTGAGAGATTTAGTCTCGTCATTAAACTTGTGGCCTTGGCAATAAAAAAGAAGAAGAAGAAGCCAACGTTCATGAGAGCAGCTCCTGACGTGAGTGGGAAGTGCAGACTGTTGGCTGTGTCGCTCTGCTGCTGGATTCTGGCTGCGCACCAGATCCAGCGTCACTCCCCAGCTGAAGTGGAACCAGCGATATTTAAAACCTCAGCTCCGGATTCACAGAGCAACTATGGAGTCCAGGTCAAACAGCCACAAATCATTTCTAAACGCAAAGGCCACGTATTTGTGATTCTTTTTTCCTTCAAAGACTCCATTCTCGCTGTCACTTAGTGTGAATCAGTGACATTAAGATTTATTTGAGGCAAAAGGTTTAAATTATATTACACATATAAAAAAGCCACTTAAAGCTTCACTGAATACAGCGACCAGAGTCTGTGTGCTTTAAAAAAATAAAAATAAATAAAAACCTCAGACCACCTGGTTTACAGCTAAAGTTTGTTCTGCTCGTGATGAAACTGATCAATTTTCTTCTTGAGAGAATAATTTATTTTTATTACATAATAAGCAACAAAGAAATAAAGACATTTTAATTTAAAAAATCGATGTTCATTTTAGGAATAAATACAAATGAAATAGGGACTGAAATGGATGGACTACATATGTTTCATACATCATGTTGATGGATTTCCCAGACTCGCACATGGAAACATACAGTGCATTTAAAAGTATTAGAATGGAGAAATGTTTATCCATTTGTTTGGCACCAAACTCCAACACACAGGGTGACAGTAAAACATCTTAGGAACAGCATGTCCACAAGTAATCTCTGCACTCAGATATGAATTTAAATACATTCAAATTGAAGTTAAAACACTTTAACCTCATAGTTTCATGCTAAACCCACAGCTGGAACACAGAACCACAAGAAAACTGTCCAAATACTTCCAGACTGCACTGTGTAAACATGTACCTTTAACAAAATTATCTGAGAAAGTAACTCAGATGATCAGACTGAGAGGAGTAAAAACATCTCACTCCTCAATTCGGAGGAGTCTCTGAACCCTCTAAAGGTCTGCAGAAGGTGCGAGTTTAAAATGTTCTGGTTTTGTGGTGAGGCTTTTGTGTTCTTTCCTGATGAAGGTGCCAAACAGAAAATGTCCTGATAAGGAGTTGAAGGCTGAAGCAGCTACTCTGGCAGCAGGTCATCTCCCAGGTCTGCATCGGCAAAGTCGTCATCCTCAACTCGCCTCTTGGCTCCTGTCTTTGGTCTCTCCATCTGAGGCCCGAGTGGATCCACGTAGGAAGCATCTGCACACAAGAGGAACACAACATTTTGCTTGTAATGAATGTCCTGGAGGTACACAGCACTTCAACACACATTTCATAAAGAAAGTCAAACTCAGCTTTATTGTCAATTCTTCAATATGTACATGACATACCAAGGATTGAGATGACCTTACTCCTTCTCTGTGCAACAGTAGACATTTAATAAACACTTAGAAGGTTCTGAGATAAAGAATATAATATAAATGTAGAAATGTGACATACAGAATAAGATTTAAAAAGGTACAAAAAAATAAATTAAGAACTAGAAAGCAAACACCTAAGTGTTACGAGAAGGGGGTGGTAGAACCCAAGTGCAGACTCAACAGACAGGCAACAGGTGTTAAAGGAAAATGGGATTTATTAACCAAAAATCAAAACTGCTACAGACCAAGAACTAGACCAAGGAGGCAGCGTGAAAACCAAGCAGTCAAACACAACAGAACTATGGGGGAGTACACACACTCAGGGAAACTAAGGAGAAACCAGGCAGAGGTCCATAAACAACTACTGAGTCCAAGGGGAAAGCAGAAAGGTCCAAAAAAAAAAAAACTTGACGTAGTCCAGAAGGAGTTGGGTTTGTCGGGGACGGCAGGTCAAACAATGATCCAGCAACAACTGAGGGAAGCAGCGGGCTTTTATGGCAAAGGAGGGGAGCAGGTGAGTGGGGTTGGCTGATTAACTGCAGCTGAAGCCTATGCAGTAATCAGCCGGCAGCCAGAGGGCGAGTGATTGGGAGAGAGAGAGAGGGAGAGGAGGGAACAGAGGAGAAAAAGGGGCAGGAGCTGGAGTGGAACCATGACACTAAGGGGCCGTTTACATGAGGACGCTTGCAGGTAAAAATGTCAAAATATTTCAACAAAACACCCTATCGTTTATACGAGGACGGCGTTTTGGGGGCTTAAAAACGCAAAAATTTGAAACCGGCCTCCAGAGTGGAAAAGTTGAAAACTCTCCGCAGTTACGTTTCCGTCTAAACAGCAAAACGCAAAACTTTGCCGAGATCTGACCACGTCGCACACGCGATTACGTCACATACGTGCACCAGTGCTTTGGTTTGCCAGCCGGTACAAGGACGTAAACAAAGATGTGTGATATTTCCATCCTTCATACCTTCATGCAACTCTGGCAGTCCTGTATGTACACTACAGGAGTCGTACCAACAAACGTGCAGAATCTGTACAGATTCCATTCATGAACATTTACCGCGGCGGAGATCCGAAAAAGGAGATATGGCGGAGTTTTATCACAGCGCCACCCAGCTGCCTGGCATGCATATCCAATCGAATTCCACACACTATAGAGTCACCGTATATACGCAGATTTCCTTCAAAACTGCTCGTCTAAACGTGAAATGACAAGACGCCACTTTTGCGTTTTCTGTTAAGATGGTCCTCGTATAAACGTAGCCTAAGACTGAATACATGTGTACAGAATTGAGAGATTTTTGACGTCAGCTGATGTCAGATGATTTTAAAATAACTTTTAACTGTATATTAGTTGTGTGTTATGTCAAGACACAACGAGGATGGAATCCAAAAGTCTATCCGGTTGAAGTGGGATGTAGAGGATTTGTGGCTGCTTCGTTCATCAGGCTGCTGAAAGACATAGGCATCCGCGGACAGGCTCTGCAGCAGACGATAAGATCAGTCTCTGAAGCGGCCGAAAGAAGCAGTCAGTGGATATGGATCAAACGGAAGGACCCTTACTGGGCTCATAGAACAGCAATATAATTCACTTGAGGTATGCGGCCAGCTTAGGAGCTGGCTCAGGGAGTTGGACGCCACTGCCTCAGTGGGGCATGCCCATGGGGCATGGGATAGCCCCATGGGCTATCCTATGCCATTCATTCCACAGCATTTTCCGTCAGTTTAGGTTACTGAGATAGTGCCGATTGTGTCCTCGAGCCACTGGCAAAGGACTATAGTTAGGGCTTTAGTTCCCTGTTCCTGCATTACCAGGTTAATGCAGTATGATTTGGCACGAACACAAGCTGAGGCTTGATCAGCCTGTTGCTGGCCACCTTTGAGGAGGGTGTCTAGTGTTTAAAAGGCCGAAACACCCTATGATTTAAAGGCACACTACTGATGATGTGTCCCGAAAGTAACATCTTTCCCAAGTCATACACTCCTTCCATCCCATATCAAGGTATACCTCATGTGAGTGCACACCATCTACTGGCACAAAGGATAATTTAACATCTTATCCAGTGTTTCATGACTCTAAGAATACACAAATCAACAATCACAAAGATAAAATTCTGTAAAGGATACATAGAAATGCTTTATTCTTGGAATTAGTGGCTCGAAAACAAACAATAACGTCTGTTAAACAGGCTTCTGTCATGTTATAGTCACCTTATTGTTGGAGATTAGGAGATGAGTATCAGAGACACAGAAACACGTATATGAGCTGCGCAAATCAATTGTTGAATTTATGTGTCTTACGTACATTGGTTTTGTTTTCTATTTCAAACACCAGTCATTTTTGTTCACAGCGTTCTGTCCCTACTGTTTATACTGTAACCTACTCTACATACCAAACTGAAATAAAGCACTTTACTGATGCTTTGTAGTTCTGGTTAGATGCTAAAAAAAAATTTTTTGTACAATGACAAAGCTGAATCTAACCTAATTTTACTTGAAATGAAACCTAACAAAGAACACCAGGGTGAACAAAAACAATAAAAACTTTCCTTCTTAAAACACTCCTATGAATAGGTTGTTTACCTACAATAACTTGTAGGTGAAGAAATTCAGTCAGAGTGTTTTTAGGGGGAACAAAAACCTAATAGCTGTATAAAACACAAAGGTTGTAAAAATGGATTTTATGATCATTTTTTCCTCAAGAGGCTTTTGGAAAATGAAGCCCTGATTTGTCTGTGAAGAATTTCAGTCATTCAGGTCGAAGGATTTCCTGCAATAATACTATGCTGAAGGAAAATGGATTTGCCGTATTGTTTTATTCAGGATGAAACAGATGTGTAAGCTGATTCTGTTTTGTACAATTGTCAGTAAGCAGCAAACAAACGTTTATACAAGCATTCTATAATTTGCATTTGACACTAGAGCTCAATGATTTCCAGTAACGGCTGATTTTTAATGGAATATCTCCATAGGGATACAGAGGAACATTTCCAGCAACCATCACTTCTGTGTTCTAATGCTACATTGTGTAGCTAATGGTGTTGAAAGGCTCATTGATGATTAGAAAACCTTTGTGCAATTATGTTAGCACATGAAATTGCCTAGGTGACCCCAAACTTCTGAACTATAGACACCACAGTTTGAACCCTGTGTCAGACTGTATCATATTTTCTTATATTTCACTGTTTTGAAAGATGATTCAGATTCGAAATTCAGTAATTATTTAGGCCCATTTGCAGGTAAAATGACATTTGGTGTGCAAATGTAAAATATTTGTCAACAAAACCACATATTAAACTGTTTTTTGTTTAACTGTATTGTTATTCATTATCTGCTCATACACCAGCCATACACATAAAACTGATTATACATGAATATGAATTTATTTACAACTACATTACAGCCTGTTTCAAACCATTTATCATATCTTCATATGCTGATTAGAAATGATATGTAAGAACTGTTCATCTTCAACACGGTCTCTCAATCTTTTGAAATGTTCTTAAGTTGCATTTTAGTGGCTTGAAATGCCACCAAAGGAGCTAAACTGTCCAAGAAAACCTCCTGATTGTGTGTTATTATTTTATATATAATAAACTAGCAAAGCCTCAAGGTAGTTCAACAACACAAAAGGTTCAAAGATAAATAAGATAATCATTCGGGTGGTTTATGTCTAGGAATTAACTGCAGAGAAATTCAACTGTTTCCTCACCGAGTTCTTTGGGGCTGCTGGTCTCGTAGGGCTCATTAGAACCAGGAAGAGATCTCATCTTGGCGCTCAGACGTTCTCCTTTAATGCTGCTGCTGCTGCTGCTGTGGCCGCTGTCTGCACAGAACACACATGAAGGTACACACACAAAATAAATTATAAACTTTTTACAGCATCAATCATAATCAGAATCAACTGTTGTGACAGAGGTAAAGCAGAACCAGTTTGTGTTGCCAAAGGACAATTTAACCCCAACAGTGCAAGTAATTGTAGCCGGTGAAGCTTTTGCACATTCTGAATTGCGAAATTAGATTTTTTTTTAAATCGGTTAGTTGATTGGTCTATAAAATGTCAAAAAATGATGAAAAATGTCACCCAAAGTCAAAGATGATGTCTTCAGAAATCTTATTTTGTCCAAAAATATTCAGTTTGTTGAAGTAAAGAAGTAAACAAACCAGAAAATATTCAGATTTAGGAAGCTAGAGCCAAAGACTTTTTTTTAAACCCTTAACAAAATACTCGACTCAAATAAATGATTATCATAACTACTGATAATGTAAAAGTTGACAGCTAATCAAATAATTAATGAAGTTCTGACATATTCCTAAAGCACAATAATTAATATTCCAGATGTATTGTGCTGAACTGACTTTAAATTGGCTGTTTTGAACACAGCTAAATATACATTATTAAAGTGATGCAGCAGGTTTTTCAGCAAAATATTATCATACTGCAGTTGCCAGAGCTTCAGCTTGGCTAATATTCTTCTGCTCTTAGTCATTTTGGTAGCTTTTTTTTTTTTACTTGACTCTTACCAAAGCATCGGAGCAATACTGCAAATACATACTACTGTTCAAAAGTTTGGGCTCACTCAGGTAATTTCGTTTTCCATGAAAACTCACACTTTTATTCACATGCTAACATAACTGCACATGGGTTTTCTAATCATCAATTAAGCTCTCAGCACAATTAGCTGACACAGTGCAGCATTAGAACACAGGAGTGATGGTTGCTGGAAATGGACCTCTGTAGCCCTATGGAGATATTCCATGAAAAATCACCTGGTTCCAGCTAGAATAGTCATTTACCACATTAACAGTGTCTAGATTGTACTTCTGATTAATTTAATGTTATCTTCATTGAAAAAAAAAGATTTTCTTGAAAAAAATATTTCTAAGTACCCCAAACTTTTGAACATAGTGTACTACAGATCAACCTCATCCCAACTTATTTAAATACTTATGACCATGTTTTGTTTTGTTTTTTTTTTAACAGATATTGATTACATTTTATTTAATTACCTAACCCTCTTAACTGAGCCATCACAGTTGCAAGACACCATCTCTTAGTTAAAATACAACAGGTATTACATCCTCCTAGCTGCTAAATAACAGAACCAGCTGGGCTCCTTGGCATCTTATATTCAGCTGGTGCTCCTCATTGGATGTACTGAATATGTTGGAGTGTGTGTGTGTTCCAGGCTTAAATGATGCCCTGACAGAACACTGTAGTGAACTGAAGGTCAGACATGATTACAGTCGGCAGCAGCCAACATCTGGCTGCCAGGTAGCCTTGGAAACTGAGGAGATCAGTGGCAGAAAGCTGAAAAACAGGAAGGAGGCCCGATATTCCACCTTCACTCACAGTCCCAAATATTTCACACGAGGCCTCGCAAGCTGCTGGCAAACCGAAACCTCTGCTGGAAAACTGTTTTTTTTTCTCTTCTCCGTTTGCTCAGAGAGTCTCAGTGGCATTTCTCTTTTATAATACACAACTGGGATACATGAATGTGTGGAATGACAACAGGTTGGAAGAACTCAGAATTAATCGTGTGCAACAGTTTCCACGATTACAGACGCAATAAATAACTTTTATGCAGCTCCTCAGCACAACTAATGGTAACATTTCTCTCCCAGGAGTTGATGGAGATGTTGATCAATATAGACGACAACTTTCTGGCTTGTACAGCTCACTTTTAAACCAAACTGAAAAGCAACAATATACAAGCATAAAAGGGTCAAACAAAGCCTTTAAAAAATCATAAATGAATGTACCTTAATGCAGGTTCTCCATTTGAACAAAGAAATAATACAACATATTAAAATAATATAATGTTAAAGGAATAGATTGAGGATTTGACACTTTTTTTACTCTGTGAAGTTTTTTTTTCCTGGTTTAAATCAAAGACTGAAGCAGGTTTGGCTATGTGAGAAAAACCTTCAGCTTGAATGTCAATCATGAGAGCGCTGCAAACCTGCACACCCTCTTCAAACCACACACTATACATTTCTGTAAATACACAGATTTTACAGGAGAGATGGAAAACTCTCAGGTGCACTCAAGGTTTTTTTCAAATACCTGAAAAAGTTTAGGTAATCAGTCTCTTTCTCCTGTGTGAGAGCACTCAGTGCAAACATCAACCACAGTCCAACATCACAGCTGCCTGTCAGAGGATTTCTGGATCAGGTTCAGGTGTTTTGACCATAGTTAGATTTCTTGACTTAGGAAAACTGTTGAAAAACACCCACTTCTGCAGTGTCCGTTTGCAGCGCTTCACTCAGAGGGTTTTAAGTGTAATTCTTAACTTCTAAAAGTATCAACACTTTAAACTAGAAAAGAAATTAGTAAGATGTTCACCAGAGACTTTGTGTGACTGATCATCGTTTAGCGGATTAATGAATGCTGTGAGCTCCTCAAAATGCAAACTAAGAGTGTTGCTACAATGAAATTAAGAGTTGTTTTGGTGCACAGCTCTTTGGCAGGTCTTGAGGCTGTACAGTTAAAAGCAAATGCTCAGTTCAATTCTTGAGCATTTTGTTAAACTGCAGATGTACAGATGTCTGAAATCCCCTCTGGATGACGACACCAGATAAAACAAGAACACATCAGTTTTTCTATCTTGTCCAAGTAAAAATGGCCACAAGTCCAATCCTACAACCTGCATCTTTCACCTTTTTATTTCTGAGTCTTACGTACCTCTCCCTGAGTCCAACACTGGACTCAACTGTTTAGATTCTGGGCAGCAAAGCAGAAGCAGAGTGAGAATACAGATGAAGGCAGAAGAGCCAGAGAAGCAGAAAGACAAAAAGAACAAGAGTTGGACTGAAAATTGTCGAGTGAAAAACACAAATCAGACAGAGAGAAGCATTTAAGTCCACTACGTGAAATGAGTGCTGATGAGAATGAATCAGTGTGTGTTTTAAAACCTCCATTATCTCACCTGCTTTGACATCATCTGTTGTGCCACAAGAACATAAGAAAAGGATCGATGGTTTAGTTAAACAGCTCATGTAGGAATATGAAAGACTGAACATGTAAGACAATGTTGGATGACGTCAAGTGATCCAGTTACAAGCTCTGGCACTACTAAGCAAATAAAAAAATGAGGTATTTTAACGGAATATATAAGTCTTGGCAGGGTGGAGCAGCAAGTACATTAACAGGTGTCTGATATATATACTTAACTACACTACAGGACTCAACCACAGACGTTCAGCTGCACAGCAGAGAAAGTTTGGTACTTGTTACAGTTTTTGGCAACTCTCTAGTTTGTCTGGATTGCATTTGAAATTTGCTGATGGGCCAGTTTTCCAGTATTAGAGCCAGCCTGTATTTGTTGTGGGTCTGTAGTGAAGGAGTGCTAACACTGTGGAAGTTTGGTCTCTTTGGTGTTTTCTGTGGTTCAGGACTGATGTGTTCAGGGCTGCTTATTCTACAGCCTGATCCCGAAGCTGCATTTACATTCAACATGGACCACTTTGTATTCCAAACCATTATGGACAGTTATTAGTAATTTAGTAAACCAATGAGGGCTGTTATTCTGACCTGTTGGTGACGTACATCTCCCAATACCAACAAAGTTCCTTTAATTACCTCTAATCACAGTATTTATGAAAGAACACAACTACGAACAAAAGTATAGTCTGCACTCAGCATGGTGTAAAGAAAAATACCCATAATGCTGGACTTCTTAGGAGAGGTGAGGACAGGTGTGGAGATGTCTGCTGCAGCATGTGTGAACAGCACAAAGAAGGGGGGAAAAAAAGAGGTGGTGACATATGAAGAACATAATGAATGTGATGGGAAAGATGGTGATGATGTGATAAACATATGGTTTTGGTGCTAAGATCAACTATTATAGGCTCGGTACTGTTTAAACTTTCGTAGCAGCATCAAACAATGTATTCTGATACTATACTTTGAAGAATTTTAACAGATGTTTTATCCTTTTTTAATTATACAAGGGGGAAAAAAAGCAAACTTCTCAAACTCTAGATGTCATTTCAACACAAATAATAATAGAACTTTGCCTAAATATAATTAAACACAGTCTAAACAACACTGCAAACCTGTGTGGAGTCTAATATAATGTTTGGTTTCTTTTTCAAACATTGCAACAGACACATTTAAGGTGGTGCCAAAAAGTTGTGTTTGAAACACAAACCTACCCATGATAGAGTGCCCCCTTGGAAGTTGTCAAACTTTACTGCTTTTCAACGATGAATTATAGCTAAAATGTTTTGGATTTTTTGAGAAGAATTAACAAATCAGCCTTGTACATCTGGACACTGCAAAACTGCTCAAGCTGTCAGGTTGCACCAGGATTGAAAGTAAACAACCCTTTTTAAATCCAGCCACAGATTCCCACTTGGATTTAGGTCTGGGCTCTGACTTGGCCTCCACAACAGTCACCTTGCTGTCTTCAAACCGTTTCTGTGTAGCTTTGGCTGTTTGCTTCAGGTCACTGTTTTGCTGGAAAATAAATTTTCTCCCAAGCCACAGTTCTTTTGCAAACTGCATCAGGTTGTCCTCCACAATTTCCTTATACTGTGAAGCATTTCTATCTTTACAAGCCTTCCAAGACCTCCTGCCAAGAAACATCCCCAAATCGCAATGCTGCCACCACCATGCTACACATCATGATGCCACCACCACCGTGCTTCACATCATGATGCCACCACCACCATGCTTCACAGTGAGGATGGTGTGTTTGTGATGATTTACAGTGTTTGGTGTTTACTTAACATAACATCTGTTCTGATGGCCCAAAAGGCTCAATTTTGGTCTCATCAGATCAAAGAACTGTCTTCCACTTGACTTCAGAGCCTCCTACGTATCTTCTGGTGAACTCTAGTTGACATTTACCATTAGCACATAAAGCTATAGCTGGTGAAGAACGAGCATGAGCTGTTGTTTGCACAGGCTCTCATCTCAGCTGCTGAAACTTGCAACTCCTTCAGAGGGATCATAGGTGTCTTGGTGGCCTCCCTCACTAGTCTTATTCTTGCACATTCATTACGTTTTTGAGAATGACCCGCTCTAGGCAGATTTACAAATGTACCATATTTCCTCCATTTCTTAATTATGGCTTTAACTGGACTCAAAGAGATAATCAATGACTTGGAAATGTCTTGACTGATCCTTTGACTTTTGCTTTTCAATACCATTTTCCTGGAGCTGCTTGAGGGTTTCTTCTGTCTTCATGGTGTCATTTATATCCAGGAGTACTGATTCAGCAGTGACTGGACCTTCCAGTTACAGGTCTCTTTATACTTTAGTCAACTGAGACACATTCAGTGCACTCAAATGATTTTCATTTTAGTATTTTTGTGACTTCTAGCATTGGCTAGCAGCTCCTGTGTTGAATTAAGTGGCTCACTTTGAAGAGTGTAAATACTTCACTTATTTTACATTTTATGTTTGTAATTAGTTTACATTACTTTGTACTAATCTGTTGTACCTTTGACATGAAATTGGGTTTTTTGTAAAGTCAACTAAATTGACCATGTTTCAGTGTCAAAAAGTAACAAAATTAGAAAACTTACAAGGGGGGTGAATACGTTTTATATGCACTAAACCTGATGTTACCCCCACATGTTGAAGGGTTGGGTCGGTACTCTAAAAGATCTCAAATCCAAAAACAACAACAACAACAAAAATAAAGTGTGGACAATAGCTGTAGAATAAATATGGTTTCAGACTAGCCGGAGTAGAAATATTCTATGTCTTTGGTGATCGACTCACCAGCGCTCCCTGCGCTCCCCTCTCTGCCTTCTCTCCGACCTCTAGCGCTGCCTTCCCGTCCAGACTTCACCCTCTGCAGGAGAAGAGAAAGACGGAGGAGGGTGGAGAGGATGATTAGGAAAAATGGTGGTGAAATTGGCGAAAAAGGTAAAATTGCAAACAAAACTGTAAATGATGTTCAAATTAAAAAGCCACAAAGTTTTCAATCAGATGAAATTTCTGATGTGCTCTTCAAACAAAAGCCTGCCTTATAAATTACGTATTTTTTGGCATAAAAACTATTATCATGTAATAAAAAGCTAAGCAGAAATATTTAAATAAACATACAATGTAGAATTTGGCATTAATACATATAAAAATGCCATGTAAAGTTTCCAGCTTGTGTGGACTAAACCTGAAAGAAGTAAGAAACAATCCAGTCATGAACAGCTAGTAAGAAGAGATGAAGGCATAATTAGGAAAAAACAACAAGGACACATGAATTACAATGGAAAAATAACTAAACTTGGTATAAACATACCATCAGACAGAGCAAGGTCATAAATTTAATGGCATTTAATATAATTGTTTTTACTTTAAATCTTTCTCTCATTCGTCATCTCCAACACTATGCAGTTATATCAGCAGGGTCTGTTGTTTTTCCACCGTCATCCAGTTTGGATTTAATTATTGAGTCAACTCTCTGGCTGTGTCTGTCACTCTGTCATTCTCTGTAGGATTGTTTCTCTGGTCCAACAACGTCTGTGATTTAAGAGCAGCTGGTTGTGATTTGATAAAGTCATCCTCTTAATCTGTTCCTGGCTCTAATAAATATCTCCACAGGACAAAACCAAACATCTCCATTACTCTTCAAAAACTGCCTGACCTCGAAACACCTAGAGTTGCACCTTACAAGTGTGTCAAACAATTTGGGTGTGGACTTAAGTTTGAGCAACACCATTAGATACTATGTATTACATCTTTCAATAACAAAATTTCATTTTGGGATTTATTTTAAGTTATGCAATATTTTGGGATTTTAGGTGATTTTTCCTTCCAGTGTTTAGTCAGAGATGGAAGGAGTGAAGGTCATAAATCACAAATATGATTATTATATGAATATTCCAATGACTGCAAATCCCCACTTGAAAGGGATTTTCCCACTTAAAAGGGAATTCCATTGAATTTACTCACCAGAGGTCTTGGGGAGAGAGAGTTGCACAAAGCGTTTTGTGGACCACAAAATTCCTAAAACTATATTCTGTTGCATCATTGGTGATCCATTTTATTTAATATCTTCATTGTGCATTCAGCAGTGTTAGAAAAGTGCAATGTGGACCAATCTGATACCAGCAAATATTGCTTGCCAACGTAGAAACACACAGATGTCTTGAGTTTTTCTAGACTGATGAAGAAACCTTAGGCTTCATTTCTACCAGCAGAAAATAAGAAATAATCACCCTGGGTGGTTATATTCAAACCACTAACCACTTATCTAATCCATCCAGATTTGTCAGGTGACACCAAACAACCGCATCACCATCAGGCTTGCAAACAATTCAGCAAACACTAAAGCTGTTAAAAGAACCCAGGATTAGTGTCAGCCAGGTGTTAAACAGCTGTATAGCAGCTGCTCTCCTGTCAGCACTGATGGTCTGAATAATGGAAACTCAGCAGAAGAGAAAAACAGCTGGTTTTCATGCATTTCTGGATACACAGTGACCACTGAGACCTTTTGCAGCAAAATGGATACATGCATGTTTTCAATCATCGTGCTGTAGAAACAGAACGCCACGCCACCACTGAGGTGACAAAAAGATGATTTATGAAAGTTCTGTAATGTACGACTGCAGAGTAAGCAGGCAGCATTGTGTTGAAATTGCTTAGATGTGCCTTAACATAACTTTATATCAATAAACAAGGCTTCTGAAATAGGGTCTATTCAAATGTAATCTAAAGCCAGAGCATTAGATTTGTGCCAGCTCGCCCTTATTAATAGTTTTAATAGCTTCTATATCCATCTTTAGTAGCTAGCTCCTATTTTTGCAGTGTCTTTGTATCTTTTTTCTATTGGAATTTCCCTGAATGAAAATACTATTTCTTTGTATGTTTCTCCTATGTGCTTAAGATAATATCAGGAAAAGCGGCCAGACACCTGAACCAGTGCTGATGTCGGTACTGCAAAAACTATCAAGAAGAATCAGCACGAGATTGTAGAAATAGACTATGGACAGCTGTAAAATCTGTGTTTATTTATGTGGAAACACTGATAACTGCTGTTTTGAAAGCTACTAGAGACCCAACATGCCTGTTTTCTGATCTCAGTCATCTTCTCCACCTTCTTCTGGATGGTTAATTGTATTCTACCTTTAAGTGCATTCTCAATTCAGCCATTTACTTTTAACATGACAGCTGCACATTTAAAACTTCTTAAACTTTAAACAACTCTCATTTTTGTAGTGTTTCTGCATTTCTTTACTGTATTTTCTTTTAATAAAAAGGCTCTTTTCTCTACCTGTTTGCCCCATTTGTATAAGATTATGTCCAGGAAAAGCTCCCAAATACCCGAACCAGTGTTGATATCAGTACTCTTAAAAACCATCAAACAGAATCACAACAAGATTGTAGAAATAGACAAAGAGCTGTAAAATCTTTGTTCATTTACACAGAATTGCTGCAAACTGCTGATTTGAAAGGTAGCTATAAATTTCTGATAGACACTAGAGACACAGCAACAGTTCTGTGACCTCCTTCATCTTCTCCACAAAGTTCAGCTTGGATAATTGTGTATGTTAATATACGTATTTTACCTTTGAGTGCATTCTCAGTTCAGCCATTTACTTTTAACATAGTTGTCTGAGAGGCATTAGAGACACAACATACCTGTTCTCTGATCTCCTTCATCTTCTCCACCTTCTTCAGCTTGGTGGCGTAATCTTGGACTTCCTTCAATCCCATGTCTGTGCACAGCCTCACCAGGAAACGCAGGCCTGGACACAGACACACATACTCTATTATTTCATTTACCATTAGATCATCTGCTAAAAATGACACAACCAACGAGGTGAATTACATTCCACGTTTTCCGGAAACTTGCGGTGGATGTCTTTGTAAGTTTCCAGAGCTTTTTGGTAGTTTCCTGTAATGACAAAAATAGGAAAAACATTTACCACACTCTGCCGGTTCACTGATTTTTTTTAAATGTCATGAAAGGTCAAGTGAAAAACAAAAGTCATTCTTACCACTTCTTCTGTAACAGCTTGCTACCATTAGCTGCCATTTCACCTGGGTGGGTCTGAGGAACACAGAGAGTATAAAAATATAAAAACCAAATCAAACAATTCACAGCCTTGTGTTTAACCACTATAGACTGTATTGTACAAATTGTTGTGTAGTGCAATAACATCTTTAAAAAGCAGGGAAGACAGGTTCAACTAATAAAATGAAATGCAACTAATGCCGTTTCTTTTTTTTTAGCACTAATACCATAAAAATACAGAAGTTCTGATTGTATTCTATCACCTCTTCAATGTGTACTGAATTCTGAAAACAAATTTAATATATATTCAAGATAATTGCCTTGAACTTAAATATATTGTCTAAAATAAGAGTAAAAAAGAAAAGAACTCTCAAATAAGTTTTGGATATGAATTGCCAATTTTGCACCAGTCCATTTACATTCTCCTACTCTGCTACTTACTGTATGAGTGTTGCCCTTTCAAAGTACTGGATGGCCTTTTCACAGAACTGTGTCTCGATGTAATAAGCCCCGAGCCACTCAATCACATCGATGTTGGAGGGGAAGTACCTGAAGGACTGAACAGCAGCACAACAACATCAGGGCATTTACAGGTAACCTTACAGGTGTACTAATAAGCAAATTCAACATAGCCGGGCTTCATATGTGTAAGCCAGCTCATCAAAAGCCAAAAACCTCAGTCAGAGCTGATGAGTATTCCGACAGTAGTTATCAACTTTTTTGTTAGCCAGCTTCTCTTCTTCAGATTCACATAAAAGGGGATGTTTAACGCGCTGTGACTCTTCTTCTACTCAAGAATAAACTAAAGACTTCAGTCAAAAGTAACATTTTGTTAGAATGGAGAGGCACAAAGAATATAAACACATTTTACAATATGAAGGGCTGCTACAAATTAGGCAAGAGAGGAATACTGGTAGAAAATTATGTGCAAGTTAATATATAATAAATATAAATTTATTTACTGCCCAACGTGACAGCTGCATGTTAAAGCTGTTAAAATTTTAACTAAATCTATGATATACACACTGCTCAAAAAATTAAAGGAACACTTTGAAAACACATATTTCAATGCGGGGAAAAAACAAACTGGATATTTACATTGATATGGACTGGTTAATGTGTTAGGAATGAAAAGATGCCACATTGTTTGATGGACATTAAAATTATCAACCCCCCAGGAGGGCTAAATTCAAGACATTCCAAAATCAAAGTGAAAAACTGATGTGACAGGCTAGTCCATCTTGATGAAATTCGTTGGCAGCAACTCAAAATGGTCTTCAGTAGTTTGTATGACCTCCATATGCTTGTATGCAGCCTGACAATATCGGGACAAGCTCCGAATGAGACAGGGATGGTGTCCTGGGGTATCTCCTTCCAGATCTGAATCAGGGCATCGCTGAGCTCCTGGACAGTCTGAGGAGCAACCTGGTGGTGTTGGACGGAACAAAACATAATGTTCCAAAGGTGTTCTATTGGATTTAGGTCAGGTGAGTATTGGGGCCAGTCAAAGCTGTCAATTCCTTCATCCTCCAGGATGTGCCTGCATCCTCTTGCCATATGAGGCCAGGCATTGTCGTGCACCACATGGAATCCAGGACCACTGCACCAGTGTAGGGTCTGACAATGGATCCAAGGATTTCATCCTGATACCTAATGACAGTCAGAATACCGTTGTCCAGCCTGTAGAGGTCTGTGCGTCCCTCCATGGATATGCCTCCTCAGACCATCACTGATTCACCACCAAACCGGTCACACTGAACAATGTTACAGGCAGCATAACATTCTCCACGGCTTCTCCAGACCTTTCCATGTCTGTCACATGTGCTCACGATGAACCTGCTCTCATCTGTGAAAAGCACAGGGCACCATTGGCGGACCTGCCAATTCCTGTGTTCTATGGCAAATGCTAATCAAGCTCCACGGTGTCAGGCAGTGAGCACAGGACCCACTAGAGGATGTCAGGTTCTCAGATCACTCTCATTAAATCTCTTTCTGATTGTTTGATCAGAGACAGTCACACCAGTGGTCTGCTGGAGCTCATTTTGTAGAGCTATTGCAGTGCTCATCCTGTTCCTCCTTGCACAAAGGAGCAGATACCTGTCCTGCTGATGGGTTGAGGACCTTCTACAGTCCTGTCCAGCTCTCCCAGACTAACTGCCTGTCTCCTGGAACCTCCTCCATGCGCTTGAGAATGTGCTGGGCAACACAGCAAACCTTCTGGTAATGGCACGTACTGATGTGCCATCCTGGAGGAGTTGGACTGTCTGTGGAACCTCTGTAGGGTCCAGGTATCGCCTCATTCTACCAGAAGTGACTCTGACCCTAGCCAAATGCAAAACTAGTGAAAAACAGTCAGAAAATATTAGGAAGAAAAAAAATGTCATTAACCTTCACTGATAAACTCATTCCTGTTTTGGGGGTTGTCTCATTGTTACCCCTCTAGTGCATCTGTTGTTAATTTTATGAACACCAAAGCAGCTGAAACTGACTAAAAACCTCCTCAGTTACTTACTTGACCAGATCAGTATCCCACATGTGTCACTGATTTGATGCAATACTTAGATTAAGAAGTGTTCCTTTAATTTTTTTCAGCAGTGTATATATGTAGAAGTGGCATTTAGGTCTGACTTTGTCCCATAATGAAGAGAATAAGTGTTTTTTAGCCAAATCAAAGTGAAATTAATGTTATTGACTAAATATTTTCTGTGATTTTTTTTTTAAAAGTACTTGATTTTCTAATCTGTATAGCTGCAGTACTAGCAGTGTAAAACAGACTTGGTAGTAAATAAGAACCAAACATGGAAACACATTTTTGTGCATGCAGGTTTTAGTGTGCATTACTGTATCTGCTTAGCTTCATTCAGTGAAATTACCAACCTACAGGTTTGCAGATACAACATATTCTCTCAGCTGAGAATCTGTATTCCCCATAGACAATTTTCAGGAATCTACTTTGTCAAAGGGAGATGCTTCATACAGTCCACTTAAACCTGAAACTCTGAACAGAACCTCCCCTAGAGCAGGCTAGTTTTGCAGTATAAGTTATTATGGTGATCTAGCAAGTTTTGTGACACAAAAAATGCTTTAAGCTCAACAACATTTAATACTGCTTAATAGTATTTTCCTCAGAGCTGAAAAGTTTACCAATTAGTCTGCAGACAGTGTGAAAGAAAAAACTATCACGATCTCTTAGACTATAATTTATTATCTAAGTGTCCATTTATGCACGTGTCTTTGCTGAAGAATTATTTTTGTGAGTAACTTTCTGGAAGGTCAGCACAGTTGTTGAAGAAGTCCCCGAGGGTCAAAAGGTCTGAGGTTCACAAAAGATGATATTGTTAAGCTCCTAAAAAGTGTTTGTGAAGGACTCTGGTTCTTCTATGGTAAGGAACAAATAACAGAGTTACATTTACATCTACGTACACTAACCAATGAAAAGGAATTTCTGACTGACTGTTCATTATAAAAGCTCTTCAGTTGCACTCCGTTGAGAATCTTGATGAACTCTGTATTCTCCATATCATATATGATAATAAATCTGTCAACAACCCAGCAAAGTGTTTTGCGGTTTCTGAGTTAGATGATAGAACAAATTTCCCCGACATGAGAAAAACATTCAATCTCAGCACCTCATAGTAGTATTGGAAAGCCTGGGATTTGTCTCCTTCACCATCGTGCAGCTCTCCCAGTTTGGCCAGAGCCTGGGGGTCGGTGGGAGTCACACTGATGACCTGCATCAGCCACTCGATCGCCTGTTGGGGATCCTCCAGGAGCTCATAACTGAAACCAAAGTGTCAAAGACCAATAGATGCTCATATGACAATAAACAGACATGCAGGTTTCAAACATCTATCAGCAAAGTCTACAGATGTAGAGTTCTTTGATACCATTAAAAACACACAGGCAGTCACATTCATAAACACATCACCCTTGTTATCAGTAGGATACAGGTGGGCCAGCTGGTACATGACCTGGGCGCTGTTCCTCAGAATGGCATGAAGCTTCAGGAAACAGTCCAGAGCCTCCCCCAGGCGATTCAGCCTCTTATAGGTCAGACCTGGAGCAAGATGATGAAAAAATGGCAATTTCAGAGCTATGGCCAGGCTACCTACATTAATGACCCACACAAGTAGTAGTAGTAGTAGTAATAATAAAGACTTACATTTACTTAAGTACTCTTTTTAGTGAAATGTACATGTTGAAGTACTCTCAAACCTTTTTTATTCTTAATGGAGCAGATTCTTGCAGAACATTCTTTACTTTCACACAGGTATACTAATCACACTGCATCTTTCCAGTCCTGTTTGTCTATTTAACTTTCAGCAAGTTTATGCAAAAACTTTTACGCACAATTTAATGAACCTTGATGGAAAGGTGGAACCAGGACAAAAGAACACTCACGAAAGTTTGGGGCCAATCTGTATTATTTTCTTTAAAACTGACAGATAGTACATTTGGATGGCTGGATTCTGCACTCTCTGACTGCCCTTCAAGGTTACCATTTTATAAATTCAAGTAGATTCTGCTTTTCCTGCTTTCCTGGCACTGTATTATCTGTGATGAAAAACCTAGTTTTTACTGCTTTACTATATTTTACTGCCGACACTAGGCATGGTATTTGTTCTCATTTTTCATATATATTATCTGTGCACTGTCTTGTGAAGGTTTCTTGTTTGTATCATTTGACCAGCTTGACCCTGAGAAGTGCATAGGCCTTATCTTGTCTCTCAAAAGGACCACAAATAACTAAAGTGCTTTCTTAGTTTAATAGATAGGACCATGAGAGACTGACATTCACCTTTTTCCCTCTGATGGAAGACAAATTCCCCTAAAGTATCAAGTGTGACTTTCTACCTTTGGCTCTTGTCTGAGGAAAGCATGAGTCCCGAAAGCTTATGTCTGTTTAACTGCAATAAATAACTCAGAAGGACACTTGCTCTTTGTGGATTTACTCCTTGTAGAATTTCCACAACATTATCCTTTTGCAGCCGCACCCATTCATGGAGCTGCATGGGGAGATTTAGATGGATCCATGGGCTCACTGTTTTTCAGCCATTAGAGTTTGGCATAAAACAGCACTAGCAGCTGATATTAGCAGACCACAGTTCAGAGTGCAGTGAGTTCTGCTAGTCAAAGCTGGTACAGAAAAAAACTTTCAACGTGATTTAAACCTGCTAATAAAAAAAGGAAAAAATATAAACCACTGTTCTGTACAACTCTGAGCCAGTTCTGGCCTTCATAACAGCTGCCACTCATCACAGCAATGACTCAACATGACCTGAAGCAACTCTGTGTTTGAACTCACATAACAGACGCTAGTGTGTTGCGTAGATCATAAAAGCAGACGGATGAAACATGTTGGACAAAATTGTGATGCTTCTGTCAACACATCATTTAGGTGAAGTTTACATTCTTTAAAACACTTCCTAAACATTCTTGCACATGAACTTGCAATCCCTAGAGTGTCCATGATGATCATAAATGAATGAATGAACATTGGTGTTAATTTTATTGTGCTATAAGTCAAGCTGTGTCATAGAAGCAGGCATTACCCAGGTTGTAGAGGGCTTCAGTGCACGAGGAATCATTCCTCAGTGCCTCTTTGTAGAACTCTGCAGCCTTTTCATAGTCCTGTTTGACAAACACTGTGTTGCCCTTGTTGATAAGCGCTGCGGGGTTGTAGCGATCGGCGTTCATGGCGAGATCGGCGTATCTGTCAGCCTGGTCATAGTCCTTCTCCTGTAAGAGATTAAAAGTTAGAGAGGATACAGAAAATGAAGCACAAGCTTTAAGCCTCTGAAAGGGATGTTTGGACAAAGAAATGCCAAAATTACCATTTATCAGAGCCAGAAGCTGTAGAGTTTCAATTTCCTGACAGTCCACGAACATATTATATGAGACGTATGGTTCCATCATAAACAAATTTAAGATATTTGATCAAAATCCTGTGTCATTCAAGAATTTGCTAAAAACAAACCACTAGCATCACATGCTGTAAAACAAAGCCTAAAACATTCTGATTTGACTAACAGCCACGTAATGCCATTTCTGTGACTTTTTGGGTGAACTGCAGGTAGTTTTTACAGAGCAGAGAGGATATAAGAGAATTTTAAAAAGGCAAAGAAAACATATTTAATCAATAAAATAAATGCTGCATTGCTCAAAAATGCTGCACAGTGCAGCAAGTTGATTTAAGATACACACTGCTGGAAGAAAATGTTTGTGTTGATGTTAAAATAGTGTGAAAAATACTTGTGGAGACTCGATTTTTTTTTCTAATATTGGTATCGTTTAAATGCTTGTAAAACACACAATCCAAGAAATTCAACTTTTGTTTAGCCTTTTTAAAAAAAAAAGATTTATTACTGTATTGCACTGCACAAAAGACATATCTGAGTTCTCTCGGCTGCTAGTTTTGGTTGTATTCATCCACAGAAGTGCAAGACTTTAAACTGCAGTGAAAAATGAGCTTACAGTAAGGAAAAAATGTGACAGGAGCAAATAACACCCAGAAATCTGGGTTTGATATCTGATAGTCTAACATTAATTAGTAATTAAGAGACTCTTACCAGAAAGTAGAGGAAAGAGAGATTAGTGGCTGCAGCGCTCTTCACTCTGCTGTCCTTCTTCTCAAATGTCTTGAGTGTTTCCACTGCCTGATAACACAAAATAAAATGCTTACAGAGTAACACTTGGCACTGGTCTTCCTGTAGTGTATTAGCTCAGCTATACAATATAACAAAATACAAGGTGATTTTCCCAGTACATAACACACCTACAGAAATAAAAAAAACTACTATATTATTACCTTAAACTCCTTTTTTAAATGTTCCATATAAGTAATGATGAAGCTTCTTCCATTCAGTATAATTTACAGTAAGTGATGACTCCATCAGTAAATCTTCTATATATCAAATATAAAGTGAAATTAACAAACAGAGAAGGAAGAAATCATCATAAGTACAAAATAAATAGAGCTAAGTGTTGACTGGAAATACTCACAATTAGTGATACTGACTGTAAAGCCCTTTCAGTTAAAAATTAATCCTACTCTGACAGACATTTACAGCCTTTTTCAAAATAGATTCTGAACCACGAAAAAAATGGACTACAATATTTTTTTAACATTTTGCAGTTGCAAAAATCTGAACTGTTAATATGATGATTTTTTTTTTTTTTTTTTAAATCAGACATCTTTGAAATGGGTCTGCAAAGTGGATTGGTGGTTAGCACTGTCGCCTCACAGCTAGAAGATCCTCGGTTCGTGTCCTGGCCTGGTATCTTTCTGCATGGAGTTTGCATGTTCTCCCTGTCTGTGCATGCATCCGTTTTCTCCGGGTACTCTGCCTTCCTCCCACAGTCCAAAACATGCTGAGGTTAATTGATGATTCTAAACTGTCCATAGATATGAAGGTGAGTGTGCTTGTTTGTCTCCATGTGTAGCCCTGTGATGGATTGGTGATCTGTTCAGGGTGTCCCCTGCCTTCGCCCTAAGTCAGCTGGGATAGACTCTAGCCCCTTCATGACCCTAATGAGGATTAAGCGGTGCATAGATAATGGATGGGTCTTTGAAATGAAACTGTACCCATCTTACTGGTTTTTATGTCAGTGTAAGTGCACTCATTATATACTGGGAAATCTCTCCAACAATATTAGAGTGTAAAACTTAGCATTTTGACTAAACACCAGCGAGACTACGGCTGCACAGATGATGCAGGTTACACCACCATCAGTAAACAGTGAAAAAGCACCACACACATGCATTAAAAGTAAAGTCTAAGTACAAAACACTTTGCTTCTGCAGCTATAACGGTAATACTGGAGACACTGGAGCTGCTCAGTGTCATCAATCCTGTAACGGAGCGGCTCGACTGACGCAGCTGCATCTCCTTGACAACTCATTGGTTTATTATTGGTAAAGAAAGGAACCAAGGTTATAATTTCCTTTCTGCACACAGATTTTCCTCACTGGTCTGTGGGTTTTAAACCAACAACTGCTTTTCCAACTTCTCTTGGCAGCACCATTATTGGGAAAAAGGCCCACTTAAGTAGGAACATGTCAAGGAGGGAAAGAAACAAAACAAAACAACACAATCTGAAGATGGAAACAGAAGACACACATACCTCAACCTTAGGCATGCAGATGGGAAGGAAACAAAAAAGCAGGAGAGAGAATGGAGGGCAATGAGAAGGGGAAATGTTGAATGTGATACTGCTCTATTCAGACAGTCTTTGCAAGAGAAATCTGACATACAATAACAACACTGGCCAAATGGAAACATAATGTCATAAAAAAGATGGAAACTAAAAACTATGTAAACGGAAAACAAAAGACAGGTCGCATATGTTCACAGGGAAATACCACTTTTCACAGCTTATATGTGTAACTGCTACTCTAACACAACAAATAATTCTATTACACAGCAAATATAGAAAGCTCCTGCTCACTGGTCCACAGACACTTGTGCAGGAAACAGAGAAAATATTAAAGTGGCCTGTTCAGTTCTGCAATTGAAATTTACAGTAAAATACCAAGAATTGAGAGGGAAGTTGTAGTTCTGCCTCTATTATAGCCCTAAACTGCACAGATCAGAGGAGTGAGATGTCAGATTGCGTGGTATTGCCCTTTATGTTGTCGAAGCAAACACACTGACCTGGTTGAAGTCCTTCTGTCGGAGGTAGGTGATGGCTTTGTTGATCTCTAGATCGTTGGCAAGCTCAACGTACTGGGAGCTCTTCACCATGTCCACGCACCTTAAAAAAACAAAAAACAAACACAAAGCATACATGTGGAGCCTTTATCCAACATATTGAATCACTTGAGGGTCAATAAAAATGGCAAGTGCATAAATAGAGAAAAATTAGTTAATTCTGCAGATTTCTAATGTTAGTTGTAGCTGCGATTTGCAATCTGTTGGATACTTTCACTGGTAATCAACGAGTATTAGCTGCTGTGCTCATTTTTTTCCCCTAAAGCTGTAGAATAAGTGAGCATAGACCCAAAAACCCACTCTTAAATATTAATAAATCACGTAGTTTTGCTGCCAGTCTGCATACTTGGCTTCTTTAGGATAACACAATCAACCTAGTGTGAAAAGAATTTTATAAACATTCATAAGAGCACAGAGTCACATGATGATTGCCCCTAATTACCAAAAATCTAATAAAATGTCAACTTTCTCCTTGTTTTAAATGATGTTTTACAGTTCCCCATGTCCTGTCTCAGTAACAAACCAGTCAAATCCAGCAGCGAAAGAAGTCTCAATGGCCGGAGCGATGAGCTTGGCTGCAGTCATGATGTACTTCTCAGCCAGGACTTTTCTATAAACAGCAAACAGGAAAACAGAAGAAGACATAAAATCTGGAAATAAAAAGCATTGTAAGCACATGCTGAATAAGCTGAAGGACAGGGTACATTAATGTCAGAGTCAAGAGGCCTTATCATGGCACTCATGAATTCAATTTAATTCCAAAATACTTCATTTGTTCCCCTGGTGTGATTCAGGGCACATAGAGCAGTTAGACACAGAACAGTAACGACAACTGTAGTAGTAGCCGCCATGTTGTAGTTAAAAATCAGACAAATAAATTCACATTTAAAAATTAAATATGTTGATGTAATAATTAAGTAAGATATGGTATTGACAACAAGTGATGTACTTAAGATACTAAAACGGTTCAGAGGTAGGAATAGGAATCTATTGTCTGGCTTTGCGACCCTCACAAAGCCAGACAGGCTGATAAACCTTCAGAAGCCCAAAAGAAAAGGGAAAAGATGACAAAAATGCAAGACAAGAAGATGAGGAGGCCTCAGAAGAACAAGAACCCCAACAAGTCTTTTCTGACAAAGAATATCCAAAAGAACTGCCAGAACTACAAACACAATCAAAACTGACTGAATGAATCTGTCTTCACTAAATCTGCAGTTGATGACTGATTATGCTAAATGCATGTCACCCAGAACTGATCTACCAACTACAAGGAGAAATCCAGAACCTTCAACAAAGAAACAGTAAGAGTAGACAGAAGTGAAATCGAAAAGTGATTTGATAAGTTGAAAAGGTTACAAAACATGGTTTACTACAAAATGTTTGCTACAAAAATGTATGACTCATCTTTTTATGTGTGACTAACATAACTAAATTTAACTTTACTAAGGAGAAGTACTATGACAAAATGATTGAGTGAAGATGACAACAGAAGTATTTGGATAATCAAAGAATGAATGAATTAATGAATTAATTAATATTTATGATTGCATCATGTGTTCGATAAAAAGTTACATTTACTGTAAGAGTGTAAAGGTGACATTTAAGATTGTGTTGTGTGAAAATATTCTCACAGATCTCTCTCCATCTGGTGCAGCTTGTCGTTCTTAATGGCCTCAATGACCATATTTGAGGTGGTGTCATCCTGAAAGAGTCGACAAAAAAAAGGGTTAATTCAGTGGTGTTAAAGGCACCCCAGCAGTTTGTTGTAAATATTAGTATTCTTCTGATTGTAGATGAACTGATATTTGGTCAATACAAGGCTGAAGGAAACACAAAAATAACTTCTCTTCAGTAATTAACAGGATAATTTGAAGTATTCTCAGTCACTTGACAACAATTTTGAACCTTTTTGGGACTTTAAGAACTTGAGTTGTGCCAAGAACTGTTTTGTGCAATTTTTGGGAATATTCAGTTACAAGAAAAGGACAAAAAAAAACAACAACTAAGAAACATATTATTGTAGCCAGACAAAGTGTGTTTCAGAAAAGGACACAATTTTGAAGATCTATTTTCGCAGACATGGGATAAACTGAAATGAGAATGTATAGATAGACGAATTTGTTCTTCTGTTATTGTCGCACTACTGTACAAACACAACATCAAGTGCAAGTCGATTATCCTAGAGGAGATCAATACTCAGGCCCTCTTCCTGAGAATTTTTCCTCATTTGAATCAACAATCTAAAAGACAGAGGATGGCATATTCGTACTGATAATTGATAACCTTGCCTTAACTTAAAAAAATTATGAATATTACTTTTGAAAAAACAAAATTTAAGAGTAGCAGTATTTTCCTTTAAAAATGATTACCTATTACTAAATGTTACAACATTTTGTTTAGAACCAGGTCAAGAAAACTGCTCCATATTTTATTCTAAGTATATTTTTTCCAAGGACTTCAGAAAAAAGTTAGGAAAAAAATGATAGAAAGAACAGAAAGAAACACCAAAAACTGACAGCTATTCACAGAGAAATACATCACAGGTCTATTCAAACTATTAGCTGGCAGACAAGTGATTAAAGCACCTTGGCTTCTTTTTAGTTTAACTCACCCAGTTCTGAGTAATCAGAGCAGCAATTATTTACTTAAGGTCATCCATGGGTTATATGACTATATGGATTAGCATGAAGAAGGGCAGATAGCCTAGTTGCTTAATGTTATAAGTCTGTGTGTGTCCATTACTGTAACTTACATTTGTTGGGATGTACTTGTCTTCATCATCAATCCCCAGAGGAACAGAGATGAGCTTCTGAAAGGCCTTCTTCATCCTCTCTCTGTCGCCGATAGCGTAGTAGCACAGGATGAGGTTAAAGCCCGTCCTGATGTTGGGACTCTCGCTCATGATGTGCTCAAAAGATGTTATAGCGTCAGAGTACTGGCCCGTGCGCACAAAGACCACGCCAATATTCTGCATGATCTTGATCCTCATTTCCTTGTGAGTGTTGGAGATCTGATCCAGGGCCATTCGGTAGAACTTGATGGCTTTGGGGTAGTTCTTCTGTTTGAAGTAGATGTTGGCCATGTTGACTTTCAGACGACCTGGAGGAGCAGCGCAGCACAGTACAAGTGACACAACAAATAATGTGCTGTATACAAGTCAAAGAAGTTGCTGTGTATAAATGAATGAAACATGAGTTTGTCTTTCCGTCAGTGATCTGGAGCTATTTCAAGTGTTGGTGGAGAGAAAACGAGTATCGTGATGCAACTTTGCAAATTATTGATGGTCTTTAGTAGGGATAGACCGATTATCGTGGCTCTCTCACAGTGGCTAAGGCTATGCTAATGGCTAGCAGCTAAGTTAGAAGGCCGCCACAAACTAACCTGGAGCAATAATTAATAAAGCTTTAAGATATGGATCTTAGTGATCAATAAAAGTGAGAGAACAGTAAAATACTACGAGAACAGAGAACAACAGTAGACGTAACTGCAGGAGACAAACTAATCACTCTCACTTTACCCCACATAAACAGAGGAGAGTGTCTTAAATTAATCACTCGCATTTCTATTTTACATATCCAGTTATAGTCACCTTTATCAAGGAAGAAGTCTAGTCTACTTGACATTAGCTATTATCAGTGTTTTATTGCAATTAATGCATTTGATTTGTAGTGTAGTCTGACAGCATGTCTTTAGAACTACTTCTAAGACTGTAAACCAACCCTAAAGACCAGGGATAGACCAATATGGGTTATTCAGGGACTGCGCTGATTGTTGAAATTGAAGAAAAATCGATAACCAATATTTGGAACTATATATTAAATATACTTTTTCACACACTCATAGCGTTGCACTTCGTTATTTTCAAACATGCCACAAATAGTTGTATAATAAATGAAGAAAGAAAACTAGGAAGAAAAGCACACCGTCTGCCTCCTCTCTTAAATCCAAACAGCTGACCAATTACAGCATGAAGCAAGTGCTAGTGTCTGAGCAACTGTTTCAGAAAGTAAAACAAATGGTCAGACACACCCTATGTACATCAGAAAGATGTTGAGGTACTTTCTAAACATTATCCAACAAATCAGGCAAAACACAAATCCTGTCTAAGAACAAAAGTCTGAGTCCAGAAAGCTGAAGGGTTAAAGACTCTTTTCCATGTGTTCATACTTCACATAACGCTACAGTACATTGAACCTTTGCCGTGTTGTTTTGACAATTACCACTCTTTTTTACGTTTTTTGGAAGATGTTGATTATGGTAATGTGATCTTCAGTGATGCACCAGAGTCACAGCGAGAATAAAATCTTTGGTTTTATGGCTTTATTAAACACAGTGGTGTACTTATGAGAGCTGCCCCACTTTTAAAAAAAACATCTGCATTGAGTGCGGCCCCAAGTGATTTCTTTACCTGCATTACTGAACATCTTGTTCTTCACAATGACCTGGTAGCTGTTCAGGGCCTCTGGGTACATTTCATTGTTTGCATACTGGTTGGCAAGGTTGAGCAAGACCTGGTAATAGCAGAAATATTCGATATTTTCTAAATGAAATCAATTTAAAAAAAACAGGCACTGAAGTCATAAAGTTATTCATGGAAACATACTTCAAATTTAATTTGTGTTCTGTGAGCTGTGTCTGCATAGCTGAGTGGTTAAGTTCACGTCCTCCGAGGCTAAACATGTGCCCTGCTTGTTGCCAGGTGCTTTTTTCCACTGTGTCTCTTTGTATTGTAAAAAGAAATTAATTAAATCTGAATGACAGAAATAGAAATAAGAAAAGTCGCTACACATATCAACCACAGTAAACATTATGTTTCAATATCAGCCTCACAGATTCAAGCAGTTATGGCTTCTCTCTCTTGAGTCAATAAACAGATCACAATGTAATACTGCTACACGACAGTGACGATTTACAGTTTGTTTGTTTTTTCAATAGAAAAACTCTTGCTCTTACTAAGCCCCATATTTGAGAAGAAACAGAAAATAAGTCTGCATGAGGGTCAGTGAATTATTCAAGTAAGTGAAGTTTATTTATTTATTTATGATTTACAATAAATCATGAATAAAATCCAAAAAGTAAGAACAAAAACCAAAAATTTCAGGCTGAAAACCTATGTTATGAAAAGACTGTACGAAAACACTTTAGTTGTGCAAATTGCGAGAGTAAATGTTGAATCATTGTAATTTCAGTGTCAAACATATACTGACACACAGTCTGACTTACAGAGTAGGTGAGGTCTAAGTTGATGTGGTCTGTATTGCCCGACTGCTCCCTCTGTCTGACCAGCGCTCGCTCCTTCCTTCCTGCCTCTTTGGCTTTTTCAAGAGCCTGCAGAAACACATCACATATGCATAGATAATCAGTAGTGACACAACCCCCCTGTCCAAAGCGATCAATGGTGCTAAATGCTTCAGTTACAATGGGTTTCAGTTGGGCTTCATCATGAATTACAAACTCATATCCACAAACTTAACCTACAACCGTTTTATGTTCAAATGATGGCTGGTGGAAAGGCTAGATGTTTTATTACAGCGTTGAATTTCTAGAAAAGCAAGGGTCTCTAAAAAAAACATTATATTTAGTCCAATATGATAGGGCACAGAGCAGAGGCAAAAACAAATTTACTTCCTCTCTTGAAGAGCCTTCTCTCTAAAGCCAAACAGCCAGTGTTACCAAACAGTTTGTTGAAGAATGACAGAGTCTGACCAGTTGTAAGGCCCCTATGCTCTGTGCCATGCAGCTCTCTTCTATCAGGTCATTCACTTTCTTCTCCAGGATCTTGATCTTCTCCTCAGGCCTGCAAGAAAACAAAACAGAGTAATACAATGTGTGATGATGCTTCCTGAAAGTGCAGAGCTTCCTCCCCCTGCTTAGAGATATTCTAGTAAAAACTAGATGTTAGAAGAGTGCCAGTAACACGTTATTTGTTTTACTGCAAAATGTTAATTTGCGTCATTGCCTTATATTCGCTTGCATGTTTTCTTTGGATGAAAAAAAACTTTGAAATTGAATACATTCAATACAACACCTGTAAATACCTCCATACAGACCCTTTCCTCACTAAAACAGACAAATCAGTTTAAAGAGCGACAGCTTACGTGTCCTCATTCTTTGCCTCAAGTGGAGGTGCTGGGCCTTTGGACTGGCCCAGAGGGTCAAAGGTTGAGCCTGAAAATACAAATTATTCAAAATATCACTGAAAAAGGAGTATTTTATCATTAACACCATTAAAAATAACAATGAAAAGAGCAAACCCTTAGTCTGTTTCTGACAAAAACACATGCTGTTGCTGCACCAAGTGTTATCTCTACAAATGAGTCTATTTCAGTAGTAAAACTTTATACAGTAATATTAAACAGTGCCTGACTCACAGATTAAGACCTTATTCAGTCTTAATCCAAGTGCACACAAACAGCAAGAGTGAATCACTAAAATGCTACATTATGCAATTTCTTTGTTGGGACTAGTTTAAACCTACCACGGGTCAGAGAAGAAGTGTAACCTGCTGCTCTGACAGCAGTCATTGGTCGGGCTGCCCCATCCTGTCACATTTGAAAACACCAATAAATGAAAAATTTAAAAAAACAACGACACATACACACCCGACAATGTGAAGCGATGGAATAGCACACATCATGAAACAATTCCCTTGGTATTTGCATGCATTCACGTTCAATGGTTGCTCTCAGTTCAGTGACTGTTGCAGGTCTCATTGCGTAGACTTTGTCTTTTAAGTATCCCCATAAAAAGAAGTCTAGTGGTGTGAAGTTAGTTAGTTA
Source organism: Acanthochromis polyacanthus (assembly GCF_021347895.1). Lineage (NCBI taxonomy): Eukaryota > Metazoa > Chordata > Actinopteri > Pomacentridae > Acanthochromis > Acanthochromis polyacanthus. The sequence goes on along the minus strand of NC_067126.1, from coordinate 11,511,169 downwards.
TCAGCTGCTAAAAGGTGTATACATTTTTTGCCTCAAAAGTTTAATTTTCGCCATTTAGCTCACTGTATTCTCAGTGTGGAGCAGTATATGGGGAGCAGTATTGAAGGCAAAAATAAATAACTGATAATCTCACCTGCACCGCTCCTGTCATGGGTCTGCCCATTGAAGAGGCTAAAGGCATCCGAGACTTCATGAAACAACAAGTATAAGACAGGTGAGAATAAGTTAGCTGTATTTACCTGGTAATCTCATTTAATGTGTAAAGACAAAAACATGTTCATTACTGTATTTGTAGAGCCCTCATTTCTGTACTAGTTATTGTTTAGGTTGTTTCTTAAGATGCATTTTTTAATTCCCTTTTTTTTAATGTAGATCAAATATTGTCTTCAGCTGCAAACTGCAATACACCCAGCAGCAAATAATCGCTGCAATAGAGGTGTATATACAGAATATGTACATGTATATACACAGAACTGTCAGATTCATGCAATTATTAATATATAACTTGTACCTTGATGGAGGTCTGTGGGAAGTAGAGCTGAACAATTTGGGGGAAAACTCCAATTATGATTTTTCTGACAGATATTATGACTGGATTTTTTTAATCAAATTTTTTCAAGTGACACTTCAGTTGAAAATATAACAGACCTAAAACATGTGATGAAGCATTATTGCGCGAGATATGTCAAAAAAGCACGACTGTCAACACATGGAGGACGGCATGAATTGGTGAAACAGTTTAAACCCTGCATCAGAAAAGTAACAGTACACACCCACAGACTCAGATTCAGTTTGATTGAAGAAAATAAAGCACATAAACAAGAGTGAACTATTAAAATGCTGAATTAGACATTTCTCATTTGTGCTACATAACATTTATCCTAAGTTTGAGCATTGTAATTTTTTAATTGCACTGTCAAATTTTGATATGAAATTGGAATAATTTTTTCACACTACAGGAATGATGTGCTGATTCAAAAATGTCTCCCCTTTACAAGATTACTTAAGAGTCAGGTCTCATTTAAAATGATTCCGTTTCATTGTACTTACTCCAAAGGAAGAAGCTAAGGGCCGAGCTCCCATAGCAGTGCCAGGAAATTTGGCAGTCATCTGGATAAATACACACAAGACAATTTTCACAAGTACTGACAAGCGCAAACAGGTAGACTTTTATGACAGCAATTTTTGTAGCTTGTGAGCAGGAAAAGGTGTATTTAATAACATTAAAAAAAATAATTGCATTCTATTTAGGTGAATTAGTTGAAGGATTCTTCTATTGTGCAATCTTGATCCCACTCATGTCTTAACATGACATGAAATGGAACTCGGGCATCATGAACACAATTTGACTCACCTGTGTGTTTCCTGTAATAACAAAGGCAAAGCTGTAAAAAAAAAAAAAAAAAAAAAAAAAAAAGCGCACACACACAATAGTGGATACTTACCGGAGGTCTTCGTCCATGACTTGTTCTTACTGCTTGCTGGAAGCCCACATCATTCTCCAACTCCTTAAAATCGATCAATAATCATTTTTTAAATTCTTCACACACTAAAAACTCAATGAATAATCGGACGTTGTACTCGAACAAGCAAACAACATTGCAAAAATGGTTTAAATTCATTTGTGTTGTTTCCTGCCATATCACTACCTCCCACCACAAGTGACAATAATTGTATGTATTGCACATTTACATGCAAACAGCTAACAGCTAATGGTAACACTCCAGCTCTGAGCTAGCTGATAACATTAGCATTAGTTAGTGGCTATTTAATTTACCTCGGAGTCAAATGTCGGATTATAGTCGTTATAACCCGAGTAAAGATCATCCTCCTCTACAGCCAAATGCACATTTTCCATTTCTCCTTCTCTGGTGATGTTCTGGAGTAAAGAAATGCTCGCTGATATGGGAAACAAACGGTGTCAGCTAACATTAAAAAAGGAGTTTGTTGTCGTTTTAGGATTTAATCCCACAATTCAAAGCGGCGTAGGTGGGATAAATCCCTTTTCAAACTTTTGATTGGTTACCTATGCGTCAATCATGGTGTAGCTTTAATGTAATTGGCTGAAGCTGGTTTCATTCGTTGCTAGGATACAATGTGAGCTACAATTTTGTTTTCACGTTTAACGCAGAGTTTCTTCTCAATTTATTATCAAAAATAATACATTATCTAATTACTAATCAGTAGCAATTCACCATAAGTAGGTAGTTGTTGTTCTTGGGAAAATAAAATGTATGTCTTCCACTAGTTTTCGCTCTTTGGTCCTACTTGGTTGCCGTACCGCCCTATCAGCGTGACTATGGAAAGGCGGTCCCAGTTGTAATAGAAATACTACCTGTATTCACTCAGAGTTGGATTCTGACCCTTTAAAATGAGCTCTTCTGATATGAAGATCATCACTGTCATCGGCAGGTTAGGAAGAATAAACGTTTTTCACTGTTTTAAACTTAGCTCCTTGGTTGTTATGCTAGCTGACATGAAAGTTGCTTTCGTTTTACTTTAACATGGATGATAGTTTCATACTGTAGCTCACAACACAAGGATTGTTCAGATTGTATACTGAGATTTCTTGCAGGACACTAAGGTAACTTTCTGGTCTCCTTGTAACGGAATCTTGCAGCTAGACTTTGCACTGATTTGGTTCTTAATTTCTGTGCACTCAGCTAAACCTGGCAATCCTCTGAAGTGACCTCTTCTGAAACCTGAAAAGTAAATAATAAACTTCAGTTAGTCACTCATCTGATAACAGGAAGCAGCATTCAGCTATTATGCTCCTCACTTGTGGAACAAACTTCATGAATACCTGAGGTCTGCTTGCACTGTCGGCTCTTTTATGTCTGGTCTATTTTCTTGACTTTTAATGCACTTTAAATCCTTAATTAAGTTTTATTACTATGGTTTTAATGTATGATCTTAATGTCTACTTTTAAATAATATTTTTTAATTAGTTTCAAAGTTCTGTGCTGAATGTATTTCTTTGCCATTGTAAAGCACCTTGAATTGCATTGTGTATGAATTGTGATGTGCAGGTAAAGTTGCTGTGTCTTTTTAGAAGTTGTCAGAGATTACTTCTGCATGTTAACTTTCACTAAAATGTAGGATAGATAGAGCCACAGGATCACAAGATGCTATTTCTAGATTTCCACTGCAAAAACAGCAAAAAAATAAATGCAGCGGGTATGAGTAGAAACATGAGAGGGAAGCAGGAAAAGGAACTTGGGATCAGCATGTTTGAGCTGTGAGCAGGCAGAAAAGACAACAAGTAGACTAAGATTCGGGACTCTTTGCCACCAAGGTTATATCCCAGTTTAAGTATCATTTTACAGGAGAGTGAAGTCCTACAAGATGAGAGGATTGTAGTTTGTAACTGAACCCTCACCTTCTTGGACAGTAGAAAATTGTAAAGATTTTTGGATTCTTTTGCAGGATTAATGCCACTTCTTTGTGCATTTGTGTGTGTATTAGTGGGCTGATTGGCCGCTCCTGGGCTATGGTGTTTGCTAGTGGAGGCTACAGCGTGAAGATCTATGACAACCAACCTGGACAGTCTGCAAAGGCCATCGTGGAGCTCAAGTGAGTCTTACTGTGCAAATCATCACGTGCTGCAGATGTTAATGTAGTATTCCATGCCATGCAGCCTGCATGTTCTTCCATTTGTGCTGCACTGATAAAGTTGACTTTTGAGCAACTCGAAATGGCTAAAATTACATTTTATTAATTAACTTGTGGTTTCTCTGTGTGATATTGTGAAACTAAATTAAAGCCCAAACATTAACAACACAAATAAACAGGTTCTATGCACTTATGAGTCACTATGACTAAGACTCTGTCCAAAATATAACCTGTCCTTCCCTCCAGTGCTGAAGACACACATGAATAGTGCATGATCAGCAGCTTCCAACAAAAAAGTTCAGGCTTAAAAACAGCTTCACAGCCCAGTCGTTGCTAGTTAAACATTACTGCAGGGTGACAGAGAGCTTTTGGTGAAAACTGCTGCGTAAAATGCTGCCATGGGGAAAAAAAGAGTCTTACATCAAATCTATTAAACAAAGCACAACTTCATACTAGGATCTCTTAACTTGTTTGCACCAAACAGACTTTTGGAGACTCAATTGACTGTATGAACAGTAGAGGGTGTCATTGTATTGGTATTTGAGAGTCCCTTTGAGTGGGATTTCTTGCTGAATAAGCATGAACAAGCAGGACTGCTCATAATCTGACACTCTGTTTGTATGAACCATAATTCAATCCATTCACATTACTTAGTAGGCAGGAGTAAATTTAAAAAGTGGCGTTTATCAAAAAAAAAATTAAATGAACAGAGTGAAGCAAGAAGGAAAAACACACTAATAACTACTGAGTTTGCTGTTAAAATTATCTACAGAAATTTGGGTAATCATAGTGATAATAATTTGGGCTTCATCGTTTTTTGTTCTGACTTTCTGTTTAATTTAAATGCCATCAATAGAAGACCTGAGTGTTCTGGAGGGTTCATAGGGTCATTTAGAGATATAGAAGCTAATTAAAGGAGCTTAAAATCAAATCTAAAACAGACAGAAGCTTCAAAATTAGTGTAATGTGAGTACATATATTCTTCTTTCAATGAGCAGCAGTTAATTTTGCAGGTTATAAAAATACAAATGTAACATGGCCTGGTGAAAATGGAGAAGAGTAACCTTTTGGCACCACTATTACATCACGACAAGCAGCCAGCTGATTCTGGTTTTTGGCTGAAAAAAACAACCTGACAGCGTTTGCACGTGCTCAGACACAAAAATCTGCCCTGACACTTGCAGGTTCAGTTACATAATTCATACAATCCTTCTACTGAGCAGATAACATTTCCTGCATTTATGTTTTGATTCTTTTATGAATACACGATTGAATGGTTTGTTTTGTGTGTTTCTTGCTCAGGAAAGAGCTGCAGGAGCTGGAGGAGGCCCAAATGCTAAGAGGGGAGCTGACGGCCGCCCAACAGGTCGCTCTGATCAGCAGCTACGATGATCTGACTCAGGCTCTAGAGGGAGCCTTCTTTGTCCAGGTAAGACAGTGGACACCAGTAACACATGTTGATGTTTCTCCTCCATGTTAAGATAGAGGGAAACTACAGACAGCTGGTGTCAAGTGGGGCCTAGTTATTTGAGATCCCAGGAGCAACCACCACCTAAATAAAAGCTTTAAGCAGACCAATGAAAAGTTAAAATGAGAAACTATATAAGTTAACCACATGATTATGCTTATGTTTGATGCAAGAATGATTTTAATAGGCTGATATATATTCTGGAAATGATGATTGCTATAGAAGAGAATGATTTAAAATAAGTTATTTGATCATGCTAAGAAAAATGATTTAAAGAAGTGATTCAGTGTAACTAAGTGAGTTTTGAATGGAAGTAATCTGTGCTGTTCTGAGCTGTATGCAGACAGGATGGGAAAAGCAGAAGTCTCCTCAGAAATGAGGAACTTGGAGTTTCCACAGGATGACAGGATGGGCTCAGGCCTACATTGTCATGACAACTGAAGTGTGTGTAACAAGTGGATGTGTTAACAGAAAAGATGGAAAGAATGATGTATGCGTGATAGGAAGAAGGTTGTGTCTTAAACCTATGAATTAATTACCTGGGCGTACCTATTAGTTAGAATTGTGTGTGAAAATGTGTATGTGCTAAGCTGAAGTCGAGCTAGGGTATAAAACCCAGAGACACAGACACTGAATTGGGAGTTCTCCCCTGGAGGGGGGAGATGCTGCTCGCCGGAGCTGCCGGGGAGCATCGCTAGAGTTCTGAAGAATCTTCACCGGACCCTTTTGCCCAAGAGACGTGAAGACAACGCAGGACTTAGGCTCCAGAGTTCGCTGAGAACATCGTTGGAGGCAAAGTCTTTGTCTGACTTTGTTCAACAAGCGAAGACCACACTTTGCCAGACAGAGAGTCCTGAGAGGTCTGCAGTTGTCCAAAGAGATGAAGAGAGGCAAGCACCCATGGCATCCAGAGAGGCACAGGAGGCAGCAGCAGAGGGCTGCTCCACTCCAGGGGCTGGAAGACCCAGTGACCCACCACAGCCTGATGAGACGGGGGCTTTCCACCACCACCATCCGACTGAGAAGACAGCTGAGACGCCCGCACTTGTGTTCCAGCTGCTACTAAAGATAACTGCCAGACCAACGATTGGCTATCGGGACCTCTCCACTCCCCCTGCCTATGAAGAACACCCTCTGCCCACAAAGAAGACTTCGTACCGAGTCTGCTGGTCCACGGAGGAGTTCAACTAGACGCAGGTCAAGACCGGGCGTGGCAGCTAAGGCCTGGCTGTCCGCTCTCTCTCCTAAATTTACTAATTAGAGAAGATTCTTAGGTACGCTCAGCTTAGTTTAGTTTAGTTTGAAATAATCAGAAATAATTAAATTGTTTAATCATGAATTGATGCTGTGCCCTTGCTAAAACTTGCTTAATAAAACGCTATATTGCATTTAAAGAGAAGTCTAATGAAATGATTATGATTCACCTATTCTGCAAAGTGGTAAAAAGTTAAGTTGATTGTGTGCATTAAATCTAATGGTTCTTAAAGGTTACTTTAATCCAACTAGTTATTTAAACATTACCCCTGAGGTTAGTTTTCCAAACCTCTAAAACGAACCTAGGAATATCAACAAGTGCCACAGTTTTAAGAGGAAAGCTGTCGTTAACAAACGTGGTCAATAAATCAATTCTACTACTTAGGAGGGCTGCTTAGTAAGAGAGTATTTATTGGAGTAAGAGGGGTAAGACGTTTGGAAGAAGACAGTTAGGACCTAGGCGAGTATTCCTCGACACCAGCTTAATTATTCTGCTGAAACCTGTTAGGTGGAATACTAATAGGCAGATAGAATCTAACCCTTTAAACGGAGAGCTGGTCCTGATTTAACCTGAGGCAAGGGTTAAAGAAGGCTATACTGAACGACATGGCGTCCCTGGGTGGGCACGGCTCGACTAAGACAGACGCTAAAAAGGGACTCCTGTCAGATGATACTGACCGACATGGCGTCCCTGGCTCGACTACGACTAAAGAAAAGTGTCCAAAAGAATATTCTGAGGGTCCAGACCGACACCTAGAATCAACCGCCAGAGCCTTCCAGTGGAAACTGGGGAAGAGAGGGTGAATCTCTTCTGACCGAGGGTCCACAGCTGCGGAGATTGGGGAAGGAGAAGGACGAGACCTTCTGACCGAGGATCCACAGCACGGGTGATCAGCCGACGTACGACACGGGATCATCACGCCTGACGGGAGGTACAGTGAGAACCGCAGGCTAGAAGAAGCCGCAGTGACCTTGGGCCAGCGCACCCCAGAAAAGAGGCACCGCGGAGCAGCCAGACAGAGTCTGCACTCATCCCTGCTCAACGGTCCTACGAGAGGTTTTGAGGAAGCAGACAACTCGAGACGACAAAGACGATGGCTGAGAGCCAGCCAGAGAAAGATGTACTCGTCCCTGCCAAAGAAAAAGAGCCAGTTCAAGAAGACGCGAAAGTCGGAGGCTCCGATGAATCAGAGGAAGAAGATTCATCCTCCAAAACCCCAGTGCCCGGGGAAATAACGATCAGTGAAGTGGTAAGAGAGTCCGCTTCGAAGAAGCTTCACCCAGGTTCCACTCCAATGTACCAGAACCAGATTGTACTGGTAGGAGAGGGATGGAGCAACTGTCTGCAAGAGACACAGATGAGGAAATGAGAGTTACAGGACATGCTGCATCGCAGGGTGAGAGCTCAGACGCAGATGAGGAAGTAAGGCCAAAAATAGAGTTGGCCACATCAGCTGCAGGCACCCCGGCTGCAGAGGCAGAGAAGCGGCTGTAGAGGATGGCAGCTGTCACTAAGGAAATGAGTAATTGAAGCACCAGAGAGCCCAGACGAGATGGGGAGGCTGTCTGATTGGGAAACGATGAGGTGGATCGTTTCGTCCAGAAGAGAAGAATTGCTGTCGGGATCGAGGAATGGGACCAAACCCCTAAAAGAAAAATTGTCCCAGAGAAGTACGTGGAAGAAGTGGTGCGGGTCGTACATGAAGCGCTTGGCCATGTGAGCACACTACCTACCCGTAGGGAGCTGGAGAAGCTGCAACTCTGGATTCCAGAGTGCCGTATACGACAAGTGCTGAGGGCCTGTGAAGTATGTGGTCGATACAACGCAGGATGCCGAGGGCGAAGAGTAGACGGGCTCACCATCCGGAAGCACTATTCCCTGGGGTTCTATCTGCATGGACGTAGCAGGCCCAATGGGGGTTGCAGGGAGAAATACCTTTTAGTGCTGGTGGACTCTATGTCATTCCATATGGTTACTAAACCAGTGAAGAAAGCTAACAGCTACAGTGTGGTTGGCATGCTAAGAAGAGCTAAATACAAGAAGCCTGACATAATAAAGCAAGTTTTAGATAGCAATACAGTTTTGCTTGAAAGAAGAGTAATCCAAGAAGTGGAGCAGCTAGAGCCAGTTCCAGATTAAAGAAAACCAGGAACCAGAAACCATGGCTACGAGCACACAAGGCTTACCACCCTTCGTCGGAGTAGCCAACGTCAAAGGGGTGGTTACTATGCAGAGAAATACAACGAGGCTCTGGGCAGGCAGAGCCCTGAAGAAACTGGATGATGCTGAAAGCAGAATCCTGTCAGATGATGAAGAGATGCAAGTCATCGGCGGCTGTGAGGACACATCCGAACTGTTGCAGATCGCTGGGGAAGTGACCGTCACCACTGAAGACGATGGACAGACGCAGCTGGGTGGTGTGGTTAACCTGTCTGCTCCAGAGGATGATGAGTATCTTTTCAAATGACCTGGTGTTAGCTACCTGTGATCTCAAGGAGAGGGTGTCAAGTGGGGCCTAGTTATTTGAGATCCCAGGAGCAACCACCACCTAAATAAAAGCTTTAAGCAGACCAATGAAAAGTTAAAATGAGAAACTATATAAGTTAACCACATGATTATGCTTATGCTTGATGCAAGAATGATTTTAATAGGCTGATATATATTCTGGAAATGATGATTGCTATAGAAGAGAATGATTTAAAATAAGTTATTTGATCATGCTAAGAAAAATGATTTAAAGAAGTGATTCAGTGTAACTAAGTGAGTTTTGAATGGAAGTAATCTGTGCTGTTCTGAGCTGTATGCAGACAGGATGGGAAAAGCAGAAGTCTCCTCAGAAATGAGGAACTTGGAGTTTCCACAGGATGACAGGATGGGCTCAGGCCTACATTGTCATGACAACTGAAGTGTGTGTAACAAGTGGATGTGTTAACAGAAAAGATGGAAAGAATGATGTATGCGTGATAGGAAGAAGGTTGTGTCTTAAACCTATGAATTAATTACCTGGGCGTACCTATTAGTTAGAATTGTGTGTGAAAATGTGTATGTGCTAAGCTGAAGTCGAGCTAGGGTATAAAACCCAGAGACACAGACACTGAATTGGGAGTTCTCCCCTGGAGGGGGGAGATGCTGCTCGCCGGAGCTGCCGGGGAGCATCGCCAGAGTTCTGAAGAATCTTCACCGGACCCTTTTGCCCAAGAGACGTGAAGACAACGCAGGACTTAGGCTCCAGAGTTCGCTGAGAACATCGTTGGAGGCAAAGTCTTTGTCTGACTTTGTTCAACAAGCGAAGACCACACTTTGCCAGACAGAGAGTCCTGAGAGGTCTGCAGTTGTCCAAAGAGATGAAGAGAGGCAAGCACCCATGGCATCCAGAGAGGCACAGGAGGCAGCAGCAGAGGGCTGCTCCACTCCAGGGGCTGGAAGACCCAGTGACCCACCACAGCCTGATGAGACGGGGGCTTTCCACCACCACCATCCGACTGAGAAGACAGCTGAGACGCCCGCACTTGTGTTCCAGCTGCTACTAAAGATAACTGCCAGACCAACGATTGGCTATCGGGACCTCTCCACTCCCCCTGCCTATGAAGAACACCCTCTGCCCACAAAGAAGACTTCGTACCGAGTCTGCTGGTCCACGGAGGAGTTCAACTAGACGCAGGTCAAGACCGGGCGTGGCAGCTAAGGCCTGGCTGTCCGCTCTCTCTCCTAAATTTACTAATTAGAGAAGATTCTTAGGTAAGCTCAGCTTAGTTTAGTTTAGTTTGAAATAATCAGAAATAATTAAATTGTTTAATCATGAATTGATGCTGTGCCCTTGCTAAAACTTGCTTAATAAAACGCTATATTGCATTTAAAGAGAAGTCTAATGAAATGATTATGATTCACCTATTCTGCAAAGTGGTAAAAAGTTAAGTTGATTGTGTGCATTAAATCTAATGGTTCTTAAAGGTTACTTTAATCCAACTAGTTATTTAAACATTACCCCTGAGGTTAGTTTTCCAAACCTCTAAAACGAACCTAGGAATATCAACAAGTGCCACAGTTTTAAGAGGAAAGCTGTCGTTAACAAACGTGGTCAATAAATCAATTCTACTACTTAGGAGGGCTGCTTAGTAAGAGAGTATTTATTGGAGTAAGAGGGGTAAGACGTTTGGAAGAAGACAGTTAGGACCTAGGCGAGTATTCCTCGACACCAGCTTAATTATTCTGCTGAAACCTGTTAGGTGGAATACTAATAGGCAGATAGAATCTAACCCTTTAAACGGAGAGCTGGTCCTGATTTAACCTGAGGCAAGGGTTAAAGAAGGCTATACTGAACGACATGGCGTCCCTGGGTGGGCACGGCTCGACTAAGACAGACGCTAAAAAGGGACTCCTGTCAGATGATACTGACCGACATGGCGTCCCTGGCTCGACTACGACTAAAAGAAAAGTGTCCAAAAGAATATTCTGAGGGTCCAGACCGACACCTAGAATCAACCGCCAGAGCCTTCCAGTGGAAACTGGGGAAGAGAGGGCGAATCTCTTCTGACCGAGGGTCCACAGCTGCGGAGATTGGGGAAGGAGAAGGACGAGACCTTCTGACCGAGGATCCACAGCACGGGTGATCAGCCGACGTACGACACGGGATCATCACGCCTGACGGGAGGTACAGTGAGAACCGCAGGCTAGAAGAAGCCGCAGTGACCTTGGGCCAGCGCACCCCAGAAAAGAGGCACCGCGGAGCAGCCAGACAGAGTCTGCACTCATCCCTGCTCAACGGTCCTACGAGAGGTTTTGAGGAAGCAGACAACTCGAGACGACAAAGACGATGGCTGAGAGCCAGCCAGAGAAAGATGTACTCGTCCCTGCCAAAGAAAAAGAGCCAGTTCAAGAAGACGCGAAAGTCGGAGGCTCCGATGAATCAGAGGAAGAAGATTCATCCTCCAAAACCCCAGTGCCCGGGGAAATAACGATCAGTGAAGTGGTAAGAGAGTCCGCTTCGAAGAAGCTTCACCCAGGTTCCACTCCAATGTACCAGAACCAGATTGTACTGGTAGGAGAGGGATGGAGCAACTGTCTGCAAGAGACACAGATGAGGAAATGAGAGTTACAGGACATGCTGCATCGCAGGGTGAGAGCTCAGACGCAGATGAGGAAGTAAGGCCAAAAATAGAGTTGGCCACATCAGCTGCAGGCACCCCGGCTGCAGACGCAGAGAAGCGGCTGTAGAGGATGGCAGCTGTCACTAAGGAAATGAGTAATTGAAGCACCAGAGAGCCCAGACGAGATGGGGAGGCTGTCTGATTGGGAAACGATGAGGTGGATCGTTTCGTCCAGAAGAGAAGAATTGCTGTCGGGATCGAGGAATGGGACCAAACCCCTAAAAGAAAAATTGTCCCAGAGAAGTACGTGGAAGAAGTGGTGCGGGTCGTACATGAAGCGCTTGGCCATGTGAGCACACTACCTACCCGTAGGGAGCTGGAGAAGCTGCAACTCTGGATTCCAGAGTGCCGTATACGACAAGTGCTGAGGGCCTGTGAAGTATGTGGTCGATACAACGCAGGATGCCGAGGGCGAAGAGTAGACGGGCTCACCATCCGGAAGCACTATTCCCTGGGGTTCTATCTGCATGGACGTAGCAGGCCCAATGGGGGTTGCAGGGAGAAGAGGTGAGAAATACCTTTTAGTGCTGGTGGACTCTATGTCATTCCATATGGTTACTAAACCAGTGAAGAAAGCTAACAGCTACAGTGTGGTTGGCATGCTAAGAAGAGCTAAATACGAGAAGCCTGACATAATAAAGCAAGTTTTAGATAGCAATACAGTTTTGCTTGAAAGAAGAGTAATCCAAGAAGTGGAGCAGCTAGAGCCAGTTCCAGATTAAAGAAAACCAGGAACCAGAAACCATGGCTACGAGCACACAAGGCTTACCACCCTTCGTCGGAGTAGCCAACGTCAAAGGGGTGGTTACTATGCAGAGAAATACAACGAGGCTCTGGGCAGGCAGAGCCCTGAAGAAACTGGATGATGCTGAAAGCAGAATCCTGTCAGATGATGAAGAGATGCAAGTCATCGGCGGCTGTGAGGACACATCCGAACTGTTGCAGATCGCTGGGGAAGTGACCGTCACCACTGAAGACGATGGACGGACGCAGCTGGGTGGTGTGGTTAACCTGTCTGCTCCAGAGGATGATGAGTATCTTTTAAAATGACCTGGTGTTAGCTACCTGTGATCTCAAGGAGAGGGTGTCAAGTGGGGCCTAGTTATTTGAGATCCCAGGAGCAACCACCACCTAAATACAAGCTTTAAGCAGACCAATGAAAAGTTAAAATGAGAAACTATATAAGTTAACCACATGATTATGCTTATGTTTGATGCAAGAATGATTTTAATAGGCTGATATATATTCTGGAAATGATGATTGCTATAGAAGAGAATGATTTAAAATAAGTTATTTGATCATGCTAAGAAAAATGATTTAAAGAAGTGATTCAGTGTAACTAAGTGAGTTTTGAATGGAAGTAATCTGTGCTGTTCTGAGCTGTATGCAGACAGGATGGGAAAAGCAGAAGTCTCCTCAGAAATGAGGAACTTGGAGTTTCCACAGGATGACAGGATGGGCTCAGGCCTACATTGTCATGACAACTGAAGTGTGTGTAACAAGTGGATGTGTTAACAGAAAAGATGGAAAGAATGATGTATGCGTGATAGGAAGAAGGTTGTGTCTTAAACCTATGAATTAATTACCTGGGCGTACCTATTAGTTAGAATTGTGTGTGAAAATGTGTATGTGCTAAGCTGAAGTCGAGCTAGGGTATAAAACCCAGAGACACAGACACTGAATTGGGAGTTCTCCCCTGGAGGGGGGAGATGCTGCTCGCCGGAGCTGCCGGGGAGCATCGCCAGAGTTCTGAAGAATCTTCACCGGACCCTTTTGCCCAAGAGACGTGAAGACAACGCAGGACTTAGGCTCCAGAGTTCGCTGAGAACATCGTTGGAGGCAAAGTCTTTGTCTGACTTTGTTCAACAAGCGAAGACCACACTTTGCCAGACAGAGAGTCCTGAGAGGTCTGCAGTTGTCCAAAGAGATGAAGAGAGGCAAGCACCCATGGCATCCAGAGAGGCACAGGAGGCAGCAGCAGAGGGCTGCTCCACTCCAGGGGCTGGAAGACCCAGTGACCCACCACAGCCTGATGAGACGGGGGCTTTCCACCACCACCATCCGACTGAGAAGACAGCTGAGACGCCCGCACTTGTGTTCCAGCTGCTACTAAAGATAACTGCCAGACCAACGATTGGCTATCGGGACCTCTCCACTCCCCCTGCCTATGAAGAACACCCTCTGCCCACAAAGAAGACTTCGTACCGAGTCTGCTGGTCCACGGAGGAGTTCAACTAGACGCAGGTCAAGACCGGGCGTGGCAGCTAAGGCCTGGCTGTCCGCTCTCTCTCCTAAATTTACTAATTAGAGAAGATTCTTAGGTACGCTCAGCTTAGTTTAGTTTAGTTTGAAATAATCAGAAATAATTAAATTGTTTAATCATGAATTGATGCTGTGCCCTTGCTAAAACTTGCTTAATAAAACGCTATATTGCATTTAAAGAGAAGTCTAATGAAATGATTATGATTCACCTATTCTGCAAAGTGGTAAAAAGTTAAGTTGATTGTGTGCATTAAATCTAATGGTTCTTAAAGGTTACTTTAATCCAACTAGTTATTTAAACATTACCCCTGAGGTTAGTTTTCCAAACCTCTAAAACAAACCTAGGAATATCAACAAGTGCCACAGTTTTAAGAGGAAAGCTGTCGTTAACAAACGTGGTCAATAAATCAATTCTACTACTTAGGAGGGCTGCTTAGTAAGAGAGTATTTATTGGAGTAAGAGGGGTAAGACGTTTGGAAGAAGACAGTTAGGACCTAGGCGAGTATTCCTCGACACCAGCTTAATTATTCTGCTGAAACCTGTTAGGTGGAATACTAATAGGCAGATAGAATCTAACCCTTTAAACGGAGAGCTGGTCCCGATTTAACCTGAGGCAAGGGTTAAAGAAGGCTATACTGAACGACACTGGTCAAGTGGACTTTTTTTATACAGCACATTTGAAACAACCCACCAAAGATTATAATTTGTGTTGCAAATCAACTAAACAAGTTCAGATATGGTGTGATATTACCTAAGAAATTTGCATATTAGGGATTAAAACCATGCAATAAAGCACTACTTTACCTGACTATAATGCATATTGAGGCCCTACATTGTACTTGTAAGTGCCCTTTTGCATTGTTATTATAATTTAGGAAGTAATAATTTTTGTTGCAGAAATGCAGACATTTGATATGTAATTGTAAAGTGAAAGGATTAAATTGTTTGACTTCACTGTCTTCCTATCTGGCTATGAGGCTTTCGTAGGCTTGTAAATGCAGCCACGAAGAAGAATGTTGCCAGAAGTGCGGTGAGGAAGAAGTGTTGCAACAAACTAGTAGGCGGTGGAACAATATGGTAGTTTTACTGTTGTGTAATGATGTTAGTCAATAAACACGTAAACCAATCTCCCGTCCTTTCTTTATGAAGTGGTTTTGGCAATACGAAACTTAAAAGAATTAAGATTCAAGACTACGCTACAGTTCTTATTTATGGAGAATAATCTAACTGGTGTTATGATGTTGTTAAGACACTATAGTATTATAAATAACGCAACTTAACGTAACTGATCTAAATATTAAAAACATGCAGCATTATAAATAATGAAGAGTAAAAGTTTAAGTTCTGACCCTACAATGATATACATGAAGCACTTGTCATTATTATTATTATTAACCTTGTTTTGGTAGAAGCCACAGAGAATATTCATACAAAATTAATGTTATCAATTTTTCAAGCACTAGAGAAAATAGTTCCTTTTATAATAGTGTTAAAAACATCCACAAAGGGAACAACTGTAGCAAATGTTCTTGTATTTCGTCCATGTTGTGTTTCCCTTCGTGTGGTATGTTCAATAAAAAGTCAATTTCAAAAATGCATGAAAACCCAACAAGCCTCAAGAATTCCCCAAATAATCTGAGCAAGTTTTGTTTGTATTTGATTGATCTCTGCTTAATTGCTTTAGTTTATTAGTCATTTGCTTTTTCATCACTCATTTGACATGACATACGTATCATGGATGTGGTGACTGTTGGTTCATTCATTAGTCCATCTACACCTTACATACTTGAACCAAAGCATCTCAGTGCAGTATGTTCTGGTTTATTCACTACCCGGATTATCCTCAGGGAGGTGCAACATCATTGGTTCATTTGTGTTACATACCCTATGACATTTTGACTTTAGACATTTTGCAGTTATGCAGTCATTGGGATTTTATTCAGCTTTCCATAATAACCCTTACCAGAAACAATGTCCTGTAATATTTAAATAAAAGCTTAAAATTTGAGACTAGATTCTCTCTTTTTCTTGTTGTCATTGGATGCACAATGTGTCAGTGATTAATATAGTAACAGCCCTTTAAAAAAAAAAGTAATTGAAGTATATTCTTTGGGTAACCCATAACTATTCTAACAGTATATAAAATTATTCTCATAGTTTTGATTCCCTATATATGTCTGTCAGTAAAAAGCTAAAGTCTGATCATTATTTAGTCTACATAAGGGGGAAAAATTAAGTTTACAACAAATTAATGTATGCCTTTCTACCAGGGATCTTTAAATATTTGCCTAAAAATAAATTTTTCAATCCTCTCTCATCTCTTGTACACATTTTTACATTTGTAAGATTAATATTGGTTATTGTATTGGCTTCAGTCACAGCAAACAGATGATTATCAGATAATGAAAACATGATACAATAAACTTTATCATCCTTGTGGGGGAATGTATCTTGGACTCAGGTACTACTTGCCTAAAGTTGTCGCTGCTAAATTTCAAATCACTGATAGTGGATATTACATTAGACATATTGCACATATTAGACAAAAAGCTGTTTGCCATTATTAGCCCTGAAATTTCATATTGCTGCGTTTCTATTTACAGATACCAGCTGGGGTCAGTGGCAATGATTTAGCAAAGTTTAAAAGCTAAAAATTTAGCAGCAAAGGTGACCTAATGGTTGAGTGAATTTTAGCAAATACACATGGACTAAAATGTCCTTAGCAGCTCTAGCATGTCATTTCCCTACATGTCCTGTCTCTACTGCATTGTCTAATGAAGTCAAAATGTCAAAGAAATACTAACGTTAACAGGTATTTACTACAACTTAATGCACCCAATTTGTAATACAATGCTGCTGTTAATCACATGATTACAGTTTTTTAAAAATTCTCACACCAATTTAAAAAAATAGCTTAATCCCTTCATTAAATTTCACTTTTCTCAGGCTGATTCATGTCATGTAGCCTTTCTTTCTAAAACTACATTACTCTGAGATTTACCATTGCGCCACACCTAAAGGCTTCTTAGCGGGGTTGAATGTATCAGAGCTTTCTGATTGTGTTTTATGGGCAAGTTTAGGAGTTGCCTGTTTTCTGAACTGACCAACAAAGCTAGTTCAAGTTGGACTAAGGGCTTATATGAGAAAGTTGTTATGACAAGTGCTGCCCTGCTGGTGAAAGAATTCCTTGACATTTTAACACCTGATCCCTCAACTTGTCTTTGTCATGCTAAAAACACAGAAACATGCTCAACAATGAGGCCTGAGCTTATCTTAATGCTGTCACAACTGCTTAAAATACGATATAAAATTCACTTTTTCAGCCGAGAGAACGCAACAGACAGTGGTGCTCTTCAGCACAGTAGAGGCAGTCAGTGGCGAAAAAATAAATCAATACTCTGCACAGAGTTCACTCTAACAACGAACACTAGTGGATTTAGAAATAGGGGAGTGTTACATAGATATGTACAGAATGATAAGTATTTCCTGACACTGTCCAATGCCATTTCCACCCTGCTATTGATCAGGGGTTTTCTAAAGGATAAGAGGAAGTCTAGCAGGTAGTGAGACTGGTTACAGATCAATAAGTTGTTTAGTGACTAATATTCATCCATACTGTATTTGCTGCACTGGATTTCTCATTTTCTCACCTCACATTCCTCCCTTCTGTCAACATGTTTCTAGATAGCGGTTTATCCAACCCAGTGTCTAAATCACACATAAATCTACTTTTTTCATCCCAGTTAAAGAAGATGTATTCTCCTGCAACTCAAAATAGAATAAAAAATAGAAAATCTATGACAAAGAACAGAGAATGAAAAGATGGTAAACATGTGTTTATTAAAAGTCTGATTAGGACTTGTTGTTTTGACAGACACCCTCTAACCTCATTGTTAATTGCCATAATGCATGCATGTCGGTATGCCGCTCGCTCAGCCAGTTATTGCAGTTCTACACCAATCATGAGAGCCACTTTAAGAGCATATTAACACTCCACTACCAGTTTTGAAAGCCACTCCTTAGCTCTCTGTCTGCTCTGACGTGCAGCAGTCATGACCTAAGCCTTAGGTAAGTAGTTAAATACACAAACTGGTTGAATCCAGTTTCAAAAAAATGTGAGCTTTTAACACATTTGTCTGAGTTCAGTCTCCACAGCCGTTGGCAATAGTAGTTAGTAGAGAGACACCGAGACTCCCTATGAAACAAAATATTAAGTTTCTGCTTTTTGTTGGGAAAGAAACGGAAAGTTGTCAACAGATCAGATTACAGATAGATAGACTTTATCATCCCCTTAGGTGATTCAAGAATATTGTGATGGCAAAAGTTGTAATTTTCACTGTTATATTTAAGATAAGATTAGATAGGATACAATGAGATAAGATGAATTTACATATGGATATGCATATATTTGATATAATGGATTTACATATGGATAAATACAGTTATGACATGGTAAATTTACATATATAGAAGTACAGATATGACATGATGAGTAAACATATGGATATGTACACATATGACTTCATTACTATACTTATGTACAGGTATGTGTATATAAATATTGAGGATACCTAGATTTTTCTGGTACTCTGCCAAAACTTAAACATTGATCAACAGATTTTTATGCCTAGAAAGTGCATTATAGCGGGGGGGGGGGGGGGGGGGGGGGGGGGAATTAAGTTTAAAAGGCAGAAAAAGGCATGCTACTTCTACCATTTGCTACAGAGATTTTCCCTGGACATATTGTTTGTGACAGACAATAATACAATCTCAAGAAGTGACTTCACAATCCCACTCTGTGCATTTGTACCTGAGTGCATTTTCCTGTACCGGTTTTTCAGGAGTGTGTATTCGAGCAGCTCGAGGTGAAGCAGAACATCTTTCAGGACATCGAGCGTCTTGTGGGTAAAGATGTGATCCTGAGCAGCTCCACCTCCTGCCTGGTGCCGAGCAACGTCTTCTCCAAAGTGCAGAACAGGAGCCGCTGTCTCGTCTCCCATCCGGTTAGTGTTGCAATCAGTGGCTGTTGTCATAGAATTTCAAGCTGATAATAATCTTGTAAAGCCAGTTGATTAATTCTTCAATTATGTATTTACAAACACAAATTCTGCAGACAGTACAATTTGACAGTATCCAATAACTACGCTATGGTAACTACGGAACAGTAGGGTCTAGTTCAAGGCAGCTAAACACCTCTATATAGACAAATATCACAAAAAAATAATTTAGACCACATAGTCCCAGCACCTGGCAAATTACATAATCTTTAGAGAGGAGGCTTGAATACTTCCAGCCTGAAGCATTCATACTCTGTTGTGTTGTTTACTGGAGACACCTGCCACACCTCAAGTTACCTTTCTGTATTAGCAAATTATACCTTTTACAATTCCTAAAAGAATGCTGTGGCTGCACAGTGGAGTAGTGGTTAGTACCTTCGCCTTGCAGAAAGAAGATCCCTGGTTCAAATCCCAGGGGGGGCCTGGGATCTTTCTGCATGGAGTTTGCATGTTCTTGTGTGGGTTTTCTCCTGGGATAGGCTCCAGCACCCCCCGCGACCCGAGTGAGGATAAAGTGGTGTATAGAGAATGGATGGATGGATAAAAGAATGCTGATGAGCATCTGTTATCTTTGGAACAACACAGGAAGAAAAAAAAAACCTAATTTATTCAAGCATCATTGCTTATGTCAGTGTATCCTCATTTTTTGGCAGTTCTTCTGCTTGCTCTTTGCAGAGTCAATAATGTTTTGAGGATAGATGCTATCAAAGGGAGCCTGCATCTCTGTGTTGCTAGAATTATTAAAGATGGAACAATGCTGCTGTAAGAACTGCCCTTTGCTGGTGTATATTTGATAAGGGACGAATGCTTTTAGCATATAAAATAGTGCTGTAATTATAGGGTTTTCAATAAATGATAGTATGGATAGCATTGTTTTTTTCTTTCTAAAATTTTAAATCTAAAATGCTGCTTCTGTTTGGATTGTATTTCACCGTAAATTTAAGATATGAAACACTTTTGTTTAACCCTTTCTGAAATTTTAACTTAAAAAAATATCCCCAAATTCAGTCAGTATCAGCTTGATGACTGAAGCCAAGATGAACTTTGGGTCTGTGGATAAGAGACACTTGGGAGAAATTTAAAATGCATTAAGTCTCCTTTTTCTTACCTCCAGGACAGAATGAGAGTCCAAAAATCAGCAACCACTGACACTTATACATTTGCGAAATGAAAATTGCAAATTAAAGATTTGACATCTATATAGCAATGACTAAGCAAACTGAACTCAAATGTCAGCTGCAATTTTATCAAAAATGATGCAACATAAATGAAGCGCAACAAATGCCATTTCCATTTTAGTCATTCATAAAATGTGAAGAAGTGCAAAAATGGGTCCCAATGAAACATGAAGTAACTGGCAATCTGAACTGATTTGTGTTTGGGATAAACCCTTTTTCATAGTTTGATCTTAGATAGGAAGAGATGGTTATCATAGAAATATTATTGCATAGTGACAGTAATATTGATTTTCAATTTTAAGTATTTTATTTTTATTAGAGCTAAAAATATTCAGGAGGATTGAAAGATGCGTGTAAATTGGTTCTCAAGATCTAGTTAAATTAGTAGAGAATCAGATAGTTAACATATACAGTATAAATATCTGTTTTTTTGAAAGAAACATCTAATATCAAAAACATAAGATCCATCATTCACTATATGAAGAGGATTGCAAGTCCATTATAGGCTTATACTTATATTCTCATCTATGGCCAATTTGGAAAGATTAATTAATGTGCCATACATGTCTTTTGGAGGAGAAAAGGGAAAAATACTGTCTAAAGTAGGACAAATCTACTCCAATAAACTCCTCACTTATACTTTTATATTGATGTGATCGATTGTCTTTCCCTCACCTTAGTAATTTCACCAATTTCTGTTTTTTTATCAGCAACTTAATTATTCCTAAAAAAAAATGCAGTATTTGACTGTGGAAATGTCATATAATCACAGATCTTTTGCATCATTTGAATTAAACTCTGTATAATGCGTATTTGTCTTACAGGTAAACCCACCCTACTACGTCAAACTGGTGGAGCTGGTACCTCACCCAGAGACAGCGGCGACCGTTATGGACACCACCCACACCCTGATGACCAAGGTACAAATCCCAGATTACGCAGGCCTCAGCTCAGTTATGTGAGGACTTGTAGAAACGATGAAAAACTGCGTCATCATGACATTATTAAAAAGCCAAACCCTAGAGGTGGGGAATGTGATCAAAAATGACTGGAAAAACAATAGGAGGAGGCCAGAACTGGAGTGATATGGTGCATTTAGTGCTGCTAAGAAACCTAGTTGCTAATTAATTTTCACTATGCTGTTAAATGAGTTGCTGCTTGGTTGTTGGTTTGATGGTTCCCAGTCATTTTCAGCATCAGACTCCCAAATCTGGATGACAGTGTGCTGTAGTACCTGGTACAACTGTTACACTACAAGTGTCAAAAGATAGTTTACTGCGATGATTACATCTTTCCAAGCAAGTCTCAGCAGGCTGAATTAGGAAACCAGTGGCTCCCTGGAAGAACACTTTCATAGTTGGAGTAGGCTGGCAGTAATGTCAAAGTTTTTTCATTATTGTCCTTTAAGGATCATTGTCATATTTGACTGGTTCAAGAATATCCTTCAGGATTTAAAAAAAAACTTATATCTAATCCAGTTTCTCTTGATTCAGGTTGGCCAGGCGCCTGTCCGTCTGAGAAAAGAGATTGATGGCTTTTCCCTTAACAGAGTCCAGGCAGCCATTATTGCAGAGTCATGGAGGCAGGTCCAGGTATGTTGGGTCTGATTGTTGACAAGCCTTTTCTTTTTTCAAAATGAGGCTTAATATTGCATTTGTTTTCTTGTTCTTATACTAGCCAGCAAGTATTATCTTGTGACCCATGTCCTCTTTGCATCTATATCAGGACCACTAGTTATTGTTTGCATGTTTGTTTTTCCTTGCAGATGTTGAATTTACCATTATTTTATATAACATTAATGTGACATCAAGGTTGGAGTTCTTATATTAAAGAGCAAGTTTAGCTTATTTCCATCAACTGCATGAAAACAGGAAAATGTTGCTTTAAAGTTGAGACTTGGAAACTTGGATTTGAGATGTCTACTCTCATCAACAAACTGTGTAAAAAAGATAACTTTTGGGTTTAAAAAATGAAGCCAAAATAAAAGTGACTTAAACCTGTATAGAAATCAATGCGAAAATTTCTCCTCCTCTCACTTAATTATTGCTTCAGTGAATGTTTTCCTAACGAGTTTATGGTCTCAATAGCTTGTTTTCAGACTTTTTGAATACAGCTTGTCTTCCATTTAGTAGATTATGATCCCATTTAGAGGGAAAACAGCGATAAAGCAGGGTATGTTTTGCGATGAGGCAACCTTGGGATTGGAAAGTCGCTAACATCTTACAGTGCATAGCATCCTTGAATTCTTTAGTCAGAGCCATCGTTTGTCTTTACTTTTGGTTTCCAACAACCAAGATTGTGTCAGTGAAATGTGAAACTTGGAAGTTTCACAACCTATGGGTGACCTTACAGTTTCTACATCCATCTTTTATATTACTTATATAAGTGGCTTTGCTCTGTCACAGTCAAATGAATCTCCAACCTGTTTGCACCCGTCTTTCCACCTGCGCAACAAATTACCAGAGCTACACACGTGGACAAAATTGTTGGTACCCCTCAGTTAAAGAAGGAAAAACCCACAATTCTCACTGAAATCACTTGAAACTCACAAAAGTAACAATAAATAAAAATTTATTGAAAATTAAATAATCAAAATCAGCCATCATTTTTGAATTGTTGATTAACATAATTATTTTAAAAAACAAACTAATGAAATAGGGCTGGACAAAAATGATGGTACCCATAACTTAATATTTTGTTGCACAACCTTTTGAGGCAATCACTGCAATTAAACGATTTCTGTATTTGTCAATGAGCGTTCTGCAGCTGTCAACAGGTATTTTGGCCCACTCCTCATGAGCAAACAGCTCCAGTTGTCTCAGGTTTGATGGGTGTCTTCTCCAAATGGCATGTTTCAGCTCCTTCCACATATGTTCAATGGGATTCAGATCTGGGCTCATAGAAGGCCACTTTAGAATAGTCCAACGCTTTTCTCTCAGCCATTCTTGGGTGTTTTTGGCTGTGTGTTTTGGATCGTTGTCCTGTTGGAAGACCCATGACCTGCGACTGAGACCAAGCTTTCTGACACTAGGCAGCTCATTTCTCTCCAGAATGCCTTGATAGTCTTCAGATTTCATCGTACCTTGCACACTTTCAAGACACCCTGTGCCAGATGCAGCAAAGCAGCCCCAAAACATTACTGAGCCTCCTCCATGTTTCACCGTAGGGACAGTGTTCTTTTCTTCGTATGCTTGGTTTTTGAGTCTATGAACATAGAGTTGATGTGCCTTACCAAAAAGCTCCAGTTTGGTCTCATCTGTCCAAAGGACATTCTCCCAGAAGCTTTGTGGCTTGTCAACATGCATTTTTGCAAATTCCAGTCTCGCTTTTTTATGAGTTTTTTTCAGCAGTGGTGTCCTCCTTGGTCGTCTCCCATGAAGTCCACTTTGGCTCAAACAACGACGAATGGTGCGATCTGACACTGATGTACCTTGGCCTTGGAGTTCACCTTTAATTTCTTTGCGGCTCTTTGGATACAATTCGAACGATCCGTCTCTTCAATTTGTCATCAATTTTCCTCTTGCGGCCACGTCCAGGGAGGTTGGCTACTGTCCCGTGGGTCTTGAACTTCTGAATAATATGAGCCACTGTTGTCACAGGAACTTCAAGCTGTTTAGAGATGGTCTTATAGCCTTTACCTTTAAGATGTTTGTCTATAATTTTTTTTCGGATGTCCTGGGACAATTCTCTACTTCGCTTTCTGTTGTCCATGTTCAGTGTGGTACACACCTTTTCACCAAACAGCAGGGTGACTACTTGTCTCCCTTTAAATAGGCAGACTGACTGATTATGAGTTTGGAAACACCTGTGATGTCAATTAAATGACACACCTGAGTTAATCATGTCACTCTGGTCAAATAGTTTTCAATCTTTTATAGAGGTACCATCATTTTTGTCCAGGCCTGTTTCATTAGTTTGTTTTTTAAAATAATTATGTTAATCAACAATTCAAAAGTAATGGCTGTTTTTGATTATTTAATTTTCAATAAATTTTTATTTATTGTTACTTTTGTGAGTTTCAAGTGATTTCAGTGAGAATTGTGGGTTTTTCCTTCTTTAACTGAGGGGTACCAACAATTTTGTCCACGTGTGTATACAAAGCAAACTTTAAACATCAGAAAAATACCAAACACTGGTTGTTAGATCACCACGAATACTGACTAAACAGATGTAATTGGGCATAGTTGTACCTCCATTTGAACACCAACTACAAGCAAGTTATTGATAAATTTGTGAAAAGAATATTTGTCTTCTAACAGCATCATGGATATAAACCAACTCTCAATTTTCAACAAAAACAACACAATTTGGTGTTACAGCATTGCTAAAGTTACATCCTACTGCCACTCACCATACTGCTAGAAACACAAGACTGCATGTGTAAGTATCTGTTTTTACTCCTGGACAAGAGCGCCTCAGTCTCAGTGAGGTTTTATGTGGCCAAGTGGTGCTCCTGATGGTTTTGTAATGGAGGCAGAAAAGAGGAAGCCCTTGTCTGCTCACCTCTGCTATAATCTCCATGGTCTCCTTCCAAACAGGAACACAATGACAGTAAATGAGCTTTAGCCTCTGATGACAGGAGCCATTACACGATCACTCAGAGAAGAAATGGTCAGAATGATAATAAGGACGATGAGTTTGAAGACAATTACAACAGGTGGAATGTAAACCTGAGATGTGTTCACTTACCTGAACTGAACCCACATAAAAGCTTTGTAACTTTTCATTTTCAGTTTGGCTTCAAACACAGGCGCTCAGACATCAGAATTACAATACTTCAAATGACTTTATTCTATTCAATCGTGTGACACCGGAAATTACTGGGGAATAATTTGAAATGTTTACAGTAAATCTTTCATGATACATTTGCTTTCTTTGACTCTGTCTCATACTTTATCTGTGCTGTTTTGCTGTTTCCTGCAGTAACTTTTGCTGTTATGCCTGCATCTCCTCATAAAGGGACAAAATCTCTGTCAAATTTTGTTCTAATCAGGGCTCATGCAACAAAATCAAACTATTAACTGGCCAAAATATTTAGATTGAAGGCACATTTACATTTGCAGTTACTCTTTATGCTGATACTCTATATGATGGGGTCTTACATGAATACAATATTTTCAGCCAAAGTTGGAATTTTTTTTTTATTTCACATTAAATAAAAGGCTCCAGTGTGTCTTTATTTCCTTAATTGTAACTGGAGCTAACAGGAGGCAATAGGAGCCAGCAAGGTTAAGCAAGAATCACCGAGAGTTAAAAGGAAGGAACAGAAGCTAACAAGAGCTGTCTGGTGTTAAAAGAGGCTAAAAGGAACTATCCATAGCCAACGGAAGCTATCAGTAGCGAACATCAGCTAACATGGTCCAATAGATGGTATCTGGAGCTAACAGAAGCTAATAAGAGTCAACAGGAAACAACAGAAACTAAAAGATGCTATCTGTAGCTGACAAGAGCTTATAGAGAATAACAGGAGCTCTCTGTAGGTAATGTGAGATAACAGGAGCCAGAAAGCGCTACCAGGAGCTGTCTGGAGCTGTCAATAACAAATAAGAAGTATCAGGTGTTATCTCAAGCTAATATGAGCTAACTAAACCTAACAGAAGGGAGTAGGAGCTAACAGCGAAACAGCTAACTGCATACTCAGAATTTCTCCACTGTTCAGTCATCCAGTCCCAACAAGAGATCAGCAAAATTTTTGAATGTGAAACTTTTAATAAGTGATACCCAAAAATGGTTGAGTGTTGCTTATTCATAAAGAAACTACATACATTTTCAATACAAAAACTTGTTTGCTGCGCAAATGAGCAGCATAGTCAGGCAGGTTTAAAATGCAATACAGCATTCATGAAACCTTTACCTCACAGTTTTTAAACTTTTATTAGCACATTTTCACATTATGTATGAAACACAACTTGTAATTTATCAGTTACTACATTATAAGGAAACTGCATTGATCATTTTTTGAATCTGCGGAGGACTTATTAAAAAAGTATGATTAAAATTGATTCAGTTTAATGTTCTGATATTTAGTCCAACTTTTAATTTAGAATATTACAAATAAACACTTTTCAGACAAATCTATCATACAAATAAGACAGAACTCAAAAGCTGAGCTAATGACCTGAACAATTCCCAGTCTTGTCCATTTTTGCGGTCAAATCTCTTTTAAGTTTAATTACCAGATAGTGAAAGCTATAACTTCCCTCTGTACAGATTAGTTATAACTCTATGTTCCTACCTCTCATTCCAGGGCTAACATTCAAACAGGCAATCATAACTCTAATGGACAATCTGTAATGAAGAATTTTCCTTCTGAATCAGCACATTGTGTCTCTGACTATACTGTACTCATAAGTTACAAAGTGTAACAAAGAATTGTCCTTTGTAATCAGCACATTGTGTCTCTGACTATACTGTACTCATACGTTACAACATTTAACTTGTGTATTAGGTACAACTAGACCCCTTCACACAAAACAAAGACTTGTGACACAAGACTGACCGTGGAACAACATGGAAGGGTGGCTCATTAGCAGCAATAATATGGGTGTGACATCTGTCACATGATGTTGTCAGGTATTTCAAAAGACAAGGCTGTTGTGTTAAACCAACCGACGCACATCTGTGACAGACGAAATTTTGTCTAAACGCACACAAAAATACTCCAATGCGAATGAAAAAAAATAGTATGTATAAACAAATAAAGGTAACTTTCAACTGTTTGCTGCTTTTTGTTGACTATAAGAAATGAAAATGCATATATGAACAAGATCTGGTAGTGTGGCAAACTGATCTCTACATATCCTTTAAATATAGAATTTTATTTAACTAGCAGAGGATCTTCATGAGATATAACACTTAATGTCAATTAATTTTTGTTTTGTTTTGTTTGAAGTGGGTTGTTTGTATGATCTAAGTTGTTGCATGATTGCGCCTTTGGTCTTATATCTCAGTAAAATCAAATATGAAGCAAATAATCAAGATTACAGTACCACCATAGCGCTAACAAAACAAAAACGCAGTCTCTATTTTTTACCTACATAGAACTATACACACACTATATATGGAAGGAGCATTTTCATCTATCCATGTTACACTCTAGTGAACCTTTAATAGAAGTTAATAAACTAGCAGAATCTAGTATTTTTACATAACTGTTTGCAAATGAAAAACATTCACAGGTTGACCTACCAGTGTACTCAATGAAAAACGTGAGAAGAAACTTTGTATAATCATATTTTACTTGAAAACTGTGAAACACTACAAGGATTGTTCAAAAACTCGGCTTGCAAACACCAGAAATCGATTTTAAATCTCATCTGACTCGTGGTTTGATTTTTTTACACTGATGAAAGAAGTCCTGCAGTTATAAAGAAGGATGAATGCATGAAGGGAAATTTCTTCTTCTGTACACTAGCAGGTTTGGTCCTTCATGTGTATTTATGCTTTCATGGGAAAGACGAATCGTTGATTTGCACAATGTCATGCTGATGCACGGTAGATGAGCATGCCTGCGCCTGTTTCCTAGGATTCTACTTTTCATTGTTTCTTTCTCATCATTCATTTTCTCGATTATTTAAACAAAGCCCACAGTAGTTTGTGCAAGATTGACTCACTACTGCGGAGGTGTGAACAAACAGCTTTAAATCCTTCTTTTGGATTTTTAAATGCCAGGTGACACTTACTCCACGTTGCTGCTACGTATATTTAAATTTGTGTAAAAAAATATGTGCTTTTAATTCTTTTTTTTTCTTCAGTTTCAACCTTGTCCTCTATAAGATATGAAATATCACCCAGGTCATTATAGGTCACTAAAACTTTTTAAAACCAGTTGATGTTTCTGTAGTGTTTGTAGCTTTAAAGAAGTGACAATGAGAATACTGTACTGTATCTTAAACAGAACAGGTTGAGATTCAGTTTTCAAAAGTAGGAAAACAATCCCTATAATTATATTATTCACCCGTATTTACCCCTGTTTGGTTGTACATACTATGATTCTCTGCCTTGTTTATGCAAGGAATGTACTAAAGAAATAAAGTGTACTATTGAATTTGAAAATAACAATAAAATTGGAACAAAATTCACAAAATGTGTTGTTATATCACTAACATGGCTCATCAGTGCTAGATTCATGCCCATGTTTCAACAAGATTTAGGTCTGTCTCACTATGCTGCTAATTTGTAAATATATCTATGAATGAGGTGGAATAATTTATATAGTTCCTTTGTGAATAAGCAACAATCAAACATCTTTTGATATCATTTATTGAGAGTTTCAGACTCAAAAATTTAACTAATCTGTTTTGTCTATAGTATATATGTTGTTTGATCAGGTTTTATTGGACATTGACCAAGCAGACTGGTAATATTTCTGGAAACAAATTGAGTATGCAGATTTTGAGTATGCTGTTAGCTCTTATTCATTTTTACTTGGTTGAGTTAGCTTGTGTTAGCTCTAGATAACTGCTGATATGTCCTATTAACCCTTGTAAGCTCCAGACAGCTCTTGTTAGCGACTGTTAAGCCCAGATAACTTTGGTTGGCTGCACATAGTTCCTTTAGCTCTTGTTAGTTCCTCTTGGCTCCTGTTAGCTCTTATTAACCTCTCTTAGCCACAGCTCCTTTTGGATCTTGTTAGTTCTAGTATCTACAGGCAGTACCTACAGATGGCTCATTGAGCGATTTTGTAAATACAGGAAGGAATGTGCACGAGCTGGCTCACTGCATGCTTTAGGTAGCTTTGAAATCTCTATGCCATGTGCATTCTCTGAGGTTATTTACAAAATTAGAGTCTTTTGAACAAAGTGTCATTAGCATTGAGGCACAAATGACACACAGGCAATTCTGGTTTTACACAGTAGTCGGTAAAAGTGACGTGTCCATGACATTCATACTGTGTGTTTGCAGAAGGTCGCAACAACAGAGATGGAAACCCAATTAACAATTTCTGTAACTAATCACAATTGATGAGTCAATCAGATGCCATTTGGGTTGATTTTCCTTGTTGAAGACATTTGTAGTACATAAATAATTACCGGAAGAGTAAATGCTTCAGAAAAATGACTGTTTGGCCATTTTAGGCCACAATATTGATGTGGCAGATGGAAATATCCTTCATTTATTGGAAGGATCGCCATGAAGTTTCCAAAAATAACGCTTAGTCTTTAAAGGATGAGTAAAGATCCTTTGACTTTTCCTGTGAAGTTGAAATATCTTTAATTCCTCAACTTTTGGATATTATTATTGAGACTATATTAGCATTTTGCTTTAAGCACTGATATGCCAAAACTCAAAGAGCCTCAGGCAGACTTTCACAGTCTGAGCTCAGAGTTTTATGGTGTTGTATTGATTTTGCCATAATTATATCAATTATTTATGCAGTTTTCTTATTTAATGAGATTGTGTATTTTAACATCAAAACTGCCAAATGCCATTAACTAACGTCTGTTTTGGAATCAACAACGGTGCTTTTTACCCTAATAATTTTTGTCAGATCTTCCAGAGCTCTCCATTGAAACAGCCTGTTCCTCTTGACTCAAGTAGGCGGCACCTAATCAGTACATTTTTTGCAGAAGAAGAATCAACAAACACAGAGCCTGATGGAAAAAAAAAAAGGTTAACAGAGAAAACTAGATAGCCGGCAGTAGAGGGCAGAACCACGCCCATGCATGATACTCTGTATCAATTTTGATCATCCTACGTATATCCCTTCCTACTTGATCTGCTGACCTCTAACTCCACAACTGAGCAGGGGACCTTAGACTGATCTTCAGTGCCAAGTTTGATTATCTTGACTTCAGCACTTGCAGAGATATCTTACCGGACACACACACACCCACATACATACATACTTACCCAGCCAGCCACATACCAAAGCGAATGCAGTAGCCCCCCGGACGTACGTCAGGCGTGGTTAACTAATGACCACTGTTGTGACATCCATTAGTTTTGATTGGCATTTAGGTTGCTATGTTAAATTTGCTTCACAGTTCACCTCTCAGGGCTCTGGAATAGAACGTGCTCACTCAGATTATTAACTGGGACACTCACTGAAATGCCACCACCAGTAATTTTAGCTTCATCTTCACTTATTCTGGTTTGACAAGTCAAAATGTCTGCTGTGAAAAGTGTCTATAGACCATTCTCCTGCCACCATTTTTGCATTCATGAGCTTTGTTGCAACACAAAATCACACATAAAAGTCTTGTCACATGTAAGTCTGTGCGCCTGCTAAAAATGTGAATCTTTTGTGAAACGGTAGCATTAAAAAGACAAGTAGGGACCAACAGGCTATGAAGATTTGACTTGTACCAGAGGTCCTTTCAGGTGTCCTTGACTGACTCAGAATTCTTTGTTTCAAGGGTAGCTTCTTGCAGAACCAAGTGTCCCTGCAGTCAGGTGAAACCTCCTGTTATTTCAGTCACTACTGAGCCCAAGAAAACAGCAACAACAGTCACTGGGAATAACTTTTCACTTCTGTGAATAACAACACATGAGTGTATCTACAGCAGAGGTTCCTCCCCCTCCTGACTGTGTTCTGGCTGTAACGCAGCATTCATGCATCCCCCATGTGATATTTGTGATTTCACACTGGCCTGTGGAAGCTCAGACTCATATCTACATGACATTCCTTATTGTGCCTGGATCCACTACCTTGTGAGGCTCCTGTGGAGGAGAATTAACCCGAAGGGCACCCTTAGGTCCTAGCTGACAAAAATGCCACATCACTGTCAAAGTGTCAAGCTTTGCTCTCAAAGGAGCTGCGACCGCGTTGCACTGCATCTTGTTTACAGTAAAGCAGGAATGATGTGAGACGCCCAAGCAAAGTGACTCTATTAGATCTTAAAGACAACAAAATATAGTGAAAACAGGATGACCAATCGAATAATGCAATAGAAACTGGGCGCTCGTTTGTCTCCTGACATACATCTTGTATATATCAAACAAATGACACAGAAAGGAATCATTTCAGCATGACCACAGATATGTCAGCTATAGAAAAAGCAAAGACATAAAGTATTTGCAGCTGACAGATTTTACCACTCACCGCCCATCGTGTAGTCAGATGCCGGCAGCAATAGTAAACTACAACACCAAATAAATGCACTCCCAAACATGGCCTACATCTCTTCAAGCTTTAATTATTCAAAGAGGAAGATGCATTTTCACAAAGAAATTAAGTAAAATGACTTGAAATGTAGTGGATAAATGTAGTTTTCTTGTCATGGTAAATTAAAGACACCTCCATGGTTGTTTCATATATGTTTGTCAGATGACTGAACGTTAAGATGTCTTTCCTCAGAACTTACAAGGGAAATAAATATTTAAAAATGACAAATGCAAGCATTTGAATTTAGCTAGTTTGTGGCTCAGTATTCCTAATCTGCATCAGCAATTTAACCAGTTTTTCTGCTTTTTTTATGGTGGAACATCAAGACCTACTTCACAGACAGTGTTTTGTCATTGAACAAAAAGCACAAATGTAATTTTTAACAACCAGTGATGGCTTGGTCTGCTCCATATCCCTCTGCATGATTTAGTGTGGCTCTAAATCATAACAGAAGTACCCTGACAAGTCTAAGTGTCTGCTGTAAGCTGACCTATAAACATTATTACTATTATTATTATCCTGCACAGCAATAAATCACCTGGTGTGTTTAAAAAAACAACAAATGAAATGGAAAGGCTTAAACCTTTTATTCAATCATTGACCTGCAGAGTACTTTGTGTTTTTGTTTATTTAAATTTTACAAATCTGATTGATGCATCTTTGAGCAGATTGTATCATCTGCATAAATACAAGGAAAAACCTGTGTGACTAGAATGATCCTTCAGCCTTTCTGCTGAGCTCCTCTTGTCAAAGCTGCTCAACAGGTAAAGCCAGAGAATTAGTCATCCAAACCAGCTCTAATTAGGTTATACTGCCTGTCTAAGATGTTACTCAGCCAGAAGGTGTTTCCTAATACCGATTTTTCATAACAAACACAGGGCTTTATTTTTAGTGAAAGTGAGATCGAGATAAGATGTGAATCTCTGTTGCTGTTTGAGCCGTGATCAAGTGAACCAGATGAACCAGCTGACCTGAGCTTCAACTCACTACTCTGCACACGACACTCACAAAATCACATTTTAGATACTCGGTGGTGGGAATCTGAGAATTTGTAAGGTTTCACTTTCTAAAAATCTTCTCAGTTAAGAGAAATAGGACTCCTATACCAATCTGACACTACATCTTTGTATGTAAATGAAACTATGATAAAGGAATCCTTTTGGCCAAAATCTAACCCCAAGAAAGGAATGAACATACAATCCAAACTATTCAGGGCGTACATACAGTTCACGTTCATACACAAAGCTGTCAATTGATGTTTCCTCTCTGTCTATGAATTTAAAAAGCTTTCAAAAGATGAGGACTGGCTGTTTTTCTTCATTTTATATTATTGTAAATTGTTTAACTTTAGGTCTTGGGATGTTATTACAAAACAAGCAGTTTAAGGATGTTTTAGTGAATCATGGTGAGTATTATTTAGATTTGTTTGTGCATAAAAAGAAAGTGGACTGTGGGGAATTAATTGGTTCTGATGTCTGTCATTATGCAAGAATTCATGATCTGAATTGTTACGCAAATCCATGTTCTACTATTGATTAAAAACAGGATTGTCAGTCTGTTTGGTAATTAATTTGTTTTTGGTTGCCAATAAGGAAAAATAGAATCAATGTGCAATTAGGCAGATGACGCATGAAAACCATAATGACCTGCATTCTAAATGGCATCCAGAGTATGCGGTACGGCAATCTGCTGAGATCTGCAATGAACAACACATCACCTGTCATTTGTACAACTATGTTCATCCAGCATCAGGTCAAGTCAAATGTAGTCTACTTGTAAAGCACATTCAAAATAACCGAACCTTGACGGAAATGTGTGCAACACCTTAAAAACAAAACTACACAATGGACAGACACAGGGAATTAGACTATCTAAGATTTAAAAAACAGACAAAATAAAAAGTTGTAAGTCTTTAGCAAGGACTTGTATGTGCAAAAGTGAAGTAAAAGTGCCTTTAATGGCAGCCTCTGCAAATCTAGATTGGTTTTTAACCTGGCTTTGGAACCAGTAAGGAGCATCTGATCAGATGAGGAAATGCACAAGTTCTTCAGGCTATGTATGCATAAGAATGCATCCACAATGTCTTTGCTGCCAGACACTGGGAAAATGCAAAGTTTAGTGTTCATTTCCCAGTAGACGTGATCTTACACTGAGGCCCTCTGTACAGAAGCACTCTCCAACTGTTGTGGCTTTACATACTTGTTGAATAAGAGCGAATACATTACAGATTAAATCCCCAGGCTTGATTTCTAAACACAAAATTGGCCTGTTTTCTAAACATTTAAAGGACAAAAGAGCCCATTTAGTGTTTAGAAAAGCAGGTATTCACTAGTAGGATGGATTCATTACTGTAGTATCACTTTTCACTGCTTAATGAATTACCTTCAGCTTTGCCATTTCATTTTATCAGAGGGGCTGCAAAAGGCAACTAAAAAGGCATTTAAACTATAAAACTAGCTGCCAAATATTGTGTCAGGTCCCACTCATGACAGCAAGACAGCTGTGACCCGTCAAAGCTGGACTCGGCATGTCTAAAGGTGTTCTTCAGGTACCAAGACTAAAGTAGCAGATCCTTTAAATCCTGTTAATTGTAAGGCGGAGGCTCCATGGATCAGATTGGTTATTCCAACACATCCCACGGATGTTTAGTGTGATGGAGATTTAAAGAATTTGGACGCCAAGTCAACACTTTGAACTCCTTGTCACATTTCTTAAATTCTGAACAATATCTGCAATGTGAAAGGAAGCACTTCCTGCTGAAGAGATGTCGGTGTTCGGCAGCGATGTTTAGGTCGGGAGTACATGTCAAAGGAACATCCATGATAGCAGGTTGCTTTCAATTGCTTTGCCTTCCCACCAAACTACATCCTGCTACTATCTCTTTCCCAGATAATTGGTGAACATGCACCTGACCATCCACATGGTTTAAACTAAACTGTGATTCATCAGACCAGACCTCCTTCTTCCACTGCTCCATGATCCAATTCTGACACTCTCTTGGCCATTATAGGAGCTTTCAACAATGGACAGGAGTCTACACGGAGCGGTTATTGTGTTCAGACACCTTTGTTTCATCAATTTGTGCTCCAGTACCTCTTCTGTTGGGTCTAACCACATTCTCTAACTTGAACCTTAGGCATCCATGAACCTGTCACCCGTTCACCATTTGTCCAGCCACTGAACACCAGAAACACCCCACCAAACCTGCCATTATAGAGATGCTCAGACCCAGTCATCATGTCTCCCCAATTTAGCCCTTTTCAAAGTCAATCAGAGGCTCACTCTGCCCAAGACCTAATAGTTCATTTGCTGCCTGATATATTCCACCCCTTGAGTGGTGCAACTGCAACGAGATGATCAGTTTTGTTCACTTCACCTGTCAGTGTTTCAATGTTGTGGCTTTATGTTGTATTGTTGTCTGCTTACAATGCTGCTACATCGCAGACCTGAGAGTACCTGAAAATAGTGAACACTGTTCTCTACTGACCTGTAACGAGCTTTGGTAATGCTCTTTCGTGAAGTCATGTAATAGGAGGACACACCAGAGTTCACAATGCGGTTTAATTCGACACACACCTCATTTTTTTTTGGGCGATGTAAAACTGCTTGTACACTTGGTATCACTCACCTGAGGCGCTGTGATAATTGGAACCCTTAACGATGACATGTAACAGTGGAAAGAACTAATCACTGAACATGAATGGTATTTGAGGAGACACTTGAGTTGAACCAAGCTCCTCCTCCTCAGCATTGTTAATAAAATGTACTAGGAACAAGCTGAACAGGTAGAAAATTATGTGAGACATTTTCTGGTACCTGTGAGCTCAGTCACATAGACTTCTGACAGTGAAGTCCTGAACCCTGACACACAAATTTGAACTGTTTACTAACCACAAGCGTTGCTGAAGTTTTGAGTCCACAAGAGAAGAAACTGTAGGTCTTTTTCAGAGAGGGAAGTTTGAATTGCCACAGTAAGAGAGACACAGGTAAATATCAAGATCAGACAGATACATTTCACTTAGATAAATGCGTTTTAGTGTGTTAGTAGTTACAACTTATGTGGGACACTTGAATAAAACAGAATCATTGAGACATCCAAACTTCTTTTCAACTGCTGTCAGAAACTCAATGCAATCTGTCTCCACTTTACATATTTTAAAGCCCTCTTTTGGAACTGTGGTAAGAAAATGAATGAACTAATCAGCAAACAGGCCTCAACAGTTGAGCTGAATCTAAAAAATAAAGAAAGGGTGCCTATGAATGACTCAGTAGTGGACAGTAGGTACAATCTATCTTACAACAGCAACAGATCCCTCTACATTATGGCACAGATACACAAGTTCTGTAGTTAAGTTTGGACAAGACAACCATGAGCGTCTTTGTTTAAACTAATCCCATTTCCCATTAGGTGTCATTTTTACTGTTAGAAGTTTTTTCTTTTTGTTTGTTTTTCATCAGTTGGATACTACAGTTAGCAGTTTATATCTTAAACCGTCCCTAAAAACTAAAACCACCTTACAACTAATCTACGTTCATCTGAAAATGGGTCAGATCAGTCACCACATTAACACTACTGATGAGTGAAGTTAATGAGTCATTCTTTTGTGATATTTTGGTGGCATCAAGATGACCTACATCAACCCAGTTAGATGGGGTGGGACTCATCACCTTGATATCTTAGAAAATCTAGTGAAAAGGGTTTTTTACCTGTAGAACAAGTTATAGTTTCACTCAGAGTCTCTATTAGACACACATTTGCATTTTTCAGTCGTATTAAAGTTTATATGACCATACAGAAGAACTTTTCTCCACTAGCCACTGGTTTACCAGCAAGTTTTCATTCCATCACCAGTAATCTCCAGTCAATAAACATGCTCCTGCTTCACTGTGCTGTTGTCTGTTATGGCCAGACACTAATTTAAAATTACTTCTTTCAGCGCAGAACTTTCGTAAGGGTGTGTAAATGTTTCTTAGTTACTGTACACTCCCTACTCTGACCCTAGAACCAGTACGCACAGTAAAAGATCATGACGTCCAACATGACCATCGGGCCTTCAGCCTGATCCTTGTTACATAACCACGGCCTTCCCTCACCCTCCAAACACACAGAAAATGGTCCTTGAGTCGAGGCCAGCGTTGGAAAGCAGAGCGGCTGAGAAAGCAGCCTGTTGCCCCCAGTGATTACAGTGGAGAAGAGACCCCACCCACCAGCCCACTTTACTCAGATAACAGGCTCGTTGTTGGACACAGGACCCAAACAAAGACGACCCTGTCCCTCTCCTCTTGCTCACCCTGCTCTCTGTATCTGTATCTGAGCTTTGATTTCCTCTGTGGTCGGCCAGCAGGTATCTATCTGAACCACAGATACCTGAACCACTCCCTCAGTCTCCCCCTTCCATCCGTCCCTCCGTCCTCCATCCACATAATCCTGCGGACACAGAACGGGCTGATTAGGGAAACTTTATCTGGTGGGAGTAGTCTGATGGGATCAAAGGGAATCTGGTTTATCCAAAACACTAGGGGGTGAAAAGCCATAACTTTGATGCAGTGCCAGGGAAAAAATGTTCTTACATGCTCAGACTTTAATCTGACCTGCAGTCTGTCTGTTAGTGGTGGCATCATCATCACTGAACACTGAAAAATTAAACGGCGTCAATCTGTCAGATCTTTGAACTGTTTTGACAAAGCTGCTGTAGGAACATCTACATCTATTAACTAATTTAAACCGAATTCTGTGTAATGAGCTATCCAACTCCTTTTTTTGTTCCTAGGACGGCATTATCTCAGTGAAGGACATCGACCTGGTGATGTCAGAGGGACTAGGAATGCGTTACGCCTTCATAGGTCCCATGGAAACAATGCACCTCAATGCACCTGAAGGTAAAGTTCCCCGTTTGGACTCTTTTTGCACACATACAGAAGTTTGCTGTCCAGCATGCCTTCTTGTTACCCTAGTTTTGATCAATTTGAGTATCCAAACGTAGATACTGAAGGAAAAACACTACAGGTTCATCTTGGGACCAAGAACTGAGTGTTTTGGTTGTCTAATTTCACAATTAGGTACAGTAACAATTCCACCTACTGGAGTTTCTTGACACTTAAATGGATTTTTTGTAGCTGTAAGTGGTAAATGACAGTTCAGAGTAGATCCCATTACATTACAACTTATAGCATAAGTTTACTTAAAAATGAGAATTTAAGCACCTTTTTTAGTAATTTTCTTCTCTGTAAAAGTTCCTCACAACCATGTAATACAAAAAGCATGCAAAGAACAGAAAGCATGTTAAATGAGTGGCATAAATAGCATGCTGGCAGTTACTTTGTACCTGCATATTTTGACATAAACAATCTACATTATACAAAATGACAAAGTCAAACTATTAACTGAAAATCCACTACAAATGAGCAAAGAAAGCTTCAGAAAAATCCAAATAGTTCAGCAGTTGCATCATAACTGTGAGAGAAGCAGCAGTGGCATAGTTCACATGTCTCAACACAACATACATGTATTGTAGCACAGTGTGGCGTTGCTGTGTGTGTCAGGGAGAGTGAAACCTCAGCTAGATGGAGAATATCAAAGGGGAGTGTGAAACCCAGACAGCAACCCTGACTGTGTACACATTCGTACACGCACACAGAAAGTACACTGTGGCTGAACAAAGCAGCCTTTTGATGGGTCGCCATGAATGCTCTCCCTCACACCAGTAATCCAAAACTCACAGAGCCCACATCGCAGCCTTCTAACCAGTTGCCAACTCTACCTGTAGTTACAGTACTCAACCTCTCTGCTGATGTTTTTTTCTCTTCCTGCTCAGGAAGCAGTAGCATGATCATGTTCTCAGAAGACTGCTAAGAGCTGTTGTGACTTGGAGTCCTTAAATCATTCCGATCAGATAGTGGAGCACTCAGCCTCACTGTCTTCACTTTCTATTCTGCTTGAATGACTTAGCTTTTGTATAGCATAGTAGCTGTACACGAGAACTTTATCCTTTAAAGGAATAATTCACAAAAAAAAACCTGCCGTCTGTAGTCATTCAAAGGCAGCTCAACTGCTAAAACACTTCAGAAAACATTGTGAGCAACAAGTGTTAAAGAAACTGAGCCAAGTCAAGAAGATACAGCAGAGTTTCTGTGGACATTTTTGCAAAGTGGACGACCTTTAGAAAACCATTGTAAACATTCTTAATTACTACAATCTCTCCATAGCTACCTTTTAAAGCTACAAACTGTGGAGTCTCTGTATCTCAAAACATACCTTTAAGAGTGAACAA
Source organism: Acanthochromis polyacanthus (assembly GCF_021347895.1). Classification (NCBI taxonomy): domain Eukaryota; kingdom Metazoa; phylum Chordata; class Actinopteri; family Pomacentridae; genus Acanthochromis; species Acanthochromis polyacanthus. The sequence goes on along the minus strand of NC_067126.1, from coordinate 11,472,811 downwards.
CCAAAGTTGTAACATCGAGAGGAAGCTGTTTTAACATTTAATAGCTGAGTTTGACTGTACAGAATAAAATGACATTACAAAACCATGTCATTCAGATTAGATACCAGAAAGCAGTTTTGACATGTAAAATTGTAATGCTCAAAATGTCATTTTAACTAGTAAGAATAGTTGCAGATGAAGTTTCCCAATCAGCATTTGAATTCCTAAGAAGCGATGGTAGTTGCTGTTGAGGAGAAGATTTATAGAAAGTGCTGTGAAATAGGATGACCTTATCAGCGAAAAAGTAGAGCTTTGTTCATTTTAGTTATGTGGTTTAAATGAATGTGCTCGAACTTCGGCCTTAGGCTGTTGTAACACGTAAAATATCTTTTTAAATGCGATTACAGTTGTGGTGTGTTTGAAAAGCGAGCCCTTTCCGAGTTGCCATAGTTTCTGACTTAACTACAGATACCTGCAACATCTTCTTGCCAAATCAAAATTCTCTGTAATCACATTTTAACCTGACAAAATTTCAGTTTTAGATGTCTACAATGTCATTCTCACAAATTAAAACTTAATTCAAAAAGAAATCTATAAAGAACAATGTGGATACCTTGAATTGAGAGGACTCAGTGATATCTTCAACTAGAATTATGACTTGTCTGAATTAAACTATAGATATGTGAAACTGGAATTACTCCTAGTCTTAATCCAGCGGTAGAAATTCACAATTGACGTTGCAAATATCTGCAGTTAAATTGTAGGTTTCTGTTTTGGTAAACCACATGATTTGTCCTGGAAGTATGACGATGTGAATATTTGAAAGAAGATTAATGTTGGATATCTGCAACACATGTCCACTCTAACTATTAAATGGTAAAACAGCTTTCCATAGATTAAGCAAACTAGTTTTTTTGAGTGTCTTTTACATTTTGATTTTCCATCACATCCATTTAATGGCTTTACAAGATGAGACAGGTAAGAAAACTAGCTTAAGGACAATACATGATATAATACATAAATATAAAGTAGTTTATTTAGTTTAACTGTTGTCACATATTAAGTTTCCCTGATTAGCGAGTAAGTGTAAAAAGTATCATGCTTTTAAATCTGGCGTGAAACTTCAGAACTGTTTTAACTGGAGCCCCTCTGACCTGCCTTAATTAAGGAGCTGCTGTGAAGTAGTTTGGGCACGTCCTGTTTTTTCCCAGATCTCTCCACTCGGGCTGTGTAATGTTTTAAACGTCTAGTCCTCTCCTGCTGGGTTTCTTATCACAGGAATGTCAACAAACCATAACACTGAGCCTCTTTATGATGCGCTTTGCCCAATCATTGATTATGGAGGCTCTGTCACCTCATAGATCGCTAGATGCATTGATATTTTTCTACATCTAACCCAACCGACACAATTATGTGATCAGCAAACATTTAGTTGCATACTCAGGGATGGTGGACATTTCTAGACTCTTAAATGTTTTTGCATTAATTGGAATTTATTTGCAGCTCAGAGCGAATATAACAAGACTCCTAATAGAAGTTTTACACAAACACCAGAATCCCTAATGATTAATCTTTAACAGTGTGTTTGCAGCACATTTACAAAATATTGTGCTGCCTAAACCACAAATGAATAACCACAGATTAATAAATGAAAATAGCTCCAATGAGCTGCACTCAAAGTTCAACTAAGACAAAAAAAAAATGCTTTGAAAGTGGAACCTGACAGCTATTTATGAGGTATTTAACATGAGCTCTCAGCAAGGAGACTTACATCACATCCAAACTGTGTAATTTAATCACTTCAAATATTTTGTAGTTTTTCCTCAGTGGTTCTCTGTGGAGTTGACATATTCAAAAGACCGAGACTAGTGTGAAACAGTTTGATGCAGGAAACTGTACTTACATCATAAGCTCAAATTGAGGTCACCTAAACTTACTTTACTGTTGGTTTTTTGTTCTGTGTACAAGAAAACCTTTGGAATGTGCCTTAATTAATACCGATGGTATTAATTCTTTGAAATGCAGCAGTCCTTAAGACTATTTTTTCTTTAGCAGTATTTTCATGGTTTCTATTTAGTTTAAGGCTGCAGTAAAGATGCTATGGGTAAACAGGAGAGGAGCTAACATTTCCCAGAGCATGTTGTATAGTCGTGTGTGTCAAATTTCAAACCAACAGAAACAAAACCTTCACATTCCGTCTAAAAGCATGAGGGGTCTTTATTATGCTACTTGACAGGTATGCTTACAGACACTATGTGAACACCATGGAAGCATATTTGTTGTTATAGTATTAAAGTATCTACAGTTCAATCATATAGTAGTAGATAGAAGTAGATTGGTATCTATGTATTCTGCACATACACACCACGAAGTCACAGCTGAACTACTAAATTTGGTCAAAAATTTGATGATGAAATTTACATCACCTTGCAGACTCTTTCATATTCTTGTGTACTTGCAGGCATAGACATAGGACTCCAGCATGACATTGGCCTTAAACCAGTGGTAGAACATGTCCTCCAAGTGGACTAGGAAGTAGTATGATAACCAAAACTCTGCATCCATGTGCATGTCTGTAAGCCAGTGTGTGAATATATCAACACAATCCCAGCATCCATTCACTTACATGCAACCCAGAGAAGTGCATTCCAGTCTTAAATTGCAATTTTACAACCTCGCACACAAGAACTTGAAGACGCTTGTGGGTATTTTAGATCAAAAAGTTCACCATTCTGCATTCTCACACCTTCAGTTATATCTTTGTCGACCTGTAGGGAAACACTAATAGGTTGACCACAGGTTTGACACTGTTTGCCTACAGATTTAGAGCTAGTGACTTGCTCCGCCAATGTTTGGGGCTGTAAAGCAGAATTTATGATGAAAATTTGTGCTGTTCGATCATCTTTGGACAGGGTTGGAGGACTATATGAAGCGATATGGACCAGGCATCCAGAGGGTCCTGACTTCTTTCGGACCTGTACCTGATTTCTGCGGTGAGGGATCCAAAGGCATCATTAATGTAAGTTTAATGGCTGCAAAAAAGATCACAGTTGGAGTGAAACTTCACAGAAGCGTAATGTGTGACCTGTCCAGAGTCATTCACGCTTTTTTGTGGCACCTTGTGATTTATAAATGTAAAATATAACGGTATTTATTAGTCCGGGTCAAAGTCATTTATTAATTTAACAGTAAATTATCCTGATTTACGATTTTCTGCCCACTGAGGTGAATGTCTGCTGATGGTGCCTTTAGTTCTGCATGACTGAGAGTCAAGAGTTCCTCCTCACCTCTGTGCCCTAATGCTCTCTCCTGAGTAAGCTTAACTCAGTCACATGCTATCACAGGCTGTTTAAATGTTAGCCACAGAAGGTCATCATGCAAGGACACCTTAAGCTAGAGCAATAAATACTTTAAAGTGAGCTACATTGGAGGACAAAAACAGTCGATCTTGTTTGATCTATTCGCTGGTGCATTTCGCCTCACTTACAAACCTTCACTGAGGATATTCATTTCCACTGAAATGTAACTAAACTGGTTGTATTTATGCAGCAAATCATATTTAAATCTAACATGCAGGACATTAGAGCTGTTGCCAAACGAGTTCATACAGAGCTGATTCAGCCTGTCAATATCAGGTAACTCTCTGTATTTCACAGTATTCAAGAGTTTTAAATCTAGTTTATGTGGTGGCACTTCCACACCGGTGCACTAGTAGTAGTGGGTTTTGCATTAAATTACAACAAATCTAAGTTAAATAGGAGCAGGGATTGGTCATATCAGCAGAGTGAAAATAGAATATAATAACAGCTGTGAATTAAGTCAAGTCAAGTCAGCGGTACTTATGCAGCATTTAAAACAACAGCTGTCAGTCAAACTGCTTTCAGGTAGAGAAAATGGATGCGAATTCCCCTAACAAGTTTCAATATTCAATGGTAAGAACCTACAGTTTATCTGAGTATATTAAATACTATGGTTAAAGTTATATGAAATACAAATTTATTTCATTACAATCTAAATTAAATTCTAAGGTAAAGACTGTTCAGTGACAGTAATCATGGGGTGTTACCAGTCTAATTTAAAATACACAACTATACATGGAAAACCGAAAGAATCCAAAGATCTCCTATGTGCAATTAGACAATGATTGGGAGGTATATTGAAAACAGTCAATACAAACAGCTAAGACTTTGATTCTTCCCTGGCCTGTAGGGGACTGCAGACAAACTTGCTAACTTTGCAGTCTTCTCTAAATCTGCTGACAAAAACCTTCACCAAAAGGGAAAAAACTTACCAAAGTTTACACTACCCCCATTGTGAAGGCATCCAAAACAACCAAGAGAGCTGTTAAAAGCAACAGAAAGCAAGACGAACTGTGTCTGCTAGAACCAAACAACAACCTCCAGCACTGAAAAATGAAGCAAAGTTTCAATTACTGCAGTTCCTTGAATGGCCACTTGGGGTTGGCTTCAAAAGTGAGCCAATCTCCATAGACCTCCATGTTAAAATGCTCAACTTTACAGCAGAAATAAAAATGTTTATTACCTGGTACAAAAAACACTTGTGGTCTCCATTGCTAATTTCTGAATTCATGACAACTGCATGGGAGTCAATTTTTTATATAACTCACCCATTTAAATTGTATTCAGGCTTAAAGTTATAATGAATGCATAATTAAGGGTGAGTTTATGGACCCAAGATGTTCACATGCTTACTCTTGTCCCACCCCTTTGCTCTTTCTTGGGTTAACTGGGAGTTGGGAGAACTCAAGCAATGTCCAAAGCCACCAGATTTAGCTTCAAAACAGGAAGGTATTCAGGAAGCCTATGGGCATAGGCGTCAGTTTAGGGGGGGACGGTGGGGACGTGTCCCCCCACTTTTTGTCAGGGGTCATTTTGTCTCCAACACAATCAAATTCTTCACATGTAAGCCGTTGTAAACCCAGTTATTTTCAGTAGTATAGACAATTCCGACGCTCCTGAACGCACCATCCGCACTCGGCCGAGAGTTGCACAGACACGCAGCACACCTTCGTGAGGTTAAAAAATAAAACGCGCAGATGCTAAATTTGCGCCTGTGCCAAGTGGAAGCTCCGACCAGAGGCATGCAAGGGCAAAATTTTGGCCCGGGAGAATTAGTGCTATAGCGGCCCACAGACCCCTCTACCCTCATGTACCGATAGCTCAACAGCTTGAGCCTCCGCCTTTGGTGCGGTGGTTGTGAGTTCGAGCCCAGCTTGTAGCATTTTGCCACCGTTCTTCGACATTTTCTCAAAGTGCTGTGGTCTCCATCCCCCCCACTTTTAAAAACAAACTGACGCCCTTGCCTATGGGTGCTTCCACTAAGTCTTGAACACCAGACCAAAGAATTTAGGTCTATGCACCACCTGTATTTGAATACATTGTCCAGTATTTAAGTCTGTTTCTAGCACTGTAGACACATTTTTGAAGTTATTTTTGAGGACTAGAGTATATTACTAAAATGCCGTCAGCTATGTTGTCGTATACTTTTTCTTAGTGCCTGAGGAACGGAACCAATTTATTGCCATTTATTGGGGTTTATTAAAACCCCAAAGTATTCGCTTTCTTTTTCTGTCTACAGGAGATGTGTGAGCTGATTCCCAGCGATCAGCAGCATCTGTCAGCCAGCAAGGACAGGAGGGACCAGCTCCTCATGGGTCTGGCCAAGCTAAAGAAGGACCACCGTCCTTCTGAAGATCTGAATTGAAGCGTCCAAAATAGTCAACATTTTCATTGTAATGAGTAGGATCATGACCTTGTAGTATCTGATCTCAGACATGCATTACTTAATAAGATAGTAGAATGGAATCTGTTTTGCCTGTTGTAGTATCTGACCAGCAACTTGGGGGAAAACATACATTTCCTTTTTCCCTATGTAAGTGTTTTGGTGTTTCTGTTTTGGTTTGGGAATGTTTATTTTAAAGTGACTTCTGTGCCTGGGAGATTGTAAAGTGAAGTGGGGCCTGTCATTGAAGGGAAGCCATATGTTATGTTATGTTGGGTTTCAATACATGAACCTATATCAGTGAGTGCCTTCTGTTATCCTAGAAGAGAACCTCTGTGTTATGTTGATTTCAGGGGTGCATCCTGTTTCTCACCACAGTCGTCAGATGTTGAGATCATATCCTTCACCAGAAGGGTGTAAAATGACCACTAGCTCATCATTCTGGGAGATGTTCGACAACCTCTGTAGGATTTTACTTTGTTGATTGTTATACCAGCACATTTTTCAATTCTGTGAATTCTGGTCGACATTTGATCAAAATGTGAGTCATAAGGCTGAAACCAGTCATTTGTTCAACAATATTGACGTTTTTTGCTCTCGAAGTACCATTTACACACTTCACTAATATAAGGAAGGAGCTATGGGTTACTACCTAATAAGAACCAAGGATCCACAGCATAGTTTATCTGTCCATCCACATCTTGGTGTTTCTCAGTGTTACACACCATATTAATGGTCTCTTGTGTAAACAGATTCCACAACAAATGTGAAACAATGTTTTGATTAATAAAACTAATGAAATAATTCAAGTATGTAATTGTTTTTATACCCGCCTACCAGAACATCCTAATCATGAAGGAAGAAATTGAATTATGACATGTGACTACATATTTCTAGACTGAGCACTTTCGTAATGCAGAGGTCTCTCGTTTCTCCGCCAAAACAAATCGATGTTTCGTTGCATTAGATGGTCGCAGATCTCAGGGAACAATGAATGAAAACATGTCACAAGTGCTGCTCTGGGTTGCTATGACATTTTCCGCTCTGATTTCATTTCACGGTTATATCTGGATATCTAGTGACCGTCACATGATCACATAGTGGGCATCATATATGTTTATAGGTGATATCCTATAAAGAATTTTTATTTTGAAGCCCAAAACTGGATTTTCTTCATATGAATCATTTGTTTAGCATATTGGCATACAGAAACAAAAATCTAAAGTTTCAGGAATGATTTCAAAATAAAGAATTCCACAAAAGAAAACGGCACCTGCCAAACACAAAGTCACAACAGTCAACACCGAGTATGGCCTCCATTTGCTTCGATGCAGGCAGCAATCCGTCGGCGCATGCTTTGGACCAGGCTTCTGATTGTGGGTTGGGAACAGCCCATACGCCTGGCAACATCACTGTAGCTCAAACCGGCCTCCACCATGCCCAGTGCCCGGAGACGTTGTTCATGTGATAGACGCGGCATGATGCTGTTCACTGAACTAACATTGGTGGCCTTTTTGGGCCTTTATATAGGCCTTCAAAACCCATTCTCAAATTGTGCAGATACTCACTGAGTATTGCTTGGTGTGTATTTGGTTCACTTTTGCAAAGTGACCAACCCATGTGCAATGAATCATGACAAAATGACAACTCCTCATTATCTCAACTACCAGGGCACTAGATCATCAGTAAATCCACAATGAATAATTACAACCCCCCTACAAGTAGAATTCTGCGTACATTTCTACCTCAAGGTTTCTATTGACTGTCAGTATATATATAAAGTAGAGGTTAAATACAAACACTACCATGAAAAATGTGGGGTCACTTAGAAATGTACTTATTTTTGAAGAAGCATTTTTTTCAATGACAATAACATTAAATTAATCAGAAATACAGTCCAGACATTATTAATTTGGTAAATGACTATTGTAGCTGGAAACGGCTGATTTTTATTGAAATATCTCCATATAGGGGTACAGAGGAACATTTCCAGCAACCATCACTCCTGTGTTCTAATGCTACATTGTGTTAGCTAATGGTGTTGAAAGGCTAATTGATGATTAGAAAACCTTTGTGCAGTTATGTTAACACATGAATAAAAGTGTGAGTTTTCATGGAAAACATGAAATTGTCTGGGCAACCCCAAACCTTTGATCGGTAATGTATGTGTACAGTATGTTCATAGACTATACATACAACAGTTTACTACGTATGGAATAGGGTACCAGAAAACACAATGTGATACTGCACGTTTACTAATAGAGTTTGTGGTCACTATTTCTATTTTTCCCACATATTTTTCAAGTTTTATTTAAAGTGTTAGTCAAAATATTCAGTTAGTTAATATGGACATGTGAATACAAACAATCTCTGTGTGATATAGACAGCAAGAAAATAACTATATATATGTGAATTATAAGATGTTTTATAGGTGCATTCATGTGCAGCTAATAGAAACACTAAACTATCGGTTTGTAATTTATAGATACATTTCAAGCATCAAATTTTTCATATTTACTTAGAGGGAATTTTATTTCATCAGTAGGCTTCTTTTAGATGGAAATTTTATAAACAAGTAACAAGAGACGCTAAGATCTTGTTGAGAAATAGTTTTAACATTTTTACTAAAAATACAATGCCTAAAATCATTACCCTTTCTCAGTAATCAATGGCAAAGTCTTTCATTTGCCACCACATCGATGAAATGATTCTAATATTTGCTAACAATGTTTTTTCATGTCTCCACTGGGATTTTGGATCAACTTCCTCTTTTATCTCCAGATCTTTAAAGTTAGAAAGCGTCTTCATCATCACTCGGTTTTTCAGTTCCCTCCATAGATTCTCAGTGGAATTCAGGTCTGAATTCCAAAATTTTCATTATTCTGTTACCTACTTATGTTTCAGATAATTTTCTTCAGATATTTTTCTGCTTATTTACACTATAAGTATGAAGAATTTGGGGTTTAACTGTAAGTTTTCTGTTACAAGCAGGTTGAATTTGTTAATTTTGTTATGCTATGACAACCAAAGGAAGTTGCTAGAGTAGCTGACCAGAATCATGGTTAAAAAACCTTTATTTTTCTTTTTAAAAATTGCCTTTTGAGATTTAAATCTAAGTGCCTTTACTCATTTAAAATCTGATGCTGCACCACTGAGGCTCTTTTCCTTCCTCATTCCAAAAGTTTGCAAAAGTTTCAATGCATTAAGTACAAAAATATCTTAAAAAATAACATAACAATAGTTGAAATTTATCAATAAAATGTTTAGCACATGTCTTACCACTTTTTGTCACTTGTTACTTAGTTTCCAGCCATAAGAAACCTACTGGTCAGATAAAAAAAATGCACCTAGATAAGCAGAATTTGGAACTTAGTTACATGCTGACCAGGATTATGATTATAAAACCTTTTTCCCCCCTAAAATAGCTTTTTGTTGTTGTTGCTGCTGCTGTTAGCATTTTATTCATTGAAAAACAACTGCTTCTTTGATGTTGCACCATTTCTTATTTTTTTTTCCCAAAAGTTTGTAATAAATGTTAAGAGGTATGAACAATTTTTGACAATGAATTTAGTAAAAGTCATTAAAAAACATAGAAATAGTCTTAATTTATCAATAACATCTTTAGCACAATGTTGCATAGTTTCTAGTCATAAGAAACCTACTGTTCAGATAAAGAAAATGCACCACAGATAAGAAGAATTTGGGACTGTCTATCATGCTTAGAATTTTCATTTTTCTAAAATAGCCTTTTCAGATTTGAACTCAAGTGTCTTTTATGCATGTGAAAGCAGCTGTTCATGCTGCACCACTCAGGCTCCTTTCCCTTTGCAATGTTGAAATAAAACTTTCGCCTGCTAATTATAAGATGGTCCTGCCACCACACCAGACCTGGTCAGCTGGTTACAGACGTCTCTTCCGACGGGCTCCACCCTGATCCTGGCGGCCTCCCTCCCGGCTGCAGGATGGAAAACCCTCCGAGGACCCAGGTGCGTCTCAGACACCGGAGGCTCCGAGGGACGACGCGTCGGACTCAACGCGTCAAACTCTGATTGTTCTGGGACGCACCGACAGAAAAAAGATTAACAGCGTTCTTAACCGCTGCATGGAGAGTTATTTTGTTTTTTAGGATAAACTCATATACAGACAGGTGAGTTTTGTGATTTAGATTGCGAACGTTAAATTCATCACTTTACGTTATAGTACTGATGGAACGAAAAGAAGTCAGACTCTACTTTTTACAGTAATTATATTAAAATGCCCTTAGTTTAAGAAGTGTAATCTTTATTTACAGGCGACTTGATGCGCAAATATTTGATTTACCCCAAACAAAACAAAGTAACATTACATTATAATTATATTATTACTACTATTTTCTTCATACGTAAACTTATGGAATTCCTGAATGATTGTTGCGTAAAGATCGCAAAAAAAGATAGAGGATAAACTTTTTCAAGACAATGACTGAGATGGTCCACTTCTTTTGCGTTTTACTCCTGTCAAAGATTCAGTATCACCTTAACTTTCCTCTGCTTAAAAAGTTTAGCTTCAAGTCATTTTTTAAAAACTAATAACAATGTTGGGGATGAAATGATGCTACTATGAAAGTAGATCACAGTTTAAACACATATTCAGTGTAATAAATATGCTAAATATGAATGAATATGATGTGGTAAAAATAGATTAAAATGTTGACATCTGTATTTTAAGATCCAGTAAAGACAGCAGTGATGTGCACCAGTTGTTGGTGTTGCAACCTTGTCTAAATGGGATTAGAAAGAATAACATAACAGATGGTACAACATTGTGTCCCTGGTTCTTTCTAAGTCTTTAGATGTGGATCTCTGTCAGGAGTTGGTTCTGTTTTCCATCTGTATCTCTGAAAATGATTTGAGTCATGTATGGCCAAAAATAATCTCACTCTCTTCACACTTTACATAGTGATTGCTTTAGATTTGTCTGTTAATGCAGTTTTATACACTTTTTAATTCCTAAGTTCAGTGTTATTAATCGCTTAGAGTTACTGCATTTATTTGAGGCTGTAAAAACGTCCTGTCAGTGCCACTAAACTCTGTGAGGTGCTGTTTGGTCTCATTTTCTCAATGGTTGCTGTTGGCTTTGTGGTAATGCTTTATTAAAGGTGTTAAAGACAGGACTTGTGTATGTTCTCCTATGTAAATAACATAGTTTAACGTTATGCTGTTAACTTGCACTTACGTGAAAAAGCATCTCAGGCAGAGTAACACAAAAGTAATGTGACAAGAAGCGTAACAAATTACTCTATAAAGGGAGTAAAGAGTAAAGTAGTAGTTACTTTTTGAAGTAGTGACTCCAATACTGCTTTTAACTGCCCTTTAGGTGGTTTACCACTGCAGGAACCTTGGGCAAGAATGAGGTGTTTACAAGAGAAAATTGGACTTTTCAGCCTTTCTGGATCCATAACATCCAAAACTTCGACCACGAAATTATGTCCAAATGCACCTAAATAACAAATAGTAGATGGTGTTGTTAGAGAAACAAAGACTGCTACATGACAAAGGTATCAAAAGAGCACAAAAAAGGCACTCCTCGTCCTCTCCAAGTTCAACCAATTGTATTTGTTGTCTCCGAGTTTATCTTTTTAGCGTTGAAACCCACGAAAAGACCCACTAAAGAAGTTCTACTGTAGGTTGTTTTTATCAGCGCACAAAGGTAAAGGGAGACCTCAGTCAGTTTGTAAGTTCCTGAAGTGGAAAACACCTTTTGTTCAAAACATACAGTCCCAAAAGTCTCTAGATACGACTGTGGGCTAACAGCAGGTAAATCTCTGCAGCTTCAGATGTTTAGAAGGTCTAGGACAAAGGATGATCAGATGTTACTTTTGACGCTGCATTTGGTTAATCATCTGCTGATTCCTGCAGGTCGTCTGAGCTCCCAGAGTCTCTTGACCACGATGAGTTGGGGGGCTCTCTACGCCCAGCTGGGCGGCGTCAACAAACACTCCACCAGTCTGGGGAAGATCTGGCTTTCTGTCCTGTTCATCTTTCGGATCACCATCCTGGTTCTGGCTGCTGAGAGCGTCTGGGGTGACGAGCAGTCCGACTTCACTTGCAACACGCAGCAGCCCGGATGCAAAAACGTCTGCTATGACCACTTTTTCCCCGTATCGCACATCCGTCTCTGGTGTTTGCAGCTCATCTTTGTATCGACGCCGGCCCTGTTGGTAGCCATGCACGTCGCCTACAGAAAACGCGGCGATAAGAGGACCATGCTGGCCTCCAATGGTACTGAGAAGATGACAGACACGGACCTGGAGACACTGAAGAAAAGGCGTCTGCCCATCACAGGTCCACTGTGGTGGACCTACACCTGCAGCTTGTTCTTCAGGCTCATCTTTGAAGGCGGCTTCATGTACGCCCTCTACTTTGTCTATGATGGCTTCCAGATGCCCCGACTGGTCAAATGCGAGCAGTGGCCCTGCCCCAACAAGGTGGACTGCTTCATCTCCAGGCCGACAGAGAAGACGGTCTTCACCATCTTCATGGTGTCGTCGTCGGCCATCTGCATGGTGCTGAACGTGGCCGAGCTGGGATACCTCATCGCCAAGGCGCTCTTGAGGTGCTCGTCCAGGATCGAACAAGAGGAAACACGTCTACACAGAAAGCGTGACGAGGGATAACAAGAAGAACGAGATGCTGCTGTCGTCCTCCACAGATACATCCAGTAACAAGACGATGTGCTGAGGAACAATGAAGTGGAACCAAAGGAGGAGGAGTAAGCACAAACTGTAACCCCAACCAGACAGTTTGTGTCTTCAGTCAGGCTTTAATGGTGAAACAGCTCAGAGTTTGTGGGAACTTGAAAAACAGAAATTAGCTCAGCTAGGCAGCACTGCCCCCCCCCCACTATAGTTGGACTGGCCCGAGTATGTGCATATTTCCTTTAAAGAAGGTGATACATCCATAAATTTGCAATTAAAAGCAGGTTCTCTAAAAATGTATGTTTTTCAATCTGGTCGAGTTCCCACCAGTGAGTCTTACTTTGAAACACCAGATAGCAGACAAGAAAAATCACCAGTGTCACCTTACTTTTCACACACTGGATGGCTGATAGTATTTAACTGAGGTTTTAATTATTGTTGACAAGTTTCTTGAAGGTACAGGTGAGGTTTTATGAGAAGAATAAATCTACACTGACATCTTGTGGTGACACTGGAACCACCTGCGAGCACAATTTAGTGTTAAGGAAGAGGAGGAAGAGCAAAAGAAATCACAGAGTGGAGAGAGAAGTGCCTCTGATTCTGCTTAGTGTTTTTAGTTTACAAGAACTGATCTTACATGTGGTTGATCTTAAATTTAGTAACTGATTAAGCAGATGAGTTTTATGATCCTGATGTGCTGAATCGAGTGACTTTTTAATTGTATGTTTAGAATAATTTAAGAAGAATGTATAATAAGAATGCATTATGTGTATAATTGATCAAATCTTACGCACCACAGCTCAGTGGTTTAATAAGATTTAATGCCGTTCAGTCACATCAGAATGTCTTTTGTCTTTTACCTGAACTGAGGTGTTTCTTCAAAAAAAAAAATTTAAACACACTGAGAATGTGTTGCATATTTTCTCACATGTGCGCCTTTTGATAAAAAATCTGTATGTTTGTACTGTACGAGATGTTTCTATTCTTCTGCTAGCAAGAGCTTGAAACCTCCTCAACAGATCTTACTGCCTATGAGTGAAGTTTGCTGTGAAAGATGAAACAAATGCCAAAACACAGGAGTATTAAATGAAATTCCAATTTTTAAAAAAATCTTTCAGGCTTGTATTGATTTAGAGATATGAGTCATTTTACACTGCATGTATTTTTTACAATTTATAACATTTGTTTTTTGCCCTTTACAAGAGTTTATTTTAGTTTGACAACTTCCAAAACCGCTGTTTCTGACCAGATTGCTAAACCAAATATTCATGTATTGTCTTCACACAAGAATTCAAATGAGTCTGGCTGAGGTTTTCTTTATCCAGTTTTTGAAGTTGTCCCGTTCAGTCCAGACCCTGCTGCTGTGTTATGTTGGACTTGTTGTTGTTGTTCTTGCGGTGTGTACTGACCCCAGCTGGCTGTATCAGCTTTCAGCATGTGCCTTATTTTAGCCTCCACGCTAATCACTGCTTCGCCCTCCTAAGTGAGGAACCACCTGCCTGATCCTGAAGCGAAAATGTCTTTGTCCTCCCTCCATCCAGGAATAGCCGAGTTGGATTAGTTTGCATCTGATCCAAGCAAAATTCACCTTGTGCTGACAGGGAATAGTGATTTCTGATTAGAAGAAAAACCTGCAAGCCAAACAATCATTAGATGTGTCAATTCCAAGACTCTAAAAAGAAAAGCTGGCTGAGTTGTATATTGACGACTGATGCTGCAGATTTTGTGGAACTTTTCAGCAGGTGACCAAAGATAATAAAACATGTAAAATAACAGGGGGAAAAAAAGCCTATTTGATTTATAAAAACTTGTTTTGTATGTCTGCTATGTATTGACCTTTGACCTCTTGCTTTTCCTAACACCAAATGACATTTTGATGTTTGTGATAGCAAAAGATGGACGTTGTCTTTTAAGGGATGGTCCTGGTCATTCCAGTTTGAAGATGTTGTAGTTTTTTAACATTTTTCTATTACATATTTTTTCCATAATCTATGTTTTTTAAATAGCCAGCACAGGACATACTAACTAACAAACAGCTGAATAAATGAATGTGTGTGATTGTGTTTTGTACCTAAGATGTTTTTTACTACTGGCACTTTGATCCATTAACTTTTTTTTTTTTTGAGAATTTTTTCATAAATCAGTAAAAGCGAAAACTGTGTGGTTCATTGTTTTCTCTTGTGTGTTTTTCCTGTGGCCTGTGTGGAGGGAAAATTGTACTTTTTTCTGTTTTATGGTTGATGCACTAAATTTCATTATGCATGGAAGCTACACCTCCCAGTCAAGTTGTTCTTTTTAGTCACTAGAAGCCAAGTTTCCGTGGATCAGGAACTTTATGAGGAAATGTTTTATTTAAACTGAGTGCAGTGTATCTGTATTTAGAATTTATCAAGATTATCCTTAAATATAGTGATCACTACTGTTATTTAGGGTTTCTATTTTAGGAATGCTTTCAAGTGGTTTTCACGGGATATTTGGTGCATGTTCACATTTTGCGCATTTCGGCAACTTTGACGCACGTTTTGGAGCGTCTTTTTTTGGGGAGGTTGGCAGGGGCGTGGTGTGACACAGGACAGGCTGATGACTCTGTGGATTCACTCATGCATGGTCACACAATGTGACAGTCCAGACATGGCTGGAAACGGGAGGCAAGCTCCGTTTAACCGAGCCCCATCTCCGACTCCAAGCCGCCTCCAAAAACTAACAACAAACTTTTCCTCTGCGCAAAGTAACGGGCCCCGGAACAGACAGACAGACACGTGCCTGGATAAGTTTTTGCATGAATGAGTTTGTGAGGCAGCATTTGAACAGAAAAAAAAGCTTGTTGAGCTGTCAGAAGTGAGGTTGCGGGTTTGAGATCAGGGAGACAGAGGGAGGGTCGCTGCAGCCGCGGGAGGTCTACGCGCTTTTCCACGCACTTCCAGTGATGGCACCGATGATGGCAGATGGATTTGCTTTTCTTGTTTAAGTATGACATCTCCGGTTTAAAGGTATGACGGATACACACTACTGCCAGTATTTTCCTGCTCTTAAATGGGAGTTAAGTAAATGAAGAACCGCATTTTATCAGGTAATTAAGAGTTTTGGCAGTTTTACTCAACAAGAGTGACACAAAGCCTGACAAAGCTCTTGACGCTTAAAGGGAGTCTGGGGTCTCTGGCACACTCTGCATTGTCAGCCTGGCAGGTATGGCTTTGTATTTGAACCTGGCTCTGTCTGTTACATTCATACATAACTGCCACAAATACCTGTGAAAGAGAGGGAAATGTATTTCGTTTTTAAGGTTTGCCAACAATAAGTCACCACAAGGTCAAATGGGAAACTTTCTGACTCTTAGAGTGTAACTGCTGCAGTTTCCCCAAAACTTCTGTTTCAGTATTTATATTTGGTGAATGCAAAGTGTGTCTAAGAAAAAATACTCTTTAGATTTTTAGAAGTTTTCTTCAAAAACTAAAAGAAGTATTGTATTGATATGATTTAGATTTTTTTAACAAAATATATATCTAACTTTTTGCCTTTTTAAAGTCTTAAAAAATATAAATGAATCATTGTTTGACCATGTTTTTCTCTTGCAGCTGTCATACATATTGTGAACCCTAGTCGATGGATTTATTACCTTTAATACAAGAATATTTCAGTAAGTTTCTTCTTTTACATGTGTGTTTATGAGTGCTGAACTTTTTGTATTATTCGTGTTTGTTCAGCGTGCCACAGCACTGTCCTGAAACACACCTGATGATCATCTAAATTGGTTCAACTTAAAACACTAAACTGTACTTTGAAAAGTCGGTTTAAGTGGTTCCAAGTCTGTGACGTCAAACACAGATGTTTGATGTCAATGCTTTGTATAAATGATTGTGTCATTTATTGAGTTAAAATGATCAACATGATTTGGTTACAGCTTTTCAAATGCAAAGATGTGCTCATTTTCTCTCTTTTTAATCATTGCTGTTGAGTATCTTTACAGCTTTAGCTGACACCAAATTGGACATTTTGAACACAAACGATTTCATAAAGTAATTAAAAAAAGATTAATTAATAATGAAAATACCGGTTTCTGCTTAATTTTGCAAGTTTTTGAAACTTAGAAATCTTTCAAATGTTACCAGATTTGGTATACAGTTATTATATTAACGTCTACAATAATTACAGTAAATTTCTTTCTATTTGACCCCTGTGGCTTTTATTATTACAGCTGACAGAGAGACAGAAGAAGGGAGGGTGGATTGTATGTGTGCATTTCGGTGTTTGTGTGTGTGCGTGTGCCACACCAGAGCCCCATCTCTGCTAAATGCTGTTTTCGAAAATTATAATGTTGATCTCAGCACATGCCTGCTGGGCAGTGGAGCGAGCAGGTGAGAGAGAGAGGCAGGCTGACATAGAGAGAGAGAGAGGGAGAGAGAGAGAGAGAAAGGCAGTGAACCACGCTTCAGTCACACAGGTGGCCTATACAGTACAGGAGCTGCTAAAAAGCATCTGTGTCTGAGCTGTGTTTCGATTTGTTCTTTATATCCCAACATCTGTGCTACAGATTTCTGTAAAAAGCCGTGTTCTGCTGTGAAAAAGATAAATATGTCGGAGTCCAGTCGACACCTCCACCGCCCTCATCCCTGCGTCTTCTTGTGTGTTTGCTTGTGTAGAGTGTTTAACCTTGGGGTAAGGCCTTGCATGACACCCTGTGCTTTGACAAAAATGTTCAGAAACATCCCGTTAACTTTCTGCAACGCTCTGTCCTTTTTCTTCGCCTTTCTGTCCTTCTTTGTCCACCTCTAGCCTGTACTTTCTCCATAGGCTAGAAATCTTGAAGCATGGGTGACTGGAGCTTTCTGGGGCGGCTGCTGGAGAACGCTCAGGAGCACTCGACGGTCATCGGCAAAGTCTGGCTGACTGTCCTCTTCATCTTCAGGATCCTGGTGCTGGGGGCGGCGGCCGAAGAGGTCTGGGGCGACGAGCAGTCCGACTTCACCTGTAACACCCAACAGCCCGGTTGCGAGAACGTCTGCTACGATGAGGCCTTCCCCATCTCGCACATCCGCTTCTGGGTGCTGCAGATCATCTTCGTGTCCACGCCGACCCTCATCTACCTGGGCCACGTGCTGCATATTGTCCGCATGGAGGAGAAGCGGAAAGAGAAGGAGGAGGAGATGCGCCAAAGCAAATAGATTCCAGGAGGAGAAAGAACTCCTTTATAGAAACGGTGGCGACGCAGGAGGAGGAGGCGGTAAGAAGGAGAAGCCGCCAATCAGGGACGAACATGGTAAAATCCGTATCAGAGGGGCATTGCTGCGTACCTATGTGTTCAACATTATTTTCAAGACCCTGTTTGAAGTGGGATTCATTTTGGGCCAATATTTCCTCTATGGCTTCCAGCTGAGGCCCCTGTACAAGTGTGCACGTTGGCCCTGCCCCAACACTGTTGACTGCTTCATATCCAGGCCCACTGAAAAGACTATTTTTATTATATTTATGCTTGTGGTGGCTTGCGTGTCTCTTTTGCTGAATTTGTTAGAGATCTATCACCTTGGATGGAAGAAAGTTAAACAGGGCATGACGAACGAGTTTGCCCCTGACCATGAGTCACTGCGCCACGTCGACAATGCAGAGCCCGAGTGTTTGGCCTCGGCCTCCAGAACTGCCCCCTCCAGCCTCAGCTACCCCCCCAACTACACGGATGTGACGGCGGGCAGCGGGGCGTTCCTGCCGCCCCTGGGGCCTTCAGCCGTGCCCTCAGCGGCGGAGTTCAAGATGGACGATCTGCAGCAGGAGGAGTCCCTTCGCCAGGCCTCGCCCTCCGCCCACTACTACATCAGCACCAACAACAACCACCGGCTGGCCACGCAGCAGAACTGGGCCAACCTGGCCACCGAGCAGCAGACTCGGGAGATGAAGGCCACCTCCCCCTCCCCATCCTCCTCTTCCTCCAACGACAATGACCAGCAGCAGCAGCCCGTCGACGCTGCGCTGCCGCTTCCCACCAGCGACACCATCAGCAACATCACCAACTCAACCGCCAACGCTGCCTCCGCCGACAGCAGCCCGGGCGCCGCCTCCAACGCAGACAGCTGGGGAGGAGGAGGGAAGAGCAAGCAGGAGGAAGGAAACATCACCACCACCACAGTGGAGATGCACGAGCCTCCGGTCATGGTCAGCACAGACCCTCGGCGGCTCAGTCGGGCCAGCAAGAGCAGCAGCATCAGGGCCCGGCCGAGCGACCTGGCTGTCTAAACCTCTCTGGCCCTTTCATGTCCCTGAACCCTCCCTCATCAACAACCCCGCTTCCCCACCAAACCCCGGCCCCAAACATTCTCAGAGTTTAAAAAAAAAAACAGAAAAACTGAAAAAAAAAATCACTCAGATGCAGAAAGCGAAAAACAAAAAACAACAAAAAAAGAAAACAAAAAACATAAGAAGGCAAAGCAACAAGAGACAGGAAAGCAGAAGGCAAATGTGAAGTGACTATCAGCAGCAGTCGTTTTCGTGTAGTCGGTGAGTTGCAGACTCAAGGTTAGTTGTATTTTTATTTTTATTAACAGAAAGTGTCATCATAGGTCAGAAGGCTCCATTAACAGCACTGGATGGAGTAAACGACACTGAAATCAGAATTTTACATCAAAATGAACAAATACCAACAACCAGCTTAGAACGAAAGAAAAGTCTCATGTGTCTCTATTTTTTTCTTCTTTTGTTCAATCAAAAGTACAATTTATTCCACATGAAAATGATCATAAGTCAAAACAGTGACTAAAAAACATGTAGCTGGCATTGTTGGACAGATCAGCTATTCAGTGTGCACCCAAATAACGTGCTCTGAATCTTATTTTTATCTGATTTTAAAGTCAAATCAGCAGCACAACATGTTAAAAGCTTGTTCCAGACTTTCACCTTTATCCTGGAGGGTCTTTTTGCTGCAGCATTTCCTCAGTTTTACTCAATATAACTTCTTGAGGATGCAATTTTATCGGCAAAGACTACATGAATTGTGTTCCTTGTGGTTGTGCACGCCAGCATGTGTAGCCCTGCAACTCACCGATTCACTGATCAAGTCAAAGGTTGGCCAGCCTGGTTTCATTCATGATCCACCGCAGTACAACCTGCAAAGATGAAAAAAAAATACTGCATTTGAGATGGAATGAAATGACACAATGCTCCAAATAAACAGACTTAGGAGCAGCGTGGACGTGATATGAGTAAAAACTGCTGGTAGAAGTCATCCCTGCGATGGCCGGAATGCACCCGGATTTCTCCCAACACTACATTGTCAGTAACATAGAGCTCAAAACCAGGAAAACAGAATCCCTAACACCTTTCTCTGTCAGTGATGCCTTCAGTCAACATGTCTGAAACGAAAAATGCTCTCCACTAACTGCACAAATGCCAATATCTTGCCTTCAAAAAATAATATGCAAATACATGGCAGCCACCATCTGATATAAAGAATACTGTCCTTCAGACAACCTCCCAATGCTCTGGTTAGAGTTGAAACTGTTTTTATTTGGATTGTTGGCAGATATCTTTGCCCTAAAAACCCACAACCTAACTTTTTAATCATCGCGTCTAAAGATTGAGAGCATCTTTGGGAGTTAAAACATTTTCACTGTCACACACTTCATGTGCTTCTACATTGGTTTTATTCTGAAAAGTGCTATTTTTTTAAAACTGAATTGAATTTTACTCATAAATTGCATACTTGTAATAGTCAGTTTGTGATTGCGAAACAGCTATGATTAAGAAAAGAAAACGACTGGCGTTGTGCGTATCAAAAACGCCACGGTGCGGTCAACCTTGACTGCCTCCATTTTGTTGTGTTCATCTTGATTCTTTAGAGATCTTTTAGAAAAACCCAAACTTTTAACTGAATTCATGAGCAGCCACAGTCCTTTGTCTCTGTCGTATCGCTGTGCTGTTTGGTTCATTCACAACCCAGGCACTCGCTTTCAAAAGGCTTTTAAACTTCATATCAACCTTAATCTACTGTATTATCCTGTGAGTCCACCTCTGGCGCAGAGTTGAAAGTCCACAGTAACTCTGTGAAAACTCAACGATCTGCATTGGACATATTGCACTTGTAGAGCAGAACAACGCAATGAAGTACTAATATGTTTGTGCACAGTATTTTATAGGAACAATACTTTTCCAGCAGTCAATGTGCAGGTTAATACACTGGAGCGAGAGCAGTGTAAAGTGATGTTCAATTTCCATTTTTCAGGGTGGTGGGGGGGGTTACAATATGATGGTACTCTGTGGTGTAACTGTACCCATACAATGTTTAATACTGTATCTTACTACAGTTGCTTAACAGTGCAAACAGAGACACAAAGAGGACAATATTACACCAACACAACACAAAGGTCAAAAGCAGCCTTTTCCAATCCATGTTTCTTGTTCAAAATGACAAAACAATCTTTGTTATCTACATTTGTTTCCTGATTCCTAAAGTTTACATTTTGGTAGTTGATAAAGATTTGCACATTTAGGAAAGAAAACTGCTGTTCTACAACGCTAATATTAGTAGTAGTAGAAGAGAGAGAGAGTGAGAGAGAGAGAGAGAGCATGATGCCAAACTGCCAATGATCCTTAAAGGAAAAAAAACATGTCTTAAAATCAAAAAGCTGTTCACCGAAAAGGCAGTATTAAAAGAAAAAAATAGAAGCAACTGTTATTTATCTCAAGCTCAGACAAAGATGAGTTTGAAAAGTATGGAAAGAAACAATGTTGGGAGAGTTGGGGTGTTTTTATGTTCGTACACTCAGTATGTTCTCACAGACCCGTTGGGACTCTGGTTAGACGTCACATCAGACGCTGTCGAGTGAATGTCCGCTGGGTAGCTGGCCCTTCCCTAACCCTGCATAAAGCCCTGACAGGATGTTGTGTTCAAAGCCCGTCATCCCCTCCAAACTCTCTCCTCTTACGTTTCATGCAGAGCATGATTTCTCTGGCTCGTCAGGGAGTAGGAACCATCTCACAATGCTCACAACAGCAACCTGTTTTCAATGCTGTCTTAAACAAGAGAAGTGCCTTGTGTATGAATGATTCTTTTGTAAGAACAAGTTGATGTAAATGTTTATTTACCTCAAATGTTTACAAAACTGTTACTAAATAAATTTTTTGTACCATATTCGTTGTCGTTGCCATTAATCAACCCTACAAGCATTGAGCTGCAGACTTGAATCACACTTATTCCTGTAGAATCAAAAGAACAGTTTGATAATTCATGGATAATAATTACATTTTTATGTCTTTGTAATAAAAAAAAACTCAGTTTCAGTCAAATGTGAACATTCAAACACATTATTTCAATCTTAGTGAAAGGCATGCAACTTGAAAAGAAAATTAAAATGTAACTTGGACCAAATAAAGAGCTGTTGTCAACAGTCTTCTCCTCAAACATGAGCCAAAGGAAGCAAAGACTTCCATGTTTTTCCATTCCAGTCAGTCTGAACATGAAAATTTGAGGATCAGAATGTGGTCCAAACCCATAACTTTAGCTCTCACAAAAATTATTCCTATACAATAAAACTGCATTCTCATTTTTATTTTAAAAAGAAGTGTACTTTCTCCCCGAAAGGAACATCTACAGTATAGTTTGGGGAGGAATGGTGGCTGAAGTCTTTAGGTTTAGGCACAAAAACTACTTTAAGTTCATGAAAATATCACAGTTTGGGTTCAAATACAACCTTTGACAACATGCTTGAAGATTCTCCTCCATTTTCTGGATTCCTATAGACAAATAACACCCTTATCTAATATATGAGTAAAGGAATAACATAAATGGCAAAAAAATATGTTGCTTAGAAATGTATTTCTTTCACATTACAAATAAATGTAATCCAGCAGAAAATGTTTCCCCAAAACGTAACTTAGAATGAAGTTTAGTTGTTTTCAGGAGGCTGAACTGCATAACCTCCTGTCTGCTTATGATAATGGAACAAGAATATGTCCACATCTGCTTGCATCCTTTTTCTAAATAGAAAACAATGAATGGAACAGAATCCCATTTTCATGGTACTTTTGGCTACATAAGATTATAATACCTGTTTGTTGGAACTCCAGCTCCAGTTGAGGTTCCTTCCATTAAATCAGATGGTCAGTCAACCTCGATAAAGTTTGCATTCTTGGAGAAACGTCTTGGAGAGAACAGTCTTCTCATGAAGAAACATTGTGTGTTTGGCTTCAGCTTCTTAATGACATGAATTTGGGAGCTTCTTGTTCTTTCTTGGTGGTCAAGATTCCATTAGATGGTTATTCATTTTCTTATTTTGAGAGGGGGGAAACATGGTTAGATATTGCACAAAAATTGTCCTAGAAGAAATACAAACTCATAAGTTGATCATCCTATAGAAAGCATATCTAAAGATGACTCAAAACATCTAGACAAACACAGACAAACAGTATGAATTATCAGCCTTTTAAACAATTAGAACTTTAAACTTTATGTGATCCTTTTCTGTTACTATAGAGAGACAATCTAATCAACAGTTTGACAAAAGGAAAAATACTTGCTTCCTCTTTTCAGAGATTTCAGCCACATCTCATCAGCGGATGAACTTAGCTTAGTAGTCTTAGAGATGACAAATTTTCTCTGTATGTCTGTTTGCTTTTGTATGTATTTTTTCCTAAAGTGACTAATTCATCACAGCCATATGTACATAGAGGCTATTTCAGGAAATGATTTCCAAAATACACATGCACTCTCAATTTTTGACAGAAAATATAATTTGCTTTACAGTTTTTGCATTCTGCTCACTCTAGATTAGTTATCTTTATTTGTCTTAATTATGTTTTGATATTTTACTAATGCATGCCATGCATTTTAAAATTTGTTTTAGTGGATTTTACTTTTGCGTACAAATTCTTCTTTCAAATGCATTCTAACATGACTGTATATGAGTCTACACAAGACAGCTTGTGTTTCAACTTTTTTCTTACGTTTCCCATACATGCCGGCTTCCTGTTTATTCCTCTTTGACCTCCCAGCTGCTCACTCCCTCACTCTGCATTCCAGCAGTGAATATTAAAATGTCACACTGAGTCAGACGCACTTCGTAACCACTTGCAAAAATAATTAAAATAAGACCCTGGTGTCAGTCTTGCACCTGAGAGTCAAATGTCCACCATAAACACACTGCACAATTACAAGAACTGAGAATTTACAACACTGTGCAAAACATGATAGAGATGTTTGAAAATTTCGGTTTGCAGCTACTGAGAAAGTTCATTTTGATCTTTGAGCATGGTAGGCTTCAAAAGACTAGCTGAAACAGACACTCATTAAAAGAGGAATAAGTGGCTTAACAAAATGTTAACTAATAGGGTATTTCGAGATCTTAAAGGAATGTAGATTTTAGGAAATGCTCTGTGTCTTTTCCTTCAAAGAGCAAGATTAGAAGACTAATATAAACCTCATGTCTGTGAGTCAAGTTTGACAATGAGGAAAAACAGTTCCTCAGGTGTGTTCAGCCTAATAGTATAAAAATAGTGGCAACTAAATGGAAATTAGATACTCTACACATACCGCAATAGTGTGAATAGTAAAAGATAAGTGAGTGTGGAGCCTTGTCATGCACATCAGGTGTGCAGTACCTTAAGGTATGGTACTGGTTAGTCGTGAATCTTGGCATCCCTGTAAAAACAAATAACTGCACTAAGGCTACTGTAAATATAATCATATAGTATAAGCATAACTAGCTTCACAACATATTGCAGGAAAACACTGAGATTAAAAATGCCACTAACCAGGCACGTGCAGAGGGGGGCAGAGGGGGCTGAAGCACCTGCCCCTTTTGTCCTTGATGCCCAAAAGGGCACCTTTTGTCAAAGTTGTATTTTTTAAATTTGATTTAATTTTATTTAATTTAGTTTTTTATTTGTAAGTTTGTGTGTGTGTAAAAGTATTTGAGGCCCAAAATAATAAATAGAAGAAAAATAAAAATAATAATTTAGATCTATCCTCCGTAGTCACATGATCTACATATCTCACTGCCCAGACGTGCCTTGTCCCTCAGCTCTAGCACTGTTAGTCTAGAAACCAAAACCCGAGGGAGGACTTCAACAACTGATGGTCCTGATGATGAGGAGGTTCTGCAGCGGTATTCGTTTGTGCACGATGTGTTTTTGCAAGATGACTGATGAAGTGAAGTGAGCATCCTGTGTGTGTGTCTGACTCTACACACACCTCTCATCAGTTATAGCCACTAGTTAACCACACAGCGCTGAGAGGATAAAGTATGCCAGGCTTCTTTTTGTTTCTGTATGTTTCTATTGTCATGGGCAAAGTGCGTCAGAGAGATGTATTATTTTACTGTCAGTGAGTTGCAGTGTGTTTCCTGTGTTTCTAGAGGCGATGAGGCATAGGTTTTGTTATTTCACTAAAATTGTGTACATGCATTTCCACATAATTTTGGACTATTGCAGTATAAATACAATAAGAATGATAATTAGAAGAATTTTAATTGTGATTTTCTCAATGGGTCATTTAAAGATATCAGTACTTGTCTATAACATTTGTATATATAGACAAATTAAATATAATATACATAAATATAAAATATAGAACTTTTATTACTTTGCTGTTTTGCGCAAAGTGGATAATCAAACTGAATAAAAGCACAAATACATTTAAACACATGATTTCTGTGTCTTTATTTTTTTTTACTTTATTATGAAAACTACGAATAATAAAGGGCAGTTTATGAATCAGCACAATGGAGCAAATCCGTGGCTATGCAGTATATGTCTAGAAAAGGTATGAAATTTAAAAGCAAGTACTCAAGGAAGAATAGCCACAGTTAAACAATCCAGTGTCTAATGGTGATCTAAATTCAACTTTAAAATAATAATAACTTGAACCACTGACCTGCCAATTAGCAGTCCAGACACTTATCCATTGTGCCACTGCTTCCATATTATACTCTAAGTGAATATGGGTTCCTACAATTCAGCTGGAATTGTCAGGTATGCTTCTGTACGGTGTTTCAAATTCGTGCTCCATGTGCCCCCTTTAAACTTTGAGCACCTGCCCCTCCAAAGGGCTCTGCACGGCCCTGCCACTAACATTACAAATGATAACATACACCACGTTAGCACATTAGTCCTCTAAAAACCACTAAATATTTGCTATTAAACCAAACCAAAACATAAAAAACTACTTCTGGAAACATCTATCTTGAATGTTAGATGGTATAACGAGCTAATTTAAGCAGCAGGATTAGCATATTTTTCTTTTAGCTGTAACACATTAGCTAAATTCAGATCGTAATAAGTTGGATTCGTATCTACAGTAACAAATACCTTTTTTCACTAGCCAATAATGTAATCTTGTACACTTGAGATATTAGTGTAAATCACCTAATATGCAGGAAATGCTAACATTACAAACATTAAAAATGAGCACAATTTCCTTCTTTTAGTTGCAATAACCACTACAGTACTTGAGCTAAATGAGACTGCTTCTAACATCTGATAACTTGTAAAAATGTTGAGAATTTTGGAAAAATCTTTTTCTAATAATAGCATCATGAGCAAGCTAAATTAAGTTGCAGCATTAGATAAAGTTTCTTTTTTTAGCTGCAGCACAGTAGCTAAATTAAACGGGGATATGTTGGTTCATATCTACACAAGGAGTCAACAATGTGATCTTATACATTTAAGATGTAACAATTAAAATCAAATTACTTAATTTGCCGTAAACACTGAGATTAAAAATGTGACTAACAATACAAATGCTTCCCATATTTTTTCTTTCGATTGCAATAACCTCTACAGTATTTTAGTTAAATTAGACTGCTTCTCACAGTAGCAGCTTGAGCGCTTTTTTCCAGCTGCAACAGCTATAATAGACTATTTACAACTTTAGATAACCTGTAAACAAAGCAAATGTGTGTTACAGAAAAACAAGCAAAAACTAATTTTAAAACAACCATGTTAAATATTAGCTAGTAATGCTGGCGATCTAAATTGTTAACTGCTAACATGTAGCTGATATTTAGCTTAGCAATACCCAACAGGCTAAGCATTAGCATGGAGCCTATTATTAGTCAATATAATGTATACTAACGTGTTAATGCACAACAAAAGTCTGCAAAGCTATGTTTCATATCTTCTAAAGCTAATTTGAGATTTTCAAATTTATATATATACAAACAAATGTTTCTTCTTTATCTCTGATTGAAACCCCAAAAACCAGCAGGTTAGAAAATGAGGATTACTGTGTGCAGATATTTGGCAGTGAGTCCAGCAGCAGAGAACAGTACATGAGTGCTGGGCTCTTGGGTCCAGTGGCTGAAGAGTGATGGGAGATAATCGATCTGTTGGCAGGACTGACTGGAGGCCTCGGCCCGTCACTCAGCCTGCGGCTTTGTTTCCACTGCAGGGCCACACAGGGACATTTCTACTGTTTCTGCAGCTTACTCTGATTTTAAAATAAACAAAAGCAACCCACCAGTGGTCGGATGTAGCACATTATTAAAGCAGTCAACTTAGTTATGTTGAGTATTTTTTATTATGTGCCACTCTGTAATTCTACATCACTGCACTTTAAAGGAACGTTCTCTAAAACTGTCACTTTACCAAGACTTTTTACACAAAACATATTAAGTTAACCAACAGCAGTTAGAATTATCTCTAATGCCATATTTTAGGGGCACTTTCGATACAAATTTTCTAGAAAGGTTTTTGTAATTTAGTGCAAATTAGAGTGACTTCCACTACACTAATCACACTGCACAGATAGATATTATAAAATTATACAGATTAATACAATAAAAGTCAATTCACTGGAATTAATTAACTAAAAATGTACCCACTAAATTATTTGTCTATTTTCCTTTGAATTTGTACCCAATGATAGTGTACTTTCCAGGAATCTTCAACTAAATTTAAAGGTACATATCAGCATCCAAATAAGCAATTAGTTCAGTTCTAGTAACTGTAACAGAAAGTGTTAAGGTTTCAGTGTGAAATGAAGTGAAAAACCTACATCACAGCAGTAAAATGCATTAGCAGCAACAATCTAATTCTATATATTAGTGCTGCACTCATAGGATCAACTACTTTATTATGCAGGACTTTAACTTTTTGTAACAAAGTATTTTACTATAATTTTAATCAAATAGTATAAATACTACAGTTAATTTATTAGGTTTTTTGTGTTTTAGCTTAACACAATAATGCCTCGCAAACACATAAAATAAAAGAAGCTGTGAAAACAGCAGATATTGCCATGTTCTTGTCTTATTGTATTGTATATTTAGTAGTGGTTCTTTAAACTTGATGCTTCGGGAGAGCGACACAAAGGTCAGCCACCGGGGTGAAAAAGTTCAGGGGTCACAAAGCAGTGCAGACCTGTAGTCACATACATGTTTGTATATTTACCTCCGCCAAGGAGGTTATGTGACACCCGGCGTTTGTGTGTCTGTCTGTCTGTCTGTTAGAAAGATAACTCAAAACGCCTGGGCAGATTCACATGAAATTTTGAGGGGATGTAGACTATGGTAAGAGGAAGAGCTGATTTAATTTTGGTGGCAATCCGGAAAGGATCCTGGATTCTGGATCACTTTGAATTTTTTAGTATGTTTTAGTATGTGGTCCAAAATATGACAAAAACATCATAGGTTAGTATGTCGTCCAACAAATTGGAGCAAGGTGTCCAGATAGCTCAACTGGTTAAGAAGGTGATTTGTAAACAGAACTGTGTCAGAGATGCAGGTTCAATTCCAGCTCATGATCCTTTACTGCATGGGTTTCCTGTTTTCCTCTCTATCCTTGGCAGAGGTCTGCACTCTGCGCTCAGTGCTTTTCTAGTTTTTTATAGTTATTCACTAAACAACAGACTGTAAATGTAAAATAATCTGTTTAAAGCACTTTATTATGATTGCATACAGTTCCCTTCACATAATTTTGTATTTGTATTTTTATAATAATACTTGCTTGTTGATCATTTTTGTAGAAAGCTGCAGTTTTATAAGCAGCAGAGACTGGTTAGCTCTAACTTTCATCTAAAATCTTGGAAAATTTTGATTTTAATTTCCTTTAATGGCTGTTCTGAGATTTCTGTAGGTAAAAGTTGCAGGTTCCATTGCTAAAAAGTTGAATAACATTACATAAATAGCCTATTGGGTGAAAAAATATTGACGATGTGACAATATAACATGTTGGCCAATGCAGAAAGAAGTCATGACGGTGGTTTCAGTGGTGGTTTTGATCCATTTTGGCCCCAGTGAAGCTCCACTTGGCCCTGTGATGGAAAAGCAACTTCTAGAGAAAGTCTGCCACTGAGTCACCAGTCTACAGCTCAGAGCAGACAGGAGGCTATTTTTAGCCTTTAATCACCTAACAAATTCACACTCAGCCCACAGCACAAATACCTCAGGCCCTCTTTATGTATTTCAGGAGTGTGATGAATTTGTTACCGGGAGGCCTGACCGCTGGCTCATGGAAAGACGCTGGTTTGTTTGACTGAAACTTTTATAGCTTGGTGGAGGACTTTTAATTGATTGACTGCATTTTTTTAAAGTCTAGATCATATCATCAATGTTATTTGGAGGGGGTGGGGGGTGGGGGATGTTTAAAAAAGGGGAAAAACAACTCAGAAGTCATGAGATCCAACTTCCCCAATGCAAAATAATAATAATAAAGATTTCTTCTAGAACAATTTTGCAATCTTAACACTATTTCATGCAAAACTAAAGACCAAACAAGCAGTCGATAATAATAACTTAACACTAAATACATGTTTCCATAGCAACCACGAACACAAACAATCCCAATACATCCCGCAATATTCATACCATTATTGTATCATCTAGATGTGAGACTAACATCATTTCTTATTCTTTTAAAAGAAGTGAGTGACCTAAAAAAGATGATTTGTGGTGTGAAAGAGAGTCTGTTTGCATCTTTTTCCTGCAGGAGAAAAGTGTAAATTCTCAGCAGATGATGACAGCACTTTGCCTCAGTTTCAGTTTTCTTCCTAAAAACATTCAGTTTTAGTTACAGCAAAATAATAAGAATACAAATCAGCCCTTTGTGTGTTATTAAAAAATGCCCACAGCGTTTAAAGTCTTTTAAAAACCTCATAAAACTGTACTGAATGGAGAACATTTCCCGTTCATGTCCATCAATGTAATTACTGTTTTATCTCTCTTGGATTCAGCATCTAGTGGCTTTTTAAGAAAATACATCAACTTTAGTGGAAACTGACCCAAAAATGACATCTTTTTGAGCATCTAATCATCAAATAAATCATCAAATGTCTGACCACTTCCACTTATGAGGCTTTGTTTGACAAAAAATGTCCACAGATGTAACCTAAACTGATTTATTTTGAATAAATCTTCACTACGCTGTGCAGTTAGTGCTGTACATGATGTAATGTTGCAGCATTTGTACAGTGTTGGTCATGTGGGATGCTTTGTTTTGACTGTGCATCCATATAACGAGGGAGTGCTATGAGAGTTATGTGATGGAGGCCAGCTCTGCGGGGACACCTACAGGTCAGCCCAGGGTATGGCCACAACACCCACAATGCACCTGGATGGCAGAATTACACTGTATATTGTATTTATTTATCTCCCTCGAGTAATCACAGATAAATCTAGATATAAATACTGACATATTTTCATATTTTTCCTATATTTAGGCCAGGTTTGGGAGCAAGTGGGGCATTTAATATTAAGGATCTTGAGTTTTTGTGTCACTTTCAGCTGTATCTTTGAGTAATTCTTTAAATTTTGCAAGTGAAAAAAGCTCCTTTCAGCTACAAAAACTATCAACACATCATGGGAAAGATGGCCTTGTGTACAGAAACACAAAAGGTGCAAACTGCCCATATTAAAATGTTGATTGAAGGTTTTATTTTTCACTTGTTTGTCCTAAACATCAGGCAATAAAAGCTCAAATCTCTGTGATAAACTGTACCTGTGCATCTGGCTTTGATGCTTGCTGACCTCATATTTCTGGCTCAACAGTTCTGCTACCTAAATTTAAAATGCTATTAAAAAAATAAACTAAAAAAAAGGTGTCAGGGTGAGAGCAGCATCCCCTCGCTTCGCTCTAAATCACAACAACCTTAAGTGACCTGCCAGGAGCTGGAAACAGATTAAAGTGTGCTTCGGTTTTCGATGTTTTGTTGATGCTTCTGGTTTCTGCAGAGCTTTTCCCTGAAGGTCATCTGCGCTCCAACGATGAACTGCTTGTGTATTTTAACAGTGTTTGTTTAATAACCTGCGTGTCCCATTTTCTGAGACATTTCTAGGTTCTTGCACACGATTTGTAGCAGCATGAAGCATTTAAGAGCTTATTCTTGTTGATTTGTTATGAGGCTGGAAGTTGTTTATGGCGTCTTCTGATTTACTGGATTCTTCACAGGTGACGGTAATGTGTTGCATGACTCAAGTGTTATTTTACACATACAAAATGATGGAATTTATGGTGCTTTCTTATAAAAATAAACAAAAAAGCACCACTCCCTGACTTTTAATGTAAAAATTCATATTATGAACAATTGCGCATTTTCTCCTCTTCAGTTAGCATTAAAAGATTTAAAAATGACTGTAAGTGGATGTTTGACACATTTTGTAAGTTCCTTTTGTGTTTTAAAGGCCAAAGGTCCAGACTGCAGCTCATTTAATCGACAAACCTGTTTAATATCAGCTCTTACTTTGAAGAGTCGCTGCTGTTGAGTATATTGAAGATGGGGAATGTGATCCTGGCTTCAGAGGAGAACAGTAATACTCATGCTATGAGGACATAAATCTGTTTACACGGTCACATCATGGGGACTCGCCTCCCTTTTGGGGAGAAAAAACTCGTCCTCATAATATAAATCATTAAAACTTAAAGGTGAGGACTTGTTTTCAGTTCATGGCAAGGTTGGGTTTAAGTCAGGATGAGCCTCTATTGTACGTTGGCGTAATCTTTGAAGTGCGTTTGTCTGCACTCAAGATTTAGACTTCGGGAGTGAGGACGTATTGGCTGGTTCTCGCTTTCTTCAAAAGGCCGTTTCAGGTTGGAATAAGGTTTAGATGAATGTTAATTAGGCCGAGGAGCTGGGGGATGTTTTATATCAATGAGTGGAAGTACAAGCATGTGTGTGTTTTGGAAAAAGATGAATTTGGTGACAGCGCTGAAGGGATTGCTGCATTCACTGCTCCAGTATGGCTTACCAAATAGGGTCAGGCCATCCTAAATTTAACCTAATCCAAGCCTCCCACTTCCCCTCAGCACCAGCCACGTCCAAGGTTACTCTGCTCTGAGGGAGTCTGCAGTTGGTGTCCATCAAATGATATCAGATATTGACATCCTCAGTGCGGAAGAAGCCAAAATTGTTTCACCAACATTCAGGAAATGAGAATCAGAAGACAACTTTGGTGTTTCTGCAGCAGCATGAGCACAAACAGAAATATCCAAGAGGGCGAAAGCATTTGTGTTGCACTTTAAGCCACATCCCAGCAGTCCTGGCTAAACTCTCGCCCGTCCCTCGCCCGGTCCTGCGCCATGTGTTGAGGCACACGACCTGAGAAATGCAGTTGTCATCCATTCCTGCCCTCTTGTCCTCTCTGCAGCTGTACACTGCATCTACACACACACACAAACAAACACACACACACACACAGACACACATACTATGTTTTTCTATCATTGTGGGGACATACCATTGACTCCCATTCATATCTAACCCCAAACCCTAACCCTAACCCAACCCTAACCAAAACAATGCCTAACCCTAAAGGAACGTTTTTGCACTTTTACTTTTTTCAGTAACAACAACATGGCCAAGAAAACACTGTTTAAACTTGTGGGGACCCAAATGAGATCCCCACAAATGACATTTCTTTTGGTTTTCCTATGGTTGTGGGGACATTAGGTCCCCACAAACAATAGCCACAGTCTGATCACACACACACACAAACCCACACACCTACACACACAGAGCAGCTCTTCTCTCCCTGTTGTATTAAATGGCGACATTAGTTCATATCATGTGATTCGAAGAGGATTCATTGCACATTAGAGGCCCTAATCGCCACCTATAGTCTACCCCCTGGGCCTCGCCCACATGACCCAGCTGAGCACAGCGCTTTCTTTATGCCCTCTGAAAGAGCTGGGGATTGAGCCCAAACAAAAAAAACCCCACGAGGGTGAAAAAATGTTTTTACACCCACCCCGCTCCCTCGCAGGCCTGGCTGTGTGGGCGCACAAGGCCGTTTTAGCTTTAGATCAATGGGACAAGTTACTGGAGTCTGGCCAACTCTGACCGATAGCACAGAAAGAAAAAAGCTTGCCTCTTCAAAAAATTGGGTTTTGTCACCGTGTTTTGTACCTCCACCCGTCCCCCAAAAAACGCGAGGTGAAACGAGGGGCTGCTTTTCTTTTTTTTCCTCCCCGTTTTTTCCTTCAGGCTGCTAAAAGATTTGAGTTTTATGCAATGCTCCTTGTGTGTGGAGGGTGAGAGGGTGAGGCCGGGGAAGGGAATGAGGGAGGTGGGGTGTGCTCAGGCTTATGGGAGGAGAGGCGAGGAGAGGCGGCCTTACATCAGTCGCCGCAGACGAACCTCTTGTCGGAAGCTCAGCAAAGCCTCGTCCTGCGGCTAATGAAGATGGTGGGGCTGCTGGTGAACCTGGAGCTCAGGAGGACTCGGCCGTTCCCCCCTGGGGAGGGTCCACAGCGAGGTGGTAGCGCCCCCTATCGGAAGACAAAGGACAGTGCTCTTTTAAACTTAAACACAAAAACAGAAGCAGCGTCATCTCTGGTCAATACTGTTTGTTCTCTCATACTGCAGCTCAGTATTGTTTGATGCTTTCAGGCTCCACTGTTGTCCAAAAACTACCAAAAACTTGCACACAAACTGGAATCTATATCGACTAAATCCCACATACAGCACCCAGCTGCCAGAAATACACACCGACAAATGTGTATTAATCCGCTGCTCTAAATAGTCTCCAACAAATGCACGGTTGTCTGTGTAACATTCCATAGATTTTATTTATTTATTATAGGATTCATTTTATTCATTGACTTCTTTATTTATTCACCTATTTACATTGTATTCATTTCTATGATCATTTCTTATTCTGTTTTTATAATTTTGACATCTGTTTCTATCATATTTAATTTAATTAGCTTTATTGAATTTATTTATCCATCTTATTTTTATTAAATTTTATTTTATTTCATCTCATTTGCTGTTTCCTCAATGCACATATTATTTATGATAGTGTTTCCTTATCTATAATAGCTACTCTAAATCCCTGTTTTAGAGTCCTTTACTGATTCACTTTGGGTGTGAGATTTGTTTTTGTCATTGTATTTCATTTTTATTTCTGTTCTCTGTAAAGCACTTTGTGTCGGATTATGTAGTGCTAATTGATTGATTTGCTCAAAAATGAAATATATAAGGAAAACACTGTTAAGCGTTTTCTTGTGACCCATTGAAACAGTTAAAAAAAACTGTTGTGTTTCAACTTTACTGTTTCACAGTGAGTTCTGGCCTGAGTAAAACCAGTCATGAGTGAGCTAAATTATTTACTGCGTTTAGCTCATTACACACCAAACAGACTAAACTTTGTCTATGGAGAAATACAGTCAACCAGCACAATAACAAATGTGATTAAATAACTATTTGTCTTTCTCAAATCATTTCAGCGAATCACCATCAAAACATCTGATAATGCTACAAGAAAATTAAGTAACAAGGGTTCCTGTCTTTTTTAAATTTAAATTCAGGAGCAGATTGATCCTTCCAGTGTGGATATTGACAAAACGTTTTGTTTTATATATCAATGCTAGCATAATAGGTTTAATACCCTCCTAAAAAGCATCTATAACATGTTAGAAAACATCCTCGTCCTGAGCACATGAACGTTCCTTTTAGTGCTGCAATATTTGCTTTTCACCTCATTAGTTTACATATAAGACGTTTGTCAATAACCAATAAAACTAAATTGTGTTTAAACACGTATATTACAAAGTAGTTCTAATAATAGAATAGAATAGAATAGAATAGAATAGAATGACAAGAAATGCTTTAAGTTTGGCAAATTATTTGATGCTAATTAAAATATACTATGATGCATTTATCTCTTAAATAGAGACATATTTCTCTCATTTATGTGAAATGTTTTAGCAAAAAAAGTTCAGATATTGGTTTTGATATTACTGTTGACATTTCTTGACATTACTCAAGTCAACTGTGCAATAAAACCAAGAATCCTGACTCACCAGGATTTTTACGGTGGATTTAGACTTTTATTTTTATTTTTTTGTAAATACCAGGAGTTTTAAACCTTCATTTTAAATACCAGAATTTATGACAACTTTTTTCTTCGACCAGCGTGATTTGCACAATAATTGGATGCTTTTTGTTATTGTTTCATAAGACATGTGAGGTACTGGACGAAATATACTAATCAATCTAATGGATCAAAACTAAATGTCGTGATATTATACACCCCTAATTAGATTATTTGTTGCTGTTGATGTCTTTATGAGTACTTCAAAATGGCAGAATTTATCTTTGATGCAACTTTACATTATTAAAGCAGTACTGTGCAAACGTGTGAACTTTCAATGTTTATCTTTTTAATCTATCATGTAATACCATCACCCAGGAGCAGGAAAACGAGTCCAAGCATGCAAACACTGTGATAAAGTTCTATCTTCAGCAAGAAGGAGTCCTGCTGAAGATAAAATGACCTTAACAGAGCTCTGATCTCAACAACAGAGTCAGTGTGAAGAGACAGAAGGACGGCAGCTTCTCCAAGATGCCTGTAACAACCTGCCTACCTGTCAGAAACTGCACAGAGAGAGTTTGTCGCCTCCAGATTGAAGCTGAGGTTACATCTGGTGACCCTGAGTGTTGACAGGCCACACCTCCTCCTGCCCTGCTGCCTGTCACCCTCCAGATAACACTCCCCGCCTCGGTGTCATGTCCGCCTGGCACCTTGTAAAAACGATAGCGAAGAAGGTCAGAACACAGCGAAGAGGCCCTCGCGTTGTGCTGCCTGCCTTTTTAGAACAAACTACATATTTATTTGTACTGATGTTTTGTTGGGTAAATGCAAAGGGGCAATATTACACTGGAAATGCAAAGTAAAGTTGCTATTAATATAACACATTCAAAACAAGCACTTTCCAGTAAAGACAACAAATAATAATAATTTATTCACTTAACTATTTGCCTATCTAACTATATGCCTGTAAACGTAAATGAATCTACTCAAAGCACACTTTTCACTATGATGATTTAACGGCACTTTTATGTCCATGCAGTTTCCCAACATATCACTACATTTGACTCTTGGATGTTGATCATTTTTGTTAAACTTTTTTTTTTTAAAGCTGCACTTTTCCGAGTGGTGGAGGCTGATTAGTCCTAACCTTAATCTAAAAATCTTGTAAGTTTTTATTTGCTTTAACAGCTGTTTTAATATTTCAGCAGTTGAAGTTTACAGATTTAATTGATTCAGAGTTGAATTATATCACACAAATAGCCTATTAGTTTAAATACACATAGTATTTAACAATTTGCGCTGCCTGTCTTTTGAATAACAAACCACATCTACAGATTTAGCTATACTGGGATTGTTTGGGACAAAGTCACTGTTTCTTGTACAGCACATTTAAAACTACGGCAACTGAACCAAACTGCTTTCCAGTCAAAAAATAAATAAATAAATAAATAATTTGATGATTAATGATTTCTCTTTAGGAAAATTTACCTAACAAGTGTATGTACTGGGATTAAGATCCTATATTGTTATCTAAATGATTATAGTATAATTAAAACCCAAAAATTCTACCAAGTACTATTTTATCTGACTACAATACATAATAAGGCTGAGGCCTGATAATATTATATTATTTAATTATAGAGATAAAGCAAAGTAATATAATATTATTGCCCTAATTACCCTACAGTACTATTAATTCTAGAGATTAAACTAATTCATTTGAGTATAGGGCCTAACAGCACTGATAGTTAAGAAGATTAACATGACTAGTTTTAAACTAAAGTTACAACCTTATGATAATGCACATGAGAACTCAATAAATCCAAGGATTTCCTGGATTTTCATTAAACATACGTGCTGCATTACATTTAAAGTGCACACAGCTGCATGCAAAGCTTTGGCACCACTGGGAAAACTACAGTTTTTGTTGATCTGCAAAAGTTTAAAGAAGTAAATTCAATCATTGCAGCAAACATATATTTGAAAAAAAGACTCTCTTCAAATGGAAACAAACCTAATAGGGGGAAATATGTAGAGACATGCAAAAATGTGGCAACTCTTCTACTAAACTCTGACAAATGCTTTGGTTCTTCAGGTCTGGAGTGGCTCATTTTTGCCTGTATGGTAGGTCATTAAGAAAATATGGCTATCAAAATACAAACAGCTTGCTGCTACTACTATCTGAAACATCCTCAAAAATACTGAGCAGACAGGGAAAAAAAAGCTCCCATGATTGTAAAGAAGTTACAGAAACTTTCATCTGACGCAGGACCGATGGTGTCACAGCACCAAAACCTCACCTGTAGCTTCAACAGGAAACGTCAGCATCTCAAGTCTGCAAAGAAACATCTGGATAAGTTAGTATAGATTTGGAAGCAAGTACGTCCAGGGGGATAAAAAAGCCAACTATTAAACGTGAATGTGGCAATTTTCATTACATTCATTAGTTCGTTTCCTCAGTTTTTCACATATTATTCATTTCATTCTTCAGCTAAAGCTCAGTTTACTTAAGGTACCTACCTGAGAGAGTTTATGGTCACACGAGTAATACTAGATTTATCATAATCACACAGCGAGGTATTGTTCAGGTGTTTTTTTAATTGTTTTTAAAGTATTTGCCAAATTCTGCACGTAATCCTGGTTCTTTAAAGGGGTAATTTGCTAAAATTCCAAAATACCTCTGTTCTTAGTTCTCATGGTCACTAAACCGAGCCATACATGCAGTTTTGGTTTTCTGATTTCTAGTTTTCTGCTGCCAACCCAAAACAAAGATGATGGGTAACAATTCATTGATAATAATG
The DNA here is from genome assembly GCF_021347895.1 of Acanthochromis polyacanthus. Taxonomy (NCBI): domain Eukaryota; kingdom Metazoa; phylum Chordata; class Actinopteri; family Pomacentridae; genus Acanthochromis; species Acanthochromis polyacanthus. Next base: position 11,435,387 of record NC_067126.1, on the reverse strand, counting down.
GGATTTGAAAAACAATTTAACTTAAAACAAAAAAGCAAAAGTTATTCCCTAAACACCAGCCTGTGAATGTAATATAAAGACTTAAAGGCACATTTACACTACCGTTCAAAAGTTTGGGGTCACTTAGAAATGTCCTTATTTTTGAAAGAAAATATTTTTTTTTCCCAGTGAAGATAAGATTAGTCAGAAATACAGTCTAGACACTGTTAATGTGGTAAGTGACTATTCTAGCTGGAAACGTCTGATTTTTAATGAAATATCTACATAGGGGTTCAGAGGCCCATTTCCAGCAACCATCACTCCTGTGTTCTAATGCTACGCTGTGTTATCGAGTTGAAAGGCTAATTGATGATTAGAAAGCCCTTTTGCAATAATGTTAACACATGAATAAAAGTTTGAGTTTTCATGGAAAATATGAAATTGCCTGGCTGACCCCATAGTGTATGTCCATCCAGTTTCTCCACGTCGCCACATTTGACTCTTGGTTATTGGTCGTTTTTGTGAAAATTATAAATAAACGCAGCAGTTTTACAAGCAGTAGAGTCTGATTATAGTCCTAAATTTCTAATATTGTGGAAATCTGGGATTTCTATTTGCGTTAACAGCTATTATTGCTATATTTCTACAGTTGAAACTTATATATTTACTAAAAATCACAAAATAACTTCTTATTTTCTTCGTCCTAATTGTTACTAAACCAAGCCATACAATAGTTTTGTTGTTTCTTAATTGTGATTTTCTGCTGTCAACCCAAAACAAAGACAGTAGATCCAATTACATTATAAAAACGGGATTCAATATAAACAATCCAATAAAAAAAATTCTAATTATTCACTAAACACCAGCCTGTGAATGGAATATGATGATTTAAAGGTGCATTTGTGTCCATCCACTTCTTCCACAGACCGCTGCATTTGACACTTGGTTGTTGGTCATTTTTGTTACATTTTTAAATAAAAGCAGCAGTTTTACAAGCAGTGGAGGCTGGTCAGTCCTAAATTTCTAAAATTGTGGAAATCTGGGATTTCTATTTGCTTTAACAGCAGTTTGATATTTCTGCAGTTGAAACTTACAAGTCTACTAAAAACCACAAAATAACTTTTTTTCTTTTTGGTGCTAGTGGCTACTAAACTGAACCATGCATGTAGTTTTGTTTTTTTGTCAACCCATAACAGAGACAATAGATACCATTTAATTTATAAAAATGGAATTTAAAAAAAATAACTTTCCGCTTGAGATGACCATTTTCCTTACTCTTTGAGGAGAGCAAAAACATGTATTGGGCTACCACAAACTTGGAAAATCTCAGTATTTGGAACTCAAACTTTCCATCTTAATGCCTCTGAGAGCAGCTTAAACAACATATACACGACCAGTCAAGTTTGGACACACCTCATTCAGTGCTTATTTAATTTTTTCAATACAGCATAGAAACATATAAAACACATGAAACTATAAAAGAATACATATGGAATTATGTTGAAAAAAAAAAGTGTTGATCTTCAGTATTAATCAACAAATGTAGAAAATAATACAAATAAAAAGCACTGAATGAGAAGGTGTGTTCAAACTGTTGACTGGTAGTGTAGGTCATGTTTGTAATGTGAACTGCCCCTTAAATATTCATTTTTATAACAAAACAGCATCGTAAAAGAGTCTGGTTAGAAAATGAAATCATTTATTTAACATGACCGTATCAGCAGATCAGCCCACACATAGCATCAGACTCACAATCACTCACTTTCAGTATATACAGATAGGCACATTCACATTAGGCATTAGAGCCGGCCACAGCGTCTACTATAGGTCCAAACCTGTGGCAGGTTTGGATGCTGCCTCTGAGTCCAGCAGGAAAAATCAGCCAGGTTAACCGGGTTCCTCTGATCCGGGGTCTGCTCCAACTTCCACTGTCAAGTTTAAAGGTTTGGATTTCAGGCTGGCACTGATCCGGTGTCAGAAATCCTGACCGATGTTCTCCGTCCAACTCCACTAGCGCTGTTCCTGAAATGTTACACTGCAGTTCTAGGCCATTAAATGCAATCAGGTGTAGAAAAATAACAGGAACACCTGCTCTTTAGAGAAAATAAAACTCTGAAAGTGTATTCCCTGACCTTGTTCACCAGTTAATTCCACTTCAGTCAGGAGAGGGGAGCAGTCATGTGGATTGTGCACAGAGAACACGTTTTTAAATCAGTGAGAAATTTCAGACATTAAGATTGTGTTCGTGGGGTGTCAAACTCAACATCTTCCTTATATTTTGAGGACTGGTTGTGGAAACGTCTCAAAGCATTCTCCAAGTTCTTAGGAAGCAGAAAACAAGTCCTCAGATCATTGTAAAAATGGGTTTTAACTTCATGACACAATCAAAAACAAAACATGAATAAAAGTTTAAAAAAAAAAAAGAGGTTGGGGGGTGGCTGACATAAATAAAAAGAAAATACAAAAAATGATCACAGACTAATGTAGAAAAAGAACACATTTAGTTTGTGAAAAAGAAAAAGTCCAACCATCTATCTTTCACAATAAAAGCTTTTGTTTTGCAGTGCTAGCGCTCTACAACAGCTCTGAAGACAGGACATTACTAAAAGGTGCTCAGCTTTTAAAATAAATCAAGTGGAAAGGAATCTAAGAATACAAACACGAGGAGAAATGCAGAATTCAAAAAAAGAAGATTGCTGAGCTTCCACGTCCTTCATGTTTAGCAGGATCCTTTACCGATACCTTTTACCGGAAAAGAGAGGCGAGGGCGCAGGTCTGCAGCAGGTTTTTCAATGAGTGGCGGGTGAGAAGGAAACCCATAAAAATCTCACCCCAACATAAAGAAGATACAGTCAAACTAATAAAAAGAGAAATAAATAATCAGTTGTTTTAAAAAAAAGGCTTCTCAGGAGGCAAGTTTTCAAGCTGAAGGTTTCAGTGGGTGAGTTTCTTTTATGCCAAACAACACAGTGTCCCTCTGTGTGGACTCAAATAACCGCCTTGTTCCGGAGATATTTACACATCAAAGCAACCCAATCTGGGCTTAGTATGCATGTAATGCTACATCGCATGAATGAAGGTTCCCCTAATGTCCTATAAAGAAATGCAGCATGTCGGTAGGTAGCCTTTCCACTGCACCACAGTGAGCCCGATGACAAAACACTTGGTTTAAGTCCTCTTTTTCTGTCCCGACTCTGAGCTGAAGACCTCTGTGGTGCAACGGTTTTGCCTGAGAGCAGTACTGATGGAGGAAGAGCAGCGAGCAGAACGATGGGAGGGAATGAAAGCAGCCCAGTAAACGGAGATATGTGGTACAACAGAGAGGAGGAAGCTGCTGATCTTATACTACCCTTTCAAGACATGCTGGATAGTCAGAAATCCCATCTTTGTGCAGTGGAAAAACGCAACATCGAGGGAAGTTAGATTTGTCTGTCAGTCGCATATTTATCTATTTCTGTAAAAATCTCAGCAGCAGAGAAGAAAGGATTCTGTTTGGCTGCAGCACATGTAAACACTACTGACAGTCAAATAACGTGCACAAGTTAAAGCTTTGTGTTTATAATTTGACATGTGCCATTTCCTGTTTACAGCAACAACATGGGTAAATTTAATGCGGCAACATGTAGCTCAACTGCAGTTTAAAACCAAAATTGAGCAGTCTTTTCGGCTTCTGAGTCACTAATTCACACAACCAAATATGTGTTGAATACAAAAATTTACTTGTTGAAATTTTAAAACTCCTTAAAGGTTTCTTGGAGGTGTAAAGATATAATTGTGGCATTCCTTAAGTCTACATAAGCAAATAACTTTATTGATCTTTTACACTGCAGCTGAGGAACCAAAAGCTGTCAAGCAAAAATTTGCATAACCCCACCCCTTCATTGATTCCAGCTGCTTCTCAGCCAACCAGGTTTGTTTACCTGCTAACTGAAATGTTTCAGTCACAAAGCACACCGGATGTTCTGCTGTTGGCTACAAGAGCAAACACGATAGTATCCGTGCGCTCCCAGCATCAAGAGAACTGAAGATCCAGTGCAATATTTCAATTGCTGATTGCAACTTCACCACAGCTACAGTCAGACCCGTATTATTAGCACACTGTGCAGCTAATATGGCTAGCGTCACAATTAGCTTTGAGTGTATGTTCACAGGTCAGAGCTTTGTGGAAACCGTAAAGCTGAGGGACATGGTGGAAACTTCAAGAGAGCGTTGAAACTGATCTGAATGTTTCGTTATTGTACTTCAGTGCAGCCTAAAATTTGTTTACGTCTGTTAGCTTCTATTCTGCTCTCTGTGGTCACATAAACTGCATTTTAATACAGCCAATTCTAATAAAGCTGTTCTCATTTACATAATTTTCTGCTGTCAGACAGCAAAACAAGTATAAAATAGTGACTGAAATGCCGCCCATGTAAACCAGCAGTCATTTTGGAGTCATTTGCAAGCTGTGGTTCTGCACCAAGCATACAGATTTCAAGTGATTTATCTGAAACTTTCCAAACGCACAAGTTTAAAGCAACAGCTGTACCGTGACTTTTGTGATATTTCGATGTAAATATGAGAGTTAAAGGTGACAGAAAGTCTTGGTGTTACACTAACATTCTGAAACTGTCAGTCATGGACACAAACAGTTTTCTTGTTGAAGGTGGTGTGGACAGCAGTAGTTCAGCTGCACTGAAAGCTACAAACACCTAAACAAAACAAACTGTCTTTGCAGTACTTTGAGCGAAAAACCGCATTCTGGGGACATGAGAGACGTTCATTAACTGGCTAAAAAAAGGGACACAATATGGGACCTTTCAGAAAAAGTAGAATTTGATCAAAGTGAATCACTGATGACTGTGGTCAAACATGATTACTAGAAAAGTGAAAGTGATATTTGATCTGAGAAAATCTCTATCAGCCACATTTGTTTTTTTTTTTTTTTTTTACAAGCTGAAGTCCAGACTGCATTAAAGATGGAATTTCAATCTACCAGCTGTGAATTTCTTCTAAGAACAGCACATAAGCTTTGCAGCACCTCTTCCTACTCTTCTGATAGTTCTAGTTTCACTCAGTCAAAAATTAAGTTATTCTGTTGACCCCAAACACACCGAATCATCATTTCCACCCACAGAGAGGTGGCGAAGAGGTCATGAAGCTGAGGAGTAGAGGAAAGGAACTCCTTGACATCTAGTCCCTTCACCCGTTACTTGGTACCTCTTTGTGGTCGCTGATAACTTTATTTAAGCATGATTCTGTGTTGGTAGAGGTATAAATATTTTTAAGCTGCATGTCTGAGCACTATAAACACGCTGCATCTCAGAATCGAAAGTTATCGATGCACAACAGCAATTTCTGTCTCATTAAACTATGATAACACGCTGTCTTCTATCTCAGCTCCACTTCCTTTATCTTGTCTTCGTATTGATCAGATCTGTGCCTGTGCTCCTTCGTCTGGTTTATCAAAGCAAAGTTTTTGTCCGCTAGCTTCCTTTTTGAGGCCGAAGTAAACGTTTGGGCTGCTCTTCACCACCACCTTTCATCATCCTCTGTTTGTGGACGTTCCTCACCAGGAGGAAACAGCAAGTCAGTGAGGAGGTTAAGGAGGACTAGACAATAAGACGAGCGAAGAGGACACACACTATTAGATACCCTACGCATCCTCCTCTTCAGATTGTTCAGGCTCCACTAACAGAAGTCCAAGCGACTGTCGCTACTCCCCTCCAGCTGCTTTGCCCCCGTCTCCTTTCTCCTCATCTTCCTCCAGGTGCTGTTTCTCTGAGTAAATGTCCCTGACCAGGAGGATTCTGGTGAGGAGGCTCTCCAGGATCTGTCTCTCCAGAGGCGTGGAGCTGAACCACAGCGGGTCGTCGGGGCTGCAGGCCGGATCCGGCTGAACGTAGAAGATATCGAGGCGCTCCCGCAACGATGGCGGGCTAGAGGAAGGAGGGCATGTTGGGAAAGGGAAAACAAAACAAGGGGAGGCGAAAAGTGGGGGAAAGAAGAAGAAGAAGAAGGAAATAGAAAGTGAGCCGACAGCAAGAACCAGAAAAGGAGGCAGAAAGGTGAGGAAGAAATGTAGAATAAGGAAAATTGAGAGCAGATGAGCAAGAGAAAAGATTGGATGAAAGCAAGAAAAGTGCAAAAATGTTGAGTAGTAAATGAAAGAAAACAATGTGTGTGAAATGATGTGAAGAAAAGAAGGTGGAGGGAAAAAATGCATGATGAAAAGAAGGAGGACGACATGAGGGAGGTGGGTAAGAGGGAGAGAAATGTGAATCTACTGGTCTGAATTTAGTCTGAAATAATCACAAGAAATGCTTAATAATAGATTATTTCAAGTCCTCATCTTTAAACACTCAACACGGTGGTTCAGGATGTGAACAGCAAAGAGCTCTAATCACAGGACTTAGAAGAAATACAGAAATGTAGGCTGTGTGATTGAATTGCACAAGAAAAAGTGTTTTTTATCGTTATCAAGGAAAAAACTAAAACTGCTATTGGTTCCAGATTCTAATATTTTAAAATTTTATCTGTATTCTATTCGTGCTGATTGCAAACAGCCATTTAAATACATCAAACTGGGCTCTGAGAATGCTTAAGTGGTGTCTTTCAGTGTTTTCAATCAACACATGAACTGATGTTAAAAAAGCTTTGATGTTAGTCCTTGAAATTTCAAGAGCAGGAGCTTATCTCAGCACACTTTAAAGAACTCCTAGAAATGCCTTGAAGCTGAGATTAATGATGTTAACTGTTGTGTGTTTGTCTGAGAGCCGATCTTTGTATTTCCTGCTGTTGCACAATTTGCCACTCTACATCGCTTAAATTATTAAAATTCTATAAAGTTTGGGGAAAGTAATGCAGTGATGATACAAATGAATTTCAGGAGTTTCGGTCACACCGGTAAAGAGACTTGAACCCACCACTTAGATCTGTAGAGCTCATAGAGGCGACACTCATGCTTCTGAACCGGGCAGCGAACAGCAGAGCCTCCTGAGTCGCCGCCGCTGTTGTCCCGATCGCCTTCTTCCAATTTACGCTTTCGCTTTCTTGACTGTGTTTGCACTTCAGACAGAAAAAGATAAAAATAATATTTTTTTAGCATTTCAGAAGATGCATGTGTGAAGCTGTGAGCAAAATTTGAAACTAACAAAATGCTGATGTTACTCCAAACAACAGGAAGGTTACCAAGAAAATTATGGGGAATGACTACGCCTAAGTGCTAATTTAAAGAAAAGCCCTGGGAAATTAGATTTTTTTCTTCTTCTTTTTATGTTTCAGCTCTGTACTTCAGCATATTGCCTTTAAAAATAACTATGAGGTTAAAGTGCAGGTTTGAGGGTGTTTCAAATTGCTCATATCCACAAAGGTTGAAATGTATGACAGCCTATTTTTTCTCTTGTAGCGTTAAATACATGAATATTAAATCCAATACAGACATAAAACCCCTAAAATTACATCGGAACGCCAACACTGATTGGTCCGTTTTAAATTTAGTGTGCCAATACTTAACAAGCATACATAGCTTAAGAAAAGCAGACATTTTGAACAAAAAAAATTTAAATTATACTTTGACAAAGCAAATTCGGAAAACTACAACAAAATGTTTAATATTCATTATTAAAAATACTATATTTACATTTGATTCACCAAAGCCAGGAAATCTGGCACAATGTTCTTGAAAATATAATAAAACCTAATTAGAAGCACATTATTTCTATGCCGTAGCAGCACTGTAATTAAATTAGTTGTTAGAGCTGCTCGTTAAAGGCATGCCTACTTGGCAATTTAAAAAAAGTGAGATATATTGTTGATTTTGTATAAGAAACAGACAAAAAAAAAACAAATGTAAAAAAGAAAAAAAGAATGTTTTGTCAAATTTTACAGCTTGTTTCACCATAGGTTAAACTATCCTGAGCTTGAGCTTCTTCTTCTTTTCCTTTCGGCTTTTCCCTTCAGGGGTCGCCACAGCGAATCAATTGCCTCCATCTAACCCTGTCTGCTCCATCCTCTTTTCTCACACCAACTACCTTCATGTCCTCTTTAACCACATCCATAAACCTCCTCTTTGGTCTTCCTCTAGGCCTCCTGCCTGGCAGTGGGAAACTCAGCATCCTTCTACCAATATATTCACCTAAAATATGACAAAAGTAAAGATGTATACATGTTTCTGGCCTCACCATGGTGATCCTGAGAAATGGAAGGCACACGGATGCAGACGGTGGTCTCCTTGGTAACAGGATGGACGGTGTCGGGGTCGTAGACATTAACGAAGGAGAGGCGGAGGTGCTGCTCCACGGTGCGCAGGCCAAAGTATTTGGTGTTCAGGTAAACCAGAGAGCGCAGCAGAGCCGATGGACTCTGCTCCCCGAGATGCCGGCTGCTCCACAGACTCTGCTCCTCCACTCGACCCCACAGAGAGCCTGGAGAGAGGCAAACACTTAACATCCCTCTAAAGAGCTAAACAAACCATTGTCTGAAGCTCTCCGTTCCCAGTCCATGGATAAGTGGGAGGAGTAATAATATTTATAATGCTGTAAACCCATTTTCATTTTTAAATCTTAACCCTTTGAACCGCCCATAAAACACCACACGGTAGAGTTTAAAGGCATTTTATGTCTTGATGGAAAAAACATCAAAATTATACCATTTATCAAAATCAAAAACTCTAAAAGTCTATTATGGTCTGTGAACTACTCATTTGTGCTGCTTTGTTGTGAAAATGATGCAGATCTAACCATTAAAGTTGCTTTATTGTATGTCTCATTTTAAAAATTGGCAAAAATAAAATATTTTAGGTAGATATTTAGGAAGTTTACTTTTAGCTTTAAATTGTTTTGGTGTTCCATTCTGTATTTACCTGTTTATCTTATGTTCTCTCTTGGTTTATTTTCATTTTAGCTGCCTACTTTTTCGGTGATCTCGCCTTGATTTTTAATTTCTAACTTCAATCTTATTCTTCAATTTTTATTCTGCCTAGTTCCTTTGTTTGATGTGTGTCTTAATCTAGCTAATTGTTCATTTAACTTATTATAATTTTTGCTATTTATTGTAAATGACTGCTCTACCTTGTCTCCTCATGCCTTATTAGATTGCCTGTTTGCATGTTTTGACTGTCAAAGGACCTTGTGAAAGATGTTCTTAAGGGTGCTATATCAATAAACATTATTATTATTATTATTATTATTATAGCAAAAAAGGAAATGCAGATACTTTAAAGAGTTCAAATTGACCATTTCCAAAGTCCATGTCTATTCGGTTATCATTTGCTGCGTAAACAAGAACCCTGTTAGTGTTAAAGCAGTGTCCTCATATAATATTAAGGTGCAATCACAAGGTGTCAGGATGTGAACAGCAGAAGAGTTATAATCATTGGACACTGCTTATAATAACGAGCAACACAACAGGTAGCTTAACAGCACAGTGAATGATGAATGATAGGTTTGTAGTTAGCTTCCATTTTCCACACTGTAAGTAAATTTGACATCTCTAACAATTAGTTTTTTGAGTGAACTGCTGTTGAGATATTAACTTCTTGCAGAGTAATTCAAAATGTTCTTTTTGTGGGTCAAATCTGTACTCACTTGAAAAGAAAAATGGACAAATTCAACCTAATACTCATCTGTTGCTGCTCTTTAGGTCACATTAAACTGCGTGCGGCTGCGCTCACCATCAGGAAGCACGCTGGGCTGCCAGTCTTTCAAGACCGCGTTGAGCTCCTCTCCAAACTGCTGGTAGCACGGGTCACTGAACAAGTCATCCTTCCGGCCTTTGGCATGAAGATGCTTCAAAGAGATAAAAATTCACATAGAAAAAAGGTCAAACAAGCTTTAACTCATGGTTGTAGATAGAGGAAAAATGTTAGTGTCCTCATATTGAATTGATCGTCACTCTTTTTCAGGATGTGAACAGCAAATGGTTATAATCAGTGGACACTAAACTGTACAGAAATGTCTAAAGTAAAAAGAAGTTATTGTTCTTCAAAGAGCTGAACACAAGTCTGGTGCTCTGCAGAAACCCTCAAAATAGCTGATTATATGGAGATTTTAAAAAGAGGGGGAAGGGAACCAGCAAGCAGCAGCAGGCCCAGATAAAGAACAATACATTTCTAACAATTTCAAGCTAAAAAAAAACTCACTTAAATTTCACCTAAACAGATGAGATTCAGTTTTCACAAACAGATAAAAGTCAGTCTTACATATTTCTGCCAGAAAAGGCCCACGCCTGAGGACGTTCAATCCTGATCTCCACTCCACAGCCATGCTGTTCTGCTGCTGCTCACATGTGGGAAGGGAGCAACTGCGCACCAGTAATATCTGTCCTACTGGGAACACTCCCACTAACTTTAGTTCCTACCTCAAGTTTGATGACAGAACAATGAGGCTGATTCAGATTTTCCATGCCTAATGTGAATATTTATATGTTGTATTTTTAAAATTGTTTCCATTTAGTAATTTTTGAAAAAGATTTGTAAAAATCTCTACTGTGGTAATGAGGCTGAAGTTATCAGATTTTTGAAAACCATTGCTACATCTTGCCTTTGTTTCAGGTTTCCCCTTTTCCATAGCTATTTTTCCAGTATTTTACAGCCATTTTTACATTTCTCTGATATAAACAGTAGTCAAGAGGTTTGCTAAACTTACTGATGTTTATCAATGTCTAAGAGCTCTGCCAACTCTGTCACATGGTTGAGAATAAGTCAAAAACCTTTGGTTTCTTACTATTCTTCAGTTTCTTAAGAAGAAATACAGGAAGAAGACATGAAACAAACCAAACCCGAACCTGAACCCTAACTCACTACATGTGAAGCATAATAGATTAATGTAGACCAATGTGGGCAATAACGTGAAAATTATTTGGATCCACACTGTGTTTTCAAGTAATTTGCAGGAATTAACAGAAAGTAATCTACTATACTCATAGACTGTGTAATCTAAATGTGTTTTATAATATCGGTGTATGGGAAGTTCCTAAGGAGAGGCTGGTTTTTCTGAGCTTTGATTCTCTGGCTTCGTACCAACCTGCTGGATGCCCAGACAGAGGTAGAGGATGCTGTCTGGAGAGTAACGTTTCCCACTGGGCCTGCAGACCTCCTTGACAAACCGGGACAGAGCCACATTCAGCTCCTCTGAACTCATCGACAGCAGGTTGCTTTCAGGGCGAGCTGCAGAGGATGTGAACACCGACTGCTGTTAGCAAACTGTGCATTGGTAGTCTTTTAAGAATAGCAATCCACTTGGACTCTTAAACTGAAACTTAAAAGTGAATTAAGTAAATAGTGCATGTAGCAACCAATAATGTGTAACAGCCAATAATGTAATAATGTTGGCCATTTTAAATGCAATAAAGTCAATAACTTAAAGGGGAACTTTGGTGATGGAGAAATGAATTTTCGACATAGCTCCACGACGCTGAAGTTAGCTTCCGATTCGGCAGCTTCCAATTCGGCACTTAAGGGAAAAGTTAAGGGGAAATGAAATGAACGTGCCGTGCGACAGTTTATACACTGATTATCTGTTTTTTTTCGACACTTCTTGATGTGTAAACATTTTAGACATTTGGGTAAGACATTAACTATGCCTGACAAGAGGTATTGTATTGGTAAAATTAGTATTTTATTTGTGAAAACGTTTAAGGGGATATTTCACAGTTTTTGCTTTATAACCAGTCCTTATTAGACCAGGTCCAGATTGAAAACCACTGTACCTAGACTCTTCAAATCTGGACTGAATTATTCTACAGAGCCTGTAGATTCATAAAAACATAGTCTCTGATTTGTGAAAACTTTATTCTATTTGTGAAAATGCAATAAAGGCACATTTTACTGTTTTTTTCTCATCCAGACCACATTAGACCAGGTCCAGGTCGAGAACCGCTACACCTAGACTCTTCAAATCTGGACTGAATTATTCTACAGAGCCTGTAGATTCATAAAAACACAGTGTCTGATTTGTGAAAACTTTATTCTATTTGTGAAAATGCAATAAAGGCACATTTTACTGTTTTTTCAGCATATAGACCACATTAGACCAGGTCCAGGTCGAGAACCGCTACACCTAGACTCTTCAAATCTGGACTGAATTATTCTACAGAGCCTGTAGATTCATAAAACATAGTGTCTGATTTGTGAAAACTTTATTCTATTTGTGAAAATGCAATAAAGGCACATTTTACAGTTTTTTTCTCATCCAGACCACATTAGACCAGGTCCAGGTCGGGAACCGCTACACCTAGACTCTTCAAATCTGGACTGAATTATTCTACAGAGCCTGTAGATTCATAAAAACACAGTGTCTGATTTGTGAAAACTTTATTCTATTTGTGAAAATGCGATAAATGCACATTTTTACTGTTTTTCTCAGCATATAGACCACATTAGACCAGGTCTAGGTCGAGAACCTATACTTAACCTTATACTTATTCTTATTATTATCATTATTATTGTTGTTGTTGGTTTTGTTGTTAATAATTCTGTTGACATTTTTTTGAAAGTCCATGTACCATGTCCATGTATGTTGAAGATTGTCAGTGTTTATTAATGATAGAAATAGGGTGTCACAGGTTCATGATACCATTGTTGACATATATTGTGAGTATTTTGTGAATGATTAGTCAGATCATTACAAAGACAAAACTTGACATAAAAAGAGTTAACACTCTCAAAAGTTAGAAGGACAAAATTTACATCCAAAACCAAGGTACCTGGGCCATTAATGTAATAACCAAGCAATAATGTAATAACATTACATTATTGGCAAGTTATTACATTCTTGGTAAGTTATCATGTTACTGGCTTTGTAACATTTTTGAAATGGCCAAATTTATGACATTATTGGGTGGTGTAACTTTATTGGCCATTACTATGTTACTGTTTGCCACAGTGTGATTGAGCTCACCGGGTTTGGAGTCGTCCTTCACTTTGGTGTCATCTGATTGGTCAGAAGGAGACAGTGCCCATCGTTTCCAGGCATTGATGCCGTAGCGAGCTTTGAGAGGCAGCGATGGTCCTTCTGAGGGTTTGCTCGCTGATTTGGAAGAGGAGGATGAGGCTGAATCTGAACTCTTCTGGACTGCCTGCCTCTTGTTCCCCTGCAGCAAAAACAGACCCATTACTAAACAGTCAAGTAAAGGAGGCCAGTGCTACGTTTCTAAGTGTTACAGGCATGTTTGTATGTGTGTGATCCTACTTGTTTCTTGGGCTGAGGTCGAGGTGCCGACTCCTCCGACTCTTCTTTCTCCTCAGACCGGACTGGAGGTAGAGAAAAGCTCATGTCCTCGTCCATCCTCTCCGGAGCTGGAACAGGGTCTGAGGCTGAGATAAGAAACAACATCTGTAAGCTGATTTTATTATTTTTATTATTAACCTCTATCTAACCAGGAGAGATCTCACAGAGATTAAGAACCTCTTTTTCCAAGGGAGTCATGGCCAATATAGGCAGCAGCAAATTACATGGCAATTAAACACAAATAAAACACTAGCAAAAAACAAATAAAAAGACTAGATTTACAAAAAAATTATGAAAAACAAGTGCAAGTTGTGGAGTCGACCTCAAAAATTCACAGTTTGGATTTAAAAGCGTTCAATGAGATTAACTTAGTTTCTAGTTTTTCTGCAACATCTACCATGCAAAAGGTGCAGAGAAAGCAAAAGCCTTTTATCTAATTCAGTATGAGCATATGGAACAGAACGCAACAAACGATCTTGTGAACTTATCAAAAGGTGAGAGTGTGTATAACGTGAAGTACATCAACTTTGATTTTACACTGATCAGCCACTACATTATAACCAGTGGCAGGTGAAGTGAATAACATTCAGCTCAGAAAAAAAAGCAGAAAGCATAATAACAATAATAATAATAATAATAACGTATCTATTGCTAGCCCAACTAATGACTTCACACTTCTTCTCTGGACAGTATGTCAAATCTTATAACCTCTTCGGGTGATGACAGCAGGTCCAGAAATAACCGTAGGGAGGAATTTTAATCTCAATTACTGTACTGATCCATTAAAACCCTCATGCAGTCAGATGCTGTTACATAACGACCGCTTCACTAAACTGAACAAACAACAAGGGAAGATGCAACCAGACAGAGAAAATGAGGACATCAGAGTCGACACTGGAGACAAATGGATTGATTTCAGTTTAGAAGCTTTTGCTAATTTATTTGGCATTCAAACATGGGTGGGACCAAATAAATATTCCAAGATGCTCTGAATTTCCCATCCTCTTTCCGCAGAGAGAAATTGGCCTGTATGGGGCAGACAAAGTCATCTGAAAAATCTGAAAGCAACAATGTTGGCTTCAGAAAAAAGGGTGGAACTTCACTCTTAATTCAATAAAAAGCAGCTCTACAAAGTTTGGACAGGCTAATATTACATATTATTGTCAGGAGTTAGGTTTTTATTCAGTTTTTTTATACAATGCAAATGACATCTGATTTGTTTGTCTAAATGAAGAAAAAAATGGTTAAAATTTAAATATTGCAATAGTGTGAACTTTGGGGAAGAAAAAAGTAAAACAAAGGTTTTTTCCTCAGTTTCATTAAAGTGAACTGTCTGACTTTGATAGCAAAACCTTGAAATCTGTCAGAATCAAGTAGTGAAAAATGACATTGTTTTAACATCCTGAAAGTGATTATTAAATCATTAGAAGCTTTATGGTGACTATAATGCATTATACTGCAATACAAAGACATTTTAGAGCCACTCCTTGAGTTAAATATGTCTCAAACTATAAAGACCTCACAAAAAATGTACAAAAGTCTCTAATAAAAACACTGCAAAAAGTCTCTAATGGTCTACAAATAACTTCTTAAAAAGTTAACAGTACAATAAAATACTTTCTCAGAAACAATCAGACATGGTTCCTGAAACTGTGTCCCTGGTCCTATGCTCACATTAGGTGTTTACCTTGAGGGAAGTCTGTTTCCAGGTCCAGGTCGGGCTCGTACTTATCCTCTTCTTCCTCCTCCTGCTCCTCTTCTATCGAGGTGCTGCAGCTGGAGGACTGCTCTGCTTTGTGCTCCTTCTTCACCAGCTTCACATCTGGAACATACAGCCATATGGGTCCTCATTATTATCTGTAGCAGCTTCCTTCATGTGCCATTATTTCTGAAAGCATCCTCCCCTTTTTGTTTTAAGCTCCAAAAATGTCTGCACAATCCTTTAGCACATCTCTAATCTTTCAATTCCGTCATAAGCCCACCTGGCTTCTCCTCCTCTGTGACCTCCTCTGTGACCTCCTCGGCGACCTCCTCAGCCGTGGAGAGAAGGTCGGCCTCCACCGGATCAGAGGGCACCTTGTTTTTCAGTTCGCTGATGGTCTGAATGATCTGTTCTGCCCCCTGCAGGGTGGTGGGAAGGAACACAGGCACAGGAACCTGGATGGGGAAGAAAACAAACGTTCTGATAAGTAAACTGACGACTTTGGTTAAAAAAATATCCTGACTTAATTTTGTATGAAATAACAAAATTCAACATTATTACTACTTTTAGCATGGATAATTCACATTTCTTACCGGTACAGGCATAGAGACTGGACTGGGAGTGTACTGGGAATACATATTCATGGGCATGGGGATGAAGACGGGTACAGGTATTGGTACAGGAATATACTCCCTCTTCACACCATCATCTACATCTGTGGACCCAATTTGCAAAATCATATAAGAAAATCAGTGCATGTATTTATGGGTCATGAAGCAATGAGCACATTGGTAATTGTAAGCTAGTTACTCAGCTTTGCATAACATCGCTAATTCAAGCCAGGCAGCTCATGTGAGCAATATTTATTAAACCCTAAAGCACCAACAAAGAAACCAAAAAAAAAAAAAAAAAAAAAAAGGATTTCAGCTTTTACCTGTCTGTAAAAGTTTGCTCTGCATATGTGGCTTGCAATAAGTAGCCTTGGTGAGGGTGAGCGGCTTGCAGAGCACGGCCTTGTTCTTGACATCTCTCATCAAACCTCCACCTGTGTATGCCGCAGTACTCTGGTTGACCAGCTGCGTGGAAAAGATCAAAACCAAAGAGACAAGTTTGCTTGTAAATGATCAATAATTACAAAGAAATACAGAACTGATATTTGGTCAAAGAATATTGAATAAAAGGAAATTTGTTACATATTTTAAAGTATATGCACTACATTTTAAAAATGCAATAAATATATTAAAATAATTCATGTTAAATAATTTCAAAGCTAATTAATACTTGCATTTTTAGTAAATTCTTACTTACTCCAAGTTTGGTCCCTTGCACATCAAGCCCTGTAAGAGAAAAATGAAATGCATCATATCTTTACCTGATAAAGAACTGAGTCAAGAACAGCGGCACAAATTAACATAGGTAGATGGGCATGATTTTAAAAAATAAATACATTTTTTGAAAGAGATAATGTTCAGTCCCTAATATGTGACTGTTAAAATCCTAAACCAGTGATGTGAAAGACAGGTTTCCTTAAAAAAAATATGCCCTAAGTACACTATTTATAAGAATTTCAGCTTATGGTTTACAAACTTATCTACGATGTAACGTTCTGTTGGAAATCTTAACCAAAGCTAAAATTAGAACTTAATATTTCATCAAAATCAGTTTATTCTACATGTCTCATTTTAAAAAATGCCAAAAACAAATCACTTGCTCCAACAGAACTCTTTGAAAAGCTAACTGTGCTAACAGTAACTCTGAAGGAACTAATGACTTGGCTGCAACAAAAAAACAAGCTAAGCTTAGCTCAGCTGCAGAATGTGCATAGAACACTTAAGTATGTTAATACAAATCTAAGAAGGAAATTATCTATAGAATAAGAATTATTTTTCCAGTACTGGCAACACACATGGGTGCTTGAGGTGATTCCAGGATTTTAAAATTGTTGTAAAACAAATAACACAGAAATTCAAATTTTCAACGTATTGTTTAAGTATTATGGCATTGCGTCTTTGTCATATAGCACAAAAGGCATTTTATAGCCACTGTGGTGTTTTATCCACATTCAAGCACACACACACTCACTCATTTTATACCTAGGGTAGTGTTCTCGGGTCCTTTCTGTGTGACCATGATGGGTTCGTTCTGCTGGCAGTAGAACTTCAACAGACACTCCTGGTCACAAAAATGCTTCATCTCTGCTCTCCACATCACATTTTCTGTCAGATTTCCCTGCACCTTACAGCAGTCACACCTCGCCGCCTAGTGGCCACAAGGAGACAATTTCAGAGTATTGATGAGAACTCCTCGCCGTGCATATATACTCGTACATTCATCTTAACTAATTATGCATGAGCAGACCTTGTAGTACCAGTCGTTGAACTTCTTGGCACATGTCTCGCTGCAGAAGTCCCGAGTCATGCCGCCGAGTTGCCGGGTCACACCTCTCTTACAGAGCTGGTTGCAGTGGTTACAGCTCACACACTTTAGACCCAGCCGCTTGATAAAATCCTGCTTAAATAACAGCTTACAGCCTAGATAGAGAAGAAAAAATAAATAAATATAACAGAAAACACCATGAAGGCCTCAGATGTGAAAATTAGGCTTAAAATACCAAACACAAACAGTTATATGGGTAAAAGAGTTGAGATACATTTATTATATGAAAAGAATAAGTCACTATCAGTCTTTGAAACTGTCAAGAAAATTGCTCAGATACATCAAGTGTCCGAGAGCGAAGAGGAGAGAATTGGAAAGAAGTACCTTCGCTGCAGAATGGTCTCTTGACCCCTGAAAACTTGACCATCTCATGTAGTGTCTTCTCCTCTTGGCAGTGCTCACAAAACGTCACAATGCAGTGGAGTTTCTTGTAGTCCTCACAGCACGTCTTACTACAGAACTGGTAGACTTTATCCTGAAAACACAAACATTTGGTTCATCATGTGTGTAGGAAAAAAAAAACCAAAAAATCTGCAGGATGACACCACAGTGCCGATACATACATTACTTTAGTTAAGTGTTGTTGGAAGCATGTAACCAGAATGTTGCTGCTCCGTACCAGCAGATGAAGTGCTTTCTGCTGGCAGAACTAAACTCCAAGCTATGTTAACATTTGAAAATCCTAGTTTAGCGTTAGCATTAGCCTCAGGTAGCCAGTCAGACATCTTTTTACAAGCTGAGGCTGTAAAATTCAAAATAACTTCCACAGTTAGCAGTTAGAGAGCAGGGAGGTGCACTAGTTTTATGCGGTCATCAAACACGCCTGTAACTCCATCTCAATAAACAGTAAGATTGCATGACCAGACAAATCAGAATCAGAATTACTTTATTCATCCCCGAAGGGAAATTCAGCTGTCAGGGTTCTTATCTATTTAATTTTGAATTGACTGCTGATGGCAAGAAAGATTTCCTAAATCTTTCTGTCCTGCAGCGCAGGGATAGGAGCCGTCCACTGATGTTTCGTTGTTCATTGAGGCAGATGTGAAGTGGATGATCCATGTTTGTCAGAATGGCCTCCATCTTGCTCAGTGCCCGTCTCTCCACCTCATCCTCCAGTGTGTTCAATCCGATTCCAACCACAGAGCCAGCTTTTTTAATCAGTTTGTTCAGACGCTTTGCATCCTTCTGTTTTATACTGCCTCCCCAGCAGACTGCAGCATAAAACAGGACACTTGCTACCACAGACTGATAAAACATCTGCAGCATCTTACTGCAGATGTCTAGTGATCGAAGTCTTCTGAGGCAATAAAGTCGGCTCTGACCCTTTCTGTAGATGAAGTCTACGTTTGTAGACCAGTCCAACTTATTATCAAGGTGGACACCTAAATATTTATATGATGTCACCATCTCGATGTCCACGCCACAAGTGTTCACTGGCTGAAGAGGGGGTTTGGATCTGCGGAAATCGATGATCAGTTCCTTTGTCATTTCCTTTATCAGCACAGCTATGACAAATTTTGTGACAGTTAAACTGCATGCACTTCGTCTTCTGCCTTAATAACGAACATTGTATAAATTGATTCAATTTTTAAAAGCAGTTAAATCAAAAACATCCCATCCATTCAATGTATTCAATCATTTAAACACGGTCAGGTTGTAGTGACAGCAGAATGAGCAGGTCATTCCAAACATCACCCTGCCCAGCAACATTTTCCAGCTTCTCTTAACCACAGCCAAGGAAAACCCAGGCCAGATGAGATATATAATCCATCTGGCAAGTTCAGGGTCTACCCAGTCTGTTCCCAGTTGGAAATGCCAGGAAAACCTCCTAAGGAATGTGTCCAGGAGGCGTCTTAATCACATGCTTGAACCACCTAGTGAAAGACCAGCAACTCCACTTCAAACTATCTCCGGATTTCCCAGTGTCTCACCCCATCTCTGAGGCTGAGTCCAGCCACTGTACAGAGCAAACTCATTTGAGCCGTTTGCATCCTCCACTGAATTCTTTTGATAGCTATCCAGAGCTTATGACCATATGTGAGGGTTGGAATATCGATTTACTGATGCATCGAGAACTTTGTCTTCCACCTCAGCCCTGTCTTCTGGCGCACTGATGCATGAATCCATTACAAATTAATCACTAACAAAATCAGCAATTACTTACATTTACACAGTCAGAATTAGTGAATTTTGGCAGCTTTCCTTAATAACGGACTGATATGATTAAAAAAAAATTAATGCTCAGTTCACTTACCAATCACTAAGCTTCCAAGATAAAGTTACTGTAGTTTAAAGCTCTTCACACTATTATAGTGTTTATTTGCATTAAAAAGTCACCAGACTCTCTTTCTGTGCCATTTGTGTTAAGATTAAAAGACAGCCTCACCTCCCACTCCAAAATTTCGGGCTTCAAGCTGAATGCTCCTCGACAGTAGTTGCATTTCAGCTGGACAGTGTTGTTGGTAGTAGAGAGAGGCGTCTGTCCATTGGTGGCTGTTTGAAGAGTGGCATTCTGTAAAGGAAAACATCACATTAAAAAAAATCTCCCAGCTGGTGTGTAACACTGTTCCTTAAGCGTCCTGATGTTTGATTTATCGAAACACACCACCTGCTTGTT
Organism: Acanthochromis polyacanthus; assembly: GCF_021347895.1. Taxonomy (NCBI): domain Eukaryota; kingdom Metazoa; phylum Chordata; class Actinopteri; family Pomacentridae; genus Acanthochromis; species Acanthochromis polyacanthus. Next base: position 11,415,445 of record NC_067126.1, on the reverse strand, counting down.
CTCCTAATGAAATTAACACATCTACTTGAAAAGAGGTTTGTGCCTTCAAAGTCCTCGTTGCTGTGGTTTGTAACGTATAAATTGTGTATCATAAACTATGATAAAGTTGCTGCAATTCAAAAAAATCTTTTCTCATTAATATGTAAATGAAAGCAAAATGGGGTCATAGACTCTACTGAAGGAATTTATGATGTTTGAGCTGCTTTTTTATGAGGATGTGTAAAACTGCTGGATACTAACAGTTAACCTGGGGTTTATTTTGTCAACTGTAGTAACATTTTATGTCCAAATTAATCTGTAGAAAAAATGGAGTACTGTGGCCATTAGTATTCTGACTTTGTTCCAATTATATAGCTTCATATTGAGCAGAATTAGTACACCGCATGCTCATTTTCAGCATCATCCTGCATAATATAGAACACACCAGAAGGACATATTCTAGTATTTTTTGTACAAGGACCTAGATTTATTTGCTCAGGTTTGAAATGACAAAGAGTCCCCACCTGGAACTTGGTAACACACTGTGAGCTGCAGAAGTTGAGGATGTTTCCCTCTGGCAGCGTGGCCTGGTACTGCGGTAATGAATTCCTCTTACAGAAGTGACACGTGGGCTCTGTGTCTGCACACAGATATTAAACATTAAAATACATAAAAAGGTGCAGTTTTTTTTAGAAGCAACTGGTTTTCCTACTCAAGTACTAACAATGAGGTGTGGACAAACGGGTTCAAAGGGGCTTTTCTCTGCTGTTTAATAAGCAGGAAGTACACAAACCAATAAACCTAAATGCATTCACACAGGGAAATAATCTAATTCTGAACATGAACAGCAGCCATCCTGGCCCTTACCAAGCTAAACACTCATTATGTTCCTGCTACTGCCCACTTGTAGCCATGAGAACATAACCTTGTGTCGCTAACATCTGTTTACCATCGTAAAGGACTTCTGTTACTGCACAGGACTCTACCTGAAGGTCTTATTCAGGTTTAAAAACAACTTTGGGAAAAAAAAAAAAAAAAAAACACTCCTGACTCTGCTTTATTTGTTACCCGTACTGCTTGTGTATCCTGGTTACTCACTGAGGAAGGACGTTGATGCCAACTTGCCCTTGTTCATACAGTTGACAGAGCAGTATGAACCCATTGTGCCGCCTGCTCCGAGGCTGTGGAGCACTTCGCCGGTCTTGATCAGCGTTTTGCAAGTTAGACAGCTCGCAAGTTTACTGTGGACCTGGAACAGAGAGGCATGATATCAAAACAATGACCGATTACACATGACACTGATAATACTAATTGCAAAATGCAACAGAAAACATTGTGATGTCAACTGATATTAACGCAGAGGGTGCTCTGACAGTTACAGACAGCGTCGTAACAGTAGCATGAGGTTTTATTGTGTTTGTTTTGACTTTTACTCAGAAAACCTTGACATGTGAGCACTGGTGGATTAAACAACAAATCCCTCAGTTCTTACAGTTCATTTTCAGATTCATTTGCCATTGCTGAGCTGCAGAAGTACACACATTATACCCTTTGTCCTATCATTACTGTAATGACTTGCAGTAGCAGCATCGGCCCTGAGTTTAAAATGCATCTTTATTATGTGCTATAAGAAGAATAACAACAAGGAAAATGCAAAGATGTCTTAGTGGAGAATAAGGCAGTTTTCCTCAACATGCAAAACCACTTCCTCAGAAACCGATGTAAAACTGAGAAGCAAAAAAAATACAGAAGTCTTTCTTATGATTTTTCTGACAGTTTGCCAATGTTGGTGGTTACTGTTTATACAAATGTAGACAACAGAGCTGCTCAGATGAAGGAAAGATAACCAATTTAAATGCCAAAAGGAGGCAGGGAACTTTAGTCCAGCAGACACAGAGACACTTAGGTTTGTAGTGTACGGCTCAATAATGGACAAACCAACCTTTTGTTGGAATTTTCTGTTGCTAAAAAGACACAAACCCTGTGGTTTTCATTCAGTTATTAATATAATATCCAAAAAGCTGGGGGTTGCCAGGCAACGGCTAAAATTTCAACTTCTAATTTTGGGTTAACAATGCTTAGCAACACAATTTAGTTTTAACATCTTCTGTAAGAAGTTTATAACAGCATTACTAGGAGATGGGCAATTGTCATGTTCCCCAAGATCGTTTGATGTTTTAGAGATGTGGTGGGGTGCATTTTCCTGCAGGGGTACTCCAGTGACATTCAGGACTGCCATTGGCATGAAGGAGTGTGCTTACTCTGGGACAACGTTTATTTTGGTGACTAAGTCTCATCAACACGGATGGCAAAAATCTGAGGTGTAAATATTTGAGTATGTATAAGTGATGTTAGATATGAGGACAGTGAGCCGTGTGTGTCTATACTTACATCAGTGAAAAGCAAAAACATCCTCAAAAGTTAAAAGTACTGAGACTTTCGATACATCTAAGAAGTAACTGTATTATTCATTTGAAAAACCAAACCATTAGATACAGATGGCTTTGAATCATAAAGCCCCATCGCGACCAGATGATAAAGTTCTGTCTCATGTTTGCATTCCCCTTTAAAGCTTGATGTGGACCATTTCTGAAATCTCTTTTGTTCTTTTCTAAACATAAATCATCATTCTTTGAGCAGCCATTTTGATTTCTGCACACATTTTGTAGAAAAACAGTACCTTGGCTCACTCCTAAATTCATTTACATGCCATGTTCTGTCTCACTTGGACATTTATTACATGTACACTTCTACTACTTTTTTTAAAGAGGGTACGTGTTAACAAATTTGTTGCATTTATATTTTAGGTGCTGTTGGGACAGTTTCCTGGTGGCGAGGAGGAGGAGTCACCACAGCAAAATAAAAACAGCAGAAACTTTCACATGAGTTAAAGTTCTGACTGTAAAAGCAGAGCTGTTGCTGCTTTAAATCAACAAGCTTGAATGAAATACAGGAATCACATCAGCTCTAATCAAGCTAAATTTACACACTCATGGCCTGCAGGTGGGCCAACATTACCTGCTTGTACTCCTTGATGCAGTTCTGGCAGCAGAAGCGTTTCTGTTGGCCATCGACCAGTAGGGAGTGGTTGGCTGATGCCCGGCTGGGCAGGTAGTCACCACATTGCTCACAGCAGTTCATAATGAGCCCGTTGGCCCTGCGGTAAACGTTGAAACATGTGTCGCTGCAGATCTTATGGGTCACGGTCTTAAAGCTAACCTCATGCCGAATCTGTAGACAAAAAAAAAAAAAGATGCAGAAAGACAATTAATTCAACTTCAGCTACCTTTAAATTTACATTTCTCCATGTAGTTAGGCAGCATACTTGGTTTCACCGATTTCAGTGGCGTTCTAGTTTAGCAGAAAATTGATTCAGTGGAAATCAAAAACTGGATAATGGTGGCTTCTATTTGAACATTTCATCAACACCCCAATGACTAACTCAGCCTTAAGAGTTATAGGTGTGCTAAAATGATCAACTCAAGGAAATAATCTAATCACAAATGCACACAATATAAACTGAAGGACTCATGTCAATCTACTGATTTCAATTCATCAAAGACCCCTGACAACAGATGAGGATGCAAAATAAAGTGAAAACAGGACATACAATTAATGTGCTTTTAAATTCATACATAGGCAAACTGTCCATATTACGTACTTTGCATATAATTTAAGTGTAGTTTGGCAGGCATTGCTGTTGCTTTTTATGTAAATGAAATCAAGAAGGATACATAAATAATGCAAGAGATTTTAAGACGTCAGAAATGCAGATAGTTGCGGTTGCTAGGTGACAGTCGCACCAGTTAGCTGTAGTCCTTTCTTAACAACAGAGATCCTGTTATACAGCTGTAAAAAACAATGCCGTCTTTGCTTGTTTACACTTAACCAAACAAAGCCGGAAGCATGATGCTTCCCCCGTGTGACTTTTAGATAGCATGCTGGTGTTCAAGAATTAGAGGCTTGACGTGTAGCACAACAGCACCTTGTATAACGTATAAGAGAAATATCGTGCAAACCAGTGTTTCTTTTTAGCAAATTAAATAAAACTTCCCATATACCCAGAATAGCTGTTGTTCACGTCACCTTCAGGAAGAAGACTCTCTGTATGAGCGACTGACAACAACAAAACAGTTGACCGTACAACAGCCAACATAGATGTGAATGAGTGTGTTAGATCTGTTTCTCTCTAAGCGATCATTTAGAATGAAAATATTGCCAAATTTGCAGCACAACTGTTGATTTAAACCTCATGTTTGTCAGACAATGTTGAGGTTTCAAAATTAGTCATTTAGCAGTGAAGAGCAACAGCTTGGAAGTGGTTATAAACTGACTGTTGGGTAACATGTAGTCTTTTTTTTTTTAACATGTAGTCTTAACTGCCTGCGTTTCAGTCACCGTTACATACTCATTATGCTGTCTGACAACATAAACAGCAAAATACATCAAAAGAGCTTTATTGGGAATTTAATTGCATTAAAATACAGTATATATGAGCACAGCAGCTACAAGAGAAGCCAGCAGATATAAAGGGCTGACACTGGCTGAGTAAATGTTTCACCAAAGTTCAAAAGGGGACATTAAACCACAGTAGCTCATATAGGCATTATTGAATTTATTCAAATCTGTCTCTTTGTTTCCACCATCTCTAAATGTCCCTCAGTCTTACAATTTCCACAAAGCTCTGAGCTGTAGAAATACGATCAAAACTAATGGTAAAGTTAGCCACATTAGCTGTACAAGGTGCCAACACTAGGGATTTTCCTATTGCTGAGGTAGCCTTGCCATCAAAAAGAAGAGTTAACCACTGGTTCCTTAGATGCTGGGAACACATGAGCATTATTGTGTTCATTCTTGCAGGTAATTTGCTTGTGGCTGAGATATTTTGGAGTTAGCAGAAGAAGCTCTAGTGAGTAAATAAATCTGGCTGACTGAGGCAGTGGTCTCAAAACAAATATTCGATACCACTGTCAGGATCGCATATTCGGATATTCGGGCCAGCCCTAGTGAAGACCTGGTGAAAATGGGTCCTGAGAAGTCAAATTGAAATGCAGGGATGGAGAAAAGCAAGAAGCCAATGAAGGTCAGAAGGAATGAACTGGAGACGAGGATAAAGACAGACAGCAGATAAATATTGAATGAAAGTGACCTCAGAGGACAGTAAAGCAGAGAAAGACAGAGGCAATGAGATGATGGAAAGAGAATGCTCATTAAGGGAAGAATCAAAGACAGAAACATAAAGATGAGCTTGTGAGAAGACGTAGATAATATGCAACAGGACTCCAGCATTAAATATTCATTATTTCAAAACAAACATCCAAGCCGAGGATGTAAATAATGAAGTGATGATGAAGCCTAACGCAACATAGAGTTTACAGCTATGCTAGCAGCCCTGAGGCTGTGGGTTTTGGACTGCATTACACTAAGAGGCGTTTGTGACGCTTTGTGCAGTCTGAGAGTGTTAGACACACCTCTAGGTAACGTCAAGTCTCAGTTATATTTAAATACAGATGTGGACAGCTGTGGATTTGCATGCAGAGGGCAGATGTGCACACGCCTTTGTACGTATTACAATTGGATATCCAGTTTGTTTTTCCTCTTTGCTTTTTACAGCTGGTAGGCTTCCAGCGCAGACAATCCCTCATAGATTTGTGAAAAGTTATGTCACATGATGTATGCTTCAAGCCACGAGATGCAGAGACAGTGAATTAGTACATAAGCAGGTGTATCTGATATGTTGTAAGTGTACACTGTTAATGTGTTGCAACCTGTCTTCCTTCACTCTTGTTTTGATGTTTCGACTCATTGCCACAGAAATATTCATTTCAACCTAGTGACAGCATGAATGTTGCTCTATTTATGACTGACAGGTAAATGGACAAGAAGAGATTGTGTGATCTTTGGTGTGTCAGACAGACTGACCTCCGTGAGTTTGCCGCAGACAGTGCATTTGGTTTTGAGGCCTGATTTGGGAGGATTTTGCTTGTTCTCATATGCACCTAAACAGCCGGTGCTGCAGAACTCCTGGAAGGACTCGCTGGAGTCAACCTGCGCCACGATGGTACCCTTCATGTTTGTGATATCCCTGGAAAACACAAGCACAACATTGAGCACAGATTTATAAAAACCTCTACAAAAAATGTGACTCAGTTGATAAAAAGAATAGCAATCGTATTTGTAGTATTTAAATATTGTGTATACAAGCTAACAGTCAATTAGTAATGGGGGCAAACTGGAAAATAATTTGAAAAATGCACTAATTACAACACTTTGAACCCCAAAACTCACCAGCAGGTTAGAAAGGCATGATATGCTTTCTAAATCACTACAATTACATCATTTATTAGAGTAAGAAACTTTAAAAACAGGAAAAACAGTCAAATTTTCAAGTGTCTGATGGTCCTGGAACTAATCTTGGGTGACTTTTGATTTTTTGGGGGAAATCAGGCAAATCTAAAGTCCAGAAAAAAATTAAAATGCAAGTTGTAAATTATCCACAGTATAAAGAACTAACATTTATTTTCAGTATTGCTAACATGTGTGGGTACTTAAAAACATGTGGATTACAAGTTTTTTCAATTTTTGTAAAGTAAATAATCAAACAAAATTAATTTTCATGATATATGCAGTTAAACCTGTGTTACAAAAAAAGACAGTTTTAAGCTCTCACTGCTTCTAACCATGATTGTCCAGTTTTAACTGAGGTGCACGACATTGTACTGTAGTGAAAAACAAGCGAACAGTGAGTAACAAAAGCAGAAAACACAGAGAAATTGCTTGGTGTTCGGAGGGTTAATTACTTAATTGAAACTTAAGCTGTTCATCATTAACATCCCACCTATTTTCAAAGTAATCCAAACGCTACATGTACAGTACAAATCTAAATTCAAACCACAAAATGCCTCCTTCAGTGCAAGACTCACTTTTTGCACATGGTGCAGCTCTTCTTGGGGGCGGGTTTGTGTGAGAAGGCAGAAAGACAGGTGGTCGAGCAGAACAGGTGTGTGGAGCCTTTACGCTGGTAGGCCGTTTGGCCTTTCTTCAGAGGCTTTTTACAGTTTGCACAGGTCACCTGGAATGAACAAACACAATAGAGACTTCACTGGAAGAAAATTGCTCCAAAGCAGTAAATAATCTATCATTTTATTTAATCAGCTGCCGGTAGAAGTAGCAGTATTCTGCACATACATGTTAAACTTTCAGAAATCAACAGACAACAAAAAATACAGCTAATGAGTCAAAATAGGGTATTTAAAGAAAAAAGGGAAAAAAAATCATTAATTTCAAAAATTTAAATTGTACAAACTGCCCTAGCAGAACAGGAAAATTGTATTCACTGGCTAATATAGGAAATGTACTACGAGTCAAAGAAAAAAATAATCTCATTGCTAAATCTCATTTGTTGTCAGGTAAAATACATTTCTAGACTGTTTACTATCCTAGTATTGTACTGACTAATGCTCACAGGGAATTCTGCGACAACTAACGGCGTAGTTTTACGTAAAAAACAGATATTCTAGTTTTAACTGCAGTGAAAGCTTCCCGCAGCTTTTAAACAGCAGCACTTATGAATCTGCTCAGGTTTTGCTTGGTAGCGGTGTGTTTGCACATATTCTTTCAAGTCGAGCATATTCCTGTATGCAGTCTAATGTAAGTACACACATCCTGAATGACCAGAGTGGATTACCTTGACTGTCCTGGGTTGTGGCTGAGAGCCTGAGGAGGAAGTAGATGAGGAAGACTGGCCTGGAGGTTTGGGCAGTGAGGTGGCGGGCGACGGGGAGTCCACCCCTGTCTGTTTTTGGTTGCGGGGGACTGAAGCCGACTGAGATATCCATGAATCTGGAAGGAAAAAGGACAAAAAAAAAAGTTAAGTATGTGGACCACACTGTGTACATACAGGAGATTTGTGAAATTACTGTTCGGGCATTATTATGCTAGGACTCTTAGGCTACGTTCACACTGCAGGCTAAAGTGACCCAAATCCGATGTTTTTGCCCCTATGCGACCTGTATTTGATCTTTTCATGATAGTCTGAACGACACAGATCCGATTTTTTCAAATGCGACCCAGGCCACTTGGATATGTGGTGCTAATTCCGATATCGGATCTTTTACCATGCGACTTCAGTCTGAACGGCCAGGTCACATTTATCCGACCTATACGTCATTGGTACACGACAAACGTCACTATTCTGTGTTCAAGCAAAACAAGAACCATGGCGGACGATACTGTGGAGTCCAGTCAATGGAGGGAAAGCGAGGTTTCTGACCTTATAAATATTTGGGGGGACAGCTCTATTCAGGCCAAACTTGAAGGGTCTTATCGGAACATTGTTTACACCACTTTTTGAAAATGCCAGTCAATACAGCCCAATGCCAACATGTTTGCTCACCGATATGGGTGTCTTGCCGTGAGAGTGTTAAAAAGAGGAGCTCACATATGTGCGTAAAGGTCGACCGTGTCATTGGAAAATTCTGAATGAAGTCCGCATCTGTGAAGCCTCTCACATCACTATCCCACCACTCCTGGCTGCGACTCCGCACCCACACAGTTCTCTGGACAGACGTTGTTGCCACTGCCCCACAAAACTCCAGGGCCAAAATCCTGGCTCTCTTCCTTCTTGACCTTCTCCTTAAAACGATTAAGTTACAAGTATGCTGGCTCCGGCTGGACAACAATTTTAAAATGGCCAGACATGCTCTACTGTTAGCGTCCATGTTTACTTCCGTAAACACTGAACACGCTCTCTGCTTGTCGTCGTCGTGTCCTCTTCTGCGCATGCGGGAACCTTTTGGGTCGTGTGAGGTTCACACAGGAGATCACATACGAGTCGCATTTAATTGGAAATGTGAACCAAAATCGGATTTCACAAAAAAATCGGAATTGAGCATTAAGCCCTGCAGTGTGACCGTAGCCATAGTTTCACCTGAAAGAAAAGCAGAATTTAAAAAGCAGCATCAGAGGCCATTGTGATGAAATGGGAGCAAATCCCAGCAAACAGGTTCAAAAATCTTGTAAACGTCCTCTCAGAAGAGAAGAATAAACTCTTGGGTATCTTCTTTCAGTCATATCACATTGCAAAAGTAGGCTGCTTATTAATTTATTAATCCATTCAGCCATGTCTTTCTTCATGTCAGAAGCCTGAACATTTCCTGCATTTGGTTAATCATAACATGTTTTAGATGATTCACTTGTTGTGGTCTTTGTTTTTTGCCTTCATTGTCAGATAATGGTACAGAAATGTGACATTTTCAATTGAAAACGCTGCAGGCTGCATGTGGTGTGCCCCTTAAACTTTAGGCATCTGCAGCGCCATATAAGAGCCCCATAAGTACCCCAGCAGTGAAAAAAGATAAAATTTTACAGCTTTTTGAAACACCTACTACAACTGCCGGCAAGGAAATAGCATTGTGCTTGCTGTGAGCACCAGCAGTTCACAAACTTGTAGCATTTCAAGCCAAATCGTGGTTTGTTGTTTTAGCTTGTTGTGAAACTGGTGTGCAGATGTAGTGCAAAAGGGAAAAGAAACAAATGTAAAATAATTCTGACGCACAGGATTAAACTGCAGATATGAAACGATAATAATCCAGAAGCCGGTTTAGAAGAGTAAATTACACTCCACAGCACCATCTAGAGTCTGTGTGGAGCCTGTCAGGAACACAAAACTGTGTCAGGTCCAGTTTCAGTGTCCCTCTCTCAACTTCAAACCAATATGCATGCAAATACATGAGAGTATTCACTGTGAAATGAACTATAGTTGTTCTACTTAAACTCCTCATAGGTCTGCCATGCTGAATATTTTGCTGAAGGGGCTTACACGCAAGTCTTAGTCTATGTTCTAATTTTAAATAAGTACAACATGGGGAAGAGAGTTCTTTTGACTTTAGGATGACTTCACAAGCTGCTGTTGTATTTCTTGGGAAGCATGACAGAGCATTCAATCCAAAAACAGCATTGTGTTAGGATAAAACACAAGGGGCTGCATTGCCCGGTGGATAAATTCAGTTGCTGGTGAGTCTGTGACACAGCACCACCCAGGAAGTAATTTGGCATGATAGGACAAAGAGTCTGAAGGCTTTCAAGGCCCCAAAACACTGCACAGTTTGTGTTTATGGATTTTTTTCCTACATAGAGGAATTTCTGGCACCTCCAAATGAGTTTCAGTCACCAGCTCCAAAATGGTAAGAAAAAGTCTACCTAGTCTACTCTAGTACTAAACTAGAGTAGAAGAAGTTTGACATTGTTTACACCACTTACAACATGGCATTGTACCGAATAGTTGGATTTCAGCAGTTAAGTTTTAATTTCACATCATGAATTGTTCATAACTCTGTTATCATGGTGATCTCTATGAGATGAATCATAAGTGCCCATATTTCTAGACTTCAGCTACAAGTAGGTCCCGGTCCTCTGCCATGTTTTTCTGTGTTGCTCTGCCCGCGTAGCCAGAAAAATGTGGACTTGCACGATGCGGAAACTTTCCACGTGAGAAGGGCCATTTGAGGGGGCGTGGCTGCTAAAATGACTTAATTTGTCCACACGGATCTCACGGACGTGGTAAGCATAAAACAGGCTTTACAGTTTTTTAACAGGCATTTGGGCCAAAGACCAAAAGATGAATTCTTGGACTGTATCCAAGTTATTGTGCCGTCCTCCACTAATTCTGCCTTTCTCTGAGTTAACATGATTAGCCCTCTATTCAAAATGAAGTTGGCAAATTAACAGAGAAATACAGCAATTTTTCAAAAAATAATGGCGAAGCAGAACACTGTCTGTTTCACATGAAAGACATGAAGAGGGGAAGAGTTGAGGGCTGAAGGGACAACAGTGGAGGCAACATATACATGATCTATTCATCCAAACCAAACATTAGCTAGACCGACTTCAATCTGTAGAGTATCGGAGAGTTAAGCCTATCTCTGCTCGCATTGAACGAGAGGACGTGCACACCTTGGACAGATCCATCGCAGGGCTAACACAAAGAGACAGACAGCCATGCATGCTCACTTTCAACCCTACGGCCAATTCAGAATCATCAATTATCCTACCAGAAGCTCATCTCATTTCACTATTTTCAGCCTCCTCCATCCTCCTGCCTGTGATCCAGATATCAACCTTAGTATGATATGTTGAAGAATGTCTCAATTCCTAACGTACATCTTGAGGAGGACACACAGGTGTAACCTTGCTGTGTCCTTTGTGGAAGGCTTTTTGTCATCAGTGATGTATAAAAGAGGTATGACACACATCTGGAATATAGAAACCACATCAGGAGTAGAACCAAACACTCAATCATAATATATGTCACTACTATATTTGTATATTATCCTATTGTATAAATAAAAATGTGCAACATCACACCGTGTCATGCTGTGATGTGAATTCTGAATAATTATATACTGTAAGTTGCCATAAACACCGTACTGCTCATCTGACAGAGATCGTAAGCTACGACAGCAGACTGCAACAAAACGGAGGACAGATGATGCAGCTGTGTCACACATTACATTTAACTGATGTTGCTTTAAAATGACAGCTACAAGGTGAGGATGTCTCGACTCTGCTCTGCTCCTGTCTCTACCTCGCCTCCTCTGTTTGCATCTCATCATGGTGGGAGGGACTAAGACGTAAGGAGAGGAGTCGAGGATGTACAAACTAAGAAATGAGAACTGGGGAGTGTCTTTGAACTGTGAGAGGAGGCCAGAGCACCTGGAGAAAACCCAAGCAGAGGAATGAACAGCAGGTTTGGACCCAGAACCTTCTTGCTATGAGGCGACAGTGCCAACGCTGCACCACTGTGTGTTATATCTGTAGCCACTTTCATTTTGTTGTTGACTAGATTCAGGTGACAGAGCATATTATAAAGAAATTCTGCTAGTTTGCAGTGACCAAAACCAAATGTGGAGCTTAACTTTTCTCAATTGTAACATTTTACCTGTGAAGCAAATCACAGAAACAAATTTGTTCCAGATAATAAATAAGCTACCTGCTCTGTTGTGTGTCCCTGTGTCTCCATTCTGTACCAGCTGGCCCAGGGGCCCTGAGCCCCGCCCAGGGTTGAAGGAGGCGGTTGGTCGACCAGATGGGGTCTCCGGATTCAGGCTGAACGCGTTGCTGATCTGCAGACCATTTTCCTCCACCTGGCTTTCACCCTCCTGGACACACAAGTTGTTTAGGTTAGGGTTTGTCCTTAGTGATGTGCATCAGAAAACAAGCTGATTGAGAACCAAAGACACATGGATGTCATTTGCCTTGCAGTGTCTGAAGCCTGCACAGAATCCAACCTCATCTAAGTAAAGTAACTGCCAATGCATCTTTGTTAAATAAATACTGGCATAACATATCAGCTCTCTGCAGCTTCATTACAAAGACATCATTATCCACTTTGCCAAGATTAAACCTGCTATGCCAGAGAGAACACCTGCTTCACCAATGTTTACTAGAAGAAAACATCAGAAGAATGAGTTCTCCCTGAAATTAGTTAGAAGGGAATAAAATAATTATAATTTAAATAAAATGACATATTAATAATGAACTCCAAGTGTTGTTTTTAGCTTCTGTCACATTGCTACACACTGGGAGCTCACTTTTCACTGCAGTATAAAGTCCTGCCCCTCTATAGAAATATCACAGCCATTAATATAAGAAGAAAGAACACAAAACCATGTTTTGTGAGATATAAAAGCTATTATGCCATATATTAAAATAGGAAGGATACAAATACTAAAAAATTGAAATCAACATGTTTACCATTTTTCCAAAAGCCCACAGGTGTTACGATGATGGCTCTACATAGTGCAGATATTCCACTACATACATTTAAAATTTGTCTCTGTACCTGTCTCTTATCTGCTCTGTGTAAACATCACCAGAATTTCAGCTGAAAAGTCCCTGAATTTTGTCATTGACTGTTTATCACAGCTGAGTCAGTCGTGCTTTCTTGATAGTGCCAAGGAGCACAGAATATATAAAGAAGTGATGATGAAAAAAAATTATGATTTCTAGTTGACATTTGGTTAATATTTCAGTAAAAACTACATGCAAGCATTATGAGTTCAGAAAGTTCTAAATTCTCTCTCTGTTAATAGTTCCTAGCTGTGATGAATGGTCTAATTCTGGTGATTTTTAAAAATAACATGCTGTCTAAACTCTCCGGCAGGTTTTGGGGTTCAGAGCAGTAATAATAATAATACTTTCTAAAAAACTCAAACATTGTAAGGAGAAAGCAAATTAAGAATTGTGTTGCAAAACAAAAGAACTTCTTAGGATTTGTACCACTGTGATGTCTGCGGCTCCTACCTGCAGTGATGTCACCGAGGTTATCATCAAGTTCATGTCTGCCTGGTCATCCACTGGATGTGGTGGAGAATTCACTGCGCTTCCTTTCTGGCTACTGGAGCCCAGCGTGGTGACACTGGCGATCTTGATCTCTGAATCTGGCTCAGTGCTGCTGAGTGCACCTGGTGAATGTGACGCAGACGAGCCTCCAGGGGGCACCGGTGAGGAGGAAGTGTCTTTCTGCTCAGAGTCCTCCTCGTCGTCAATGACAATAGGCTCTGCCACCGTTGGAGGCTTCGGTGGTGCTGCCACCGTGGTTGCGTTGGAAGACGCAGGAGAACTGGGAGTCTTGGAAGGCATTGCCGCTGTGGACATGTCTACAGTTGCCACGGCAGCAGCCGGTTCTAGGCAGTCTATGCTGGGGGTGTCCTGGGAGAATGTTGTGGCAGAAGGCTGGGGAGCCTCCTCTCCGACAAGAACCACATCGTCGTCATTGTCCTCTGTGCCATCCTCCTTTGTGGCTACATCTTCCGTTACCATGGAAACTACCTCCCCAGACTCCTCGGAGGGGGGCGTGGCCGGACGCTCGGGGGAGGGAGTGGCATCCATGGGCTCCACCCGCTCCCCTGCCTCTTCTGCCACGACAGGGTTTGGTTCCGACTCCCCATCCATCACTAAGGCAACCACCTGCCAACACAAACAAAAGCCAGTTTGGGCACAATTAGGTGAAGGCAGCTCTGGTGATTAGTTTTATGATGTCTGACAGCTGTACAGGTGGCTCAGGTATCCCCAGAGGCAGCCTCCCCCACACACACTCACTGCCATTGTTATATCTCCCACCTCTTCGGTGTTTATGTCATCACTGGCCTATTTTTGTTAACCATATTAACCACTAGATAGGAGATTGTTTTTTTATGTTTTTGCAATCTGGGTGAACTGACCCTTTAAAACATTTAAGCTTGTTCCAGATATGAACATTTCACTTCAAAAATCTAGTTACAACCTTTGATTTCATTGGATGCTTAACGGTCAGAGCAAATGCTTTGGTGAAGCTGGAGCAGCAATGTGACCACTTCTGTTGTTACCCAATTTAGGTCATTGATGTCCGTTCAAATTTAAAAAGAGCACACACGTCGGAAGCACAGAAAAAAAAAAAAGATCAGTGCTACAAAAACACAAGAAGAACTCTCAATATTACAACAGTCAATCAACAGAAAAATAATCAGGAGGTACGTAATAATGATGAATAATGACGTGATAAACGAGTGCATACAAAATTAAATATCTTTGGGTTTTGGACAAAACCAGACGTTTTCATAATCTTCTGATAGGCCTGTGTAATTTCTTCACTGTGTCAATAGCAACAACCAAATTGTTTGACCAAGTGTTTAATAGCTACGCTTAATACCAGTTCCTGACCAACCATTCAGCCCCTTAACATCAGTGTGGTGCAGTTGCTTTTCCATAGCTGCCCTTTGTGAACCTCCAGGTCTACACACTTTTTATACTTAATTGGTGCCGAAGTAAAATGATTGCTTTAGACTTATTATTTAGGAGTAAATTTATATATTTGAGCCCATTACACATTGAGCATATCATATTGCCTGTGTACGTTCATAAATAGGCTAAAGTAAGGTGGATAAATTCAAAATAAATTGTTCTTTGCTGATTATTATTTAACAATAGTTAAAAATAATTAATAATATCTGTCTGAAATTAAACAATTTATCACAATACATTTCCTAGCTCTCAGGCGTTTTATTGACCAAGCAATGGATGGGAAAATGGAAAAATCAACAGCCGAATCAATAATAAAAAGAGGCCCTAATTGCAGCCCTACACAATAGTTTATTCTACAGGTGTGAGAACTCCTCAGATGTGAGTCAGTCCACTCCAGCAACAGCAGGTCAAGAAGTTCACTTCAGGCCTCCTTAATTTTATCTATACTTAAAGGGGAACTTCGTTTTTTTTCAACCTGGGGTCTGTTTTCATTTGTCATTTCATGTGAGTGATGGAGAAATGAATTTTCGACATAGCTCCAGTATTTAGCCAGGCAGGCAGCTTTGCAGCTCAGCTAGCGAAAAGTATGGGGCAACTTGCCCCCCCCCCGCGTCAAAGTCCGCCCTAACGTGCTTTTGGCGCGAGCTATTGCGCGATTTCGGAACGAGATTTGGTTTCTAGCGTCCTAAGATTTGGATACAGACCGCAACAAAGAGCAATCGCCAGGTAATGTGGAGGTTTTCGTTCACTTCTCATCTCTAATATGTTGTGGGACACTCGTTGAGACTATCCAAGCCGGTCAGTGTGGGGAAAAAAGCACGTTAGGACGGACTTTGACGCGGGGGGGGGCAAGTTGCCCCATACTTTTCGCTAGCTGAGCTGCTAGCTGAGCTGCTAAGCTGCCTGCCTGGCTAAATACTGGAGCTATGTCAAAAATTCATTTCTCCATCAATCACATGTATGAAATGACATATGAAAACAGACCCCAGGTTGGAAAAAACCGAAGTTCCCCTTTAACACTGAGGCTTCAAACATCATTTATCACGTTAATGAGGACAAATAACAGCAGCACAGACATAAAACCTGTTAACACTGGTGACTTTTCTTCAGCGCTCGCGGTATTCTTACAATTAAATCAGGGGTGGACCCTGAATTATGAAAGATGATGGTAGAGGGCTTTGCGCCCCAGAGTCGAACCTTTATGGTCGCATTTACCGCAACGCTCAACACATGCAGAGGTGGAAGTGACGTCTCCATGACTGAACATGGACTCCTAAGAAACACGACGTGCCTGCCCAGCAACGAGGACAACTCTGCTCCTCCTCCTCACTGTCAGGTCTCCTCCTCTCGTTCTCCCTCTTCTTGCATGTCATTCTCTGCACCTCCTAACCAACCACCCGCTGCTCTACTCCTCCTTTTACCTGCTGCCTTTCACATCCCTCCCGCCCTTCCTGCTCCTGTATATCGCTCCACACAGCTACTCTCTTGTTGCCCTTGGCAACCAGTGAAGCTACACCTTGGTTGCCACAGTGACGGTAAGGCCCACCACCAAAGGGACTTGTTCTCTGTGCTCTACATCTGGGTGCTGTTGAGTTGGCCAACACAGTGTTTGAATGATTTAGACGTATCAACCTGTGTGATGCAGGATTAAGAAATGGCTCTGCATTGCTCAATGTGAAAACGCATGTCCCAGTTACTAAATGTGAGCTTCCTAACTATCTTTGCAAATCCAAAACAGAAGAGCTAATTATTTTTTAAAAATGCTGCAGTCTGATTTGGTGCCACATTCGGGATCAAATACTATTCAAAGCACTTTTGGGATGTCTGCACTCTCTATATTGATCCGTTTCTGTCAAACTCTCCTTTTCATGTTACACAGCAGTGAGGGTGGCTGTAAGCCACATATCACATCACTGCTGACAGCTGCAGCACAGAAACACACACACAAGGAAAACACACCAACAGATGGAGGCTCACAGACGCACTTCTGCGCAGAGAATGATCTTTGTAGCTTTGTTATTCACCACAACAGTCACCCAGAACAGGAAGAGCCTAAGCGCACCTGAACACAGCCTTTAGCGCTGTGATAGAGCGCAGTATACGGTACAGAGGAAGCCAGGTCACTGCTTTGACATCACTGTGGAGGCCATTTTGGCCCCAGCGCTGTGGGGTGCATCCAATAAAAATCTCAGTGCTACAGGGGCATCTTTGAGGACACAAGTTGAATATTCACATCTTTCACTTCTTTGACACGTTAGCTTCACAAACAATTTGGTTTTGCTAGATTTCAGTATAGCAGTATATACAGTGGCATATTGGTTAGAAGCTTTATCTTCTACCAAGACTGCAGATTTGACCCTGACATGTGCTGTGTTGTCCAGCAGAGACCCTGAACTCCCCATGAAACATCACATGGATACAAACTGGGACACATCTTTCTATAACCGGTGATGATTCCTCACAGCAACTTTCTCACCGTGTAAAATCTCACAGCTTTCTACAGCTGTGTATAAATGTGTTCTGCACTATTTAGGTGCACAAACATTTTCTTGAATGAACAGATACAAAACTTTCCAAGACTACAGTCATTCTCCACATGTTTGCTTTAGGTATTAAAAGAAAGCGTCCTGTAGTGTCTGTTTTACAAAAGGAGAAGGTTGATCTCCTGCTAGTGGTGGCAATTTGCCCTTAATTTACTTGGCATTTACATCAAAGGAGGTGGACAATTTAACAAATACCTTAAATCCAATAATTAGAATCCTGCATTGGCGTTGAAATGTTTTTAACTCTAGTGCCACCACAATACAAACCAAACTCCAATACCTTAATTGAAGGTATAATAACAAAGATATTCTTCATTCAACAAATAAAGCCAACCATCTCAAAGCAGATGTACAAGAATAATATAGCAAAACTGTTTAACATAGGAGGATAAAGCGGTGTATAGAGGATGGATGGATGTTTAACATAGGGTTGCTATTCATTATTTTCTAGAGTAATTGATCGATTTCAGTCTATAAAATGTCTTAAAATAGTGTAAAATATCAATCCGTGTTCTCCATGACATCATCACATCATCAAATGTCTTGTTTTATCCAAAACCTAAATTTATTATCATGAAGGGGGATTAAGAAAAACCCAGAAAACATTTTATTTAAGACGCTACAATCTAGAGTGTAGGCTTTTATTCTAAAAAAAAAGTCATCAAACCGATTGTTTATCAAAATAGTCAACAACAAATTTGATAGTTGACAATTTTTCAATTAATTTTAGCATTTTAAGTCTAAAATGGGCAAAAATTAAATTTAAAATGTAAAACAGATTCACAAATGATCAAGCGCTTAAATGCCAGTCTACAGCCACTCAGCACTACAGACACGTTCGGATCAATAACTAAAATGTACGGAAAACTGAAAAACATTCCGACAACAGACGTGCAGGAACAGGGATGACGTTGACTGGAAGACATTTAACGGGATATTTTCTCAAAAGGCATTCTCAAAGAGGCTGGTGAAGTTTAATCAGCTGTCCTCAACAAAAACCAAACATTAAACATTAAACAGTGGCCTTTACAATAGCGCTACTGTGCTGTTTTATCAGACGTTTCAGTTACAGGTTACACTACAATGAAAACAGAGAAAAGACACTTAAAACCACAACATTCAAATTCCATGAAAAAGTGCAATTTGGAATGTTTGAAACGTGCACATTTGAAAAAAATTCTCTTAAAAAGACAAAAGAAATGAGCAACCTGAAATGTGGTTTACCAATAACTGTTACTGAAACCACATCTGACAGCACTACCGGTTTTTGTTTTTGCATAATTTACAAAGGAAAGGTTTGCTAGATTGCAAGTCTGTCACTGTATTTCAGTCCCAGGTGTCAAGGAAGGGCAGCATCAAACATTTATTTTCATTACTACTTAATCGATTTGTTAACAAAATGGCCCAAAATTGTGAAATACGCCTGTTACAATTTCTTGCAGTTTGGTTTGTCCAATCAGAACACAAAACTATTAAGTTAACCGCTGTGTACAAGAAGGAAAAGCATCATATTTAGATATCTGTGAAACTAAAAACAAGCTTTAAAAATGGCTAACGTAATTATTTGAAGACCACAACACTTGCAGATTAAATTATCGGCTAATCTTTGCAGTTCTAATTTGAAGTATTTGGTGTTTTCAAAGCAGTTAAGAGCGCAGGTTAAACTACATATTATGCTAACATACTGTGTATTTTTGCCTGTTTTTCTGTCATATTTGCATGTTTTGGTCATAAGTATAGGAGTTAAACTGATGCAAAATGTCAACTGCTTGTGTAACAGTTCATGTAGCAACTGTGCTTTTAATTTAGGAAAAACACTGCTGTTAAACTTGACTGCTGCAAACACAGGAAGAAGGACAGAGCACCAGAGCTGCATACAGTGTGTTTGCTGGTTGTAAAGGACTGCTGGACTATAAAACACTGAAGCTGAATGAGGAAGAGTTGCTCACTGTGACCATGTGACAGGAAGCACAAGGCAAAATAAAATGACATTCAAGATCAATACTGTTCTTGACTGTTCAAAAACAGGATGGGATTCCAAACAGTTCTCAAAATCTGCTGCAAAATCTAACTTAGGCTTGTATTTTTTGTAGTTCTCACCCAGGAGACTACAGATGGCGATAACACATCTGTTTGGTGTTAAATGGTGTCAAAATTTAGGAAGAACACCCAAAAGGCACCCCTTATCCACGTTCACCACCTCCCCAAAGCCAAGCTGAGCAGCAGAAAAAAAAATTAAAAAGCATCACAGCTTTGTGGCCTGATATTACACCAACGGAGGAATCTATGTGCAAAGAGACTGAGTGGTGCTCTGAGGGGAAAAAATAGCCTGGTCTAGACTCGGTTCAGACTGCAATGCAGAGCTACGAGGCAGCCTGCATTCACGTGGATGAGAGCAAAGACGAAGATCCAGCATTAATGAGCTCCGACATGCAACCTTGCTCCCAACGTCAACACCAGGTGGACGGAGAGGTGGGCCGCCGTCGCGCAACCAAACACTCAAATCAGCGGCTGCGCCACACCGAAGCCCCTCAGCCACATCACCACCACCCCACGCATAGGTGCTCGTCCACCTCTCCAACAGCTTGCGCATGAATCCAAGTTGACATTTTTCCAGCGGGTCACAAGGTGGAGACATGCAGCTGTTTGCGCCACATAACATGCGACTAATAACATATTCAAATTAAACGCCAGAGATTATTATATAAGTCTTATGTCACTGGGAAGTGATGCGTAATGCGCAGCCACCAGAACATCCCCCAAACCAACTGATGGGCTACAAAAAACCCCCACAAAAAACAGCCCATTCCGGTTACCTGGCAGCTGGATGCACAACTGCACAGCTGAGGAGATCTGCTGGGAATTATTAGAAATGAACCATACAAGGAGAGCCAGGGGCCGCTGGAGCCCTGCTGGCCGTGCCCTTGATTAGTAGCACGGTTTGGACAGATCACCACAGCTCCAGATCCGGTCCATGCACCCGGTTACCGCGGAGGATATCCGAGCTCTTTTTTTTTTTTTTTTTTTGTACAAACTTGGCAAAAAAATGAAAAACGGGTTAAAAAAAACTTTGATCAAGGACAATATAAACACAACCGGCACTACCTGGGCCGCGCAACTCTTCCATAAATAACCCGGGTTAAAGGAGGAGGAGCGGCTTCCAAGTTGGGGTCCAGGAGAAACGTGGTTCAGGGTGTTCCGTTCCGTTCCCACCCCTGCCCTTCCTGGCGCAAACAGCCATTGGATTAGCGGCGGATCGAGGGGAGGAGAGCAGACACAGACTGCGCCATTGTTAGAACAACACCAAAAATAAAAAATGAACTTATTCGCAAGAGATAGACTGAAACAGGAACACTCAAAAATAAAACAGCACTGTGTGTTATTTAACGACACAACCCTGTTGTTTCTGGTTCCTCTTGTTTTTTTCTAACCGTGCTGCCAAACCAGACCCGGAATCCAATTTAAAAAACCCCGATTTTTATGATACCTGTGACGCCGGGGTTTTAATTGGAAAGTTACCCCGCACGGAGTCCACCCTGGCGCAATCAGTGGCAAATATACCCGGCCGCCGCAAGGGGCGCAATTTCACGCACGTATTACATGAAGTGTCTTCATTTGTGTCATGCGGCTGTAAACAACGAGCCGCAAAGAAACCCCCGCATCGTGTTTACAAGAGTTTACAGTGAACTGAGGCCACGTCCAAGCCCCGGTTTTGATCACGGCCAGATGAAATATGCCCCCCACACACACCTCCCTCCGCCCCCGGCGGAAAACAGCACTGCCTGCCGTCCGCCATTAGGGAGCCAACTGAACAATACTGGAGACGAGAGGCGGCAGCGGCAGCGGCGCACAGAGCGGCGCAGAAAATCTGTTAAAATTAACTGTTTATTGAGCCCTCAGTGTGTCTCCACGGCCCGGCGAAGCTCCGGGGAGACTCCCTGGACGTCCAGCCGGAGCCCCGCACAAGTTCCCCAAACTTTGACCAATTAGGCGTGAAAGTGGAAGATAAAAACCGTCTGTGAAATTCGCTTACCGGAGTAGAGCTGGAAACGGTGTAGCGCCACTTTTGTGCCTTGACATTAATCCCGGGGAGCGCCTGCGCACAACGTAGAACTTTCCACTTTTCCGTCCTGAGATCGTCTATTGAGCAGATGACTCACTGCTCATGGAAGACATCATCTCTGGTTAGAATTAGATTACTTATTAACCCTTGATGCATGAGTGACTGGACCCTACACACTTCCGTAAGTGGGTTAAAAATGACCCGAGTTTTTAATGCCATTTTTTGGTCATTTTGCTTAAAATAATAATTTGCATTATTGTTTGTATTATTTATTGTGATCTGCCAGACGCAGATGTACTGAAAAGACAGACAGATAGATAGATAGATAGATAGATAGATAGATAGATCGATAGATAGATAGATGGATGATTTATTGTCATTATAGACAGTGTACAATGAAATTCCGGATGACTTTTCCCTTATAGACATATAAGACAAATAACTTTAGAAAATTAAATAAAAATGAAAAAATAAAAATAGTGAAATAGTGGGGCAATTTATGTAAATAGAAATCTTCACAAAACAAGAAAATGGCAGTGCCCTGCTTGGCTGCAGCTGCACTAGCTCATGACAACATTGCATCGTTTTTGTGTGATAACTACAATAACACTAATAATTTTTTGTTTTGCTTCTTACCAGTCCAATGTGCACCAGCTAGTGTTTGTTCTGTTTGACAATTGAAGTGGCTATTCTATTCTATTCTATAGCGCAGTATACCGCCAAGGCTGCTCAGTCATTGTATGATTTTTGATGGATGAAATCTTCAAAAATAATTTGTGGTCTGCAGCGGTCAATTTGTAGTCGAATCACAATCATATGACCATCAGCAGGCAGCTGACGTAGTATTCACTTGTCATAGTTACAGTGATGCTGTGCTGCTATATGGCAATGATACAGAAATCTTTAACAAATCTGTGGATCCAGACTTTAAGCTCCATCATTGCCAAAATCTAATCAGTTGGTCTTTGTGTCATTTATGACCTTCCCTGAAAATTTCATCCAAATCTGTTTGTCCGTTTTTGAATAAAATTGCTAACAGAGAAACAGACAGACAAACAGACAAACCAACGGCAATCATCACATAACTCCACCCTGTTCCTTGGCAGAGTATAAATGTACAAATGATGTGCAAGTGGTATTGCAAAGGGATACAGTGAGTGCAAATGCAAAGCTGTTTCTTTACTGTGCTTTAGGATGAGGTAGTTATGGTTAGTGAAAAATATTCATGTCTGTGCAGGGAGAGGGGGTGTGATGGAGGACACCGCTCTGAGGCAGCAGCTGTTCCGTCTATATTTTTGTCCACACAAGAATAATTTCATGTTGGAAATCTGTCCATTTTTCACCTTTTAAAAGATTTTAAACATTTTGATAATTGACAAAGAAGAATATTACACAGAACAGCAATAGGAGAATGTCAGCAGGTTTCAGCACCAGTGCAATATCCAAAACATGCACAATCTCATGTGCAAGACTTCAATAACCATGTGCAACAGTGTAATTTAAAGTGTCTTCTAATTTATTTTACAATGTACTTTATTTACACTGTACTTTACAGTTACAGAGGTCAGATGTTTCCTGTAGTTCTTGACCACATTTGCACACACTGCAGCAGGGATTCTGGGCCACTCCTCCATACAGATCTTCTCCGGATCTTTCAAGTTTCGGGGCTGTTGCTGGGCAACATGGAGTTTCAGCTCCCTCCAAAGATTTTCTACTGGGTTCAGGTCTGGATACTGGCGAGGCCACTCCAGGACCTTGAAATGCTTCTTACAGAGCCACTCCTTAGTTGTCCTGGCTGAGCGTTTTGGGTCATCAACACGTTGGAAGACCCAACACATCTTCAATGCTCTTACTGAGGGAAGGATTTTGTTGCCCAAAATCTCGCGATACATTTCCCCATCCATCCTTCCCTCAATACGATGCAGTCGTCTTGTCCCCTTTGCAGAAAAGCACCTCCAAAGCATGATGTTTCCACCCCCGTGCTTCACAGTTGGGGTGGTGTTCTCGAGACTGTACTCATCCTTCATCTTCCTCCAAACACGGCGAGTGGAGTTTCTTCCAAAAAGTTCTATTTTGGTCTCATCTGACCTTCTCCCATGCCTCCTCTGGATCATCAAGATGGTCACTGCAAACTTCAGACAGGTCTGGACATGTGATGGCTTGAGCAGGGGGACCTTTCGCACACTGCAGGATTTTAATTCATGGCGATGTAGTGTGTTACCTTTGAGACTGTGGTCCCAGCTCTCTTCAGGCCATTGACCAGGCCCTCCTGTGTAGTTCTATGCTGATCCCTCATCTTTCTCATGATCAGTGATACTCCACGAAGTGAGATCTTCCATGGAGCTCCAGACCGAGGGAGACTGACAGTCATCTTGAGTTTCTTCCATTTACTAATAATTGCATCAACAGTTGTTGTCCTCTCACCAAACTCAGTAACAGCAGACACCCTGCATGACACTTTGGCCACTCAGCAAAGCAGCCTTTTCTATGTGGTGCAGGACTGAGAGGTTCAGGAGGCCATTTGTACTGACCGCGATAAGGCGGATCTTGCTAATGTGCATTTTATTACTACTGATAGTAGCTTTTAACCTGTTATTTATCTTTTTTTTTACTGTTTATGGATGTGTCTGAATGTATGTCATATACTGTGGAATGCTTGACACCTGAATTTCCCCTCTGGGGATTATCAAAGTATCTTATCTTATCTTATCTTATCTTATCTTATCTTATCTTATCTTATCTTATCTTATCTTATCTTATCTTATCAAATTGCTTGTCTATTGTCCTGTAGCCCATTCCAGCTTTGTGAAGGTCTACAATTTTGTCCCTGGTGTCTTTAAACAGTTCTTTGGTCTTACCCATGGTGGAGTGGTTGGAATCTGATTAATTAAGTATGTGGAAAGGTGTCTTTTTCCAGGTAATGAGTTCAAACAGGTGCAATTAATACAGGTAATGAGTGGAGAATAGGAGGGCTCCTTAAAGACAAATGTACAGGTCTGTGAGAGCCAGAATTCCTGCTAATTGGTGAGTGATCAAATACTTATTTCATGCAATGAAATGCAAATGATTTATTTAAAAATCATGCAATGTGATTTTCTGGATTATTTTGTTTAGATTCTGTCTCTCACATTTGAAGTGTACCTATGATAAAAATTACAGACTACTCAATTCTTTGTAGGTGTGAAAACTTGCAAAATCGGCGGTGTATCAAATACTTATTTTCCCCACTGTATAAGAAATAGAAATAGACATAATATACAGATTACTGGGATGCTATAGATGTACTGTACAGGGGTAATAAACATGCTATACTAATAGAATAATAGACATAAACAGAAATAATGAGGTAGATTTT
Source organism: Acanthochromis polyacanthus (assembly GCF_021347895.1). Taxonomy (NCBI): domain Eukaryota; kingdom Metazoa; phylum Chordata; class Actinopteri; family Pomacentridae; genus Acanthochromis; species Acanthochromis polyacanthus. Next base: position 11,390,724 of record NC_067126.1, on the reverse strand, counting down.
AGACTAAAGTGCAGTGTACGTTGTGCAAGAGTGCTCTTGTGTGTGTGTGTGTGTGTGTGTGTGTGTGTACTGCATGTTATTATTTACATATTTACATTAGGCCAGTGTGTTGTAGTACAGATGAAGGTGTTCTGTATTAGATTTTGACCTGAATATCTCTGTGTCCGCCTCTGTGTAGCCACTGAAACAGGATATTGCTCGTGTGTTGTTGATAAACTGATAAATTGCTCAGAACATTTTGTTATAAAGTGTTAAAAAATAAACATTAATTTTGTACAATAAATTGTAAAAAATAAAATAAAATAAAAATGTAAACATTCATTAAAAAAACAGTCTGGCAGCACAGGCGTCAGAAAAAAAGTGCAGAATTAAACAGTTGAATGTTGGGATTTTGATTATGGTAAATAAACAAAAAGGGTAAATTCCTTAAAGTAGTGACATTCTTTTAAAAGTTAAATACATTGTAATTGGTGCAAAATAAGATGCCGTGATACACAAAACATACGACTAAATTTCTAAAAAAAATAATTAAAAAGCTCAAAAAATTTGTCAAAACCTGTTCATTTTTTATTTGTTTTCACAATAGAAAAGTACCTTGACCAAATAAATCAGACTTAGTAATACTGAGCTGTGATGGAGCTCAGGATTCAATTCTTTGAAAAATGATTTAACCTCAGCTGATGAACTGTGACCGTGTTCTGTAACATTACATCCTGACTGATCCTGTCTTAATGAGAAAATTAATTACAATAAGTAAATAATGAAGTGACCACTGTGTTATCTTGCCTTGTGCACAAATGCATGCATCTCTGTTCCTCTCTTTGGACATTAATAATGGATCCTGTTGCTGTTTGATGCTGCATGTATTCAATAAATTCAGAGGAAAGACTCTTACAAACAGCTGGAAGCAACAAATTAAACTTAAGTTTTGAGGTCTGTGTGTGCACCTGTCATCCAAAGGCAAAATCTTTTTCTTTTGCACTTTCTGTAATGTTTAGGGACGAGCTGTTATAGTCATCAGTGCTGCTTGTACTTAAACTCAGACACTGTAGGTGTGGCTGTTTAAAATATAAAGGAGTATACTGCAGTAAGATATGGAGCGTCTTGAAGGTCACATTGAGAATCTTTTGGGGACTTACTTTGCATTTCCTCATAATACTTCTGAATTTCCCCAAAATATGTTACATCCAAATATGTTTGCATTCCCCTTACAACATCCTTTAGATTCCCCCTGATCTATACAAAGTTAGTGTGTTAGTTCGGCCCACTATAACACACTGCCAATTTAGGGAAACACTCTGCAGATACTTAAACAGAGAAAATGAGACACTTTAAGTGACGCATTTATCGCTCGCTATTCATTTTAAAAGGTTGATCTCCTACAGTATCCACCTGCTAGTTGTGATGGTGAAGCTGTGGGTAAATATGGTAATCAATCTGTGGTGCTACAGATGTGTCCAGATGTTGCTATTTAAACTTGCTTTTATGAACGATGTGCTTATTTGGAGTTCAGTGAATAATATAATACATTCAATACAACTCTAAGACAGAAAAATCATCACATCTGCACGCACACACACTCACACACACACATGCATCTCATCTTTTGTATGTAATGTTCGTCTGCAGGTTTGTACTGTGCATACACCGATCAGCCACAACATTTTGACCACTGACAGGTGAAGTGAATAACATTGATCATCTTCTTACAATGCAACATTTTGCTGGGAAACCTTGAGTCCTCACATTCATGTGAATATTTGACATGTACCTCCCAACAAGACACTGCAGGTCAAGCAACCGCTGTCCCCTATGGCAACAGCAGCCCTTGATGCCAGTTGGCACCCTGAGCAGGACAATGCATCCTGACACACCGCAGAAACTGCTCAGGAGCGGTCTAAGGAACACGACAGGGCTAAAGTGGGTCCCCAGATATAAATCTTATTGAGCATCTGTGGGATGTGCCTGGATAAGCCTGATCAAGGTAGGCCCCACCCTGCGACCCACAGGACCCACAGAATTCATTCGGTGTCACAGGACATCCCCAGAGAAACTGAACTTTCCCCACCATGGGATTAATAAAGTTTCTCTTATCTGAAGTGCCAGTCATTATCAAAACACTGGCCAGAGCTGAAGGTGGGCTGACTCTCTGTACACAGCTGTACTGGCTGTGACTATAGAGGGAGTCTGTACACCATCAGCTGGTGCTGCTCAGATAAAATCCTGCACCACTGCATTCAGAAAAACAGCTAAAGAAGCTGCAGCTCTTTCAATGACCATGACTGAGACACCCTGTATAACTGCAGCTTTGGGATGGCAGCTGTCACTGTGGCTGCAACCGTGGTTACGATTATGACTAAAGTCGAAACAATAACCATAATTACAGCCACAGCTTCACCAACACATCCAAGTCTAGCAGCTGCAGATGTTCTCACAACTAGCAGCTGGATGCGGTCAAAGATCGGCCTGTAAAAACAGATAATGTGCAATAAATGCATCAGTGAAACGTCATCACTCCTGTCTCTAGTATCTGCAGTATGCCTAAACTTGCAGAGTTAAATGCACCGTTCATGTGTATAATCCAACCATAGCAAATGTAAAGTTTACATTTATTTTTAGCAAAGAGATGTGAGGTGATTCATCAATAGAAGTTTACAAACTGTTACTGAAAACAGTTCACTAGAGCTGCAACAATTTATCAAATAATTGATTAATTGTGAACTATCAAGTTAATCGGTGACTATTTTAATAATCAAATCATCACTTTAAATTTCAGAAGAAAAAGTCTAAATTCTCTAATTTTAGCTTCATAAATGTGAATATTTCTGGTTTCTTTCCTCCATTATGACAGTAAACTGACAATCTTAGGGCTGTGGACAATACAGGACGTCTAAAGACGTCATCTTGGTTCTTAGCTTTGAGAAACGCTTTCCAACATTTTTCTGACATTTTTATGTACAAATATTTAATCAACTAAACAAGAGGACAATCAACATTTTAACTGACCTATATAACCATTATTTGCAGCCCTACAGTCTCAAATTTGGCACCGAGGTTTAGTGCAAATATCAAATCTCTTACTCACTATTGCGTATTGTGTACTTCAATTCAATCATTTATAAAGCTGTTCTCTGTCTGCTCCCTTCTTATAGGTGGATCTACAGCTAACAAAAAGGTACAAAAAGCTGCTGTTGTCGGTTATCTGTTGCCTGGGTCTGTAATGAATCAGGAAAAAAATGGATGTTTGAGTTCACTTTATCACCAGCAAAGTGAATCTTAAAGAGGTGATTTGACAAGATGAATTCAAAATGATGTTTGGTGACAAGTTTGAATGTATTGTGTTCAGCAGCAGAACAAAGTCAGAAGCTGGTGGAGAGCATGCCAAGACGCATGGCTGCAGTCATCAAAAACAACGGCTATGCAATCAAGTACTAACTCCTGTAAACATCATGTGACTAAAACAGACAGAAAAGAAAACACGGAATGTCTAAAAGCACTGGTTTTGGCAGTAAAATGTATCTATCCAGAAAAATTACCAAATCTAAATTTACAATTGATAAACAAATATCACTCCAAAAATATTTCCAAAACACAATAAAACTGGTAGTAAATAGTAAATGTAAAGTCACCATAAAATGTTATTTATGATGATTCCAGCTGTTTTTTTTTAAATAAAAAAACCACAAAAAATCAACTATAGTATGTTTTTAAATATTTATGGTATTATGAATGCACAAAAACATTTCTAAATCCTCTGTACATCTAGACATGGCTGTGCTGTTTCCATAGAGGTGTAGGAGTTTATAGTGCATAAAAAAATTCCCAGAAAGTTGGAGTTCACAGGTTTAAGATTGCCTAAAATGTGCTTGAAATATTATTCTGCATCTTCTCAGGTAGTCTCATGCGATTTTCATGTCAATGTCTTTCACAAGGCCCAAACTCTACATTAAGTCCAAAGCAAAACTGCATTTTTACAAACATTAATTTGGTGTTGGACAAGCGTTGACTATAAATTGTCTGAAAATAAAACTAGCTGAAGTGCATATCACTATGTATTTGTTATTTTCAAATTCTTTGTTGTTTTTGAAAGTTATATAATTCAACCCCTTTATAAGATATTTTTGTTGCTAGTTTTACAAAACGTACAATGCATTTTTGCAGTCTATCTATCTATCTATCTATCTATCTATCTATCTATATGAAGTTGTAGCTAAAGCATCACTGAAACACTTGACCATCAAAGAGAGACTTTTCAGACTTTTCAGGAATTAGGGGAAAACACAAACTTGTTGAATTCTGAAAATTTTCAAGGTCTTAAATTGTAAAAATGTAACAGGTTTCATGTTTTAATGAAAAAACTAAACCAAGACCACAAATCACCTGGACTATAGTTTCAAATAAATCATTAAATAAAGCTTAAAGCTAATAAATAAAAATGCAGAAATGACTGGAAGCCAATGGCTGAAAACATACAGCCTCTACTTCCTAAAAACACCTTCCCTTTCATACGTGCCCACGTTCCTTGTAGCTGTAAATACTGTCAGAGTGAGACTTCCTTTCATTGCGACCCTCTCTGGCAGCGTCCATTCGTATTTCTTGATATTTTTTTCGCCGCGCAGGCGCAGAAGCAGCAATCAGGGGTTGCATGGCTGGCAATTAAATTTCTCCATTAAGCTGATTGCCCCTTATCGATACATATCATATCTCCCGGTTCGGCCGTCAAACGAGCTCACTTTGATCTTGCAGAGCTTTTTTGCGCTGAAGCTAAATCCAGCTGCACTGAAGTGGACGGTTTGGGTCCAATCAGGAACGAGGATCTGGGTTGAGAGAGTTCATGCTCTCAGCTGTGTCGGTGCAACATCGGGTTTCCTCACATAATTTCATCCAGACACACATCTCAAAGCGACCGGCTACAGGGAAAATCGCTAATAATCACCAGGAGAGTTGTAAAAATGCTGCCCACACCTTAAAGACACAACAAATCCCTGTTATAAATGTGTATAAAATGATGGAAAACTAGCTGAAATATATTGCTAAACCACCGTAAAGTCACTCCTGGTTGCAGTAGGGTATTCTTATGAGGGAGAATCTGACGTGTTTTTCATAAGGGGAGGTGGAAATGAACTGATCACGTTGGTAATATGGCGGATCAGGTGCGTTCAAGTGTCACGCCGAAACGTGCAGATCGGATTCGCGTTGCAGAAAAAAACGATTTCCGCTTCTTCAGCCTCACACGTGACTCCAATCTGAGCACTTTGAAGGCAGCAGGAGATGTAGGATGGAGGTGGTGTTTCTATCGGGTTGCCAGATCTTCTCTCTGTCGGCTGATGCGCAAAATGTCGGAGATTTGCATGTTTCCAAAATGCGCAAATTGCACCGGAACATATAAAAAAAGTGACCCAGGATCCAGATTAAAAAGAAAAAAAACAGCAACCTTTATGTGGCTACACAGGAGATCTATTTCTCTGGTGTTCATCTGGACATCATGGACTTTGGTGCATTTTGAATATTATCATCAATAAATTAATTGATTGCCCTAAAGTTGTTATTGTTTATCTGTGTATTTCATGTGACTAGTGGCAACATATGACTTCAAAACAACCACAGTGAATAAAAAGTACATTTTGCAGTTGTAAAAAGTAACTAATGTAAGTATAATTGCATACAGTTAAGCCCAAAATACTTCACACTCATGCCAACAATCGCTTTAAAGTGTGTTTTTATTGGATCTTTATTTTTTTCTGACTGGAAATTACATAAATTAGTGATAAAAGATAATAAAATGATCTGTTCAAGATGTTAAAGATACATTTTAAGGATGTTTGTGTTTTGTTTGTTTTTTTAAAAAAAAGATTTATAAAAAATTGGCAACCAAAAATTTTTTTTTCCTTTTTTTGGGAAGAAACTGCAGCTTCTATACCACTTTAGTTCTGGTACATTCTAGCTTCTCGTTACTTTTATTTATTTATTTAATTATTTAATTAATTTTGTAATATTTATCAGTCATCCATGTGACTGGTGGTAAATATGATTTAATTACAGCCCCTGTAAATACAGTAGATTTTGCATTCGTGAAAAGTAGCTAGTGTAAGATAGATAGATAGATAGATAGATAGATAGATAGATAGATTAAACCTTTATTAATCCTATAGCGGAGAAATTTACAGGGTACAGCAGCAAATAGAACACTTGACTCAAGAAAGAGTGCAGCACACAATGCACACAGTGTGTATATATATATATATATATATATATATATATATATATATACATTAAAATATTTTCTTCTTCAGAAGAGAAGAAAGCAGTATTTACGGCAAAATATTTAGGAAATTGCACAGCATCATTATTTACATTTTTATTGCATAGTTTGTAAGTGGGTGAACTGAACTACTGGGAGCAGGCTTGATTGTAAAGTCTGACTGCAGCAGGAAGGAAAGACCTGCGGTATCTCTCCTTCAGACACCGCGGGTGAAGCAGTCTGTCACTGAAGGAGCTGCCCAGTGATCTTACTGTTTCCTGCAGGGGGTGGGAGGTGTCCTCCATGATAGACAACAGCTTTGTCATCATCCTCCTGTCTCCCACCACCTCCACAGGATCAAGGGGGCAGCCCAGGACAGAACTGGCTTTCTTTACCAGTTTGTTTAGTCTCTTCCCGTCTGCAGCCGTGCTGCTGCTGCTCCAGCAGACCACTCCATACATGATAGCTGATGCCACCACAGAGTCATAAAAGGTCTTCAGAAGTGCTCCCTGCACCCCGAAGGACCTCAGTTTTCTGAGTAGGTGGAGTCTGCTCTGACCTTTCTTGTTAAGTGTGCTGGTGTTAGTAGTCCAGTCCAAGTGAACACCCAGGTACCTGTAGGAGTCCACAATCTCAATGTCCGTTCACTGGATGTTCACTGGTGTAGGAGAAGTGCGTCTGTTCCTGCTAAAGTCCACCATCAGTTCCTTGGTTTTCACCACATTGATCTGGAGGCAGTTCAGCAGGCACCAGTCCACAAAGTCCTGGTTAAGTTCTCTGTACTCCTCCTCATCTCCGTCCGTGATGAGGCTGACGATGGCAGAGTCGTCAGAGAACTTCTGAAGATGGCAGTTTGTGGTGTGATGGGAGGGGTCTGCAGTGTAGAGGGTGAAAAGAAAGGGGGCAAGGACAGTCCCCTGTGGGGCCCCCGTACTGCAGACCACTGTGTCGGACACACAGTCCCCTGCCCTCACAAACTGTGGCCGGTTGGTGAGGTAATCCAGCAGCCACACTGTGAGGTGGGAGTCCACTCCTGTCTGCTCCAGCTTGTCCCCCAGAAGCACAGGCTTGATGGTGTTGAAGGCACTGGAGAAATCATAAAACATGATTCTCACAGTGCTCTTCGTCTTCTCCAGGTGAGAGAGGCATCTGTGCAGGAGGTAGATCACTGCATCATCAACCCCGATGTCGGGCTGGTAGGCAAACTGCAGCAGGTCCAATGATGAGCTCACCAGGGGTCGCAGATGGCAGAGGACCAACCTCTCCAGGGTCTTCATCAGGTGGGATGTTAGTGCCACCGGCCTGTAGTGGTTGAGGTCCTTGGGGTGCGATATCTTCAGCACCGGTACCACGCAGGATGTCTTCCACAGCTGTGGTACTCTCCCCAGCTTCAGGCTCAAGTTGAAAATATGTTCCACAATCCTGCTCAGCTGATCTGTGCAGGACTTGAGGAGCCTGGAGCTGATGCCATCTGGACCCGTAGCCTTCCTGATCTTCAGTCTGCTCAGTTCTCTCTTCACCTGGGATGTTGATAGGGACAAGCTGGGGAAGGGGGGCTGTTTGCTGGTTGTGAGTGTGGGGCCCTGTGGAGGAGGGGAGGTGTGATGGTAGGAGAACTGTGGTGGAGCTGTAAGGAGGGGGGATGCAGCGGGGGTGGTACAGTCAGCAGGGGGTGCAGACAGATGCAGTGGTGGCTGCTGCAGGGTGGACTGGTCTGGGGGAGGGGTGGCTGACTGTTCAAACCTGTAAAAGAAGGTGTTCAGATCATTCATCCACTCCTGGTCCCGTCTCAGTTCTGTCTTGGGATCTTTGTGGCCAGAGATGGTTTTCAGGCCCCTCCAGACCCCGCTGACATTGTTCTGCAGCAGCTGATCCTCCATCCTCTTCCTGTAGCTGCATTTTCCCTCTCTAATCTTCCTCCTCAGTTCTCTCTGTGCAGCTCTCATCTCCTCCTCGTCTCCTGACCTAAAAGCCCTCCGTTTGTTCTTTAGGAGAGCCTTTATATCAGGAGTAATCCAGAGTTTGCTGTTAGCGAAACAGCGTACAGTCCTGGTGGGCACAGTGTAATCCACACAGAAGTTAATGTAGTCCGTGATGCAGTGAGTGAGGTTGTCGATGTCCTCCCCATGATCCTCACAGAACACTTCCCACATAGTCGTGTCAAAACAGTCCTTGAGAGCCTCCTCAGCTTCCTCGGACCATCTCTTGACCATGCGGGTGACAGCTAGCTGTCTGTGTGCCAGAGGTTTGTACACAGGAAGGAGGTGAACCAGGTTATGGTCAGATTTACCAAGTGGTGGAAGAGGAGATCATGTGTATGCCTCCTCGGTGTTGGCATAAAAAAGGTCCAGTATTTTATTACCTTTGGTGTTGCAGGTGATATATTGTGTGAAGGTGGGTAATGTGGACGATGGAGAGGCATGGTTAAAGTTCCCAGTAATAAGGAAGAGGGCCTGTGGGTGCTGTGTCTGTAGCTTGCTTGTTACTGAATGGAGGACATCACAAGCAGAATTTGCGCTAGCAGAGGGAGGAACGTACGCAGCTATCGCGATAACATGCGAGAATTCCCTCGGCAGGTAGTAAGTATAATTACATACAGTTACACCCAAAGTACTTCAGAATAATAAGTGAATTTTTATTGGATCTGTAAGTTTCTTCTGACAGAAAATTTTATGAATTAGTGTCAAAAGACAGTAAATGTTTTCTTTGACATGTTGAAGATACGTTTTAATGATGTATATGTTTTTAAACATATTTGTTAAAAATTGACAATTGAAATTTTTGCTTTTCATTGGAGAAACTGCAGCTTCTATAACATTTCAAATAGTTGTGGTAAATTCTGTCTTGTTGTGGTTAATGTTATTTATTTATTGCCCTGAATTTGCTAATATTTATCAGTCATTCGTGCAACTAGTAACAAATTTAACTACAAAACAGTTGATTTGAGTACATAGTAGATTTTGCAGTTGTGAAACATCTCTAACATAAGAATAATTACATACAGATAAGCCCAAAAGAATTCACACCCATGCCAATAATTGATTTAAAGTGAATTTATATTGGACCTATAGGTTTCTTCAGACTGGAAATAATATAAATTAGTACAATGTTTTTTAAAGATATTATACAGCTTCTCTATCACTCCAAATAGCTCTGGTCAATTCTCCCATGTTCCACAGCGTTCTAATACACTACAAACTGAGAAGTTCATGCAGCAGTTCTCCAGTCAGTTACTAGCAAACTACAAGTCATGACTAAAACCAAAGAGCTTTGTGCATTTTGACTGCTTAGAGGAAAAGATGAGAAAATCACATCCAAGTGTTTTCAACTTTCAAACAGTTTGGGCTCAAAATGGCATAGAAACAGTGACTAGAAAAAGATTTGCAGCTGTTTTTTTATGCATTATAAAAATGTTCTAACAATTATGAGAAAATGTGCATTTAGCTCAAATGTTTGTGATCAAGTGATTATATAACAATTAGGAGAGGCCTAAATATGAACTCAAGTGTTGGGAATATGCGAGTTCACCACTTTAGGACTCTATTTAAGTGAAGAAGTCCCAACCAGACTGTGCTTTTATGGCCCCAGTGCAAGGCATAATAAAAAAAATACAAGGAGCTCCACACTGAAAAATCTGAAAGGGTTTAACAGGAAACCAAAAGTGACCCCTGCAGTGACAAGAATGGTAGAGAAGAATCCAATAATCAACTCCAAGACCATCCAGATGAATCTGAGCAATCTGGGTACAAACATAGACGCTCCAGTAGACACAGAACAAGGCAGATCTCAATTCAAGCAAGAAAGACGTTTTTGATCATCAAATCTGTGGACAAGGTGAAAACGGAGATGTTTGGAAACAAGTAGATGGCTTCTGAGCAAGGAAAGAACAAGCCTTTAACCCCAAGAACTCTGCGCCCACAGTAAAACATGATGGTGGGAATGAAATGCTTCAAGGGTGTTTTTCAGTCAATGGACCAGGCAGCTTTGTCAAAGTAAACAGCATCATGAGAAAGGAGGACAAAATTAAGACTTGGGAGAAAAATATTTCGCAGAAAAACTTTTTTTTTGCAGTTTTGGGGCTTTACAACAAGACAATGATTTGAAAGATACAGCCAAAGCGGTCAACAAATGATTAACCAAAACATTTTGGAGATCAGACCTGAATCCCATCAAGAATCTGTGGAGAAACTGAAGACCAGAGTGAAAGTCACAAAAGAGGAGTTGGTCTAAAATCCCAGTGGAGACACACAGAAAGTTTATTAGCACTTATATTCCTATTGACGATCGGTCAATGAAGATTCACTAACAATCTAAATATGACACAGGTATGAATAATTTCATCGTAAACTGTACTCACTGCTGAACTTCACTACAATTTTTCACGACTTTACTCGAGACTTCATGATATTTCTACTCCACTACATCTCAGTGGGACATTTTTCCTGATGCTACATAGCCTGAAAGCAGCCAGTTACTTTTTCCATTGAGGTTTACATCAAAAAAATGCACAGAAAATGTAAAACACTATGTATTTCTGGCTCTTTTGGCTTGTGACATCTTTTATCTGACTTCTCTTGATTTCTGTTTTCTGACTGAAATTCGCTGACTTCAAATCTCCATTTTTTTATGAGCACCTCATGTCATTTTTTAAACTGGAAAACAAGAGTTAAAATAAACATTCACCACAAGCTCCATTTAGTAGTTCATCTGGGGCTTTTGATTATCTCAGTAAAACAACAAGGCGACTCCATCTGTTGAGGATAATCGAGTGATACTGAAAGGATCTTGGAGTGAAAATGTTTTGACACAATCTCCTGTAGATGCAGAGTGTAGAGCAGAAGAACAAGAGAGATTTGAATTTATAATGTTGTAAGGGAACATGTTTTATTCTTTTATAACTTGCAGTGGATATCACTGAGAGAGAAAGATGTGATTTAAGATTTAGTAGCCAGTTTTAATCAGCAGTGGTAGAAGAATTAGGATCCTTACTAAAATAAAAGTACTTTAATGACAATCAAAACTTCTTCATTACAAGTGAAAGCAAAAGTATGAGCAGAAAAAATGATTAAAGAATCACAGCTTTTTCTTTTTCATATTTGTACAATCTTTAAATTTTTTCAACAACATCATGAAAATCTATTTTGTGCTATCTAGTCTAATTTTCTCAGCCATTTAATCAAATCATACTTTATTTTGTTTTTTTTAACACATTGTCCTCAGAAATTTTCATTATTTTTAATAAACGCACATTTTTCAGAAATCACATTCATTTCCTTTGTACTTTATTTTAGTCAGGTAAATTAGTATTTGATGTATTAATGCTGATCTATAATTATATAATTTAAAGTAGTCAGATAAATTCATATTATAAATGATAATGTACAGTCTTTTTAAATTAGTCTGACACATTTGCATAATTTGTATCATTGTAAGGTTTTCAATCTTAAAATTGAATTTAGGCAGGTAATTTTGTATTTTATGTAATTTTGTAGTATTTCTAACTGTAATATTTAATCTGTAAATGATAATGTCAAGTCTTAACCTTAATATTTAAACTTGTAAGATTAATTAGTCACGATAGCCTCATTTTTCTAGTGGTGGTTGTCTTAAATGTTTATACAGTGGGTACGGAAAGTATTCAGACCCCTTGAAATTTTTCACTCTCTGTGTCATTGCAGCCATTTGCCAAAATCAAAAAAGTTCATTTTATTTCTCATTAATGTACACTCAGCACCCCATCTTGACAGAAAAAAAACAGAAATGTAGAAATTTTTGCAAATTTATTAAAAAAGAAAAACTGAAATATCACATGGTCAGAAGTATTCAGACCCTGTGCTCAGTATTGAGTAGAAGCACCCTTTTCAGCTAGTACAGCCATGAGTCTTCTTGGAAAATGACGCAACAAGTTTTTCACACCTGGATTTGGGGATCTTCTGCCATTCTTCCTTGCAGATCCTCTCCAGTTCTGTCAGGTTGGATGGTGAACGTTGGTGGACAGACATTTTGAGGTCTCTCCAGAGATGCTCAATTGGGTTTAGGTCAGGGCTCTGGCTGGGCCAGTCAAGAACGGTCACAGAGTTGTTCTGAAGCCACTCCTTTGTTATTTTAGCTGTGTGCTTAGGGTCATTGTCCTGTTGAAAGGTGAACCTTCGGCCCAGTCTGAGGTCCTGAGCACTGTGGAAGAGGTTTTCCTCCAGGATATCTCTGTACTTGGCCGCATTCATCCTTTCTTCAATTGCAACCAGTCGTCCTGTCCCTGCAGCTGAAAAACACCCCCACAACATGATGCTCCCACCACCATGTTTTACTGTAGGGATTGTATTGGGCAGGTGATGAGCAGTGCCTGCTTTTCTCCACACATACCGCTTAGAATTAACACCAAAAATTCAATCTTGGTCTCATCAGACCAGAGAATCTTATTTCTCATAGTCTGGGAGTCCTTCATGTGTTTTTTTGGCAAACTCTATGCGGGCTTTCATGTGTCTTGCACTGAGGAGAGGCTTCCGTCGGGCCACTCTGCCATGAAGCCCCAACTGGTGGAGGGCTGCAGTGATAGTTGACTTTGTGGAACTTTCGCCTATCTCCTGACTGCATCTCTGGAGCTCAGCCACAGTGATCTTTGGGTTCTTCTTTACCTCTCTCACCAAGGCTCTTCTCCCACCATTGCTCAGTTTGGCTGGACGGCCAGGTCTAGGAAGAGTTGTGGTCGTCCCAAACTTCTTCCATTTGAGGATTATGGAGGCCACTGTGCTCTGAGGAACATTGAGTGCTGCAGAAATTCTTTTGTAACCTTGGCCACATCTGTGCCTTGCCACAATTCTGTCTCTGAGCTCCTTGGGCAGTTCCTTCAACCTCATGATTCTCATTTGCTCTGACATGCACTGTGAGCTGTAAGGTCTTATATAGACAGGTGTGTGCCTTTCCTAATCAAGTCCAATCAGTTTAATTAAACACAGCTGGACTCCAATGAAGAAGCAGAACCATCTGGAGGAGGATCAGAAGAAATGGACAGCATGTGAGTTAAATATGAATGTCACTGCAAAGGGTCTGAATACTTCTGACCATGTGATATTTCAGTTTTTCTTTTTTTAATAAATTTGCAAAAATTTCTACATTTCTGTTTTTTTATGTCAAGATAGGGTGCTGAGTGTACATTAATGACAAATAAAATGAACTTTTTTGATTTTGGCAAATGGCTGCAATGACACAGAGAGTGAAAAATTTCAAGGGGTCTGAATACTTTCCGTACCCACTGTATAATAACAGTTACTTGACTTGCCAACCTAAATATACAATACGTCTAAAAACTATAGTCTGTGTTATACTTTTAATCTTGTTTACTGATAGTATTATAAATGTTTGCAGCAGTGTACAAACTCAGAGAAATATGTTATATTACTCAAGATAACTGTAATTTGGTTGCCATTTCGATGTGTTGTCAGCTTACAAATGATTTCGTTCATTTCTAAACATTATGCAGTTTCTTTAAAAATACCCATCTGCATAGTGATCACAGAGGTTTCTGATACGTAATTTTGCAATGTGTTTTTTTTTTTTGCAAATTCCTGCTCGATTTTATTCAGTTTGTTGACATTTGCTTTCACTTTGACAGTGACAAATTTCAAAGTCTGTCTCATTAATTTTAGCAGCATATTTTCTTATTTTACACATGAAATAAGTTAAGACTGGTGCAATTTTCTGTCCTGAGATGACTTACTGTATGATGTGACTTGGTGCTATAAAATGTGTGTTTAAATAAAACGGACATGACAGCGGTTAAAAATTTGAACTCCATTTACATTTGACATGTAAATATTTTAAAATGCATTATTCCTATAGTTTTACACCTTCCTAACAAACATTTTTCTCAGATTCTTACACCTGCTATTTATTGGCATTTTTATGTTATGATCACTTGTCAGCACAAAGTGAAAAAATTTTTTTAAAAATAAGAAAATAAAGAATACAAATAAAATGACTCACTACATTGCAGTGTTTTTCCTTATTACAGTTAAATGATTAGGGTTTAAGAATTTGTTTCCACAGCTTTTAATGAGATCAAATTTGACTGATCAAGAAGGTTTTGTACAGCCAACAGAAAAAAATTCTCTTTAAAATGAACAGCAGTGTTTTTTTCATGTCTTCACTTCTCAACTCTTGTTCGTCTTCTTCCCTGAAAAACACCCCAAAACAAAAAACAGAACCAACCACGACTCTTCCACTGAATAACCAACTTTCCATGTGATGAATGAATACAAGGAGTGAAACCAGTGTGCAAATATGTCCGCATTTTATTTCGCACAGCCTCGGGGTGAGCAGCGTCTTTGCAAACAGTAAACTCTTTCTCACACATACAGAACTTCTATCTGCTGGAAACATTCAGAAAAAAACACAAACACAGAGATTAAAGAGGCAAAGGTGGTGGAGATTGACAAAAAAAACAGAGAATCAAGACAAAGTTGTCTTCATAAAACAGCCTCTTTGCATTGCTCTTAAAGAACCACATATTCAGATCGTTTCCAACCTTCCACAGAGTCACAGATTTTCTACCCATTTCCATCCATCACAGTCAACAACAAATGTAATAATGGAGCTTTCTATTGAACCTGTTTTGTGGTGTAGTCATTTTAGTTCAAGCATAATTATCAAAGTCAAATTCATTTCAAAAATCTGTCTAACAATAGTTATTGTTCCATATATTGGTTTACACATCCTATTGCTGATTTTCATCCCATGTGGCAATAAACAGGAAGCAATCGCAAAGTGGAAGGTTAAAAAAAAAAACATAGCACAGTAACCTGCAAAAATGTGTAAAAACAAGCCAATAAAAAGGGACTGGTCACATCTGATCTAGAGCTGTCTTTAGTTTGTAAGATATTCTACGGCCTAGAAATTGTCAAAATCCTGTTCCCAAAGGCTGGACACGCAAGTTCTACGTCTTTATTTTTTAAAGTCTAACACTTCCAGTCACACTAGTCTAAGTAATCACTTTTGAGTTGCCCAGATTGTGCTCATCTCCAAAAATACACAAAAACACACCCGATTCTACATCCTGATTCCTTACTCTGTAATGAGACAAAGCGAGTAAAAGACAATAATGAGAGCTATGTGAAAGGTGACATTTGTGGTGCTTTGCCTGCATTTTTAAAAAAAAGTTTCGCTACAATATAACACACTAAAGTCAAACCTAAGCGTGATGTAAGGATCATTTCTGGAGGATCTGAGCTGACGGACAAGGATATGGTCAGAAAGTGACAGAAAAACAAAGTAAGAAAAAACCGCTAAAGGGAAAATGCAGAAACTAGATGAGCCTCTGAATGTGAACAAGCTACTTTTAATATCACGATTGAGGCTATATCTGCTCACGAAAGATGACAACAGCAGCACTAAACAAAGGCATCCACTTCGTCTCTGCTTGCTAAAACCTCTGCAGTCAACATTTTGTTTGTTGTCATGGACTCCAGATCACAAAACCATGAAATTTATGGTTTTATAGCAGTGACTGAAGTCAGATTGACACATGTGCCATTGTGCTGTTGGTTAAAGTAGTTTTGTGACAGTCAAAAATATATATATTCACTGTCACTTGTTCAACTTTGAAAAAGAAAAAGAAAGTCATGTATAAAAGGGAATATTAAGGCAGCATGGAGGCACCCCATCTACCAGCACTGTTCTGCGCTTTAAGGACGTATTGCTGACCCCGGCTGGATTTAACAGGCAACTTCATGCAGCTAAAATCGAGGCGTGTTATCACAACATCTGGATTTGGTATTTGTCTGGTTGGAGAGAGGTTCCTTCAGCATTAAAACGCTGATGAGAAAGATTGTCAGAAGAAAGCAGAGGAGGGCAGAATCAGTGCAGCGTCTCGGTAAAAATGTCTTAAATCTGCAGCTATCGGATGGTGAATCTGAAGCATTTTATGGTAAAAACTCCTTAAACCTTGACTAGCAGGGTGGTCTGGGACATTTTAGGCCTTTAAAGTAACATCAGAGCTTTTTACTGTACAAAGTAAATAAGTTAACCCACTCCTACAGTGGCAAAAAACATTAGCAGTAATCACATGACACTTTAAAACTGTATATATGTATGCATATATTTATATAAGGTATGTGAATATGTACAGGCCAGAAAATATAAACAGCAACTCTGTGCATGGAAGGCTAAATTAACCTTTCTGAAAATATCACAAATTGAAAATGAACAAGACAAAGTGGGGACAGTTAAACCCAATTTATGGATGCACGTGTGTCGCATCAGTGCCTCAGAATCAGTGTTTGAACTCCGCCGACAAACTGATCTTCGATTTTAAAAAAATGTGATACAAATTCAAATCTTATTGAAGCGTGGATATTTACAAATAACCTATTTCCATTTTGTTATTGTAGCTGTAGGAAATAGCAGCACGAATTACTGGAACAACTCCATATTAAAGTAGTATCAGAAACAATATGAATGGGAAACCTTGACCTTGGTCCAAGTAAAATGCAGAAAAAAAAACAATGATGGAAAAAGACCCTTATGTTCTTCAAATTCACCCCAAAACACTAACTAGACTGACAATAACACACATCTATGTTTTCCACCCTGAATGAAGGTGGAACTTGGTTAAAGGCACGACTCGGGAGGGCTTCAAAGTTACTCCAGTGACAGAAGGAGTTCCTGGTTTCCTCCTTCCGCCCAGAAGCTGCATCAGCAACAAAGGACGGACGTTTCATGTTTAGTTGAGGCTTAATCGACCTCACAAGATCCTCAGACTAGTGGGGGTTTGTAGTCCAGAGCAGAGCTGGACTCAGACATCATCACTGAGCTTCAAATTAGTATCAAGTCACAGGAAGCCAGCTTTGAATTTCTCTTCACGTTAAATTGTTCCTCTCTCAGAAGACAATGAGCTCCACGTTTCAGCTGCAGCCCAGAATCTGTACGTTTATTCTGCTGTTAATACGGTGAGATCACTGCAGCTGGACTCTGTACGCACAGATGAGGAGTTTAACCTGAAGAAAGAACACCAAGAAACAGCAAAGATGACATTTAAAAATCCACAACTGCTGCATTGCAAGAATTAGACTGAGTAAAACAATAAAATAGCTTGTAATTTGTTGGTATGAACACTTTGGTCTGCTGCAGAGAAAATAACAGGTTTTACATTTTGTTTGTTTTTTTATTGGCCTTTTGTTGGCCATTATTTGATAGGAACGGCTGAGAGGCAGAAAGGAAAGCACAGAGAAGAATGGGGGTTTTACATTTTTGATCAAGAAGTTATTGTTCTGCCAACAAAACCAGACTTCTAGAAGACTAAAATGTTCTCTGTATGAAGCAGACCTCTCTGTGAAGATGTTTTTATCTGTCTTTTTCACCCCCCAACAACACCATCAAACAAAATTTTAGGATAAAAACATGCTGAGAAGATTGTTTGTCACACAAACCAAATGCAACGTTTCCACTGTTCAATAAACTTTCCACGTGATGAATGAATACGAGCACTGAAACCAGAGAGCAAATATGTACGCATTTTATTTAAGACAGAGCTTAGAGCTTAGTTTGACTTCTTAGCCTCTTCTACTGAGTAGAACAATAAAAGAATTTTAGTCTGGTGGTACGAAGATTTTGTTCTAGAGGCTGTTTTTCAGCTGCACAGAAAATTATTTGTTTTACATTTTCTGTGTGGAAAACGCATAAAAACTGAAGCGCTAAAGACTAAGATGAATGATAATCCTCTTTAGGCATCAAATAATTAATTAGTTGTCAATTAATAAAACTAATCACTATTTTGATTATCTAATAACTGCTCTGAGTCATTTTTTTTAAGAATTAGAAGACTTTTTGTGTAAATCGACCATTTATTGTGCTATGAAACAGCCCAGCAAACTTCATATGGCAGAAAATATTTTGCTTCTAATGTGAAAATAATAATAATCGACCATAAAACATACTTTTCTAGTTGACACACTGGAAAAACTGAGCAGTGAGACAGTAGCTTAATTGAAATGCATGACTTAAAAATGGCCTTCATGAAGCGCTGCAGCTGTTTAGATCATGTTAGGTTACAAAAAATCCAACAGAAACTCAAAAAAAGTCATCTCCTACAAGAGCTGTAGTATTATTCAGCTTTCTACTTCCCATCTGCACACTCAGTACGATAGAAGTTGTTCTAAGTTTACAGTAAGAGGCCTGTGTTGGTCTGTGCAGCACATCAAAAATCTAACATTACTATATTCACACGTGTCTCTAAACACGCCATGGTCTTTAATTGTTCCTCTAAACAGCAAAATATTACATTCCTAAATCCCAAAACCAACCTTTAGTCAGACTTTGATGGCCAGCAGAAGCTTTTCTATGCATGTTTGAAAGGCTGGATGTCTACGTGTTTGTGTATTACTGTGTGTTTGTGTCACCTTGGCTGCTGGGGCCTCTGCCAGACGAATGAAGAGTCTGTTGATTCCTGGAACCGGGTTGAAGGAGTAGATGAAGTGACTGTCCTGAACAGTTGAAGACAAGAATGGAAAAAAAAATGAGGAAAACCAAACACATTATCACAAAAATTCATTAAATATCAACAGTACTGTTTAACACTATGAACCCTTTGTTGGCTTTAAAAATAAAAATAAATTTTAAAAAAGCCCAAAATTGCCTAGTTAATCAGAGGCAGAAACCATAAAAACAGAAAGAACCATCAGATGGTCAATGAACTTCATCTGTGAGGTAACTTTTGCAAAACTTAATAAAATATAAGTTTAAAGTCCTGATAAGATTTTATCAAAATCATTCCATTCTGCATATTTTGTTTAAAAATGTTTTTTTTTTTTTTTTTTTTTTTTAAATAATATCCCTTATTACTCCCACAAAGGGAAATTTTCAGTTTTCGCATATCCCAATTGGGGTCAGAGCGCAGGGTCAGCCATGGTGCAGCTTCCCCGAAGGAGGAAGAGTTAAGGGCCTTGCTCAAGGGCCCGACAGTGGCCGCATCAGGGTTTGAACCTCTGACCTTCTGATCAGTAGTCCAGAAACCAACTGTTGTGCCACCACTGCCCCAAAAAACTAATAAGTTACAACTGAATCTTTAAAGCAAAAGAATATGATAGATCATAAGCTTTTGTGCTTAGCTATTTGCACTGCATCAAACTAGTGTATTTGCCCCGCTAAACCCCATGGAAAATTAATTTTGTGGAATTGCTCAGCATTGTCTAGTGTTCTGAACCAACCAGGAAAATGGGCAGCTGGAACTTGTCATTGAGCACCACGGCGTGAACGCTGCAGGGTCCGCAGAGCCTCGCTGTGATCTCGGTCAGGAAGTTGGCGTGGAAGATGAAGAGGATGATGCCTGAACCTGGAAGGGCAGGAAAGGATGGAGGCATTATGGGAGATGAAAAGAAGACAGGGTGAAAAGGCAGAGAGAATTTTACTGGGACTCAACATTAAAAGCAGGACATCAGTGGCCGTAAGCTCCACTGAGGCGTTTGTCCCATTCAATCCACACCAACTCTGACCTCTATTCAACTGCTGTCAAAACCAGCTGTCTGTCTGTCTGTCGATAGCAGAAGTCCTCACCAGGCTGACTGACATCAGAAATTTACTGGTTAGGAGTCATTTTCACTTGAACAGAAGGAATTCACATTGTTTCTATGTATTAATTCATTAAAGGTTCTGCATCTCAGACCAAAACACGACTACTAAGTCTGGAAAGAAAACTGGCTGCCAAAAAACATTTTTGCAAAACTTCTCTAAGATGAAGACAGTGTGAATGATGATGGTTGTTAGGAAGGGGGAAGTTTTTCATTATTTTTTTCACTTTAAATTAATCCTCAACCGTGTTAATAATAGATGAAACAGATAATTTGCTGGTTCGAGGCACAATGGCCAGACTTTCTCTTCCTTTTACTTTCATTTATAGCCATTAAAGTTGTGTACATGAAAGCCAACAAAATTCAGTTAACCTGTGTTCAAACACAAGAAGGCATAAGCAAAAGCAGCAAAGAAGACACTCAAAACAGCAGTAGAGACTCGCATATTGAGCTAAAACAATGCAAGGTCCCATAAATAAAGTAAATAACATGAATAAAACACTTTATTTTCAAATTCTTTGGACTTCTGAGACACAGTGTGAAAGCTGGACTGTCTTTTCTGGTCTGTTTGTAAGCATGGTAAAAGTCAACAGTTTCAATGGGAGGAACTCACATGCACCGACATGCACATACTGGACAAACAGCCAAAACGCAGAACAGAAAAGCCGAGATTCTCACACACAGAAGAAGGATACCGTCACTCCACTATAGATTTGCATAGCAGGCAGTTGTTTACTGCTATATTAATGATATATTTGTGTACCAAATTCTTGCATGTTGCACCTTTTAAGTGACTGCTTTGAAAGCGTACAGTGAAACCAGAATGCTAAATGTGGCAGTGGGAACTGTCCTCAGTTATTACAGATACCTTTAATAGGTTCAAAACATAAAAAAACTACAGTAGATATACAGCTGTTATAGCTGTCAGCACCATAGAGGAAAAAACAAACACTTTAAGCTTGTCTCTGAGTCAGTGTGGACTAGTCTGGCTCACCCGATGGAAACTGCAGATATAAGCCTACTATAATCAGCCATTTTTGTCCTCTTCTTTGGCTATCTGCCTGTAACTGTTTTCAAAATCTGCTTCACTACAGGAACCAACAACAACTTCCAGGCTACTAACCTACCACATTGAAGATTTCAAGCTTTGCAGAGGGTTTGAAACACATACTAAGGCAGTCCTACTAGTTCTATTTGCAGTAGATTATCTATTTTAATGACACCGTTTGTGTCACTGCAAACAAATGTTTCACCAAAATATGTCCACTTGTCATTGTTTCAAAGAAACACATCCTTCGCTCATATCCACCTAAGATGATTGTGACTTTTTGAGGGTTTTTTGCAAATACTGAGATGCTGAGCTAGCTAAGAAAGACTAGTATGGACTAATATATTTGATAACATGAAGACTTCTCTGGTTAGTGGGATAGTTTTGATGGATTTCCAACAACTAAAAATGAGCAAATACTGCTTCTAAATTGGTTCTTATGTTGATCGTCCTACTCAAGTGACTTTTTAATGTTACATGATCAGTCCAACGATCTCACATGTTCTGTGAGATGGTGAGAACGTAAAAATGTAACCAGACGTTAACAGAATTTGATTTAAAATTTGTGCTTTACCTTCTGGTTGCGGCTGTGACTTGAAGGCAAACTCCATGGAGAAGTCGGGTCCTTCACAGAGCCTGTGACAGGCCAGAGGGAAGACGGGCTCCAGCAGCACCAGACGAGACTCAAAGTAGGCTCGGATGGTGTCCTCGGCCACACTGGACAACCTGGGGAAGAAAAAAATGGGCAGAGAGTTGATTTTAAACTGCAGCATAACCAGATGTACCTGCTGTTTCCTGGTCTGTATTAGCAATTCAGCTCTGTGGTTTTCTTTGGCTTGCTAAACTTCAGATTTTTCGGACACTATGGCAGAAAACATATTCTTTCTTTCAAATGCATCTTTGAGTGAGGCTGGAAGCTGTGGTTTACACTCACATGCTGATGTGGTCCTTGATGAGGTCGTACACGATCAGGTTGTTGCTGAGTTTGGCGAAGTACATGGCTGTGTTCTTGTGTTTAGACAGGATGTTGCAGTCGGCTCCATACTCCAGCAGGAGGCGCACTACATCAGCATTCCCCCTTTTACAGGCCTGAAGTAAAGGAGAACAAACATTTACAACCATACTCTGTTGTCTTGTCACCTTTTACTTTATCCTTCTAACATTTGAATGCTCGATGGTAAAAGCATGTGATCCAATATGGTTTTCAAAGTCTGATTTAAAGGGTATTTCTGACATTAATCACTTCGCTTTAAAGGTATTAAGCAGTAAGCAGTGGTTTGTGGTGGTGTTTGGTGAAATGAATACTTCAACAGGAAAACAAGACAAAATCCAGCTGCCAGAGTCCCATTTAATGAACTTTAGACAAGCTGCAACTTGCACCATGATCTTTTCTTTGATTAATGTTGACTTTCTGAACTCATCAACAGCAACATTAGGGAGGTACAATGATACAGATAGATCATCGGTATCAGCTGGTATTACACTGGCAAAAATGAGTTTTAGAATATGGATAAAAGTCCAGTATTGTGCAACAACTAAAATATGCAATACTTGCACTGTAGAACTATCTGTGTTCGCAAATTTATGAAATTTGACGCTATCATTTGAAATAAATCTGCATCTAAGTAGTGCTTGCAAATTGCTTTCATACAGCTGGTCCCAGCGCCTCTGAAGACTAACACTGACGAGTTCGTCTGTTTGGCACAAAAATAAAATGAAACTTGAGGTTTGTGTATAATATGCAGCATTACCTTCATCAGAGCCGTCTCCCCTCCCAGAGTCTGAGCGTTGACGTATGAACCAGCTTCCAGCAAGATCGCAACAGTTGTCAAGAAATTCTGTCAGAGGATAGAAACAATAATAAAAAAAGGTTTTACAAAAAAAAAAATACATAAATGTGGATTTTCTGTATTTCTGTCTACATGACTGTATATTGTTTGTGATGTTGTTTGACAATATGGAGTTAACACCATGTAATAGGCCTATAGTGTACATGATGTCATTTTCGTAAAAATAAAAAAAATACCGTTGGTACCTGTTGCAAGGAGGTATTACAGCTAACTTATAACATAAATAAACACCTAAACAAATACATGATAAAAACTAACCTTTTCAATGAAAAAATACAGACCTATCTTCTTTATCTATTACTGTCAAGACTATTTTTGTTGACTTTATTTTAGAGTAACAGCTACGTGGTATGCACCCAGGTTGCCCAATAATTGCCCAAATTTCCACTTAAAATTTGTGTTTTAGAATAAAATAGAATAGAAATACTTCATCTATCCCCAAGGGGAAATTTTGTTGCTACAGTAGAAATCAGAATTAGTAAAGTGACACATCAATACAAATAAATGAGCAGAAGCAGAAAAATATACTCAAGTTCAAAATGCACAATAAAATGTAAGATACGAGAAGATTCAAAATGTACTTAAGTGAAAAATACACAAAATAAATATTGCAGTTAAATGCATCTCTTTAGTTCTGCTAAAAAAATATTTAGCCTACATTTTTAGGAGCAAAAATACACAATCTGTACTGATTATATTTGTTTTATACACTTTAAGCTTCCTATATCAGATTTTCCTGCAGCTTCAGCCCATTTAATAGGGTTTATATAAGAAATTTCAATGTCAGTTGCACATTTCAAGTTTTGATGCATTGAAAAACAATATAAAACCAAATTTAATGTATAAAGTGCCTAATATTTAACATGATGAATTGCTAAAAACTGTGAAAAATAGTTACAATCATATACAGTGGTATATTTTGTCTATCATTAGGGCCCCTTAGTAAATAAAAGCACCTAATATAGGAACTAAAGCAGTCAAGTGATGTTGCTGTTGATTAACAGACTACATAGAGTAATGGTTGAATTATGTTCATTTTGTTGTTTGTTATTATAAGATAGCGTTGCTTTTGAACCGACAATTCAGTAAGAAAAGACGTTTTACCTTGCTGACATGTTTCGACATGTCAGCAAGGTAAAACGCCTTTTCTTACTGAATTGTCAGTTCAAACGTAATGCTATCTTACATAGAGGAATCTTTTACTGCAGCGTCAAAGATTTAGTTATTTCACTGGAAAGTCAAAATAAAATTGAATGTACAACATCACAGCTCAGAGAAAGATCGGCTTCTCATTTTGTTACCTTTTCGGCAGCATGCATCAGCGCTGTGGTGCCGTTCTTCTGTCGTCCGTTCACCCTCACCCCCTTCTTTATGAGCAACCTGAGGATGTCGTCCTGCCCTCCTGCAGCTGCCAGCATGCTCAGGGACATCCCACTGACATCCTGTGGACAAAAAGACGGACGCAAACTTGTAGAAATCCAAAAAAAGGGGGGGAAATCTGCATCTCACTTACCGGCTATGGCTAGATAATTTGCAGTTTGTGCTGTATTGTAGCTAAAGAAGGAAAAATTACAATGAATCTCAGAAAAGTAAACAAAACTTTTAATTTTGCTATTTTCTCTTTCTTCAGTTACATCCAGACGTTGTCAGATAAAGAACACACAGGCCTTGGTCAAAGTTGAAGGCAACACTGCTTGTGAAGAGACTTTCCTTACAGAAAGAAAAAAAATGCCAATGTCTGCTGTTGAGCCAAAAAGCATTCAGTCTGCACAGCTCTTTACTTGTCAGTGCAGCTTCCAAAACAAGAACTTGATCAGTTAAAAGTTCAGAAGTCTGTAAAGTAAATATTCATCAAGACATCATAGTCTACAGTCGTATTTTAGGGAAGCTTTGTGTTAAGTTCTGTCAGCTTTTGTAAATGCGGATTTAGAAATTAATGATTTAAACTGGTTCATCCTGTGAAGAGTTTACTCTATACCTGATAAAATCACACCAGAGGCCAAACCTCGAGCTGGTCGTCAATTTATGGCGTTTATGAACATTAATACTGATGTTAAATTCGTGACATGCTAAGCTGCAAAGATTTACGTTGTGATTTTTGTGTTTGTGTCGGCCAATGACAAGCTTGAACAACAAATCAATCACCAACATCAACAGTTTAGAAGGAGTCGGAATATTTACTGAGGCTACATTGAAGCCAACATTTTATCAAATTGTGCGGTGATAAATTCAGTTGAATGTGGCTTAATGGGATTAGGGTTAGGCTTTTTAAAGGAGAATAACTAGAAAGAGTCTTAAAATATCTCATGACAAATGCACCACGTCAGGGTACAACGATTTATAAATAAGGGGAGCCATGTATACATGTTCAAATCACAACCTAATACAGGATCCTCAACAGGGAAATACACTGGCCTTTAGCAATGCTAGCTGCTTGGGTCCAGAAAGAGAAATCATAGTTAGTCTTCAGTCCAGACTGAATTATTTCTTCTTAATCGAGAATGAATTTCCATGATACAGATACATTCTTCTTGTCCAAAGGATGAATCCTTTCAACTTCGATGATTGTCTGAATTTGCTTCCAGTCACAACACCGAATGTTTCTACAAAAAAATCATGATGGCAGAGGATGCATCGGATGATTTTGGTGATCACTAAACTGTTCCTCTAAGACCCCATTGATTTTTGAGATTTAATTCTCGGAATGCAATAAACATTAGACTGATCGGTATGAAAATTGACACACATTACAGGTGGGGCAAGCAATTCTAACTGACTACATTTTTTTTAAATTCAGAGAATATCTGCTCATATCCCACTAACTGTCCATTCTGTGTCAGGTGAGAAAAGAACAATCTGGCGTTTGTACACAGCCCTGGACGGATGGATGGATGGATGGATGGATGGATTTGCACTTTTTGGACTTGCTTCAGGAGAGCCCTCTGGACACAGCGGCGGCCGCTCTGAGGAACAAAGATGCTACACACGCAGCACGTGAGACCCTTCTCGGCCTCCGCAGCTCATCCTTTCTCTACACGGAGAGGCCCCATGTCCCCGCGGAGATACGGAGGAAAAAAAGAGGCTGCAGAGGAGGACGGCGAAAGCGCAGGACTTCTTTTCCCTCTATCATCGTGGGGAACGTCCTCTCCATCACCAACAAGGTAGAGGAGCTGGCCACGCTGACGCGGCTGAAGGAGCATCGCGAGTGTAGCCTCATGTGTTTCACGGAGACGTGGCTGAATGGACATACACCGGACTCTGTGGTTTCCCTGAACGGTTGTACACTCGCGCGCGCGGACCAGAACGCGGTGGGAAGCGGCAAAAAGTCTGGGGGAGGACTGGCTGTGTACGGTGGTGTAACCCAGCAAATGTGCACGTGAAGGAACAGCTGTGCACGCGGGACTTGGAGATGCTTACGGTGGCGCTGCGGCCGTATTATCTACCGAGGGAGTTCTCGCACATGATTGTGTTTTTGCGTGTACATTCCACCATCAGCTCATGCAGGGACAGCGAGTGAAAGACTCCACAGCGCCGTGAGCGAAGCCCAGAGTCGCCATCCCCAGGCGCTAGTGCTGATCAGCGGAGACTTCAACCACGCCTCCCTCTCTGCCTTTCTCCCAACTTTCACACAGTATGTCACGTGTCACAAGCGGGGCGACAAGACACTGGACTTACTGTATGTGAACGTGAAAGACTCCGACACCGCTGCCCCCCTCCCCCCACTGGGCCGCTCGGACCACAACCTGGTTCATCTGCTCCCCCACTACACACCCAAGGTGAGAAGAGGACCTGTGCAGAAGAGGACTGTGAAGGCATGGACAGATGAGGCCAGTGAGAGACTCAGAGACTGTTTCCAGACCACAGACTGGAGCGTGCTCTACAGTCCTCATGGAGATGACATCGATGGCCACACGCACTGCATCACAGACTATATCAGCTTCTGCGTGGACAGCACTGTGCCAACTCGGACGGTACGGTGCTTCTCCAACAACCACCCCTGGGTCACCCCTGAGCTCAAAGCCCTCCTGAACCAGAAGAAACGGGCTTTCATCTCAGGGGACAGAGAGGAGCAGAAGAGAGTGCAGCGTGAGCTCCAGTGGCGGATCAGAAGGGCCAAGAAGGACTATGGGAAGAGGCTGGAGGAGAAGCTGGTTCAGAACAATGCGCGGGACGTGTGGAGAGGACTTAAGAACATTTCTGGACATGGACAGAGTGCCAGAGGGACAGCTGATGGAGACCAGCGCAGGGCGGATGAGCTAAACTGTTACTTTAACAGATTTGACTCCCCCCACCCCCTCTGCCCCCCGTCCTGCTCCCCCCTCTTCACACATCCCCAGCCCAGCAGACCCTCCTCTTCCTGCGACACCTTCACCGGCCCCCAATTCACCCTCACGGACTATTCCCACCCCCTGCAGCCCACCTCACTCCCCCCTCACTCCCCCCTCTCCTTCACACCGGACCAGGTGAGGAGAGAGCTGAGGCGACTGAAGCAGAGGAAATCTGCAGGACCAGACGGCATCAGTCCCAGGCTGCTGAGGACCTGCGCGGACCAGCTCTGTGAGGTCCTCTGCCACCTCTACAACCTGAGCCTCAGCCTGGAGCGGGTCCCCGTCCTATGGAAAACCCTCCTGCGTGGTCCCAGTCCCTAAAACAGCTCACGCCAAGGAACTGGCCCACTACAGACCTGTCACCCTCACCTCCCACCTCATGAAGACCATGGAGAGGCTCCTTCTCCACTACCTCCGCTCAGTGGTGAGCTCCGACCTGGACCCGCTGCAGTTTGCCTACAGGCCCAACATGGGGGTAGAAGACGCTGTCATCTACCTGCTGCAGCGAGCGCTCACTCACCTGGAGAGCGCCGGCAGCGCTGTGAGAGTCATGTTCTTTGACTTCTCCAGCGCCTTCAACACCATCAGGCCGGCGCTGCTGCAGGGGAAGCTGGTGGACGTGGGAGTTGATGGACATCTCGCTGCCTGGACCACTGACTACACACGTGGACAAAATTGTTGGTACCCCTCAGTTAAAGAAGGAAAAACCCACAATTCTCACTGAAATCACTTGAAACTCACAAAAGTAACAATAAATAAAAATTTATTGAAAATTAAATAATCAAAATCAGCCATCACTTTTGAATTGCTGATTAACATAATTATTTAAAAAAACAAACTAATGAAATAGGGCTGGACAAAAATGATGGTACCCATAACTTAATATTTTGTTGCACAACCTTTTGAGGCAATCACTGCAATTAAACGATTTCTGTATTTGTCAATGAGCGTTCTGCAGCTGTCAACAGGTATTTTGGCCCACTCCTCATGAGCAAACAGCTCCAGTTGTCTCAGGTTTGATGGGTGTCTTCTTCAAATGGCATGTTTCAGCTCCTTCCACATATGTTCAATGGGATTCAGATCTGGGCTCATAGAAGGCCACTTTAGAATAGTCCAACGCTTTTCTCTCAGCCATTCTTGGGTGTTTTTGGCTGTGTGTTTTGGATGGTTGTCCTGTTGGAAGACCCATGACCTGCGACTGAGACCAAGCTTTCTGACACTAGGCAGCACATTTCTCTCCAGAATGCCTTGATAGTCTTCAGATTTCATCGTACCTTGCACACTTTCAAGACACCCTGTGCCAGATGCAGCAAAGCAGCCCCAAAACATTACTGAGCCTCCTCCATGTTTCACCGTAGGGACAGTGTTCTTTTCTTCGTATGCTTGGTTTTTGAGTCTATGAACATAGAGTTGATGTGCCTTACCAAAAAGCTCCAGTTTGGTCTCATCTGTCCAAAGGACATTCTCCCAGAAGCTTTGTGGCTTGTCAACATGCATTTTTGCAAATTCCAGTCTGGCTTTTTTATGAGTTTTTTTCAGCAGTGGTGTCCTCCTTGGTCGTCTCCCATGAAGTCCACTTTGGCTCAAACAACGACGAATGGTGCGATCTGACACTGATGTACCTTGGCCTTGGAGTTCACCTTTAATTTCTTTGGAGGTTGCTCTGGGCTCTTTGGATACAATTCCAACGATCCGTCTCTTCAATTTGTCATCAATTTTCCTCTTGCGGCCACGTCCAGGGAGGTTGGCTACTGTCCCGTGGGTCTTGAACTTCTGAATAATATGAGCCACTGTTGTCACAGGAACTTCAAGCTGTTTAGAGATGGTCTTATAGCCTTTACCTTTAAGATGTTTGTCTATCATTTTTTTTCGGATGTCCTGGGACAATTCTCTCCTTCGCTTTCTGTTGTCCATGTTCAGTGTGGTACACACCTTTTCACCAAACAGCAGGGTGACTACTTGTCTCCCTTTAAATAGGCAGACTGACTGATTATGAGTTTGGAAACACCTGTGATGTCAATTAAATGACATACCTGAGTTAATCATGTCACTCTGGTCAAATAGTTTTCAATCTTTTATAGAGGTACCATCATTTTTGTCCAGGCCTGTTTCATTAGTTTGTTTTTTTTAAATAATTATGTTAATCAACAATTCAAAAGTAATGGCTGTTTTTGATTATTTAATTTTCAATAAATTTTTATTTATTGTTACTTTTGTGAGTTTCAAGTGATTTCAGTGAGAATTGTGGGTTTTTCCTTCTTTAACTGAGGGGTACCAACAATTTTGTCCACGTGTGTACCTCACTGACCGTCCACAGTACGTGCGGCTGCGAGTCAGAGGTGGTAGTCTGCAGCACGGGGGTGCCCCAGGGCACCGTCCTCTCGCCCTTCCTCTTCACCATCTACACCTCGGACTTCACCTACAACACGGACAGCTGCCATCTCCAGAAGTTCTCCGATAACTCCGCCATTGTGGGCCGTGTGTCTGAGGGGAACGAGCTGGAGTATCGGTCGGTCATCATGGACTTTGTGGACTGGTGTGAGCGCAACCACCTGTGCCTCAACACCAGTAAGACGAAGGAGATGGTGGTCGACTTCAGGAGAAGGACACTCCCACATCCACCAGTGAACATCCAAGGGCAGGACATTGAAACAGTGGACAGTTTCAAGTACCTGGGTGTTCACCTCAACAATAAACTGGACTGGTCCCACAACACTGATGCTCTGTACAAGAAGGGCCAGAGTCGCCTCCACCTTCTGAGGAGGCTGAGGTCCTTCGGAGTGTGCAGACCTCTACTAAGGACTTTCTATGACACTGTGGTAGCCTCTGCTTTCCTCTACGCTGTCGTCTGCTGGGCCACGGGCAGCACAGAGCGGGACATGAAGAGACTGAACAAGCTGACCAAGAGGGCCAGCTCTGTCCTGGGCTGCCCACTGGACTCTGTGATGGATGTGGGTGAGAGGAGGATGTTGACCAAGCTCTCATCCATCATGGACAACGGCTCCCACCCACTGCACCAGACTGTAGTGGAGCTGAGTAGCTCCTTTAGCACGAGACTCAGACACCCTCAGTGCAAGAAGGAACGCTACCGCAGGTCCTTCATCCCCACTGCCATCAGACTATATAACACTACTGTGTAGTTGTTATTATGTGCAATATTTATTATCTTGTCCTTGCACTTTTGTGACTTTTGCACTCTTCTGTTTTTTGTTTCTAAGAGCCCTGTAACGGTAAATTTCTCCTTTGTGAGATTAATAAAGTCTATCTTATCTTATCAAATGTTCAACACCAACATGTTAGCATTGCCACTGTGGCCATCTTAGTATATTGGCATTAGCCTTTTGATCAAGGTATCACTGTGCTTAATTAATATGGCTAAACAATACACACAAAAAGAAAGAATGGAAGAAAGAAAAGTCATATTGTGATTACTTTGTACAGATTAAGCAATTACAACATAAGCTACAATTTGGCCTAGAATGGTCATTAGGTTTTCTCTTTTCCACTGAAAAATATACATAAAGTGATGATAAGATTTTATTTGTGGTCTGTCACAAACTACCATATTCTATTACGTCTGGAGAATATGATTTGTAGGTCCGGAGATCTTTGTAGCACCACAATAATTCAACATGAACAGTATGTTGTGACACGTTTTACCTTTATCAAAAAAATGCAGCTTCTGTAATTTGAATATTGTACAAACAAATATTGCAGTTTCAATAATATCTCTCTTCATTCAGCCCTACAGAGCTGCTAGCATGACTGTGGACTAATAAAATTCTGCACATTTGCAAGCTCGTATCTACTACACATGGTCTCCTTTGGTACTTCTAAGGAATTGGATCAAAAGGCAAAACATTCAGCGATGCTAAAACATGCTTTTCATCACAAAATCTCAAATTTTTAGCCAAGAAGCATTTTATTGTACAAGCAGAAGTTATAAGTTTCCCTACAATACTTGATAGGAAGCATTAACTGAAGGCAACATAATTACAGGATGAGGAGTAACACGCAACGAGTGTTCATACAACAGCAATGAAAAATATCTATCTACGATGCAGGGAGAACAGAAAAATCATTGCTTTGCAACACCAAACAGCAATGGTAGTGTCTGAACGATCAAACATCATTCCATCGATTAATTTTCCAAATACAATTGTATCTGTAACTACTGTATATACTGCAACACAGTTTTACTCCTGTAATAAGAAAACAACAACACAGGAAAAGCCTGTGGGGTTGAAATGAGTTGACGTCGGCTGTGTGACTCAGCTCTGCAACACTCTCCACAGTCAGGGTTTTATGCATGTCTGACACTAATGACTTTGGTATGAAAGGGTGAACACTGGTGACTACACAGGTTCACTACAGCTGCTACTGAGGATAAAACAAAGGCTTCAATCAGTGACAAAAAGCAGCGGTGTTCGTCTAGACCTCATGACAATAACGTCCTCTCCTTTTGTGGTCAAAGAAAATTCCGAAATAATGAAAACTGAACACTGCATGTTGTTAAATTTCTTTTCCTGTGTCCTCATTAAGACATCAACCAAGAACCAGACATGAGATCATCTTCACCCCATGTGAAAGAAACACTGCAGTGACCCAATTTTGAACTGAAATGTCACAACGTTGTTTGATAAAACTACAGTTGCCAAGCATGTGACCAGCAGTCTGCTGTTGGTAAATAAAGGTTGAATCTGTATTCACTATTCAGTCATAAATCTTCAACAAGGTTTGCATGATGAAGTTACAAACTTTAAGTTTTGCTTATAACAAAATGTGGAGTACGTTTGTGCTTACTAAAGTAAACATTTCTAGTTAAAGGTGATAATACTAAAAAAGAATTTAGTTACTAACTTATCCACAAGGATAGGAAACTAAACTTTTCATCCACTGTCTAATGTCCGGTACACTCACCACTTTAACAATCTATACTCAGTTCTTGATTAATGTATTAACTTTAGTAATATCACCTAACTTATAAAAATTTTAAAAATCTTTTGATTTACTGGCAACAATTCTATCAAGATCGTACTTTCTATGTTGTGTGTTAGATGCAATCAACTGTATTCAGGAAAAACTGAAATAAAGTATAAATTGCACAGAATAAGGCAATCTGATCTTGGTAAGTGGATATTCATGTCACAAACATCCCAGTAACAAAAACCTAAAATGAAGAAATACAAATTATACCACGATAGTGTATTTTACCTCAAATTAGAGTATATCTAATACAATATAATACTAAATGCTCTACACAGTCACTGTATAGTGATACAAAAATACAACCAAACCTTTAGGGTTTAGCTTGTTAATACTTAAAAAAAACATATAAATGATAATAATGGACAATTATCAACAGGAACTTCAAAGGAAAAAAAAAATCCTTTTGTATATTTCAGTGAGAGGTATAAACACAGCTCCTAATTCTCTAACATCAGCAAGGAAATTATGTCATTACTGCTGCAGGCTATCTACAATATAGGCTACTGGCTAAAGCAAGAATATAGAACACTTGAGTTAGGCATTCAGAAATGATGCAAAACAAGTCAACTTGCATTTATCATTCTGGAGGGATCGACTGCAAACATTTGCTGGTACGTTTTCTATTCTTTTCAAAAATCATAAAAATGCTACTAAAAACCGTACAGGCAGAAAGACAGATGTACAAGTGTGTTTCAAAGTAAAGAAGAGTAAAAGTCCCTATGCAAATGTACAGTCACTCAGACTATCTTTGCTCAGAAAAAGGGTGAAAAATCCCCCGTTTAGTGTGGATAAGGAAAGTCCCAAAGAAAGTAGCCGTGGGGTTGTGAAAGCTTGTTTGGGTGACAAGGCAACTACTTGGCCCAGTCAGTGACCGGAGGCAAGTCATGAATCCCGGTGAAATGAAGTGTACATCTCAATTAGAGCACTTCTGGAAGATAATATGTGATGACTGGACAAGGTGACAGTGTTACATACTTGACTGTGTTTCACACATATATGCAATCTAACCATACTAAAATTAAAAGGTGCCCATTCTGAGCCACAGTACAAATTGTCCTCAACTTCACCCATTTAGTGTTTAATTATGCAACTACTAACTTGGTCCACCGGACTTGATACTCAAGGGTCTTTTGAGATATGTAATTTGAAGGATGGCAGGGCTATTTGTAAATGTCAAGACCCACATGGCTGCTGAGGCCAAGTTTTGCCAGCAGTACATTTTACAAGTATTCACATCTGTTGAACTTAAGCCTGATACAATTTAAGGTTAAAGCCACAGCCCTTCATACACAGAAACCTGACAATGCACAGATCACTTTTTTTTTTTTGCATGTCCATTTAAAATATTTACAGGGACAGATACACTGGACCGTCCCATTCAGTGTTTGAATTATGAGGCTCTGGTTCCGGTTCTGCAGTTTGCTTGGAGGCAACTACGTGACCTCTTCTTTTCAGTGACTGAATTGAGTTATGTACAAAATATTTGACCTCCCTCCATGTTCTGCTGTTGAGGGCAGGTTCAGCTGCTAAACATGCATCACAATCCTTTTTGCCTGGTATTTTCACCAGTTTACAGAAGTCTCCAAGCTGACGCCTTACTGCCGCCTGTTCTTCCTCACTCCACAACCTCTTGTTCCTCTTTTGAGGCTTAGCAGCTGGAGTGGCTTTTCTTCCTGCAGAAGACATGGGCGTACTTTCCTGTCCCACTGCTGCCATGTCTGAAACACTGGGCCCATGGATAGTGGGGACAACCTGTGCTGTTGTAGGAACCCGGGGTGGGCTTGTGGGGTAAGGTGGTGCGCTTGAATGGCTCAGAGGTGTGAATGAAGAAATAATAGACCGACTTGTGTCATTTAGTGTTGAGAATGAAGGGATCATTGATGCACTTGCAGTATTTAACTGCGTGTAAGTAGGAATCATTGAGGTACTCGGAGAATTAAGTGGGGTAAAAGAAGGAATCAGTGGAGAACTTGTGGTGTCCTGCGGTGCATACACAGAAGGGGGTGGCATACTTGTGGCATTCTGTGTATACAAAGAAGACATTGGATGAATTCTGTTGTTTTCTGATGTGTAGGGAGGAGGCATTAATGCGTTTGTAGTGTTGTGGGGAGTGAACGTAGGAACCACTTGAGTGTCAGTTGCATTCAATGCTGTGAAAGTAGAAATCAATGGCTGACTTGTATGGACCATATTTGCACTAGTGGAACACAATGATGCGTAACTTGAAGTCAACTCTTGGGTGAAAGGCAATGAGTCTCTCAAGTTGGTTTGCGGCGGCATTGTCATACAACAGTTTGAACTTTCTCTCAGATGATCTGGATGCACTGTTGTCATATTACACATTATGCTTGTGTCCTCCAAATCTGTCTTTGTGATTTGGACTTCAGCTTTTGGACTCTTTGGATTTAAAGTTTTCACGTTTCCTTCGGGCTTATGCTGGTTATTTCTTCTGCGTACTGTCTGTAGTGTGTTGTGTACGTAGTTTTTAACATCTGTCCAAGATCTTCCTCCGAGATCTGGTTCAGCAGCTATGCAAGCATTGCACTCCTTTTTGCCTGGCACCTTCATCCTTGTGATAAAATCATTCAAGTAACGCTTCACAGCAGTCTGCTCCTTCTCACTCCAAGGTCTTCTCTTTAAAGCAGGTTTTTGCACAGTTCCTAAAAAGAGAGACATTGAGAATCATGGTTAAGAGAAACACAACCGCGGCAGTCTTGTAACTTAAAAGAAAAGTTATTCTGAATTTTTTTCTTTTCATGACTGATGTCAAAAGCTTCAAAACAAGGGAACCTTGAGGGCAGTTAGTTTTATCTGAGTCAAAGGTAAACTGTTAAGTGATAACATAGACATGATCATGGGATGTCTACTCCAAAACTCAAAACTTTATCTTCTAATGAAGAGTGTGTAGCACAAGTTCCAGAACAAGAAAATGTAAGTTACAGTGGAGGGTGGTCAGATTTTAACTGCACCCAGAGAGGACTCGGTATTTGTAATCTAACCTTTGAAATCAAAGAACATACTAAAGTGTAGTATCTTGTTACAGAACTGCATGGAGCAGCTTGTGGCTTCATAAGATTGAAGGCTGCATTTTGTTGTTTAAAACTGAGGAGAAGGCCACTCAAGACTACAGGTTCATGTTTGTAGGAAGGGAATATTTTGGAGATTTAGCTAGCAATGGTCCACACTGGACAGAGCTCATGTATTGACGACTTTTACGTAACTGGCCTGTCTAAGTGGGTTTTACAGCAAATGCTAATCGTCTGTGGTTTAGAATAGTTTCATCAGAATAGAAGAAAAATATCCAAATTTACTTACAAAATGTGATTGGATACCAGTTAAGAAAACTTTGAAAGTTGTATACTAAGTACTCACCGTCTGTGGCAGTGCTAGGTGGAGCTGATGGCAGTGTTCGATCCATCTTCAGCAGCTCTTTGCTCATTTCCTCCAGTTGGGAAGCATTTTTTGAGAGCCTGTAACACTCTTGGCTGCTCCTTCCCACTAGTGTGGCCACTTGATCCAATTCGCTTTCACTGAGGCTCATTAGCTGCCAGCAGCTTGCAATTTGCTCTCTTAATGAAGAGGACAGAAGGGCTTCAGGGTTTTTTACTCCACATTCCATCGCAGCCCTTCGGAAACAATCTAATCCTCTGATGAAGGATGGGCCTTCAGTCCGTGCAAACAGGTATGGGTTTGTTTTTGACACACCTGCTTGCTCCCTGTTTTCAACAAGCAAGTCGATTGACAAGACCATCCTTTCTGTTAGTAGAACCAGCATGTTCCTTCCATACTGACCTTCTAGTTCCAACCTGGTAAAATTGGAACCAAGGTCCAACTCCAGTTTTGTGCTTTTCCTTACTTGATCTGCAGAAGGCAAAAATGTTCCCCCACTCTTTTTGTGAGTGTAGGTTTGCAAGAGTAGTCTACCAATATTTCCTACCCTTCCTCTGTTAAACAGACACACATCTGCTAAAGTGGCTTCACTAAGCTTCTTCCATGTTGACAAACTAGGATTTTCTTTCAGTTCCTTCCGAGCTTCATCTTCCTCCCCGGTGATGAACCTGTGGAGTTTTATCAAATCTTCTGTCACAGTTGATTTGTCAACCTCAACTTTCTTGACTTCTTGCTTTAAAGATAAGGCAAGCGCTTTGCGAGAAAAACACTCACTCCATTTTGTGTCAAGAAGCTGTATGAACTTTTTAACTTCACTTTCTGTTTCACTGTCCTCTGTCATGCGGCTTTCCCCGAAAGCTATCTCTGCAGCTCGTTTTAGAGAGTAGCCAATCTTTGAGACGAGGGAAATAGTTTTAAATTTACTGGAACTTGGGTCAAACCCGCTAACTTTTTTGACGCCCTCAACAGCTAATTCAAATTTGGATGGTAGACATATTTCATGCAAGAATTTCACACTTTTGTCAAGCTCATTTACAGCGAGCACAAATCGGCCCAGCTCCCTCATTTTTTGCGCAATATAGGCAAACTGAGACTTGTCATGTTCATACTTGACAGACAAGGCATTGCCATATTTACAAATAAGTGGGTCATTTCTGATATGCTTCGAGATGTCGTCTTGATGCATTATGTGGATGATTTCCTCGCAGCCTCCAGTTAAAAACTCTGACATTGGAAGCAGCCGGGAGGCAGCACTGTGACCTCTGGTTCTTTTTGTACTTTCAGAGGATTTCTGATCTCCCTTTCTGGCCTTACATGATCGTTCATGTCTCCATAAGTCAGTTTTGCGGTAGAATGCAAAACAGTGCTGACAAGGCAGAAAGTCTCGAACTGATATGGTGGGTTTCTTTGCCTGTTTCTTGGTCACAATTTCCCCCTCACCACTTTTAAGAACTTGGCAATTATGTTCATAATCTCCTTTATTGCGAATTTGGTCAAGCAACGTCTGCCTGACTTTAGAACCTTTGGGAAAGTGTATTGCATGAGCAACATCTGTTTCCTCTCCATGTTTTCTTTCCAAATGCTTTGCAAGTTGTGTAAAAGCCATTCTGCAATACAAACAGAAATGCTTTTTGCTCAACTCTTTCTTCTCTTCTTTTTCTGTGCTAGGTGTTGTTTCCATCACTTTCTTACAGTTCCTCAGACTTGATCGTGTTGGTTGTCTCTTCTCAGAAGTTTTCCTGCGACGGCGTAATTGCATTTGAACAGTCTCTTTGGTGCCCGACTTAGATAGGTCTTGATCTGTGCTATCCAAGTTACCTGCCACCACATCCTTTCCCTCATCAATTGAGTCATTTGTTTGCTTGTTTTTGTTAACTTTGCCCTTTGTTACCATTCCTTCTGCATTTCTGGGGAGATCAGAATTTTCAATGTTGACAATCATTTCACTCGATAAGCCACCAATTGTGTCGTCTTCCTCTTCCTGTCCTTGACTTTGCCACTCGGTAACTGAACCAAAAGCTGTGTTATTGTAGTCAGTTATATTGTTTCCACCTTGTTGGAAACTGTCATTTTCCCTCATGGTCACTTGCTCAGTGTTTGTACTGGTAAGGCAGTTATTTATCGGACCATTCCAATCTCGTGAGACATTCTCTTTTGCTTTTGGAGTGCCCTCTTCATTCCTTGCAATGTCAATGTTAGAAGTCAATCTATAAGCACCACTCGAACTTCTCTCTTCAATCAAGTTCCTCTCTCCTTCAAATGACCTCTTCTCACCAAAAGTACAGGCCTGTAAAAGAACAAGTATACGTAAGACTCATCGCCAAATCAGATCTCATGTATAATTTCAGAGAACTTTAAACACAAACTCTTTAAGAAATAAATGCGGGGAGGGGAAGGGGATAATATTAGTTTTGCATTTTGGTAGTTAAAGTGATGGTGAGTTTTGTTTTGTTATTTTTTTTGCTTTGGTATTCCTTTTTAAAATCCTTTGCACATTTTAAAATTGCTGTTTAAAACACATCAGCACCTTGGCAATGCCCCAACAAGATCCATCCAAACATAAGTGAATGTAATGGCCAAAATTTTTTTTGTAAAGCCCAACATCAGTTCAAAAAAACCCCTGACACCTTTCAGATCTCCAGTACAAAAACCACATGTGACCCATTCAAGAACAGTTAATGGCTTTATTGGATCAAGCAGCGTTTTGACATCATAAATTTCTAATAAGTAGTCATGGGGTGTAGGATGAAATGCTACATGGAGAGAACAGAATATGCACTGACACTAAACCTACATACATGACTTGCAATCAAAACAAATTACTATGCTACTTTAAAAGAGCTATACAAAGGATTTTGGCTTACTTAGATGAGTACTTTTGCAGAATTTACTGGTAATTTAACATATCTTTAATGTTGTTAAAATCTCTAAGAGTCGTGAACCAGGCCAGGTATAGAAGCCAAACATGGAAGCATTTGGACAGTGTCAAGCCATTCTCATATAAACATTAATCTTGTTTTTGTTTAAATGTCATCTACGCATTTAAATTTCGGATGATAAAAGAAAAAATGATTCTGAATGGCTGATGGTTGTTGGTGCAAGCAGCAGGCTGCACATGTTGTGCTATGATTATGATGATGACACATGTTCTGAAAACATATACAGCATGTACCTGCTTCAAAAGGTTCGTCTTGTCCTTCAAATGTTCAGTGTTTTCGTCCACTGGTTTGTTCACTGCAAGAAAAGATGACACCATGTCTCTAATGTGCATATATTTCAATAAATATGACAAATGAAAAATATTATGTTCAAATTACCAATACACAATTAAATGTAGATTAAAGAGTTATTTTTGACACCAAAACAGTACAAGGTGGTGGTACATACAGATTTACATGCACTAAGCACATTAAACAAATAATAAATAATTAAACAGCTAACAGTTCCATTTCGTAGATTGTCTAACTAGGGAAAATGTGATTAAATTTATCACAGACTAAAACTTCCATACCGTGACAACAACAAAGACATAGTTAATGATTTAAGTTATAATTATGGTCTTTACAGCTTTGAATAGCACTCTGATCTGATACAAAAACAAATGATCGGCTCTATCTGAGCTCTCTATTGTATGATAACAGAGCTTAGTGGAAATTGCCACTTTTTTTTTTTTTTAAATACATATTCTGTACATTAGAACAATACAACTCAGGTTGAAATTACACAACAAGGCCTTTTAGCTCCCAGGACATTTAAACTATCATTTGAATTTAAAATCTAAATATCACATTGTTGGTTTTGCTAGATAAAATACAAAGTTCTAAGCAAGCTAAATTATTAAATCATAACACATTTACATTCTTATAACAGTACTTAATAAATATTATGCATTTGTTTTCATACATTTTAAGCAATTGAGACAATATTCTTACCTGGATTTGTTGCAAAAGCAAAGGTGCTTTGGGGTTGTGAAAAACACCTTGAAGCGCTGAATTTTTAGCAGACAATAAACAGTGAAGTCTGTGGATGTAGATCTTCAGGCGAGATTCCAGATTCCTCTGGAAAATACTTTTTCCCATCCACAAGCGATGTTTGTATAGGTGAATTATAAAGATCCTTTCAATGTGATGGTATGGTATCATTCTGCTACACTGTGTAACCACAGCAAGAAATTCGATGGATGTTTGCTGTTAAGTGTTTTCCTTTTCTGCTCATACTAATGAAAATTTATGAAAATGTTTCAAAGGGTGTTCCAAAGAGGTTCCTGAAGTTAGATCAAGCCAATCACAAATGGATGATTGTATCTCATACAGAAAATAGTTGTTTTATAAGCACCTGTTAGTAGGGATGCCCCAAATGATGCATCGATGCATCATCTGAGCACGACACATCATCAAAAGCGGAAGTGAGTGCGCAATGCAACAGAAATCCCCGTCCGACTGGAGTGCGGAACATAGCCGGATGTCTGCGCTGCATCGTGCTTATATTATGTATGCACGATGCAGCGTCGATGTCCGCGTTTAGATACAGCTGTATAGTAAACGTTGACATCCGCGTTTACGATAGATCACAGATGTCCGCGCTGCATCGAGCAGACATAACATAAGCATGATGCAGCGCAGACGTCCGGCTGTGTTCCGCGCTCCAGTCGGACGGTGATTTCTGTTGCATTGCGCACTCACTTCCGTTTTTGATGACGTGTCGTGCTCAGACGATGCATCGATGCATCATTTGGGGCATCCCTACAGGTATCGTAACAAACCACCACGACAAATCTGTAAGAAGTGTAAAGACTGTGCTTAAAACAAAAAAATGTCGTGTGCTTTCCACACATTAAAAGCACAACTCTTCTCCTGCCATAAAATGAAATTTAAGTTTAAATTCCATGTCAATTCATGCATTTATAAAAGAGTACCAGGTTAGGCAAGAATTCATCCTTCATAATGCCAAAACACAGTGGACACTGATTGTCGACAAAAATGCACATTATTTTTAAAACTGGACTGCAATCACATCCACACATACACACTGGGGCCAACCAAGGTGCAAGCTGTAACATTTCTAAAATGTGCTTTTGTCTCTGAATTGAATGCTCAGAAACCTTTCAACTTTATGTAAAATAAAAAATAAAATATTAAACCAAAAAAAAAAAAAAATAACCGAGAGAATAAAAAAAAAGACAATGGTTTTGTGAAGGGTTTCATAAAAATTTGCTGGAAAGAAATTGAACATACCTCTTGGTCCAGATTGTAGTCCTCTTTGGAATTAAGTGCCAGTTTGACAGCCATGTAATCTCCACTTTTCACAGCATCTCGCAACTCACCTGACAGGAACAAAAACACAAATCAAGTTAATAGAGTAACCATGCTAGAGCTAGTCCTCAAATCCATTGTATATGTATAAAATACTATAAAAAAAACAAGACAATACTGACTTTGTACTCAAATAATATAAACCTCCCAATAACAATAAATATACATATACTTAAAACAAAACAACTCTAAGGGCTTCTGACTGACAAATTGCAGAGATTGTATGTGATGTGAAAGAACAGTCTCAGAGTAACGAGCATATAATATGTGTGAGTTGTAACTGTGACAAGTCAGGAAACCATGTGACACCACGCTTTTAACGGTGGGACCAATGTTACACATGTTTTTATGACTACTGGTAGGTGTGAATTTGGGATTTCTCATCATATACTGTATGGTGTGTTACATTAGGTGGGTCTGTGGCTACCACTGCAGTAGTTGGTAGCTTTCATGGTGGAAGGGCTACAGTTTCCATGACTGAACAAGGCGTGTCAGGTCAGGAATGCACCACGAGTTTGCTTGTTGTTTTCTTCAACATTCACGTGGTTACGCTCTGGGAATTAGCCCACAACGGTCAGACAGTGAAGGCAGAAATTTACTCCAACATCCTGAGGTACAAACATCTTGAACTGTGGCGTGATGGCATGTGGGCGCTCAAATACATCATATCCCTGGTCACAGCACACAGTTTTCTGGGCACAAGGCCACAATCACTGCTCTTCATCCACCCTGTTTGGTAGATCTGACTCTGTGACTTCTTCATCTTCCCCAAAGGAAATTCAAGTTGAACGTTTGACATTTTGCCAAAGTCTAGGCGATTCAATGCCTAGTGGAGATGGTGCCTGACATGTTTACAACGAGCATTAGAGGCATTGCAGAAAAGCTGATAGCACTGCACTGCTACACAAGGAGACTAATTCCATGGGCATGGTGGCCACATTTAAATCAAATACACTTTTTGACTACATTCTGTAATGTAAAACTTTTAAGACAACATAGCTCTAGTTGGATTGGTACCATAGTTAACACATGAGCAGCAACTGAAGCATTACAATAGCAACACCTGGCTGCTGTGTTGTGAACTGTATGCCCACATGGTGCAGTGACTGTTTACACACTGTGCAATATGCATCGCTTCCTGTTTTGAGTAATTGCTATATATTAAAATCACTCTCTTTTCTATATACACTATTTTGCTACCTGCTGGTGGACTCAGGTGGAAATATTTCATCTGAATGACAAAAAATTTATGACTACCACACAGCAGCAAAAAACAAAGTTGTGAAATAGCAATAGTAGTCAGTCAGTAGATAGTCACATAACTAAGAGGAAAAAGAAACACTTACTTGGTGACAATGGTGGACCAGACAAGATCTCATCCTCTCCATTCAGATGTTTCTGGAAGTCGTCCAGAGTCATCCAGTCCAGGTTGAGGTCCATTCCTAGACTCAGAGTGGCTTGACCCTTGTCTGTACACAATATAAAGACATTACTAGTTAGCAATGTTGAATTTGAATGACCTCTCAGTCTCTCTGATCTAAAACTGAAATCAACAAATCCGACAAGCCATCTGTGCAGAAGAATCTGTGTAATTAGATGTAAAACAAGAAGAGGGATATTTGAAAGCAGCAAAGATCAACAGTGTCTGATCAGAAATGTACCAGGTTTGTCTGCGCCCTCTGGTGGGTCTGGGGTATCATCACACGCTATGAAGAGTCTCGGCTCACTGTCTTCCCTCCTCTTCCTCCTGTCATCAGTCTGGGTTTTCCTCTCCCAGCCGGACCGCTGAGCCTCCTCCGGTTTCTCCCTACGCTCCCGGGAATCCTCTCCAGGCCTCGGCTTTCCTGTGGATTCCTCCTCCTTCTCATCACTGTCCAGGCTGAAGCCGTAACTCTGGCCAGGTCTGGGAGCTGAAGGGAAGCAGATAAGAAATCATAACTTCTTGGACAATTTCTCCCAAACAGCTTAGAAAGCCTTTAACCATCCATTAGAGCCGTCAAACAAACAGAAAACAGCAGCTTGCTCCTGTTTTTGCCTTGGTGGAGACCTGTGACTCACTGATTAAAGTTGGCATGATCATTATGGAGAACAAAACACAGAAAAATATTTTTAGGGGAAGCCATTACGAGTTTGTCAGCTATTTGAGAGTCTACTTTTCATATTGTAAGTAGTCTGAAAAAACTGCACCATTAGTTAATGATCATAGTAGGGCTGGGTGATAAATCGATTTTACCGATTAATTCGAGTTTGTACTTAATGTCAATTTGTTTTAATGAAAATTGATTTTCTCATCAAAATCCGCCACCAACGCCTGCCTGCTGGGCTCCCGTAGTTCAGAGTGCGCGCCTCGTTCCCCAACATGGAGCAAGTGGTGCAGATCTTACTCCAAAGAAAGAAAACATATCTTCAGTCATTATTACTCCACCAAGGAACAGCAGAGTTATGTGACGATCGGCGTACGTTTGTCTGTGAATCTGTCCGTCTGTGTGAAACATTACTCAAAAATGGACTAACAGATTTTGATCAAATTTCAGGGAAGGTCAGAAATGGCACAAGGACCAAGTGATTAGATTTTGGCAGTGATGTGGTTTATAATCTGGATCCACGGCTTTGTTCGGGATTTTCCATTGGGAGATATAGCTGCAGACACGGCATCACTGTAACCATGAAGTGAACACTGTCAGTTACCCGCTGACGATCACATGATTGCAATCCTACTACAAAATGACCATGATTAATCAGTTGGAAATCATACAAGGAACAAATAATTAAACTGTGGGGTGTTTCTGAGTCCCATCAATTCCTGCCGCCTGCTACATATTTAGGTCACGATGTAGCAAACCCCAGCCTGACACGTTGAGCTCAGCCATCAATCTTATCGTAAACACAAATTCACCTTCCTGCCTTCATTCATTTCTTCACCGTAACACCTTGTTCTCATTCCAGCTGCTTCTACATTTAGACACATCCTTTGCTAAACAGCAACAGCGTGGAACCGTTTTCTTTCATCTTTGTGTGAATTTTCGGACTTTTGGCAACATCTTCGTCATGTCAAGAAACCTCTTCTTAGAGAATCACTTTCTGTGCCGCTGGAATGGTTACAAAATAAAAGCCTGTAGCATTCAAAATACACCTTCAAAATAAAAGCTTGGAGGGAACGCTTATGTTAACACGAGCAAAACAAAGGCTTGCCAAAATTGATGAACTGATCAACAGACCTTTAAAAGAGTAATTTACACGTGATTCGGTATAAATACATGACATGCACATGCATAACACATGCCTATACTTAGCACAGCGTAATTGTTTATTGAAGATTTCATCCGTCGGAAATGATACATCAACTGAGCATCCTTGGCGGAGTACTATGCTCTCCGAGTGCTTTTCTTGTTTGGAATTGGTTCGGGTTATGTGACATCACTTGTTTTGAGCAACTTCTTTGTCATCTGCAAATTGATTTTAGGTAGGGGGTAAAAGAAAAATCGAATAAATCGTGAAACTGGCTTTTTTTGTTTAAAAATCGGAGATTTGTTTTTTTAGGCCATATCGCCCAGCCCCAGATCACAGCTAACACTGGCCAACAACATTTTTGCTGACTTACAACTGAGACTTGTTTCTGACTAATTTGAAGGTGCTGAATCCAAAAATCACAATGGTTTTTGCCTAGGACGTCAGTTTTTTGCTCTATGGCATAACTGCATATTTATCAAGTACGTATTAAAATATGATCACTTGGTCATAATGTTCCACACCCAGTGCATGCAACAATCCTGGTACATCATGACAATAAACAAAATCACTCTCAGCTCTGAAATATTGCACAAAATCTCTTTCCCTGCTGTGATAATATGTTACTTTGGTACCATCTTGGAGCAAATTCTTTTCATTCAATCTTGAAGCTAATAGTTCTGATGTTTCTTTTGAAAGACCTAAATCTCGTGTTAAATCATTCAGCTCTGCCTGATTAAAACATTCTGGCTCTTTTGTGCTTGGACCGCATTCTTCAAAATCGACATCACTACCATGTTCG
Source organism: Acanthochromis polyacanthus (assembly GCF_021347895.1). NCBI lineage: Eukaryota > Metazoa > Chordata > Actinopteri > Pomacentridae > Acanthochromis > Acanthochromis polyacanthus. The sequence continues at coordinate 11,345,977 of NC_067126.1, read as the reverse complement.
CTATCAGCCGACGTAACATCTTGATCTTCATCAAGTGAAGGAAACTCTGTAAAATGTGGCACAGGTACATCATCAGAATGGGGCACAGGGCGAATTGCTGAATTCAGATTTGGGTAGCTTATTTTATGCTTATTTTTCTTGTTATAACCAGAAGTGCCGATGAGGCAAAAGTAGCAATTGTCTTTATGATTCTTCGGCTCTCGCCACACCATAGGAATGCCAAATGCTAGTTTCTCCCTCTTTCCCTTGGTCCATTGTCTCAAATTTTCAATGCAAGGCTTGCACACTTTATGTGGTGCCCAAGACTTGGTCTCCAAGTTTGACCTTAAAGTAAGCCAAGTAGGCTCGCTTCACAAAGTCACCAATATTCGCCCTTTGAGATGGTACAATAAAATTTCCACAGATATAACAAAATGCATCTGGAGTATTCACACATTTTCTACGAGCAGTAGCCATGGTTGACTTTCAATCTGAAACACAACAGGAAATTTAATTAATTCGGGTTTAAGTTGGCATTTTCCCAATTAAACATGATGGGTGTGGCAGCCACCGATACTACAAGTCCAAATGCCACAGAAAAAAACGTGACGTGATAGGTAAAAACTGATGTCATTTCTGAAATCAGGACCCCAAAATTAGGTAAAAACAGGTGTTAGTTTTCAGTCAGCAGAAAAAAAGTTACAATTTGTTGGGCAGTGTAATCTTTACCAGATGCACAATAATTTTTTGAAGCTTGTGGAGATGTTTTGTGCCTGTTTAAGATCTGTAAATAATCAAATTATTGCACACCAGTGAGTAGAAATCGCTGTAGGAGCAAGAAAACAGTGTTTAGATTTTATTATTTATTCTTTGGCTGACAGATATCAAACCAAAACAAATAAAACATTTCTACTGAAGATACTGGACTAGCTTTTATTTAACTTTTCTTCAATCAATAACTTTATTCACTTTAACTCATGTAATGGCTTAAACTGAACAAGACTTTTGTACCATTAAATAACTCATGAAACTTTGAGAGAGGATTTTTTCTGTTTCTTTTTACAATGCCCCTTTTACAATAGGACTGGTAAAGCTTGATAAATGTTACATCTTAGTGCACCAGATCACTAAGATTTACAAAGCAGAAAGCATATTTAGATGTCCTTTCATATGACAGAGTGAAGAGAATGTTTTACTTTTTTTTCATTTGCTTGTCTCATTAAACACAGCAGACTCACTGTTACATTAGGAGGAGGGTTGGAGGACATCTTTTTTTTAATTATAAAACATTTGTCATCTCTCATATTCTCTTTTATCATCTTTTATTCCTTTTTTCTTTTTCATTTGAGCTTTTTCCTTTTCTTTAATTAGCTATGGCATTTTTGGTGCTTTTATTATTGGCTGCATTATACTGAAATTCTGTATTTTCCAGTTTGTTTGTTTTACCTTGTTTTACTCCATTTTTTCAATTAGAATCTTTTTTCTTTCTGTTGTAATATTGTCTTCCTTCTGTTTTTTGGCTTCTCTTTCAAAGGACTTTGTAAACTCTGTTTTCAAAACAGATGCTAAATAAATTAAGTTGTTGCAACATATTAATTTCTAATTTCATAGCTTATAACCTCCCTATAATTTTGAGATGCCCATTTGTCAGTAGAGTCCTTTGATGACCTCTGTTACATTTCCTAAATGCTGACATCTGATGTTAAGACCTTCTTTAGCTGAGGCCAGTTGGGTTGATGCAATCATATGCTTTTGCAAATTAAACACTTCAGTAAGGTTGTGATTTTAATGTATCTGTGTTTCAGGCATACCATCTGATTGCTTACTCCTCTCTGTCTTCTCAGGCTCTGCTTTCTGAACTGGAGATTCTTTGGCCGACTTGGAAACCTTCTCAGTCTTTCCTGGAACCTGATGCCGGAACAAAAACAAAACAAAAACTATAAGCAGACTGCAGTTTTTTTAGGAAAATACACCCAGGGCCCAGACAAAAGAGAAAATATCAATGTCACCTAAAAAGTGTGCATGTTGTTAATGTGCAAAGTCATAATAAATATGCTGATATAGAAATCAAGTGTTCAGTCTTGAATGCTGTACCTTTGTAAGTTTGGTGCTGGTCTTTTCTATGACAGGTTGATGAGTTGCCGCCTGCCTGCGGGGGGCACGATCTTTTGCTTCGCAGTTTAAGAGGAACTTTTCAAACAGATTAGTTGAACCTGTGGCATCCTTCGGTCCTAATACCTCCTCTTTAGGCGCCTCCTCCTCCTTTCCCTTTGTAGTGGTAGCAGCTGTGACAGAGGACGAGGACGACGATGAGGAAGAAGATGGGACTTTAGATGGCACTGACGTGGTATCCTGCCCTTTGCCTTTAGCTTTCTTATGTAGGGTGGAGCTATCACTGGAGTCCGATTGTGGAGCAGTGTCCTCTTTGCTTTTAGAGGCATGGCTCTTTGCTTTTTGGAGGTTGCTTTCTTTCTGGGAGCCATCTGTCTTTTTGCTCTTTTTGTCATGAATAAGGTCCTTAATTCCCTGCAGCTTTACTTCCCACTTTCCCTTCTTCTGTTTTGCCTTGTCGTCCAAACCTGGCTTTTCCACAGATTTCGTTACAGTGTCAGTTGATGCAGAATCGTCCATTTGGGACTCTGACAGCCCTTCGCTCAGGTCGTCCTCCAGCGGAGCCGTGGCCTCGTCTTCAGAAGTTTCAACCTTACGGTCCTTTTTCCCTTTCTTCTTCTTCCCCTCCTCTGCCTTTTCTTTCTTGTGCTTTCCAGCTTCTTTTCCCTTTTCCTTCTTGTGTTTTTTGGAGGGAACAGGCTCATCATCCTCATCCTCAGAGTCAACAACGCGCTTTTTTGATTCAGTCTTTTTCTCTTTAGGAGGAGATGGTGGAGTCGGGACTGTCTCCTCTTCTTCATCTGTTTCTGGTGCCGGCAGGGGTCGTAACTCCTCCTTGCGTTTCTCTTTCTTCTTCTTTTTCTGTTTCTCCTTAGGAGGTGATTCTGCTTCTTCCCGAACCTTCTTCTTTTTCTTCTTCTTGACAGGCGAGTCAGTAGGCCGGTCTTTGTCGCTGTCGCTCTCTGAGTCGGCATCAAACACATCGCTTTTCACAGGTAGCAACTTCTGACAAGAAAATGGGACAAGCCACGTCACTATTTAAGGATATTAATAGTTGTTTGAGGTTGATGTTTAATTCTAAAATCACTGTTCATTAGCACTTTGGTAAATTTAAAACCCAGAAATGTTCTCAAACAGACTTCCCCCTCCTAATTTTAGTAACTACACTCAGACAGATATGACTACTACTTCAATAATGATAATAATAAAACTGTGCTTGGCCTGTCACATTTATTACAAAATCACTTAATTGTATTTACTTGAGCTGACTAATTTCATTCTACGTAACTGTGAAAATCACTTCCACTCAGTTGTACAAAAATTGCTGGACGAAACTATCAAAAATGTCATGTTTCAATCACTGCTTTCCACCGTTTTCACCTTCCTCTGATGTGATTTAATGGTGATTATCTTCTAATCATCGACCTTCAGCGTTTTTGATGAGCATCTATTAACATTAAAGTCATAGATGTAGTCACACAGCCAAACACCTCAGCACCGCTGTGGGCACACTTTGGTTTTAAGCCAAATGGTGATTTGCTGGATTTGCAGCAAAAAGGTGGCAGTTGAAGACTGCAAATACCTCTAATATAACACTTCCAAATTCATAAAATGAAAAGAAAAAGATGATTCAACAGTTAACTGTTAAAATTTCATAACTGTGACATCCCAAAACAATAGCAGTCAAAACTTATTGACACTGATTTTAATGACTACTATGGATTAGATCACTTATACTAGAGCAACTTCTACAAAAACACTAAATTCATACCACTATATTAAAAGAAATGGTCTTCATGAGCAGCAATAACTCTCCAGTAAAGGCGCTGTTAGTTGAGTTAATTGGTTCAGAAACAAATAAGTTTGCTTTCATTTGAAACAGAAAAATCAACCAGAATGTGAGGAAACTGCTAAATCTGTTTTTGCTTTATGAAAACGTTTACATAATTACTGAATAAATTATTATCATAGGCTACTATCTTTTACATTTAGTGATATATCCACTCCAAACTTTTGTCAGCGTTTTCTTATTATTCACCTTCAGCACTGTGGTCCATAAAAATGATGCATACTCTAGCAAGATTGTTAAAGGTCTGAGTAGAATTCTGCCACTTACACTTGTCACAGCCTTCTTAGCTTCTGCCTCTTTCTTGGCCTTAGCTTCAGCCATTGACTTCTTAAAGGCCAGGAGGACTTCTCGACAGTCCTCTAAATGGGCCTCTGGCTCCCAAGTGTCATCGTCAGAGCAGTAATTCTTCCATCGGACTCTGTAGAGGACCTCACCCTGAAAACAAGAGAAAAGCTAAGGGATTATCTTCACATTGACATGACACAGTGGCCCATAGCTGTCAGAATTTAACTGTTACGTGTTTCGAAAGCAACACAAGACTTCCAGATGATAGCTGCATGCAAACGTGGCTGACAGACTGGATGTATAATTATAGTATTTTGACTGGTGGATGTTATTCTTTGATTCACTGTTTGAACTCACAATAGACAACACTTTCAGGGTTTTTTCTGGATCAGCATGAGCCTTTTGGGGCCAACTATGGATGATGGTAAGCACGATTGGTTCATGTACAGTAACAGTAACTACTCTGTGTGACCATATTCAACAAACATTTCTGTTACTTCTGACCACTGGATAAACAAAAATGTCTACGATGTTTGAGTAAATGAACTTTAACTTAATAACCTAGTTAAAAATAAGATGTTCATTCTCATCATTTTGACATTGGTGAGTTTCCTTTGGCACCGGCTAAAATGTCTTAGAGGGGTGCCAAAATTCCTCTATGCAGCAAAATCCCTGACATTGACAACAGAAGGAGTTCTTTGGGGAGAAAAGCAAAACATTTGAAGCTGCAATGAGCAGCTGTTGCAAGACTCTGAATATCCACATGCAGAAAAGATAGAAAGTAACAATGAAAACTGCAGACTGGAAATATGGTATTTACTGGCCTAAACTGTACTGCAAGCATTTATACAAAGGAAAACAAACTGGGCAAGACATGAAAATATTTCATTGCCAAGATTTCCAAAGCAGATGCATGCAGGAACGTTTCTCAAAAGGGTTTTAATGTGAAATTTTCAAGGTGCAGAACCTCATCATACCAAAATAGCATCAACAGCAACATCTATTAAAGGGGAACTTCGGTTGTTTTCAACCTGGGGTCTGTGTTTCATATGCGAGATATCGCGCGATTTCGGAACGAGATTTTCTTTCTAGCGTCCCGAGATTTGAATACAGACCACAACAAATAGCGATCGCCAAGTAATGTGGAGGTTTTCATTCACTTCTCATCTCTAGTATGTTGTGGGACACTTGTTGAGACTATCTGAGCCGGTCAGTGTGGGAAAAAAAGCATGTTAGGGCGGACTTTGACGCGGGGGGGGCAAGTTGCCCCATACTTTTTGCCAGCTGAGCTGCGAAGCTGCCTGCCTGGCTAAATACTGGAGCTATGTCGAAAATTCATTTCTCCATCACTCACATGTATGAAAAGACATATGAAAACAGACCCCAGGTTGAAAAAAACTGAAGTTCCCCTTTAAGGGAGCACCAACATATATCTACATCTGTTTGATTTACAGAACGATCCAGATAGCTCTTTTGTTTGAGAGTAAAAAGCACAGTCTCCAAGATTAAGTACAGCCATCAAGAGATAACAATACAATGCTAAGTAAGTGTGAAGCAAGTGACCAGAAGAAGTCCTGAGAGACAGTCATTGAGCTTGACTTTTCTTAGACTTGCAAAGCTGTAAAATAGCAGTTTAACTGTTCTCCCTTTTTTACTCAGACCATCCTTTTCACACAAGGAAATGAACTAGTTATAGAGCTACATACTGTAAATTCTTCTCCTTTCATGGATTTAAAGTTGAGAACACATGAGAAAGGAGCATGGAAACTAAAAGCCAGACACATCTTTGCAGCAAAAAAACACAAATAAATGCATTTGCAGCACTGTGATGTTACGATCTAACCCTAACCCTGGGCACAAATAAAGTTTTCCGAGTTTGAATCTGACACTGCACCAACAAATAAATTTCTTGTCAAAATCTTGTGTCTTCCTGGATAGCAGCTAACAGTCCAAGCTTAGGGGCAATTTAGGTGTTACTTTGAAGATTGTGGACATCAAATATATTTAAATTTGAATTGAATGCCCATGCTAGAAGATGGGGGGAAAAGCAACAGACAAAGGGGGAAGCAATGTGATGTAAAACTGGACTAATGCTGCACATTTCAAGATAATCTCTCCAGTGATAGCCTCCCATTCGATGATAAAAGCATCCTAACATCTGGAATATGAAGGGGAAGAAAGTTTCCATCATAACAGTCCATATATCCAACTTAATTTCCGGACTGTGTTTGCTTGCACTCTCCTCCATGTTACAGGGGTTTTCTACACAGATAGAACCAGAGGGACTCCAGAGACTTTACATTTGCAAGGCCAGCAGCAAGCCAGGACTAATGCAAAGTGTGTTAATAATAACTCGAGCAGCTACCTCCTTGACTATGTGAGCCTTGTCTTTTGCACCTCACAGCAATACCTCATGACTCACTACAACACAATGGCTTTTAAATTCAATTCTGACATTATCTCTGAAACACTCATGATGTGTACAGCATGCTAAGCTCTTAATTCATTTCATGGCACTATTTGTTTCACAGCCCAACAAGTCAGTCATCATTTTGTCCTGTGTCATCCTTTTTAAACAATACCGACAAAAATAAGTTACATTTACGAATTTGCAAGGTGATGCCACTTGAAATTGGTGTTTTTGATAAATTATGCAGCGAAAGACAAATACGATTTAGTTCAGTTAGACAAAATATTGCTACATTTTAAACAGCATCTTCACATAAATGCATACACTTAACAGCAATCCGCCACAGTCATAGACAAAGAATAATTTTTAAGCACTGGACAGCCTATGTCTCAGTTTTTCCTCATTCTTTTAAATCCAGAAATAGATATTCATATTTTCCCCTGCTTTTGAAACATGAGTTAAATGGACATAAACAAACAGTGAAAGTTTAGCCTCCTTTAACCTTTGTAACAAGCCCAGGCACTCAAGCAAAAAACAAAACAAAAAACAACTCTCCAGTCCATCCCTACTCACATACTCTCTCTAATCACCCAAGTAAAAGGCAAGTTAATATTTAATTTTGAAAACATGGCATGTTCTTGCAAACTGTGCATGACTTTGTAATCAAAACATGAAGAGTAAAGGGAGGTAACACAAATCAACTGCTCAAAAATAGTTGTGACTAACTGGGCATGCCATCGACAACCAACAGCAGCCGTTGTAGTGTTTTTTCTTTTGTTATTAATATTATGGAGGCATTTTTAATTTTAAAAAAAATCCAGGTATTGAAATATACATTACCACACCACCATTAGCAACACAAATATGTGATCTCTTAAGTAAATGTTGTATGAGGGAATACAAAAGTGAACATGCACAACACATTTCTACAGTTCTGTCCTTACTGTGTTGCATTATGTGTTACTACGATAAAATATACGATTTGTAACATGTAGGTATAATTTTTAATTAATAAAAACTCGAGGTATTCAAATAGAACCCCACTTTAAGACAAATATGTGACTCCTCAAGTAAATATAGTAAAAAGAAATATAAAAGTGAGTACTTTTGATGTGTTTTGTCATCACTATAATGTGTAATTATTATTAGAATGAATAATGAACATTACGATCAATAATATGCAGGTATTAGGTATTTCATATTATGCATACTATTTATACTACTCATCCCACTATTAATCTCTACCTGTACATTCAGATTACCTATTTTATATTGTATTCACATCTAACTGTTCATATATTAACGTGCCTATTGCTGTACAAACATGTAGTTGTTTATACTGGAACATAATGGACACACCATAATGTAAATAATACACTTTACTGCTGTTTTCACAACAAAAATATGTAATTTCTTGAGTAAATAGTATAAAAGTGAATGCACACTGCAATTTTATTGTGTTCCGTTTTAACTGTGTTGCTATAATGTATTTAATGTATGTGAAAGACATGTTTTGGGTTTGGTTAATTGTTAGTCACCCAACAAACGTTAGATTTTAGCTCGCAGTTACAACTACACTTCTTTAAAGCCAATACACATTAATAAGGTGTTTGTTGCACTCATTGAAGGGAAAGATTTGCAAATACATTTAGTTGAAATATGACATACATCAAATTAAATATCAAATTAATTTAGCAGATTAAAAACTACTTTACAATGTACTCACAAGGATGAAACTCATGTTAAAATAAGTGAAGTAGAAGTTCAACTCTGGCTATTTACTATATATTGTGGCAATTTTGTTGAGTTTTGTTATACCAGTGTCACACTATGATTTATGTAATTTGTATAAAAGACACGTTTTGGGGGCTATGAATGAAAAATCAGGTTAATTATTAACCCAACCGACTTTAATTAGCAGTTAGAACAATGAAGAACTACACTTCTTCAAAACTATTAAACATGAATAGTGTTTGTTGCATTCATGGCAGGGGAAGATTTACAAATAGGTTTTGATGAAATGCAATAACATTTAAACGTCAAATTAAATATTAAACTAACTTAGCAGACTAAAAAGTACTTTATAATGTACTTGCAAAGATGCAACTCGTGCTAATTATAAGTAAAGTAAAAGTAGAACTGTATGTTTTTGCTATATATTGTGGTAATTTCCTGTTTCTGTATAAAACGTCGAAAAAAATAATTAAATATAGGTTGGTCAGCTGGTGCAGGTACAAATGAGGTGGCCACAATGCTAACATATTGTTAGCCGGTGGTACTAAATTCACATGGAGAAATTTCATCGACTGTTTAATCTGTTTCAGGTGCACTGTTTCTCGCATTGTTCCCAGGATTTATTTGATCTAACGATGGCGCCGGACAGACCACGACCCTGATCAAAACAACTGCTCGCTTGCAGAGCGTCCGTCCTTGGCCTCAGCAGGGGAGAGGCGAGCGGACATCATGGGAGAAGTTGTGCTGGAAAAACCATGCTATGTATGGACAGGAGGCGAGCGGCGACGGAAAAACACCCATAACCTCAAATTAAGGAACACGGGAGGAATTAAAAAGCATTAAAAAGCACTTAAAATGCACCAAAAAGGGCTGTTGAATTAGTAAAAGAGTGTCTGTCCGCCGTTGTAGGTGGGCTATGCGTCGTGAGAATGGAGTGAAAGAAATGCCAGCCATGTTTGCCGAGCTAGACTAGCCATTAGCTAGCTTTACCTCTTCCACTCGCATGTCAATGATCCTCTCCACTTCGTACACGTCTTCCTCGTCGTCCTGCTCGCTGTCCGCGGGCTCCACCTTGTCAGTTTTGGCCTCCATGGCTCCGGGTCGGTGCCGGTTTGCTGTAAATATGAAGCTAGTTCGGCTGCGGCGCTCGTAGTGTTGATACAGAGGACGCTAGCGTACCTGGGGGTAGGGACTGCACTACTGCTGCAGCTCGGAGGGTTGTACCAGCTACCGCCCGCTCTCACTGCGGTGCATTCAAGTGCTACCTATAAAACCACCAAAACTACCATCTCTACATCACATTGAGGGAATCCACTAACTTCACGTCCCTTTTTTATAACTCTTCTAAACTAAAACAGTAATGCAGATTTTGCGAAAGTGAATAATTTTACCTGAAACGATATAGAAGGGCACAAATTTATAAAGTACCACCTGTCTACTTGAGTTTCAGACAACTTCAAACTTCTTCTAAACACATTTACTGCCTATACGCATTTTAAGACTAAATCACCTCCAAATAAAATAACTGTTGATAACATGTAAATTCGATTAGCTGCCTTTTGTGTTGTGTGTTTAGGCATTAAATTCAAAATTCCGATGTTTCATAAAGGCATCACGAACTCCTGGATTTTTGTATGGCAAACACTATTCTAAAATCTCTGAAGACATGTTGGACTGCTGTCAGAGAAATAAGCCAGTGAACAAATCTGATAATCAACAGGGCCACAAATTCATACTTCTAAAACTGCATAATCCGTCTGTTGCACATTGTTTTGCTTAGCCTGCACTATTTGCACTGTATTCTTTAAGTATATTTATTTTGTACAGTGTTACTGAGAAACAGCATTTCTGTATCTCTGCATGTGCTGCACATGTAGAGATACTGACAATAAAGTTCACTTTGACCTCAGCATACAAACCTGAACTAACTCACATATCTGTTCATGTTTCCATTCTTCAGTGTCCAAAGTATGTTTCAAATAAACACAATCAAATCAGGAGATACACGTCTTCAAAAGTGCAATGTGAGCAGCTTATTTTTGATGAGAAAAATTACAATACAGCTTGAATTCATCTCCAAAAGCAATTTAATTATGAAGTGTTTTCAGTTTACCGTGCAAAAGATTGAATGCAGCAAGTTCAAATCATGTCAACAGAAATACAGCTACATACATTATACTTAAAAATGCATTTGAAAACACAATTAAAGGAAATAAACTACCAGGTGGCACAAATCAAAAGAAATAGAAAAATCCACTTTTCATGCATCCCTGATTAGAAATTAAACTAAATATGTTCTTTGAGGATGTATGTAAACATGCATGTAAAAATACTGCCACATTTAATGTAGCATATGACGTAAACACAGGAATATTTGTAATAAAGCATAAATTACGACAAAAAATTGAGTATAAGAGCTCTTTATCTGTGTCTCATAGAATACATGAAATGCAGGATGATGTTACTGTGGATACACATTTTGATTTCTGTCTGTATGTAACGCTATCTACAGTTTCAGGAAACTTCCCTTAGAACAAACTCAGGAAATGTTGGATATCAAATTCAAATCCGCTGTTTAGAGTAATCCAACAACACTGCTGCAGTAGCTGCAAGAGGAAATGGATAGACAGTCTCTTAAAGTTAATAAAATAAACTGATGGTCAACATTTCTGGCTTAAGGTTAAAAAAAAAAAAAAAAAAAAAAAAGGCCAAACAAACTAGTAATTCATTTCAAGGCAATATTCTTACTTCAGTCTTATGAGGTTATTTCAAAATTTCTCCAGACATATATACCTTAATACAAACATAAATACACAAATGTATGTGTGAATAAATAGCTGAGTGTTTGACAGTGGCAGCAATTTACAGTCTCAGACACCAAAAATGATTCTGAGATCAGCCAGAGAGAGCTTAGAGAGTGTGCTTCCTGTTCCCGACAGCACGTTGTGGGCCAACTCTTTCTTCTTCGTCTGTAGTGTGGAAATCTTCTCCTCCACGGTGTCTTCACACACAAACCTTGAAGCACAAATGCAAAACTCTTAACACAAATACAGTGAATTTTCATATTTTAATGACAAACAAGGCACTCAGGACTAGACATAAAAATACAGACGCATATGGCAGAAAAACAAATTTGAATTTGATCTCCATTTCAAGAAAATTTTAGTAGTATTCTGGTGTTCTATCTTGTCACTTTATGCTGCCTTTTTCCAATAGCTAGAGGATAATAGCTTCTACACAAACATATAAAATGTCCTGCTGATTAGTTACCTGTGGATGGTGACATCTTTACGTTGTCCAACTCTATAGATTCTATCACAGGCCTGATCCTCCAAGGCTGGGTTCCTGACAGAGCATTTAAGGTTATAAAAATGGCTTTCTGCATGTATGTACATATACACACGCATTCAATTATACAAACCTTTGTCAGTTTCTAGAATAAATGGCTGTAAATGCCAATGTGAACCAAGAAACTGCTACCAACCAAGAAGCAAAACGAGTTTGGGAAAAAATATCTTTCTTATCCTGAGTAAATCAAAATTATTGTTATTTGTGAAGTGTGTGTGCATGTTTTACTTCATTTGCAAGAGAGGAGACTGAATTCCTATTCTTAAAAATGTGATTTTGTCATTTATTTACGCAAAATAGATGAGGAAAATTATTTTGAGGACAGTGTAAATGGGCTTACTTTTTTTTTTTTTTTCATTTAAATTCCTTTTTTATTGAGCATCAACAGTATGATACATAATCACACAAACAGAAGAATCACAATGCCCGTGTTTATATTTTAACTTTTCTCCCACCCCCAAGAACATGTTGGACACCAATCCATAAAAAAAACATATGATTAAATGAGATGAAACTGGATATGTAAAAAGGAAAAAAAAAGAATATATATATATATCCACAAAAAAAAATAAATAAATAAATAAATAAATAAAAGACAACCTATGCCTAGACTCACCAAGATTGAAGCTGTGCACTAGCCCCGACATGGTTTACATGGATTCAATCATAAACACAAATATTGATGCAAGATAGCCGCAGAGTGGTCATTAAGTGGGTACAATTTTAAATTTATTTAGATGTTTCAACATTGGACCCCAGACAGTGAAGAATTTGTCCCTGGAACCCCTGAGGGTATATTTTATTTTCTCTAATTGTATGAACTGTGTCAGGTCGCTAAACCACAAAGATGCTTTCGGTGGATTTTTTGATTTCCAATGCAATAGTATTCTTCTACGTGCCAGCAGCGTCGTAAAAGCAATTATGTTTTTGTAACCTTCCCTTAGTGTTGCGTGTTTTCTATCTGAGGTACCAAATATGGTCATAGCTGCGTTGGGTTGAAGGTCTATATTCAATGCTTCTGACAATATTTTAAAGATGGCAGACCAATAGGTAGCCAGGGCTGGAATGGGCTTACTTTTAATGAAAATTACATTCGTACACAGTGTAAAAAGGCTATAATGTTATAATTTCTTTAAATGTTGATTCTTCTGCCTGTAAATGCTCTATGGGAAGTTAAAATTTAACCGATGAGAAGTATGAAGAGATGCAATGGTGAAACAATATGAGCCTGAGGTACTTTAAGAACAATAACATAAAAAGAATTTTTTTTTAAAATTACATAAAGACATGCAGCACAATAGTTATATCAAGCCGGGGGAAGCACACAGCATTAATTATACGTTTAGCGCATCTCACCAGTGCATGTCGATGAGGAAGAGGTGATTCCCACCAATGAGATTGAGTCCAACCCCTCCAGCACAAAGAGAAACCAGCATCACCTGTGTCATTTGTGTGAAAAAAACAATTGCATTGAAGTCATATTTCTTCCATTTTTGGCTACATACAATTGAAAAATAGAACAAAAAAAAAACACAAGTGTTTAGGAGAGGATCAAAATTGCAAAAACAGGGCTTTCACATTCATATTTTAAAAGGTGCCACAGTTTGCTTGCACTGTTACTCAAATAACCCAATATGTTTATCCTATAGGTATTAGAAATCTAAGCATTTCACTCATTGAAAAATTTTGAAACATTTTAGGTGCTCTCCATTATGCTAACATATATATATATTTTATTTCTGGCTGTCCTGTCCTCCTACAAATGGTTCACCCTCCACCATCATAGAGGATCTTCGTCATTATTTAAACACGTTCCAAGGAAACAAAGAGCAAGAAAGGCAGGTTTCTGAAGGCTATAGCAAAGATATACAGTTGTTTCCTATTTCACACCTTTACTGGGAGCAGCTAAGACGCATATATGGGAAACGAGACAAAATTGTAGCAAAAATAAAAAGCATCTTTTAATTCTATATTGTTTACAAATGTACATTCTTCTTTCTTGGCACATTGTTTGCATATTTTAGTGCACCAAGGCCACATGTAGCACAGACATGGAAAAATATAAATATGTATATAACAGATGTATGCGGACACACTCTCTCTTAGCATAAACATGACACATACACACACAGCTGCAACTCTTGTTTCACAGTCTCACTACTTCTCATTATTTCTGATTTATTTTTTCCCCACTTTAAAAGGATGTTTATCATGTCTTTTTGTTTTTGTAGAATAGCCACATTGCATTTCAAATTATGAGCATGTGACAAATAAAAACACTAATGAATAAAAAAAAACACACACTGCATCACCTGCGTGCATTAGTGTGCATAATCAAGTGCATGTACAAAACAACCCTACTGAGCTAGCTCATAAACAATCAGCTCTATTGTCGTAAGGCAGGTGAAAAGATTCACAGGATTCCTTTAATGAAAATTTCTGCTATTTACCAATTTTTAATGAGCTTATGTCGTGTACATTTACTGGCAGTGTAAAATGCAGCTTATTTTTCTCGCACTGTACATTCGGACAACGAGGAAGCTACTTATTTGTTGCTCTTTGTTTGAGGGCGTGGCTAAAGTAGTTATGGGGCAGGAATTATGCAAATGTGTTACAAGGTGATGTAAATAAGTAACGGAAGAAAAGCCTGCACTACATACGACGTGTTTCAGGCAGGAAAGGAGTAGCACTTTCTGTGGAAGAGATTATCTCCCTTTGATGTGGACTTTCAAGTTTTAAGAACTTTTACATGCAAAAAACTTGCTATAACACAAAACGAAAGCAACCCCCCAAAAACATAATATGAAACAGTCTGTCAGAGGCTTTACTGTTATATGATATTCTTTTTGCTATTATTGTAAACATGCCAACTGTTTTTTGTTGTGTGTTTTGTTTCAGGGGTAGAAAGATCTACCTGTGGTCCTTTAGGATTAGTGTTAAATTCCTCCACCAGGTCCATGCGACGTTTAGGGTTGACAGTCCCGTCGATGACACCGTATCTCAGGCCCATCTGACGCAGATGAACGGCCACAATGTGCAGCATGCTGGTCCACTGGGACACGATGACACTGCAGGATACCAGACAGGAGACAAAATGTTGATTAGAAGGTAAGATTGAAAGGTTCTCTTTAGCCACTTGCAGACTGACAGGTTAATTAATGTATATTTTCTGAATATGAATGACGCACACAGATGATAACACACTGTTCTCCAGCAGATTGAGAAGCCTATCATGTGCTCAGAAGATTTGAACTTTACATCACCATGAAAACTGGGTAACACTATTTGCTGAGAAAGATTGAAGGACACAGTCAGGTATTACAACAGATACGGCGGACTGGACGTTTGGGTGAAACTGATTTGTTAAAAGAACGTGTCGACTAAAGCAGATATAGAATATTAACAGAAAAAAATACATGGGACAGGAATATGTAATGTTGCTTTACCTTTTTTGATCATCACTCTTCTGTCTGATTGCCTTCAGCTCAGACACGATAGCAGAAATCTGCAAATTTGAGGAAGAAGAATTATATATCTTAATTGTTCATTTCATAAAACAATAATAATAATAATAATAATAATAATAATAGTAACTTTACTTGCAGAAGTTTTTGAAAACAAGCTTAGTGTTTAGAGCAAGACAAATGTCAAATTAGAAAACTAATTCAACAAAAACATAAAACAACAAAAGGCAACAAAAACAAGATTAAATAGTCAGAGCAAGTCGAGAAAACATATTATAGACCATTTAAGACAATAGCTGCTGCACCAAAGTGCTTTCCTCTGAAAAAGAGGATGATTGGTGTCACAAAAGTAACCTAAACACTGCAGCTAGGACCCTGTAGGGTTATTTAAGGTGGATTATACCTGAGAAATGTACATATTAGGAATTAAACACTTCAAAAAGCTATTTGAAACAGTAGTCTACTTGACTATAGTTCATTTTAAGATGACACAGATTAGTTTTTTCTACCATTAAGCACAGACTTCCGCTTGCTGTATCAGGCACTGTCCTGTCACACATAGCATAAAAAACATCACCAGGATTGTTCCATATTTTCCCTGGGCTCATGACAAAGACAGTTTTTAAACAATGAATTATGTAACATATCATTATGCCTCATCAGCAATTAAAGCTGAACTTATGTCTGTCATGTGATTCTTGTGTACTTTCAGAACTGTGCGGATAGCAGAAAGAGGCTACAACTAAGGGCAACTGATACCTTTAAATAACCAGTGACTTTTCCTTATTTCAACTATTTTTCCTGCTATTAAAGTCACTTGTTATGTTCCTTTTGGTAGCCTTTGGTCTATGATATTCCAGTTTACCACAGCTAACAGCAGGACACATTTTAACACATAAGAGTGACGCTGCAACGCAATGAAGATTTGGTCCCAGTTTAGAAAGCACTTCGGATTGCAAGAGGCATCAATTTCATGTCCTATTATCTTTAATATAGCCTTTATCCCCTCTAATACGGACGCAGCTTTTCAACTGTGGCATAGAAACGGTATCAAATGCTTTAAAGACTTGTTTTCTAATAATACTTTCCTCTCTTTTGAACAACTTAGCCAAAAGTTCAACCTTCCCAGAACTCATTTTTTTCCCGATACCTACAGATCAGACACTTTGTACAGAAAAAATTTTGTTGATTTCCTAATCTGCCAATAATGTCACCGATTGACAAACTCCTTGACTTAAACCCCACTGCCAAGGGGCTAATATCGTTACTTTACACGATGATTAGCTCTATAAATCCTCAGATGCTTGACTACCTCAGGCAAGCTTGGAAGCAGGACTTAAACCAGCGTTTTTCAGAGACTGAATGGGATGGGATGATTAACCGAGTCCATGCCTCCTCACCCTGCGCTAGACATGGCCTTATACAGTTTAAAGTCCTACATCGTCTACATATTACTAACTCCCGGTTGGCCAGGATTTTTTCTAATTTTGACCCTGCATGTAATAGATGCAATTACTCTCCATGCACTCTTGCTCACATGTTTTGGTTTTGCCCAGCTCTGGAAATATTTTGGAAGGGGATTTTTAAATCATTCAGTGAGATTTTTGGTATAACTGTAGACCCCAATCCACTCATTGCTATATTTGGTGTGAGACCAGACGGTGTAGCTTTTAGTAATAGCATGTATGATTTTATCGCATTCACTACTTTACTTGCACGATGACTAATTCTTCTTAATTGGAAGCACCCGTCCCCACCCTCCCATAGCAGATGGATTAAGGACATACTGTTGCACATGAAATTAGAAAAGATAAAATTTACGCTGAGAGGCTCCTTGAAGAAATTTCATAAGATGTGGACTCCCTTCTTAGTCTATTATGACAGTTTAGACGTTTCGAATTGGAATGAACAGCGATATGAATTGGGCTTAGTACTCATTACTTATCCATACAGCACTGGGCTCTCTTCTTCTCTTCTGTCTTACCCCTCCCCCTCCTTTTTTAATATTATTATTATTATTATTATTATTACTATTTTAATTTAGTTATTATATTTTATTTATCTATCTATTTTTTTTTCCACCCACTCTGGGTGTATTGTCTGTTTTGTCTTATTTGTTTGACCTGGCTATTTGTCATCCGCTTGATTTATGAGGTCAGATCCTTTGATGTCTTACGGCTGATGACTGATTTCTTGCCAGCACTCTGGAGATCTCTGTACATCTACTCCCATTTTGATCGGTCACACCCTTTCATATTGGAGTGACTGGGACTTTTTTTTTCTATTGGACTCTGCTCTCATATTGGCCACCAGCACAGCATGGTCTCCATTATGCTTTCATTCTTGTGCACCTTACTGAAATTATATTGGTATATACTATGTATGTATTCACTTATGTATTTACGTATATATATATATGTATATATATATATATATATATATATATATATATATATATATATATATATATATATTTATTTTTTTTTTATGTACAGCTATGCAACTGTGGGATGGGTGGGAAATGGGGTGGTGGTTATAACTGGCGGATTCAATGATGATGATTTTGATATGTTCTTTATATTTCCTTGTTAACTGGCAAAATGTTAATAAAGAGATTTATAAAAAAAGAAAAAAATAAGAGTGACGCTGCCCACCTTGGTGCTTTCACTGGTGTCTTCAAACAGCTTTGAGGCGAAACGGGTTCCATTAAGGGCCACGGTGTCTTTAGGATCAGGGCCCGATGCTGAAGGGCTGGAGGACAGCGACAGAGCGTTGAGCTGCTCCTCCAGAGACAAAACAATCCCATCACCCTGCAGCTCTGAAGAGTCGAGTGTCTGAGCAGAGAGTGGAGAGGACAAAGAGGGAATTTAATGAATGCATCTGTGTAATATGCAGTCGGTCTGTGTGTGAATTTATGTTGTGAGTCTCTCTTTCATTAAGGACAAGCACTGTCAGAACATAAGATACGTTAGATAGGGAATTCTTATGCCAGGTATTGCGCAGAAAAAAATAATGACATAACATAGGAAATGCAGTGCCTAAAAAGTTGAAAAGCAGTAAGATATAGTAAGATTTAAAGCTGAAATTAATTGAATGAGCTCAAATAAGGCTATTCTAAGAAAAAGAATAGCATTAGCAGGAATGCTGACAATTATACAGAAATAATAACTAATATCATACATCATAATGAAATATTCCCTCTTAAAAATGAGATAATGAAATACAGCACATTGCCTTGACAGTGTTATGCACAATAATAAAATATTGCACCTAAGACATTAAAATATGAACTACTGCACATGAAAAGATGTGCTACACATGACACAGAAATTAATATTGCACAAACTATTGAAAAAGGCAATGCTGCAAATAATACTGAAATTATTGTTTAGATCCAAGTGTCTGATGTTTAAACTGCTATTCCTGCAGAAAGTAGAGGAGTTCACAGTTTGATGGACACTAGTACAAAAACTGTAGGAAACATGAGTGTGAGTTTACCTTCTTCAGAAGTGAGAGGTGACAGCAGCACTGTCGGAGGCGCAGCAGCAGAGACAGAATGTGGACGGTGCTGGACGCCTGTGGAGGCTGCTGAGAGCCGGGCAGAGGCGGGTCGGACTGGGACATACTGAACTCCTGGGCCACTAGGCAGACGGAACACAAACGATGATACATCAATAAGTAATAACAATGCTAAATTACTGATCAAGTCTGACCTAAAAGGTAAAAATGTCTGATTTGATATAGCCTAAATGGAATGTTCTCAGTTCTTTTATTTAATTTTCGTATTTTGCACATAATTTTATAGATACAGCTTTCCAGAAAACAACAATTCTAAATCAAACTCTTCTATAACAAAAGGAAAACATCTTTTAAAAGTCAAAACATATGATTGCAAACTAATTTTTCTATGATCAGAAATGAGGCACAAATATAATCGAATAAGTCAAACCTGGTACAACAATCAGTGCAGTATTCAAAAGCTTAGCTGAAAATGGTACAACAGGAAGCTGATATTTTACCTTTCTCAAAAGGATTGGAAGTGGAAGATTTTCCCTTGCTCACATCATTTCCTTCATGTCTCTTCAGGTAGTTCTGCAGAGTTGATCTAGACGAAAAGACCACAAGTCCAGTGTCATTTTATGTTTCTTAAAAGGACTTTCTCCTGTATAAAGGAAGGCTTAACAGCAACCCATCAATGTTTATGCAGTGTCCAGTTTAAAAATGGAGTATTAACATCTTTACTTTAGAGCGACATCCGATAAAAACAAAATTGTAGGAATTAAACATTTGACAAATACCAAATAAAACAATAAGAATATAAAGTATTAAAAATTTAAAAGCATTGTTACTTGCAATCAGAGCAGCATTTTATTTTAATAAAAAGGTCAGATGTGTTACCTTGACTGGGCAAAGACCACATCGTACACAGACTTTTCATCCTCGGAGAGTTTGAGTCGATGTACCTCACACGTCCGATCAGGAAGAGACACCTGAAACATTCAACACTTCCCCTCAGCCAGAATCGAGTTAAATCAAACAACACAATTTCAGTGGCTCAACAAACTCTTAATTAGCTTTGATGACTCTGCTATCATTTAAAATCAATCAAACACTGATGTGTTACCATTAAGTCAGATGTTTTTTTTTCTCTTTTTTAAAGTTTATTTAGTAGGGACATCACTCAATAATGAAGATCAGTACGAAAACACAAGAGGTAAACACGCTGGATTACAGGAAAATCACAAATTTATGCTCTTCGTCCCCCAACACAAACGCTTTTCAAGTGATGATATACTGATAAAAATACATAAGTAAATAAAGACAGTATACAATATTTAACATACCAATTTTAAAGTGATCACAGATCTGATTTTCCTTAAGCCAGTGTTTCAGATGGGTTTTACAACTGGGGTATGTAGAGTTTCTTCTTACAGCAAGCTATAATATTTACAACCTACACCAGCATTTCCTTCTGTGAGTGTGTGTTTCTACCAGTGGTTTTCCAGTCGAGTCCATCTGGTCTTTAGTTCGTCGTAGCAGCAGCGTCCTCGTCAGAATGTTGAGTCTCTCTCTGCCTCTCTTGGAGCCATTGTCCACCTGAGCTTTCCACAGTTTGTACTCATCAAATGGAGAACAGTGAAGAAACCTGAAAGACAAAACGGTGAATATAAAGAATCTCATCTTGACTTCACGGCAATGAAGATAAATTCACATTAGCAGTTTCAAAAAAGACTTCAGTCCAATAATTTTCAGCTATTATCAACAAAAAAGCATAATTTTATTCATTCATCGAATGTTGTTTTAGAGAATGTGACTTGGAATATTTTAAAAAATGAACATCCCTGACGTTCAGCCTTTTCTTTTAACCAATCGTATTTTTTTTCTGCACCACAATGAAAATTTTACTCCAGTGTGTTAGTCTGATATTATTTTCAAAAAGTAATAAACAGATTTCAGTCAATTTGTGAAACTGAGATGAGTTAGTGTGAACTTGCGGTAAATCACATTTCAGCTATAACTCCTGAATTGTGAGGAATAACACATGGATCCAAGACAGAGCCAAATCACCTTATGTCAAATTTGCACTTGAATAGATTCTGAATTAAACAGATGGCCCTTTTTTATTTGCTCCATTGTAGTTTCGTCTTGCTTGCATGATTTATTTTGTTAGATTTACTAGAAACGGCTTCCATTGAGAACAACACATGTTCAGCATGCAGACACAACAGAGGAAGCAGTTTGGCCAGGTAGCATTTTAAAGCTCTTGCACTGACAGTTTTTTTCTTACTTGAGCAGTGAGTACATGTCCAGCAGGTTGTTCTGGATCGGTGTACCAGTGACAGCCCAGCGGGCTCCAGCCCTCAGCTGACAGACAGCCATGGAAGTCTGAACTTTTGGATTTTTGATGTTGTGGGCCTCATCGAGAACCACCCGGGTCCAGGTCACTCTCAGAAGAGGACCTGAATGTGAAGGCTGAAGAAAGATGACATCAAGTTTGTGTACATTTTTTAGTTTTGAAATCATAAAACCTATTTTTTTAACCTAAAAAACACCAAATGTATCATCCGCAAGCTTCTTCAGTGTAATTTTGTATTGGTGAATAAAAGCTACACTCACAGATTTTGCTTTTTGTAGTTTATTTAGCAAACACAGTTTTTACTGACCACATCATCAGGATCCTTGCTGGGTTTATCAGCCTCCTCCTTCTGGACTGGGACCTCCTTAGAGACCAGACTGTATGTGGTCACCACCACATCGTAATCCGCCAGCCTGACGGGGCAGATTCACAACACTGTATTTAGATTGTATGTGCTTCAATTGTCCGCCAGACGAGAAGAATTGATGGCTAGTGAAGATCTGGGATGCGTTTATTACAACTGTAAATAGATATTTCACACTCAAATGTGTCAAGAACATTAACTTCTTCAGCACTACACAACTCTCCCTATGGTCACAGAGCCATAACAGTTCTGATGGCTTCACTTTGGGCCCTGAGTTACATGGACTAAAACTCAGGGCTTGTTGACAGCTTAATATCAACAGTTGACTTTTAGTCGAAAAGGATTGTGGTCATAAAAATAGCAAATCAAGTTTACTTATAGAGCATATGATGTACAAACCTCTGAAATTAAAACCTGGCAGAAGGGGTAGAAAGCTTGCCATCTTCACAAAATGGACAAAACTACACCATTTATCAGGGATAGAAACTGTAAAAACAAAAAATTGTCTGACTTTTAACTCCCTGACAGTCCTTGAACTGTCAACTCATTTGTGATGTGACATTTGGTCAAGAAATTTAACCAAATCTCAGCTTAAATTTGTGATATATCATCAAAATCACTTTATTCTATATGTCTTATTTAAACATTTGCCAAAAATAAACAGTTTCTGTAAAAACAAAATAAAAATTCTGAGCTTTTCTGCACAATTGGGAGTCTATTTATGACGTATCTGTAACGCAACAGTAGTGAGAAAAATTCAGAGCTTTTTATCTGAACTGCAGCCAGTGCGTACACAGAGCACATACACGAAATGCATGGAAGCCAATTTATAATGCCAATATCTTTTTTCATAAATCGTAACACCTGTGGGCACTTGCATAAAAGTAGTACATGTCAATTAAAGAAATTTAACTTTTTTGTTTGCTTGTTTGTTTTTGAGAGATACATGGCATTATTACTTTGTTATATTGTTGAAAAGACATTTTTGAGGTCTCCTTGCTTGATGTCATGGTTGTGCTGTTTCCATAGAGATGCAGGACTTTATACTGCAGTGAAAAATGGGCCCACAGTGAGGAAATATGTGATATCAAGAAAATATTTAATCAAGGTCAGAGCTGCTTAGTGGGTAGAAATGTCAACAGTGTATCTGTGTGCAAGACAATTTTGCTCCTAATGTGGCTTTGTATGGCCTCTATGACCTACATTTTAATGTGTAATTGGTTGGTATAAAGGTAAATGAAGCAAACACAAAACTGTCACAATAGGATCTTTGTGTTGCAACAAAGAGAGAGAAGAGAATGTGACTGCACTGTTCTAGAAACAGAAACAGAATGCCAAGGGGTACGGGTGGGTATTTGTTTATGTGTGAATGTCGGCATGGTTTTCTCACACTTTGGCACTTTTCTCGCGGTTGGGTCCATGGTACAGGTACACAGTCAGCCGTCCTGTCTTCACATGTCTCTCAATCTCCTTCTTCCAGTGGTGAATCAGGGAGGCAGGACAGATGATCAGAGTGCCTTTAGAGACCACAAGGCTGGAGTCTGGATGATAAACGGGCAAATATAAGCATACAAAAAGAGATACTGTGTAATTTAAATACAAGCTGTGACCTAGCTGTGTTTTATCTGACCCATTGAAACTGTGATAAAAGGTTCTAGCTACCAGTTTTGGATATCCAAGCCTCCAGCTTCTTCTCTTCCTTCTTTCCATCTTCTTCTTTAGCCTTGATCTTCTTGGCCAGTATGAGAGCGATCATAGTCAGGGTCTTCCCCAGACCCATGTCATCGGCTGAATTCAAAAAGAATACGAATCACATCACAAGTACAAGAAGAAATAAAAACAAAAAAGAAAGTGCAATGTGATTGTCAGGGAGAAACTCCGTTAAGAGCTCTCACGTAACATAAGATCTTCACCAGACCAGAAAACACACGGAGACAGTAGTTTCACTTGCAAGGGGTAACAGCACAGTGTAAGAAGACACATTAGTGCAAGCTACAAAGGGCTGTTCCAATACATGGTTTATTTATACAGAAGCAGGTGTGGGTACATGGCTGCATAAGATAAGAAGTAGCTCAAGTTACACAAATGGGAGTGAGCTGAGAGAGTGGAAAAGTACTGAGATGTGGAAGCTAGGGAAGCGAGAAGTGTGTGCGGGTATTTTATAAAAAATGATCATGTAAAAACACTATGTACAGACAGTTAATGCCCTAGGGCTTGATTATGATAAATGTATTTACAAGTTCAACTCTAACAGTGATGTTTCACTGACATCCCACAGTGCAGTTCAGCTCTTTGTCACACAAACATCAAATTACATCTAATTTTAGCTTCATTTACCCAGGAAGCTCATTGAGATTTAGAGTGTCTTACGTAAGAGCATCTTGGTCTAGACAGTCAACAACAAGTTTTAGACATCACAGACATACACACATATAACAATTTTAATAAGACTCAAGTGAAGGTTCAGAGTATGCTACAGTATGAAAAAATACTGAGGTAATGTATATCAACATAAACATGTAAAGTCTAGTCAAGAGTTGCTTTAATTTGGAAAATTTAAGAGAAACATCTTTTGGTTTTTCTAAAATTAATTCCTGGCTAACTGGGTAATTTTGCATAGTTTTCACTGTGAACTGTTTTTTTAATGAACCAAACTGACAGGCCTGGGTTTTTTTGTTGCGTTTAAACCTACTGTAGTAGGTCTACAGTACTTGCTGTAGAAAATGTGATAAAAATAGAGGTTTCCATAATAAATACAGCTCATTGGCCTGTTTCAACTTCTAGAAAGAGTTTGAAATTAAGCACAGGTAAAATGTTTAATGGAGAATAGCAACAAACAATGTTAGGTTGAACTCCTAAACTACATATCTCTGCTACCCACTTAACTGTAAACTCTAAAATAAATATCATGCATAACTAATTTATTAACTTGCCCAGAATTCCTCCACAGGGATTCTGCGTTTCCCTCCAGAGCAGCCAGGCCAAAGCTCTCCTCTGATGGGCCAAGAGCGACACCTGACCAACCAATCACAAGAGGGCAATGTTAATGGAGTCCAATCAAAAGATGGCATAGAGGCTTCATCCATTTCAAATTGACAGGATTTTTTTCTGGAAGAGAAGAGATTTTTAAAAAATAGCAAATATACTATAAACAAAAGTATGTGGACACTTGAGGATTATGAACATATGTGTTTTTAGAACATGCTTATCTCAAAACATGAGCATTAATCTGCTAAATTAACAGCCTCCACTTTTGTATTTCATAAAATTACTGAGTCTGGAGAACTGTCATTTTCTAACAGCAAAGTATGTGGTCAAGAGTATCCATCCGAAAGAATAAGATGAAAGATCAATCCCTGAAATTTTATGATTTGTGGTGTCAGACTTGATGACTAAATGACTGACAAAAAAAAGCAGACTAGTGAGTGAAGGGGGTCTAACCTTGATGCCTTTGGGGTCTGCTGCTTCGACCTCAGTGTCGGGACACGACTCCAGGGATTTGTGGAGATGGTCGATGGCCTCACAGGTAGCATTTTTCACTGCCAGCAGACGGTCCTCAGTCATCCTGCCACCGTAAAAGGCCTGAGCCTGTGGGTTTGCTGGAAACATGAAGGATGAAGGACTTACTCTGTCTGTATGAAGCACACATACGTTTGTTGAGAGAGAAAGATTGACAGAATTGTTTTCAGTCTCCCCGTTTAGCCTACCTCCGTACATTTGGGTGTACCCCTGACTCAGCTGGAGCCCCAGAGAGCTGCCAGTTGCCTGGTACTGGGAGGGTCCTGGGGCTGGGGGGGCGGGAAGCAGGATGGTGGCCCCCTGTCGACTGAATGGGTTCATCTGGCTGCTGCTTTTACCCGAATCACTGCTGTTAGATTCATTCTGGGACTCTGAAAGGGATTTGTACATTCCAATAAGTACACAGAGACATGAATGAACAATTTTACTATGTTTATTTTATTAGAGAGCTTTAATTATTTTTCTTGTGAATAGGGCTGGATGATAAGAAACTAAACTGAGAAACCTAGAGGTATAAGTGAAAAACACCTAGATGGAGTGTCATCTTAAAAAAAAAAAAAAAAGTTACCGAACAGTGTAACTCTTACCAGGCTTAGAAGCAACAGTGAGACTCAGTGACTCCAGCGCTTCCTCCAGCTCTTTGACCTGTGTCTTCAACCTCTCTCCTTTATCTGGCAGAGCCGCCACATTCACCACAGACAGAGTGGCCTTCAGAGGAAAACAGAAACAGTGAAAGACAAACAAATACAAATAAAAATGAATACATGGGAAAATTTTATTTGTAAATAAAAAGAGAAACTCTGCCTCAATCATTTGAAACAACAAGCATGAAGGCTGCAAACTTAACAGATTCTAGATAGAGCAAGTCAAAGTGTGTATTCTACACACTTTCACTCCAGGAAGGCTGATTTTCTCCAGTGTTACGGGTAAATACCGTGTGTTTTGACATGTTCATTAAAATGGCTAACTTATTTTGTTGATATGACCATGTCACACTTGCACAATAATTTCTTATGTGTCAGCCTGGCCGATTATCGTGCCCAATATTGGGCATTTTTGTCATTATAGGTATTGTTATTTTTTGGCTGATTATCAATAAATTAAATGCTCTACTTCAGGTCTGGTGCACTCTCTTCTCCCTGTCGGTCGTCATCCTGTGGTTTCAGAAATGTCTTTCAAGCAGAGACAGCAAAAACTAAATAAGAAACATAAACCAGGATTTTACAGTGGCTAATGCTATGCTAATGTCTCACACCCAGTCAACAATATAATGTATAATGTGCAACATACACCACTACCTCATTCACTTTGCCATTTATATTCACACTGTTATTTATAATGTATACTTGTAAATAGACTGTTTTGCACTATTCCTTAAGACTTCTTTGCACTGAAGAGGAGAAGTTTTCCAATTTTGTTATACACTATAATGACAATAAAGCATATTCTATTCTATTCTATTCTAGTGGCTAAGTCAGAATTCAGCAACAGATTAACCATGAAACAGAACCGACAAACCGATCAATCTCAGTCGATCAGACATAAACAGAGGAGAGGAGATCCTAATTTAGTCACTTCTATTTCTATTGCACATATTCAGTAACAGTAATCCTAATCAATGAAAAAGCCGAGTTATCAATGACTGGTTATCTGCTATCACATGCTGTTAAAATATTACATTTAATGCATTTTGGTTCCAAATATCGGTTATCAACCTTTCTTGTATTCCAATAATCGACATCAGCCCTAGAAAACCCACATCGGTCGATCCATACAACAGATGTCTCGTATTTTTGAAGCTTTACGACAAAAAATAGCAGCCTATAGGCCAAATGGATTTGGTCATTAACTCACCTTTTTCTGTTGCAGCTGAGTGGTGAGCAGGTGTTGCAACCCTCTGGGATCTTCAGCCTGACTTCTGACCTTAGAAGCTGGCTGGAAACCAGGAAAGGTGGTCAGAGTTTTTTGGACAGCGGAAACAGGAGGAGTTTTCTGAGCAGCAGGTTTCACAGACACTAGCAGTACATCATCATCATCATCATCATCCTTTGGGAGGCTTTTGGTTTGATCTGACTCTGACTGTGCTGGTTTATCAGGTATGTGGTTCTTGGTGGTATTTTGAGAGCTGGGTGCAGATTTAGGGGTGCTGTTTTTCACTGTGGAGTCCATTTGTTTCACCAGAGAGGCTTCACCATCTGCTGGTGTCCGGGGTGAGTTCCTCTGAGGCTCTGGTGCAGTTTGATTGACTTTCTCAGGAAGAACAGTGTTGATGCTGGAGGTAGAAATCTTGTTTTCTGCTTCTCCCTGCTCAGAGTGCTTCTCTTCAGCCTTATCTTGTATTTTATCCGATGTTTTTTCCACATTATTTGCTTTGGGACTGCTGCTGTCTTCATTTGAAACTCTCTTCTTTACCCTCATCCCCGGTGGAAGTTGTTTACCTCGATAAGTATCCGATGAGTTCAACTTTCCTTCCTCTTCATCTCTCACTGCACCGACATTCTTCACATTCTCTTTGCGATAACTTTCTCTCTGTTCAGCCTTGTGACGTGTCTCACTGTCTTCCTCCTCACGTCCACCACACTGCATCCTTTTCCACTCAGAGTCCTTATCTGTCTTGCCAGGAGCCTTGAAGGGATTTCGGACAGGTGGAAGGCAGGAGGGTTGCAGCTGTGCATCGGATAAAGGGCTTCGCTTCTCTTTCTCTGGCTACAATGATGAAAGAGAACAGGCACTTTTACAAAAAGGGGTAAAAGGCAGTTTCAAAGAAAATGATGAAAAACGATGAATGTTTGAGGAGTAAAAATTGAAGGTATATTTATGTGCAAAGGTTACATACTACATAGACATTTCTTAGAAATAGAAAAATAATCTGCTCACTGCAAGCAATGATTACTGTTAGGACAAAGGTCAAGATGAACATTGAAGAATTGAATAGAGAATCTTGAGTCTGAAACTTTTGAACTTTGTTCAAAAAAATATGTGAACTGTTAATCCAAAATGAAAAGAGTTCTAGGTAATTTTTTGAAGGACTACTCGTTTGACTAATTGTTGCAGCTCTAATCATGTTTTGAAATTTTGTATTTGCAAGCTCACCTTTTTACATAAACTACTACATACTGATATCAAATGAAAACTCCAGTTTATGATGCAGTTGTACCATTACATCAAAATAGAATATTTATATATGTGTTTTGGGGAACTTTTAGTGAACACTGGTCGTAAAGAGAACATAGCAACAGAGTTTGACATGCAACAAAGACCTGAACTTGCATCAGAAATGTTGTGATTACATGGCCACTCACTTCTGTAGTAATATCTCAAATCTTCCTGACACTGACACATTTGGTCTCTTTGGAAATGTCTGGACAATGGCAAGGCTTTAGAACAATGCTAAACAAGTCTGTGATGATTAAACCTCTGTTGGTGTCTGGACTGAAGAGTAATAAAAACATTTTCTAGAACTAATAGCTCCCAGATGGCATTGACATCAAATATATATGAAAAAAGGTGCACATGGGGAAATCTTACCGCAGTCCAAGGCACGTTTCCACACCATCTCTGGCCTGCTTTTTTACCCGTGATACATCGGTAGAACAGCCTGGAAAAAAAGAATCAATTTAGGCTATTTTCTGACATGGGATACAAAACATTGCTGGCTTCTTTAACCTTTAAAGTGAAGCACTTGGTCAAACATACTGTAAGTCACTTTTCCATTAATGTTCCTCATGGCTTTACTCAGACACATCCCCTTTGTCATAAGAGATCATACATCAAGAGAGTTAGGTGTAATGTACAATAATGCACAAACTAAAGACTAAATTAAAATCGGTTATGTAACAAATGAAATATCTGCAGCTGATGAACTCTGTGCAACAGCTAACCTATCTGACGTGAAGAAGAACACAGTGCGACTTCAGTTACATCCCAACTGGTCCAGTCTCCATGTCAGGGATCATTTACAATTACAAATGATTAATAAAATTACTTCTGTTGTTCCAGTTGCATAAATGTGCTCAACTTACTCTCCTTAAACCTGCTCACATGGGTACTGCTGTTGTCTGATGCCGCATGTATTTGATAGCCCTAGAGGAAAGAGTCCTACAAACAGCTGGAAGCAACAAACTTCAGGTCCAGTTAATGTTTCAACCTGGATCACATTCATTAGCAGTGACTCATTAATCCAACTTGTCTTCATTGCAGTGAAGTTAAATTTATATGGAAAATTTAACTGGTAAAAATGTGAAAATTATTGGGTAAAGTGAGTAAGAAAGGTGTTCTTTGGATTTTGACAACAAGTTGTCTTTGGCATTCTCTGTGATGTTTTTGTACCAAAACTGGTTCTGAAATGCATAATAAGCTTCTTCAGACTCAAAGTATGTTGCTTGGATGTGCCTATCCAGTAATGCAGTTTTTATGCATTGTGTTGAAAGCAATACAGAAATGTTACTTAGTCCGACCTATGAAAATTTTCATGCAGCCTTTTAAGAAAAGTGATCAGGGTTCTCATTAAGACATGAAGCCAAAACGCGCCTGAAAGTAGCTACAATTTATTAATTTAAGTGTAAAGCCTCCATAAGGAATGAATGTTTATTAAGCGTTTTGTAAAATGTCTTAGGTACAGCAGAAAGCTCTTCCTGATTTGGACCATAAAACCACTTGCACACCCACCTGTGGCACTGCTGTTGTTGACTGTAGGTGAGAGCTTGAAGTTCCACCATGGCATCTTCATGATGAAGGCAGTGAGAAGGGGGGACGCTAAAGAAGAATATAACCATAATTCAGAGCAAAAATGGGAAATGAATCTGTGCAAAAAAAGCTCATTTTTCCAATCAAATTACCTACTAAATAACCATCAGTTTTAACCTCAGATGATGGGACAGTGGCAAAAGTCTGACAGAGGTTGTATGGATTAATGGCTTACATGAGTGGAATAAAACTGATTTAAATATGATTTGAATCAGTGATTCAAATCATATTTGACTGAACCACTGTGCCTGCACAGTGGCTCAGTGGTTAGCACTGTAGCCTTGTAGCTAGAAGATCCCCAGTTTGTGTCCTAACCTGGGATCTTTCTATATGAAGTTTGCATGTTCTCCCAGTGCATGTGTGGGTTTTCTTCAGGTTCTCTGGCTTCTTCCCACAGCCCAAACACATGCAGAGGATAACTGATAATTGTAAATTGTCCATAGTGAATGTGAATTTGTTTGTCTCTCTGCGTACCCCTGTGACAGACTGGTGACCAGACCATAGTGTCCCCTGCTTTTGTCCCAAGTCTGCCAGGATAGGCTCCAATCCCCCTGTGACTGTAATGAGGATTAAGCAGTGTATAGATAATGAATGGATGGATAAAATTTTCTGAACCAATATTGTGATTTGTGATATACAGTTAATAAAGCTTCACTTCAAGAATGATTGTGTAATACATTTAAGACATGATGGAGCATTAAAATATCAAATTATTAAGTGGAGTATATTCTACAGCAATTATGGAAACTTACTTAAAGTTGCTTCAAAGAAGTATTTCTTACATTTTTAAAGACAAAAGAGATAGAACAATTATCACAAAATCTGTAACCGTGTTAAGCCAAATAAATAAGGTAATTATTGTAAACAGAGTAGACATGTAGGCCATTCATTAATCTGGACCAGCACCAAAGTATGGCACAGTCTGCACTCAAATTAAATCAAGTGTGCTCAAGCACACTATGAAAGGTACATCTGAAACTGCAGGCTTTGCAATATGCTAATTGCACTGTTTCAAACTGTCATTTTGCCATTATATGAAAACCATAAAAGGCTGAAGAGACAGTAGCAAGAAGCAACATGTAAAAAAGCAAATGTTATTCAAGGATTCAAACTCTGAACAGTGACAATCTCACTAGAGGTATAGGTGTGACAGATTGGTCTCTATTTTAAGATACGAGATTATTAGGCGCATCCAAGAGTGGACTACAATATTCATGAGGCTTCTTTAGTGAAAGACCGGCAGATTTTTTGACAATAATGAGGAATTACAATATATCCCACTACTATTATAGTTGTGAGGTTTTTACCATCTCCCCGTGGTTAACCGCTGCATGATGTAAATACCTGGTTTGCTGACTGAAATCACATCCCTGCTTGTGAACGCAGATATAAAAGCTGTTGCCCTTATTCGGTCCATCTCTTACTCCCGTCTTTAGCATACACACGCTGCCTGTGTGAGGACAGAAAGTTGATATGCCAATTATAGAAATCTTCTACTCACCAAAAGGGAAAAAATACGTTTGGTAAGGTATCAGCAAACGGCAAAAAAAAAAACGTTTCAAGTAAACTGCCTTGTCATATGTGTGTGTCATGCATGCTAGAATGAGTGTTTCCTGAAATAAAACATAAATAGAACTTCTGGTATTTACACACAATATCTAACGAGTGTCTACTTTAGAGCAAACAATTAAAAACCACAAACTTTTAACAACGTACCGTGGACATTACACAAAACCTTTTCCATTGTACCAACACACTTCCAGTTCAGTTTCACTTGCTACGATATCATGTGTCGTCAGATTTTTTTGTATTGGCCAATCGCTGCCGCCCGAAAGACCATGTGATCTGGAAATTTCAGAATAAATGTTAACGGTGGATTCAATTAATGAAAATCGCTTTTTTTAGTCAAACAGTTAGTAAGATATGAAGAATATTGATTGAAACACTTGGAATTTAATTGTTTTAAATTTTTTGAATAAGCATGGCAAATTTAAAAAAACTTAGTAACTCTTATTATGAAATGTTCTGCAAAAAAGCGCTTAAGTGCTATTTGACACAAGTGCCGCTTATAAATTTTATGAAAGTTGATATTTTACAACAATTTCAGGTTTTATACGTTTTTTAAAACAAAAAAAATGTATATTTAAATCAAATAAGACAAACCAGCGTTTTTAAACGAAAACTGAACCACATTACCCATAATGCAACAGGAGCGCTTTCATCGTTTTTTGGCAATGACGCTATATATACGTCATTGGTTTTTTGTAGCTCTCGCGGGCTTTGTTTTGATATGGCGGCAGGCTTCGAAACTTCTGCCTGTTATGTTTGTATTCTACACACTTTCCCTCCAGGAAGACTGATTTTCTCCGGTTTTACGGGTAAATGCCGTGTGTTTTGACATGTTTATTAAAACGGATAACTTATTGTGCCATTACTACTGTGTAACACTTGGTAAATAACTTTTTGCGTGTCAAGTAAAACTGCTAACAACAGGCGAGTGTCAACAGCCTTTTAAATGAAACGACGTTTGGTTGAAACGCACTTAGAACATTAGCTAAACTGTGAGATACATGTTGTACACTCACTATCAAATTATTCAGCTCTTTGCTTTTCATATTCAGTTATGTTAAGTTTGCTGTTACCAACCAAACATTTAAAACTCACTCCGCGGCTGTCGTGTGGCAGCCGGCTGAAGGTAGACATAATTAAAAATGGCTAATTGAATGTTTAGCGTCTTCTATATATAGTTTTCTTGGAATCCAGAGCGTGTTGTTCGGTGTTTATTTAAGACGTGATTAACCCTGAAACCTGTCACCTTTGTCGTTCAAATCCCGGATTAGCAAACCCTGCTTGAAACAACCGCCGTCATCATGTCATCCCCAGCCGGGCTTCATTATTCCCAGGCAGACTTCTTAGCCCGGTGGATGCCAAGTAGCACCAGAGCCGGGGTGATCCTCAACCCCTCCCCAGACTTGGGTGTTCCCTTGCGGCACGTCTCTGCCGCGGGATCCCCTCCCCTGAAGCCAGACGACTCGTTCGCCTCAGACTTTGCCCCCTTGCCTGCCTCTGCAGATAGCAGCTGCCTCGACGTGGATGGGCTTGCACAGTCGCTTGGAGAGGAAAGGGCTGTAGGTGACAGGCCGGTGAACGGTCTAGTCTCTGTCCCGACGACAAATGCAAACGGACAGCTGGACAGTTTGGATGAGATAACACGGAAATCTCAGGATCTGCCTCTTAGAATGAAGCTAGAACAGGTAAGGGCAATGCTGCATGTTGCAACCTGGCGTCTCCTTTAATGCTGATTCTGATGTAAAATATTAATTATCTGTCTCAGTAATGACATCAGCAATACTTTTAATAGTCTGCATCCTAAGGCACACTCTTGTTAAAATGAGCCCTACAAAGAATACTATTAATCAGGTTTCTCTAAGAACAATTTCTGAAATACTTGATCATGCCAGGTGAACCTGACAGCTCTTCCCATTAACATGTAATCTGATGGGACGGACGGACATCTGCTTAGCAAATTAACTGCTGATTTTCCACTGCTAAACAGATCCTTAAACTGTCCTTTAATTATACTGATTTATAGTGACAAGAATGAGGGTGAGTCACATCAAACCAAATGCAAATAATCATACAACAACATACTCATTATTCATTTTAGGACAGCAGCATATGCTCTGAAGAAAATGTACATTTCTGGCACCTTGCATGGTTGATGTTGATTACATCATCTTTTCCTGTTTACTTAATACCCTGCACCTCACATCACACGCACTCATTTGCCTTTCCCTGCTATTATTAGGGGTTTTCCCTCAAGCCTAATTGTCTTGGCAAAGACTGAAATAGTGACAGAAGTGTGTAGATGCAATTAGGCAAAGACTTTTAATATGTTGTTTAGGGATAGACCAATTATTAGCCTTGCTGTCATGGCTGATATTTGGCATTTTTCTGTTTGTCAGTATTTTAGTTGGCTGATTGTTGATAAAATAAATGTGCTACTTCAGGTCTAATGTTGCCTTCACTCTGGCTGTAGTCACTCTGTGGTCTGAGAAATGTCTCTGCAATAATTGTGGGGGGGGAAACATGCTAGTCGATCCCTAATGTTAATTATCTACTACTAACTGTAGACACTGATGTCATACAAGTATACAGGTTGTTTTTAAAGCGTATGCCTAAGATGCATTTAAAGCAACTGAAGAAAACATTGTGGGAGTTTAGCTAAGTGATTAATTTACAATATACTGTTGTGTGCGTTTGTGTGCAGTTGAGGAAGTGGCAGCAGCATATGCAGGAGCAGCTAAAAGCTCATCAGTTGGAGGAGCTGCTTCATCTTCAGGAGGAGCAGCAGAGGCTACTGGGAATTATGAATGGATCCCAGCACTGCACGGGAGGTTAGATGAATAAAGAATAGACCAAAGTAGCTGATCATTTGTTTTAGTTTAGATAGTTTCAAAGTGATTTGCTTGTATTTGCCCTACTTCATGTGACAGTAATGTTTCTTACAGAATATGCAGAGAGCTCGGGGGCGTCAGGAGCAGAATGGGGAGAGGAAACTCTCCACAGGGCTTCTCATAACAGAGAGATTTTAAACAGCTCTGGTATGGACCACCGTGGAGTCTCATGGGGCTTCCAACCAGAACAACAGCCTGGAGATGAACAGGAGCAGCTACTTAATAAACATCACGATTACGTAGAGGTTGAAGATGAAGAAGAAGGTGAGAAATACATTTTTAGGCTTGAAGTGACAAATTTGAACTGTACCTTTTGTATTCATTACACAGCATCAGCAAACAGATACTTGTACTTTCAGCACACTGTTGATGTAGTTTTGGTGATAAATCACCTCTATGTAAAGTTCTCACACTTGGTTTCCTACAGATGTGTGGAACTCCAGAGAAGATGATCAGAAGCAGAGTGTTGATAACAGCCATTTTCCTGGGAATGATGGTGTGTTAATGCAACATAATGGTGAAGTCTTCCTTGACAGGTACATGAAGATATTTAACCAAGTTGGACAGTAGAGACGCATCAGTGTGGCTTTATTGTATGAAAACAGTGTCTGTTTGCATCTGTTTACCTTATGTGTGTTTGTTGCTCCTCTCCAGACCTATCAGACCAGGTATTGGGGGACAGAAGCAGACATTTGAGGAGTTGTTGGAGGAGCAGCTGAGGCTGGAGGAGCAGAGGCTGAAATCTGTCCAGCAGCAAAAGGTCAGAGGATAAATCAAAGGTCTTCTCATAAATGGTCAAAATCATCTATCAATGCTTAAACACACAAGAAAATGTTCTCAAAAGCTAAATAATTTTGTAAGCAAAACCCTTGAGATTGTGTAATTATAAAGCAATTTGATTATTAAGCACATTGGGTGAGAATCCAGACTGACTGTGTTGTTGTCATATTGAACTGTGATGTTGTTTTGTCATATTATAAACACAATACAATGCCAAGTCTTTTTTTAATTCAACAAAAATTCAGATGCACTTTTCATTCACATTGTGTTTTCTCACTTTAACAGAGCCACGATGAAGCTGCGCAGGCTCCTCCCAAGAGAGCCTTTCTGAAGCGAGGCGAGGGGCTTTCTCGTTTCACCAGCAATCACAAGGCTTCGTTACATAAAACGGAGATGAAAAATGATCCCAAACCACAACCCCGAGCCAAATTGATTTCCCGCAGTAACTCTGAACCTGCATCTATCCAGAAAAGTAGTGCAAACGGTATCCCGCGGCTTCCTGTCCAGCGAAAAACTGCTACGCTCAACAAGGAAAACAGACTAAGGGGACTTGGTTCGCCACCTCAGGATATCAGAGCAGAGAGTAAAGCAGCACGAACAAAGGTTCTGGGGAGTCATCAAAGACAAAACACAGAAGGAACGGAGTCTATCCAGACCGTCCCAGATATCAGACAACCCAAACAACATCTATTGGTGCAAGGAAAGGAGCAGAATAACAAAGTGGGTCTTTCTGTTCAGACCACAAGGAACTTTTTCCACAACGTGCAGCCAAACCCTGTAACCAAACAACTGGGCACATTAGAAGGTCCAGTAAAGGTTGAAGCTGATGCCACTAAAGAGAAAAGTTGCAGTTCAAAAGTGGAAATGACAGAAGGAAGAGCGGGAACTGAAGCAGGAGATGGAGCTCCACAGGATTCTTTTGAGCTATCTTTCCAGGAGAAGCTCCGTCACTGGGAATGTGACCAACAGCTGGAAAACATGGAGCTGGGAGAGTTTGAGCTGCTGGAACAAGCTGCTGAAGAGCTGTCGTTCTCATCCAACTCCTCGTTTGTCACGAAGGTGCTTCATTCTACTCTCAAGTGATTGTTGTGTTTTAAGTCAGGGAAATATTACAGATGTATAGATTATTGGAGAATTCTTACAATTTTGAAAATTCCAAATTAGGGCTGCACTATATATCATTTCAGCATACACACTGTGATGTGCACATGGCAGAAAGTGCAATGTGTAAGACAAAATAAGTCATGCGCATCCTGCTACAAGATTTTTGCAGGTTTTATACACAAAGAAGCTGTAAACAGTTCTCATTTTCTGTGACTACTCTTCAAGAGAAGTCTGTCTGGTAGAATTTACTCTAATATGAAGGTTCTTAGATTCATTTTTTTCCCCCAAACTTTATTTTCAAGATAGAGAGTTTGTTGACATGCAGGCCCAACTTGTGCACAGTAAAATGAGTGAACACATGAGAAAATTAAAAATGCAACGCCAGTGTAAGAAAATATTTTGCTTATTGAAATTATTATATTGACATAAAACAGATGCTCTGTCGGCAGTGTTTTGCCAGTACTCTAATTAGTTTGACGTTTACATCGACACTGCAGCTCAAGCACAATGTCAGATCTGAATGCTGACCAAAGGAAAAAAAAATATTGTGGATACTTTTGTCTTACACCATACAAGGAAGGCTCCAAATGTATGTCTTTCAGCTTTTTTAAAATTGTTTTTTATTGTCAATGCACTCCGCTCCAAAATCTCTGCATTTTAGAATTATTTGTTCTTGACGAGTTATTCAGTCATCAGCTGCAAATTCTTGTTTGTTCTTATTGCAATATGTATTGCATGAAAACAAAACAGAAATATTTTTCTTTTTTAATCTGACACTTTCTTGTTGCGTGGTGTTTTGATACCTTTCTTAAGTTTAAAAGTTTCTCTACCATTCCCATTTATGTTACTAGTGTGCAGTACTCTTTAAAAGTGGACAAAATCTACGTTGATGATGCATTATTGAATGTATATAAATGGATATGCTGCTCGTCTTGGGAGGGTGATGCCATCTTTCAGCTTATTGTTTGGGTTGTTTTAATTCAGTCTGTTTTTAAAGACCTGTAGGAAAATTTGTTGTTGGATACTTACTTCCCCAAAGTGACCAAACATCGACTAGTGCAGTTAAGATGCCATAATGGGTTGTCCTTGCAGCCTAGAAATTAAGACGCTATCTACCGTAGGAAACTTTGTTATATGTTATTCCTTTGCTCTCTTCCCCCCTCAGCTTGTGTCATCTCTTTACTGTGTGTTATGCAGGTTTAAAAAATACCCCTGTAAAAAAGGAAAAAGGAAACAAAATGTAATAAACTATCAAATGTGCTTTTGTTAACACAGCATGTACCTCATGTGCTTAATGAATGTAAACAACAACCAAACTTAATAGTACTGTCACTTGGAAAATAATGACTGCAGACAGTACAGATTTGATAGTTCAGAGAAAGCTGCAAAAATTAACGGAATCTGTAGTTACTTATCTGAATGTGTCATTTTTCTAAAGTATCGTCCTATCATAGTAGATCTGCTAAACATAAATGATCTCAAAGACTTTGATCTGTACTTACAGGTTCTTCAGATGGACCAGCAGCACCGGCAGCTGCAGGCAGCCAGGGGGCGCCACCAACGACGGCTTTCCTCCACCCCCATTAAGTCCCCTCCTAGAGATGCACTTCGCTGGTGCAGCAGTGTCGGATCTAGTAAAAACAGCTCTGCGATCTCTGAGGGATTCGTGGAGAAGATAAGAGATGATGCACTGAAGAACAAAGTGAGCACTGAGGGCAAGGAGGAACAGGACAGTGAGAGAGAAGACAAACATGAGATCTCTGACCCGTCATCCTGCAGTGGCTCTGAATTTGGAGACCAGGCAGTCGTGGTCAAAAGCACCTGTTGCTTCCCCGCACCATCCAACCCGCCATATGACAAACGATCTTATCAAGATGAGGACAGTTTCAGGGATTCAGCTTCAGATGGGGCACAAGAAGAGGATCAGCAGAGTGACATGAGCAATGATGACTCCACTCTGATTGAGGACAAAGACAACCAGCCAAGGAGAGTTGTGTTTGATGACGACGACACGTGGAATGACTTGGAGGAGGATGCCATCGGTACAGCCAACGAGAGTAGAGAAGACAGTCCAGTTCCCAAGCCGACAGCCAGTAGAATTTCACCACCGGAGAAAACTCTGTTGAGGAAGGTAGCAGTGAGCAAAGTCGTGGAGCTGGAGAAAAGTGCAGTGAACCTGGAGCCTGATCCTCCTCCTGCCTCCCAGCTCATGACGAAGTTGTTCCCATCACTGAAACCAAAAACTCAGAATACACCTGGTCCTCCTCCGTCTGCTGCTTCTGAGCCCAGAAAGCCAGAGGAGGAATCAGGTAGGATAAATGCTTGCTGTTATTCTTCTGGTTATTCGTCAACTCTGCCCTGTCACCTTCTACTTTTTCTTTTTTCTGTCTTCTGTATTTTAAGCCTTTTCGTTACATTTGTAAAATCTATAAGGATCATGTTTCTGTGATTAAATCAATCTTCTCTGGTCATGCAATCACTCCTGTTTTGAGCACAGATGCATATAAGGATGATATATTCGACAAGTTTTTAGTATTATTTTTCAGTTTTGTTTGTGTGTTCTTATCCCCAGTCCAACAGGTCCAGTCCAGACAGCTCCGGGAGAGACTGGTGGAGCTGGAGATTGAGATCGAGAGATTTAAGAAGGAGAACGCTGCACTCATTAAACTCCGGCAGGAGAATGAGAAGAAACAGGAGAATCTGAGGTGATGTGTTTGTCTGTGCTTGAACATTTCAGTAGTAGAGTGTGTGAAAAGTTCCTTAAAATAATCAATTTCAGAATTAAATGCACTGATCCAGTGAGGCTCTTGTTCTACAGCACACTCACTAAACCAGACGGTCACAAAACTTACCACAAAATCCTTATTGTATGTAAAAGACTTTGCTTGATGGGCCACTAGTCACTTGCACTTTGGAAGTAATCTGTTCAAATTTACACTCTTTTCTCTAATTTCTTTTACTGGGCCTTTTTAGAGGTAATGTTAAAGATTTATGTCGAATTTGTTGTATGTTTTGCAGGAAGGAGTGTTTGGAGTTTGAACAGACAAAAGCCGAGGAGCTGTCAAAGTTTGAGGAATACAAGAAGGAGGAGAACAAGAAGTTGCAAAAGGAACGCAAACTGTTTGAGAAGCACGCGTTAGCCGCCAGAGCCATGCCTGACAAGAAGGAACGAGAGGAGATCCAGGTGACGCAAAACTTGAAACTTATCAGTATTGTTAATAAGCTGATGTTTGTGGACATTACAGATTCATTCCTTAGAGCATGATGTCAGTTATGCAGCATACATATCGGCTAGTTGTGTAAATAATTGTTATAACCGTTAATGTTAACAGCATTTTTCTGCTGCGCACAAGGAGCCAAATAATTCGTTATTTCAAGTTTAAAATGAGTCGTGCAAATGAATTGTCTACGCAAATATCATGGAGACATTTCGCCAAAGTTAAGTTCATATTAACATTATAGCATAAAACATCATTTTAACGTTGTTTTGCTGCAATAGTTTACACTAAATATTTTCGGCTAACAGTGAGAGTTCCTTCTTAGAGTAAAGTTTTACATCAGAGTTCTTGAGTTTATAGAAGTAGAGAAAACTTTAAATGTCCACATCTAATTATATGTTGTGCTTCAAAAATAAAACGCCTTAAAAAATAGTAGCAATAATAATTTGTGACTGAGTGAAATTTTAAAATAGTCCCTTTCAACTTCACACCAGGTGCTGAAGCAGCAGCTGAGCTCGCTGCAGGAGGAGTTGAGGCGAAGGGAGAGTCGGTGGACGTCGACACACAGCCGACTGCGACAACAGATCGACTCCCTCAGCCAGGAGAACAGTTCTCTACGGGACGAGGTACCCGACCAGACTCCCCACCCTTCTAGTTATAAAATTAAGTTTGTAGAAGATAGGAAAAAAAACCCACACACATTAATGTCAAGATAGTTGCATTGTGATCAGATGTCAACCAACTGTAAATACAATCTGGAAAGTGTGAACATTTTTCTTAAAAAAAAATAGTTAGCAAACCATAATTCTTCTGTTAGCATAAGCTAACACAACACAGGCACAATTGAGGTAACAAAAACATTTTCTAGCACCAGGTGTAAATGCAAAGGAGCAGATGTCACTGACCACATAACATTATAAGAATGTGGCCTTAGTGTCTTACTAGCAAAAAAGAGTTATGTTTTGTGTGTATTGTTTGTAAATGTTTGAAGCATATTTGCGCTTTTAATTTAAGATCCGTGTGTTGGAAAAGCTGCGCCTCACCACCTTTAAGAAAAACCCTGTCACTGCACCCAAGGACACAGAAACAAAAGAGGGTCCCAAAATATCTGAGAACAGCACGTCATCTGGGTCCAAAGGAGTCACATTTGCTGTAAGCATCTTTTTATTTATTATTGGTTGTATTCACGTTGTCAGCATTAGTCTGCATATAGCTTGGTCACACCTTTTAAATGTGTGATCACAATACTAAGTCTTGAATTAAATACCTAAAATAAGTCACAGTTAATCATGTAAAACTCCCATTAACCATTAGCTTTTGATTGTAATTAGCTTTGACAGTCCTCAGATGTTTCACTGACTGTTGGATTTTCCCGTTTTTCTTTTCATCTTCGGCGTGACATTTAAACCACGGTTTGCTTTCAGAGTCCTCTTGACTCCAGAGGAAGTA
Organism: Acanthochromis polyacanthus; assembly: GCF_021347895.1. Classification (NCBI taxonomy): domain Eukaryota; kingdom Metazoa; phylum Chordata; class Actinopteri; family Pomacentridae; genus Acanthochromis; species Acanthochromis polyacanthus. Next base: position 11,305,302 of record NC_067126.1, on the reverse strand, counting down.
GCAGCATCAACCCTCCACAGAGCAGCACTGCAGCAGCCTTGAGAAGGAACTCCAGGGAGGGCAGTCAGGGCGCTGCAGGTACATTTACATGCAAGTTTCCATTCAGAAGGACATTTGTACTATTTAGACATTTTTATGACCCGAGTTTGAGATAGGGATGACCCGATCAAATTTTGTGCTCCTGATCCAGTCCGTGTCATTTCATTTTTAATATGTGCCGATGCAGAGTCCTGATCCAATACAATTTTCCCAGATATCTTAGATTAGCATTAGTAGTGCCTGGTTGTGCCACCAGGGGGAGGCGCTTACTGTTTAATACTGTAGCAACCAGGCGAGACAGGTAGTTCTATGATGGCAAGCAGAGAGCGTTGTGGGAGTTCAGCAAGTAAAGGGCTACCATGACCAATTCTGTGATGCTTGATGATGTTGGGCCAGGACATTTATATAAAACAAGAATAGCATTTTTGAATCAAAGTAGCAAAAGTCGTGGTATATGGCCTTGACTCTACAGCAAGTAGCATAGAGTCAAATATTTTCATTTCAAGTTGATGTCATACCAGAAAAGAAAGAAATAAGAGTAATTAGACTTGGATTTGCCAGATTGACTGCAAGGTAATTATGTGTAAAGAGCTAATAGTTAGGTTGTCAACATGTTCCCACTTGTTGAGAGAGAAAAAAAACTAACTGCAGGTTTAAATTTGTTTGACAAACAAGTCAGAAAAATAGTTGGTTTTGCAGTGTTTGTAGAAAGTAATCCTTAGGTTTAGTCAGGGACAAGTTTGTTTTGTTTTTTAAGCTCCAGTAATCATTAAAAAATTGTTCCTCTGATGACTGGTTGTTTAATCAGGTGAACTACAAACCCAGAATAAGGAAAGTCTCATTCAAAATCCTGAACACTGCAGGCTGCAAAATCTACTGCGCTACATTCACTGCTTTAGTCTCTACAATCAGTTTAATCAGCCATCAGTATACAGGTGTTTGATGACTTAGCCAGTGTTGTAGTAGCTGAGAGCAGTCAGCATGTTGTTATATTTGGCCAACAGGGATGAAGAGCAGCCTGAGGAGGCCATCGGCTCCAAGCGCCTTCTCTTTCTCCTCATCCTCTTCATCCTCCTCGCTGCCTGGCAGGAGGACAGAGGACAGGTCAGCAGCTGCCGGCAAGAGCCAAGAAAAATCACCAAACCAGGAACACTTGAACAGCTGCTCTCCGGTAAGAATAAGCTGTTATCTTTTTCTTTATTTAACAAAACATACAATTTCTGCAGTTTTCTTTAAAATGAAGCAGCGAGTTCCCCGACAGATACCAAAAATGTATTAATGGTGTTGAAGCAGAAATGTAGGATGCATTTTAAAATCTTTCATATTTAATTTGTTGATTATACAGCACATTTAACATAATGAGAAAATAGAAACAAATGGGATGCATGTCCAGCAAAAGATTATTTAGTCTGTCGTCTTATTTAGACTGTTAACAGGGAGACCAGTTTCTGGGCGTTTTTTACTCCTTGTTACATTTTTACTCACTGTGAGTTCATTTTTCTGCAATATAAAGTCCAACAGCTCTATGGAAACAGTAGAACCATGACTAGAAGTAGAGAGAAATGTATTTTATGTAATATAGCAAATACATGTAGATTGGCTATTTGATTCAGCTCATTTACATTTTTACAACCTCTACTAACTGCTTTTACACTCGTCTGCACTTAAACCCTCAAAGATGTTTCACCATGCTGAATGTATCTTCTAACAGCTTGGTGACAACTCGCTTCTCTGAACAGTTTTTAAACCGTACTGTAGTTATTTTATTAACCTTTAAATGCACAAGTGACTGGACCCTACACCCTTCCATAAGTCAGTCAAAAATGATCCGTATAAGAATCGGTGTGTTTTTATGCCACTTTTGTCATTTTGGTTATGAATAATCATTTGAATTATTGTTTGTATGATATTTTGGTCCACACAAGAATGATGTCATGTTTGAAATGTGTTTATTTTTTAATTTATAACACATTTTGAACAATATGATAATTAAAAGAAGAATGTTACACAGAGGTGCAATAGAAGAATGTAAACCTCCATTTTGTTGACATTTTTCCACCCCTTTCATCCGCCTGTTGCTGCTCTCCGTCCCTCCAAGTTTGGGCACTGCATCACCTCTTGTATGACGTTACCATTGATGGAAAGCTTGGGGTAGACATACAAATATTACAGTTTCTTTAATAGTATAAAATGGAACTTAAAAATGTAAATGTTGTGATTTCAAAAGCATGTTCTTTGAAGAATAGCTGGAATATAAAATGATAAAAATAAGAGAAAGACCTCACCGGGTCATTTTTGACCCACTTATGCATCTAAGGGTTAATCCAGAATGTTTCATTTTCCTCTTAATCCCTGCAGTTCATCAGGAAGCTGCATTTTTACCACACGAGCAAGGACCGCAGAATTTTTAATTTTTTAAAATTTTTATTTTATTGTGCAAATATATTTTTGAATGAGACATGTAGAATAAGGTGTCATTGATGACAATTTCTACGCTTATTGTTTATTTCTGTCACACATGATTATTTGTAGGACTGCTGTAAAGTTGAAAATCCAACAGTTCTTTCTCTTTTGACAGTTTCAAGCTCTGGTAAATGGTGCATTTTTTTTAATGTTTTTTTAAAAAAAACTACACCCATATTTAATAATTCATCATGGTTTTCATGTAGAAAAGAGATTCTCCGCCAAAAGAAGCAGAGTGCAGTGAAGCCAAAGAGCCAGAATTATCCCAGGAGGTTATAAGACACTCTGATGGCAAGGTGAGAAAGTCTGTTCATCACTGATTGAACTGATTTTATGAATGAGAGGATGATATGAATCTTGTGATGTTTTCTCTGCCTTTAATGTTGTAGCAGGTTTGTGATGATGTTAAACAGTAAATACAGCACTGTAGAATTGGACCACTCTGGATAGTTTGACCTCATTTTAAGAAAATAATACTTATTGTGATACACTCGTTGTTACTAAGAGGGTGCTGATGGAGTTCTGGTTCTGATCCTTTCAGATAGAGAAGGTGCTGGTCAGCGGCGATCGACTTATCGTCTTCCCCAACGGGACGAGGAAGGAGGTATCAGCAGACGGACTGACGGTGAAGGTCACCTTCTTCAACGGAGACACAAAACAAATGACAGCCGACCAGAGAGTGGTGAGACTCTCTGATGCACTGATTTAATCTTCTGTTTCTCCTGCACTTTTACACAAATGTTGTTAAATGTAAACACAAATGTGCCTGTTGAGTGATTGATTATTATGAACAAGTTAACAGTTGTTGTCAAGAAGAGAACTGTCTAGTTTTATTAAAATAAAAATAATAGTTTTTGTCGAATGGCTGACTGTCATCAAATGAGACAAGACTCTGACTAGAATGTGTTTTATATTTTATAATGAGGCTGAATTTAGACCTCATGGATTTTTTTTTAGGTATTGCTAGTACTTTGTGAAGTCAGGAAGATATGAGCAGCTCAGTCTACATCATATTTCAGTCATCTTAAATTTACCTCAAAGGTGTGAAATGTGGAAATGATCGATTTCAGGACACAGTTCAAAACGTGTGCTGTGAAATTAGCTACACCTAAGAATAATAGCAAAGACGATATTTGTGTAGCACAGTCAAGTCAAAGGAAATGGTGATAAACATAGCACACTGTGATACACAATTCCACAATAAGACAAAATAGCTCTGATGCCATTATATTACATAAATCTAAAACTACATGCACACAAGCTTAAAAAATTAGCTTCAAGGTTTTTCTGAGGTGAACTATTTACTGTGATGCTTTGACCTCTCTGTAGCTGAGTGGTACTATGGGGAACATTAAGGGAACAGAAGACGCACATCTTACCAATATATTGGATAAATAGTCAGGTTAGTCCAGGAAAACTAAAAGCAAAGTGTTGAAATGAACTGGTGGCTTTGGTGTTGGTGAGAGCACCACCTTTCCCTGTTTTCTGCTGTTAACTCTGTGACTGCGGCTGTGTTTAGATCTACTACTACGCCGAGTCCCAGACCACACACACCACCTACCCAGACGGGATGGAGGTCCTGCACTTCTCCAACAACCAGACAGGTGAGAGCAGTTTATCAATTGGTGTTTTAAATGACTTTCATTGGCAGTAGCATTACTATGGCTCTATCTGAAGTTACACTCAGTAGTTTACAGTATGGTGAGAAGTTGGTTGAGATTTCAGACATTCATTTTTACAGGTGTAGAGCTGCATCTATAAAATGAAAAAAATTGCATTGTGAAAAGTTGTCTGTGCTTGGAGACTACATTTTTCCTTCTATTGTGGCAATTTTTGAGGGCACTATACAGTATGTGTAGTGTAGTGGATATCCTCTATTTAAGCACCAATACCACATTATAGAAATACAGTGTTAGAAATAAAAGTCAAGCAATCCAAGTTCTACTCAGGAAAAAGTACCCAATATCAGAAAAATACACAAAGTATCAAAAATAAAACGTGTTACAAAGGAACACAAAATACACTACCGTTCAAAAGTTTGGAGTCACTCAGACAATTTCATGTTTTCTATAAAAACTCACTTTTATTCATGTGCTAACATAATTACACAAAGGTTTGTTCTAATTATCAATTAGCCTTTTAACACCATTACTAACACAATGTAGCATTAGAACACAGGAGTGATTGCTGCTGGAAATGTTCCTCTGTACCCCTATGGAGATATTAAAAATCAGCCATTTCCAGCTTGAATATTCATTTACTGCATTAACAATGTCTACACTGTATTTCTTATTAATATAATGCTTTTCTTTCAAAAATGAGGACATTTCTAAGTGTCCCCAAACTTTTAAATGGTGGTATACATGTGAGAAGATTGTACCACTGAGATTTGCCTTGTTTTTACAAACTACATTCATTCTAAAAATACTTTGATCAGTTAGTTATTTAATTCACACCAAGTTAACAATATATGCTATCTCAGGGCATTTTGCACAGAAAGAAATGCACCAGTTGCATAGTTCAATCTTGTCAACTAATCATTACGTCCAAATGGATAATATGATCTGCAGTGTTTGCAGTTAGTAAACGTGTGACTAGTTGCTTTAAATGGCTGTTGAAAAGTCCAGTAAAGTAAGAGGTAAAATATCTCCCTCTACAAGTAGTGGCATGCTGCTTAATTCAGTCTTTTTATACATTTATCATAAAACTTAGTTTCCAACAACAGATTTTTGACACATCCTGGTTGTCTGGTGGTTTTTATTCTAACCCAGCTGGCAGGAAAATGGGAAAGAAAAACATTTCATGTGCATCTTATCTGCATTGTTGTCTTTCACTTGTCCTCCAGAAAAACATTTCCCAGACGGCCGAAAAGAAATCACCTTCCCAGACCAGACCGTGAAGAACCTGTTTCCCAACGGCAGGGAGGAGAGCGTGCTGACAGACGGGACCGTCATCGAGGTGAAACCGTAAGTACAAAACACAGCCCGACTCGACTCACTGCTCCTACTGGTGAACGTCTGCAGTGAAAACTAAACTATCAAACTGTTAAGAGAACAATTTCTGTCAAATTGAAGTGACTTTATTCATCTAATCTCTTCTAGTTGTATTTACTGGTTACTTTTGCTTTTAGGTTGTACATATATCGAAATAATAGCTCATATACACTACCATTCAAAAGTTTGGAATCACTTAGAAATGTCTGTTTTTTTAATGAAGGCAACATTAATCAGAAATACAGTCTAGACATTGTTAATGTGGTAAATGATTGTTCTAGCTGGAAACGGCTGATTTTTAATAGAATATCTCCATGGGGTACAGAGGAACATTTCCAGCAACCATCACTCCTGTGTTCTAATGCTACATTGTGTTAGTAATGGTGTTGAAAGGCTGATTGATGATTAGAAAACCTCTGTGCAATTATGTTAACGCATGTATAAAAGTGAATTTTCGTGGAAAACATGAAATTGTCTGGGTGGCCCCAAACTTTTTTCAAATTTCCTGTTTTAAAGAATTGTTATACTATCTTATTGTTATTACAGAGACTTGAGAACAGTCACTTTGCATTTTACTGGAGATAGTGTTGAACTTCGTATACGTTGCAGAAAAAACATTGTGTTCACAGGTCGAAACAGTAAATGTCTGCAGATTTAGATGAATTCTGTGAACATAATCTGTCTCCCTCAGTGACGGCACCAAAGAAATCCACTTCAACACAGGCCAGAAGGAGATCCACACGGCCGATTTCAAGAGACGGGAGTATCCGGACGGAACAGTGAAGACAGTCTACAGCGACGGCCGGCAAGAAACCCGCTACCCAACTGGACGAGTCAGGATCAAAGATAAAGATGGGAACGTCATCCTGGACAACGGGGCGTAGAAACACGGTGCATCAAAAAGACTTCAAAAGATTACTTCAGGTCCCTGGACACAAGTAAAGGCTCCAGGAGGTCAGAGAGGAGGCCAGAGGTTGAGCTGCTGGTCATTTTTTTCAAGGAGAATGACCCTTATTTAGGTGATAAGTTTGAAACTGGAGAGCATTTGAGGGGCTGTTTGGTTTGTTTACAGCCTTAATGCTAAGCAGCTGCTGGTTGGAGCTGAATATGTAGCACAAAAAACACAATAGTGGTGGCAGGAATATACATTATTTTCCAATATGTGAAATTGGTTCTGAAACACTTTAGCGCAGCTGGTTGAACATATCATTTGGAGCATTTTTTAATAACTTTTTTCTATTTGAAATTGTTTGGCAGATGATGGCAACATTACATGCATCAACGGTGTCCTTATTTCCTTACATTAACACGCATTAGCTTTACTTTATAGCTCCTAAGATGCTTTCACTACTTCTTTCTATATGTAGTGGTCCTTTTAGAAAGAAGCTCCCCTCTTTTTAAAACATTTATTCTAATTGTCTGACAAGCGTTGAAAGTGTTTCATTCCCCATAAAACACCTACAAAGTTGGTTTTTTAATATGTTTTGATTTCTGCATTATTTTCCTCCATGCTTATTTGTTTGGGGTTTTTTATTTTTGGGTTGTCACAAAGCACTGAAGTTAAGAAAAAAGCACATGCATGGAAGTAAACAATGCAGGTTTAACACATTCAAGGAAATCTTTTGTTGTTTTTTTTGCAGATGTTTTGTACAGAAGGAAAGCCATGCACTATATTTGGTGAGCCTCAAGGTTTCACACAATGTTCTCAACAGGAACTTTGCAAACAAATGTCTCAGGTACCTTTTAGCGTTGCACTGTTTCAAAAATTTGTCTTTAAAGTTATTTTTGCAGAGAAATCCTTCTCAAGTCTTAGAAGACGGTCTTTGTTCCAGGATATTTCTGGCTCATGATCCAAACTATCAAATTCCACTCAGTTATATACATCTAAATTTATTAACATTAAAATACTTTGACTCATCAGGCTTGAGGATAATGAAATGCTGAGCAGGAAAAATATCAGCTGTTGTTTGAAACTGCTTCATTGTGGTGTGTATGAAGTGTTCATCTGAAACATTTTCAATTTGTAAAAATGTTAAATACTATTTATTTTCTTAGTTGTATATGTTTTTGTAAAAAATAAATTTCATCTTTTTTAATATTAAGAATCGTGAATCTTTGTTGATAATTACTGAAGCGGTACAACCGTTCTTCTGTTCTGGAAGGGAAATTTTCAGACAAAAAAAAAGAAAAAACACTGCAGGAAAGTTGAACAGCACTGGACGTTTAATCTAAATCTCCATACAGAAAGGTCTGTCTCAAAGGAGTCAAACACAGCAGCCAAACAAAATAAATGACCTCTCTGCAGGAACAACATTAAAATAAAGACTAATGTGAATTTTCTGCAACAAGTAAAAACTCAGAACAGCAGTCAAATAAAGAAATTAAGTTCACAAAATGTGACGTCCAGAAGTCGACCTGGAGAAACACGAGACGAGGAATTTATTAACAGTAACTTAAAGGAAGTCATTTGCTTCATTATGAATTCAGAGTTGGTTAATTTTTATTAATTGAGTGACTGTTTTGAGTATACGACAGAAAACTGCAAAAACTATGCCACACAATTTCTCAGAACACGAGGTAACATCTTCAAACACTTGTTCAGTCTGACAAATATTCAACAACCTGAATTTAGTTTCAATAACACATTATACCTACAACCAGAGAAAGCTTTGACAGACAAATAACTTGAATGACTAAGGATAAAGAAATGATTGCTGATCAGTTTTCTGCAGATCAACTAAACAGAATGAAGCTATTTTCCAGCACTACTTTAGAAATGCACTTTGTTGAAATATGCAGTTTTCACATCTGAAATAAAGGTGAAAACTTACATTCAAGGTCAGCAGGGCGTCTCTACTGGAGCTCAGCCAGTCCACTGCTCACCAGAGGAAGATGAACCAGATCTCCATCCTCATTGTACAGCAGCACTGTCAGCTCCGGCTCTTTGGCCTAAACAGACATGAAAATGGAAAGGCTGAAAAGATGACAACTGATGCTCTTAAAAATGTCTGAGACCAAAAGTTTGACATAAACTTGGCATTTGCAAAGCAGACAGACATGCAGGTGCTCTGACTTCTTCTCAAGTAGATTTTTCCTACAGCACCTCGGCATGGTAGAGTTTTTGTTGCCAGACTGGGCTTATGTTTGTACATGACATGATACTTATGCCTGCCCAGTGGTGATGTGATACACTTGCTCTCCAATCAGAGAACAGTATTCTGCTGATGTGTCCATAAAATGGGAACAGAGACGGCAATGTGATTAAAGAAGACTGCTAGCTAGTAAATGAGGTTGCAAACAATGCAGGATTTAAACTTGGTAGAAAAGCTGACTTTGACCTTGCTTTTTAGACTTCGAATATACAGATACCTTTTTTTCTCTGTAAAACTGATTGTGATTTAATTACTTATTTACAAGAACTGTACAAGACCAAATGCACCTGAAAACCAGGGAAACCCAAGGACAGCTCTGACAACAGTAACGCTGTGTGTTTCCTACCACAACGGAGGCGGTGATGTTGTTGTGCAGCAGGTCGATCATGAGCACGGCAGCCTTCACGCTCCATCCAGGGCTGTACGGCAGCACGGCTTCCTGCCTGTTGACACTCGGAGCCTTGAAGCCGGCGACTTTGACTTTTAACGCCCGGGATGGAAACTGCAGCAGCTCAGTCGGCATCTGACGCAGCCTGACGGGAACAAACACGATATCAGATCACAACGTGTAGAAAACCTGCATTCAGGGTGGGTTATTATTTTTTTTTTTTGCCTTTTTATTGTGATAGTCACAGTGAAGAGTGACAGGAAATGGGGAGAAAAATAGGGGGAAGACATGCAGCAAAGGGCCACGGGCAGGAATCAAACCCGGGCCGCTGCGTCAGAGACCAGCCCCTGTACATGGGCCGCCTGCTTAACCCGCTGAGCTATACGGGCACCTCAGGGTGGGTTATAAGAATATTTAGAGGTAAGCAACTTCTAGGAGCTATAGAGATGGATGTTTTCCTCAGGAGCTCAGCAAAACAGAAACCCTCACCAGTTGGACCTGAACACAACCACAAATGACCATTAAAGCGTGTACAAGTGTGTAAATAAACAACTAACAAGTTTGTCAGATCACCTTGAAATGCTATGATACGTCAGCGTTGTGTTCAAAACTTTCTACTGCTTACAAGCTTCCAAAATATAACTTAGCACAAGTTCAAAACATTCCATGGAGAAAATCTTTGCCTCTAATAGCATCTGATAGCGCACAAAGTTTTCCTAGTAGGCACTATTATTTTACAGCTAGCATCTGAAACTGTATGATACATTTTTATTACGCCAAGGAACGCGACTGAGTTATGTAAGGATTGACGTTGGTTTGTCTGTTAGCAGCATTACTCAAAAACAGACCAACAGATTTGGATGAAATTATCAGGGAAGGTCAGAAATGACACAAGGACCAAGTGATTACATTTTGGCAGTGATGCGGCTTATAGTCTGGATCCACGGATTAGTTTAAGATTTCAGGATAAACATTAGTAACTTTGCTGCTGTTGTCAATCTGGACAAAGCAGGAATTTATTCAATATTGTAGCTGATGACCAAATACCAGCAAAACTAAAGACAACTTTATCAGCTTCTTTTACTGCTAATAAATACATGTCAGCATGCTAAGACGCTACACTAGGATGGTGAACAAGCTAAATGTTAGACCTGGCCAGCATGAGCAGATGTCATGTTTGTGTGCTTCAGTACAGCCTCACAGAGCCACTCGCTCAGCTGTAAACTGTTAGTGAGGCGCAGAGGACAATAGTTCGGCTTCAACCTGAACTCCTGCTGTGTGTAAAGCTCATACTTGCTGGTGGGCAGCGTGTCATCAGAACCAAAGTCAACGTGTTGGACCAGGATCGTGACCGGCTCCACGCTGGTGAACTTCAACAGTCTGGCTCGGTAGAACTTGCCGTCACTGTACTCTGCCAGGCACGGACCACCTGGAAAACAGGGCAGTGTGAACTTTGTGAACTCTGCAACCCATAGACTGTTTGCTGCCTTCTAATACAGCTGCTCTGTTTTTTTTTCGGCTTTCTATTAATGTAAATATCTGACCAAGTGCTACAGAGACCACAGAGAAGGAGGATAATCTCATTGAAGGTACCTGAATGTTTGATGAAGAGCATAACATCAGTGCTCTGACTCTAATTCACTCATTTATTTAATTCTAGGCAATGAGTCAACCTTCACAGATACATCTGACCTTCACAACATGTACAACATTTATAGTAAATAGGTCCCTATGTACATTTCAGATCGGTTTTAAATATGTTACTCGTTTCATTTTTTCGTGTGTGTAAAAACAGGCAAGAAACATAGCAAACTGTTACCACGAGGGAAGTTGGTGAGTCGCGGCAGACTGCTGATGTTTGCATTGATTCTGATTAAAGCCTCCTCCAGAGTCTCTCCATTGACCTCCATATCAGCTGTTCCCTCCAAAGGCCACAGGAACAGCTGCAGGACAAATACCGATCTCTTATCAACAAATGCATTTATTGTCATTTTATCAAGTTTCCCAATGATCCAAGTGATCCAATTTTGACAAAACTTGGTGAAATACACGTCTGCACCCCATGAGAGGCTCATAATTACACTGTTAAGCAAGATACTGTGAAGAATGTGGACCCTGCCACAATCCTAAGCACATCAATCCTTAACAGTTTTCTTGGGTCGATGTCACCTCACTACCCTGTCTTGCTTGGTGTACTACTGCATGTACAGCATTTGTGCTTATAAATGATGTTATCTTTGTACTTATTAATCACCTCGTTGGGAGTCCACAGATGCTTGACCCTGACATGAAAGTGTTCTCCTTCCTGTGGCATGCTTGGGTCCACGAAGGGTCCCAGCATCGGTTCCTCCGGGCCCCTCAAACCCTGGAAACACAGCATGTCAATCAGTCTTGTACTGAGTCTACACTGAACAGCACATCCTCTCTCTGATGGTCCAGAATAGTTTGGAAGCAAAAAAACATGTATTGCATTGCATTTACATGGTAACAGCACAAGTAAAACATGAGTCGTAATGCACTTTTTCTGGCAGCTTTTTGCTGCAGTCACATTTTTCTTCACTGTGGGCTGTTTCTTTAAAATGATGACCGATACCAAAAAAGGAAAATGTATTACTGGTTTTGAAGCACAAATTTAGGATACACTGCAAACTCTGTCCAAAGTTTAACCGACTAAACAAATAAGATGTATGCCGAGCATCAAGAAAAAGATCATTTACAGTCTCTTTTCCTATTCAGACAGTATTAACAGTGAGGTCAGTTTCTGGGTGTTTTTCTGATTCACTGTGGACTCTTATTTCTCTGCAATATAAAGTCCTGCACCTCTATGGAAACAGAACAACCATGGCTGGAAGTAGGAGAACTCAGAAATGTCTTTTGGTAAGTTTAATAAAATTATATTGACAAAGTCATTTAAAAAAAGGGAAAAACAATGTTAAGTATCTTTATTTATTTAAAAAACACGAAAAAATTAAACATGCAACATTTTCCAAGTGTTGACAGCTGTCACCTATACTGAAAAAATGGAGACCTTTCATACTACAGATAGTTTAATCCTAACATGTTCTTGTTTTCTTATGTGCTTTGTACAAACACATCTCTCCTCACGATTGCTGCTTGAAGCTGAGTTACTAATGACTTGACAGTAGCATCAAGCAGTGCAGAATTTTGTGTTTTTTGTGCTTTTTTCGGACAGAATCTGGCTCAAGGAAACTTTTGTTTTTGACAAACTTTTAAAATAATTTTGATATCGCAATTTCAACCTTTTTTTCTTTATATTTTAGAATGGAACGGTGCATCAGAAACAATTACTTCAAAGACTGTCAAAAAGAAAGAATCTAATGAATCTTTGTTTTATTTCTGGGGCTGATAAATCATGTAATTTTGCTGTTTTCTAAAAGACAACTTGTCTTTCAAACCTTTCCTTACTTCCTCTGGATGAACAACTGCTCACAGCTGACCTCATCAGTTAGTTGGATTAAATGATGCAGGACAGTCAGCTTAAACAGTTCAGGATTTCAGCTGATTAGTAGTAGTAGTCACAGTAGTAACTATAGCTGTAAATACAGTTCAGCTTAGGTGGCGGTTAAACACTCATTTTCAATCTGTACTGTCACTGCAGTACCTCAGTGTTGATATCCCAGTCATCCAGCAGGGGAGGAGGAGGAGGAGGCATCAGTTCCTGCAGAGAAGCAGATATTTCTGAGTAAACTGATGCAGCATGACTTCATTTTGTTAAACAGAAAACCAACAGAAACAAACACATACAGACCTTCTGTGATGAGACAGTCGTGTCCTTGGAGGCGTGTTCGTGGTGACACACAATCCTGCTGAGGTTCAAACCATCCAGAAAGAGTTCAACTGTGATGGGCCCCCTCGGGCTGTCCGGCAGCTCCTACCACACAAATAGAGATACTGGGCTTAGATAACTACTTTACTAGTCGAGAAATTGACAACTGGACCACTAATCAGTGCTGCGTGCTGTTGTCAGCCATGAATAATATGAATATAGGAAGCATTCCATGGTAATACTAGATAATGAGTAAAACATCAATACCTGTATATATATTTATATGGTTTACAGTGTATTAGTCACATGACAAGGTAGTAAGTGTAATTTTACCACAACTTGCATATCCACACTGCGGTTCAGCAACATCTCCCTCAGCAAGGCCACTGCATCCTGCTGCCACTTACCACCAACCTGAAGAGACAGAGAGAGAAAAACAGAAGAGATGACTCTGTGAGTTTACTATGAATCATCTTCTTTGAAAAATTCAACCCTGTGGCAGACCGGTTTACCCCTCCAGAAACCAATGTGTAGCCTTTAAGTCAAAATGTGTAAACTTGAGAAGGGAACGTGTAATAACATGTGTAATGTATCGCTGACCAATTTCTTCACAAGCCACACAATACCTAACATTTTCAAACATAAAAGGAATCGGACATTCAAATCACATAACTTGAATGCAGGTGAAGTAAAGTTTGAAAACGTTTAAAGCTGCATCGGCCTGAATACGGGCCGCTGAAGTTTATCTGCATAAGCATTTTTAGCTGCAAATGCGATGATACAAACACTATACACCCATAGAAAGCTTAGATTCTCATGAATCTGCCAGTATAAACCACTTTCAGATGTGATTACCACAGCGGGTAATATAAACACATTTCTCAAACAAACAACAAAACATTTAAAGGGCAGAACTCACCTTTGGACGCTCTTTTACTGGTCAAAGATGAAAATAATCCACAAAAACCACTCAGAATCCAAGCTTAAGCATCCAGACAACACTATCAAGTATAATATTTTTTCCAAAACATGTCTTGAAATAAGTAAATAATCCACAAATAGCTCGGCTCCGTGCGCACGCACGTGGCGCATGGTGGCGCTGCTCGTTTCATATTCACTGTATTTATGTCCAGATTTTTATGAAGCATAGAGAAATCCACGCTGTTTTGGAGTCAAAATGGCGGCTGAACTGTATCCTTTTGGTTTACGCCGCATTTCAACCAATCAACTGACTCTGGCTTGCCTCCGAGGCCTAAACAGCCAACCGTCGCAGAGACTGACAGATCTGGACCTACCTCAATTTTGTCAGTAAATTCTGAGCAAATCATGTCAGAGAAAGCTTTTGACTGACAGGCCTGGTAGCCAATGAGCCTGCTGAATAGCACAATATAAATACAGCCTCTGCTAGCAGGGTTGTGTGACTTTTCACACGTCGGCTCCGGCTGCAGCTGCAGCCTGTCTCTCCCCCTCCCAACTGGAGCTGCTCTGAAGCGCTTTTTTTGAGTTCTTTATGAGTTTTTGGAGTGAAAATAATGTGAAAACGGCCTGAAAAACGAACAGAATTACAGAATTAACTCTTTATCACACCGAGTCCGAAATGCGTAGTTTATGTGTTTTGAAAAGCGTAATTAGTTACAGATATGCGTAATTGCGTAATAGGACACTGAATTGCGGAATTTATTATGCCGAACGTGGGAGGTAAACAGGTCTGCTGTGGGTTAATATGACACACTTAAAGGTTTCAGAAAGCCACATTTTGTTTTATGTCACACTCTTACAGGGTTGATGCCGTGCAGCTGACATGGAATACAGAGCTGAGGAACATCGTCACACAGCAGCAACGGGTACACATGGACCACTGGGATGTTCTCGATCAGGCCACAGTCGACATATTGTACCTGGAAACACACAAACACAACCATTACCGAATGAAGTATTACTTTATAAAAAAAGCTGTTCATTTACTGTTTAGAATATATTCCAACAGCATTTAGTAGCTGTGCCATATTTCAAGTCAATAGATCAAAGTTTTAAGACTCAAAAAAGTTTGTAGCACTTGAACATCAATTCAACATTTAATCATAATTTGAAAATAACCCTGAAAATATACCATACTGGATACAAGTGCAGCCAACCAAGCTCACCATCTGACAAAAGCCAATCCATTGTTTGACAAGAACTGCCCAACCACCGCTGTCTTGTTGGTTGCTGGATCCACTTTTAATGGTTCAGGAAAATACCAAGAAAAGGGGTTTTTGCATGTAGCTTCCTCACCTTGACATGGCCTCCCAGCACCTCCAGCAGCT
Organism: Acanthochromis polyacanthus; assembly: GCF_021347895.1. NCBI lineage: Eukaryota > Metazoa > Chordata > Actinopteri > Pomacentridae > Acanthochromis > Acanthochromis polyacanthus. The sequence goes on along the minus strand of NC_067126.1, from coordinate 11,290,174 downwards.
GTCCTCGGTACCACAACATGTCAGGTCCAATGACAGCGCAGCCCAGGACCGACTTCCAGGTGTACGGCTTCTGTCTGGGCAGCGTCTTCATGCTCTGCTGAATCCTCTCCCTTAGCTGCTCCAGCTGACACTCTGGCAGGTACACACAAACAAACACTCACTGTCCACTTTAGGAACTTGTTCAACCTCATGCTGCACGACATTACAAGCCAGTGGTCATCAATCACAGTCACTCAAATGTTCCCACAGACAACACACATTAATACTCAGCTCAGCCATTCTGTGTCGATCAGGGTCATCTCTTGTTACTTGGTGCTTCTTTTTTGGGTTTTATGCTTGTTTTCATATATATAGCTAAATGTTCTCACGTTTATCAAGCACATTTACAGTTATGACAGAAAAAAATAAACTGAAGCCAAACTGAAGTTAGATGTTAGGCTCTACATGTATCAAATGTCAATAAAAGGAGGGAAGTCTTAAGCTGTGATCTAAAATGTTTTCTAAAGTCAGAGCAGTTTCAACAAGTAAAGATGAACTGATAGGAGAGACTTGGAGCAGCTATTGTGAAAGCTTTAATGGTCCTTTTTTAAGCCTGGATTTCAGAACATCCAGGTACATTTGGCTGGTTGATGAATAATATGGCTGGGATGAATAAATACGTGTGGCTTTGAACAGTTTAGTCTTTGGCACTGTCTTTGTTTTTTTGCTTATTACTATTATATTTATAGTCCAAACGAATATAGAAAGTGCTATGATCATCAATTAAAATAGAAATTCTCAGAAATAGCATACACCTCAACTTGTGATTGCTGGTTTTGTTTGAGAAACAGTTGTCATGTGACAGGTTTTAACAGCTGCTGCCTCAAGCATAATTTCCATGCAGGATGGCAGGAATATTATACTTCAAGCCAAATTTCTCGTTCTATAATAAAAGATCAGGTATGTAGTATTGAAAAAAAACATTTATCTGAGTGAAGGTGTGCTCTTCTGCAGACCTGCATTTTCTGTCCGAACAAAAATGACACCATCATCATCGACAGCAGAAACGGTTATCTGGATGTGACCGAGACCTGGCAGCTCTGGTGGTCGGTACAATGAAGTCTTCACCTGTAAGAAACACACGCACGCACGCACGCACGCACGCACACACACACATACACACATACATACACACACACACACACACACACACACACACACACACACAGAATTCAATCAGATATATCAATAATATTAGCTTTTATTTTCTCTTTGTAGGATGTCCTTCAAAAATATTTGATTCAAATAACCAACCACTGATTGCAAATTAAGTTTGCCTGAAGGTCTTATTGTTTGAAATGGTTTTGTATTCACGCAGATGGAGGTGAAGGAAGACGGTTTTGTGAGATCACCTTCTCAGCAGACATAATGGTACGAGGGGCTGGCTTTGGAGGAGCAGCAGTTGAGACAAGTGAGGATGGGGAAGGCAAAGAAACAACAGGACCAGAGGGAGTATCTTTCTTCTCGTCATCAGTTTTTATCTTGCTCAATGGAGACTGCGAATCAGTTTCAACAGGCTGTTGTACAGCAGCATCTCTGCAACATGACAGAACCACACAATTAGAAAAGAAACAGATGCCACTAACATCAGAAATAGAATAAAGGAAATGACTGTTGAAAATATATTGTTGCATTTGTTTTTGCATTCAAAGCTTTTGGTGTCAGCAATATTTCCAGATAGAGAGGTTGTCAGAAGAAAAATAAAAGGTTGCTTTTATCACCCAAGACCTGTAAAAAAACAATGATCCCGCACAGCAGCACAGGCATTTCCTGTGTCAAAGACACACACACCTTGGTTTTCTTTCCCTGAGGGCGAGACCCTCACTGACCAGAAAGTCTGCAATGCTGATAAACTTTCCCATTCTGTTGAAGCAGAACAGAGTGACAGGCAGTGGGCGCTCATCTGTCAACTCCTGAACAATGAGAGAAAAGAGAAACACATAATAAGCCACACTAAAGAGACATGCACAGTGGCAAGAAAAACAGCAAAATTAGTGAATTACTTAACAACAGAAAAGATCAGAAAGAAATGAGCCATAAACAGAGAAACACCTTGATGGTCACAGTTGCCGATGCTCCGCTCAGATAGTAGGCAATTATGTCACAGGCTGTATCAGTCCAGCGAGATCGGCCTCCTGCTGGCCTGAAGAGAGAAAGAAGCATGAGGGAGAAGTCAATTAGAATCCATAAGAGTGAGAAAGAAGTGGAAATCAGATAGTACACACTTCATCCAAAATAAAATACAAAAACAGCACAGAAATATCACGAAAGTTGTACAGAGTCAATCAACGCTGATACATACTCCACATATACCTACCCAACTCCTGATATACCAATTAAAAATTCAAATTGATGTCTATTTTAGAAAATACCACCCAGTAATACTGTGAGAGGCTGTGTGTGGGTGGTTTCTATGGATGGAAACATAATTTGTGTGTCACGGTGCATGACTAAATGCAGTGTGTGTGACTGTGTGTTGGGCACCTGATGTCGCTGAGAGTGCACTCGACTGCCAGGGATCCCACAGAGGAGGACGGCAGCGGTCGCAGGTCGCTGACGTGGACCTTCACCACGTTGCCATAGTCACATCGTCTCACCTGGTATCAGCCAACAGAGAAACACCATCACCAAGCCAGGCAAATTTTAAGCCATGATATTGTTTAAAGGAAAATTCCAGTATGTTTCCACTGGACGTATTTCTCCATAACTGTGGCTACTGTGCAAACGCATGCTGGAGAAGCCTGGTGCAGCTTTTCAAACACAAATTTTATATTAAGCATTTCATACGCTTGTCTCTGAATCTGACTGGAAGAGAACAAAGAAAGAAAAGTTTAGAACCACCATTGTCACTAAATACAAAGATATCTACAGCTGTGTCAACTTAACCATCCAGCATGTGTATCTGCACAGACTGCTCGGTCTACACGTGAAGCTGTCTTTCACTGCAGTTTTAAGTTGCATTCTGTGACTCTGCTGCGAGATTGTTTCACTAGTTAGCAGGTGTCAAAATCACCCCTCTCTTTCAAACTCCCCTTTTCCTCCCTCCATTCCTGACCTGTGTACAAGCAAAAACATGCACAGGACACTTAGGAATTGTACTGTATGGATCATGAAATGATCATGTGTCATCTACTATGACCAACAAGTTGCTATAATGGACAGCTATGAAAAATACAAATATTTATGATGGTAAAAAGCTCTGCTATTGTGAATGACACAGGACCAGAATGCTGGTAGAAAACTGGAAATCATGTGTTAATATATTGAATATTCTCTGCATTAAATACTAGCAGAATAACCATTTTTCTAATCTGGGTTCTATCAGCTGCAGTAACAGCAGTGTAAACAGACTTGATGGCACATCAGGACCAAACATAAAAACATATCCATACCATTTCTGCATCACCAGCTGAGAATGCATGTTGGGTTCCCACCACAATGCAGTGCTTACAGCATGTGATACTGTAACTACACAGCTTCATTCAGTGGTTCATTCTCAGCTAAGAATATGTACTGCTCATAAAGAATCATCCACAAACTATTTGACTGTAGGGAGACACTCATTGCAGCAGATTTAAATGCAAAATTCTAAAAATAACCTGCTCTGGATGTGCTGCTCTCACACTGGTGTATGAATGCATGTGAATGTTGGTGGTGGTCGGAGGGGCCGTAGGCGCGGATTGGCAGCCACGCTTCCGTCAGTCTGCCCCAGGGCAGCTGTGGCTACAAATGTAGCTTACCACCACCAGAGTGAGGATGTGTGAGTGAATGAATGATGGATTCATTGTGAAGCGCTTTGAGTGCCTAGAAAAGCGCTATATAAATCTAATCCATTATTATCATTATTGGATCAGGTGAGCTACACTGCATCAGTTACCATGAAGATCTAGCAGGTTAAAAGAGAGATACCTTTGTGACACTGAAAACTCTAAATTTAGGCTCAACATATTTCACTAACACACTAATGGCGATTCTTTTTCAGCGCACAACTAGCTGAATGATGTAGAAGGAAAAACAGTATATTCATGCTGCTTTTTGAAGCAACAGTTTTTATACCTCTGCAGTGTTGCTGGATGTGACGTCAGACAAGATCTGTCCTCTCTCCCAAACTCCACTAATTAGCGCAGCACAGTACATGTCTGCCTTCCACACCACATCCTGGGGTTCCATTAGTGCACACTCCTGCTTCAACAGTTCACATATCCTGTAAAACACAACAAGATCATAAAACTTTAAGCCTGCAACATCTTCCTGTCATCAGGACCTTTCCCTGTTTGCTTCCTGTGGATTTACAAAGCTAGTAACAATTAGAGCCCTTTTAGGCATTTATAACCCAGTAATGGCTGGAAATTAAAAAAAAAAAAAGATTGTGAAGCTATTGTGGAAATTTTCACAGTTAGCTCTCACAAACAAGAATGTGTTTGCACATTTTTCAGACAATGCTTGCCTGCACAGTTCCAACATTAGAAGACAGTATAGAACGAAGAGTGTAAAGTGTTTGCTCTATAGAATCATTTGTGCAATAATGGTGATCTTAAAAAAAATGCAAGTTCCACAGTCTAAAGCAATTGAATTCTCTTGTTTTAGATGAACACTGTAATTTACACATGAACCTTAGCAACAGTAAAGATGTACCATTTTTGCTAATGGACTGCTTGAAGAAATAAACTGATCTTCAAAATTGCTGATGAACCAACGAGTAGATTAACTGAACATTGATTTGACAAAAACTTGGTTCAGTATCACTAGTGGGAGGAATCTGACATTTAAATTAATAAATGCTGGCCATTCTACAAAACCGTATCAACAAAACTTTCCCTAAATCAGAAGCATGGCATACCAGTTCCAATATCTGGTTCATTTCAAAGAGTTATAACTTGTATTTTCACTTATTTACTGCTGACCTTTTGAGCTTAAAGTCGCTATGGGCGAACTGGACGTAGAAGCTGCTCGGTGAGTTGACGTGACTGACTTTAACTTTCAGGTCTTTGAGCTGAGCAGGAAATTTCAGCTGAGGTTGAAACGGCTCATCGTTCTCCTCTCCAGGGATTATTTGTTGCGGAGCAGAAGCCTCGTCCATGGTTGAACCAAGCTCAAGTGGAGGATCCCATATGGCACTATCATCACAGGATGGACTGTCATTCTTGGACTTCAAACTATAGGAGAAGAGGAGATAATTGGTAGAGAAAGAGGAGGCAGTGGGAGAAGAACAACAGGTGAAAATGAGATAACTTACAGCACAAAGATTACAGACAGGAGGAGGGGAAAACTAAACAAAGATGACAATACTGTATAAGGCAATGTTCCCTCTAGGTTTTTGGATGCATCGTTAGACTGTTGCTGCAGAAGCCTTTGAAATCTCTTGTAGGATAAACAAACCTATCCAAAACTCATAGAGCTGATCAACTACAAAGACTCACAATCAGCAGATTTCAAAACAACTGCAAGACCAACAACATTAAGCTGCAAATAGATTTGCCAACTGTCCATTCAAAAAGTCCACTATTATCTATTTTCTGTTCAAAAGAGTGGTGAACTCCTCACTGTTATACAAGGTCACACTTCACAAGAACTAGATCAAAGTTCGGTTTGTGGTTTACTTTGTGGTTTCCACAGAACAAAGTAACTCATTAAGTCCGACCTGCTGCTCTGACCAGACTCACTGTTACTGTTTGCTACATTCTTGTCTTCCTCTGTGGTGCTGCTCTTAGCCCAAGAGAGATAAAAACAAACTAGGGCTGGACCCGAATATCCGTTCGCTACGGCGGTATCCGGATATTAATTTTGGTATCCCCCGCCCCGCGGTCGGACGTTACTGGGCAGAATGAATATTCGGTTCTAACAACGCTCCACTTAATCTTTCACCTGTCGGAGATTGAAATTTAATTTAGATTTAAAGAGGACTGGACACAACAGGACCAATGAACCCAGAACCTAGAAAGAATCACACTGACATGACCTCCATTTTCACTTTTTTAAGGTTTTTCACAACGAAATTACCCTTCAGTGAAGTGGGTTAATGACACTCGCATATATCTGAAATGACACTAAAGCTCTTAACATGGGTTTTCTACTCATTCAGATTAGGCACTGCATGGAAATGTTAGGAACAGTGACCAAGTTTTACAATGATAAAGTTAAACCCTGCAATTAAGTATACAAAGCAAAAGATAAACTAAGAAAAACTGAACCAGTGAAGTTAGGAAGCAACGATCTAACAGTGTCTGCGCAGTACAACACTAGTTTAACAACTATTAATTAACACCAACACTGATGTTGTAAACACACAACACTGGAATAAACAGCCCGGTCTCACGGGGATTCGTGAAACTGTCACGTCAGTTTTTGTTTCGGTTTCGTGCGCACCAACACGATGTCGTCATGTTTTTCGTGCCGCTCACCACGAGCGAAACCCGCTGTGGTAATCACATCTGAAAGTGGTTTATACCGGCGGATTCATGACGATTTAAGCTGTCCATCGGCGTTTGCGGCCGCTACTGTGACCGGATGTCTGGCGGCCGCAAACGCCGATGGACAGCTTAGATCGTCATGAATCCGCCGGTATAAACCACTTTCAGATGTGATTACCACAGCGGGTTTCGCTCGTGGTGAGCGGCACGAAAAACATGACGACATCGTGTTGGTGCGCACGAAACCGAAACAAAAACTGACGTGACAGTTTCACGAATCCCCGTGAGACCGTGTTGGAATAAAATATGTGTTCAGTAAATAGTAAAAAAAAGCTATTTTAAACTCACACATTATACAAGATTCTTGCATTTTTTTTAAACTATCAACTTGTTGAAACAGTTGTGGATAACCCTCCAGAGAAGTCTTACCCCTCTTTGAAGCAGGCCAGCTCCTCTTTGATCAGCAGCTCAGCGATGTTGGTTTGCGGTCCGTTCAGGTCACCCTCAAACAGTTTGACAGGCAGAGGTGCAGACTTTGTGACATATTCTGGAGGAGTGCAGAGGAGAAAAGAAAAAGAGTGAAAACAGTCTTAAATAAGAGGCCTGCATGGGACTGTTTTCCTAAGTCAACTCCTGCTTGCACCCAGTCAATTGCTGACAGCTGCTACTAATTTTAGCAGCGTGTGTGTTGCACTCCTGCCTATTCACATGGGTGCGGTCATTCACACCCATAAAACAATTTATTTGTTCAATTTATTAGTGTCTTGTCACATCCTACCTGAAAACATATCGTGTTACTGTATAGTATTAATAAAAAGATACATACTTGTTTTCAATAAAACAAGTATCTTATTTTACTACTTGTTTTTTACTTGTATTTTACTACTTGTTTTCCTCCTTAAAACAAGTAGTAAAACAAGTATTTTGCTCTAAGCCTTTCTTCACATTTATTTACTAACCTCATGGTGGTTGGTTGGTTCATACATATCTTTGATAAGTTACGTTATTAATGCCAATTAATCAATTAACAATTAATTACCAACACTCCTTGCTGGATCCAAAGCCTAATGCAAGATCACAATGATTGTGTTTGTTCACAAGTGAGTGCAATACTAAAGTGAAGAGCTCACACACACATATCCACGTCACACCTGTAGCCATAATGGTGACCAGTTTTTGGTGAGCTAAGCTGATGAATCTGCTGGTGCAGGCTTCACTCCACACCTCTCCTTCCACCGGAATCACATCTGACAAACAGCAGTGGATTGCCTGGAATAGACAATTCATGTTGACTTAATCCACCATTATTTACTATATTGATAGTGAAAAATCTCAACATTTTAGTAAAAATATAGCATAAACAGGATTTTGTCTTTTTGCTCAGCATGCCAAATGTGTCAGCTCAGAAAATTCATTGAAAGAGTGCATGTGAAAACATGGCCCACAAATCCATTCAAGAATTAACACAAGAACTCACTTTGGGCCATTTTGTGAACACAATATAATTTTTTCATCTGGGATCATAAGGTTTTTCCTCAATGCTTGATAGCCCTATTATACTTTAAGACTAACTCATAACTGGTGTAAAATGTGTTGTGCTCTCATCACAAATTATAGCTGGCAAAAAAAAAAAACTGTTCTCACCATGGCTGGAAGGGCAAAGAACTCATCTTTGATCTTCCTCAAGTCGTTGACTGACAGGATGCTTTTATTTCCGAAGTCAACGTACTGGACCTCCACTTTTCTTTCCCCTGGATGACCTACACACAGACACAAATTTACAGCTTTAGATTTAGCTTAATGTACTGCAAACCTTTTCCTCTTATCTCTTAAAATTTGTTAATTTAAACTTGAAATGTTCTGTTATCTGCTGATTTTAAATACTGATAATGAAAGAGTTAGTTCAAGATCCATAAGAAATAATGCCACATGTAAACAAAAAAGATTTTAACAATAAAACAAGTGTAAAACAGTTATTAGCATACAAAAATGGCATTGCACAGATCATCATTTGCACCCAAAGTTAATTTTTTTTATTCAACCCAGACTGTAAGCACCTCAAAGAAACTATTTCATGTAACTTGATTCAAGATGGTCTTCCAATCAAATTTCAGGATCACCCTTCTACTGCAAATTCAGGTAGGACGGAAAGTCTAATTCAAAATTGTAAAATTAGGCACAGATTTTCTGGGTTGGCATTAAGTGACTCAAAGATCCTACAAAAAGACAAGAGGTTCTAACATAAGTCTGAGATGCACATAAACACAGACACACTCTCACAAAAATGGTCAGTGAATACATTTATATGCCATCAATATTTGGGTTAAGGTCAATATTCCGGTTTCTGAAACATTTGGAATAACCCGTTTACATGTCTAAATAGACAGTTACTCCTGTTGTGTTATGCTGTGCTGACGCTGTGTGGCGCCGCGTCTGGGTTTCGCCATGTCGGTTTACCTATGTCGGTTTACCTCTCCTTGTATATTTCCGGTGGGTCGCGCGCCACACACGGCATACAAGTAGTTGCCGTACTCAAAAGACCAAGATTCCTTTCGGATGAAACGTGCGCAGAACGAAAACTAATGTTTCTTTCTATGGAGATATTCTGATGTGCGTTTATATGACGAGATATTCGGGTTAGAAAAGGAGTAACCCAGGGGTCTTATTCGGGTTTTTAAAAACCGGAATATGAGCATATTCGGGTTTTTGCGGGTGTTTACATTGCCGTACGCAACCGGGTTATTGCCAATATTTCGGTTAAGAAAAGGTTGTTGACTGCATAGAAACGTAGCCACTGTGTTGCTGGCTCGCTTACAGCCAGCTGGGGGATCTCAAAGTTAATATTCAGATACCAACACAATGACCGAATATTTGGATATTCGGTTCTATTCCTAGTATTCAAACTGCAACTTGTTCATACACACACATCCTCACCTATGACCTGAGCTCTGTACCACGACTTGTCGTCAAAGCGAGCCACACAGGCCTGTCCTATCACAGGGCAGTAGATGTTGAGCTTGCCTTGTTCGACCACTGTTGTTTCATCGTAGCATTCCTGAAGCTTCGCTGAGAGCAACAAGGACTCCATGTTATCAACCTGGTGGGGTGTAGGGAGATAGATACGGACAAATTTAAAGGATAGAGAGATTAAATTAAAACAAACAGATAAAGTTAATCTTGTTTTTGTTAGACCTACTGACCTTCTTAAGCACACAAAGTTTTTTCTATTCCTAATTTAAATTGCACTGCTTGCCTTGGACACTTGTTCAAACATATTACACATTTTTTTTTTCATGTTCACGATTACTACCAGCTGCATGTAGAAGTCACCAGGACTGTTTATGTGGGAAACCACAGCATTGAGCTCCGTGTTGATCTTGGGATAGACAGGTGGGTAGTACAACAGAGGACTCCTGCCCAGAGTCACAGGGGAATAAAACCTGTTTAGAAAAACACCTGGTTAGGGTACTTCAATAGTAGGGCATTGCATTCAGAAAATTCCAAATTCTGATTATTTTAATTCTCAATAAACTCTATGCTATGAGATATGATATTGCTGGTAGCTTGCACAAGCATGTGTACCTGGCCACCTCAATGAAAACAAGGTACTGTCTGATAGAGATGGGCACATCACTGGACTGGTCCATAGCAGCTTTCTTCAGGTCCACCAGCAAAGAATCTCGGTCTTGACCCAAAGCCCGCATAACCACTGCTGCAGAACCAACCACATTGCGGAATTCAGCCTGTGCTTCTTTACTCCAGCCCCTCGTCTGCACACACACACAAAAAATTCCTGTTTGCAAAGAGAAAAATCTTAACAGTCAAAACCGAACCAGAGAAAGCACTCTTTCAGTGGTATTATCACAAAATATTAGAACATACAACATCTGATTGTTTCATTTATCAGGGAGGAAGCGACTGACTGTGCCAGTGAGGAGGAAAATTTACTACTTTCCATCACTAGGGGGAACGCATTAGGTCCCCAAAGCCAACTGGAGAAGCACTAAAACAGCCTATTTATCATCATACAACACGCACACTCTCAAAAATGCTTGGCTAAGCTGTGGGAGGCATTTTGCTGACAGGACTTGGGTCCACTTGTCCCCTTTGAGGGAAGGGTCACCGCAAACTAGTGATGAAATACTTCTATCCTTATCAGCGTAATCTCCTTCAAAATGATAATGCCCTCATTCACAAGGCATGAGGGGTCACTGAATAGAAAATGATGTGAATGACATGCTGTGGCCTTCAGTCACCAGGTTCTGACCAAAATTAACACTTATAGGAGATTTTGGACTGATATGTAAGACAGTGTTTATATCCCCATCAACAAAACACCAAACAGAGGAAATATCTTGAGGAAGAATGTTGCTCCATCTTCCCAAAGTTCCAGAGACTTGGAGAATGAGAAGCTCTGAAGCTTGTTTTGGCAACACTAAGGCACTTTATATTAGTATTTACTTTTATCTGACACATCTTTATCTGTGAGTGTTACAAGTATATGAACCTTGGCTTTCAGTATCTGCTGTAAACCCCTTTGTACAACAATAATTAAAAATAGCTGTTCTCAATAACTGCCCAGCCTTGCACATCAACAAGAAGTTTTTCTATGTGGAGGAATTTTAAGTTTTCCCTTCATACAGAGGAACAACTCAGTGTTGTTAGTGGGTTACTTAAATGCTCGCTTGAGATCTTTCCACAACATTTCTATTGGATTAAGGTCCGAAGTTTCACTTGGCCACTACAAATCATTAACTTTATCCTTCTTTAACCATTCTTTGAAGAACCACTTGTATGCTTAGGATTGTTGTTTGTTGCATGATTTTCTCTTGAGTTTCAGAATCTCACCAACTTCAGTGGATGAGAAAATTGATTTCAAGGCTACAGTGGTGGACCCTTACATACTCACTGATGCACAAACTAAAACGCTGGCCATACACAGCACACAAGCATGTTTTGCTTGTGTTTTCTGAAACGGTGCTGTGTTTGTAACTTGAGGGCAGATGTGATAGCTTTTGGCCTTTATTTACCTTCAGAGAGAGAGACATGTTTTAGCGTTTATTATCGTATCTTTTATGAACCTCAGTGGTCTTACCAGGTCGTATGGGACCAGGTCTTTTAGTGAACATCTTATGGCCTGAGGAGCAAAGCAACCCAGCTCCAACTTCACTGCCTCGTCCACTTTCCTCAGGTGGTTGTCCACAGCCTTCAGTGAGGTCTCAGTGGCCTCCTCTTCTCTGGAAAAGTGTCAGACAAGAGCAGAGAATGCAATGCAGTAACAAAAAAGGCCTTACAGTTATTCAAAAATCACTGCAACTTCTTCAGTGTAGCAGGCATCAGCCACAAACCCAATCAAAATACATCAGTGGAATAATACATTTAAACTGACGATTTGCATCTTTCAGTTATTAAGATAAAGCAGTGAAACAATCCTGTTCTAGTGATGACTGATATGGTCAAAAAATATAAAATTCAAATTCAGCTAGCAAAACAAATGCTGTTCAAGAACAAAAAGAAACACTGCCTTGTGTGTACATCCAATCTTGAACTGTGGTATTTTAAATGTGAAATGTCTTTGCTTCATCATTTATTTTTTTTTAGAAATATGTGAAAAATTTAGTTTTCTAATCAAATCATCCTTGAATCAGAGTGGACATTCAAGTCAGATTCAACGAAATTTCCTTAAGGCGCTCCTGATTTATTGTATTCACAAGAATATGACTCTCGTGAGGTCACAGTGACTTTGAATTTTTACCACAAAAACCGTATCAGTTCCTCCTTGAGTTCAGGTTACTGTAGTATATTTGAAGAACTTCCCTCAAGGCACTCTTGAGGATACACTCACAAGAGTTGGACAGACGGACAATCTAAAAACACCATGTCTTCTGCCTCAGCTGTCACAGAGACAAAAGTGTGATACTACAAAAGCTATTATGCTGAAAAGAATATGTAGTAACAACAAGGCAGTACCTTGGATCAGCAAGGGTTCTAGAAAGGTTCTGGTCAAATTTGACTCGATTTATATGGAGCATGTCACTATAAATCTGTTTCTCAGCTTGCTGGAGATGCAAGGCTCCATTTTCAAACTGTGGGAAGCGGCAATACGTCTACCTCCTGTTGCATTTATATGTATACCTCGGTATGGTGATGCTGATTGTGAACCCAGAGTCAAGAAGAAAAACTCGGATCCCCTTAAGCTGGGTGACTGGGCAGGTTCTTACAGCCTCCGTACAGCCATTCTGCAGGACTTCAACAACACTGGCCCGGCACCAGAGATCCTTCCACTTCACAAAGATCACAGAGCCTGTAGAAGTGCAGAGGAACAAAGGCTGTTTATCAAACCTGCAAAGTATGTTTCCCTCCAGTTGGACATAATGGAAGTGGACAGAAAGGAGTAGAACAACACTATCTAACAGTCTGTTAATATGGACAAGTACAAATATTACATGCACTTTGTAATGAGTCATTCCAAATTTTTGGTTTACATGATGAAGGCAGCAGAAATTATGTCAATCAATACAAAATAGTTAACAATACATTAACAACATCAACTGTAATTCATTCAATTTAGTGACAGTAAGAAAAATTCTCTGTATCCATCCTTTTGAGGAACAAAGGATGCACACACCAATTTCCACCATGTCCCTCGAAGTGAAGCGACAACTATCTATGCCGCAGAAGTGGTGGATTTTCTTAGAAAGGTTCTCGATTTCTCTCTTCTCGGCCACATAGCGGACATAAAAGTGACTTGGATTCACAATGTGGGTTACCACCACCCACTGGCTGACTGCAAAATAGGATTGAGGAGAATGGGAAATGCTGGATAAAGTTTTAAGAGCAGACATTAGTGAAGCGAACGACAGTACAGAAGGAGGTGATGGAGAACAGAGGAAGTGTTGTACCAAAGTCAGCCGAGAGTCACTGAGCTAAACAGAAATATCTAAATATTACCAACCTTTCTTCAGAATAGATTCGCGTGGCGAATATTCGGATACCAAAATTAATATCCAGATACCGCCGTAGCGAACGAATATTCGGATATTCGGGTCCAGCCCTAATCCTAACTTTATTATGTTACACATTAATTTGGAGTTCTTGCTACAACTAGCTCTAGTGGTGCTGTTTCTATAAAGGTGCAAGACTTTATATTGCAGTAAAAATGAGCCCACAGACGATTCTGTTTTCAAGAAGTGGTCATGCAAAAACATAAAATAAGGCCTGTCTTATGTTCAAGCTGACATAAATTACAGAATTGCCTCCCCCTACCACTTCTCTTATAGCGAGGAAACAGGTTCTTTTTTCTCTTCTGCTTTCTCCATTTGTCACTGGCCAGCTGAGGGCCAGTGGGAGGCAGAGCTGCAGAATGACATAAAAGATTTAAGAAAAACGTCACATCTTTTCTTCTTTCTGCATTGAGATCTGACAATATTTTAGAAAAAGCAAAGTCAAAAGTGGATAGATAATGAAGCTACACAAACCTTGCCCTTGCTCCTCATCTAAAAGCTCCTCAATTATTACATCCGGGCTTGAAAGGTCTGATGCTGAGCTGTGGCCAGAAAGGTTGGACCTGCGACAAGGTCTTGGGCTTGTAGAGGAGCCTCGGGATGGTGGACTGTTAGTTCCTGGGCTTTTCCGGCCCTGTTTTTGTGGAGTACAGAGCTTGTTGGGACTGGTTGACATGTATGTGCTGTTATTGCCCTCTGCACCTTTACAAGGGGACTTTCCGTTGGAGCTGTCCAGCTGGTAGCCTACAGGTGACGACTCAGACAGGCTAAAAGGTAACAAGAAGAGTAGGTTGGTTTAAATATTGTCAAAAATGTGAGTTAACAAATGCTATAGTTAGCAAAGTACTTACAGAACAGTTATCATGAGGTGCAGTATTTTCCAAATCAGACAATATTTTCAATACAATTTCAGTTTAAAATATTGATAAATATTATAGTAACACATCTGGTACAAAAGCAAGAGCATCATCTATTCCAAAGAAAATTGCGATGATACACATCATCTTTGCAGATTTAAGGTTTCTTTTGTTGTGCTTACAGGCATAATATTTGACTAAGTGTTTTTGCAATTCCGGTCACTCTTTTAAACAGAAACCAAATAAACGTATCAGTGAAATACTGGATAACAGGGACAAGCTTGAAAGAGAGAAGATCAGAACTCACTGCTCTGCATTGCTGACTTCCATCTTCAGACACAATGCCAAACTGCGGTTCAGACTCTCTGACTGGAAAATACAGCTAGAACACAAGCAGACATGCCCAAATTCAACATCTGTAGTCCAAGACAAAGACTGTCACTTATTTTGTCTCCTATGCTTTATGCACCTACAGAATAAAGAAATTTACAAGGCACAGAAAATGAGGATTGGCACTGAATCCATCTATCCTCTATTTTGGCAGCTGTAATGAGATCGAGTACAATTTCCAATTAGTCATCTACTGCAGTATCTGATACAGCAGGAAAACAGTTCTCAACTGTTATTTATCTGTACAATGCACATACTGATAAAAGCAGAACTAGCACTTATCTGAGCAAGGCTTATGGAGGACGCGTCATCCTTTTTGGGTTTTTCCTTTGTCGATTTTGACATTATACAAAAACCTAAATGGAACAGTTGTTTAAAAAAAAAAAGCTTCCTGCCCATCAAAATCCCAGGCTTCAGTCTGTTCTGGGCACCTCGTTTGTAATGTAACATCTGTACAAATATGTGTATATCCATCGTGTCATATCTGTGCACGTAAAAGGTATACATAGCCCTTACTATGGCTTTATTTCTATTCTCAATGTACTTTTGCATTTCCTGTCTTGTTTTCTACTATGCATCACAGGAATGTAGCTGCTGTAATATGTGAATTTTTTGGGGAAGGATCAATAAGGTTGATCCTACTGCTACTCCCCCATTGATAATCATAAAGAGGCGTCCTTTCCATAGTCTTTGGTGCTAAGACTGTAGCTAAATGAAAATTTGAATGAAGAACACAAAAAAAATATGTGAACTCGAACTACTATTGTTTGTGTTCTCAGATTCCAGGGCTGCTGGAAGTCTGCTTCCAGAACAGCAGCTTCCATAAGATTAACCTGGTAATGTGCATTTACCCCCTTTACACTCAAAGTTAAAACACACACAAACAAAGATCAGGCTTAAAATGACAAACCTCATTCCAGAGCCCACAGTGACACATTTCATATCGAACAACTGTTTATCCACAGGAGCCTGCAGAGTCTCCAGAACCTATCACAGACAAGAAGCAGAATTCAGCAATAAGTCCATTTTGTATTGTAGTGTGTATTTTGCCTGACTTGGCTGGGTGAGAGGAGGATGTTGGCCAAGTTCACATCCATCGTAGACAATCCCTCTCACCCACTGCATGTGACCATGGGGGCTTTAAGCAGCTCCTTCAGCAGCAGAATGAGACATCCACTTTGCAAGGAGCACTATTGCAGGTCATTCATACTATCTGCTGTAAGACTGTACAACATCAGCATCACTGGCTGATAGGGGTGTAACGGTACACGTATTTGTACCGAAACGTTTTGTACAGGCCCTTTCGGTTCAGTACAGAGGTGTACCGCGGTACGAAAATTTTAAGACTATTAAGAATGGCCAATGTACAGAATTGTTTTAATTGCGAAACCTAAAACTTTGTAGTGCCCACAGTTGTGGTGGACCTTCTCTGGCTCACACAGTCCCACAGTATTGCGGAACTAAAAACAAGTAGGATTTTCCAGTGAACCACAGGATGTGACAGACCGTTATTCTCCTGCCGGTGCTTCATGGCTAATGCTAGCAACAACGATAAGAAGCTAGAGCTGGAAGACGCTCCGGCGAAATTAAAATCACCCGTTTGGGATCACTTTGGTTTCCCAGTGAAGTACGAAAAACAAATGGACAAGATGAAAGTGATGGAGAAATAGCCCACATATTGTCACTACCTTTACATGTCACCAGACTCATGTTTTGCTACTGTCTGCCATACCCCCGTCTTACTTCCTGTTACCCAATTTCCCTTTTGTTCTGTTGTTTTACCCTCGAGTGACATTTACTTACAACCCCCTCCCAACCCTTTTTGTCCATCCTCTGAGACGTCCGTTTTGTCTTATCCTCTGTATTTGCATACAGCCCCTCCCTACCCTTTGATCCATCTTCTGACATTCCTATAAAATGTGTGCCCTAAAAATGTTCTGGGTCGGCTTACCTTCACAGGCTCATGCTCTGTGTTGGTAAGCCCACCGTATGCCAGAATACCAATAAACACCCCACTACAGCAAACTTTGCAGAACCAAGAGTGAAATTTCCTCAACAAAAGCCATATGCTGACACTGTGAAGTGGTCCTCAACCAAAAAAAAAAGTAATGCTAAATATTGGAAAGCATTGACACATAAGTCCGGTATATTCGCCGCTGACATCAACAGAATGGCAGCCTTTTCTCGCCGTGGATGAAGACAGCAGGCACATCCCTGTTGGTCGGTAACACTCAGTTCTCGTATGACATCCCGTGAGTTCGTGTTTCAAATGTCGGTCATTCCGATTGGCGAACAACGAGCATGGCGGACAAGAAGCGGCAGCACTCCATCGTTTCGTTTTTTGGGGCTACAAGCCAGTGGCGGTTTTTCATGGAGGCCAAGGGAAGCCTGGCTTCCCCAAAAAATATGCAAGAAAGAAAAAATATAAATCTTCACCACTATGTATTTTATGTTTTATATTTTTGTCATTCCTTGTTGTCAAAACACTACATCAGGCATTTCTGCTTTGTGAGGAGCAAAACAGCGCCCCTCTTGTCAAGCTCTTTTTGTGCATTACACTACGTCTCTCATGCCCTCTGCGCTGTCTGTTCAGAGGCCTGCTTCGCGTTGCCTCCCTTAGAGAAAAAAACAGCCCGTATTAGCCAATCAGATTGAAGCAAGGCTCATCGCTTAATGGTTGCTGCATCATTAAAAAAACATAAGGGAGGCCAGATCAAATCTGGCTTCCAACCAATCACAAACTGTGATGAACAATACCCACACTAATGCAGCTGTTCCGCCAGGCGCCAGCAAGCCCACACAGCAAGTATAGCCATCAAGCTAGCCAGAGAATGGATGGTGACAGGGACCTTGAGTTTCTTGTAAAAAAATGACTTCACAAAACTTCCTTTTGAAGTTCAACTACAAGTCAAAAGGGACGGTAGGCCAACTCCAAAGCTCAATCTAACTAAGTGTAGAGCTAATGGAAAAGCTCGCTCTTTTTGTCAAGCTAACTATGCCAGAAACGAGTGGCTAACGGGAAGTGCCAAGCTTAACCGGCTTTTCTGCTGGCCATGTCTCCTATTTGAACGGTCTACCAGCTCCCTGAACAACCCCTGGAGCACTTAACCTCTTTTTTTTCACTAAAATGAATGAGAAGTCGTTAGAATAAAGGTACTGTAACAGTAGGCTGATTTTTTTACATGAAAATAACAGTTAAAACACAGAATCTAATTTGTTGTTCACACTGGCTTCCTCAGTAATTTTGGTCACGGGCCGCCACTGCTAAAAGCAGGTGTGTATCACAGACATATGTCAAATTAAGTATCAAAACTATCGCATGTCATCAAAATAAAGTGAGCAACGCAGTGTAGGCATCGATCTCGCTTCCTTTACTGAGTTTGCTTACCGTTTTGTTGTCCGCGGCGATACAAATTGACAGTGACTGCAAAAATGGCTCCAGTTAAAACATTTAGGCACGACAAAACCTGTTCTCACGAACGAGACAAATGATTTCAACGGAATATAAAGTTCCTAGTTTCTTTTGATAAAATGATTTATAGAGTGCCCAAAATTATATCATTCAATGGCAAAACAAATTCTGTGTTCAAATTCTAGTTCTGTGTTCAAAAAAGTAACAGTTTTGAAAACAGAACTAACTCCTTCAGAAAACCAGTTGTTAACCCAGAGTTGAAGTTTTCTTTCACATTTTTAAGTAAAATGAAGGTCATGACATAACCTTTTTATTATAAATAAAAATGAAGTGGGAATTTGGTACCTAACATGTAGTTATTTTTAGAAAAAAAGTAAAAGTCAACACTTGATTCCAGATTCAAGTCTTTTGTCGTCTTTTTCAAATTTGTAATAAGAACTGATGTGGCATTTTGGAATGGCTTGTGGAAATCTGACCAGAATATAATAGACTGGACTAGTTGACATGTTTTGATCGCAAGGACAAGTGGGTTTATATTTGTCATATTTTCTCCCTATCACTAATTTTTAGAAAAGAAACATGAAAATTTTATTTAATTTAGTTTTTGGAAATGGCTACAAATACAACAAATGTGCTCCAAATTGTGCCAGAATGCCCCATTTTGCATCTTGATTTTCAAAATTTTTCCGGGGGGGCATGCCCCCGGACCCCCCTAGTTGCTTCGCGCGTCCGCCGCAACCCACCACCTCACAGCCATTCCAACCCAGGGGAAATGCTGAAATGGTGTTGTTTTTTTAAAAAAGCAATTACGTTAAGATATATTTCCTATTATGAAGTTCTTTCTTGTCCACACTTTGGCCAGAAAGTCATACCAGCTCTTTTATCAGCAGTTTTTTTTCACATTTCCCCCTTAAATGAGAACCGAACCAAACCGTGACTTTCGTACCAAAATTTGTACGGAACCGTGATTTTTGTGTACTGCTACACCCCTACTGGTTGATGATAACATAAACTAGCTTATGTCATATGATCAGCATCATCTCAAACCATAATAAAATTTGCACAGCAATTTTTGCACTGTTGCATTTTACACTTCTTCTATTCAAAAAGCTACTTTAAATTGCTGCTGTTTACAGTCCATTAATACTGTATTTATTCATTTTTATTTTTCATCCTTGTAGATATTGTACATATTGTTATTATGTTTATTGTTGCTGCAAACATGTTGCTACCATAACAATTTCAATTTCTCCTGGTGTTTAATTATCTTGTCTTATTAGGTTTAAGTACCAGTGTGCAGGTTTTAGTGACACCTAGCGGTGAGGTCGTAGATGACAACCGCCTGAATATTCTTTGGTTGCACCTATTTTTCCAAGTGTTTAGAGTATGTCACAGTGGCCCCTTCTGGAGCCAGTGATTTATGCATTCAAGGAAGATTTCAACTGATGTATTATTCAGGGTCGATGTCAACACAGATTACTAGTAATCAAGGGGATTAGTAATCAAAATTAAATCTTTTGTCAAATTGTAGAATAACAAAAAACTGTGGTGCAATGGAGGTTATTTCTGCTTTACATATTTTACGTTTTATTCTTAACAGAGAATTTTTCAGCATTTATACTTTAGTGTTCATAGAGTGTTATTTTTGACATAGATTTTCAAGAGCACAGTGTTAATTACGGGCAGAGAGAAGCTACCACATCACAGACAAAGCAGCACAATGAATTTTTCTAAAAAGATGGCAACAGTAATAATCAGAAAATTGCTGCATACCAAATCAGATACTGGTCCTTTAAATTAGATATGTTGGAAAATGTTTAAAAAAAAAAAAAAAAAAAAAACTCATGTAGGAGCCAATGAGCTCGATTATTATAAATAGGAACCAATCTTTATCCGGGCAGGTGTTCCGCCCGGAAGGATAAAACAGTTTTGACCGCCGCCGCCGCCGCCGTCGTTGAAAGGCCGGTAACAATGAAATGTTTGTACATACAAAAGCTGTTGGACTATACTTATTTGGAGTAATAAACGCAGGTTATTGGAACCGCAAGCATTGGTCTCGGCTCTCTTCATCAGACGCGGTAAAGTTGTCGGCGTGTCAACTATTTACATCCTGGTGAAGCACCTCAGGGGCTTCAAGCATTGGCTTAGCCTCTACAACTCAGATGGTACCTGCATTTACTCAGTAATAGATGTAAATTATCAGACTGTGGGATGTGAAAAGAAATATCTGTTGGGATGTACTGTATGTACTCATGACATTTCATACCTTATCCAGTGTGCAGTACTTCTCCAGGAAGGGGCTGCGGCGTACTTCTCTGGCCATCTGCATGGCGGTCTCCAGTGCTTTTATCCTCTCTTGGACATGGCACATCACAGCTTTGCTGGTGGAGTATTGGGACTCCAGTTCTGTCAGCTGACTGAACTGCACTTCCTTCCTGTTGACAAAGAAATTACAATCATCAAGATAGCTGTTGATTTACTCACTTTCAAAAACTTTAGAGCTTGCCAGACATTAGATCCTATTTGATTTGAAACTACATAAACCAGTTACTGTCCCTACCATTTTTGAACAGCATGTAAAGCCTTGTCTGTAGTCTGCTTGATCTCCATCTCCAATCGAGCTTTCTCTCTCATCACCTGTTTCTCGTGACGAGATGTCAGAGTCTGACCAAATGAAAAACATTAATTGAACACACCAGAAACACACACACAGAACAGCTCTTTGATGTTTCAATTTACTCTTTTTTTAAGATGTGTAAAATCCTGTTTTCCACTTCTTTAGAAAATGCACAATGTCAACGATCAAATTCTTACAGGTGGGTGTAGTTTTTTGATCTAGTGTGGTTTTCACCTCATAGACGTGTTCCAGCTGGGCAAGATTCTCTCCAGCTTGAGCCAACGCCTCATCCATCAGCTTCTCAGTCTTCTCAATATCAGCTGCCTAAAGAAAACATTACCAAAAATATTACTGTTCCCTTTAGACAGTGTAAAACACTGGCCACTACACCTTACATTCTGAACGAGTGAATTCAAGTCAAGGCCCAAATATAATCTGTACAGACAGTACATACAGTATAATGGAACATTAGATCCTGCCTCAGACTGATCCTGTCTCAGTGTTGGAAATAATTATTAATTATGAGTGCTAAATGAAGTTACTAATCCATCGAGGCATCCATCTTTTCTTTCTCAACAGTCAAAGGTAAGTCTATAATTTTTTTCTTGGTCAGTACTGAAAGCACATGACAATAAATAAGGATTTGCACATAAATTGACTTTCAAAAATGATAAATTCCATCACTGCACCAATCTCACCTCGTCATCTCCTTTTTTACTGAATTTACACTACTTACTAAAAGTTGACAAGTAGGAAATGGGCAGCAATTTACTCTTTTCTCTCTGAATTTAATTTTCATGCCAATAACTTTCACTTATGCACCTTAATGCCATTTCACATAACATGGTAGGGTAAACTTTCATGCCATAAGGAATAGGGGCCATAGCAAAGTGTGTTGTGCAATATAAAATGTGCAAACTATTAAATTAATTTGAACAAAGCAGGTTCAACATTGTGATATCTGACACAGTAACTTTTACATCCCATCAGCAACCCAAACATACCTGCTCCATATTCTCAGTATCGGCTTTAACATCTGGGGATGTTGATAATTTGTTCTTCCTGCGACTCTTTGATCTCTCGCAACGAAGGCTTAAAAAATGGAATCACCAAAGTATTTATCAAAGATTATCAAACTCATTCTCAAAAATGTGTTATACAGGGTGACACAAAAAAACGGGAACTTTTTAACAATCCAATAAAACCAAAAGTGATGGAAGAAAAATATTTTATTCATAGTAATTGAAACATTAATACATGCCATTTAAGAAACAATGGTGGAATTTTCTTTTTTTTTAAATTACTTCCTGTAGATGGCGTCCTCCTGTACGAATGCATTCTTGAAATCTGCTGTTCAGATTCCTCATTGACCACTGCAACATCTCAGCTGGGATACTGTGTGTACACTTTACTCTTGAGACAGCCCTAGGTAGATTTCAAGAATGCATTCGTACAGGAGGACACCATCTACAGGAAGTAATTTTCAAAAAAATGAAAATTCCATCATTGTTTCTTAAATGGCATGTTTTAAGGTTTCAATTACTATGAATAAATAATTTTTCTTCCATCACTCTTGGACTTATTGGATTGTTAAATAGTTCCCGTTTTTTGTGTCACCCTGTACATTTTGATTGCACAAGGAGAAGGCAAAAAGTGTTTAAAAAAGTCTTATGAAACTGTGTCAGTGGTGGTTCAGGACTGCATTTTACCTTTTGATCTTGTTCATTTTTGCTGTGTAGATGAGCCCGATGATTCTACTATCTTCCTGCAGACCATCCACTCCCTCTTTAGGAAGAGTGGACTCAACCTGCATGGAGGGAACTTTGTTTCGTTACTCTCATTTTAATGCTAATATTTGAATGCAAATGTGAAATTACGAGCCACTCTCACTAATTTACATGGGAAGAATAAACAAATGGCTAACTGAGGACATACATAATATCCTTGAACTATGAAGAGAACAAGTAAAAATTCACAATTTAGCTTTGTGTTACACATTGTTTAATATATTCCAAGAAATAGGAAGTAACCCACTGAGTCGGAACTTGTTAAATGTGCTTTGGTTAATACTTTAGCTGCACCCTTCTCCAGTTGGAGGTAGAGTCCAATAACTAGGAATTTTACCTCACAATCAGGACATCTAATCACATTGTCATCCTGAAGGGTCCTCAGGCAGACAGTGCAGAAGATGTGGCCGCATAAAAGCAAGCGAGGGAGGTTGCTCTCAGTGTCATCTTCTGAAAAGACAAGAATAATGCAACAGCAGAGTGGACTATGAAGACAATCACAGTCTTAGTCACAAAACAATCTGTGATTTTACAGGTTCCAAGACATCGATTTCACTTACTTTTGACTTCCAAAGGTTGTTAAACATGTTGATTCTGCTGTTTATAGAGCTCATCAATCAGTTTTTGTCAACTATCAAATTAATCGTCAACTATTCTGATAATCAACTATGTGGTAAAACAAAAAAACTCTAAATCCTCTTACTCCAGTTTTTTAAATTTGAATATTTGTGATTTCTTTTCTCTTTTATAAGAACAAAGTGTATTCACTTTGTTCTTTGGGTTGCAGAAAGAACACAATATTTGAGGATATTTTGAGCTTTGGGAAACACTGATTGACATTTTTCCCCATTTTCTGACATTTTATAGACCAGGAAAGGCAGGGATTATTTTAGCAAAACATTTGTCAGATTAATACCAATGAAAACAACAATTAGTTGCATCACTGGGTTTTCTTTCATAATGCCTATTTATGAAAGGTGACTTTAAGTGTGTCTAAATTAGCAATATGTGCTTCATTTATGTTAATTTTAGAGACAAAAATAGAGGGAAGGAATATTGCTAAGCTTTAAAATGGGCTACAGTGTCAAAACGAAATTCCTATAAATAACAATGTGTACCAGAACTGTCAAATTGTCTTATAACTGTCGAATAAATATTAAAATAATTGTTGTAATAACTCCGTGTTAACTTGGAACCAAGTCTTTGGCATATCAACCAAACTTTTACTGTCAGTGCTAAGGCGCGACATTTTAGCTTTCTTTGGGTTGTGCAAGTTTAAGTCTTATAACACCACAGAACACCCAACACGCTAGAGTACTACTTTCCTTACAATTATACTTTACTTTTTAATTCACGATATTCATATTCTGAACGTGCAAGCATCTGCCATCCAATCTGCTGGTATTAGCTCATTAGCTAATGAGCCATGTTTGTACTTACTGTCATGGGCTAAGGCACAAGGTTTTCAATTTCTTAAGTTTTCAAACACCACAAAACACCCAAAACGCTACAAACACTTTAAAAATTAAAGAATTGTATAACTGGACTGGGCACATTGTGATGACAACAACAGCTTTATCATATAATTTTTTTGAACGGTCAGGCACCTGCCCACACGCGTGTTTGGATTAGCTCATTAGCTAATTAAGCTAGCTACTGCTGGCTAGCGAGCTAGCGTGGGGTAAAAGTAACATCAATTATCAAAAATCGCAGCAAAAGTTAAAGTCATGAATAGTGGTTGTAAATATCCTACCAAGAAGCGTGAAGGCTTCCCCGCATAACTTGCAAATTGCAGCAGAGATATGGCTGCCTCGGTCCATCATTAACGTTGTTATAAAAACGTTTTATTCATCCTATGGTAGGCTTCTCCCGCTTGTCTAGGTCATGTGACCATGGAGGTGCATTCCACAGTCTATGGTGCGTTCAGGGCCTCGAAACTCACCCAAGACTCAGTGAATAGTAAATAATAACATCAAATTTTTCGTGAACACTGACTATGTTAGGTGTTAAGCTTCCATAATATTGTTATATAAAGCAGATTTGGGACAAGGTACGTTTTATCCGTTTGATTCCCGGCTATAAAAGACACAAGCAGAAACAAAAAATCAAGCCGTTTTTTCATTTTTTCGTTTTGAGCAAAAAACAAAAAAAGCAGGAAACGGTTCGTTTATTCGTTTTTTCGTTTTGAACAAAAAACAAAAAAACAGGAAACGGTTCGTTTTTTCGTTTTTTCGTTTTCACCCCCAAAATGAAAATATGACTCCATATTTCGTTTCATTGGTGGGCGGGGCTTCGGAGCCTGCCACTGCACAATAAAGCTCCTGCCCATCACAATAAAGCTCTTGCGCTGGCATTCATAGACAGACTGACTTTCATTGTATTGCCTGCCCCCACTGCACTTCCCCTAACTCTAAATCAAAGCAAGTCGTGTACACAGTAATGACAGTCATAACCAGTGGTGTAGTCTAGTTTTTTCTAGTGTGTATACTCCAACCTCATAAACCAAAGCCAGGTCAGGTTCTCATATATGTGCGCGTGCACTCACATGTCCGCGCACACACACACACACACACACACACACACACACACACACACACACACACACACACAGCAGCAGCAGCTCCTTTATTTCAAACTACCAATTAGATACTTATAGACATTATAGCGTCAGCAGCTCCTCCTCCTGCCATCAGGTAGAGCTGATGTTTCCTCTTCATCAGGTAGACCTGATGTTTCCTCTTCATCAGGCTCCCTTTCCTAAATGTTAACCTTAGCTCCAGCTGTAGTGTTCCCTAAAGTGGCAGTATTCACAGGACAAGCAACAGGCTTATTAAAACACTGAAATGGTTTCATTTAGCTTTGCTTTCTTATTCTTATTTTTTCTCCACTGACTGATGTTGGGTCATTAGAAGTTCTAGACTCATGTCCCTCTTCTTCTAAGCCAGGGGTATTCAGCTAAAATTCAGAGAGGTCCAGTCAGCAAAGGTCCAGAACATCATAATGTCTAACTTGAGTTACTGTGATATATGCTGATGTAACCTGGTAGTTTTATTAGAGTCTGCCTGTAATCAAAAACTGACCGTCAAATAAATTCAGTACAGTTCAAAAACATATAGACATTTATTAATAAATAACTTATATGTAACTGTATATCTTAGAATAAAGTGCAGAACTTAAAAAAGCATGACTGAACAACCTGAATCAACTTCTATACATCTTTAACAATACATAAATCTCATAAATGTAAACATTTGAACACTTTTACATTTTTGTCTGTCTCATATCACTCCCCTAATATCTCTGCTGCTTAATGGGAGAACTGAGCTGCTGCTTGTTTGAGCCGTTCTCAAAACATATTTTGATTATGTTCATAGTTGAGAAAGCTGCCTTACAGCTGTTTGCTGAGCCAAACATGTTCAGCATGTGACCACAGTCTGTCCTCTAGAGATGTATAAGGCACAAAAGATATGACTCTCAGAGCCAATGCTTTGTAGTAAATCTGAAGAGCCGACTCCTAACGTATTTAATGGAGTATGGAGTTTAACACTGTCCTAGCAGAAAACATGTTACTGGATCCTAGATTAAAGAAGCTTGCCTTCAGTGACAACAGAGCTGTTGATGAGAAACTTCAGAGAATAAGAGCAGCAGCAGCAGCCTGACACCTCCACCATTAGAGGACCAAGTGGAGGAGGAACCTCAAACTTCTGCTGTGTGGAGCCTCTTTGATGGAAGAGCTACAGGAGATGATTCAGGAGAAATCCTACAGCTGATGTGGTAATGGAGGATCATATCTAGAGGAACCCCTCATCCAACCAGCAGACGACCCTCTGAGCTGGAGGCAGGATAAGGCCTCGGTCTGCCCCACCTGGTGAAGGTGATGGAGGAGAGACAACTTCTTCCATCTGAGAGAATCTTCTCAAAAACACGGCAGATATTCACTGAAAGAAGAAATGTATCAGCCCATCCAAGCTCAGCCATCTGATTTTTCTGAATGTCAGCCTGCTCTGAGGACATTTATACTGTTCGAATACTGAGTCTGGTTCTGTTTCTGTTCTGGTTCTGTGGGTTCATGTGCAGAGTTTTGTTCATTTATTTTTTGTGCAAAAAAGTTTGGTTGAAATAATAAACAAAAGCAAGAATACCTGTTTTTGTAACAGAGCAAATGTACAAAATGAGTCAATTATAAAGCTTCTCATAAAAACACTGAATGAAAAAGAGTTTGTCAAAACACAAATGATTCATATTTGCCAGGTTTCGGCAAAAACATGAGGCTACAAAGAATAATAAATTAGGAGCCGTTTGGGAGCCGAAAGAACCGGCTTTTCTTTGGAAGCAGTGCCAAAAGCTCTCTGAAAAGAGCTGAACTTCCATCACTACTGTCCTCTCTGTCCCTCATCTCTCAGCTGCTTTTTGAAGGCAGAGCCGCGATGCGATTCAGCGACGTCATTGGCTGAGTAGTGTCACGTGGGATGCCTGAACTCGTACATAATTGGTCTGTGCGTTTCTGAGCCGATAGACCAATGATAAACACTGGAAAGCTGCACCCTGCACCGGTAAAATAGAAGCGACCTGTCAAATTTACACCCGTATAGACGGCGTCTGGGTCCGGATCTGGACCGCGGTCGGCCTTTAGTGAGCCCTGTTCTCAGCCAGACACCTTCCCCTGTCCCATACAGCTTCACCGCTTCCTGACACAGAGAAAAGTGAACGTTATGTCAAAAAAACATACTAATACATGTGTTTGCGCATTTTTAAGTGGTTATATGGAAATTCGGGACCTTTTCTAGTGGGTATAAGGCGTATACCTGCGTGTTTACACCCCTGGGTATACGTATCTTTGCGCATTTTTAAGTGGGTAAACAGAAATTTGGAAAATTTTCTAGTGGTGGGGTGTATACCTGCGTATCACGTAGACTACATCACTGATCATAGCTACATGTATGACGTTTGCAGCAAAAAAAAATAAAAATAAAAAACGCGTGGAAATCATTTTAATTTTCAGAGTTAAGATGGATTAAATGCGCTGTCAAACAGCGCTGAGTGGAGCGGCTGACCGGACCAAGACGGCGGCCGTATTTCTCGCTGCACAATACCCCGAGCAGCGTTGACCTGACCTGGCTTTGGTTTATGAGGTTGGAGTATACACACTAGAAAAAACTAGACTACACCACTGGTTATGACTGCCATTACTGTGTACACGACTTGCTTTGATTTAGAGTTAGGGGAAGTGCAGTGGGGGCAGGCAATACAATGAAAGTCAGTCTGTCTATGAATGCCAGCGCAAGAGCTTTATTGTGATGGGCAGGAGCTTTATTGTGCACCGGTGGGCTCTGAAACCCCGCCCACCAATGAAACGAAATATGGAGTCATATTTTCATTTTGGGGGTGAAAACGAAAAAACGAAAAAACGAACCGTTTCCTGCTTTTTTTGGTTTTTGTTCAAAACGAAAAAACGAACCGTTTCCTGTTTTTTTTGTTTTTTGCTCAAAACGAATAAACGAAAAAACGGCTTGATTTTTTGTTTCTGCTTGTGTCTTTTATAGCCAGGAATCAAACGGATAAAACGTACCTTGTCCTCATAGTATTATTAATTCTGTAAATTAGACTAATTTGAATAATGACTTTCTGACGATGAGATGTTATTTTTTATGTAAATGTACCACACAGATTAAAATATAAAGATCAAGACCCTAAAATATTTTTAACCAGAGAAATATACTTGACTAATTCAAATTTTAAGGTTAGGCTCTACAATATTATTAGTTATAGAATATTCCAGATGTTGTTCTTTTACTGTATCAGCAAGCTAACATTTTTAAAAGATATTTGCTGTATTCAAAATAATTTATATATTTCAAAGGCTGAGAAATAGTAAATGATCATTTAAATTGTCATTTTTAATATTTACATACATATATTTAAATTGCAGATAATATCTAGTTAATTCACAGAGGAAAAAAAATATTAATTTGCATGTTGCCTGTAAAAAAATAGAAATAGTTATATAATAGAATAACAATTATATAATAGAAATAGTAATTTGTTCTGTTACAATGTGTGATGATAAAATTATATTGTAATTTCTGTTTTTAAATCCACAACAAATATCATTATCATTAAAGAGATGTTTGCCTTTAATTTCACAGTCAAATGGTTTATGAATTAAATGAAGAATAATCACACATGCATGAATGTGGTCATTGTGGCAATATGTTGACTAAACATGACTCACCTTTTGCTCAGTCTGGCCAATATTCAAATTCAATTTATTATACTGAAGTTCACACAAAGTTCATGCAGGACAAAACCCTCATAAAACTCTTCAGTATATAATTTTCTATACTATAATATTATAATTTTGTGCAGTGATACCCAAATCACAGCTAAGACAGTAAATATTTAATTCACTCATCACACATTTACCTAACCAGCATCTTTCATAAAATAAGAAAGGATAAACAGGTAAAAATTATATTTGATTCCCGGTTATGTACTTTTTTTTGTAGACACTTGGTGGCGCCAAAGACTAAAGCAGAGCCACGGGTGGATGATTCGATGATGAGGTCACAAAGGTCAGGTGGGAAAATACACCCTGGAGCTCTGCAAATGTATAAAAATCCACTTTTATGTGCATATTTTTTAACTAGAATGAGTAAATATGCATCATCATCACAATTCACCCTTCTGAAGACCTCCACTCCTTGGAAAATACACTTTGACATTCCTGTGACTTTGGGTCTTGGAAGACGTTCATATGATCCTTTAATACATTAAAACAATAACTCATTTACATAATTTAAGTTTCTATGTTTTTGTTTGCTTTCTGTTGTTAGTAACTATTTTGGTATTCATTCTATCTATGCATGCATGTGCCTTTCTTATTTATGTTTTCTCTCACATTGTGTGCTATGCTGTTTGATATATTCTTTTGTCTACTTTTGAACCAATTGCAGGGCTTCACTGGGACCCCAACGATGCTACGTCAGCCCTCTCCTCCATCTGAGCGCAGCTGCCAGCAGCACTGCCGCCTGAGGACAATGGCCAGCCGTCCAGTGAAGCAGCATTAACTTGGAGTGACAGCTCGTGGAGAGCAGAGAGCCGCAGACCTCAGATGGTAAAGGTAAATCATCTAGTATGTAACGCAGCCAAAACTTTAACCTTCAGAGAGCATATATCCAAATCCCCAGAGGGGGGCTGGAATGAAATTGCAGCTCATCAAAGGAGGGGGGGTTTCCATTTCAAGCTGCCAGGACAAAGCCCCAAAGAACAGTTTGAAGTACACGTGGTTTAATAGTGCAACTCCCACCTCTGCAAAAGTGTCCAAATGAATACAGTCTCTGGTTCTAATGCGAAGTGACGGTGGACCACCTTGGTGTGAGGTGTCAAAACGCCTGCAGGTAAACAAATGCACCTGTCTGCTAATACGAGTCAGGAAAACATCCAAGATCAGTCAACACGTTGGCCCAAGGACAAGTAACAATGCAAGCATATCTGACGTTCCTTCTTTGTTTCTTTTTTTTTTTAAATTAGTAAATTTATCAGTATATACAGTACGGCATAGACAGTGAAAACTGTCTGAGCTGTGCTTTTAGTAACACAAACATAATATGCAGGTTATTTTGCATATTATTTTCCTTATTTTTCTTGAATGTAATGTGTGTGAACTACTGGATACCTTAAGTCATGAATAAAGTATACAGTATATCTATGTGGATTTGACTAAATTTTCCTACAATAATCCACATGACCATAACAGTAGACTCTCTAGTGATTGTTGGATTTTTGTACCAAATATAAGAAGAATATGAAGAGGCTTTTATTGGAATGCAGATGATGTAGATACTTCTTATTATGTCTATGTTTACACTGTACTTGGACTTTTTAAAACTCTCTATTTTTTTTCTTTTCTTTGTCAACAATTTTGCACATTTATTGCAGCTACCAGCAATTTTTGCATCTTATTTTTTTGACCAGCACGATTTACATATTAATGTCTTGTTCTTTGTATAGTGTGAGCTACTGGATACTTTAGTTTCCACAAAGTCATGACTAAATCTCTATCAATGTAGATTTGACCAATAGTTTACTGCAAAAATCAATACAACCACAACACCAGATTTTCCAGTGACTGTCGTATTTTTGTACTTTATATGCAGATTATGTACATGCTTATTATTATTTCTATTTTTGCACTGTATTTAGACTTCTTAAAACTCTTTTTTATTGTTAACAATAGTTATTTTTACACCTTTATTGCAAATACTAGTAACTTTTGCACCTTGTTTCTTCAACCAGCACAATTTGCATGTTAATTTCACATTCTTCTGTACACTGGTTATCTATCTATCTTGTACAGTACTAACACAACAGAACCAAAGACAACTGAAATAAGAGAAATAAAGTACCTATTTTCTCTTGTTTTTGCTGTTTATTTGTTTGATTTACACAGAATCCAGACTCAATTTGACATTTGGATTCATTCATTTCCAGATGACGTGAGCACAAAAAAAGTGCTTCTAACTTGTCATATTCATTATTAGTTACAAGAGCTATATGGAGGAATATCAAATCACTATTTATGCATTTCCATATAACAGTTTATGCTGGAAAATGTGCTTAATAGATAGTATTTGTTTTTTTCTTTTTCATGTTCTCTGTAAAGTTTTACCTTCATTTTTTACTTCATTGCTGGTTTTTCTGTCATGTTACAGGACAAACCAACTAAAAATTGTGTCACCTATTAATATCCTGAGAATTAAGAGAAATAAAAGAGCACATGTCTCGACTGTTTTGCTGTTTGTTTGATTTGCACAAAATCTAGACTTTTGATTCAATTCAAAATGCGGATTTAGTCATTTACAGTTGACATGGAGCAAAAAATGAGCTTCGAAATTGTCACATTCATTATTAGTTACTAAGACTACATGGACAGATATAATGTATGTATACCCATTTATGCCTTTACATATAATGGCGTATGTTGCTGTATTTATTGCGATTTCATTTTATTTTTTTATTTTACATTTTCTTTGTGAAGCTTTTTCAGAATTTTTTACTTCTACTTTTTCTTCAGAACAAAAGAAAGCTGGAATAACAAGAAGAAAAGAGCACATTTCATGATTGTTTTGCTCTTTATGTCTTTAATTTACACAAACTGCAGATGTAGGACCCCATTTGAAGTATGCAACAAAAAGCAAAAAATGTGATTCTATATTTGTTATTAGTTACTGGGACGACATGGACGGATATAAAAACAGGAGCATAAAATTGTTGAATGCCTGTACATATAATGTAAATTTTATGCCTTTACATATAATGGTTTATGTTGTTCTTTGTGAAGTTTTTTCCATAATTTTTACTTCACCTGTGGCTTTTATCTCATTTTACAAGATATTCAAAAGAAAAATGCAGTGTTGATTTCAACTATCTGATACCTAATGAAACTCTGTAATGATAGTGATTTAGATGCCGATATTTCTTTATAGATGATTGACAGGCTGTTTGACATAATGAATGGACGCAATCCTCGTGCCAAAGGATTCAAAGCTCCCTTGGGTTGTACTTTCTTTTTTCTTTTACTTTCTTTTACTTTTACTTTCTTTTTCCGTACTTTTATTGCTCCACTTGTGATATTTTCTCACTCTTTGTCCTTTCTGTCTTTGAGAAGCTATGAGATGTAAATAAAACTGAATTGAATTGAAAAGTTCTGATCCTAACAAGTAAATGTTCATTTAATCTTAGGATTTCTATTAGTTAGACGTTGATGCCACTGTTGTTTTTAACACATAAATGTGAGCATTCTCCATATGAAATAAAAATAAAATTATGCAAAAATATAGCCGATTCTCCTGTAAACTGAGGACCTGCAGAGCTTCTTCTAGAACAACAGCTGATGCAACAAGAGAAACACAAGAAGAAAGCAAAGATGGCCGCTGTTCTCGTCAAATGATGAATTATAATAATAAACACATTAAAACACATTAACACAAAATGCACATTGAATGTGCATTGATGCACATTGAATGTGCACATTCAAAAAATGCACATTGAATGTGCATTTTTTGAATGTCTTTGATCTTTGTGATGTCATCACAACTGACTTCTGTTGTGAGTCCACAAGTATAACTCAATAACTCAGTAACAGAGTCAGTTCAACCCACGATTTCTCGTGACTACCTGCGATTTTTAACACTCACCGGACTTTTCCACAGAAGAACCGGAGTTTGTGTGCACTACACAAAATGCACCGCTACAACAACCTGTGCCTTGGAAATAAAAAGATTTCCAAGGCACAAAGAGATGCCACCACAACCAAGGAACCAAAGAGGAATTACTCTGATTTGTGGGTCCTGCGCAAGCAACAGAGATACCAGCTGTTGGCTCGCTACCGCAGAATCTCAGAGTCAGTGATCGATGAGGGTGTTAAACCTACGGCACATGGGTCACACAGGAGAGCTATTGCATCCATGGATTTGTTGGCACTGCGTAAACATCGCAGATATGAACTGCTTGCCAGCCACCGAAAAATCACAGGCTCACTGGACGAGGAAGACCATGTTTCCAAGGCAAAACCTACCATTGGAACAAGTCAGAGCAGCAACCCAGGTAGCTGCACCTCCGGAGACCCAGACATGAGAGGAACCAAGAGAAGAGCCATCGCCTCCATGGATTTGCAGGCACTGCGTAAATATCGCAGACATGAACTGCTTGCCAGCCTCCGAAAAATCACAGGCTCACCGGATGAGGAAGACCGTGTTTCCAAGGCAAAACCTGCCACTGGAACAACTCAGAGCAGCAACCCAGGTAGCTGCACCTCCGGAGACCAAGACATGAGAGGAACCAAGAGAAGAGCCATCGCCTCCATGGATTTGCAGGCACTGCGTAAATATCGCAGACATGAACTGCTTGCCAGCCTCCGAAAAATCACAGGCTCACCGGATGAGGAAGACCGTGTTTCCAAGGCAAAACCTGCCACTGGAACAACTCAGAGCAGCAACCCAGTTAGCTGCACCTCCGGAGACCAAGACATGAGCGAAACCAACGGAAGAGCCATCGACAATGGTTCGACTGAAAGTAAAAAGCAATACCGCGCCGTTCCGTTTAACAGAAGAACGGCTGACCAAGTGTCACATCTCAGCCATGGTAGAAACTCTGACTCGGCACCCAACAGAAATCCCTCTGATAGGAAGAAGGCAAATCACAGACATGAACAGCGCGCCCAGTTTCAAAGAAGGCAGCGCCCTCCTGCTGCTGTGCAAGGATGTGGGCCTCAAGGGGTGAGCATTGCAAGACAACAACCCCATGCCAGCCGCAACACTAGGAATCGAGTTGCACGCAGGCAATGGAACAGTGGTCGTGCATGGGCTTGGCAGAGGTATCCCAGCTACCAAAGGTTGACCAATCCAAGGCCCACTTGGTACAACAGACCAGCGTACCAAGCTCATTATCATCACAGACCCTTTTACAGAAACACTTCTCGTGCAGGCTTTGCACAGAGACAGCACAGTGGCAAATGCTGTCACTGCAAAGGCCAAGTAAAAAGGGACAACCAGCAACGGCTCACACCACAGCAGAACCGCAGGGGCAAGTTCAACAATGTACACCGGAGACGCCCACCGAAGCATTGAAGTTCCAGTGGAAATTTGCTCCAGCCAAGAGACAGCAGAGTCAGCAGCAACCCAAGTAGTAGTAGTGGCCCCCAGACTGGCCACCAGCTGACCACAAATGTCCAGCTATCAAGTCCTAAGGTTCCTGATGCAATGAGCACACTGACGTCGGCATTCTCCAACATGACCCTTTAATTTGGTGAAATATTTTTAGTGTCAACACCACCACCGAAACAAATAATTCAAATAACCCAGAAGATGGACAAAATGTCGAAGGCCATGTTCAAGGACCTTAAAAATATGTTTGGCTCTGCAGAAAAGCTGCTGGAGGCAGCGATGAATGTACAATATCCATCTTTTGATCAAGCTGTGGTGTTGGCTTTGAACATCCTTTCCTTTCCCTACTACTCTTTCTTTCTATTCTTTCTATTCCTCCTTTCCTTTCCTTTCCTCTCCTGTCTTGTGTCATGTCTTGTGTCCTGTCTTGTGTTCTGTCGTGTGTCCTGTCCTGCGTCTTGTCCTGCGTCCTGTGTGTTCTGTGTTCCCCTCTAAAGAATCGCCACCTTATCGCGGTGGAGGGGTTTGAGTGTCCCTGTGATCCTGGGAGCTATGTTGTCCGGGGCAAATTGGTTCTAGGTGAGGGACCAGACAAAGAGCGATTCTGAAAACCCTGATGACATTTAACAGTTTTTTTTTAATTACATTTTAATCCAATACAATGTTTTCGGTATTTTTTTTAAATAGCTGTAAGAATTAGCTAATAATTTTTTATCATGGAGCAATATATGGTGTCACCACAAGGCTTCAGCTCCCAACCTGTTGCAATTCTAGAAATATTAACCTCTCAATTTTAAGATATCAAAGAATAAAAATTAAGAATAAATCTTCAGAAAAATCAAAAATACAAATGGTCTGAATACACCTTCTTTTTAACATGTTTTACATTTTTTTCTACTTCAAAAATAAAACACTTTATATTTGTATTGTCCAAAAAACAGAAATTATAGAAGATAAGTCATGTTAATATTCAAACATATTCAAACAACCATACAAATAAAACAGCACAAGTGAAATACTGATGTGAAACCTCAGTTTTTATTATTTATTTGATCTTCCACTTTTCTCTGTATAACCCAGACAAGGCTTCGAAATTATTTTTTTACCACATCCGCCACGTCGGTCCGCTTTTCATCTCCCTAAAATATTCATATACAACCCGGTCTCACAAGGATTCGTGAAACTGTCACGTAAATTAATCTATGGTTTCGTGCGCACCAACACCATTTTCTCATGTTTTTCGTGGTGCACACAACGAAATTCAGACCGATGTATTTCAAGCGGAGGATATTTCGTGCCACTCAGAACGTATTAAAAACTACTGCAACTACGGGTTTGATTTTATTTTCATATCTGAATCTTAATCACACCTGAATAGAACGTTTAATTAATGAAATATTCCTCGTGTGTCATATTTCTCCTGGGTCAGATTTAAGCGAGTTAGGGCATTTTGAATGGGTATATTATATTTTTAATGTAAAAGCGTTGCGAATCCAACGCTATATTTTGCATTACATCGTCCCATATTTATAATGTAACGCAGGGGTCGGCAATTAGATGTGGCTTCGGACCAAAATTTGTGTAAACAATCCAGTGGCGGATTGAACATTATGTCATTCGGTCGTTTGACCGAAGGGCCGGTCTACATGTGAGCCGGTGCGCTGGTATTTATGAAATAATTTTGTTCACTGGGTACCCGATGCCCGTATAGCTCAGCGGGTTAAGCAGGTGACTCATGTACAGGAGCTGGTCTCCGACGCAGCGGCTTGTGTTCCATTCTGGTCCGTGGCCCTTTGCTGCATGTCTTCCCCCTATTTTTCTCACCTTTTCCTGTCACTCTTCACTGCGACTATCACAATAAAAAGGCAAAAAATTTTGAAAAATTTTGTTTATTTATCCATATGTGGCCCAATGGGATAAGCGTCCAACCATTCATCAGCCCTGTACAGGGACGCAGGCACGCAGGCCCACGTGCGTGCCTGCGTTTCAAGATGCATTTCAAATGCAGGGGAGGGGGCGATACCGCGAGCAGCGGAGCTTCTACAGCTGATCGCCGCTGCTTGGGACACACGTCTCAATTCCGATCACAGATGTATTAAAAATGACTCCCGAGACACACACATGTTTTGCACACACTGTTGCTCAGTGAAATCTGACTTCTACAACCGTGTCTGACCAGTAGTGTTTTTTAAAAGATATAAAAACAATGCAGGAACTGACTGGAATATTTTTTCATATGCAGGGCAATGCAATTTCCTCATATAATAGCGGCTAACACATTCTTCTGAACAGCAACATAACAACGTGCAGCACTTCCATAAGCTTCCAATCAAAATTTCTTCATTTCATCAGCAGACTCTATTATAGAGGAGATTAATTTACAAGCACAATTTCAGTCCCCACATGAGATTTTTCTACTTTGACCCTGGGGCTGATCTTTTAGTATGGTATACTAGGCTATATTTGGAGCTGAACTGTGGTGGTTTGATGTCTCTATGACCTTCCTGTGACCCCTGGCGCAGGGTCAATATGTCACATTTTTGGACATTGAAGCACCATAAATTGGTCATTTTTGCATCAAATGAGCTGAAACTTTTAGGGATGATTCGGGTGACCTTGGTGAACAATTGATCTGAAGCACAAGTCTCTCGGTGGTTACTGGAGCTACTTCCGGTTTGGGAGGGGCTAGCAAAACAGTTACAGTGGATTTAGATTTTAGATGTTTCAGAGGTACCAGATCCCAGCTTTCAGCTCTCTGAGTGTTACAGAAGTGAAATGAGAGCAAAAGAGGGACATTTATGAAAAAACGTGTTTTTGTTGGCCCTCATTCCTTCTTCAGGGCCCCTGGATGTCTGAAACGTGCATGAGCGTTCACATTAGCCTCTATATATAGAACCTGTGCAGTTTGGTTCAAATTGGTTAAGGAATGTGTGAGATTTGGACCTTTTTAGCCCATTTTGAAGCATTTGGACATTAAAGGGTTAATTGTGGAGTGAAAAACCGGGCCGTGCTCGGGCCCCTTTTGAGCTAACTCTCTGAAAAAAAATATGCAAGGTCAGGGGGTGGTTTAGTAGGAGTGTGTCCAATTTGGTGTCACTGGACCCAAAAATGACCGAGCAGGAATTTTTTTTTACATGTTTGAAGGCCTCAGGTTTCATCACTACTAGTAGGCCTCACTGCTGAAAAAAGCGGGTTCCCATGGGGCTAGACCCTTGAAAACAGATACAGTGCTTCATGTGACTGCTCTGAATAGTCCCACACAATATCAGACTTGAATTCCACTGGGAATGACTTTTATGATACTTGATATGTTGCACAAAATGTCTCCTTCATTTGAAGTCTTCTTCCCCGAAGCTGTCAGGCTACTGAACAGGTCTCTGTAGACTCTGTTTTCATATCATCACCACCTCTCCCCCGCAAATACACATGCATGCACACATCCCCACATACACACACAAGCATACACACGCACACACACATGCTCAGACGCAAACAGGCACGCACATTCATACACACACTGCACTACTGCACTAGGCTCTTTATTCATTTACCTACTAAATATTGCACAAACTGTTGGTTCACTGCACATATATCTATGTTGCAGATTTGTATATATTAGTGTGTCTCTTTATACTTATATTGTCTTTATGAGAGTGTTTTTATATTTTTTTGATGGCTGAAGCCGGGACCAAAGTCAAATTTCGTATTGTTTCATGTGCAAATGTGGAATGATATGACAATAAAGTGAACCTTTGAACCTTTGAACCTTGATTTAGTGACCCCTGACCCCTTCAAAGGTGTTTTCACTGCAGACTTGCTCCCAGAGCACCCCATTGATTTACACCTGCATTTTGTGCTTCATGGTGCCAGGTGTGCTGTTTGCATGTTGGACATTGTTTTACACAGACACCACCGAAGAAGAAAGGTGCCGGAAGTGCTGCAGGTTTTTTTTTTGTTTTTGTTTTTTTGTTGTTGTTTTTTTCAATTGAAACAGGAGTCTGTCGCATGAATGTCCAATGGGTTAGGGGTTGTCCATGAGTTTGATATCTTCAATCATGTTAAAAAGTTTTACAGCAGTCTGTTTTTTCATATGTTTCAGTGATGAGAAGAATAGAGACATTTCTTTATGAAACATATTAAAAATAGGTTTACATTTTAGAAATCTGCATTTGTGTATGAAAAATTTCGCTAATATTACAATGACATTCCCTACCATGTCTAACAAAAAGTTATTAATTACAAATCCATAGAAAATATTTTCACATTTAAAAGCAGGAATTGGTACATAGTTAGATAACCAGTGATGTAAATCATCCCAAAAGGCTTCAGAATACATACATTCATAGAATAAGTGATCTGTAGTTTCAGTGTGTTCATTACAAAAGGAGCAGTTATTATTCTCAAAACCAAATCGTTTGCTTAAAAAATCAGCTGAGGGATAAATTCTATTCATAATTTTGAAATGATTTTCTTTCATTTTGGGGGCAATAGGAAATTTGAAGACTTTAGATCTTAAAATTTGAGCATCTTTTTTGGAGAAAAAATTTAGAATTGAGTTTCTCGATGATGGATTTGGGAAAATTACTTTACTGAATATATTTCTAAGAACAAAGTTGGTAAGTTTGGAATCATTTAGCCTGTAACCATTCAGCATGAGCGATGGGAGATTTGCCTGAATTTTGTTTTTATGCAAGTCTGATGCCATTAACAAGACTGCCTGAGGTATTGCTTTAATTACATGGTTATATTGGCGTTTGTCAGTAATATTAAATTTGGTACTGAAATGTTCAAAAGTTATCATTTTTCCAGAGCAGTCCAGTAAATGCATCACAGACCAGATTCCTTTATCAAGCCAGTTTTGTTGAAATATAGATTTGTGTTTATGTAGAACATATCTACAGTTCCAAAGTGGGGTCCAAAGATGTAAATAAAACTGAATTGAATTGAAAAGTTCTGATCCTAACAACTAAATGTTCATTTAATCTTAGGATTTCTATTAGTTAGACGTTGATGCCACTGTTGTTTTTAAACACATAAATGTGAGCATTCTCCATATGAAATAAAAATAAAATTGTGCAAAAATATAGCCGATTCTCCTGTAAACTGAGGACCTGCAGAGCTTCTTCTAGAACAGGGGTCGGCAACCTTTAACACTCAAAGAGCCATTTCGACCCGTTTCCCACAGAAAAGAAAACACCGGGAGCCGCAAAATCCTTTTGGCATTTAAAATGAAGACAACACTGCATATATCGCTTTTTTACCTCTATGCCCTTGTTAATCGGTCGTGATTAATTAATTACAAAGTCTCTAATTAGATAGATTCTTTTTTTTTAATTGCGTCTTTCCACTAATATTTATCTTACTTGGTTAATGTCATTTTTGCTCCTGGACCTCATATGTTACCTAATGTTAGCTGGAAATCAATACTTTGCGAATGTCTATTTAACTTGTAAAATCTATTTATCTTAAGCTAATAACTTTTCTCCGGTAAGTCGCTGCCCTATTTTCCAAGACGACACTCCTCTGACTCTCTGGCTCTACGTGACATCGAGCCGTGCTCTTGCTAGTAATGTGTATTAACTTGACATATCAAATAATAGATACTGAGCAAGACAACTGTCCGTAGTTTACCTTAGTACTCATGAGTACTTTTGACTCAAAGACAAGATGCGTCTTTCTTGGAGTGGAGCTTTAATATACAGGCTTGCCGTTTTGAGTACAAAACGATGTGAAACTACAGACGTTGCTTCTCCATCTTCTCTGCATCAACTTTGAGCTCTCACGTCCCAGGGGAAAACCGCAGCACATCCGGTGGAGTGACACGTCAAAATAAGAGCGGCAATTTCATAATAAAACTCTCTATATTAAAATGCATTGAAACGCGCCTGAAAGGCAGAACAATTTATTTTCCAAAGTTACAGGGAGCCACAACAGAGGGATGAAAGAGCCACATGCGGCTCCGGAGCCGCGGGTTGCCGACCACTGTTCTAGAACAACAGCCGATGCAACAAGAGAAACACAAGAAGAAAGCAAAGATGACCGCTGTTCTCCGTCAAACAAATGATGAATTATAATAATAAACACATTGAAACACATTAACACAAAATGCATATTGAATGTGCATTGATGCACATTGAATGTCTTTGATCTTTGTGATGTCATCACAACTGACTTCTGTTGTGAGTCCACAAGTATAACTCAATAACTCAGTAACAGAGTCAGTTCAACCCACGATTTCTCGTGACTACCTGCGATTTTTAACACTCACCGGACTTTTGCACAGAAGAACCGGAGTTTGTGTGCACTACACAAAATGCACCGCTACAACAACCTGTGCCTTGGAAATAAAAAGATTTCCAAGGCACAAAGAGATGCCACCACAACCAAGGAACCAAAGAGGAATTACTCTGATTTGTGGGTCCTGCGCAAGCAACAGAGATACCAGCTGTTGGCTCGCTACCGCAGAATCTCAGAGTCAGTGATCGATGAGGGTGTTAAACCTACGGCACATGGGTCACACAGGAGAGCTATTGCATCCATGGATTTGTTGGCACTGCGTAAACATCGCAGATATGAACTGCTTGCCAGCCACCGAAAAATCACAGGCTCACTGGACGAGGAAGACCATGTTTCCAAGGCAAAACCCACCATTGGAACAAGTCAGAGCAGCAACCCAGGTAGCTGCACCTCCAGAGACCAAGACATGAGAGGAACCAAGAGAAGAGCCATCGCCTCCATGGATTTGCAGGCACTGCGTAAATATCGCAGACATGAACTGCTTGCCAGCCACCGAAAAATCACAGGCTCACCGGATGAGGAAGACCATGTTTCCAAGGCAAAACCTGCCACTGGAACAACTCAGAGCAGCAACCCAGGTAGCTGCACCTCCGGAGACCAAGACATGAGAGGAACCAAGAGAAGAGCCATCGCCTCCATGGATTTGCAGGCACTGCGTAAATATCGCAGACATGAACTGCTTGCCAGCCTCCGAAAAATCACAGGCTCACCGGATGAGGAAGACCGTGTTTCCAAGGCAAAACCTGCCACTGGAACAACTCAGAGCAGCAACCCAGTTAGCTGCACCTCCGGAGACCAAGACATGAGCGAAACCAACGGAAGAGCCATCGACAATGGTTCGACTGAAAGTAAAAAGCAATACCGCGCCGTTCCGTTTAACAGAAGAACGGCTGACCAAGTGTCACATCTCAGCCATGGTAGAAACTCTGACTC
This sequence comes from Acanthochromis polyacanthus, assembly GCF_021347895.1. NCBI lineage: Eukaryota > Metazoa > Chordata > Actinopteri > Pomacentridae > Acanthochromis > Acanthochromis polyacanthus. The sequence continues at coordinate 11,248,765 of NC_067126.1, read as the reverse complement.
GGCACCCAACAGAAATCCCTCTGATAGGAAGAAGGCAAATCACAGACATGAACAGCGCGCCCAGTTTCAAAGAAGGCAGCGCCCTCCTGCTGCTGTGCAAGGATGTGGGCCTCAAGGGGTGAGCATTGCAAGACAACAACCCCATGCCAGCCGCAACACTAGGAATCGAGTTGCACGCAGGCAATGGAACAGTGGTCGTGCATGGGCTTGGCAGAGGTATCCCAGCTACCAAAGGTTGACCAATCCAAGGCCCACTTGGTACAACAGACCAGCGTACCAAGCTCATTATCATCACAGACCCTTTTACAGAAACACTTCTCGTGCAGGCTTTGCACAGAGACAGCACAGTGGCAAATGCTGTCACTGCAAAGGCCAAGTAAAAAGGGACAACCAGCAACGGCTCACACCACAGCAGAACCGCAGGGGCAAGTTCAACAATGTACACCGGAGACGCCCACCGAAGCATTGAAGTTCCAGTGGAAATTTGCTCCAGCCAAGAGACAGCAGAGTCAGCAGCAACCCAAGTAGTAGTAGTGGCCCCCAGACTGGCCACCAGCTGACCACAAATGTCCAGCTATCAAGTCCTAAGGTTCCTGATGCAATGAGCACACTGACGTCGGCATTCTCCAACATGACCCTTTAATTTGGTGAAATATTTTTAGTGTCAACACCACCACCGAAACAAATAATTCAAATAACCCAGAAGATGGACAAAATGTCGAAGGCCATGTTCAAGGACCTTAAAAATATGTTTGGCTCTGCAGAAAAGCTGCTGGAGGCAGCGATGAATGTACAATATCCATCTTTTGATCAAGCTGTGGTGTTGGCTTTGAACATCCTTTCCTTTCCCTACTACTCTTTCTTTCTATTCTTTCTATTCCTCCTTTCCTTTCCTTTCCTCTCCTGTCTTGTGTCATGTCTTGTGTCCTGTCTTGTGTTCTGTCGTGTGTCCTGTCCTGCGTCTTGTCCTGCGTCCTGTGTGTTCTGTGTTCCCCTCTAAAGAATCGCCACCTTATCGCGGTGGAGGGGTTTGAGTGTCCCTGTGATCCTGGGAGCTATGTTGTCCGGGGCAAATTGGTTCTAGGTGAGGGACCAGACAAAGAGCGATTCTGAAAACCCTGATGACATTTAACAGTTTTTTTTTAATTACATTTTAATCCAATACAATGTTTTCGGTATTTTTTTTAAATAGCTGTAAGAATTAGCTAATAATTTTTTATCATGGAGCAATATATGGTGTCACCACAAGGCTTCAGCTCCCAACCTGTTGCAATTCTAGAAATATTAACCTCTCAATTTTAAGATATCAAAGAATAAAAATTAAGAATAAATCTTCAGAAAAATCAAAAATACAAATGGTCTGAATACACCTTCTTTTTAACATGTTTTACATTTTTTTCTACTTCAAAAATAAAACACTTTATATTTGTATTGTCCAAAAAACAGAAATTATAGAAGATAAGTCATGTTAATATTCAAACATATTCAAACAACCATACAAATAAAACAGCACAAGTGAAATACTGATGTGAAACCTCAGTTTTTATTATTTATTTGATCTTCCACTTTTCTCTGTATAACCCAGACAAGGCTTCGAAATTATTTTTTTACCACATCCGCCACGTCGGTCCGCTTTTCATCTCCCTAAAATATTCATATACAACCCGGTCTCACAAGGATTCGTGAAACTGTCACGTAAATTAATCTATGGTTTCGTGCGCACCAACACCATTTTCTCATGTTTTTCGTGGTGCACACAACGAAATTCAGACCGATGTATTTCAAGCGGAGGATATTTCGTGCCACTCAGAACGTATTAAAAACTACTGCAACTACGGGTTTGATTTTATTTTCATATCTGAATCTTAATCACACCTGAATAGAACGTTTAATTAATGAAATATTCCTCGTGTGTCATATTTCTCCTGGGTCAGATTTAAGCGAGTTAGGGCATTTTGAATGGGTATATTATATTTTTAATGTAAAAGCGTTGCGAATCCAACGCTATATTTTGCATTACATCGTCCCATATTTATAATGTAACGCAGGGGTCGGCAATTAGATGTGGCTTCGGACCAAAATTTGTGTAAACAATCCAGTGGCGGATTGAACATTATGTCATTCGGTCGTTTGACCGAAGGGCCGGTCTACATGTGAGCCGGTGCGCTGGTATTTATGAAATAATTTTGTTCACTGGGTACCCGATGCCCGTATAGCTCAGCGGGTTAAGCAGGTGACTCATGTACAGGAGCTGGTCTCCGACGCAGCGGCTTGTGTTCCATTCTGGTCCGTGGCCCTTTGCTGCATGTCTTCCCCCTATTTTTCTCACCTTTTCCTGTCACTCTTCACTGCGACTATCACAATAAAAAGGCAAAAAATTTTGAAAAATTTTGTTTATTTATCCATATGTGGCCCAATGGGATAAGCGTCCAACCATTCATCAGCCCTGTACAGGGACGCAGGCACGCAGGCCCACGTGCGTGCCTGCGTTTCAAGATGCATTTCAAATGCAGGGGAGGGGGCGATACCGCGAGCAGCGGAGCTTCTACAGCTGATCGCCGCTGCTTGGGACACACGTCTCAATTCCGATCACAGATGTATTAAAAATGACTCCCGAGACACACACATGTTTGCACACACTGTTGCTCAGTGAAATCTGACTTCTACAACCGTGTCTGACCAGTAGTGTTTTTTAAAAGATATAAAAACAATGCAGGAACTGACTGGAATATTTTTCATATGCAGGGCAATGCAATTTCCTCATATAATAGCGGCTAACACATTCTTCTGAACAGCAACATAACAACGTGCAGCACTTCCATAAGCTTCCAATCAAAATTTCTTCATTTCATCAGCAGACTCTATTATAGAGGAGATTAATTTACAAGCACAATTTCAGTCCCCACATGAGATTTTTCTACTTTGACCCTGGGGCTGATCTTTTAGTATGGTATACTAGGCTATATTTGGAGCTGAACTGTGGTGGTTTGATGTCTCTATGACCTTCCTGTGACCCCTGGCGCAGGGTCAATATGTCACATTTTTGGACATTGAAGCACCATAAATTGGTCATTTTTGCATCAAATGAGCTGAAACTTTTAGGGATGATTCGGGTGACCTTGGTGAACAATTGATCTGAAGCACAAGTCTCTCGGTGGTTACTGGAGCTACTTCCGGTTTGGGAGGGGCTAGCAAAACAGTTACAGTGGATTTAGATTTTAGATGTTTCAGAGGTACCAGATCCCAGCTTTCAGCTCTCTGAGTGTTACAGAAGTGAAATGAGAGCAAAAGAGGGACATTTATGAAAAAACGTGTTTTTGTTGGCCCTCATTCCTTCTTCAGGGCCCCTGGATGTCTGAAACGTGCATGAGCGTTCACATTAGCCTCTATATATAGAACCTGTGCAGTTTGGTTCAAATTGGTTAAGGAATGTGTGAGATTTGGACCTTTTTAGCCCATTTTGAAGCATTTGGACATTAAAGGGTTAATTGTGGAGTGAAAAACCGGGCCGTGCTCGGGCCCCTTTTGAGCTAACTCTCTGAAAAAAAATATGCAAGGTCAGGGGGTGGTTTAGTAGGAGTGTGTCCAATTTGGTGTCACTGGACCCAAAAATGACCGAGCAGGAATTTTTTTTACATGTTTGAAGGCCTCAGGTTTCATCACTACTAGTAGGCCTCACTGCTGAAAAAAGCGGGTTCCCATGGGGCTAGACCCTTGAAAACAGATACAGTGCTTCATGTGACTGCTCTGAATAGTCCCACACAATATCAGACTTGAATTCCACTGGGAATGACTTTTATGATACTTGATATGTTGCACAAAATGTCTCCTTCATTTGAAGTCTTCTTCCCCGAAGCTGTCAGGCTACTGAACAGGTCTCTGTAGACTCTGTTTTCATATCATCACCACCTCTCCCCCGCAAATACACATGCATGCACACATCCCCACATACACACACAAGCATACACACGCACACACACATGCTCAGACGCAAACAGGCACGCACATTCATACACACACTGCACTACTGCACTAGGCTCTTTATTCATTTACCTACTAAATATTGCACAAACTGTTGGTTCACTGCACATATATCTATGTTGCAGATTTGTATATATTAGTGTGTCTCTTTATACTTATATTGTCTTTATGAGAGTGTTTTTATATTTTTTGATGGCTGAAGCCGGGACCAAAGTCAAATTTCGTATTGTTTCATGTGCAAATGTGGAATGATATGACAATAAAGTGAACCTTTGAACCTTTGAACCTTGATTTAGTGACCCCTGACCCCTTCAAAGGTGTTTTCACTGCAGACTTGCTCCCAGAGCACCCCATTGATTTACACCTGCATTTTGTGCTTCATGGTGCCAGGTGTGCTGTTTGCATGTTGGACATTGTTTTACACAGACACCACCGAAGAAGAAAGGTGCCGGAAGTGCTGCAGGTTTTTTTTTTGTTTTTGTTTTTTGTTGTTGTTTTTTTCAATTGAAACAGGAGTCTGTCGCATGAATGTCCAATGGGTTAGGGGTTGTCCATGAGTTTGATATCTTCAATCATGTTAAAAAGTTTTACAGCAGTCTGTTTTTTCATATGTTTCAGTGATGAGAAGAATAGAGACATTTCTTTATGAAACATATTAAAAATAGGTTTACATTTTAGAAATCTGCATTTGTGTATGAAAAATTTCGCTAATATTACAATGACATTCCCTACCATGTCTAACAAAAAGTTATTAATTACAAATCCATAGAAAATATTTTCACATTTAAAAGCAGGAATTGGTACATAGTTAGATAACCAGTGATGTAAATCATCCCAAAAGGCTTCAGAATACATACATTCATAGAATAAGTGATCTGTAGTTTCAGTGTGTTCATTACAAAAGGAGCAGTTATTATTCTCAAAACCAAATCGTTTGCTTAAAAAATCAGCTGAGGGATAAATTCTATTCATAATTTTGAAATGATTTTCTTTCATTTTGGGGGCAATAGGAAATTTGAAGACTTTAGATCTTAAAATTTGAGCATCTTTTTTGGAGAAAAAATTTAGAATTGAGTTTCTCGATGATGGATTTGGGAAATTACTTTACTGAATATATTTCTAAGAACAAAGTTGGTAAGTTTGGAATCATTTAGCCTGTAACCATTCAGCATGAGCGATGGGAGATTTGCCTGAATTTTGTTTTTATGCAAGTCTGATGCCATTAACAAGACTGCCTGAGGTATTGCTTTAATTACATGGTTATATTGGCGTTTGTCAGTAATATTAAATTTGGTACTGAAATGTTCAAAAGTTATCATTTTTCCAGAGCAGTCCAGTAAATGCATCACAGACCAGATTCCTTTATCAAGCCAGTTTTGTTGAAATATAGATTTGTGTTTATGTAGAACATATCTACAGTTCCAAAGTGGGGTCCAAAGATGTAAATAAAACTGAATTGAATTGAAAAGTTCTGATCCTAACAACTAAATGTTCATTTAATCTTAGGATTTCTATTAGTTAGACGTTGATGCCACTGTTGTTTTTAAACACATAAATGTGAGCATTCTCCATATGAAATAAAAATAAAATTGTGCAAAAATATAGCCGATTCTCCTGTAAACTGAGGACCTGCAGAGCTTCTTCTAGAACAGGGGTCGGCAACCTTTAACACTCAAAGAGCCATTTCGACCCGTTTCCCACAGAAAAGAAAACACCGGGAGCCGCAAAATCCTTTTGGCATTTAAAATGAAGACAACACTGCATATATCGCTTTTTTACCTCTATGCCCTTGTTAATCGGTCGTGATTAATTAATTACAAAGTCTCTAATTAGATAGATTCTTTTTTTTTAATTGCGTCTTTCCACTAATATTTATCTTACTTGGTTAATGTCATTTTTGCTCCTGGACCTCATATGTTACCTAATGTTAGCTGGAAATCAATACTTTGCGAATGTCTATTTAACTTGTAAAATCTATTTATCTTAAGCTAATAACTTTTCTCCGGTAAGTCGCTGCCCTATTTTCCAAGACGACACTCCTCTGACTCTCTGGCTCTACGTGACATCGAGCCGTGCTCTTGCTAGTAATGTGTATTAACTTGACATATCAAATAATAGATACTGAGCAAGACAACTGTCCGTAGTTTACCTTAGTACTCATGAGTACTTTTGACTCAAAGACAAGATGCGTCTTTCTTGGAGTGGAGCTTTAATATACAGGCTTGCCGTTTTGAGTACAAAACGATGTGAAACTACAGACGTTGCTTCTCCATCTTCTCTGCATCAACTTTGAGCTCTCACGTCCCAGGGGAAAACCGCAGCACATCCGGTGGAGTGACACGTCAAAATAAGAGCGGCAATTTCATAATAAAACTCTCTATATTAAAATGCATTGAAACGCGCCTGAAAGGCAGAACAATTTATTTTCCAAAGTTACAGGGAGCCACAACAGAGGGATGAAAGAGCCACATGCGGCTCCGGAGCCGCGGGTTGCCGACCACTGTTCTAGAACAACAGCCGATGCAACAAGAGAAACACAAGAAGAAAGCAAAGATGACCGCTGTTCTCCGTCAAACAAATGATGAATTATAATAATAAACACATTGAAACACATTAACACAAAATGCATATTGAATGTGCATTGATGCACATTGAATGTCTTTGATCTTTGTGATGTCATCACAACTGACTTCTGTTGTGAGTCCACAAGTATAACTCAATAACTCAGTAACAGAGTCAGTTCAACCCACGATTTCTCGTGACTACCTGCGATTTTTAACACTCACCGGACTTTTGCACAGAAGAACCGGAGTTTGTGTGCACTACACAAAATGCACCGCTACAACAACCTGTGCCTTGGAAATAAAAAGATTTCCAAGGCACAAGAGATGCCACCACAACCAAGGAACCAAAGAGGAATTACTCTGATTTGTGGGTCCTGCGCAAGCAACAGAGATACCAGCTGTTGGCTCGCTACCGCAGAATCTCAGAGTCAGTGATCGATGAGGGTGTTAAACCTACGGCACATGGGTCACACAGGAGAGCTATTGCATCCATGGATTTGTTGGCACTGCGTAAACATCGCAGATATGAACTGCTTGCCAGCCACCGAAAAATCACAGGCTCACTGGACGAGGAAGACCATGTTTCCAAGGCAAAACCCACCATTGGAACAAGTCAGAGCAGCAACCCAGGTAGCTGCACCTCCAGAGACCAAGACATGAGAGGAACCAAGAGAAGAGCCATCGCCTCCATGGATTTGCAGGCACTGCGTAAATATCGCAGACATGAACTGCTTGCCAGCCACCGAAAAATCACAGGCTCACCGGATGAGGAAGACCATGTTTCCAAGGCAAAACCTGCCACTGGAACAACTCAGAGCAGCAACCCAGGTAGCTGCACCTCCGGAGACCAAGACATGAGAGGAACCAAGAGAAGAGCCATCGCCTCCATGGATTGCAGGCACTGCGTAAATATCGCAGACATGAACTGCTTGCCAGCCTCCGAAAAATCACAGGCTCACCGGATGAGGAAGACCGTGTTTCCAAGGCAAAACCTGCCACTGGAACAACTCAGAGCAGCAACCCAGTTAGCTGCACCTCCGGAGACCAAGACATGAGCGAAACCAACGGAAGAGCCATCGACAATGGTTCGACTGAAAGTAAAAAGCAAATACCGCGCCGTTCCGTTTAACAGAAGAACGGCTGACCAAGTGTCACATCTCAGCCATGGTAGAAACTCTGACTCGCACCCAACAGAAATCCCTCTGATAGGAAGAAGGCAAATCACAGACATGAACAGCGCGCCCAGTTTCAAAGAAGGCAGCGCCCTCCTGCTGCTGTGCAAGGATGTGGGCCTCAAGGGGTGAGCATTGCAAGACAACAACCCCATGCCAGCCGCAACACTAGGAATCGAGTTGCACGCAGGCAATGGAACAGTGGTCGTGCATGGGCTTGGCAGAGGTATCCCAGCTACCAAAGGTTGACCAATCCAAGGCCCACTTGGTACAACAGACCAGCGTACCAAGCTCATTATCATCACAGACCCTTTTACAGAAACACTTCTCGTGCAGGCTTTGCACAGAGACAGCACAGTGGCAAATGCTGTCACTGCAAAGGCCAAGTAAAAAGGGACAACCAGCAACGGCTCACACCACAGCAGAACCGCAGGGGCAAGTTCAACAATGTACACCGGAGACGCCCACCGAAGCATTGAAGTTCCAGTGGAAATTTGCTCCAGCCAAGAGACAGCAGAGTCAGCAGCAACCCAAGTAGTAGTAGTGGCCCCCAGACTGGCCACCAGCTGACCACAAATGTCCAGCTATCAAGTCCTAAGGTTTCCTGATGCAATGAGCACACTGACGTCGGCATTCTCCAACATGACCCTTTAATTTGGTGAAATATTTTAGTGTCAACACCACCACCGAAACAAATAATTCAAATAACCCAGAAGATGGACAAAATGTCGAAGGCCATGTTCAAGGACCTTAAAAATATGTTTGGCTCTGCAGAAAAGCTGCTGGAGGCAGCGATGAATGTACAATATCCATCTTTTGATCAAGCTGTGGTGTTGGCTTTGAACATCCTTTCCTTTCCCTACTACTCTTTCTTTCTATTCTTTCTATTCCTCCTTTCCTTTCCTTTCCTCTCCTGTCTTGTGTCATGTCTTGTGTCCTGTCTTGTGTTCTGTCGTGTGTCCTGTCCTGCGTCTTGTCCTGCGTCCTGTGTGTTCTGTGTTCCCCTCTAAAGAATCGCCACCTTATCGCGGTGGAGGGGTTTGAGTGTCCCTGTGATCCTGGGAGCTATGTTGTCCGGGGCAAATTGGTTCTAGGTGAGGGACCAGACAAAGAGCGATTCTGAAAACCCTGATGACATTTAACAGTTTTTTTTTAATTACATTTTAATCCAATACAATGTTTTCGGTATTTTTTTAAATAGCTGTAAGAATTAGCTAATAATTTTTTATCATGGAGCAATATATGGTGTCACCACAAGGCTTCAGCTCCCAACCTGTTGCAATTCTAGAAATATTAACCTCTCAATTTTAAGATATCAAAGAATAAAAATTAAGAATAAATCTTCAGAAAAATCAAAAATACAAATGGTCTGAATACACCTTCTTTTTAACATGTTTTACATTTTTTTCTACTTCAAAAATAAAACACTTTATATTTGTATTGTCCAAAAAACAGAAATTATAGAAGATAAGTCATGTTAATATTCAAACATATTCAAACAACCATACAAATAAAACAGCACAAGTGAAATACTGATGTGAAACCTCAGTTTTTATTATTTATTTGATCTTCCACTTTTCTCTGTATAACCCAGACAAGGCTTCGAAATTGTTTTTTTACCACATCCGCCACGTCGGTCCGCTTTTCATCTCCCTAAAATATTCATATACAACCCGGTCTCACAAGGATTCGTGAAACTGTCACGTAAATTAATCTATGGTTTCGTGCGCACCAACACCATTTTCTCATGTTTTTCGTGGTGCACACAACGAAATTCAGACCGATGTATTTCAAGCGGAGGATATTTCGTGCCACTCAGAACGTATTAAAAACTACTGCAACTACGGGTTTGATTTTATTTTCATATCTGAATCTTAATCACACCTGAATAGAACGTTTAATTAATGAAATATTCCTCGTGTGTCATATTTCTCCTGGGTCAGATTTAAGCGAGTTAGGGCATTTTGAATGGGTATATTATATTTTTAATGTAAAAGCGTTGCGAATCCAACGCTATATTTTGCATTACATCGTCCCATATTTATAATGTAACGCAGGGGTCGGCAATTAGATGTGGCTTCGGACCAAAATTTGTGTAAACAATCCAGTGGCGGATTGAACATTATGTCATTCGGTCGTTTGACCGAAGGGCCGGTCTACATGTGAGCCGGTGCGCTGGTATTTATGAAATAATTTTGTTCACTGGGTACCCGATGCCCGTATAGCTCAGCGGGTTAAGCAGGTGACTCATGTACAGGAGCTGGTCTCCGACGCAGCGGCTTGTGTTCCATTCTGGTCCGTGGCCCTTTGCTGCATGTCTTCCCCCTATTTTTCTCACCTTTTCCTGTCACTCTTCACTGCGACTATCACAATAAAAAGGCAAAAAATTTTGAAAAATTTTGTTTATTTATCCATATGTGGCCCAATGGGATAAGCGTCCAACCATTCATCAGCCCTGTACAGGGACGCAGGCACGCAGGCCCACGTGCGTGCCTGCGTTTCAAGATGCATTTCAAATGCAGGGGAGGGGGCGATACCGCGAGCAGCGGAGCTTCTACAGCTGATCGCCGCTGCTTGGGACACACGTCTCAATTCCGATCACAGATGTATTAAAAATGACTCCCGAGACACACACATGTTTTGCACACACTGTTGCTCAGTGAAATCTGACTTCTACAACCGTGTCTGACCAGTAGTGTTTTTAAAAGATATAAAAACAATGCAGGAACTGACTGGAATATTTTTTCATATGCAGGGCAATGCAATTTCCTCATATAATAGCGGCTAACACATTCTTCTGAACAGCAACATAACAACGTGCAGCACTTCCATAAGCTTCCAATCAAAATTTCTTCATTTCATCAGCAGACTCTATTATAGAGGAGATTAATTTACAAGCACAATTTCAGTCCCCACATGAGATTTTTCTACTTTGACCCTGGGGCTGATCTTTTAGTATGGTATACTAGGCTATATTTGGAGCTGAACTGTGGTGGTTTGATGTCTCTATGACCTTCCTGTGACCCCTGGCGCAGGGTCAATATGTCACATTTTTGGACATTGAAGCACCATAAATTGGTCATTTTTGCATCAAATGAGCTGAAACTTTTAGGGATGATTCGGGTGACCTTGGTGAACAATTGATCTGAAGCACAAGTCTCTCGGTGGTTACTGGAGCTACTTCCGGTTTGGGAGGGGCTAGCAAAACAGTTACAGTGGATTTAGATTTTAGATGTTTCAGAGGTACCAGATCCCAGCTTTCAGCTCTCTGAGTGTTACAGAAGTGAAATGAGAGCAAAAGAGGGACATTTATGAAAAAACGTGTTTTTGTTGGCCCTCATTCCTTCTTCAGGGCCCCTGGATGTCTGAAACGTGCATGAGCGTTCACATTAGCCTCTATATATAGAACCTGTGCAGTTTGGTTCAAATTGGTTAAGGAATGTGTGAGATTTGGACCTTTTTAGCCCATTTTGAAGCATTTGGACATTAAAGGGTTAATTGTGGAGTGAAAAACCGGGCCGTGCTCGGGCCCCTTTTGAGCTAACTCTCTGAAAAAAAATATGCAAGGTCAGGGGGTGGTTTAGTAGGAGTGTGTCCAATTTGGTGTCACTGGACCCAAAAATGACCGAGCAGGAATTTTTTTTTACATGTTTGAAGGCCTCAGGTTTCATCACTACTAGTAGGCCTCACTGCTGAAAAAAGCGGGTTCCCATGGGGCTAGACCCTTGAAAACAGATACAGTGCTTCATGTGACTGCTCTGAATAGTCCCACACAATATCAGACTTGAATTCCACTGGGAATGACTTTTATGATACTTGATATGTTGCACAAAATGTCTCCTTCATTTGAAGTCTTCTTCCCCGAAGCTGTCAGGCTACTGAACAGGTCTCTGTAGACTCTGTTTTCATATCATCACCACCTCTCCCCCGCAAATACACATGCATGCACACATCCCCACATACACACACAAGCATACACACGCACACACACATGCTCAGACGCAAACAGGCACGCACATTCATACACACACTGCACTACTGCACTAGGCTCTTTATTCATTTACCTACTAAATATTGCACAAACTGTTGGTTCACTGCACATATATCTATGTTGCAGATTTGTATATATTAGTGTGTCTCTTTATACTTATATTGTCTTTATGAGAGTGTTTTTATATTTTTTGATGGCTGAAGCCGGGACCAAAGTCAAATTTCGTATTGTTTCATGTGCAAATGTGGAATGATATGACAATAAAGTGAACCTTTGAACCTTTGAACCTTGATTTAGTGACCCCTGACCCCTTCAAAGGTGTTTTCACTGCAGACTTGCTCCCAGAGCACCCCATTGATTTACACCTGCATTTTGTGCTTCATGGTGCCAGGTGTGCTGTTTGCATGTTGGACATTGTTTTACACAGACACCACCGAAGAAGAAAGGTGCCGGAAGTGCTGCAGGTTTTTTTTTGTTTTTGTTTTTTTGTTGTTGTTTTTTTCAATTGAAACAGGAGTCTGTCGCATGAATGTCCAATGGGTTAGGGGTTGTCCATGAGTTTGATATCTTCAATCATGTTAAAAAGTTTTACAGCAGTCTGTTTTTTCATATGTTTCAGTGATGAGAAGAATAGAGACATTTCTTTATGAAACATATTAAAAATAGGTTTACATTTTAGAAATCTGCATTTGTGTATGAAAAATTTCGCTAATATTACAATGACATTCCCTACCATGTCTAACAAAAAGTTATTAATTACAAATCCATAGAAAATATTTTCACATTTAAAAGCAGGAATTGGTACATAGTTAGATAACCAGTGATGTAAATCATCCCAAAAGGCTTCAGAATACATACATTCATAGAATAAGTGATCTGTAGTTTCAGTGTGTTCATTACAAAAGGAGCAGTTATTATTCTCAAAACCAAATCGTTTGCTTAAAAAATCAGCTGAGGGATAAATTCTATTCATAATTTTGAAATGATTTTCTTTCATTTTGGGGGCAATAGGAAATTTGAAGAATTTAGATCTTAAAATTTGAGCATCTTTTTTGGAGAAAAAATTTAGAATTGAGTTTCTCGATGATGGATTTGGGAAAATTACTTTATTGAATATATTTCTAAGAACAAAGTTGGTAAGTTTGGAATCATTTAGCCTGTAACCATTCAGCATGAGCGATGGGAGATTTGCCTGAATTTTGTTTTTATGCAAGTCTGATGCCATTAACAAGACTGCCTGAGGTATTGCTTTAATTACGTGGTTATATTGGCGTTTGTCAGTAATATTAAATTTGGTACTGAAATGTTCAAAAGTTATCATTTTTCCAGAGCAGTCCAGTAAATGCATCACAGACCAGATTCCTTTATCAAGCCAATTTTGTTGAAATATAGATTTGTGTTTATGTAGAACATATCTACAGTTCCAAAGTGGGGTCATATGGGGACTGAAATTATGCTTGTAAATTAATCTCCAGTATAATAGAGTCTGCTGATGAAATGAAGAAATTTTGATTGGGAGCTTATGGAAGTGCTGCACGTTGTTATGTTGCTGTTCAGAAGAATGTGTTAGCCGCTATTATATGAGGAAATTGCATTGCCCTGCATATGAAAAAATATTCCAGTCAGTTCCTGCATTGTTTTTATATCTTTTAAAAAACACTACTGGTCAGACACGGTTGTAGAAGTCAGATTTCACTGAGCAACAGTGTGTGCAAAACATGTGTGCGTCTCGGGAGTCATTTTTAATACATCTGTGATCAGAATTGAGACGTGTGTCCCAAGCAGCAGCGATCAGCTGTAGAAGCTCCGCTGCTCGCGGTATCGCCCCCTCCACTGCATTTGAAATGCATCTTGAAACGCAGGCACGCACGTGGGCCTGCGTGCCTGCGTCCCTGTACAGGGCTGATGAATGGTTGGACGCTTATCCCATTGGGCCACATATGGATAAATAAACAAAATTTTTAAATTTTTTTGCCTTTTTATTGTGATAGTCGCAGTGAAGAGTGACAGGAAAAGGTGAGAAAAATAGGGGGAAGACATGCAGCAAAGGGCCACGGACCAGAATGGAACACAAGCCGCTGCGTCGGAGACCAGCTCCTGTACATGAGTCACCTGCTTAACCCGCTGAGCTATACGGGCATCAGGTACCCAGTGAACAAAATTATTTCATAAATACCAGCGCACCGGCCCACATGGAGACCGGCCCTTCGGTCAAACGACCGAATGACATAATGTTCAATCCGCCACTGGATTGTTTACACAAATTTTGGTCCGAAGCCACATCTAATTGCCGACCCCTGCATTACATTATAAATATGGGACGATGTAATGCAAAATATAACGTTGGATTCGCAACGCTTTCACATTAAAAATATAGTATACCCATTCAAAATGCCCTAACTCGCTTAAATCTGACCCAGGAGAAATATGACACACGAGGAATATTTCATTAATTAAACGTTCTATTCAGGTGTGATTAAGATTCAGATATGAAAATAAAATCAAACCCGTAGTTGCAGTAGTTTTTAATACGTTCTGAGTGGCACGAAATATCCTCCGCTTGAAATACATCGGTTTGAATTTCGTTGTGTGCACCACGAAAAACATGAGAAAATGGTGTTGGTGCGCACGAAACCATAGATTAATTTACGTGACAGTTTCACGAATCCTTGTGAGACCGGGTTGTATATGAATATTTTAGGGAGATGAAAAGCGGACCGACGTCGCGGATGTGGTAAAAAAATAATTTCGAAGCCTTGTCTGGGTTATACAAAGAAAAGTGGAAGATCAAATAAATAACAAAAACTGAGGTTTCACATCAGTATTTCACTTGTGCTGTTTTATTTGTATGGTTGTTTGAATATGTTAGAATATTAACATGACTTATCTTCTATAATTTCTGTTTTTTGGACAATACAAATATAAAGTGTTTTATTTTTGAAGTAGAAAAAAATGTAAAACATGTTAAAAAGAAGGTGTATTCAGACCATTTGTATTTTTGATTTTTCTGAAGATTTATTCTTAATTTTTATTCTTTGATATCTTAAAATTGAGAGGTTAATATTTCTGGAATTGCAACAGGTTGGGAGCTGAAGCCTTGTGGTGACACTATATATTGCTCCATGATAAAAAAATTATTAGCTAATTCTTACAGCTATTTAAAAAAAATACCGAAAACATTGTATTGGATTAAAATGTAATTAAAAAAAACTGTTAAATGTCATCAGGGTTTTCAGAATCGCTCTTTGTCTGGTCCCTCACCTAGAACCAATTTGCCCCGGACAACATAGCTCCCAGGATCACAGGGACACTCAAACCCCTCCACCGCGATAAGGTGGCGATTCTTTAGAGGGGAACACAGAACACACAGGACGCAGGACAAGACGCAGGACAGGACACACGACAGAACACAAGACAGGACACAAGACATGACACAAGACAGGAGAGGAAAGGAAAGGAAAGGAGGAATAGAAAGAATAGAAAGAAAGAGTAGTAGGGAAAGGAAAGGATGTTCAAAGCCAACACCACAGCTTGATCAAAAGATGGATATTGTACATTCATCGCTGCCTCCAGCAGCTTTTCTGCAGAGCCAAACATATTTTTAAGGTCCTTGAACATGGCCTTCGACATTTTGTCCATCTTCTGGGTTATTTGAATTATTTGTTTCGGTGGTGGTGTTGACACTAAAAATATTTCACCAAATTAAAGGGTCATGTTGGAGAATGCCGACGTCAGTGTGCTCATTGCATCAGGAACCTTAGGACTTGATAGCTGGACATTTGTGGTCAGCTGGTGGCCAGTCTGGGGGCCACTACTACTACTTGGGTTGCTGCTGACTCTGTTGTCTCTTGGCTGGAGCAAATTTCCACTGGAACTTCAATGCTTCGGTGGGCGTCTCCGGTGTACATTGTTGAACTTGCCCCTGCGGTTCTGCTGTGGTGTGAGCTGTTGCTGGTTGTCCCTTTTTACTTGGCCTTTGCAGTGAGAGCATTTGCCACTGTGCTGTCTCTGTGCAAAGCCTGCACGAGAAGTGTTTCTGTAAAAGGGTCTGTGATGATAATGAGCTTGGTACGCTGGTCTGTTGTACCAAGTGGGCCTTGGATTGGTCAACCTTTGGTAGCTGGGATACCTCTGCCAAGCCCATGCACGACCACTGTTCCATTGCCTGCGTGCAACTCGATTCCTAGTGTTGCGGCTGGCATGGGGTTGTTGTCTTGCAATGCTCACCCCTTGAGGCCCACATCCTTGCACAGCAGCAGGAGGGCGCTGCCTTCTTTGAAACTGGGCACGCTGTTCATGTCTGTGATTTGCCTTCTTCCTATCAGAGGAATTTCTGTTGGGTGCCGAGTCAGAGTTTCTACCATGGCTGAGATGTGACACTTGGTCAGCCGTTCTTCTGTTAAACGGAACGGCGCGGTATTGCTTTTTACTTTCAGTCGAACCATTGTCGATGGCTCTTCCGTTGGTTTCGCTCATGTCTTGGTCTCCGGAGGTGCAGCTAACTGGGTTGCTGCTCTGAGTTGTTCCAGTGGCAGGTTTTGCCTTGGAAACACGGTCTTCCTCATCCGGTGAGCCTGTGATTTTTCGGAGGCTGGCAAGCAGTTCATGTCTGCGATATTTACGCAGTGCCTGCAAATCCATGGAGGCGATGGCTCTTCTCTTGGTTCCTCTCATGTCTTGGTCTCCGGAGGTGCAGCTACCTGGGTTGCTGCTCTGAGTTGTTCCAGTGGCAGGTTTTGCCTTGGAAACATGGTCTTCCTCATCCGGTGAGCCTGTGATTTTTCGGAGGCTGGCAAGCAGTTCATGTCTGCGATATTTACGCAGTGCCTGCAAATCCATGGAGGCGATGGCTCTTCTCTTGGTTCCTCTCATGTCTTGGTCTCTGGAGGTGCAGCTACCTGGGTTGCTGCTCTGACTTGTTCCAATGGTGGGTTTTGCCTTGGAAACATGGTCTTCCTCGTCCAGTGAGCCTGTGATTTTTCGGTGGCTGGCAAGCAGTTCATATCTGCGATGTTTACGCAGTGCCAACAAATCCATGGATGCAATAGCTCTCCTGTGTGACCCATGTGCCGTAGGTTTAACACCCTCATCGATCACTGACTCTGAGATTCTGCGGTAGCGAGCCAACAGCTGGTATCTCTGTTGCTTGCGCAGGACCCACAAATCAGAGTAATTCCTCTTTGGTTCCTTGGTTGTGGTGGCATCTCTTTGTGCCTTGGAAATCTTTTTATTTCCAAGGCACAGGTTGTTGTAGCGGTGCATTTTGTGTAGTGCACACAAACTCCGGTTCTTCTGTGCAAAAGTCCGGTGAGTGTTAAAAATCGCAGGTAGTCACGAGAAATCGTGGGTTGAACTGACTCTGTTACTGAGTTATTGAGTTATACTTGTGGACTCACAACAGAAGTCAGTTGTGATGACATCACAAAGATCAAAGACATTCAAAAAATGCACATTCAATGTGCATTTTTTGAATGTGCACATTCAATGTGCATCAATGCACATTCAATGTGCATCAATGCACATTGAATGTGCATTTTGTGTTAATGTGTTTCAATGTGTTTATTATTATAATTCATCATTTGTTTGACGGAGAACAGCGGTCATCTTTGCTTTCTTCTTGTGTTTCTCTTGTTGCATCGGCTGTTTTTCTAGAACAGTGGTCGGCAACCCGCGGCTCCGGAGCCGCATGTGGCTCTTTCATCCCTCTGTTGTGGCTCCCTGTAACTTTGGAAAATAAATTGTTCTGCCTTTCAGGCGCGTTTCAATGCATTTTAATATAGAGAGTTTTATTATGAAATTGCCGCTCTTATTTTGACGTGTCACTCCACCGGATGTGCTGCGGTTTTCCCCTGGGACGTGAGAGCTCAAAGTTGATGCAGAGAAGATGGAGAAGCAACGTCTGTAGTTTCACATCGTTTTGTACTCAAAACGGCAAGCCTGTATATTAAAGCTCCACTCCAAGAAAGACGCATCTTGTCTTTGAGTCAAAAGTACTCATGAGTACTAAGGTAAACTACGGACAGTTGTCTTGCTCAGTATCTATTATTTGATATGTCAAGTTAATACACATTACTAGCAAGAGCACGGCTCGATGTCACGTAGAGCCAGAGAGTCAGAGGAGTGTCGTCTTGGAAAATAGGGCAGCGACTTACCGGAGAAAAGTTATTAGCTTAAGATAAATAGATTTTACAAGTTAAATAGACATTCGCAAAGTATTGATTTCCAGCTAACATTAGGTAACATATGAGGTCCAGGAGCAAAAATGACATTAACCAAGTAAGATAAATATTAGTGGAAAGACGCAATTAAAAAAAGAATCTATCTAATTAGAGACTTTGTAATTAATTAATCACGACCGATTAACAAGGGCATAGAGGTAAAAAAGCGATATATGCAGTGTTGTCTTCATTTTAAATGCCAAAAGGATTTTGCGGCTCCCGGTGTTTTCTTTTCTGTGGGAAACGGGTCGAAATGGCTCTTTGAGTGTTAAAGGTTGCCGACCCCTGTTCTAGAAGAAGCTCTGCAGGTCCTCAGTTTACAGGAGAATCGGCTATATTTTTGCACAATTTTATTTTTATTTCATATGGAGAATGCTCACATTTATGTGTTTAAAAACAACAGTGGCATCAACGTCTAACTAATAGAAATCCTAAGATTAAATGAACATTTAGTTGTTAGGATCAGAACTTTTCAATTCAATTCAGTTTTATTTACATCTTTGGACCCCACTTTGGAACTGTAGATATGTTCTACATAAACACAAATCTATATTTCAACAAAACTGGCTTGATAAAGGAATCTGGTCTGTGATGCATTTACTGGACTGCTCTGGAAAAATGATAACTTTTGAACATTTCAGTACCAAATTTAATATTACTGACAAACGCCAATATAACCACGTAATTAAAGCAATACCTCAGGCAGTCTTGTTAATGGCATCAGACTTGCATAAAAACAAAATTCAGGCAAATCTCCCATCGCTCATGCTGAATGGTTACAGGCTAAATGATTCCAAACTTACCAACTTTGTTCTTAGAAATATATTCAGTAAAGTAATTTTCCCAAATCCATCATCGAGAAACTCAATTCTAAATTTTTTCTCCAAAAAAGATGCTCAAATTTTAAGATCTAAAGTCTTCAAATTTCCTATTGCCCCCAAAATGAAAGAAAATCATTTCAAAATTATGAATAGAATTTATCCCTCAGCTGATTTTTTAAGCAAACGATTTGGTTTTGAGAATAATAACTGCTCCTTTTGTAATGAACACACTGAAACTACAGATCACTTATTCTATGAATGTATGTATTCTGAAGCCTTTTGGGATGATTTACATCACTGGTTATCTAACTATGTACCAATTCCTGCATTTAAATGTGAAAATATTTTCTATGGATTTGTAATTAATAACTTTTTGTTAGACATGGTAGGGAATGTCATTGTAATATTAGTGAAATTTTTCATACACAAATGCAGATTTCTAAAATGTAAACCTATTTTTAATATGTTTCATAAAGAAATGTCTCTATTCTTCTCATCACTGAAACATATGAAAAAACAGACTGCTGTAAAACTTTTTAACATGATTGAAGATATCAAACTCATGGACAACCCCTAACCCATTGGACATTCATGCGAAGGACTCCTGTTTCAATTGAAAAAAAACCAAAAGAAAACAAAAACAAAAAAAAACCTGCAGCACTTCCGGCACCTTTCTTCTTCGGTGGTGTCTGTGTAAAACAATGTCCAACATGCAAACAGCACACCTGGCACCATGAAGCACAAAATGCAGGTGTAAATCAATGGGGTGCTCTGGGAGCAAGTCTGCAGTGAAAACACCTTTGAAGGGGTCAGGGGTCACTAAATCAAGGTTCAAAGGTTCAAAGGTTCACTTTATTGTCATATCATTCCACATTTGCACATGAAACAATACGAAATTTGACTTTGGTCCCGGCTTCAGCCATCAAAAAAATATAAAAACACTCTCATAAAGACAATATAAGTATAAAGAGACACACTAATATATACAAATCTGCAACATAGATATATGTGCAGTGAACCAACAGTTTGTGCAATATTTAGTAGGTAAATGAATAAAGAGCCTAGTGCAGTAGTGCAGTGTGTGTATGAATGTGCGTGCCTGTTTGCGTCTGAGCATGTGTGTGTGCGTGTGTATGCACGTGTGTATGCTTGTGTGTGTATGTGGGGATGTGTGCATGCATGTGTATTTGCGGGGGAGAGGTGGTGATGATATGAAAACAGAGTCTACAGAGACCTGTTCAGTAGCCTGACAGCTTCGGGGAAGAAGACTTCAAATGAAGGAGACATTTTGTGCAACATATCAAGTATCATAAAAGTCATTCCCAGTGGAATTCAAGTCTGATATTGTGTGGGACTATTCAGAGCAGTCACATGAAGCACTGTATCTGTTTTCAAGGGTCTAGCCCCATGGGAACCCGCTTTTTTCAGCAGTGAGGCCTACTAGTAGTGATGAAACCTGAGGCCTTCAAACATGTAAAAAAAATTCCTGCTCGGTCATTTTTGGGTCCAGTGACACCAAATTGGACACACTCCTACTAAACCACCCCCTGACCTTGCATATTTTTTTTCAGAGAGTTAGCTCAAAAGGGGCCCGAGCACGGCCCGGTTTTTCACTCCACAATTAACCCTTTAATGTCCAAATGCTTCAAAATGGGCTAAAAAGGTCCAAATCTCACACATTCCTTAACCAATTTGAACCAAACTGCACAGGTTCTATATATAGAGGCTAATGTGAACGCTCATGCACGTTTCAGACATCCAGGGGCCCTGAAGAAGGAATGAGGGCCAACAAAAACACGTTTTTTCATAAATGTCCCTCTTTTGCTCTCATTTCACTTCTGTAACACTCAGAGAGCTGAAAGCTGGGATCTGGTACCTCTGAAACATCTAAAATCTAAATCCACTGTAACTGCTTTGCTAGCCCCTCCCAAACCGGAAGTAGCTCCAGTAACCACCGAGAGACTTGTGCTTCAGGTCAATTGTTCACCAAGGTCACCCGAATCACCTCTAAAAGTTTCAGCTCATTTGATGCAAAAATGACCAATTTATGGTGCTTCAATGTCCAAAAATGTGACATATTGACCCTGCGCCAGGGGTCACAGGAAGGTCATAGAGACATCAAACCACCACAGTTCAGCTCCAAATATAGCCTAGTATAACATACTAAAAGATCAGCCCCAGGGTCAAAGTAGAAAAATCTCATATGGGGACTGAAATTATGCTTGTAAATTAATCTCCTGTATAATAGAGTCTGCTGATGAAATGAAGAAATTTTGATTGGGAGCTTATGGAAGTGCTGCACGTTGTTATGTTGCTGTTCAGAAGAATGTGTTAGCCGCTATTATATGAGGAAATTGCATTGCCCTGCATATGAAAAAATATTCCAGTCAGTTCCTGCATTGTTTTTATATCTTTTAAAAAACGCTACTGGTCAGACACGGTTGTAGAAGTCAGATTTCACTGAGCAACAGTGTGTGCAAAACATGTGTGTGTCTCGGGAGTCATTTTTAATACATCTGTGATCAGAATTGAGACGTGTGTCCCAAGCAGCGGCGATCAGCTGTAGAAGCTCCGCTGCTCGCGGTATCGCCCCCTCCCCTGCATTTGAAATGCATCTTGAAACGCAGGCACGCACGTGGGCCTGCGTGCCTGCGTCCCTGTACAGGGCTGATGAATGGTTGGACGCTTATCCCATTGGGCCACATATGGATAAATAAACAAAATTTTTCAAAATTTTTTGCCTTTTTATTGTGATAGTCGCAGTGAAGAGTGACAGGAAAAGGTGAGAAAAATAGGGGGAAGACATGCAGCAAAGGGCCACGGACCAGAATGGAACACAAGCCGCTGCGTCGGAGACCAGCTCCTGTACATGAGTCACCTGCTTAACCCGCTGAGCTATACGGGCATCGGGTACCCAGTGAACAAAATTATTTCATAAATACCAGCGCACCGGCTCACATGTAGACCGGCCCTTCGGTCAAACGACCGAATGACATAATGTTCAATCCGCCCCTGGATTGTTTACACAAATTTTGGCCCGAAGCCACATCTAATTGCCGACCCCTGCGTTACATTATAAATATGGGACGATGTAATGCAAAATATAGCGTTGGATTCGCAACGCTTTTACATTAAAAATATAATATACCCATTCAAAATGCCCTAACTCGCTTAAATCTGACCCAGGAGAAATATGACACACGAGGAATATTTCATTAATTAAACGTTCTATTCAGGTGTGATTAAGATTCAGATATGAAAATAAAATCAAACCCGTAGTTGCAGTAGTTTTTAATACATTCTGAGTGGCACGAAATATCCTCCGCTTGAAATACATCAGTTTGAATTTCGTTGTGTGCACCACGAAAAACATGAGAAAATGGTGTTGGTGCGCACGAAACCATAGATTAATTTACGTGACAGTTTCACGAATCCTTGTGAGACCGGGTTGTATATGAATATTTTTAGGGAGATGAAAAGCGGACCGACGTGGCGGATGTGGTAAAAAAATAATTTCGAAGCCTTGTCTGGGTTATACAGAGAAAAGTGGAAGATCAAATAAATAATAAAAACTGAGGTACCTGCAGCTACCTGGGTTGCTGCTCTGACTTGTTCCAATGGTAGGTTTTGCCTTGGAAACATTGTCTTCCTCGTCCAGTGAGCCTGTGATTTTTCAGTGGCTGGCAAGCAGTTCATATCTGCGATGTTTACGCAGTGCCAACAAATCCATGGATGCAATAGCTCTCCTGTGATGGGTTTTGATGATGATGAACACACACACGCACACACACACACACACACACACACACACACACACACACACACACACACACACACACACACACACACACACACACACACACACAGAGTTGATCTGAGAGCATAGGAAAACATAACCACGTTCTCAATGTATTTTAAATGTTAATTATAAAATTGTTTCATTACTTGATGACTTTAACCTATCTTTAGTGTGTTAATGTGTTTTTTGTGTGTTTTAATGTGCTTATAGTGTGTGCTAATGTGTATATAGTGTATTAATGTGTTTTAATGTGTTTATTATTATATTTCATCATTTGTTTGATGGAGAACAGCGGCCATCTTTGCTTTTTTCTTGTGCTTCTCTTGTTGCATCGGCTGTTGTTCTAGAAGAAGCTCTGCAGCTCCTCAGTTTACAGGAGAATCAGCTATATATTTTTGCACAATTTTATTTTTATTTCATATGGAGAATGTCACCTATTGATGTCTTGAAACATCTAATCAATGAAAATCAATCTTTAAACTTGTTTTACATCGATCCATATCTTCCTTGTCTGTCAAACAAGAGAAAAACCTCCTTACTGCACTCTGAATTCCAGCAGATGGAGAAAGTGTAAAGCTATGTGAGACTCTGAAGGAATCTGGACTCTGGTCGACTGGGGCAGGATGATTGTACACAGACTGAAAGGGGGCAGGGATGGGTCTGTTAGTGTGCACACCAGTGTGGGGGTTATATCTGTGTTTACGATGGGCAATGAACCAATCAGCACAGGGGGGGAAATGGGGGTGTCATCTCGGGGAATGAGGGGTTGCGCCCCATGTTTCCTCTTCCCAAATGTGGGTCACTTCCCATCCTCAGGGGATTTCCCTCGCGTTTCTGCAAAAACAATAACCCCCTCGCACTCCCTTAACCCCCCATATCAAATCACTTACTCATTAATGATGCTCTTAATTAATTGTCTCGTTAGCTCGCTCCTGATGTCTCATCATTATTATCTAGCTACTTCCTGGATCACTTCTTGTGGGTCATTTCATATGACAGGAGATGATGTCTATAGGTACCCGTCTATTTGTGTGTACCTCAAAGGTCTTATTAAAAAAACAACCCCCTCTTTGCCTCCTGCGGGTCACTAAGTAGGAGTGTAGGATGGGAGGATTGGATTTATTGGATTGACAGCATGCACTCTTGAAGTCAAATGTCCTCTGGAAACCTTCAGAGTGCAGTCAGACGAACCTTTTAAGCTACATTAACAAGTGCCCTAACCTTCATGCAAACCTCTAATGTCTAGATTTTCCTCGAAGGATTTTTTTTGAATGAGAAATTCATTGAATCTTTGAGGAAGACCCACTAAGTCACTATATTTACGAGCCAAGTTTGGCAACTTCTTTCCTCTTTTCAGGTTTTTAGGCCTCGTCTGAGTAAAAAAAACAAAAACCAACAACAAGAAAGGCCAGCAGACATGCAATGCACTGGAGAGCTATAGTTTGGCTTTTAGTGGCTGACCCCCACAAGCCCGTCGGTCACAGCGTGAAAAGAGCAGCAGCGATCACAAATGACAGTCGCTTTGTACCTTCTGTAACCTCTTTGTCTGCTCTTGGAAAGACCTGCCATCCAACAAAGAAGAAAGCTTTTACTACAATAGAAAACAGTGTAACAGCTAACAGCAATCAATCTGTTTCATTTCACACATATATGTTATTTTCTTCCAGCTTTATGTCTCCGAATTCAACTTGTTTTTGTTTTTGATTAACACATATGAAGTGGTGGTTATCATTAGATCCAGGTCAGCTGATCTACACAGACACAGGACTGCTCTTTTTTAAGTGAAGTGACCGTACCAATAAACATGATACACAATGATGATGATATTGGGGGTTGGGGATGTTTCATATTTGTTCACAATATGCTCAAAATGGAGCCATTTTATCCAGACGTTACAAATTTCCAATTGACAGCCTCGAGAGGCTTTTAGCCTTCAGGGCTTTTTATTGGCAGCCTTTTAATGGTCTGTCTAACCTACTGTAGCAGGGTTGAAACCTGTGCCAACACAATTGTGCTTCCCTGTTTTTCTATTTGACTTGTGAATTTTTGTTAAATTTTCTTAAGTATTTAGACTCGGGGAACATAGATATACACAGGGTGATGGGAAAAAGAAATATCTGATTACAGTGAAGTAATTCAGTGCTACTGTCTATCACTATCTTCAAGACACCAAATGAAGGATTCTGTTATGGAACTGCAGTCTAAAAACATTATCTTTGGCGTTCGAAGAGAAAATAGAAAAAAAAATCATGAATTTTTTTGAGTTAAAACAACTTCTAATAAAATTATCATTCACCAACAAACCACGGTGAGTTACAAGAATGAGCTTTTCTTACTATCAAAATTTTTAAAAATTACTTAATATAGTGATATGCAAAAGTTTGGGCACCCCTGATAATTTTCAAGATTTTCCTTTATAAATTACTGGTTGTTCGGATCAGCAGTTTCAGTTAAATATATCATATAGCAGACAAACACAGTGATATTTGAGAAGTGAAATGAAGTTTATAGGATTTACAGAAAGTGTGCAAAAATTATTTAAACAAAAGTAGGCAGGTGCATAAATCTGGGCACCCCAACAGAAAAATTACATCAATATTTAGTAGATCCTCCTTTTGCAGAAACAACACCCTCTAAACACTTCTTATAGCTTCCAATGAGGGTCTGGATTCTGTTTGAAGGTATTTTTGACCATTCTTCTCTACAAAACATCTCCAGTTCAGTCAGGATAGATGGTTTCCGAGCATGGACAGCCTGCTTTAAATCTCACCACAGATTTTCAATAATATTCAGGTCTGGGGACTGAGATGGCCATTCCAGAACGTTGTACTTGTTCCTCTGCATGAATGTCTTAGTAGAATTTGAGCAGTGTTTAGGGTCGTTGTCTTGTTGAAGTATCCAGCCCCGGCGCAACTTCAACTTAGTCACTGATTCTTGAACATTGTTGGCAAGAATCTGCTGAAACTGACTGGAATCCTTGCGACCTTCAACTTTAACAAGATAGCCAGTACCTGCACTGGCCACAGAGCCCCACAGCATGATGGAACCACCACCAAATTTTACTGTGGGTGGCAAGTGTTTGTCTTGGAATGCTGTGTTCTTCATCCGCCATGCATACCACCCCTTGTTATGTCCAAATAACTCAATTTTAGTTTCATCAGTCCACAGCACCTTATTCCAAAATGAAGCTGGCTTGTCCAAATGTGCTTTAGCACACCTCAAGCGACTCTGTTTGTGGCAGAAAAGGCTTCTTCCGCATCACTCTCCCATACAGCATCCCCTTGTGCAAAGTGTGCTGAATAGTTGAACGATGCACAGTGACACCATCTGTAGCAAGATCATGTTGTAGGTCCATTTCCTCACTATGTTCCTCACAGTGGAAACTGACAGCTGACATCTCTGAGCTAGCTTTTTGTATCTTCCCCTAAACCATGATGTTGAACAATCTTTGCTTTCAGGTCATTTGACAGCTGTTTTGAGGCTCCCATGTTGCAACTCTTCAGAGAAGATGCAAAGAGGAGAACAACTTGGAATTGGCCACCTTAAATACCCTTTCTCATGATTGGCTTCACCTGTGTCTGTAGATCAAGAGTCAATGAGCTTACCAAACAAATTTTGTGTTCCCATAGTGTTAAAGGTATTCAAATCAATAAAACAACAAGAGTGCCCAAATTTATGCACATGCCTACTTTTGTTTAAATAATTACTGAACACTTTCTGTAAATCCTATGAACTTCATTTCACTTCTAAAATATCACTGTGTTCGTCTGCTATAGGATACATTTAACTGAAATTGTTGATCCGAACAATCAGTGATTTATAAAGGAAAATCTTGAAAATTATCAGGTGTGCCCAAACTTTTGCATACCACTGTAGGTGACAGAAGTCTTTAAATTTATTACTCATGAAAAATTAGGTTGTTCCAACTAGTTTCTTCATGTTATTTAAAAGGAAATGTCGTGTTACAAACTCTGTTGCTATATTTAGAAATTATTTATTTGATAAACTGACCTCACTCAAATTAGATTTTCGTCAGTAGTTTTTGAAATGTCAAACCCATGGTATATGCATAAGAAATGTAGTAGTTCAGACTATCCTAACCCAACTGGAGCTGGAGCCCAGCTGACTTAGCACAAAGGCAGAGGACACTCTGGATAGGTCGCCAGTCTATCACAGGGCTACACAGACAAACAATCACACTCACATTCACACCTACGGACAATTCGGAGTTACCAATTGACCTGAGTGGTATATTTTTGGACTTTGGGAGGAAGTCGTACCCGGAGAAAACCCATGCATATGCAGGAGAACATGCAAACTTCATGCAGAAAGATCCCAGGAAGGCCGGGATGTGAACCAGAGATCTTCTAGCTGCAAGCTGAAAGTGCTAACCACTGGGCAGCTCTAGCAGTTTGTGTTATTTGAAATATTTCTTTTAGGTGTTTTGTTCTTCTACTAACATAATCATGAACAAAAGTTTAAAACATTTTGTTAAAGTTTGCACATTTTAAACAATAAGTGTGTTTAGTTGGAAGGATAAGACTTTAAATGCAATACACAAAATGTTAAGTTGATGCACCATTGTTGTCATCACAGCCTGTCTAAATAATACTTGTAACTTACAAGATTTATTGAAATCAATAAATGTCAGTTTTATCTTGCAACATGCATTTAATTAAGTGGTGCAACGGATCCCATGAATTACTTTTTAGCGTGCTGGTGGACTGGGAGAATCTTGGTTCATTTAAAGACACCTAAGAACTGTTCTTCAATTTGTCAGATATATTTAAAACCAAATGTGACAGAGGTAGTATTTATTTCAGGATTGTTTCTGTTTTTCTGGTAACATCAAACACTTTGCTGTTAATCCTACAACACAGCAGTGCCAGCAATCCACCTTAAGGAGTGCACTGGGCCACTGTGGCTCCAACAAACCCTCATTAAAAACAAAGTCAAGGATACTGACAGTGAACCCTTTGTACCCTCAGTCACCCTCCACTCCTTGTTTACATCCAGCCAGGCCTCCACATACATTCACATGTACACTTGGTCATGCTTCCTTGCACCCTCAACCCTTCATCCCTTCAGTTCAAAGGCATATTTAGGAGGTGTGGGCAGTACGTGACTAGGTACCAGTTGTTGGAAAGGACTTGGTGTGTTTTTAAAAGCGGCCTTACAGCTTCCCTAACCTAATACCCGTCGAAAATCACATGGATCTACATCAAGGAGAGGGATTGAGCGAGGGTGGGAGAGAGCGAGAGATCAGCTCGTTAGGCCGACTCACTAATCGGTCCATCGCTGAGCATTTCGTGACCTGTCCATCCTAAAAACAATCAGCTCACCACTGCCGCCACCCGGCCTTCTACACCAGAGGCTGCCGCCCCTCGGAGAAACAGGTTGTTTTTGAATGTGCCGAGAAGGGTTGGGTCCGAAGGGGGGAGGAGACTCGACGGGGGGGAAGGGTGTTTTAATAGTAAGCCGAGAGCACTCTATGTTGCAATTATCTCACTTTGCTGCACTTGCAGAATGCTTGACCTGCTTCTCAGCATTGATATGGCACATTTCTCAGGGCGAGGCGGCAGTCAGCACAGAGGGTTCTGATCTATGTGGGAGTGTGCGTGTGAAAGGGAGACACTTCTGACTGTGTGTGTGTGAGAAAGAACATGTAAAGTGTGATAATGTGCAGGTGTGTGTGTGTTTTTTTGTACCTGCCAGCTGCCCTGGTAGGACGAAGGCCGTGAGAGCTTTGGTCTTCCTGGGTGGGCGATGGCAGAGGTGAAGAGGTTGAAAGAAAGGCAAAGTGTTGGCTGATTCACCTCATCACAAGATTCAAATACAAAAAAACCCCCAAAACAAAGCACCCAATTCTTTCAGAAGCAGGACAAAATGCTCAATTATGTTTTGCCTCCAAACCCACCAGACTAGTATTGATCATTAGGGAGATTTGCTTGTAGGAGCTGCCTTCCATGGCTTTTGCTTTAGTCAGAATAAGTGTTTTGCAAAAAGAAAATAATCAAAGCCATCATTCTGTTTACCTGTCACCTTCACCTGTGACAACTATTTCACTCCGAACTGCTTACTGCATGAAAAAGTTAGCTGGCCATCTTGAGCTGTCATTCCAAACAGAATTGGCTTCTGTTTGTTTATAAAGTTCTGAATGGCAAAATGCCAAAATGCAAAACTTCCTTGTTAAACTGGTCCCAAAATCAACTCGTTCAAGCAACTGGCTGAAGCTCAGAGTCCCACATGCTTACAGTGAAATCGGTGAAAATGCTTTTAGGTTTACTGCTGCACACAGCTGGAAGATTTTACAGAAACAATGAGGCTTATTCCAGCTGTATCAGTCAATCAATTTAAATCCATAATAACAAACTACACTGACTCTAAATGTGACTACTTCCAACTATGTTCTTTTCTTCGTTGTCTCGTTGGCAGTTGCCTTTCATTCTGATGCATGCACTATCAATATCATTGATGTAAATTGAGATTGAATCAATGAATGAAGAAAACTTTTGCAGTGGTTTGTCACAGCAGGGAAAGCACAGATACAGCTAGTAGCATTAAAGATCACTTTCAGTTGGATTCGTTCCAGGGTTCTGGTACTGTGGATGCTTGCTCACTGGCACCATAGACTGTACATAAGATGGAAGAACCCTTCTTGATGTCACCCACAGGTTTCCAAGAGGTTCTGAAGTTTATTGTGGTGACTCCAGCCGTCCTCATCTTTGCACTTGACTCCTTGTAACTCATGTCCACTTCAAAAATGAGCAGAGAAGCTGAGGTAGGCCACTTTTCTCTCAAAGCAGCCATACCATTAATTATGGATCATTTTTAGCTTCAATACAAATTAAATGAGTGAAAATGATAATATATGTAATAGCATAATGTAACTATATATAAGTTCTCCCTTCCTACTGTTGTCATGAACAGAGAAACTAGTCGAAAAGACAAAAACAGATCTTTGTACCAGGATGTAAACATGTTTATTTCTGCTGTAAAGGCCAGTTTAAGCTTTTCACCTGTCCACAAGGTTGCATGTGAGGTAAATTTCTTTGTTCACCCAAGTGGAAACCCCTCTGAAGACATCAGTGTTTAGCCCAAAATTTGTGAGTGCACGGAGTGTCTGCACTGTAAGCATGCAGACACTAAAGAAAATGCTTGTTAAGAGGAAAAACTGTGGAAGAAGATTCTCAATCATCCACACCTTTATAGTTCATCATTTAAAGAGTCATATTTGAAGTAGTCATTGCTGGAATTTGGAGGTGCTTGGATTTGTATATGCTTTCCATCAATGCTGCAAAGACACAATAGAAAGTTCCAAAATCTCCAGATATCCTGTGCTTTGTCCATCCACTGAGGTCAGGACACCTCAGGAATAATCACTTTAACCTGTTTTACAGTCCTGTCTGTTAGTAACGGCTACATTCTGTAAAAAGTGCGACTTCACAGCCTTTCACAAACATCCACAGTAGTCCATCATGTCTGATATGGGGGGCAATGCGTCTGTCTGTGTTGCAGACCAATATGTACCTCCTGAAGTACAAATAGAACCATGTCTGCTGTCTGCTTTCTAAGTCTGCATTGGTCATGTAAAAACTACATATTAGCTTTACAGTTGAGCATTTTAACACCAGGGTCTATGGGGACTGAGCTACTTTTAGAACCAGCCTCCAGCAGGGCCGGAGTGGGAAAGAAATTCAGGCCGGGAGATTTCCAATCAGTCAGGCCACTTCCGCCACCGCAAGGATTGTGTCACGTGGGATAATGCACCAAAGTTTTGTTTTTTTTCCTTCCAAAAATATGCCTTTTACAGTTATGTTATAGCAATTACAACACTACTAAACAGACAGTAAGTCTATTAAACACAACCATAACGACAGCTCCATACAGTCCAGTACTTTTCTTTTCTGTAATCTCTTCACTACCCTCACCAATTTTTCCAATGTTTTCCTTTTCCTATTATTTATATAACATGTGGAATTAAAAAAATATATATATATTTTGTCAGCAAATCATTTAGATGTCAGCTGGTCATAGCTAATAGTATATGCAAACACCAATGTTCATTTTATAACTGAAAATTGTAAGTCAACTGCCTATCCTACCTGAAGAGGGGGGTCTCAAATGTTTTCAGGCTTCCTGCAACCCACCTGACACCTGTGGAGCTTATTTGGGCCAGACATTTTTTATTATATTTTGCCCTTTGAAGTCTGATGATGCATTTGTGGGAAGAACCGACCGTTTGTAAACTTAAGGGTGCTCCATAATCTTCGCTCCTTCCACTCTCTGGCCTCACTCTCATATCACTGCTTTGCAGTGCATGCTTCCCCGTTCTCACTATGAAGGGGCGGGCCATAAAGCAACTAACCAATCATGGCACGTTTCTTCTAAAAAATGTCACTTTGACTAATCCCTATCCTTCTGATTTAGAGCACAGAGCACTTGCTTTGTGTGAGTGACGGGAGGGTGGGCGTGTACTCTGTAAGGCTTCGAGTGCTGCTGTCTCTGGCCTGTCTGCCAAAAAGCCGATCAACTTTTTGTCATTGGCCTGCCAGTCCGTGGCTGGCCTGTCCAGGCAGGACAATAAGGAGGCAGGCCACCGGGAAAAGTCCCGCCTCTCCCGATTGCTAGTCCGGGCCTGGCCTCCAGTGACCATTTCAGATACTTTTTTTGGCACTTTCATTTTTCACCTGGAAGTTGACCCTTCATCAGAATGCTATAAAAAATCAGCCATTTAATGCTCTTCATTTGTCCTCTATGCACAGTAAAGACTGCCTGCACGATTCCTGCTAGAAATCCAGACGTCATGTCTGAACCACATGTTTGTAACGTAGCTTCACCAGAACACAACATCCATCTATCCATTCTCTATACACCGCTTTATCCTCACTAGGGTCGCGGGGGGTGCTGGAGTGAAGGAGCGAAGGCAGGGGACACCCTGGACAGGTCGCCAGTCTGTCACAGGGCTACATATACAAACAATCACATTCACACCTACGGGCAATTTAGAGTAACCAATTCACCTCAGCATATTTTTGGACTGTGGAAGGAAGCCGGGGTATCCAGAGAAAACCCATGCATGCACAGGGAGAACATGCAAACTCCATGCAGAAAAATCCCAGGCCCACCCTGGGATTTGAACCGGGGATCTTCTTGCTGCAAGGCAAAAGTGCTAACCACTACGTCACTGTGCAGCCCCAGAACACAACAAGAATGCATGTCATCAGCACCAAAAAAGCTCCTCATGGGCACAGCAGGAACTATTATATCCACTATGACACACAAAAGAAATAAACTATTCACTGTGTACAGCAGAACATCCATCTTCACCCAGGCTTTGCCTTCTGGCTGTTGATAAAATGTGCCGCTGACAGATTGCTGTTCGTCAAGAGGTGACATCTGTCAGAAGACGTGATTCAGCTGGGAAACATTCCAGCATCGGGTCTTTGGCCAACACAGTGGAGCCGCTCTTCCACCTTCATTACTCCTGCATGAATCAGACACAGGAACAGCTGCTCTGGTGACTCAACGAGAATCCACAGTAGAAATATTTTTGGCTAAAGAGTCAGTGAGATTCACTGTGTTGTTGAAATGCGGGTTTGTTTTATGTACGTGACTGAAATCATGTCTAAAGACTCTGCAAGTCAGTATCAGCAACAATCTTTTGGACTTAAGACAACTTCTAGTGAAATTATTTTCACCTAACAAACCACAATGAGTCAGAAAATTTAAGATTTCCTCTTCATTCAAAGGAAGTTTTGAGTATTTAATTTAGGTTGCTCCCTCATGACAGTTTCTCCACGTTACTTCAAGTTTTTTTTTGCATGTTTCATACTTAATTACTATAATTTTGAATACAAGTTTTTAAGTTAAGCTTGACTTGCTCCATTTAGAATTTCAACGGTAATTTTTGAAAACAAATCATGTTCTTTGTGTTCGTATATGTCTTCCACATAAAGATTTGCTGTGTTGTTGAAATGTGAGTTTGTTTTACATACGTAACTGAAATCATTGAAAGTGTCAGCGTCATATTTGACTACTCATGAAAATTAAGTTGCTCTAACTAGTTTCCCCTCATTATTTAAAGGGATTTTTTTAAGGTTTTGTATGAGATTGCTATAATTTTGAACACAAATTTTGAAGTTAACAACCTCGATTTGCTCAAATAAGATGGAAATCAAGTTCAAATACTCTACAAGTCAGTATCAGAATCAATTTTGGACTTACAACAATTTCTAATGAAAGTATGCTCAACCAACACACCACAATGAGTCAGAAGATTTAATATTTCCTCTTCAATTAAAGGAACTTTTAAATATATAAGTATTGGCAATATACACAAAAGTTTTAAAGTTGATTACTAATAAAAATTTCTCCACATCATTTAAATGGAATTTTCACATGTTTTGTGTGTCCATCCATCCTCTATACACCGCTTTATCCTCACTAGGGTTGCAGGGGGTGCTGGAGTCTATCCCAGCTGACTCGGGCGAAGGCAGGGGACACCCTGGACAGGTCACCAGTCTGTCACAGGGCTACATATACAGACAAACACTCATACTCACACCTACGGGCAATTTAGAGTAACCAATTAACCTCAGCATATTTTTGGACTGTGGGAGGAAGCCAGAGTACCCGGAGAAAACCCACGCATGCACAGGGAGAACATGCAAACTCCGTGCAGAAAGATCCCAGGCCCACCCCGGGATTTGAACCAGGGATCTTCTTGCTGCAAGGCAAAAGTGCTAACCACTACGCCGCTGAGCAGCCCATGTTTTGTGTGTGATTACTTTAATTTTTAACAAAAAAAATTTAAGTTGACAAACTCAGTTTTCTAAAATTAGGCTTTCTTCAGTAGTTTTTAGTGGCAAATCATATTATTTACATTCTTATATGTCTTCTCCTTAAATGCAACTTAATTTAAGGTTATTTTAATTAGTTGTTATGATGAGAACATACTAATCATAATTTTTTTTAACATCCTAAAGCCAAAGAAATATGTTTTCATTCCTATACACGCGTTTCAGTTTAATAAATCAGAATCAGAATCAGAATCACTTTATTCATCCCCGAAGGGAAATTGATATGTTAAAATGATATTGTTCTTGCGTGTACTTGAACTTAAAATTGACAGATTTTAAGTTTAGTCTTGAACTGCCCAAATATTCTTCCAGATATTTATTTTAAACAGGTGAAAAGTGACAAGAATGTCAGATCTCAAATAAAGAAGCTCCTCAAATTCTTTTTGTGCAGGAAAGTTTGGCCTCTGCCTGCTGAAACCAACAAGAAACTACTATTTACCATCAGCTGTGGAAAATGGAGGCCGCAGAAAAATGAGTTATGAATGATCCCGTCAAAATAATCATTTTCCTGAATCAACTGCATCTGCCTTTTCCTGAGAACTGGGGCAGAAGCCACACACCTGGGTTTGTTGGCAGTAAGCTGCCGTTGCTGTTTCTTTCCCTGCGCTGAGCTCCTTCAAAGCAAATATCAAAAGCTTAACAGGTTCAGGCTGAAGGTGGCTGCTTTAACCACTATTTGTCACTATATGCTGTAAACCGAACACACGTGAGGCATCAAACCGTTGCTATAAATAGCCTCAGATTTACAGTAAAGACTCACACTTACTGTATGCTGACACGCACCTGGACCAGAGGCAGGACTGTCATGCTTTCAGGCAGCACCAAGGAGACAAATGGAAGGAAAATTGGCTTTGTATATGAGCAACAAGACGAAAAGAGGGAAATTAATGCTGTGTCTTTTATGGTTCCCATGGCAACGTAAAACATATTGTGTGCACAGGGAATGGAGAAAAAGGCCTTCTCTGAATCCATCCTTCATGTTAATAGATTAATAAGTATACTTTTTCCTAATGGCCTTGCAGAGTTTTCTATCATGACTCCCTACTGCTGCTGCTGCTTGGCGATGACTTGTTTTTGACACGTTTAACAGCAGCTTGAAAACAATTATCCTGGCTGGATTAGGTCTCACGTGTTTTATTCTTGTCCAGTACAGTACAGTACAGTAAATTATTGTCATGTGCACAGAAAAACAGACAGGTGCAATGAAATTCTTACTTTGCTGATCCTCCTTAACCAAATGAACACAAGTTTAATCACAATTAAATGTAAGTCACGTGGGATTGTCCAGTTTCAAGTCTTTTTTTGGGAAATAAACTCTTTTAAGGAAAAGTTAAAGTCAAGATGGAGGTTTATACACTCGTGGACAAAATTGTTGGTACCCCTCAGTTAAAGAAGGAAAAACCCACAATTCTCACTGAAATCACTTAAAACTCACAAAAGTAACAATAAATAAAAATTTATTGAAAATTAAATAATCAAAAACAGCCATTACTTTTGAATTGTTGATTAACATAATTATTTTAAAAAACAAACTAATGAAACAGGCCTGGACAAAAATGATGGTACCTCTATAAAAGATTGAAAACTATTTGACCAGAGTGACATGATTAACTCAGGTGTGTCATTTAATTGACATCACAGGTGTTTCCAAACTCATAATCAGTCAGTCTGCCTATTTAAAGGGAGACAAGTAGTCACCCTGCTGTCTGGTGAAAAGGTGTGTACCACACTGAACATGGACAACAGAAAGCGAAGGAGAGAATTGTCCCAGGACATCCGAAAAAAAATGATAGACAAACATCTTAAAGGTAAAGGCTATAAGACCATCTCTAAACAGCTTGAAGTTCCTGTGACAACAGTGGCTCATATTATTCAGAAGTTCAAGACCCACGGGACAGTAGCCAACCTCCCTGGACGTGGCCGCAAGAGGAAAATTGATGACAAATTGAAGAGACGGATCGTTGGAATTGTATCCAAAGAGCCCAGAGCAACCTCCAAAGAAATTAAAGGTGAACTCCAAGGCCAAGGTACATCAGTGTCAGATGGCACCATTCGTCGTTGTTTGAGCCAAAGTGGACTTCATGGGAGACGACCAAGGAGGACACCACTGCTGAAAAAAACTCATAAAAAAGCCAGACTGGAATTTGCAAAAATGCATGTTGACAAGCCACAAAGCTTCTGGGAGAATGTCCTTTGGACAGATGAGACCAAACTGGAGCTTTTTGGTAAGGCACATCAACTCTATGTTCATAGACTCAAAAACCAAGCATACGAAGAAAAGAACACTGTCCCTACGGTGAAACATGGAGGAGGCTCAGTAATGTTTTGGGGCTGCTTTGCTGCATCTGGCACAGGGTGTCTTGAAAGTGTGCAAGGTACAATGAAATCTGAAGACTATCAAGGCATTCTGGAGAGAAATGTGCTGCCTGGTGTCAGAAAGCTTGGTTTCAGTCGCAGGTCATGGGTCTTCCAACAGGACAACGATCCAAAACACACAGCCAAAAACACCCAAGAATGGCTGAGAGAAAAGCGTTGGACTATTCTAAAGTGGCCTTCTATGAGCCCAGATCTGAATCCCATTGAACATATGTGGAAGGAGCTGAAACATGCCATTTGGAGAAGACACCCATCAAACCTGAGACAACTGGAGCTGTTTGCTCATGAGGAGTGGGCCAAAATACCTGTTGACAGCTGCAGAACGCAAATTGACAAATACGGAAATCGTTTAATTGCAGTGATTGCCTCAAAAGGTTGTGCAACAAAATATTAAGTTATGGGTACCATCATTTTTGTCCAGCCCTATTTCATTAGTTTGTTTTTTTAAATAATTATGTTAATCAACAATTCAAAAGTGATGGCTGATTTTGATTATTTAATTTTCAATAAATTTTTATTTATTGTTACTTTTGTGAGTTTCAAGTGATTTCAGTGAGAATTGTGGGTTTTTCCTTCTTTAACTGAGGGGTACCAACAATTTTGTCCACGTGTGTATGTCTGAATACTGCACATTTCAACGTTTCTCCTTCAAATATACACAGAAAAAAACACATTTTTATTTCTTATGAACAATTTACAGGTATTTTTAAGAATTTCCTCCCGAAAACCTGTGAAATCACAGAAAGATAACTATTAATTTACACATAATCGATAAAAAAAATAAATAAATCAGACAAAATCTGAAAGTCTGTCTTTGCACATACGGTTCTATCTTCTTTGACAGTGGCTAACCATAAAATTACACCATATATACAGAATTGTAATCAGCAAAAGTATATAATTTTTATAGACATTTTCTTATTTTTCAAAGAAAAATTAAGTTTATTTCATTCTGAAAAACGGTAACTAATTAAAGATTTTTCATTTTTTGTAAAGATAGATAATATGAAGAAAAATATGAAGCTACATGTTGAATGGGGAAAAAACAAGCCAAAACTTTACACAATAGTGAAAAGTTAATGATTAATTATTTTAGGTGGAACCTTAAAATAACAAAATAACTGTAATTAAATTACCTAAAATATCTTTATTTTGCAGATATTTGGTGCTATTTTCACAGTTATTTTACAGTTTTTCTTCTCTGTGTTAGATTTTTTTGTTAGATTGTTTTATTTATAGGATTTTGTTTTGACAGTGCATGTTATCATCAAGCTGACACATTGGATTTCTAACACTGTCAGACGTTTTGGACCATAGTATCACAGTGTGACTGCTGGTCTGATCAATGTGTCAGTATGAGAACCACTTCTTAATGAAAAAAATGCCATTTAAAATTCTTCTATTACAGTTTACAAAGCTTATGTATAATAGTGATGTACATGAGATGATCATGTGAGTTGATGTCTCGAATATATTTTTGCATATATGATTCATGAGGTGTTAATTGTACAAACTACTGTGGCTCAAGCGTGCAATGAATATGCGAGACTGCTTTGGGCAAATTAGGCGTAAGTTCCATGTCCTCATTTTTGTGATTTAAGTCTGCCTGTGAAATGTGCAGCTTTTTTACTCTGGTAATTTTCTGCAGACATGAAAAGAAGGTTGAGATATTTAACAGTATGAACACCTGCATCTAAAACAAACCTCACAACATTACAAATTGTACAAAATAAAGCTGCTACACTTGTTTTCAACTGATGTAACCACATTGTTCAGTTGTACCAGGAATTCAAAATGGCAAAATTGAGACTATTTTGATCAAATGTTTCCTGCAATAACCTGCATGAGCACAACAACAGACTTTACAGTGACTGTCATTTTTGCATCATCTGTATTAATTGGAATGCAGGAGATGTGGATGCTTAATATTATTTCTCCGCCAAAGAGGCGGAGCCTCGGCGGAGTTATGTGACGATCAGCACTGGTTTGTCTGTCTGTTTGTCTGTTTGATAGCAGCATTGCTCAATAAAGGACAAAAGGATTTGGAGGAGGTTTTCAGGATAGATCAGAAATGACACAAGGACCAAATGATTACATTTTGACAGTGATGTGGCTTATTGTCTGGATCCGTACATTTTTGACAGGTTTCTGTGTTCTTACGAGATAGCGGCACGGCCACTATGACGACCAGTGAACACTACATCAGTTACCTGCTGAGAATCACATGATTGCGATTCTACTACTAATCCACCGCTGAGGACTTATCGGGACTTTTCTGGTGGAAATGATACAAGGAGCAATTGAATTGTGGGGGTGTTTCTGAGTCTCATCAATTCCGTCACCATTATTTTTACTTCACTGCTGGCTTTCCTGTCATTTTATAAGACAAACCAAGTAAAAATGTAGTCACCTCTTATTATAATTTTTTTGTACACATAAATGCATAAATCATATGTGACTGAAATGTATTTACGAATTCTATTAATTACAGTTTTACATTTCTTTTATATGAGACATAATTTTGTGTATATTAAAGCAGTCAGCGTTCACTATATCTAAATTGTTTCTGCATCGTGTCTCAAGAATGGACCGTCATAAACAAATAAGCATTTATTTTTGATTCTTGATTACTTTATTGCCTCCTTTTCTGTCATCTGTTCACGGTTAGCTACTAAATAAAGACACAAAATGCCCCTTAAAATAACTTGAAGCCTGGAGGACAGTTTGTGCAAATGAATGCACTGTCTGTGAAACTGTGAATGAGGAAGTTAACCATCCTTATTGGGCAACTACTGAGTTTCACAAAGACGTTGCTCAGAGATTAGTCTACTGTAAAAATAGCACACACAAAAATAAAGTTTGACTTAAACCTAAAAGGGTAGCTGAGCGACCCCCTCCAGGCTGACTTGTAACTGAGCCATACTGCACGCTTCCACGGTAACGCCTGCTGTGAACTTGGCGGGAATTATGGGTCATGATTTGTGGTTTACTGTCAATTGGAGTCATAAGTTTTTCTGCTGAAGTGTTTGTCAGACACATTTTTTGACTGAAAGAAGTCTTCATTTAAGTCATAGCAAATTAGTCTTACAGGAGCTAAACAGCTTTGTGCACCAGATAAATTTAGATTTCAGAGACACACAATCAAAGTCTGACTAGTGACCCCTGGTTTTACAAGGCCAACTGAGAATAAAACAGGCTTGTTAAACATCAGGAAAGAAACTCTTTGTTGCAGGAAGGGTATAAAACATTCCCACCAAAAAGAAAACTTCCATGTCATCAGATAATAATAATGGTTGTATTTATATAGCGCTTTACATGATACATCACATTCACACACTGATGGCAGAAGCTGCCATGCAAGGCACTAACCACAACCCACCAGGAGCAATTAGGGGTTTGGTGTCTTGCTCAGGGACACCTTGACATGAGCTCAACAGGCAGAGGATCGAACTGGCAATCTTCCAGTTATAAGACGGCCACTCTACCCACTGAGCCACGCCACCCTTTCAGTCAGATAAAGTGTTTCTGTTTCATTGTGGGTATAAACAGAGTGAACGTTTTGGCACAGTGCTCATGTGAAGTGTCTTGGCTTTATTTACTCTAGGTTTCAGTGACAATGAATAAAGATGAGGTGAGATCAGTGCAGGCATGTAGTGTTTTAAGAAAAAAAAAAGAGTCTGAAATAGAGCCCTGAGGATGTTACATTGACTTACAATTACTTCCTTTTGCATAAGCTGAGCCAGGACTCTGACTTGCCTGAAGTTAAAGAACATAATTCTAATCTTTATCTAGGTTTTCACCCTAAAATTTTACAATCTTCATTGACTTTTTGTCCTCAGAAAGTGAGACAAGCCGCCACAATGCGACTGTAACACATTTGCAGACACATGAATAAACATCTGCACACACAGCTGGAATTCCTTTGCTCGCTGCTGTCATCTCAAACATCCTTTTGTTACTGGCTTGTCCTCTTCTCCCCTCTTCACTCTGGCAGCCTCCTTCTCTCCGTGTGTCACTGTAGGCAGACAATGACAACAAGTCACAAGCTGCTAACCCTTAATTACACCCCTAACGGAGAGCAGCGCCGCCCTCCTGTCAGTCAGAGCTACAATAAACCATGACAGTGACTGCAGTTCAACACCTGGGCAAATGTCTCAGAGGTGACGAAAGGCTAATGCGGTGGGGAAGTGTGGCGCCACAACACCAGCGCAATCATTGCCCTGTAATCTGAGGGAGGCTGAAGGAAATGGGTGGCACGAAGACTTCCTGAAACGTCAGATTTGTGGTTGCAAAATCATGCTTGGAGCCATGTCAGCTCAAAACTCCTGCAGGGCTGAGCTGTAACAGACAGCAGCTACAAGCATTCAAAGAGGTTTTTAAACCCTGGCGATGACTGTGACTAATACAATGTAAGCTGCATGGTTGTTTATTGTCTTTTCAATGCATGAACAGAGGATCCACTCCCGGGAGTCACAATGGAATGTGTAGCATGTAAAGCGTCAATTAGTAGCATAGCATGAGACTAATAAAAAATTAACACATAGTTTGTTTGTGCAGGCAGCTGAATGCAGATCTTACACTGAAAAAATATCACAAAATCTGTTAGCAAGACTGAAAGAAGGAAATACTTTTTAAAAAATCTGTTGCATTCAAACACTGTAAAGAAGTTGAAAATAACTGAAAATATATGTAAATTATATTTTTTTGCAGATTTAAATATAGCATAAAATAGTTGTTAAAGTTAAAAAGTACAGGTCTTTGATATGGACACTATGTTTGTTTTGTACTTGTTTTTCAGTATCAGGATTAACAAGCAAGAATTGTTACTGGCAATAATTCAGAGGTTGTAAATTAATAACACACAAGAAATAGTGCACATGGAATGAAATGTTACACATAAAAAAATACTGCACATGAAGTCTAAACATTGCACATAATAATGAAATATGGCACACAAAGTTAAAATATTGCATAGGAAATTGAAATATGGCACTAAAAAATATAGTACTGCACATTACATTGATATATTGAATGTAAATGATAAATATTGTACAATTAACTGAAATATTATATTACAGACAAAAAGTAAATACTGCAAAAGACATTAATATTATTGTTCAGACTTGCTGTTCTTATCACAATGCAGTAATACATTTTCAATACAATTGTTCAAGTCAGAGGACTTGTTGGATAATACAGGTGTACCTTTCCTTTCCCCCTTTTCGTTTACAAAAATCATGGATTAATTTTTGTTGTAATTATCTCAAACTACACAATAAAACAGTGAGAATAAAATATATTGGAAATACAGTTGGTTAAAGTAAACTGTGGTGGAAGTTAAGAAACTGTCTTACTGTTTGCTTTTTCTCTTCCAAAAATAAGTTTAACTAACTCATAGGTTTAAAAGCTGCCTCGTTCTTTCATTCCTCCTGTTTCTCCCTCTATTTTTAGCAGTGCTGCTATGTTCCCATATTTCTGTAATTATTTTCATCAGTATAATTTAATCACGACTGATGGAAGTGAGGCTAAAACCAAAGCTATATTTAAACAAATTACTTTATTCTGCACGTGAGAAGCAATGACACGCAACAACAAAAGATCCAAGTTTGGCAAGTTCAAAATCTAAAACTATTCTCACAGAGGAACATTTATTTAAATAATAATCCCATAGATCAGATTTCAAACTTCCACGTGGTTATTCCAGTGGATGCTTACTACCAGAAATAAGTGTTCAGAACTAGTGCAAAAAATTATTTAAGTTAACCTGCATGGTGGAAATAAGGAGGCTAAATATCTTATCATCTGTTCATTTTCCTTTCCTCCTCCATTCTTTAACTTTGCCTTTGAATCTCCAGGCCCTCAGTTGACCTTCTTGCTCTTCTGTTTGTCTCTTCATCCCAGGGCGGCTCTCTGCCAGCCACGTTTCATATGCTCCCATAAAAGGCCCTGCATCACCCACTGGCATTGGCAGAACCGCCAACATGGCTAATGTGACTCCACCAGACGTCCCCTCTTGTTAATTTCAGTGTTGTGTTCTTCGACTGCCAGCTTCGGGCTCCACATTTGTTTCTTATATTAACATCAGCTGCATTATTGCTGAAGCTCAGAGGCGAGGAGGCGCGTTGCTCTGCCTGCATTGCACCGATGCAAACACTGATGCACACAGGCGTGTACAGAGCATAGGCATACTTGTATATATGAGTCAGAGAGCTGGATGTTAGTTTAATGAAAAGATCAACACTGGGATACGTGACAGGGTGAGCATACACTGATATCTGTTGAAATGTAGTCAGGTTCCAGTAGCTGCTCACTGACATCATACAGAGACTGTGTTGCTTCACGGGATATATAAAAAAGAAAAATATGCAATTTGTAAAATAAATACTACACTGAAATTCTACTCTTCCAACACCAAACGCATGCATCAAAATGTCCATAAAACGAGTCCTCCTGCATTATCAGCTTCCACACTGTCTGCATGTTTAAAATATGCTCATATATTCACCAAATAATGCTAAAGAAGCTGAAATTTGCCACAGTTATTGAGTTTCTTTCTCATTTGCACCTATGCTACTACTTTGTTGTCAGTCCAGATGAGAGTAGCTGCTGTCCCCCATGAAGATGTTTCATAACCTACAATGGATGATTATTAGATACTCAAAACACAGGTAATTGGTGAGGACTTTATTATTCAGAGTTTATCTACTTTTCTACAGTTCTTTAAGCAAGTACATATGGGTGACAAATTAAAAGGTAAACCTGAATGAATTGGTCAGTAAGGGAATCTCTTTTATGGTGTTGGGGGCCTTTTGCTGACATAGTTTGGGTCCACTGGCTCCTTCAGAGGGAAGGGTCACTGCAAATCAATACAAAAATCATATACTTTGGACTTTGCAGCCGTCAGATTTCAAACCAGCTGAACACCTGTGAGAAGCTTTGGATTAGCTTCTTTTACAGACGTCATCAAAACATCAAATGACATAATATTTTTTGGAAGAATAGTGTTTATTCCCCTAACAGTGGTCCAGAAAGGTAGAAAATTAATGCCAAGGCGCACTAAGGCTGTTTTAGTGGCAAATGGTGGCCCACCATCAACCAAGATATTTTATTTTGGTTTTACC
Organism: Acanthochromis polyacanthus; assembly: GCF_021347895.1. Classification (NCBI taxonomy): domain Eukaryota; kingdom Metazoa; phylum Chordata; class Actinopteri; family Pomacentridae; genus Acanthochromis; species Acanthochromis polyacanthus. The sequence goes on along the minus strand of NC_067126.1, from coordinate 11,205,860 downwards.
TTGAATTTCTCGCCTGTCTGTACATTATTTTGAAGACGGCAAAAAGGAGATACTTACTGGCCCAATTTAACATTGGTTAGTTTGACAGATTGTTGTGGTCTTTGGGTTTTGTTTTTTTGTGTATTTCCTGTTATATTTGGAAATCACCTTCCTTTGTGTGTTGCTTGTGTTTTTATTTCCTTCCATTGTCTCTGTTTTCCTCCTCTTTTGATTGGCTCAGTGGTTTTCAATTTTGTCTTGTCTCCCCAATCACTCCTAAGTGTATAAATAGCATTATTTTCCCTTAACCTTAGTCAGCTTGTCCGTTTTGCATCAGGTTCTCCTCCTGTCTGGAAAATCTGCTTTGTTTCCTGCCCACCAGTGATATTTGTTTCCTTTATCTCACCCGTTACCAGTCTGATTTACTCCTTGTTCTCCATGTGCCCACCAGGTTTGTGTTTTATGGATTCTTGTGGTTTCGAGGTTTTCGTTGAGACCGCTTTCTTCTACTTACTTGAACTTTTAGTTTGTGTTTTTTCTGTATTATCAGCTGTCTTTTGTTATTTCCCTGCCAGGAATCTTTACTCCTTTGAGTTAGTTTTTTGAAGTTTTCTTTCTTGCTTTCACCTGTCTGCCTCATGTATCTCCATTTGGGTCCTCTCCTGATTTACCCCTGATGCAGACATTACATGGACTTAATCTTTTGCTTACAAATAAATAAAAGAAAGAAAAGCCCTGTATAAATCAGACTTTTAATTGATCACAGGGCCACAGTTGCATGCTGGGTTGTACAAGCAAAAAATGCAATAATAAAACAATGGAAATGAAGGGCAGCATAAATAACGGCATGAACAGATATGCAATAGAAACAGAGAAGTGATTTCTGTTTTTTTTTTTTTTTTTACATATTCTACATCATTTAAAGGTGATCAAAGCTGTTTCCATTGCTTGTGATAATCTGATGATGAGGCGCTCCATCACCTCCTGTATAAACCTCTGACTCCTTTCATGCTACACAAGTCTAATGGTGTACTTAAACCAAATCAAGAAACCATTTGCAAATATGACATTGTGCTTCATTTTTACGTTACAGCGTTTGCCATAAAGTTCATTCATACTCTGTTTGTACCCACTTGATTCTTGATGAATACAGCTGCTGAATTTGCACACAATAGGGAGCCTTGATAGCAGCATTGTGTTATTTTTGGATTAATGGAATCCGGGGTGCAGAATCAGCTGGAATTCGTGCATTATTATGAATTCTCCTTCATTTTGTTCCAGAGCCTTCACTTTCTATTAGTCTGAGGACAAACATGAGCCAGTCTGATGGAGTCCACACCCTCCCTGTATACACTGACGCTAATGACTTGTCCCTCACTGCAGCCATCCACACATGGAACTAATTCTATCTGTGCACAACACCACGACCGCCCGCCGATCGCTCCACATCATCCTGTAAAACAATCTGTTTCTAAGGCAACAGGTGGTGTTGGAGACATCCGCAATTTAACCAGGAGCAGGACTTGATTATAAGCAGTCGTGGGCCAAGCAGAGCTTTGGATGACATCAGTCTCTGCACGTGCACATTATCTAGAAATAAAGTCATTGTGTTTGTCTTGGCCGGCCTACCTTTGATAGCTATTCTTGGTCTTCTGTTAAAATCTGGTGTCGGAACGTGATACGCTTCAGATACCACCTTGTACATGCCAGGAAAACTGTTTAGACAAAGATTTAATGAGCCGCAGGTATTAATGCATATTAAAGCTCTATAGGCTCATTCCTGTCAAACTAACATTGCAAAATCACTTGACTGGATTAGTATATTTACCCAGTAACAACTACATGGGGAAAAAAGAATAGCTCTGGAAAAACACTGCGTGGCTGCTATCATAAAATCTCCCAACACTCTGTAAAGGCTGCCACTGATTGAATCAGACTGTAAATATTTGAGCAAAGTGTGTGTTTTTCCTGGTATGTCTTTACTTTGCTTTACCGTGTGGAATGAGGGGCCATATGAGAATCCCGCACGTGGAACGTAATGTCACATTTTTGTTAAAGCCTTGTTAAATCTAGGTCAGGGAGAATGAACAGACCGTAATACAAACACTTTGCCCCGTTCGATGCCGGTGTGACCACATTCTTCAAAGCCGGAGAATCAAGCAAATCTGCATTTCAGCCACAGGATGACAATAAAACCTCAAACTGTGTTTCACCCAGTGCATAGCCAGCACATTTTACATGCCTTTGAATTAGGTTTAGGTATGTTTCACTGCAAATCAGTACCAATCCAACAAGTCCTCAAACTCATTCGACCACACAGGTCGTATGTAACGTGCCCCTGAATACGACCCATGATAGTGTATTTGCGTTAGCGCCCCTACGGGAGACAGGAACGCGTTACAGGATTTAATTTGTGAAACGGCTTTTTCCTCACTTTCGCAACACGGGTTTAGGGTTATGGTTATGGTTAGGGTTAGGGTTAGTGTGAGGTCAAAGTTTGTTCATGGTGATGTTTCAGCTGAGACGCCGGAGTGTCAATATTTACTCAACCGCTAGAGGTCGCTTAATGTCAACACGTAACACTCGGTCGTAATACGGGCGTGTACAGACAATCTATGTGGTCGTTTTTTGTATGAGGACAGGCTCTACCAATCACATACCATGGCATTTGCAGACATCAGATTTTAACCCAAGTGAACATTTATAAAAGATTTTGAGCCTCCTTTTTTTTTTTTTTTTTACCAACACTGTCAAAACACCCAATGAAGGAATATTTTTTGGAAGAACAGTTTTTATTAATCGAACAGTGGGCCAGATATGTAGATAATGAATGCTAAGGCACACTAAAGCTGTTTTGGTAGGAAGTGGTGACTCAACAACAACTAAAAGACTTTATTTCGGTTTTACCTTTAATTTGTCACCCACCAGCACTTTATTTACAAGATGTCAAGAGGCAGTGATGTAATGACCCAAGTAGCCATGTGTATTTTTTCTTTGCGGGCCAAATTTAACATTAGCTACGTTGACAAATTGTCATGGTCTTTGGGGTGTTTCTTGTTTACTTCCTGTTACATTTAGAAATCCCCTTCCCGTGTGTGTTGCTTGTGTTTTTATTTCCTTCCGTTGCCTGTTTCCCTTGTCTGTTGATTTATGAGGATTTTCACCATCACTTGTCTCCCCAATCAGTTCTAAGTGTGTAAGCAATCTTATTTTTTTCACTGTCTTCTTTAACTTTAACTTCAACTTCAACTTTATTATTTGTCCTTTGAATGGCAACTTGTTATGCAAAAGATACACAAGCGTTCACAATAAACAAACAATAAAAAACTATTTAAAAAATGTTTAAAAAAAACAACACAGGTACTTCATGTTTTTTTGTGGAAATCACCTTCCCTTATGTGTTGCTTGTGTTTTTATTTCCGTACATTGTCTCTATTTCCCTCCTCTTTTGATTACACCAGTGACTTTCACTTATGGCTCGTCTCCACCATCAGATAGAGTATAAATAAGATGACAATGAAACCTCAAACTACATTTCACCCAGTGCATATCCAGCATACTCTACATGCCTTTAAATATAGTGAAATTAATGATACGTGACTTCTTCTTCCTCCAGCTTGTGTACAGCAATGATGCAATCGTACATGCTGTACATTGTGGAATTTAACAGACAAAAGAAGTTGACTTTGGCTTGAAGCTCTGTTGACAAGAAGCATCAAGAGCTGGGCCTGACTGTTGATAGCGTGGGGTTTACGACATACCTGATGAACGGGAACACAATGGGCATTCCTGAACTGAACCTGGTTCTGCGATTAATGCTTAACTCTGCAGATATAGATCAGTTTGAAAGGGGATTCTGCTGACTCACGGCACTGTGCCAGAGCTGCAGCGGAGCTTTCTGATGTTAAGGTGAGTCGATGTGGAGCTCAGGATGAGGTGAAAGTAATCTGCCATGGATGACTCAACCCGGAGGATTGGTTGGTACCGCTGCCCAGACTTCGGGGGGCTGAAAGTGGGTGGAAGGATCAGCGGACCAGCAAAGATTGCTTCCGGGCCTATCTGAGTGCCAAGGTCCAGACGGAGGATGATTAACTGGGGATGACTGGTGCTGGCTGGAACGGACTTGAGATCAAATCAGGTCTCGTCCAAAATAAAACCCACCTTTTCCCTCAAAGTCTCTCTTCTTTACCCTGTTCTTCCTCTTTCCCCCCCTTCCTGCCTCCAATTTCACATACCCCATATAATCCCCTCGTGTCTTTTTCTATCCATGAGCCAGACATGGCACTTGTAAGTTCTATTCATTATTTTAATTCAAACTGAATGCTTTGTATGACATCAAGACAAACAATAAATGAGTAAAAACCTTACACTCTGTAGCTACATTTCGTTTAGCTGTATGGACCACTGCACATAGGTTTAGGAGCTAAATGTAAAAAAATTAACCAGCCTAAAGACACTAAAATGGCCGAAACGCAATTGTATGGTTGATTCAAGCCATTGTTCCTCTTTATCAATGATTATATCTTGAAAATGGTGTCATGGTTGTAGACGGTTCACCCTTTTAGTTTCTTTTGATTGATGCACTTGAGATCATTTTATTGTACCTCTTTAGAACTACGTGCGTTTGTCCTCAGCTGGTTGAAGCTGGCTGTTGAAGAGGAGCAATGCTGCATGGGAAGAGGAGAGCAAAGAAAGTAAACTTCCCCTCAGGTTTAAATAATGAGTCAAGAGTGAATGACCATGATGATGAATGATGTTTCATACCTGTTGCTGTCATGTTCCTGATGGGAGATGGTGGCTCGGGGAAATCATGGTTATGAGGGAAAACAGGATGATAGGAAGGTACCTCGAGGTGTAAAATGTCATTGATTTGACCTACTTAGAGTGCAAGAAAAAAATTATGATAGCACCTTTTCCTTACAATACTGATGAGAGATGTGCAGAGTGATGACTGACAGTGTTTGCTTACAACAACTTCTTTTGTTGTAGAAACAAGCCTCATAACCACGGATGCTGAAAAACTAACAGCCGGAAGCAGTTTTTCCAATGACTTGTAATAATTTCCCACAGCAGTAAAACCACAGCAACTTGGCGGTTTGCCGTGTGAGTTGTTATGGCAAATGCATATGCACCGTCCTCCATAATTATTGATACCCCTGGTTAAGATGTGTTCTTTAGCAGCTAATAAATTCAGTTTTTCTTCTAAATAAATGAAAAAAAGAGGAAAATCCAACCTTTAATTCAAGTGCATTTATTCGGTGGGGAAAAAAATTACACATTAAGAAATAATTCTTTTACATAAAATCATGTGTGCCACAATTATCAGCAACCCTGACGTTAATACTTTGTACAACCCCCTTTTGCCAACAAAACAGTACCTAATCTTCTCCTATAATACGTTTTTCAACAATTTTCAGTGTGAGCTTATGCTTCTGCAATAAAAATTAAATTTATTTTAAGGCTTTGAACACATCTTAACCAGAGGTGCTAATAATTATGGAGGGGGCTGTAAATACTACTTCTAGAGATATATAACCTTTTTATTAAAGCATTTTAAACAAATTTAACATCACACCCGAATATTATCTGCTGGGTTTTTTTTGGAGTGTAGCTGTATTTTTCTGCTTTTACTTGGAGACATTTATGTTTTTATATTTTGTCTCAAAGGAAAACAACAAATTACTGAACCTTTTAGGTGACAGTCAGACTAAAAGATTGAATATAAACTCTGAGTTCCTCTCAAGGTTGTACAACAGTTCACCAAACACAAAGCACAAAGAATTATATTTTTGAACATTTTAGCCTTGAATCTATAAATACAGTACGTGCAGAAGACGAGCTCACGATTCATCCTATGCAAGGTTGAACCGACTGAACCGTCTTTTTGTATTGTGATAACAATAAGGCGAACATTGGATCACTCACCTGTGACAGTATAATCCTGTTACTATGGCAACGTAAACAGGAAGCATGTGAGACATCAAGTGAGATATCCACAGAATTGGTGCAGGTCTCTTAGTTCAGATCACTTTATACCACAGACCAAAGGTTCAAATGTCTTTAAACTTATACTTCTGAGACACTTTTGTATAAAAATCAACATCCTCAATAAAAGGGAACGAAGAATGTGTCATCTCTTGAAGTAGGAATACATGAACGATGGAAATAATTTTACAAATGAATATAAACACAGCTGGATATTCTGGAATAGAAGACATCATTTGGTTAATTTATAGGAATTGAGCCTGAAGGGTCAAGCGCTGACTTTCTAGGAAAGGGTTAAAACCACCTGCTGCTGGGTAATTCCCCGAATTATAGACATCCTTTTTAGACGGAGTCACATGTTTTATCAACACAGTGACGGCTTGTGTGTGCTGTCAACACACTCACAGTCAGGATAGAAATGCTTATCTAACCGCCCATCACACAAAGTTGCATCAGTCTTATCTAACACTTAAAGAACGGAACAGGAAGATCAGCTAATTTTTGACTCTTTATCATATTTGTTTGCTAATTACTTAGAAACATATTTGAAACAGACAATCTGTTTTTGACTGCTGTCTTATGTGGCCACCTGGTAGCTGAGGCAGTTTTTCTTGAAAATGTGTTTTCCTTGGCAGGTCCCGTTGGCCTTGATTTCACTGTAGAGAAGATGGATTTCTGTGGATTGTTTTCTCATCATAGCAATTGATTAAAAAGCAAAGCAACCTGCATCATCCTTCACTGGTGGCCAGACTTCAGTGATTAGTGCTCTCCATGGATGAGTACTTTGCTTGAAAACTGGTGCAAAACAAAAAAGAATGTCCTCCCTCAAGCATCAGACACTTACATTCCTGCATTCTGATGAATTTTTATGCATTCATTTGCTCATTTTCTGTATCAATGTATCATGGAAATGTCTTTATTTGTGTAAATCATCGGACAACATTCTGGCACCAAGTGACAATTCAAATATAATTCAATATAATCCATTGTAGCCATCAAACTTTATGTATTATTTTCAAATATTTAACTCCTGTGGACCAGCTTTACTCATTTGTCATTATCCCTGTTGATTTAACACACAGATAGAGACATAGTTTACTATTCTGTCCTCTTTTGTCCCATATTTGGGGAAAGTAACATTATTAATGTGAATGAATGACTGGATTAAAATGATTTTGGAAAACTCAGGACTGTAGTAATGCTGCTGTGCTTTAGCAGGATTTGTGCTCAAATTAAAAATTTTCTGCACATTCAGGACACAACATACATGTCCGTGTTTGAAATGCATTGTTGCATCTGTTAGTAAATTCACAGTATTTTGAAATCGGAGCCTGTCACCTGTGCTTTTGTGTCTATGTAGCTTTATGTGACTTGAATGGAACCTCTAAATTGTCAGAAACACAGGAGTGCAATACATTACTGTTTCATTTCTTTAATATATTTATGCCTTAACATGTTGAACTGAAACCTCCATCAATGTTTTGTCAAGCAAAATGAATGTGTCTTTGTCATTTGTTGCTCCCACTGTCAAAGTATGTTTGTGGATCTTGTCAGGACTGAACTCCAGTAGTAAAAGCTGGTTCTTTCCTAAGAAAACATGTTTTGTGTGGTAAGAAAGAACTTGAATAAATACACGAGAGTCCTAACGCAATAAAGAGATTTTGTAGTGAAAGAAATATGATAGAAAATGTGATACAAATTCTTAAAATGATATGGAAGTGAAGCAAAGGGGCCACATGGAGTGTCCTTATTAAGCGATACCATATTGCAGTTTTATCAAAGCAGTGAGAAATTAGTAATGACATTCCCTTTTTGACACTCAGGACAAATGTTGTTATCAATGGAAAGGTTGCTCTCACATCTGACGTCCATATGCTGGTGAAAGTCGAGCAAACAAGAATTTCACAGCGGGTGATAAATAAGACATCACTTTAAAATGTGTTATAAAGTGTCGGGTTGTAATTTCTCTCCTTGACCGATTGAGCTGCGGTTGGCTGCTGACCTGAATCCCTTCCCACCACTGGACACCAGCACAGCCAAGAAAACCACACAGGTGCTGCATGTCCAGGACCTGCTGCCATTTTCTAGCCCCTTCCTCCCTTTTGTGGATACTCCAGCACTGTTATCCAAAAACAACCTTCACCCTCCTCCTCTCTCCACCCTCTCAGCCCCTCTATGGTTACTGAATGAGTTTAGTCTGTGTTTGGATGAGCTCATTGGAAAAGGATGCTCCACAGCTCCACATCGTCTTTCATCTTCCTGCAGACACACACATTTGGACAAAGGACTCAGATGTTTTTGAACAAAACAGGTTGGATGTCCATGCAGCACCATTCTGGTTCAGTTTTTGAAGTTTTAAGTCCAAACAAACTTATTACATTTGTTGCAAAAGAACAGAAATATTACAATGAGCAAGTAGAATTAAAGTACAATACAACTGCTGCTTCTATTATGTTATCCCATGGACACCTTCATCCTCCCCCAAGTTGCTACAGAGGGTGGCCATAATGAAAGGAAGGTCTGTCTTGTAATGATTAAACACTTATTCCACATAGGCTTGAGAAGTATCTTTAAGAAGCTGCCAAGTTGAGGAACCAACCAGACAAAAACTGTGACTCAGAAATTCAAGAACTTCACATATCATAGCTTCACCACATGTCCGTAGAGTTTGATACCGTATCCAGTCTCTGTATCTAGAAATTAGGACCACTGAAGTGCAGCTCAGTGAGGTAGTGGTTAGCACTTTTTCCTTGCAGCAAGAAGATCACCGGTTCAAATCCCGGCCTGGGCCTGGGATCTTTCTGCATGGAGTTTGCATGTTCTCCCTGTGCATGCGTGGGTTTTCTCCGGGCACTCCGGCTTCGTCCCACAGTCCAAAAATATGCTGAGGTTAATTGAATACTCTAAATTGCCCGTGGGTGTGAATGAGTGTGATTGTTTGTCTGTATATGTAGCCCTGTGACAGACTGGTGACCTGTCCAGGGTGTCCCCTGCCTTCGCCCGAGTCAGCTGAGATAGGCTCCAGCACCCCCCGTGACCCTAGTGAGGATAAAGCGGTGTATAGAGAATGAATGGATGGATGAAGTGCAGCTGCAACTAAGAAGGCCCTAGCATTATTAGCTAATTTTGTAGCACAGTCCTATAGAGTTTAGTTTTAGGATCTTTATGCTATTTAAATTCAAATGTCATTGCATTGCTTGTTCTGTATTGATAAGTAAAGTTCAAATTACCACAGACTGACACTCAGTAAATCTGCTACCAGATATTCTAGCCTCAGCTGTAATATTATATTGCTCAGTTCTACATACAATGATTTGTGCCTAGATGCACTAAAATCTGTAAGTTGTAATGCACATGTGTAAATGATAAACTGAGGCCTGATAGTGTTAGAATTGCATGTGTTTCTCTAAAGAAGATTGAGGTTTGTGATGTTTTCTAAATGTGTAGATCTTCAGAATGTACTTTTTTGCACTAAAACAAAGAGAGACTTTGTGAGTTGTGGTAATTTTACAGGTTATTATGCGGTGATTTTACTGGTCCGGCCCACTTGAGATCAAATTCGGCTGCATGTGGCCCCCGAACTAAAATAAGCTTGACACTCCTGATCTGTATCCAAAAGAATGTGTTTGTTTAAAGGAATTTAAAGAGATTCTCCATCATCCCCACCCATGTATTTCATCATTGAAAAAATAGTAATTGAAACTGTCAGTGCTGGACTTTGGAGGTGCTTGGATTTGTACACGTTTTCCATCAATGGTGCCCAAACACTGTAGCAAGTTTCAAATTCTTTGGAAATCTTTTGCTATCTCTGCCAACTCTACTCAACACACTTACAAGAGTCCTATGTAGTTTTCTGTGCTCAATATGAGGGCCAATGTGACTGCACAGAGACACTTACATAGCATCAGAATCTCTGAATTGTCCTTTCAGAGCAACAGGCAACAGCTTGGACTTATGAGTTGCAATGGATTCATGGTTACCCAAAGAAATTCTATCTCCTACAAAATGTCATTTTCTTCTAACAGTCACTGCTTCTTAAATATGTCACAGAATAATTTCATCAAACTCTATTTCAAAAGTCACAGTCCATCGTTGTGAAGAGCTGAGGTTGTCCCTGATTCAGTTGTGGTTGTAGAAATATTACCAAGCTCCTTTGCCGTGGCTTGAAATTTGTTTTGGCAAAGCCGGAGCTACTTCTAGGTGCCAACACATGAGAGGAGTGTATTGGAGATGACAGCCAAAAAGCTCTTCTGGCTGAGCAGCCAACACACTAAAGTCCATCTGTTACTGGAGCACTAAGCCACTAGGCCACTGAGCTGCCAACTTCATGCATGTATCCATTCAGTGATAATGCGGGGCTCATACAGCACAGATTCCCAAACATTTTCAAAATGTTGGTCAAAGAGTGTACAGTAAATTTAGGTATGAAATTGTGTCCGTTTCTTTTATGCATAAAGCTGCACTAATTCAGGAAATTAGACTTTTTTAGATGTTGTTTTACATTGCCTTGTGTTATTATTTTGTTTTATTTTTAGTGTTTTACAGTAAACTGATATGATTCTCTACCATGAACAACCCCTGGGAACCCTCATGCCCAATTTGGAAACAGTGGTCCAAGAGGTTTCAGCAGCAGCCCCTGGAGTCCTCAGACTGGCTGGGAAAAATCTATGCACAGAAAGAAAAATGGGGACAGCACAGTAATAGCTGAAAAAAACAGCAAAAACATGCTCAGAAAACGATAAAGAATTTTTCAAAATGTGAATTTATTGCAGTTGCATTATCTTGTTCAGCATGTTAAAAAGTCTTTTAGTAGATATTTCAACTCAGTAAAGCTCAAGATGGAAAGAAACTTGTCAAAAAAGCGTATTTCTTGGTTGTCACGTCCAATTTCAAGACTCGATCAAACCTAAAGACCCTGTAAATATACAGCCCGATCTCACGAGGATTCGTGAAACTGTTACGTAAATTTTTGTTTCGGTTTCGTGCGCACCATCACGATTTCGTCATGTTTTTCGTGCCGCTCACCACGAAATGCACACCAATGTATTTTAAACGGCGGACTTTTCGTGCCACCCAGAACGTATTTCAAACGAATGTGTGTATTATATTTTTAATGTAAAACCATGGCGAATCCAACGCTATATTTTGCATGACATCGTCCCTAACCATAACCCTAACCATAACCCTAACCATAACCTAACCATAACCCGGTGGTACACTTACCAATTTGCATAGGAATTTAAAGAATGTCCGGCGGCCGGCGGCCGCAAACGCGATCACACAAGCAGTATACGCCGATGGACAGCTTAGATCGTCATGAATCCGCCGGTATAATCCACTTTCAGATGTGATTACCACAGCAGGTTTCGTTGTGAGCAACACGAAAAACATTTCGTGGTGAGCGGCACGAAAAACATGACGAAATCGTGTTGGTGCGCACGAAAAAGAAACAAAAAATTTACGTAACAGTTTCACGAATCCCCGTGAGACCGTGTTGAAATATAGGTTCTCAATCAGATGTTCACTTGGTTTTTGGTTCTTTTGGTAGTCTAATCTTTAAAATATTTCTATTTCTTTTTTTTTGTCTGAGTTTCTCTCACATGTTTTGAAACTGGTGACAGAAAAATGTTTTAGCTGCATTAGAATCTTGTAATGGTTACAGGGTTATGTACGCATGCTAGTTAAAAGGGACATTTCTAATCATCGTTTAACTCTAATTGAATGATTCTTTAACTTAGATTTTTACAAATGTTGTTGCCTTTGCTTCTGGTTAGTTGTAAATATTTAATGTTTTAAGGAAATACTTGACATTTTAAACCAGGTTTCAAGGAGCTTTAAAACAAGGCAAAACAAAAACAGCAAGTTTTATGATTTTTGGTCAAATTAATTAGAAGAACTGTTTTCAATACAGAAATACAACATAAAAATACATCAGACTAAATCGGATAATCTTATGAAGGGAGGTCACTGAACCAGAACCTCAACCACAAGGAACTGACAGTCTTTTATTTACTCATTCACCTGCTTTTCCCTTAGAGACACAGACAGAAAACACCTCACATTTACAAATTAGGGCATCTTGCATGTCTTTGAACTGTGGTACGAGGATTTATCAGTCACAGAAAACCAACAAAAACATACCAAAAATGTCCTGCTTGTTGTGAGATGTCAGTGCAAACTACAGTTCTAAGCTGTCACCTAAGCTGGGATTGTAATATAGCTTTTCCCCTTGGCATTTTTCTCACTTTCTAAGTCTTTGAAAAGTTCTATCTATTTCTCGCCTCCAGGGATTTCCAGTGAAACAGTTGCGGCCTTTTCCCTCTTCTCTAACAGCTGTAACATTAGGTCGTCTGAGGACCACTGACAGTAAGTTTTGCTTGTTAAAGCAAATTATGAAATGTATCCCTGTAATTAACTGAAGTATTTAGGTTAAACTGTGAAATGTACACTTGTAATTACCCACAACATTTGGGTTAAAACATGAAATGTAGCCCCACGGTGTACTTTATGTGAAGTGTATCCTTGTAATTAACTTCAAATGTGTCAGTTAAACCAAGAGAAAAAAACTTTATTTGCTACCCGCCAGTCTTCGTGTCAAATCTGACCGAATCAAGCTTTTAGGAGGTGTGTGTTACAGTAAGGAGAAGCACATGAGGCTTTTTGAAGACAGATATGCGTAATCACTCGTCTAGTCTGTTATTATGCTGCTAGACACTTTGTAAAGGTGTGAAAAGACGTGTACCAGAAAGATAAAGAGACAAAAAGTAAGTCACAGGAAAGCAGTAGGAGGAGGAAGTAATGAAGATCTAGGACAACAGAGGAATTAGGGTGGACGGGTTTGCAGGTAAAGCAGTGACGAAAGAAGAGGAGTGGATGCACAACCAAGAAATAGGTTGTGTGTTCATGTCTGTGTGCATTCAAACCATATCTGTGCTCACTGCAGCTAAATTTCCTATAGTATGAGCATCTTTCAAACTGGGGACTGTCATGAAACTCCAAAGACTACAGTTACAGTGTCTATTAAAAGTATTGTAACTCCTCCAGAGGAGTCATAAGTGTCTTGGTGGCCTTCCTCACTAGTTTTTGTCTTGTTCGGTCACTCATTTAAAGGACAAAAATTTGTTCTAGGCAGATTTACACAGGTGCCATATTTCTGCCACTTCCTAGTGATGAATTTAACTGGACTTCATGGGATGTTTAGACACCTTTCAGAGACAGAGTTGTTTGAAGTCTTTGTTTGTGTTCATGATGTAGTTATATCCAGGAGTTCTGATTTACTAGTGACTGGACCCTCCAGATAGCATCCCTACATCATGATGTTGCCACCGCCATGCTTTACAGTGGGTTTGTTTGTGATGTGTTTAGTGTTCGCCAAATACAGTGTCTAATCTGATGGCCAAAATAGTTCAATTTTGGTCTCATCAGGGCAAAAAACCTTCTTCCAGTTGACTTGAGCATTTCCCACTCGTCTTCTAGTGAAAAATCAGACAGATATAAAATCAAAGAATTCAAATCCAATTCAACTTTTGCAATAAGAACAAAGTCTAATATAGGTCAATCAAATATTTCCTTCTAGTCAGCTACAGCACATAGTCACAGCATCAATACAGCTTCCACTGGACATAATCTCAATTTCTAATGTCAGTTCACTCCTTTTACAGGGGAGTAGTAAGATCACAAAACAATAAATGCAGATAAAACTGAACTGATGCTCGCTGACGCTTTGTGATATGGGTTTAATAAAGAAATGTTACTGTATGCAGCCACACTTCCCCTGCAGCAGCTTCTGTCTGTGTGTCTGTGCCTCCACGTGTGTGCTGATAACACACGTTAGAGCAAACACACACTGCAGGGTTACTGAGTTTAAATGTTGTCAACACGCGTTTCATCACACAGTAACCCACGTACACATACTTACAATGATTCCCTGGAGGACTAATCTCACCTTAAGTCGAACCAAAATTCAATTCTGTGACTTAATGTTTTGTCATGTGAAGACTTTGTGATGATTTTATCTCCAACTGGGAGATGAGTGAACTTAATGTGTGTAAACATATTATATATTATATAATAATTATATAATAATTATTATTATTACTATTATTATTATTGTTATAATTATTACATCATCTCTCATTTAACAAATGAAATTGTGTAAAAAAATTCAAAACAAATACATTTTTTCTGTTAATTGTCACTAATTGAAACTGATTTTATTTTAAAATTGTGAAATGTGCAAACGTATTCATCTAATTGTTTTAATGGAAAATTTATGCTTATTCTGTTCCAAGTGTTTATTAATTTTACATCATAAATTCAATGCCTATTTTCATCATTTTATTGATTTTTTTTGTGTGTCCCAAAAATGAAAAAAGTATAACAATAAGAAAAGAGTCACACCATAAAATGACAGTTATTTCAACAGCATGCCACATAATTAGATTTATTTTTGCAGTACTATGCTGATTGTATTAGGTTGCTCCACATTTCTTTTGTGTTGCTGCAGATTGTGCACCTTCTGCAATCCTTTGTGTTGTTTTGGTTCTTGTTTTTACTGTTGCACCTTTTCTCCGTTCTATATGTGGATGTCTGACAGTAAAAACTTTGACTTGATTACATCTGACATCCAGCGGCTTCCATATGAACTCGAATGTGCCCATGAAGCTGGGCGCGCCTGTGAAGACAAAAAACAAGCAGCGGAGACTCTGGCTCGAGGGGAAAAGTATCGAGTCATGTCGACGTTGGTTACTGTGAACTGACATTTTTAACAAGCTGAACAGACAAAGAGAGAAAGGAAGCAAAAAAGAAAGAGAGAGGGATAAAGAGGCAGTATGTACTGCTGCAAAATGTTTTTCACTCCTAAAATAAGCACTTAGAATTGTTTAAAAGACCTTTAGCAAGATGAGAGTGCAAATGAGCGGAAAGGGAGGCATGTACACACGTGGACAAAATTGTTGGTACCCCTCAGTTAAAGAAGGAAAAACCCACAATTCTCACTGAAATCACTTGAAACTCACAAAAGTAACAATAAATAAAAATTTATTGAAAATTAAATAATCAAAATCAGCCATCACTTTTGGATTGTTGATTAACATAATTATTTAAAAAAACAAACTAATGAAATAGGGCTGGACAAAAATGATGGTACCCATAACTTAATATTTTGTTGCACAACCTTTTGAGGCAATCACTGCCATTAAACGATTTCTGTATTTGTCAATGAGCGTTCTGCAGCTGTCAACAGGTATTTTGGCCCACTCCTCATGAGCAAACCGCTCCAGTTGTCTCAGGTTTGATGGGTGTCTTCTCCAAATGGCATGTTTCAGCTCCTTCCACATATGTTCAATGGGATTCAGATCTGGGCTCATAGAAGGCCACTTTAGAATAGTCCAACGCTTTTCTCTCAGCCATTCTTGGGTGTTTTTGGCTGTGTGTTTTGGATCGTTGTCCTGTTGGAAGACCCATGACCTGCGACTGAGACCAAGCTTTCTGACACTAGGCAGCACATTTCTCTCCAGAATGCCTTGATAGTCTTCAGATTTCATCGTACCTTGCACACTTTCAAGACACCCTGTGCCAGATGCAGCAAAGCAGCCCCAAAACATTACTGAGCCTCCTCCATGTTTCACCGTAGGGACAGTGTTCTTTTCTTCGTATGCTTGGTTTTTGAGTCTATGAACATAGAGTTGATGTGCCTTACCAAAAAGCTCCAGTTTGGTCTCATCTGTCCAAAGGACATTCTCCCAGAAGCTTTGTGGCTTGTCAACATGCATTTTTGCAAATTCCAGTCTGGCTTTTTTATGAGTTTTTTTCAGCAGTGGTGTCCTCCTTGGTCGTCTCCCATGAAGTCCACTTTGGCTCAAACAACGACGAATGGTGCGATCTGACACTGATGTACCTTGGCCTTGGAGTTCACCTTTAATTTCTTTGGAGGTTGCTCTGGGCTCTTTGGATACAATTCCAACGATCCGTCTCTTCAATTTGTCATCAATTTTCCTCTTGCGGCCACATCCAGGGAGATTGGCTACTGTCCCGTGGGTCTTGAACTTCTGAATAATATGAGCCACTGTTGTCACAGGAACTTCAAGCTGTTTAGAGATGGTCTTATAGCCTTTACCTTTAAGATGTTTGTCTATAATTTTTTTTCGGATGTCCTGGGACAATTCTCTCCTTCGCTTTCTGTTGTCCATGTTCAGTGTGGTACACACCTTTTCACCAAACAGCAGGGTGACTACTTGTCTCCCTTTAAATAGGCAGACTGACTGATTATGAGTTTGGAAACACCTGTGATGTCAATTAAATGACACACCTGAGTTAATCATGTCACTCTGGTCAAATAGTTTTCAATCTTTTATAGAGGTACCATCATTTTTGTCCAGGCCTGTTTCATTAGTTTGTTTTTTTAAATAATTATGTTAATCAACAATTCAAAAGTAATGGCTGTTTTTGATTATTTAATTTTCAATAAATTTTTATTTATTGTTACTTTTGTGAGTTTCAAGTGATTTCAATGAGAATTGTGGGTTTTTCCTTCTTTAACTGAGGGGTACCAACAATTTTGTCCACGTGTGTAAATCTTCATGCGCATATAATTTGGTTTTATGGAGCCTCAGTAGCTTTTTCCAGCTTCCCCTCCTCCAGACTTCCCTGCTTGATCACAGCTATGAGGCAAAGGTGAGCTGTTACAAAATTGATGTTAATTAATTGTTATACAAGAGTCATGGGAGTGCAGCCGAGGTGTCTGAGTGTCTCATGACCGCTTGTGATGAGAAGTCAGAGGTGTCTGTTCAGCTTGTTTGCTTTGGGACACGACTGCAGTGACCCTCAACACCTGTGATGTTTCCTGAGGGAAAAACTGAGATTGTTAAGGAAACCTGGTCTCATGGTGAGAAGAAAGAAGAGTTTAATAGGCAATAAGTTTGCAGTGGCAGCATGCAGGCTGCTGTGAGATTGCACAAGAGGCCCTTTACATTTCACTATGTTCTCTATAAACGAACATATTAAGAGTTTCTCTGACATTTATCTCTGTATCTTACTGACAAAGTATTATTTACAAAGAAATACCAATAAAATGGAACTGGTGTTAACTGTACAGTAAAAACTGCTCCTTATCTGTTGTACTAAATTCAGCATTTCATGGCTCTTAACACAATTTCACACCCCTTCTTGTGTACTTTCAAGATTTTTACAACTTTCATTAATTCTATTCAGTCAGGATTAAGCTGGTTTAATGTTAAGTAGATTAAAGTACCATTTACAGCTGTTAGCGGTTACAATTTAATAGAAAAAAAAATCTCCCAAAATGGAGATGCTTGTGGAAAACCTGTAAGAAATTTCAAACAAATATTCAGCTTGTGGTTTAATGAAAAGAGAAACTCTCCAGAGGGAGCCGTGCAAAGACTAAATTACCGTAAGTAATGTCTCTTGACTCAGCGCCAGATTGTGCCTTAAGACTATAAGTCTGAATATTAAAAATTTTGAATTGGCAGACACTTATTATGTCTGCAGCCTGATCCTTACTTCTGCTTGAGGCTAGGAAAGCAAGGCTACGCTAGCATAAAACATCTGATTTATTTTAATTAATTTTATTTCAAACCTCGAAGAACACAAAGTTGAACAGCATGGATTTTCAATGGTGTTGAGGCAAATACAATAAATGCAAACATTTTAAAAAACAAGACTATATAAATTAGAAGCAGAATAATAAAAATGTTGAAATAAACAATGAAACAAATAAAGCAATAAGAACAATGAAAATGAAAATTGAACAATTATTAAGAATAATTTTAATGCAATGACTGTTACACTTAATAAGAGCAGCAATTAATTTTGGAAACTTCTCTGTGCTGTTAATGAGGTCAACTTTAAATTCTGTTGAGGCCATAGACTGTATATAAAGATTGACGTAGCATCTGGCTCCAAAATTGAAGCCCACCCGGAAGTGTCAAAAACTTGCAATATCACGCCGGGTTGGCTCCAAAAAGCTTTTGCTCCATAGACCCCAATTCATTTTTGGAAAAAATGAAATTTAATACTGATTTTCTACAGCTCAGGATTTTTCCCCCGTTAGTTTTCATGGTCAAAATGAGAGATCAGGTGGCCGATCTTAAAATAAATCAATATTGAATTTTAAATAAATCGTTAAAGTTGGCGGAGCCAGGGTGCGTGGCTATACTTGATCCCATTAACTGGTCCTGCCCCTAGTTGCTCTCCGGTCCAACCTGTTTGATGAGGCTTTTTACGTGACTGGCTCCAAAAAATCCAAAATGGCGACCAGGAAGTAGCAAAATCTGGGCTTCATCTGGGCTTGAAACCAACGGGTGACGTCACGGTTAGTTCACGCCTGGTTGAGGGAAGTTCGAAGTATGTCAGGCAACGTAACTCAAATCAGATGTTCCTGATTCCAACAAATTAGATAATACAAATTAGTAAAAACTAATTCTGATTCCTATTTACTGACAGGATGGCAAGCCAGTTTTTTTTAATATCATTGGTGTATTTAAGATATATTTATGTCCCATAACTATCTCCAGTGATAAATCTTAAGGTGGTGTAATACAATTTCATCAAATAGTTTGAGAATGAGATTACCTGCATCACTTCTTTTATAATTAAATAAAACATTCAATTTCAGCTTTGATAACAATCTGCCATTGTTTACTTGCTAAGTTTCTCACTGCAGATGCATAAATAGTTATAGAAATGCACACTCTCTATTAATACGTCATTCAATGAACAAATTGCAAGAATAATGACAATTCAAAAACAACATCCTTCCATCTTTACACATTTTAGGTTCAGTTTCAAATGATGTTTTCTTGGTTTCATTTAGGTTTTTCAAAGAGCTTAAATGATAGCTGGAGCATTAGGGGCTCGACACACGGGAAGCGACAGTTGAGGGGGGAATGCAAAAGTCATCGCAACAGGAGATAGATTCAACACACGGTGCGCGATACTTGGCAGCGGCAGGCGACGGCGGTAGGTGACGGTGACACACGGCGCGCTGTGCAAAAGCACAGATCGCTTGTCTCCCTCACTTCTGATCGGCTGCGAAATTGGAGGGATTTTTTCTCGTTTTCAAAGATTTTCATGACAGAAAAGTATAAAGATGATGAGCAAGAACATATTGCTTGATTTAGCCGAAATTTTACTCTTGACATTGTCTTATAAAAGTTTACCCTGGCGCCAACCAACTCCCATGCAGCAGCTTTTTTATTTATATAATGATAGTCATTAAGGGAAGGATCATAAAGACTCAGGAAGTCAATCACAGCTAAAATGATTTGCTCCTCAATGTTGAAAAAGGGCTAAAAACAATTGTTGAAAACTGGAGCGGACCATTAATGTATAGGAGCAGACTGCACTGTGTAACATGCTGTAAGCTCACTGGTAAGTGAATGAAATCCTCGCTGATTGGTTGAAGCTCCAGGCGACAGCGACAAAAGTTGAACATTTTTCTACTTTCTTGTATCGCGTCGCAAGCCAGCGGGTGCACGTCTACGTCACTTCCCGTGTGTCGAGCCCCTTAGAGTGAAGGTTTCAATAGAATCTGCACTCGGATAAAGGACAGTGTCATCTGCATAAAGATGGACATTGTAATTGCAGAGCTAATTTTGCATATAAAAACAGTGAATAAACATTAGTAATGCTGAGACAAAAGGGACTGAAAATTGTCTCTCTGAATCAAATTCTAGACTAATCTGCAGCTGCTGTCATCAACACTTGAAAAAGAAAGCTGATGTAAAAGCAGAGCTGAGTCAATGTATCATAAGCCGTTGATCAAAAAATCAAAAATGCAACACCGTGCTATACACATTTGAGACTGTATTACCAATTATCTAAAGAAATAGCAGAAATGAATTAGTGTTCTGGTTTCAAGAGAATTTGCACATGCATTAAGGACAGTGTCATCTGCATAAAGATGGATGTTACAATGTTTCAATTGTTACAACAATGCAGAGGTAATTTTATCGAGATAAACAGTCAATAAATCTTAATGGGGAGACAGGACAATAAAGGAGGACTGACAATTGCCTGTCTGAATCTAAACGTATTGAATTCTGAACCTATCTGCAGTTGAGAGTGGTAAAATGTGTTATACACATATGTTTAAATAATCAACAGTGCAAAACAAAGCTATCTTGAGCTGAGACTATAAGGAGTTATGAGTTGTGGTTTCAATAGAATCTGCACATGGATAAAGAACAGTATTGTCTGCATAAACGTGGAGGTTACAATTGCACAATTCAGAAGTGACATTGTCTATATAAACAGTGAATAAATCTTGATAACTGACGGGTGAAAAAGGGACTGAAAGTTGCCTATTTTAATGTAATTTTAAACCCATCTGCAGCTGCCATCATCAACACCTGCAAATGAAAGATGTAAAAGCAGAGAGTGATCAACTGTGTTAAAAGCCTTTGTTCATATAAGTGCAACACAGTGTTTTCTTGTATTTAAAGCTGGGATTACAATATTTATATCTAAAGAAATAGCAGAAATTTTGTTATATACGGCTTAAACCAGACTGGTATCGAGTTAGTATGAAATAAGTGACTAAAAATGAATTAAATCATTACCAAGTTTTTCAGTGAATATGTGGTGGTTGAGTTGCATTGTGGGTAATGGTGATTACAGGTTGTCACAAGCAAGAATGTGTGGATTATTTAAAAAAAACCTCTCATTACAACTGTGCAATGCTTCTGTGGATGCCTGTATGTATTTAAGTGTGTGCTTGAATTGATGAGTCAGGTTTTTGACCACCAACCAAGCTGTGTTTAGTGATTCTGGTCGACTCATGTAACCATTAGCATTTAAATCAACTCAATTAAAATCCCAAATATAAGCAGCAACTTTAAAATTAACCATTGTTTTATAAATGTTACTGTAGTTAATTGATGTAAATGTGCAATTAAGTGTATAATGGAGGCTGATATATAACACTTAAATATTATTCTAAGACTTTAAACAGAGATACACACTGGACACTTTCTCTTCAGTAACGAGGTATGTGGTTGGGATGTAATTAATTGAATAAACAATTGAAAAGCAGCAAAAGTTTACATTATTGAATATATTGCAATTACTAGAATAGTTTAAGTTAGAAACATTCAAGATAAGATGCAGTTTATTTCTTTCTTGTGTTATAATTTTACAGTCAAATAAGCCTTTTCAACCAAGACAAAAGTGTAGAAAAGCATGTTCCACACACGTGTTTCTACCAAAGTGAAAGGACTCCATGTTTGTTTACACAGAGCATGCTCCAGTTCATCATTCGGTCCTGGCTTCATTACAGTCATTATTTCGGTTCATGGGTACAGTTTGTTTCGAGTTTCGGATCGGGATGACCAGTCAGTGAAAACACAACAGAGACACGTCGCCCATCTGTCTTTTTTGTGTCCACAGTTTTCTTCCCGGACATCAAAGTAACATCTACGTACATCAAACTTAAAGCCTTGTTAGCAGGCATTATACAGTTTATGAGAACTGGGCCAATTAAACCAGGTCTCCATTCAGTCTTACTGAAGCAGAACGCTGCTTGTTGTTGGTTTACTGAAGTTACATAACACAACGCAGCATGTAGCCGTCAGGGGTTAAAGTTGGGGCTGCACGAGGTGGAATTTGTCACAACTTACAAAGCTGATATTATTTTGTGCAAACATCTTTTAAACTGTGGGTAAACCCAAATCAAATAAAGCTGTCTTGCAGCAGTAACTTTGGTTTATCAAGTGAGGTTGGAGAGAAGACAGTTTAGTCACTAATATTGTTCACAAATCTGTCTAAATCTGTGATAGTGAGCACTTCTCCTTTGCTGAGATAATCCATCCCACCTCACAGGTGTGCCATATCAAGATGCTGATTAGACACCATGATTAGTGCACAGGTGTGCCTTAGACTGCCCACAATAAAAGGCCACTCTGAAATGTGCAGTTTTATCACACAGCACAATGCCACAGATGTGGCAAGATTTGAGGGAGCGTGCAATTGGCCTGCTGACAGCAGGAATGTCAACCAGAGCTGTTGCTTGTGTATTGAATGTTCATTTCTCTACCATAAGCCGTCTCCAAAGGCGTTTCAGAGAATTTGGCAGTACATCCAACCAGCCTCACAACCACAGACCACGTGTAACCACACCAACCCAGGACCTCCACATCCAGCATGTTCACCTCCAACATCGTCTGAGACCAGCCAGTTGGACAGCTGCTGAAACAATCGGTTTGCATAACCAAAGAATTTCTGCACAAACTGTCAGAAACCATCTCAGGGAAGCTCATCTGCATGCTCGTCATCCTCATCGGGGTCTCCACCTGACTCCAGTCCGTCGTCGTAACCGACTTGAGTGGGCAAATGCTCACATTGGATGGCGTCTGGCACGTTGCAGAGGTGTTCTCTTCACGGATGAATCCCGGTTTACACTGTTCATGGCAGATGGCAGACAGCGTGTGTGGCGTTGTGTGGGTGAGCGGTTTTCTGATGTCAATGTTGTGGATGGAGTGGCCCATGGTGGCGGTGGGGTTATGGTATGGGCAGGCGTCTGTTATGGACGAAGAACACAGGTGCATTTTATTGATGGCATTTTGAATGCACAGAGATACCGTGATGAGATCCTGAGGCCCATTGTTGTGCCACACATCCAAGAACATCACCTCATGTTGCAGCAGGATAATGCACGGCCCCATGTTGCAAGGATACAGATCCTTGGAAGCTGAAAACGTCCCAGTTCTTGCATGGCCAGCATACTCACCGGACATGTCACCCATTGAGCATGTTTGGGATGCTCTGGATCGGCGTATATGACAGCGTGTACCCGTTCCCACCGATATCCAGCAACTTCGCACAGCCATTGAAGAGGAGTGGACCCCTCCAATAAAACAAAACTGCACTGTTCAGAGTGGCCTCTTATTGTGGGCACACCTGTGCACTAATCATGGTGTCTAATCAGCATCTTGATATGGCACACCTGTGAGATGGGATGGATTATCTCAGCAAAGGAGAAGTGCTCGCTATCACAAATTTAGACAGATTTGTGAACAATAATTGAGAGAAATGGTGATATTGTGTATGTGGAAAAAGTTTTAGATCTTTGAGTTCATCTCATAAAAAATGGGAGGAAAAATAAAAGTGTTGCGTTTATATTTTTGTTAAGTCTATATATATATATATATGAAGAGTTTATTAGCAAAAACAGACAATTTTATAAATGTTCAGAAAAGTTTTTTTAATTGTTTACTTAAAATAATAATAATAATAATAATAATAACAATAGGAATATTTTTTGTCTCTATTTTGTCATATGTTTTTCCAAAGTCAAATCCATTCAACTTCAGTATGATTGATATTATCTGAAGTAAATAATAAAAAAAGTTTTCTGAAAATTTATCAAAACGGAGTGAGCCATACATTTCTAGGAAATTTACATTTCTAATTGCAGTCCAGGTAATGAACTCTTGGTAGTTTTTGTGTTGTCTTATGGAATTTTTTTGTTTTTTGTTAGAAATTAGAGTTTTTATGTTGCAGACATACCAATAAATAGAAGAAAATGTCTTATTTTTCACAATAGATACACCACTAAATAACAGTAAATGTCCATTCATTTTAATTATAGATTTACTAATTTAAAAAAAACAAAAAAGACATGTCCTCCTTATTACTGTTGGTGCAGTGCTGTAGTACATTGTGTACTGTGGTATTCTCTGTACAAATATGTGAACATGATGTCTGTGGAGAAGCCAGGATGTCGTTTCTGGAGAGAGACAGTGAACAGAAGTGAAAAATGAATTTGTGTCAGCAGATGTTTCAGAGACAGACATCAGAAAACCGACAACCACAAAACCACTGGTAAGTGTTGAAATGTGCTGTTTTGTAATTTGGGCGAACAGACACTTTCAATGTGAGTATTTGCCAGAGGAAAAAAGCGTGTTGAATATGAAAAACATTCAGTATTGGACACAGAGACTACAAGCTCGTGAAACCAACTTAAGCGGAACAACAACAGATAATTCAATGTTTTTGACATCAGGGGATGAAATACTCATCGGTGGATCCTGCAGTCAGCGAAAACTTTGTCAGCTGAAAATGAACAGCAGTGAAAAAACAAACCTCTGTTTCTTTTCGCCCCTTTTAATGCTGACCATCATGCCCATTTGTCCGTCTATCTCTCCCACTATCAGGGTCTGATATCTCTTGAACACCTCAGTAGAAGGTTCATTTGGATTCAAGAATCTATTAGCTAGATTTTTGATGGTCAAACATCAAAGTCCCTGGGACCTTGCTAAAAAAACATGCTTATTTGGCCATAAGTCAGCTCATGAAGACAGCAATTTAGGGAATTTCTCCAGATTTTGCACAATTGTTCTCTTAGAATTAAAAATGAACTGAATACATTTGAATTGTCAGGTCAAACAACACGTTTCTGACTATAATGCTACACTTCATATGTTAATTCTGACAACATTGTATACACATGACCAATAGGATGAAAGGATGAACTGATGCCTTTTCATATCCAGAAAGTCAAAGGTTAACTTCACTGCAACATCATATGGTTTTAGGGAATAAACAACCGTCTTCTTGCCCTCATTTTCAGCCACAATGCAGAAACAGATGGACGTAAAAGCTGCAACTTCTTTTTTTGGCCTTTTACAGCTTTTATTCATAGGTACAGTGGGGACAGACAGGAAAGGAGGGAGAAGAGTGAATGAAAGGCATGCAGCAAAGGGCCACGAGAGGGAATCAAACCCTGGCTGCTGCGTTGGGGAAGCCCCTGTACATGGGTTGCCCATTGAACCCGTTGAGCTGCGCATGTGCCTGTAAAAGCTGTAACTTAACAGGATGGCTTAGACAAACCGTTGTGAGTCACTAATTCTAGTTTAAAAAAATGCTTCGATTTTGATCTTGCTATAAACAAGTTTTATTTTTGCTTTTTTTGCAATAAATCAGTCCATTAGGACTGAATTAGTACTAATTCAGGAATTTCTCCAACTGTAACTTGGAATTAAAGACAAACTGACTGATTACATTTTAATCGTCAGGTCAAACTTAAGGCCACTGGTACCTCATAATAAATGCTTTTGCCCAAACTCAGCAATTAATAAGCTAATTCTGACAACATTTCATATACCTGACCAGCAGGATAAAAGGATGAACTGATGACAATCAATATCCAAAAGGTCAAAAGTCAACTTCACTGCAACATCATATTGTTGAGGGAAAAAAAACATGTTTCTTGCCATTATTTAAATTCACAATACAGAAACAGATTAAACAGATTAAACAATTCCACTTTTAAATAGGTTTTTGTTTTTCTGTTGGGCTTCTGTTAACTATACCATTATTATTTTTTTACAACATCAGAGCATTTCTTGTCTTCAGCATGTGTGTTATAGCATTTGCACCCACACCTGTAGGTGTGGCTGCAAGTAGTCCAAAATTTCCTTACTCTAATTTGAATAAATTCATTTTTAGCACGTGTAAACCAGTGAAAACTTACTTTGGCACATCGGTGCTCATTCATGTGGCAACAGCAGAGACCCGTCAGACAAAATTGAGATATTCCCATAAAATCTTTAAACCTGTTCACTTTGAATAGCAGTGAAACCTTATTAATTTAGTTTAGAAAACGTAATAAAAAAAAAAATCAAAATCACACAAATGTAAATGTGTCACTCTCCCTATCTACACTCCCCACTGGAGAACCCCCTCCTACTACTACTTTTCTGTCTCTCCCTCTCTATATGTTTCCCTTTACCCCTCTCCCCCTCTCACACACTCACCCCCCTCACTTTCACTCACACCCTATGTACCCCCCATGTTTACTGTGCTTATATGTTTTATAACATGTTTGTTGATAGTTTTTCAGGCAATGTTGTGCTATTATATAATGCATATATAGATCCTGACTTGCTATGTACAGTGCCTTGTGAAAGTATTCAGCCCCCTTGAACTTTTCAACCTTTCGCCACATTTCAGGCTTCAAACATAAAGATATAAAATTTTAATTTTTTGTCAAGAATCAACAACAAGTGGGACACAATCGTGAAGTGGAACGAAGTTTATTGGATATTTCAAACTTTTTTAACAAATAAAAACCTGAAAAGTGGGGCGTGCAATATTATTCGGCCCCCTTGCATTAACACTTTGTAGCGTCACCTTTTGCTGCAATTACAGCTGCAAGTCACTTGGGGTATGTCTCTATCAGTTTTGCACATCGAGAGACTGAAATTCTTGCCCATTCTTCCTTGCAAAACAGCTGGAGCTCAGTGAGGTTGGATGGAGAGCGTTTGTGAACAGCAGTCTTCAGCTCTGCCCACAGATTCTCCATTGGATTCAGGTCTGGACTTTGACTTGGCCATTCTAACACCTGGATATGTTTATTTGTGAACCATTCCATTGTAGATTTGGCTTTATGTTTTGGATCATTGTCCTGTTGGAAGATAAATCTCCGTCCCAGTCTCAGGTCTTTTGCAGACTCCAACAGGTTTTCTTCCAGAATGCTCCTATATTTGGCTCCATTCATCTTCCCATCAATTTTAACCATCTTCCCTGTCCCTGCTGAAGAAAAGCAGGCCCAAACCATGAGGCTGCCACCACCATGTTTGACAGTGGGGATGGTGTGTTCAGGGTGATGAGCTGTGTTGCTTTTACGCCAAACATATCGTTTTGCATTGTGACCAAAAAGTTCGATTTTGGTTTCATCTGACCAGAGCACCTTCTTCCACATGTTTGGTGTGTCTCCCAGGTGGCTTGTGGCAAACTTTAAACGAGACTTTTTAAGGATATCTTTGAGAAATGGCTTTCTTCTTGCCACTCTTCCATAAAGGCCAGATTTGTGCAGTGTACGACTGATTGTTGTCCTATGGACAGACTCTCCCACCTCAGCTGTAGATCTCTGCAGTTCATCCAGAGTGATCTGGGGATGGGGGGGCACCCTGTCGGCTTGGCCCTGCATTGCTGTGATGGCTGTTCGGGGCTTCAGGGTCTTTCACACTTGCATGTGCATGTTTGCTCAGGTCCCACCAGCTCCTGTCGAGTTCCGCTCTTGAGCAGTGATGGGACCCACCAGAATGTGCTGAGACTCTCTCCAGAGTCTAATCTCACACTAAACCCACTCTCCTTTTCTCTAGTATCTTCTTCCTATTCCACTCTATACTGACATGACACCCACAACTATGGTGTTCAGTACTGTCTGGTTATTTATTCATTTTTTTTGTGTATGTGTTTGTTTCATTGTCTTATTGATGGGTAATTAATAGTCGGGAATAACACAGCACCTCATATTCTTCAGATGTAATAGCACCACTTGCTAGTCCCTGTCCGTCCTGTTTCGTCCTGTCCACTCTTTGTTTCCCTTCACGTCACCACTGAGGTGTAGCACTGCCCTCCCTGACTCTCAACAGGGAATTGTAATAAAGAGTGTCAGCTTAGCTTTCAGGGAGGGCTGGTGATGGTCACACGAATGCACTAAATAATATTTGGCTGCAAGACTAAAATATGCATTAATCTCAAAAGTGTTGACACCCCTTCCGTGGAGTTAAACAATGAGAATAAATGCAGACAAAAAAAAAAAAAAAAAAAAGAAACCTGACAGGAGAATAAATCATCAGAAACACATTAAAAACTTCTTCGACTGTTCAACTTTGCACTTTGTGGTCTAAAATATGTCTGATTGAAACATCTGCTGCACTGTAGCTTAGTAACTGACTCATCTTTGGGTCATTTGTCAACAAGTCTCTCATTTGTTGATTTAATTCTTTCAGAGACCTTTGCTTCGCCGAGTTATCGGTCATCATTTTTAACTGGTTACTCAGTTGTCTGAGCTCACACAAGTGGCAGCTGAGGTTTCCACCCCCCCCCCCCCCCCCCCCCCCCCGTCTCTCCCTCTTTCCCCTGTAGGAATTAAGGAAATGTGAAACATCACTGACCTAAATAAATGCCACATCCACCATCTGGTTGTAGACCAAACAAACTCAAACACTAAGAAACAGCAAATTCATCCCTCTGACTCCTTAACCAGCTTTTACTTGGCTTCTCTCATTTTGTAAATTTGTGTCTGCAAGTCTAAACACAAGGAATCCCATTAGTTTTTGGAGATTTTATATTTACACCAAATTGACAAGCTTAATACTCCCTTTGTTAGCGTGACAAAGGAAAAGGCAAATATTTTGATTACATGCCAGTGGTTGAAATACGAGAAACGTGTTTCGCAAAAGGTTCATTGCTTAACTGGAGTTAATTTCCAACTTCCATCTGTTGTCGTACAAATCACGACTTTGACTTTGGAAATTGTCTTTTGTTTTATTTTTTGTTGTTGTTGTTGTTTAACCGTGATGTGAATCACAGACAAATCAGTGACACAGATAACTCACAATGAGAGAAAAAAGGTTTTTAGCACCGCTTTTTATGAGCTGTGTTAGTAAAACATTCACAAATGTAAATAAAAGATCCTTTTATTTTTAGAACAGGAGAAGCAATGGAGTTAATACACTGTAAGAAAAAATATTAGTAATTAATTGCAATGTTTGAAGGATTTACTGCCATTTTACAGGTTTACTTTTTAATACAATTACAAATTATAATGAGTGAAATCACAAAAAGTATTAATTTACATTAAAAAAACAGGCCAAATTGTAAATGGCAATCACATCAGAAGTCTCTTTTTTGCAAATAGTATTTTATTCCTTTACAGTGTTTGACCATAACACTGAATTATTTTTTATTTCATTTAAATCAGTAAAAACAAATCCATAATAGCAGATTTAATCTTTAACATTGTGTGATCACAAAATTAAACTATTTAAATTTATTTTAAGCAGCTAAACATATCATTATTATATGTTTATGGTTTTGAAATGTTACAGTATACCCCCTTTTTGAAAATATTTTACACACGTGGACAAAATTGTTGGTACCCCTCAGTTAAAGAAGGAAAAACCCACAATTCTCACTGAAATCACTTGAAACTCACAAAAGTAACAATAAATAAAAATTTATTGAAAATTAAATAATCCAAATCAGCCATCACTTTTGAATTGTTGATTAACATAATTATTTAAAAAAACAAACTAATGGAATAGGGCTGGACAAAAATGATGGTACCCATAACTTAATATTTTGCTGCACAACCTTTTGAGGCAATCACTGCAATTAAACGATTTCTGTATTTGTCAATGAGCGTTCTGCAGCTGTCAACAGGTATTTTGGCCCACTCCTCATGAGCAAACAGCTCCAGTTGTCTCAGGTTTGATGGGTGTCTTCTCCAAATGGCATGTTTCAGCTCCTTCCACATATGTTCAATGGGATTCAGATCTGGGCTCATAGAAGGCCACTTTAGAATAGTCCAACGCTTTTCTCTCAGCCATTCTTGGGTGTTTTTGGCTGTGTGTTTTGGATCGTTGTCCTGTTGGAAGACCCATGACCTGCGACTGAGACCAAGCTTTCTGACACTAGGCAGCACATTTCTCTCCAGAATGCCTTGATAGTCTTCAGATTTCATGGTACCTTGCACACTTTCAAGACACCCTGTGCCAGATGCAGCAAAGCAGCCCCAAAACATTACTGAGCCTCCTCCATGTTTCACCGTAGGGACAGTGTTCTTTTCTTCGTATGCTTGGTTTTTGAGTCTATGAACATAGAGTTGATGTGCCTTACCAAAAAGCTCCAGTTTGGTCTCATCTGTCCAAAGGACATTCTCCCAGAAGCTTTGTGGCTTGTCAACATGCATTTTTGCAAATTCCAGTCTGGCTTTTTTATGAGTTTTTTTCAGCAGTGGTGTCCTCCTTGGTCGTCTCCCATGAAGTCCACTTTGGCTCAAACAACGACGAATGGTGCGATCTGACACTGATGTACCTTGGCCTTGGAGTTCACCTTTAATTTCTTTGGAGGTTGCTCTGGGCTCTTTGGATACAATTCCAACGATCCGTCTCTTCAATTTGTCATCAATTTTCCTCTTGCGGCCACGTCCAGGGAGGTTGGCTACTGTCCCGTGGGTCTTGAACTTCTGAATAATATGAGCCACTGTTGTCACAGGAACTTCAAGCTGTTTAGAGATGGTCTTATAGCCTTTACCTTTAAGATGTTTGTCTATAATTTTTTTTTCGGATGTCCTGGGACAATTCTCTCCTTCGCTTTCTGTTGTCCATGTTCAGTGTGGTACACACCTTTTCACCAAACAGCAGGGTGACTACTTGTCTCCCTTTAAATAGGCAGACTGACTGATTATGAGTTTGGAAACACCTGTGATGTCAATTAAATGACACACCTGAGTTAATCATGTCACTCTGGTCAAATAGTTTTCAATCTTTTATAGAGGTACCATCATTTTTGTCCAGGCCTGTTTCATTAGTTTGTTTTTTAAAATAATTATGTTAATCAACAATTCAAAAGTAATGGCTGTTTTTGATTATTTAATTTTCAATAAATTTTTATTTATTGTTACTTTTGTGAGTTTCAAGTGATTTCAGTGAGAATTGTGGGTTTTTCCTTCTTTAACTGAGGGGTACCAACAATTTTGTCCACGTGTGTATCTGGCATCCAGTTTTCCCAGTTTTTTTTTTTCAATTTCCTTTTTCTTTTCTTTTTTTTCCCACAAGTGCTGCTCTTGGGATTCTGACTTCGACCTGCATCTGTCCAAAGACAATCAGTGAATAGAATGAGTATTGTAGCTCGTCTCCTCCAACTGTTTTCACAGGTCAACCCAAAGAAGACTATTTGTTTGCTGTCCACGAACCTTTTATAATAACCTTATACAACACAAGGAACCCATGCTATTTTGTATCCAAGCTGCCTTATAACTCTGCAAATGGATACATTTTTTAATATTGGGCGGCCCTGGTGGGAATCCAACTTAACACTGCCGACGTTATTGAAACAACCGACCCAACGCTCCACACTAAAATAACCGTAACACCTTAGAGCCGCTGGGCCGCTCCTGAAATCCAAGTTTGACCGTCTCCACTGTGAAAACAAACTTCCACAGCAGTCATTTTACCTGAGAGTGATGTTATCACAACTAAACTTCTGTGATCTTTGGTTGTGTAGCAAAGGTTGTGACATAAGGTGTTGTGTCACTGTGCTGTCGGACATCTTTTAGGATCCTGAATGAAGGAAGAATTGGATGTTTTTAGGTAAAAGCACGATCAAGAACTGTTGTCTGTACATTATTAATGTCATGTATCTGCAACAGAGGAGACAACAGTTTCAGAACTGCAGTTGTTGGACTGCAGTTCTAAGACCCTTGCTTACAATGCCACCGATAGAACTGGAGGATCCCAAAAGTACACACTATATGCTTTAAATGTTTTTTTCCTCCCAAATAGTACATTCTAACTAATGTGTTAAGGTTTCAAAGGTTTATTCCATCCAAAATACTACTTTGTGTCCAAGTATGTAAAGTTTTAAAGGATTGTTCCACTCACATACTATTTTCTAACTAATGTGTTAGGGTTTTAAAAGGATTATTCCATCCAAAATACTGATTTCCATCAATATACGTATAGTTTTAAAGGTTTGTTTTGCCCAAATAGTACTTTCTAACCAACAAGTACTGGGATTAAAGATATATTCCACCCAAATACTACTTTCTTTCAATGTATGTATACTTTTTAGAAGGTTATTTCACCCAAATAGTACTTTCTAGCTAACAAGCTAGATTAAAGGTTTATATTTTCCAGAATACTACTTTCTGTTCAAATACTTACAGTTTTAAAGGTGTATTCCACCCAACCAGAACATTAATCTCACGAGATATTGATTTTAAGGTTTATTCCACTTCTACTTCGTTTTTGTCCACCTGAATAGTACTTTCCAACTAATAAATTATGTATTTAAGGGTTTATTCCTTCCTAAGTACTACTTTCTGTTGATGCACTTATAGATTTAAAGGTTTATTCCACACAAAATACTACTTTCTGTACAAATATTTCTAATTTCAAAGTTTTTTCCCCAGCCAAAAAATCCTTTCTAACAGAAGGATTAGGGTTGTAAAAGGTTTATTCCAGCTAAAATACCACTTTCTAGCTATTAAGTTATGGATTTAAAGGTTTATTCCACCCAAATAGTATTTTTTAATTAAAAGTTTAGGGTTTTAAAATATTTTTTACAAACAAAATTCTACTCATTGTGTAATTTTACGATGAAGAATTGTTGTCAATACACTATATTTTCCCATAAAAGGCATCTACAATAATGTCTAAACCAAAAACATCTAACAAATAGGTTTATAGGAGTAATTTCTGTCAAATGAGCTTTAAATAAGTTGCAGCATTTTATTGAAAAGCCCTTCACTGTATCTGCATATATTCCAGATTGTTGCTTAGTTGTCCTGCCGGCACAAATTCCTCCAATTCTAGAATTTACTTGCACAAATGCACAAGAGGTCAATTAAATGTCATGATGTAATGACACACGTAGAATCTTTGGTGCTGAGGAGATGCTGCAAATGAGAGACTTTTGGATGTTTTAAGGGCTCAGCTAACTCCTCTTCCCCTCAAGGTCAGCTTCACCCTCTGAGCCTCGGCCTTCAGATTTCATTTAGTAAAGGAAGGATGAGTATCTTGATATGCTCAAGTCTGGCTGAGGGCTTCACTCAGCTGCCAAAGTTGTGTAACAGCAGGATGTACGTCTTGGTGCAACCCCTTGCTCAGCCAACTATGGTAGTTTCTTGCAGGGTAGGAAGGTTTATTTAACTGAGATGTTAAAGAGCATGGGAGGATACTGTGCCCTGTCATTGCTGGCTATCTTTGGCTGTGGATGTTGAGAGTTCAGACCGAGACAGAGGACTTACTGTGAGATATAAAGGGGAACATCAGCTGGTTGCTGTCCAGAATGGCTCAATGGGAAAGAGATAGCGGGGTTGGCCGCCACTGTGTGTAGCCTCTTTGCATGGTAACTGCAAACACAAGTATTCTGCTTGCAAATGTTGAATTTGAATGGAACTGAACTGATTATGACCTTTCAGATCTGACTGTAATGTGTCTGTAAATGCATTTAACACACATATGACCTAGAACAGATTCACAGTAGCAGCTGTGGTTAGCTGTGATGCTGGAACTGTATGAGAATACTCCCTAAAAAGGTGTCTTTTTAGAGATTTTAAATTAAATCTGTTCCTCACAGCAATTGACATCAGCACTTAATGTGAAAAGATATCATGAAACACCAAAGTTCTGTAAGAAGCTGCATTGTTTACCCCTACATTTGCCATGATAGTTCCTAAATCTCAGCTTAAATATGGGTTACATAAGTTACTGAGATTTTTGCAGACCTGACAACTCAGTCTCTGGAAAATTACTTTGTTATACTTCTAAACTACATTTCTAATTAAATTTTGGTGGGAATCCTATTTCAACAATTACCTATAGTTCTAAAGATTTATTCCACACAAACAGGACTTTCTGCCCAATCACGTCTAGTTTGAAAGGTGTATTTCACCCAAAATATTACTTTATGACCACTTTCTTGTACTTCTAAAATAGAATAGCATAGAATAGAATAGAATAGAATAGAATAGAATAGAATAGAATAGAATAGAATAGAATAGAATCACTTTATTCATCCCCGAAGGGAAATTCAACAAAGAATACCTTTCTAACTTTCTAACTAACATGTTATGGGTTAAGGGTTTATTCCACTCAAAATGCTATTTTTTTTGTCAAAGTACATATAATTTTAAAGGGTTTTGCTCCAAGTAGTAGTTTCTAACTAAAGGGTTAGGGTTATAAAAGGTTATTTTTCACAAAATAATACTCAGTGTCCAATTACTTAAAGTTTTATAGGTTTGTTCAATACAAAATACTACTTTCTTACTGATGAGTTTTGAGTTTAGAGTGTTATTCCATTAAAAGAGTGCTGTCTAACTAACAAGATATGGATTTATATGTCTATTTCATCCAAAAGTATTACTCTCTGTCCACGCACTTATGGATTTAAAGGTTTATTCTCGTCAAATAGTGTTTCCTGACTAACAAGCTGTGGAATTAAATATTTATTCCGACCAAAAATACCACTTCCTGGTTAAGTACTTTTAGTTTTAAAGGTTTATTTCACTCAAACAGTTCTTTCCAACTAACAAATCATAGGATTAAAGTATTTTTTTCAACCCAAAATACCACCTTCTGTCTTACAAATAGTACTTCGTTACAAAAATGTTAGTTTTTTTTTGAAAGGTTTATTCCAACAAAAATATTACTTTTTGTCCCAAAACTTGCAGTTTTAAAGGTTCCACAAAATAATTTATAAATTTTTTTTTTTTGCCGAAGCAATCTAATTTTAAAGGTGTATTCCAGCTAAAATACTACTTTCTGTCTGCTTACTCATAGTTTTAAAATGTTATTCCACCCACACTATACTTTTTAGCAAATACATTATGAGTTTAAAAGGTCTCTTGAGAAAACTGGTCCATGGTTGGGTTTAAGTGAGCTATAGTGCTGCTCTAAAGTAAGATCCAAGCTCTCCAAATGCTCCATCAAAATCAAATCAAACTTGTCAATATAATTCTTGCACCACATTTTGCAGATACTCACCCATTACTTGCTGGTTAAAACATTCCACTTCTTCACAGATGCCACTGTAGTGAGATAATCAGTGGTATTCACTTCAGTGGGTTTAAGCAGTTTTAATGTTGTGGCTGTTCGCTGTATCTTTTGTTGGAGGGTGCTGTTGAAATATGACAAGCAACAGACCCAATAATTACTTAATTTTCATGAATTTATTGTGGTAATATGACCAAGATTACACTTTTAAGATCTGAGAGAAAAGTCTTATGTTTACAGAATATTCACTTGCACTCTTGTGACTAAGGTAACATAAGCTCTTATCATGTATTCGGTTTTGCACAAACCATCCACAGTTTTAAGGGACTCTTGTGTGAAAACAGGAACATTTCCTAACTCACAAATGCATAAATGACCCTCAGGCAGACTGACTAAGTGCAAAAATGTCCTCTCACAGTTAAACAAAAGGGAACAGAGCACTATTTCAGCTCTTGGGGTTTATAATTCAAGTTTGTCTTCTTGGCTCTTCACACACACACAAAGCTATAAAAATGAAGACAGGAATGCTCAGACGTCACAGCTTAGCTAATGTTATGTTATATTTGTAAAGTACAGAGGCAGAAGAAACATCTGGGACGCCACGGCCCAACTTTTTTAGTGACCAACCACAACAGATTCTCCCAGTTCTCATCACAGAAACACAAACATCTCAACACAATCAGAACAGCAAATAAAAGTGTTTTACTCCTCATAATGAGACAGAACTCAGAGTTCTTCTGGCTGTTTTTCAGGAATTTAAAGGCGATCTGGTGTTTGTTGCTGATAAGCCGTAGAACAACCTAAAGAAAACACGGCAATACATTTAGTCACGTCTTCAAGACACAGTTATGCTTTTACAGCCTACATTATGCAGTTGTTTAACTTTTTTAATTTCGCTCATTGTTTTCTGGTACTTGTAATTATCTTTTTTTCATTTTTATTGACTTGTTATGCAGCAGCTCAATACATGATGGGACTTGCAGTGACTTTTCTCTCTTGACTTTGCTCTGGGAAGGCAGCTGGTCCAGATGGTGTATGTCCAAGGCTGCTTAAAGACTGTGCTGTTCAACTGTGTCAACCTCTCCACAGGATCTTCAACTTGAGTCCACAGCTGGGGCGAGTGCCTGTTCTATGGAAAACATCCTGTATTGTACCGGTACCAAAAATCAAATGTCCGGCTGAACTAAATGACTACAGACCTATTGCCCTGACCTCACACATCATGAAAACTGGAGCAGCTGGTTTTACGTCTACTGAGGCTTGAGGTCAAAGACAAACTTGATTCCCTGAAGTTTGCATACAAATTGGAGTGGATGATGCCATCCTCTTCATGCTTCACCATGCCCTGTCTCATCTGGAGGAACCTGGAGTTTATGTGAGAATCATGTTCTTTGATTTTTCAAACACATTCAACTACATCCAACCCACCATTCTCAAAGACAAGCTCACAGAGATGGGAGTGGATCCTTCCTGTGTTTCTTGAATCATAGATTTCGTGACAGGAAGGCCATAGTTTGTCAGGCTGGGGAACTGTGTTTCTGGGACATTAATGAGTACTGGGGCTCCACAAGGAACAGTCCTGGCTCCATTCCTGTTCACTCTGTATACATCTGACTTCAAATACAGCACTGAATCCTGCCACATTCAGAAATACTCTGATGACACTGCTATCATGGCCTGTATCAGAAATGGACATGAAGCCAAATACAGGGATCTGATAAATGCTTTCAGTAACTGGAGTCACAAAAACTGCCTGCTGCTCAACGCCTCAAAGACAAAGGAAATGATCATAGATTTCTGAGATCCAAACTCCCTCTTCAGCCAGTGAACACTTGTGGCGTGGACATCGAGATGGTGACATCGCATAAATATTTAGGTGTCCACCTTGATAATAAGTTGGACTGGTCTATAAACATAGACTATATCTACAAAAAGGGGCAGAGCCGACTCTTTTGGCTCAGAAGACTCAGATCAATAGACATCTGCAGTAAGATGCTGCAGATGTTTTATTAGTCTGTGGTAGCAAGTGTCCTGTTTTATACTGCAGTCTGCTGGTGAGGCAGTATAAAGAACAAGGATGCAAGGCGTCTGAACAAACTTGTTAAAAAAGCTGCCTCTGTGGTCAGAATCAAATTGAAATCATTGGAGGATGAGGTGGAGAGACGTGCACTGAGCAAGGTGGAGGCCACTCTGACAAACATGGATCATCCACTTCCTATCTCCCTCAGTAAGCAATGAAACATCGGTGCTGGACGGCTCCTATCCCTGTGCTGCAGGACAGAAAGATTCAGAAAATCTTTCTTACCATCAGAAATTAGACTATTTAATTGTGAAGTAAACAGATGAGACCTCAAATAATTGAATTTTCCTTTAGAGATAAATAAAGTTATTGTATTGTATTGTATTGTATTGTATTGTATTGTATTGTATTGTATTGTATTGTATTGTATTGTACTGTATTGTATTGTACTGTATTGTATTGTATTGGTGAGAGTCACTATTTCAGGTTTGAACAGTTTTAAATGCATTCACATATAAAATAGTCTTATTAAAACTGATCAACTCCACACTTTATTTCTACTACACATTACTTTCAGTATGAGCTGTGCCCTTTAGTGTAGGTTTGTCTTTTCAACTCTAGACATTTGAAAACACAAAATAGCTCAGGAAGCACAGTTTGCGAAATGTTCATTTT
The DNA here is from genome assembly GCF_021347895.1 of Acanthochromis polyacanthus. NCBI lineage: Eukaryota > Metazoa > Chordata > Actinopteri > Pomacentridae > Acanthochromis > Acanthochromis polyacanthus. Next base: position 11,168,675 of record NC_067126.1, on the reverse strand, counting down.
GGTTAAACTCAAAGAAGCAAATGATAATTGTCATTCCTTTTTAGAAATATTCCTCATCATCAGTAAATGAAGCATGTTTCAGTCACTGGTTGCTTTCCGATTAGATCTGAGACTGCTGTCATTTCACTGAATTCACAGGGAAACAAGGCAAAAGTGAAACTTCAATGAGAAATAGAAACTGAACAGTATGTGTTGCCTGAGGCAATGCTGTTCTTCAAAGGAAAACTGATTCAGACAGACTAAAAGGGATTTTCCTGATGTCATGTCATGGCATACCTTTCCTTGTTAACAGCATCATTTTCAAAAAGTACGTCTTGCTGGAAAAGTTACAGAATTTTGACAGAAAGTGAAACAACTTGGATGCTCATAAGAAACCAGGTTACTTTTAAGTCTGAGGTCTATGAATAGCAGCATGTTGTACAAGAAAGAAAATTTCTCTAGCAGAAACTAAGCTTTACAAAACTTGAAACTATTCAGACATTAAGGTCAGCTGAGTTTAATTAAATTGATCTCTTAACTTGCCCATGCAGAAGTATGTTTACTCCAGAAATACAACAGTAACTGGGTCACTTATGTGCATGTAAAGAGTAAATGTTGAGTGTTGATGAATGATGAGTGAGTGTTGCCCTGAGCATCGCCTGGTAGCTCAGCTGGACTCGGAGAAAGACGTCTCTCCCCTTTAACAGACCCCATCAATAGTCAAATCTTCTTTTGTTGTGTAAATGATGTGTCTGTTGACCTCACTGGGGCTTCAAGAGAGTGATTCACAACAAATGAGTCACACAGTGTCACTCTGCAAATCATCTCACTGTGTTCATTTGCCTTGTGGTCCCATCTCTGACTGAAACAGTTCACTGGGGGGGAGACAGCTTTGGAGTTGGATGGTTGTAACATTGTGATGGTGCATAAATCATAACTAAGCACTTTATTTTGCTCACATATGGCAATATTTACAAAAAAATGATTCCGTTGTTCATATTTGTGCTAAAAATGTTTAATACATGTCATGTAAAGCAATACTTTTTTGTTTCAGTGTCAGATTCGTGACTTTTTTACTCTCTTTTTAAACTGTGTGTTTTTCAGTTCCAACTGGAACCCATAATGCTCCTCAGGAGATACTGCAGCAGCTCCTCCCTTAGAAAGTACCTTCTTTTCACCAATCTGAAGGCTATTTTTATATGCTTTCAGCCAATCAGAGGCCTGTCTCTGGAGCTGCCACATGCCGGGTTTCCTGGAGAAGTCTGGGATTGTGGTTATGTTGATTAGTGACTTGGAGACGTATGAGGCTATATATATATATGTGCGCTTCGGAAACACACCCAAAATACAGGCCGAGCTGGAGGAGGAGCAGGACTCGGAGTAAGAGCAAAGGATAAAGCCCCCAGCATACCACAGATGTTTCTGCATAACATTTAATCCACAAGGAACTGAAAGAAAAAAATTGCTTCATTATGTGCGTGAATGATACCACAAGACATTTGTTCTTTAATAACCAAAGAACTCTAAACATCTTACATCCTCTATGGGCTGCTGGAGACCATTTTCAAACTCTGAAATGAGTTTCAGTTCAGGATTGACTCATTTTCAAGATGTGACTCTCACAGGTTCTGCATAAGGACAACTGAATTCTGATAGTTCTGCTGTCCAGATACACAATAGAATTATGGAGTGCACTCTAAAAAAAATTACTTAATTTTTTTCAAATTTAACTGTTAATTTTTAACAACTTACTGTTATTTTACTTTTTTTTTTTTTTTTTTTTTTACTGTTTTTGTTCATTATATTATTTATTATATGGTCTTACATATAATATATTCATATATCAAGGATTGAAAAATACTACAGTTTTTTAACTGTTATTTAACATAATTTTCCCAATTTATTAAAATATGGATAATAAATAAAATCACTGAAAAAATATTAATTTTCAAGTTAACTGTCAGTTGCCAAAACTGTGAATAATGTCTTTAAATGGTAAGTCTTTTTTTAATTATGAAATTACATTTTTCTTTTACTGTTTTAAAAACAAAAAAATGTCTTTATAATCATGTGTAAATGTTTATTCACAATTGTATATTTAAAAAAATGAAAATTATAACTTGCATCCTCTTTATTTTATTTGTATTGTTTATTTATTTATTTATTTTACAGGTATTTGCTTTAATATGAACTAAATGATTGTATGCTAGATGAGTCATTTTTATTGCTGACATACACTGTAAAGACCATGTATATCATACCAGTCTGGAGTTTCCAGTGGCTCCTTTAACTCTAAATTTTCTATGATGAAAAACATGGCCAGAAAAATAAATATATCTTTTGTTTCATTCATAGGTTTAGTTCAGGTCTTCTGGAAATGCGACAGAATCTGCTAGGTCAAAAATTTACATACAGCAACTTGAATGATCAGTTTTTGTGATGTAGAAAGCTGTGTTTATCAAATCAAACCTAAAAATCCTCAGCCAGAAGGTAGATCTTGGGTGCTGTTTAGTGCTCCAACAAAACCCCAAACATACATCATAAAGCAGTAAAGAACTTTCTAAATCAGGCCAGAATTAAGATTTTAGATTGATCTCCTCAAAGTTCTGGTTTAAACCCCATCAAGAACCTATAGGTGGTGATGAAGAAACAAGTCTGTGTCAGAGCGAGAACAGATTTAGGTAAACTGCACCAATTCTGTCAAGAGGAGTCAAAGATACAATCAGAAGCTTGTGCATGGAAGCCAAAGCAGCATATCTGAGGTGAAAATAACCGATGGACATCTAACCAAATATTATTTTTTGTTTCAAATATTTTTATTAAATTTTCCATACATGTCATCCATCAAGCAATTCCATCATCTTTTTCTTTGTTTAATCGAATACAGGAGAACAAATAAACGAGAAGAAAGAAGAGCCAGAAAAAAAGAGAAAAAAAACAGAGAAGGACAATAGAACCCCCTCCCTCCCTCCCACCCTCCCTCCCTCCCAAGAGTGCTACCAGTTCATGCAGGTTGTATTCCAATTTGACTAATTTCAACCTTTTAGGTAGGAGATTAAGGGGTCCCAAATCTTTTCAAACTCGCTGAGTTTGTCTTTAAGAGTGAATCTTATTTTTTCTAGGTGCAGAGTTTCAGTCAGTTCAGTTTGCCAAAGTTTAACTGTTGGTACCTCCTTTTTCTTCCAGAAGAGGAGAATGAGCTTCTTAGCCGTAAGGAGCCCATACGACAACAAATGTTTGTAAGCCATGCTCAACCTCCTTTGCCTATCTGATATTCCTAGGATAATTAATATTGGATCCGGTTGTATTTCTTCCCTTAGTATTTTTGAAAATAGTCTAAATATTCCTTTCCAGAAGTTCTGCAGGTTTGGGCACAAACAATAATTATGAAGTAAAGTTGCCTCTAGTGAGCCACATTTATCACACTGAGCTGAAATTTCAGGAAAGAATCTGTGTTGTTGTAATTTAGTATAGTGTAATCTATGCAACAGGCTTAAATTGTATTAAGTTGTGCCTTGTATTAATTGAGCATTTATGTATGTGTTCAAGGCTCTTGTCCCAGGTATCCTCTGATATCTGTACACCCAGTTCAGTTTCCCATTCTGCCTTAATGGTGTTTGTTGAAGTTGGGGCCATATTCTGCAATGAATTATATAAATAAGAGACTACATTTTCAGACCCAGCAAGATGTCTCAGACAATTATCCAGCTTATCTGGCCCTGCAGTCTCAAAGTTGGGGAGGTGCGCTCTCACATAACTCCTAACCTGGAGGTATTTAAAAAAATCTTGTTGCTTGAAACTGTATTTAACTTGAAGCTGTTGGAAAGATATGAATGTCCCCCCAGGTAAAAATCGCCCACCTTAGATATTCCCATCTCTCGCCACGCAAGGAAACTGCCATCTATGTTAGAGGGAGCAAATGAGGGATTTGCCACTATGGGTAGTGAAAAAGACATTGTCCTCAGATTTAAATGTTGAGATATTTGTTTCCAAATGCGTATAGTGTTATGCGTATAGTGTTATGAATAATCGGGTTATTGTTGTAGATTGCTTTGCTTAGTGGAACAGGTGACAAGACAACTGCTCCAATGGTAAATGGTAGGCAATACTCCCGCTCCATCTCCAAACCACTAGGTAACACTGCTGTGTCGTCCAGCTAATAAATAATAACCAAATATTATAAATGCTGTATGTACATTTTTATATTTTTGAGCCAACAGATTTTGTCATTTTTCCAGAAGACCTAATAAATCTATAGAAGAACCCTCAATACAAGACTTGTTTTTATTTTAGTTGCAAAGCCACATGTGTTTCAATCTTTCCATCACAGAAAATGAAGAGTTTAAGGAGTCACAAAACTCAAGACTGCTGTACACCCCCTGTCAAACGTTTTAGGACACTTTCTCATTCAAATAAAGTAGAACCTGTCCTACAACGTTTGACAGGGGGTGTATCTACCAAATTTGGTACACATATGCAGCACATCAGGCTGAACAAAAAAGTCAGTGACAGCCACATTCCAAACCCAACAGGAAGTGAACTATTTTGCGTTGAATGTCAGATTTTGCCCATTTTTCATCTTTTTCTAGAGCGAACTCCTCCTAGGGGGAAACTCCAATTCACCTCAAATTCGGCCAGTACATACAGGAGGCCTTAATGATCCAAAGTTATTAAAATCTTTTTCCAAAGTCAAAGTGTCCGTGGCAGCCTCTGGAATTTTGATCCTTCGCCATGAAATTTCAAATGCTGTCTAAATGCCCTGAACATGCTCCAATCTGCCTGAAACTTTACATGTATGATCAGAATCCTGCCCTGATCACATCCATATGATGAAATTCACCCCCTGTCAAAAGTTGTATGACAGGTTCAACTTTATTTGAATGAGACAGTGCCCTAAAACTTTTGACAGGGAGTGTATATGGTCTTTACAAGTGGATGTAAACTTCTGTTCATGACTGTATATTGATTTTATCATGAAACATTAGACGTGCATCTCAAATCTGACCAGTTTGTTCTAAGCCATAGTGGTCTATCGATGCAAAACCACTTTTTAATGTTACTGGTCAGCATTCAGATGCCTGAAACACCTAAAACCTACTATTTGCCTATATAGACTTGTGATTTAATTCCCTCAGGGACTTGGCTTGAGACTTACCTTGAAAATTATGCAAAACACTATTGATTCTGTATATATGTGACTTTAACTAGCATTTAACTTGACTGAGGAAATCATCTGTTTGACTTTTAAAAATGTCTAACATCTTGAACTGTGTACTCTCTTTGTATTCCTTCCATAATGTTTCTATTCAGTCTGGCTGGATTTATGTTTTCCCAATGCTTGTTTACTGAAAAGAAATGGCTAATTTTCACTCTGGAAACAATGAAACACAACATGACATGTGGGTTAAATGCAGGGAAATATTTGTATTTTCTTTTCATTATCATAGGAAACAAAATATGTTTAATCCAGTCTCATTTAAAACTCAGAAATGAGTGCGAAAAACGATGTATTTAAGAGGAAAGTTTAATTTTTTTTATCCAAATGATGTGTTCAAGTACTTACACTATAAAATAAATCAAACCTAAAAAAAATCAACATTATATTTCACTACTGATCAGAACTTACATTCTCATAGTAATAACACGTAACACTAAAGTTTCGGTACAGCAATTTTTAAACAATCATTTATTTGGCTCATATTAAAAATGAGAACTATAAATATGGTAACTTTTTGGACATTAAAAGCTCTAAAATGATTCGGTAAAGGTCAGAGTGAAGGAGATTACAAGAACAAATGAAAAAAAACAACAAAGAAAACAACACATAAAATCCCTCCCAGTTATTTTGTTGACATTCTGTGAAGTCATTCTTTTGTTTCACAGACCATAATGACATCGACTGAAGGTAAATAACCTCACATGTTCCTGTTAAGGTGTAAATCAACACCAGGTGAACAACAAACTGACCCAGTGAGGATAATTTCTCAAAGATGATGGTGATCAGCATTTGTCATTCTTGTTGTGGGATCAAACCCCCGAAGGAGCAATTTCCAAGCATATCTGAAATGTGTTAGTCATCTTAGTGGTAATTTTGTTATTATTTTCTCATAGCTGAATACTTCAACAGAAACCACCCTGAAATAGAAACCATATGGGGTAATTTTTCCATGAATAACTTTCCCAAGCGAAGAGACAGAAAAGAAAAAATGTGGCTGGACTGATAAATACAAACACGGATTGGTCTCTTAGTCATTATAAAAGTAAAATCACCCATAAAAACAACAGATAAAAAGTTACAAGATGTCATTTCTGGTACAGTCATGGTTCAGTCAGTCAGGATTTAATAAAAACCTGCTGCAGTAACATGAACTGTGCCAAAAATAAATGCTATCATTTAAAGGCTTACAGTATAATCCTGTTGTGATGAGGGGATTATTTTGTTTTGCAAAAACAAATGACATGATAAAACATGTTTATGATGCAATATGTACCAGTGAGACAAAGTTCATCGCTTTCCTTGTCAGTTTTAGCTATTTTATATTTAATTGTCTCCATATTTCAATTTTCCCATATCTGTACCTGTAAAATATAATCATTACATTGATTTCATGCAAGGCTGCACAGTGTCCTAGTGGATAGCACTTTTGCCTTGCAGCAAGAAGATCCCCGGTTCAAATCCCGGCCTGAGCCTGGGATTTTTCTGCATGGAGTTTGCATGTTCTCCCTGTGCATGTGTGGTTTCCTCCGGGTACTCCGGCTTCCTCCCACAGTCCAAAAATATGCTGAGGTTAATTGGTTACTCTAAATTGCCCGTAGATGTGAATGTGATTGTTTGTCTGTATATGTAGCCCTGTGACAGACTGGTGACCTGTCCAGGGTGTCCCCTGCCTTCACCCGAGTCAGCTGGGATAGGCTCCAGCACCCTCCACGACCCTCGTACAAATAGCGTTCAGGAGTTCAAGAGGGGACAAGTTAGGGAGGAAATTGGAAGCATACACACTGTTAAGGTGTCTTACTTCATTTTCAAAATCAGGCGTAAGATCACCAGAATACTTTGTGATCAATGGTTGGCACAGAGAAGAGATTTGTCCTCACTAATCTGCCCAACTTTCAGAACAGCAGAAAATTAATTTACAATATTTGCTGTGGTCTGGAACCTAGTTCCCAAGTCACTTATGATACTGTCCATAGCAGTAAAAACACAGTGTTCCATACACAGTGTCTGCACTCTCCTGAGACCTCTCCTCTTCAGAGGTCTCATCATGGAATCTTCGCCTTTTCTTCTGGTGGTTGCAGTTGCTCACCTCCTTCCTCAGTTGTGGGTACTGGGGCTTGTTCAGGGGTAGGGGGCTCACAGGCCTCATAGACAGCAGCACATGCATAATTTTGACACGGGGGGTGGGGTGGGGGGTGGGGGTGGGGTGGGGGGTGGGGGGTGGGGTGGGGGGGTGGGGGGGCTGATTAAATATGGGCAGCTTGCTAAATGTGAACAGTGAAATATAAAATTCCAGAATTTTCTTCAAAAATATGAGCTAATATGGGGAGAAAAGTGAGCTAGCTTAAAAATCACAAAGTTAAGAGAGTAGAAACAACAACAGGCTAATGTTCCAGAACTTTCCACCACATGAACCAAACCCACCTTGTTTTTTTAAAAAACTGGGTAACATATCGCCAGCCCTTGGCATCTCTCTCCTGCCTCATCTTTTTTTCTTTTCGTTTTTGACTACCTGACTTCTGAGGCATACTGTCGTCACCCTACTCAGTCTGACTGAAGCACCGCTGCGCGCAGCAGTTCAGTCGATTCGGTAGGACTGAACCATTTTAAGTGGGGGGGGGGGGGGGGGGTTTGAGAAATGTTTCCAAAACAAATAAACTTAGTGTTACCAGCGCATTGTAAATAATATTTATTTGTGATTATAAATTAACAAGATAGTGCCATATTCATTTTGTCAGTATTATAATTTTATCAGGGGCCTTTCTGGGCCCCTGTTAATGATGGGCCCCTAGAATCCTTCGCCTTTTTCCCCCTTTTTCGGTGCCCCTGAGGCCACCATTAGTAAAATGAAGATGTTGTTTTGTTGTTGTTGTTTTTCCTTTGTTAACATGACTATATGGCATTTCTCATATTCCGGATCATGCATCATCAGTGAAATAAGCACTGACTGTGATGGCTGAATGTTTCCACCATCAGATTGTAGCAATGACAGTCTCAAAAACACAGATTCCGACAATCAGGCTTTCATGTGTCACAAATCTAAGGAGCCAATCCTGTCACCTTACACTATAGGGTTTTCTACAGCATTATTTTTCAGGGAAGATTTCAGATTTGAATGTGTGGCTGAAGTGTTTCAGTGTTAGATGTTGCCATTGTGTAGTGTACAGTAGCATCACAGTGTTTGAGTCGTAGGTGAGCTGGTGTGCTTGAGATGCAACAAGTGTTGGAGGGATGGGTGGAAAGAGAGGTGGGAACTTCGTAGAGCTGCACATTCTAAAGGAAACAGCAGTACATCTTAGCCATTTTAAGGCATGAAAGAGGTTATTTTAATGAAAAAAGTAATTCTGATGTTTTTAGAGGTTTAATTAATGTTTGGAGAGGGACTTCAAAATTAAATTGTTACTTATTATTCCATATAGAAACTAAAAATTGAGTAGATTCGGCAAAGTTTGCAATTGTCTTGCAACTACAAGCACGATGTCAACAATGCATCAATTGATTTTAACTATTTATAGTATTTTGATATCTCTGCTTGCTTACTAACTTATTTCCACAAGTTGCCAGTTACAATATCTTGGTCCTTCCACTGGTTTAAGTTGGTGGGCAGCATGCTCTCTGTCAAGAGCTATAACAGCCAGAGTTTATTGGGTATTGCACCATAAATATGTTAAAAATTAGCCTAATTCCAGTTCCTAATCCTATCTGATTTTCTTCCAAAACAGAAATATGTGGGTAAACCACCAGCTGAGAATTATTGTAGTACTTTGATAAAAAAAACTGTGGGAGGCAAGTTCACAAACACGAAAGATTTATGAGAGGAGACTCTAAACTGGATTCTAATATGAGAAAATGTCACGAGTCTTTGCAACAGTTGGCACTGTAACATACTGTAATGAACAAAAGTTTACATACACTTGTAAAGACCATATGTATCATGACAGTCCTGAATTTCCAATGACACCTGAAACTCTGAATATCTGTCATGGAATCATTAAAACCGTTATGCTTTTGTCACACACACACACACACACACACACACACACACACACACACACACACACACACACACACACACACACACACACACACACACACACAATTATGCATTTTGGTTCTTTTACAGATTTATTAAAGGCCTTCTCTAAATATGATGAAATTGCTGGATCAAAACTATATGTACAGAAAAGCTAATATTTATTATACTTTGTGTAAAGCCCCAGTTCCAGTAGCACCAAAACAGACCGAGAGCATAATACTGCCACCACCATGCTTGATGGTACGTTTGGTTTCCTTGAGGTTATAGAATTCACCTTCTCTGGTCATTGCAGTCAAATAGCTGACCTTTTGTTTTCCTCCAGAAGACTTTTTCTTTGTCCAAGTGATCAGCAGCAAACTTCAGTCAAGCCTTAAGATGTTAAGATGCCTTTTCAAGAGGAAGAACCTCCTTCTTGCAGCCTCCTAGCTCATGGTGATATAAAACACATTTAACTGTGGATGCTGACCGCTGTGTTCCAGAAGCTTCTAAGTCATTGCAGGTCTGCTTTTTTTTTTGGTTTGGATGACATTTTACTATCCTGACCAGTTGTCTCTTATGATCAGGTGATATTTTGTGTTTTATTCCTGACTGTGGTAGGAACACATCTGTACCATGAACTGTATACTAACACAGCTGGCACAGTAGATTTGTCCATGTCATTTTCTTGACTTGTTCCAGTCAAGGATGTGCTTTTTCAGATCTTTGCTGAGCTCCTCATACCTTCCCACTGTAATGTTTGAGTCTAAGGAGTGTATCAGATGTACCAAATGGGCTCAGGAGTCATTGGCTGTATTTATTTATAATTTCTCATGAGAAGAAAAGAGACCATGCTACTAAGAAAATTTGTTTTCTACATCACCAAAACTAATAATTCAAGTCGCTGTTTGTTTATTTTTGACCCACTGTTATGGGTAAGTGGAGGAGCTCAGGCGCAGGAAACGGCAGACAGTGGTTCTTAGGTTTTTTAGTGGTTTTATTGTTACAATAAACAAAAGACTACAAATCCCAGTCAGGGAAATGTTTCTGGGAAAACAATCAAAAAACAGAACTAGACAACAGCCTAAAACAAAAATAGCGCTGACTAGCGGGACGGGGGTCTAAGTCTCAGTTTTACTACGCTTTGCAAAATCAGAGGTTTCACAAAAACTTAATCCAAGAATCATACCGAACAGACGCGAACACTGCAGAAAATACTTAATCACCGAAAAATACTAAGCGAGTCAGCTTACTCCAACGTATATAGTTAATCACTAAAAGCTCAGTTCTAGCTAAACTTTACGAACAAGTGGCTCTCTTCTCAACTACTTAACACAGTGAATCAGGATGCTCGAGCTACACTTTACAAACGAGTGGCTCTCTTTTCAACTACTTAACACAGTGGATCAGGATGCTCGGACTGGGTTTCGGGCAGCTGGAGCGGGTTGAAGACGGCTGGCCGTTTGGGGGGGCAGATGATGGACTACTGCCGCAGGGTGACAGGTAGAACGCCAGGTAACGGAGGCAACACAGCTGTATCTCGTCTTGTTGATGGCAGGGTGAATAATCAGGCGGCTCCGGGAGTGACGCAGACTGGAATGAAGGAAACAAAAACGAGTTTAAGAGCAAGCACTGGCGGTAATGGTGGCATGACTGACTGACTGACTGACTGACTGACTGACTGACTGACTGACTGACTGACTGACTGACTGACTGACTGACTGACTGACTGACTGACTGACTGACTGACTGACTGACTGACTGACTGACTGACTGACTGACTGACTGACTGACTGACTGACTGACTGACTGACTGACTGACTGACTGACTGGATGGATGGATGGATGGATGGATGGATGGATGGATGGATGGATGGATGGATGGATGGATGGATGGATGGATGGATGGATGGATGGATGGACAGGAGATGTTACAATCCGGCACAGAGAGGTGGGCAGCATCCGTTTATAAAGCGAGAGACGAAGGATGTGATTGGCTGTCCCCAGCTGCTCCTGTGCCAATTGATAATGATCACGAAATGTGAAACACCTGTACCGTTCTTGCCTGCCGAACCAACCTAGAAAGAGAGGGAGAGAGAGAACACAGAGCAGAGCTAACTAGGACCAGCTGCAGCTGGCCTGACACCCACCTACACACGTGGACAAAATTGTTGGTACCCCTCAGTTAAAGAAGGAAAAACCCACAATTCTCACTGAAATCACTTGAAACTCACAAAAGTAACAATAAATAAAAATTTATTGAAAATTAAATAATCAAAAACAGCCATCACTTTTGAATTGTTGATTAACATAATTATTTAAAAAAACAAACTAATGAAACAGGCCTGGACAAAAATGATGGTACCTCTATAAAAGATTGAAAACTATTTGACCAGAGTGACATGATTAACTCAGGTGTGTCATTTAATTGACATCACAGGTGTTTCCAAACTCATAATCAGTCAGTCTGCCTATTTAAAGGGAGACAAGTAGTCACCCTGCTGTTTGGTGAAAAGGTGTGTACCACACTGAACATGGACAACAGAAAGCGAAGGAGAGAATTGTCCCAGGACATCCGAAAAAAAAATTATAGACAAACATCTTAAAGGTAAAGGCTATAAGACCATCTCTAAACAGCTTGAAGTTCCTGTGACAACAGTGGCTCATATTATTCAGAAGTTCAAGACCCACGGGACAGTAGCCAACCTCCCTGGACGTGGCCGCAAGAGGAAAATTGATGACAAATTGAAGAGACGGATCGTTGGAATTGTATCCAAAGAGCCCAGAGCAACCTCCAAAGAAATTAAAGGTGAACTCCAAGGCCAAGGTACATCAGTGTCAGATCGCACCATTCGTCGTTGTTTGAGCCAAAGTGGACTTCATGGGAGATGACCAAGGAGGACACCACTGCTGAAAAAAACTCATAAAAAAGCCAGACTGGAATTTGCAAAAATGCCTGTTGACAAGCCACAAAGCTTCTGGGAGAATGTCCTTTGGACAGATGAGACCAAACTGGAGCTTTTTGGTAAGGCACATCAACTCTATGTTCATAGACTCAAAAACCAAGCATACGAAGAAAAGAACACTGTCCCTACGGTGAAACATGGAGGAGGCTCAGTAATGTTTTGGGGCTGCTTTGCTGCATCTGGCACAGGGTGTCTTGAAAGTGTGCAAGGTACGATGAAATCTGAAGACTATCAAGGCATTCTGGAGAGAAATGTGCTGCCTAGTGTCAGAAAGCTTGGTCTCAGTCGCAGGTCATGGGTCTTCCAACAGGACAACGATCCAAAACACACAGCCAAAAACACCCAAGAATGGCTGAGAGAAAAGCGTTGGACTATTCTAAAGTGGCCTTCTATGAGCCCAGATCGGAATCCCATTGAACATATGTGGAAGGAGCTGAAACATGCCATTTGGAGAAGACACCCATCAAACCTGAGACAACTGGAGCTGTTTGCTCATGAGGAGTGGGCCAAAATACCTGTTGACAGCTGCAGAACGCTCATTGACAAATACAGAAATCGTTTAATTGCAGTGATTGCCTCAAAAGGTTGTGCAACAAAATATTAAGTTATGGGTACCATCATTTTTGTCCAGCCCTATTTCATTAGTTTGTTTTTTTTAAATAATTATGTTAATCAACAATTCAAAAGTGATGGCTGATTTTGATTATTTAATTTTCAATAAATTTTTATTTATTGTTACTTTTGTGAGTTTCAAGTGATTTCAGTGAGAATTGTGGGTTTTTCCTTCTTTAACTGAGGGGTACCAACAATTTTGTCCACGTGTGTATAATACCTAAAATAATAACCTATAAAAGCTATATGAAACAACCAGAATGTATGTTTCTTTTGTGACAAAGACACGTTTCAAAGTTATAGAACTCAAGACTTCATTAATTTACATAGTCTTTCTACGTGGATGGAGACCTTTGCTCATGACTGTATGCATCATATACATCATTCAACTTCATATTATTTTGAATGTGCTGGTTTGTGGTGCTGTTTTTTTCTGGTATTACATCAAATGCATTTGCACCAAAATAGGTTGAGTAAACAACAGAAACACAAATCGGGATAATATAATACCAGCACCATAAACTGCAAGTATGAAAAGCTAAAATAAAGCTGAATTAACTGCTCTCTAAATATGACTTTCATGGAGGATTTATTGCATTAGACCACATTAGCTTCAGCTAGTTGTACCTTTTAAACTGACAGCTGAATGCACCCTGAAATGAAAATTAACTAGCATGGCTTCGTTTCCCATCATTGTTTGACAAATGAATCTATTTACTCCTGTATTTACTCATCAGTTTACTGTGCTGACTGTTTGATCTATCAATGCAGCTCCATCCTTCCGGTTCATCCGTTCATCCGTCATCTAGACTCTTTCATTTGGTTGCATTTCATCTGCTCTAATTCACTGTTGGGATCCATTCCTGCCCCCCCACATAATTCCTCTCCTTCCCATCTGTGACTTCTTGGCATTCCTGGAGCTGAACTGGGATGGAATTGAGAGAAAAATACTTTAGAGGTTCACTAGCAGTCAGGTATTTTTTCTATATGAGCAGTGTGGGAAACTTTATATTGTAAAACTCACAAGGGTGAAGTAAAGTTAAAAGAAAACCCAGAAAATGTGACGAATCTTTGGGATTTTGGCTTTGAGGAACGTTGAGGAACAGTTCAGCTTCACACAATATTCTGTAAAATCAAGGCAACAAGATTCTTTATTTGTATCTGAACAGGACTTCAGTAATCACCTGCAGTTGGTTAAAAAACGAGGTCAGATCCAACGCAGATGGCCCACATGTTTCTGCTCTGAGTCACTCTGCGAATAACATTCATTATCTCCTAGAAGTGCATCTCATAAATGTCACATTCACCTGACATATCCCTGTCAAAGTACTGTGTTGTTGACAAGGCTTATGCATTTTTAAAACTGTGCAATTCAGTTCTTGAACAAAGCCCTTACTAGTTTCTCTTTACAAGAACTAAACTGATCATTTTGTTTTATGCCTTTGGTGGGTATTTGTGGTATTTCCTGCTTGCTGTTTATTCTGTGGGCGTCCAAAAACAAAAGTTCAGAGCTAGTTTCCACCATTTTATTGTGTCTTTCTGTCAGAGCAAATCATTAAGATGCCAGGTGCACAACTTGCTCTGCTATTCTGATTGACCAATTTATGACAAAGTCCCTTACAAAGCCAGTTTCACACCAAAATAATGTAATTAGTATGTAGGTCCTCAGTGCAAGACGTGTTATCATCACAACAAAGGCTGTAAAATTAGATGCTTTGCTTTTTAGAGGATACTGTTATGGTGTCACCCTAGTAACCTAGAAAACAACACTGATAAACTTTTACACAAACCATGATCATTTTCTGAATCTAACCGAATAGTTTTGTAGCATAAACCACAGCAAACAGTGACTAACAACTGAAACCAGAAAACACCTCTGAACACTACAGTAGGAGCCAGATTGAGCTTTACATTGATTTTCATACAGTCTTTCTTGTTATTAGCATGTGGATGTGAATGTTAGAGTGTGTGTGTGTATGTGTGCGTATGGGGGAATGAATGGCCAAAGGTGTGTCTATCCCCACCTAGAGGAGACCAGAGAGCCGAACCCACCTGGCTGAGGAGCCTGAATGTGGAGCCCAAGGGGGGAAGGCTTAAGAACCAGCATCTTAGGAAGGCAAACAGTTATTTTTTTTTTTGACTGTGTGGCTGTATCAAGGAGCTAGGCCTTAAAGACTCTTTAGTTTAAAGTAGGGCTGTCAAAATTAACGCGATAATGCAAATTAATCCATCATCATGATTAATCTGATTCAAAATTACAAGACAATTAATCAATCTGGAGTGCAGAATGACTCAAAATCCCTGAAAGGTCTCTGGCAACTCATTTTGGGCAGTTTGTCCAAGTAGACTTACTGTTGTGCATGCCGCTACACATGCACATGGGCAGTTCATCCGGCAGTATCAGAACCAAGCCACTCGAAATGGAAGATGCTAAATAGCACGTTGGCCACCTCAGTGGGAAATATCAGTAATATATTCACAGCAACCCTGTGACTAATCTGATTGAAAAATTTAATCTTTTGACAGCACTACTTTAAAGCTTTTTTTAAATTTTATTCCAACTTATCAGTAATTCCACAACAGTAAATGCTATAAATGGTAATTGGCACCATCTGCATCCACTTCTACTCCTTTTCTTTCATCTACATGTGTCAAGACTAAACCCAACTCAGCTGTCAGTTGTAGTCAAGCAGCAGACTCAAGAAGTTGACTGAAATTGGTATTACATTTGGTCAACAAAACTTCCTTGAATGGATTTTCTGGGAGAAAGGAACACTGGACAGAACTTCTACAAAGGAAATGCGAGTTCAACTGTAGGTGCCATGTTGGATTCAATCCAGATCAACTGGTACATTTATGAAGACATTTTTAAAGGAATCTTGTTTAATGTCTTAAGAAGAAACTGCTTTGAGGAATATTAAGTTCTGTTTTTGAAAGAACAGGACTTTTAAATTTTGTCAAGTTCAACAAAGCTTCAGTTTTCAATATGGATGACTGTAGTGTGTGAGTCAGTTTTCTTACAACAAACTGCATCCTGGAGTAGCTGTCAGTAAATGTGGAACCCGGTCTCACGGGGATTCGTGAAACTGTCACGTAAGTTTTAGTTTCAGTTTCGTGCGCACCAACACGATTTCGTCATGTTTTTTGTGCCGCTCACCACGAAATGTTTTTCGCTGTGGTAATCATATCTGAAAGTGGTTTATACCGGCGGATTCATGACGATCTAAGCTGTCCATCGGCGTATACTGCTTGTGTGATTGCGTTTGCGGCCGCCGGCCACCGGACATTCTTGAAATTCCTATGCAAATTGGTAAGTGTACCACCGGCTTATGGTTAGGTTATGGTTAGGTTATGGTTAGGGTTATGGTTAGGGTTATGTTTAGGGACGATGTCATGCAAAATATAGCGTTGGATTCGCCACGGTTTTACATTAAAAATATAATATACACATTCTTTTGAAATACGTTCTGAGTGGCACGAAAAGTCCGCCGTTTAAAATACATTGGTGCGCATTTCGTGGTGAGCGGCACGAAAAACATGACGAAATCGTGTTGGTGCGCACGAAACCGAAACTAAAACTTACGTGACAGTTTCACGAATCCCCGTGAGATCGGGCTGAAATGTGTATACATGTGTGTATGCAAAACTGCAGCATGTGTATTCTTACTTGTATTTATGAGCTACAGAGCAGGGACAGGACAGTTTTTATTGTCTAAAAGCCTCTTGGGACTGTTTAAACAAGCAACGTATTCATTGTTTCTAGGTGCAGAATTGAGATAAATAAGACAGACACACACATATGAGCTGCCAGCACTTTTACAGAGAGGCAAGGTGTTGCGTTTATGTCCATATTTGGTTCAGGACGACTCCTTCTCTTCCTACAATAAAACAAATTAAGTATTTTGGCCGCGGTTGCATTGTCTTCGTCACTTCTCTGAAGACTTATTAGGCAGCTCTCCCGCTGAGTCTTCCACAGGAATGCAGTTTGTTTATCAGTTTTAACACCACATTTTATGATCACTAAAGATAATAATGTCGGGAATGTGGGACGAATGTAAACGTTGTAGCTACAGTATTGATTCAAGGGAAATTCTCTGAGAGGGATTCAGAGGTTAGAGGCAAGTTTTTGCTCAAGAGAACTTCAGCGGAGTGAAAGAAAGTTTCGTATAAACTTCAAATCCTGCTCTGCTAAGGATCCAGACTATATCCTCTTCTGATTGAATCTCCAGCTCCCACTTTGCAATCATCACTTTCAATTATTTGTTACTTCTGCCTCATTTCTTCTCACATGCTTTTGTGGATTTATTTTACAAGCTGATTATAAAGTGCGTTGAACGTTGCTTTGGCAGGACCTCATTGAATTTCTGTGAAGTCGGAGATAAAAACATTTCACCAGTGAGTCAACGTTTCTGAAAGTTTTATAACACAACACCAGCATCAATAACGGTGCCTAATTAGTTTCATCTCAGCACGTCTGAGTCATGGGATTTCTGCACAGAGCTCAGTATAAATTAATTACAGAGCGCAGCCTTGGTGTGTGATACATCATTGAGCAAACTGTTGACTTTGGATGCTGCGGCTGTTTCTGAATGCATTCTATCACCGGGTATACCACTGAGCGCTCGGCATCATTTCTCTTCTGAAGTGGAAAACGTTCACATGTTTCTGAAGGTGCTTCCAAAAACTATTAGCCCACTCTTGGAAATCCTACACGGGCCTCTCCACTCACGTGCTGCAACTCAATGCTAATTTACCTGTTTTGACCGAGATTACCTCGACATCGGTCACTTAGCACAGATAAGATCTCAGGGAAGTCTCACTTTACTTTGCCTCTTGGGGAAATATTTTGTTTAGCCACTTCACACCAGGTGTGATATTCACTGGAGGGCCTCAGAGAGATTTAAGTGGGTTTAAACTAAATTACTTTCAACTTGCAAGTGCAGAAAAATTTTTTTTTTTTTTTTTGCTGATGTCACTGCTCGAACATGCTTTTGCTGTTGTTTTTGATTTGAAAATCTCTGCATGGCAAACAAGCATTTTATTTGCAGTTTCAAATCCATCTTCATCTGATAGAAGCTGGGTGTTTGTCACATTGGCTTTGATCTACAGCTCCCCAAAACAACTGTCTGAGTAGATTCACGCGGATTCGTATTGTCACAGAACTAAACCACCAACCTTAAGTCAATTCATGCACTGTACAGTCAGAATAAGGAGTCCTACTTTAGGATTTGCAGATCAGTGGAGCATATACGATAACATTTCTGCTTTTTAAAAGGAGTTGACTTCCATTAAATCAGCCCTCTCTCCCAAAAATCACATTCCCGTGGAACTAAACTGCATTTTCACTGATGCTTTTAATGAAAGTATTGTTTACCTGAAAGGTAAGACTGGAAAGAAAAGGCAGGAGAAAATGTATTATTCTTAGACTTAGGTTTCTCTTTAACTCGCTGTTTACTTGTAGTTTTCACTTGATGTTTGGTTAGATTTAGGTAGATATCATATTTTGTTTGACACTTTCACATTAATAACTACTTGTTAGAAGCGTTGAGTGGTTTTGTTGAGGAAAATAGCGCAATTTAGGGTAAATTACGGCCATTTCAAAACGTGCTTTCTGGGTTTCCAGAGTTCCATCCCATCTCATGAAAAAGAGCAACAGTAAAGTGATAAAATAAAGAGGAAAGATATGTTGATCTGAAAAATATTTGGAAGTGGCATCCAACAGAAACAGCGGCTTAATTGAATGGGAACCTTATTTTTTGGAGACTGGACTGCATTAATCCTGGGAAACACAAGTCAGCCTTTTCGGTATGACTGAAATTGGATGTAAATATCAATGCATGACTGATTTTGCCTAATGTTTTATTTAATTTTTTTGCATCTGGGCATCTCCTGATGTGTTGCTGCTTCTGGTATTGAGGCAGCGAAATGTAGATTTTTAATTTTTAGTAACATTAATTCTACCTCAGAGTCATTTATAAATTGCTGAGTAGCACCAAAAACATTGTTAGTTTTTTCACAAAACACAAAAAAACTGAACCAAATTTTGACCCAGACCATTATACTACAGGGGTAAAACCACATGATTTGTTCAACTGAGGATGTAGGAGATTTTACCAGAGGTGGCCAGCATCATGAGGACATGATTTGGGCAAAAAAAACCATAAATTTTGACATCTGACTTAGGTCATTATATTAGAAAGGTGACGAAATCTTCCCAATAGAGGAAAAAAAAATCAGAGCCAAACAAAGAATTATAACTAAATTCACTTCTTTCTTGCTATCCTGCATCTCTTACCAAACAACTGTAACAGACCTCAGCTTGTTCTTGACACTAAGACATCACATAAATCATCTTTTATATCAATCTCATCTTGAATTCTATGTAATTGGGTTTTTCACGGTTTTTGATGGCACAGAGATGAAAGCTGGACCTCATTAGTGAACGTTGCAGAGGTTCAAGAGGTACATAGGTGATCTTATCTGCACAGAAAGTTGCTTTTTGCGGTTCTGATTTAGCCACATCTTCTGACATCGGAAGTACGAACATATACAGATTTCCATTTAGCCAGTGAGGAGCTGAGCAGAGACGTTGAGAGAAGGAGGGAAATATGTAGAAGAGGATTGTTGCTGACAGTCGCAGTTGAGTCATCACCTTCACACCTCACTGCCGCCGTGTTTCTCTGCGGTGTCCTCAGGCTGGTAAAGATCACACTCATATACATCATCACAAATGTGCACGAGCCCGCTCTGTGTCTGCTGGAGGCAAACTCTGATCCAGGTGTGGGAGTGTGAGGTCAGTGCATGCACCAGATTCCATCTTCCGCTTGTCTCCCTGAGCAGCAGCTTTTAATCAACAGCTTCACTTTCACTGCCTCGGGTCGACTCTCCTTCACTGGAAATAATGAAGAGGTCGGACACGTGCAGATGTTTGAAATGTGTCACCGGGACAAGCTTGAAAATTGTAAATGGTTTGCTCAAGTTAAGAAGGTTCAACGTGTATCTCAGAACATTAAAAGTCAGGCAGCTTTTATCTATCAAACCCTCTTTTGGAGAACTGAAGCACATGTTCAGTCTGAACAGAAAACATGTCTTTACATTTTTTTGTAAGAGCAAGGAAATTCTTCATTCAGTCACAAGGATTCAAAAAGTGAAACTATCTGCATCTATAGAAAGAATTGGAGAATATGGTGCATCGAAACATACAAACAAAGTGTTTATATTATAGAAATATAAAGCTAAATAAGAGGAAGTTAGCAAACCTACAACTTTCTGTGGTAATGTGGGATAATTTTGCAATCAATAAGGCTTTGTTCAGACAGATTTGTTTATTAAATCAGCTCTTTACTGTTTGTACTGTTTTTTTGCAGTTGATCAGATCACATTTGTTTGTCCAGACATCATCACACAATCTGCACAGATTGATGGCATAGTGATGCAGTCGGTTCCTTCCAGCTTTGCCTGTACAGACACCAAAAGTACCAGGAGAGAACTGATTTGGGTGTCTGTGGAATGTTGTTGATCTCTGCTCGTGGTAGCAACTATTTTGTTCTGTCACTGTGCATGGCTGAGCTTTGAGTCTGCAGAAGCCTGATTGGTATCACAAAGCGGGGGTAAGTCTATCAAACTGTACACGTAGATAAACAACAAAACAAAATCAGGTGCGAAGAGAAAAAAAGCTTCATTGCTTGGATGTTAACCCTGAGCTCGCTCGCAAACAAATGAAACGTAGAAAAGGCAACAAAGAAGGAGAACATTCAGAGATCACTGAGCAAACTCCTTTTATTATTGTTTGTTTCTGTACACAGAAGTGTGAATGAAGTGCAAAAACCATCAGTTAATCAGTTTGCAAAAAATGCATTTTTAGTTTTGTAAGTTCTGGAAATGCTGAATTGTGGGACTGAAAAATTTAGCATGGTGTCATAATACTCAGACTCATAAATTGGAAAACAATTTAAGTAAAATTGCATATTCTACATAAATAACAATGTCAAGCCATGAATAAAAGTCCACGTTTCTTAAGTTGTGTCCAGAAGAAGAGGTTAGCTGAAGGCAGAAGTTGTAATTCACAAAAGATTAGAGGTCTTTAAACCAAGGAAACTCACAGTGAAACAATGACAAATTAAAACCAAATGAACAGATGTTTGGTTTCAAGAAAAACATTCCAACATGATAAAATAATCAAGAACATCTTACACACTGCTCGGGTGACTTCTCTGTTATTTTTTTTGTTTCACTCATCCGTTCTGAATGTATCAGGGTTGATGCTCAACTTGTTAAACAGATGATTCACATTAAGTTCTGTTTCTTATCTTGATCAATGTAAAATTATAGCAACAACTGACACAACAGTTACAATACAAGAGTAAAGAATTGCTTTCAGATCATGTCCTAGACCAATGATAGACTGTAAATGGCCAATTTTATAAACATAAAAGACATTTAAAACTGGTCACATCTGGGTTCCCACATTCTCTAATTTTTCTCTGAGTTTTATCTTTTCTTCAGCTCTCTGGTCTCTTTATTCATTATTAAACTCATTCACCCAGAACAAGCAGAAATGGAGTGAAAGGCATTTTCTGACCCATTTGCTTTGACACGTTACTGGACGCAGCTCAATGATAAACCAGCTGTTTATTAATGGCCGACTGGGCGGATCACTGCAGCGCTGCCAAAAACAACTACGGCTCCTCCCAGCTGCTAAACAGAGCTTTACCCTGAAATTATGCTTTGTTATCTTTTACATTCTTGTTTTTACACTGTTTGTTTTTAATTTAGTCTTGCTTTTGGCCTTCTGCTCAGACTTAAGGTTCGTGTAATGGAACACTTTCCTGGAAATACCTGATATTAGCCGATAATACCGGCCGTCTCACTATGAGCCAAACAAACCCTGCTCAGCAGGACAACAATCTTTACCGAGCAAACAGTTCAATCCTTTTAGTAAGTTTGAGTGTTTTCTGCTATAGTTACCATCAATCCATCTCATAATGACTTAATTTGCACAATCCAACTCTAATATATGCATTATATAAGCAAATATCCCACTTTCCCCTATAGGCTGTATCATTAGATTACAATTAAAAGGACTACATAAACATTTTCAGGAGGGCTGCCACTAGCAGGTATTTAAGCAATAAATCAGCTACTTTTTTTTACTGTCTTTATACAATTAGGAAAAATTAGGAATGCTTTTCACATTTTTCCAGACTCCAGCTTACCATCAATAAACCCCTGGAAGAATCAAGAAAAACAGAAAATCAGCACATTAAAAAACTTTCTTTAGTGAAAAATCACATTTTGTTTGTTTTATCTTGGTAACATGTTCACATTTTTATATTCTAGAAGACATAGCATGTAGGAAATAAGAAATCAGTGCCACGATGGGGCATTTTGCAACCACAGTGTATCGATCAAATCAAATCAAGTTTATTTGAAAAGCACTTTTAAAATAATCTGAGTTGACCAAAGTCTTAAACATGTCATGATAAAAACTTTCAATTTGTAAAAGAATATGAAGTAGAATAAAATATGAATACAAGGCAAAATATGGTAGAAACTTCTTGTAATACGAAACTCAGAGATAAAGCAAATATATATATATATATATATATATATATATATATATATATATATATAAAGAGCATTAAAAGCAGCCAAAAGCCACAGAAAGCATGTATGTCTTAAGATTTTTAATCAAAATGTGAGTGGAGGCGGAACTTTTCAGCACCTTAGACTGCTTCAAAGCTTTGGAGCTAATACTGAAATAGGCTTGATCTCTGTTACCTACTAGCCTTGTATGGTGGAACACCAAAGAGTAGCTGTTCTGAGGATCTATGAGGCTTTGAAATATGTGAGGTTGCCAGATGTTAAACCAAATAAAAGAACCTTACAATCAAGTCTGTATTTACCAGAAAGTCAGCAAAGAGATGCTGGTACAGGATAAATAATTTGTGCTCTTGTACCTGTAAGACAGTCGATGACCATCTCAAAAAGACAAGTTGAAGCTTCTGGGATTTCATACATCACAAACTTAAATAACCAATCCTGTCAGCTTATCAGGTTGGGTATTCTGTATCAATATTCTTGTTCAGATTTGGTTCCTGGATCACACGTGGTGACATTGTGACTTGTCATTGTGCTGTGCAAATTACTTTTACAGTCTTTAACTAATAGGAGAGCTGGTGTGCTCGAGCCTCTGCTATCAGAGGAACTGCATAGATTTGCACAACTGAGGAAGCAAAAACTAAATGTAAACTATTTTATGACAGGAAGAATCTTTTCAAAACATATAATTTTAGTACAAGAAGATGAGTTTTTCAATGGCTAAATCAATGACCAGAGAGAAAGTTTAAAAAGCTTGGATATTTCTGTTGACTGATGATGCGGTCTTTTACTTATCAGATTTTTTTTGTGTCTCAGTAACAGTTGCATTCACACCTTAAAGCCACCGAGGTCAAATCAGTATACAGACTTCACTAAACCTCAACAGCAGTTCAGACAGTTAAATTTTCTATTCCCAACATCGCATCTCTGATCTGTAGACTAAAATGTTGGCATCAGTTTGACATTTTGATAGTAAATTGAGACGAGTCTGTTCTTCTCTGGCTGCACTTCAGTAGCTTTGCACTGTGAGCATTTAGCTGTTAAGCACAGACTGTTTTGAAACACAATATTTAGCTTGTCTCCATTGCAGAAAAATGGCCCTCATTAGCACTCAAAGCTAACCTAGATTGCTAATACTCCATTGGCAATGAACCAGAGCACCGGCTAATGCTCGCACAGCCGGAGCCAAAGTTAACTTTCAGAGCAGCGATGGCCATAGTAAATTAAATTAATGAGACTCTCGATTATGCGTCGGCTGTGTAATGTCTCATGTTCAACAGGACCGTATCTGCTGCTATGCAATACAATACTGTCTACAATAATGATAATAAAACAATGTCTTGTTTCAAATAAAAAATGGAATTTAATACAATGGAAACTGAGAGATGCTGTATGAGAGTTAGTGGATTATGTCTTGTAGGAGCTTTTTATGACCATTTGGAGGTTTTCCAGGAGGAGGTGAAGCTACAAGCATTGTGTTAAACAATGAAGCTCTCAAATGTAGGAGGACGGAGGCCCAATAACCTGAAGGCTTTAGCACCTCATAGAATTAACTGACGTCAAACGATGACTGAGGCTACAATTGATTAAAATGCTGTGAGACACCATCTTACCTTGACAACACCAACGCACGTTTCACACTATTGTGAGCTTAGGCCATAATATTTTGTTCTTCATAGCCAGGGCACTTCAAGGAGAGTTTATCATCATGTCATCAAGGGCAAACAACTATGAATGGCTCTGAATCACCACTGAGTTATATGTAAGCTTCTTTTTTTTTTTTTGGTAAAAATGGGGCTGGATGCTTCTTCTGTGCTTGTTTGTTGACCATGTTTAACATCATAAGGGTGTTGGAAATTCCCAGAGAAATTGTACATAAACAAAAATGTGTTGTTTTAAAGTGATGTAAATTAACTTTGATGTATTTTATCTCTGTCAGGTGAGCAGAACTGTGGTTATGATAACTTGTTATAAATTCTGTAATAATTCAATTCACAACATAGTAGAATGTTAAGAAAATGTTTTTAAAAAAATATAACACACATGCAGTGAGGTAGGTACGCACAAGAGCAATATACAAATATCAATTGCCATAAACTGTGATTGAGTGGTATGTAAATATAATATACACACATTTGTCTTGTTCCTAACACTGGCTGGGTTACAGATTGCATACTTTCTTTTTACTTTAAGTACAGCTGTCCTCTGTTTCAGTATGAATACAACTGGGACAAACTACTTCATCATAATAAAAACTGACTTGTTTACACTCGTGTACAACGTGTACACCGTGTACAACGGACCAATGTATGTGATGTAACTATGCAGACGATTCTGGGTCAGAATGTTCTGGTATACGCCATAGTTTGGAAGTATAAATAATGGAATGCAGCCATAGTTTGTATATTCCAGCTGTGTGTCCCTTCATTTAGGTCACAGGTGTGGAAAACTTGATTGACGATACAACTCAATGAAGCACCTTATTCACCCTACCAAGTTAAGTGGTAGGGCTTTCAAGAGCTGCACCCATATGATGTGGGAGACAACTGGGTTTAAATGTACATTTTACCTTTGACAGAGCTGTGTCCATTTTTCTGAACAGTTTGTTTATTTGTTTATTTGTTTTCTGAGGCATGAGAAGTCTGGTGCTGTTACACTATGATGTCCTTTGTAATAGCACACCAAGATTGATTTCCAGGTCACAGGCAAGAGGATAGAGATGAGGAGGCTGAAATTAGTGAAATGAGATGAGCTTCTAAGCCCTTGTACATTTAGCAAGAATGTGCCTGAAAGTCTGAATCTTGACAGACAAAATGATCATGACAAAGAAAACAAACTTAAAAGACTTAAGGCAAAGATGTTACCCCGAATTACAGCCTGTTGTAATTGTGGAAGCTATTTCGGTTGCTTAATTTCAGCAAACATACAATGAAAGTTCAATTTAATACTTTACTGCTTTAGTAGTTTTGTTCTCTTATGTATTGTTTGTCTGTTCTCCATCTGCTATCCTATTATCCGCCACTACCCTCACTCCCAACCTCACCCCAACTGGTCGAGGCAGATGGCTGTCCTCCCTGAGCCTGGTTCTGTCTGAGTTTTTTGTTTGTTTTGTTTTTCCTGGTGAAAGTGAAGGTATTTGTTCTCTCCCATTGCCACCAAGTGTTTGCTCAAAGGGAAACCAAATCAAGCTTTGGATTTGTTAGGTTCCTTGTTTAAAATTTGTAATTTCGTTGACTTACTATGCGAAGTGCTACGACCTGGCATATGTTGGGAACTGGCGCTATAAAAATGGAACTGAACTGAAGTAGACATATTTAATCTTTGCTTTACATTGCTTGCATTAGCTAGTATTCATTATACAGTCCAATTCTGTGAAAATTTGTCCTCTATCAACTGAAAAACATTTTCACTGCACACCTGGATCCATTTGGAGTCTTCATTTCTATCTACAGCCACCCCTCTACCATTTGCTGATGCTCAAACTCATCAGCTGAAACACTGTAAATTTAGTGTCACACTTATAAAGCCCTGCAGTTCTGTGGAAACAGCTCAACTATGGCTAGAAATGCTATAAAAATAATCTTCAGTGATCTTACCAAAATTGAAAAAATGGAATTAATATGTACAACATTTTTCCAGTTATCTACAGGTGTTGCCATTAAAAAAGAGGGTTCCACATGCACTACACATTTAACTATTTACATTTTTTGCACTCTCTAAAAATGTAGTTTTCACATTGCTCTGTACACCAACTGTAGAAAGGTATGTCATCATGTTGAATGTGTCTTCTGTCAGCTTAGCTGGTGTCTTGCCCTGCTGTATGACTATTGATCCAATACTGCATATTTCATTTTCCTTCCAATCTCTCTCTCTCTCCGCCATAAAAAACACTGCCTGCAGTTAATCCAAATAGTCACAGAATTTTTGTCATATAACTGTTGGTGGCACCTCAATCATTCATGGCTTCGCAGTTGCACAAAGTAGTGCAGAATATTTATTTTGTACAGATTCTGGTGCAAAATGTTGATTATGTCAGATTTGTAAAGCATAAGTATAATAATATAATAAAGGGATTCTGATGAAATGTCAGCATTTCAGGCTATGTATGACAGACATGATGTATTCAAGGACTGTCGGAAAGGTTTAAATGCAACAAATTTTATTTTGTTATTATATATTTTTTTATTTAAATTTTATTTTATTTTTTACAATTTTTGGCTCTGATGAATGGTGCAGTTTTAATGACTTTTTAACAAAGAAAACACGCCATGAGCTTTGGGATTCAGAGAGGAAAGTATTAGGTTCAGTTTGTTGTTATCAAGCTGTGTTGTTCAGCTCAGTGGAAAACTTGGCACACAAGCACTGTTTGTGATGTCAACAGCTCAGAATAGAGCTGACACATCTTCACTGGTATTAGTTACCGTAAAGTAATTTGAAACTTGGATGTTCCGGGATGTCCTTGATAGTTTGGTGGGAGATTAATACCATACAAGTTCAGCATCCTCAGTTGTATTTAAGCTAAAGACTTGTTGCATGTCCTCTTCTTTCTCCCCATGTTTCTATCTTTTCTGTTGCTGTCACTAAAACCGGCAGGAATGCCAAAAACTAATAATAACAGTGAAAGGAACTTATAAGCGTATCTTTTTTCCATTCTTTTGCTGAAAAAGCAATCACATTAGTGTTGCTGGATTGCTGAGCTACCAAGTGTTGAGTTACCCTGTTGTCACTGTGCAGCTGTCTAAAACAAATCCAGATGAGATTTCGAAACGATGCAACAATAGTCACGTTTTCTCATCCCTTCTGAGTTACTGCATGGAAACACTGATTGCTTTGACAAGTCTTCTTTTATTTCCTCTGCCTTTCCACCTTGTTGTATTCTGGTTCCTGATGTCCACAACTAAGAGCAGTATACAACTCAGAGAAAGAGTGGGATTGTGCATTTCCCGCAAAATGACATAAAAGTGGAATGGTATAAATCAAGTATTACAGCCTTGAGCTCTCCTTCTGGCGTTTATCCTGCATCTGTCTTCTATCATATCATCACTTCAAAGTCTCACAGCGGAACAAATTCAGTGAAATGAAACTCAAAAAGTGAAGATCCATCCATCCATTCTCTATACACCGCTTTATCCTCACTAGGGTCGCGGGGGTGCTGGAGCCTATCCCAGCTGACTCGGGCGAAGGCAGGGGACACCCTGGACAGGTCTCCAGTCTGTTGCAGGGCTACATACCGACAATCACTCTCGCATTCACACCTACGGGCAATTTAGAATATCCAATTAACCTCAGCATATTTTTGGACTGTGGGAGGAAGCCGGAGTGGTCAGAGAAAACCCACGCATGCACAGGGAGAACATGCAAACTCCGTGCAGAAAGAGGCCCACCCTGGGATTTGAACCGGGGATCTTCTTGCTTCAAGGCGAAAGTGCTAACCACTACGTCCACTATGCAGCCCAAAATTGAACATCCTATAAACTAACTTTTTTTACTGGGAGGTTTGCATAAGCAGAGGAGTTCAGCTTTGCAAAAAAAATAAAAAATTAAAAATCCCTCTTGAGGATGCTTCATGCAATAAAGAGACAGAGGAAGCTGAAACTCTCTCGAAGTTCACCTTTATTACTCAGAGGTAAGAGAATTTTTGGGTCAAAAAGAACCATTTGTGACCCAACTCTTCTATTCGCATGCAAAAATAAAGAATTGCCATTATTTGTAATGTGTTAACTGGGCAGGACTCCTATTGTGTCAGTATTTGTAAGTAGCACAGCTGGATATCTCCACACAGCTCGTATGTCCTCGTTTAACTGACTTTCCACATTTCATATTTCACCTGTGAGTGCTCACTCTTATGTCAAAACTCCCCTGAGAAGGCATAAATTCAGCTCTTTATCTCAGCTATAAATATCCTGAGGTTATAAGCAACTCTGGGGTGAGATGTAGGTTTTTGGGGCAGTGTGCAAGCGAGGTTTTCTGTGCAGGTGTGGGCTTTTCATATGCTTTCCTTTGTGCATGGACATGTGTGTACGTCAACACCACTATTTTTGAAAAGAAAAAGGAAAAATTGGCAACCCCAATGTTTGCTTCCTCATTCTGCAAGTGCAAGATTAGTCTCTGTTTCTAAGATAATACTGTATGTAGTCCAATAAAAGCTCATTCATCTCCAAGAACAACATTGACTATCCAGTTCTAAAAAATCTGATCACGTGCTGATAAGACGTCTGGTATTTCTGCACCACACACCGGATCACTGCCCTATCTGCTTCAATCATCGCTATGTCAACAGTGTCACGGGTAGTGCGTCAGTCGTGTGGATGAACGAGGCAAGTGAGAGTGTGTGCTCTGTTCTTCTGCACAGCTCAGTCTTTTTATCTGGGAGTATTGAGAGGCTATATTCGTGCATTTGGGACCTAATACTGTATATTTATCTATAAATTTGAACACAAATTCTAGCAATCAGCAGCATGAAAACATATCTGCCTGTTGTCTGTGATATGAAACCCTAATTTCACAACTCTGCTGACAGCAGACTGAATAAACTGACTCATGATATCAAATTATTCACAAAATGTGGATTCATTTTTCCTGTTTGTACTAGTCGAACTATAAAGATATGCTGAATAATGCTGTGCAGTAATGAAAGAGGGGGGGTCAAAAGAAAAGAGTCTCACACTGTAGACATCGCTCAAATTGCAAAAACACAGGTGATTCCCTTTAACGAAACTGGTATTTCACCTAGAAGGAATATTTACATAACTGCAAATCAGCATCTAGCCTTGGAAAAGGGAGTGGAAACTAATTTACCACGAAAAAATGTGAGCAACCAGACTTGCAAATCCATGAAATCTCTTCACGCACCAAAGATTAAAACACATTCCATAAGCAACAGACACTGTATAGTCCAGCTATTACAGTATAATTCAATTTTTCATATTTTTTTTAGATGTAAGTATAAACTGTCATCTGCAAGGAGACATTCACTAAACATTTAATTCTTGAGGCAAATCACCATCAGTTTGTCCTTTTTTGACAGTTTACAGAGACAAGATATGCGTAGTATCAAATATGAACTTTGTGTGTCCATGCCACAATTTCTCCTGCACATAAGTTACTGCAGCCAGCAGTGAGTGTTCAAAAATACAAAAATGCACTGGAATTGACCTTACTCATAAATTACCTGTTTTGGATAAAAGTCTCGCTCAGCTGCAGCATTGTGACACCAACCGCAGCCTTGGCGGATAAGTAGCTGTGGTTTGAGGCGAGCTGTTTCTCAGGAAGAAGGATTATCTAGTATTTGTAAAGAGATTTATGATAATGGTGACTGGCATGAGACACAAATTCTTTAGACCTATCGCCTGTGTGTTTGCTCATGTCTTACTTTTGTTACTTCTGTCAAGTGCTGCAGGAAGTATGCCCTAGAGTCCCTGTAAAGTCATGTAACTCTCTGGTTGTTGATTTAAAACCCAAAAATTCCATCCATCTATCCATTTTGTCATTTTTGTCCAGCCACCCTACGAAGGAAACTAATTTCAGCTGCTTCCATCAAGAAACTCTTTCTTTCACTCACTATCCAGAGCTCATGACCTTAGGTGAAGGTTGGAACGAAGACCGACTGGTAAATCGAGATCTTTGCCTTGTGACTGAGCTTCCTCTTCACCAAACTGGTTTGGTACAACCACTATTGACACTGCATCAATCTCCATTTTTATATCACTTATGAACAAGATCCCGAAATCCATAAAACTCCTTCACCTGAGGAAGCAACTCAGCCTCAAAGTTACATATTTTTCCCATCTTAAAATGACTTACATGTAACTCAACACTATCTGTTTCATCTAGAAATGTGGATCTAAAAATTCCGTAAAACTACTGTGTACTGCACAATATAAAGTTGTAATTGTTACAGCAGCTACTGCGGTGTCCGTTTTGTGTTGGGCTGTTGTGTTCCCCTCTCTGTTCTGTCTCCCATCTGGCTGGCTGCTTCCTCACCTGAACCAAATTCTGCAATCAAGCTCACCTGATTCTGGTTCTGTCATCACCTCCTGCAGTATAAGACACCAGTTCACTCTCCACCAGACTGTCAGATTTGTAGTGTGCAATCTGTAGTCAAGATTAGTTTATTTGAATCCTTGTTTTTTTGTGTCCAAGTCTGTTCATGCTTCCTGTTTCTCTGTGCCACGTCTCAGAAAAAAGGATTATGTCTTGCAAAGCTGCCTCCTCCTGTTCAAGCCCTCTTAAACTTCACTTGGCTGCCAGGTGCCCTCACCAGTTCCACATTTCCCCTACAAGAAACCAAACTTTTTTGTCCAGCTTCTACTTCACTGTCTACTTAAAGGTCCAGTAATATTGGAGTAATTCAGCCACACATTTGATGCAAAACTAATTCTGAAGAATACTGACATATTGACAGGGCTGGTTTCTTTCATTTGTTGCACGTGAAACCTTGGAAATGTGAATATTTGAGACTGCCATCGGTACACTGCACTCACAGTACGGTGCTCTGCAAGCACTGCAAACTATAAGGAAATGACTGATCGCACCAGTTCAACTGTCGTGCATGAGCACCTGCAGAGAAAGAATCTTGGAGTGCTTTGTCAAGACTGTATGACCGACAGCACTTTCCTGTTTGCTTTTTGTTCCAACTCAAGCATGATGAAGGTTGTTAGGATTATCAAAATGTAGAATGTATTCTGCCAGTGGTCATTTAAAATTGATGTTGTAAATATTTCTTTATGTAGACAGCAATTTCTGCACCACTGCTGTTATATTAATGTAATGTTACACCATATGTCATCTAGTGTTATAGGCCATGGGCCCATTCTAAACTGGCATGTTATATCGTTGTGGTTTTAGTTTAGTTGTGCAGTAATTTAAACAGAAAAAAACATAAGTGATCTAATAAGACCAGATAAATGACAGTAACAAAGAAGAGTATATGTTTTTCAAATAGATTTTGATATAAAGACTTGATTGCTATAGGAGCATCACCTAATGCTCAGGTAAAACCTGATAACCTAGAGGAAAACCCAAGAAAGAATCAGGAAAAGTGCTATAACTGTCCAAGAAAATCTCTAAAATCCCAATGAATTACAGATGAAACACCTGGTGACTCACTGACAGAGAAAACTGACACTTGTTAAAAACTGTTACAACCAAGTGCTGTTTCTGTGAAGTTCTGTCACATCTGTGCTTCTGCTTTCACCTACATAAACTTTAGATGTGACCAAATGAAGCACCTTGAGGTATTTCTACAGCTCTGATTGACAGCGTACTTAGCTAAATGCGTGAATGCCTTTCTTCCACACACATCAGTGCGACCACAGCTCAGGAATGTTTACCTGCTGGGGAGTCTTGATTCCTGCTTGTCTCTCTTCCATTCAGAGGTAATCTGGAGTTCATCTCACATCCAAACTCAGATTTTGCGTTGATTTGACAAAGTAAACAAATACATCTATAATCTTGTGGACATGCGTATTTTTGGACCCTGTAGCAAAAACGCGATGTCAGTTCAGCATCTTCTTGAAGTCTGAAGATGAATGATGTTGCACTGACATCTGGCAAAACTGAAGTATTCTTAAATTTCCCTGGTGCACTGTGTTAGATTTATTTTCCACAGAATCATCCAGGAGGAGGCAGCCGTGGCTCTTTGTGCTTAAGTGCAAGCAAATGTGACTTATTAGCTCAAAAATCAGTGCCCTCTCTGTCTGCGTTGGCGCAAAACTCTCTCTTTTCCTGGGTCTGTCTTTCTGCTGTCTGCATTCAGTTATCTTGATTTTTTTTTCTTCCTGTGCTGCTTCTACAAACTACTCTGCCACTCTCCGGCCTGCAGTTCTGCTGCACAACAAGGTCAACCCAACACATGCACACTGCAAAGAGTGAAAAATATTTTGTTCCCACTTCCTCTTGGTAGAAAGCACTGCCAGGAGCCTAACAACTTAGGCCAGGAAGAGTGAACTGGAATTTTATCACTGAAGCTGAATTACAACAAACACCTTTTGTTTGGTTTGGCAGTCGACAGTCTGTGACATTTTCATGGACCAACCAAGAGGTGGAAGTG
The DNA here is from genome assembly GCF_021347895.1 of Acanthochromis polyacanthus. NCBI lineage: Eukaryota > Metazoa > Chordata > Actinopteri > Pomacentridae > Acanthochromis > Acanthochromis polyacanthus. The sequence continues at coordinate 11,136,240 of NC_067126.1, read as the reverse complement.
TTCGCTTGTAGCACTTGATTTTATGTGGTGCTGCTGCTGACAAAACATTAGTCTTTCCACTGCATTAAAAAGAGAAACTCTAACAATGCAAAAATCATTCAATTAGAAGCTGTGTTTATTTTAAAAATCGTCAATCACAGCTGTTTTCTGACTACATACAGCATGTTTGCCAACAGATATTTTCTCTCAGGATGAATTCCAGCAATCAGAGACCAGGAACTGCAGCAGCCAGGCATAGAAATGCTGCGTGTGGTCACGGTCTGCACACATAAAGACCACATGCAGCACAAGCCCTCTTTCTCTCAATGTGTTCGCTCTTGCTCAACACAGGATTGTAAGTACTTTCACTCAATAAGCCCAGTGGTCGGCTGGTTCCAGCTCCAGCTCTGTGATAATAAACAGTTCTAAATGCAGCCTCATAGCAGGCATAACAGCCATCGTGCTGTGGCAAGATTGATGGACGTTACAGTCCTATTGATTAAATTCCGAAGATCACAACCCATCTTTGTGTCTCAAAATGACATATTTCGAAGTTGTTTTCTATGAAAACAATCATATGATATGGATGATAAGCCTTCATTGATCCCACAGTGGCGAAATTTGCATTACTACAGCAGCAAACAGTCAGTCCCTCCATGAATTTGTGATGTTGCGATTACAACCGTTCATGCAAATTCAAGCAATCTCCGTGAATTCTGCGTGACCTTGCAATTTTGTCCAATCACTGCAACTTTTCTGCAATTTTGGCCAGCCTCCCATGAGTTCCATCAATCATAGTCTCTAACGCAAACCTAATGCACATACTTCCTCACTTCCGTTTATGGTTTGAATATCCAGGCATGTCTGATTCTAATGTCTCATTTACCAACAAAAACTACTGCTGAAGACCATGCAAAACAACTCCCTGATTTCTTCTTGAAAGTGGGGCTAAACTAGCCTAGCCGCGCTAGACAACCCACGGCAACGAATTTAATTCTCTGCCAGGGAGGATCTAGTTACCCTCCATAAGGCTCGAGGCTGGATTCTCCTAAAACTGGCCGGACCAATCACCATGAAGTGTAGAGTCAGAAGGCGGGCGTAACGAAGTGACGACAGAGGCATGACGATTCTGACAGAAACAACCAGCGCACAATAAACAGTTATCTTTCCACTCAGCTTTGGCCGCAGCCCTTAAAGATTTGAAGCTAAAATTCAACTTGAAAGATAAACAAAGGACGGCACTGAAGTGTTTCATTGAGAAGAAAGACGTATTTGGACTTATGCCGACGGGATATGGAAAATCCTTAATATACCAGTTGGCTCTGCTGGTTGGGAAGCTAATGGGACTTAGCCACAATCCGCCGGTGCTCTCGGAACTACGTCAGCCTATTCGTTGCGTTGATTGGTTGTATACCTACCCAATTACTGCAGAGGGATTTGATAGACAACCTTTTAGCCTGCCTCCCTCCCTGTCGAGCTTCCCTAGACCCTTGTGCCGTCAGAAACATGGGTGTAGCATGGCTAGGCTAGGGCTAAACTGTTTTGCACCCCCTGCAATATTGTGGTGAAATACAAACGAAAATCTATACAAACGCTTTTCTGCCAAGAAACATATTAAGAGAATGGCTGAAATGAGCAGACCACAGACCAGACAAATCACCATGACTGAAGCTGTTGCATCCAGATCTGTTGAGAGCACTGAAAGAATGGAGGCAAGTTAGATTAACTACTTCGCCAACGAACGCAGCAGAGTTATGTGATGATCAGGGTAAGTGAATCCTTCCTCTGTTAGCAACATTACTCAAAAACGGAGAAACAGATTGTTAAGGTAAATGGAGGAGCTCAGGTGCAGGAAACGACAGACAATAAGTTTTTAAAAGAATGAAATTTAATGAATCTTGCAACGTACTACAAATCCCAAAAATGGGACGAGTAACAGGAAGTATCTTGTGTAACAAAACAGAGGTTGCACAGACTAGTGGCTCAGAGAACTAATCACCAGAGAAAAAACTCCAAACTAAATTCCTCAACAAGAATTACATACATTTCACCAACAAAGCTAATCTCCTAGCGCTTCCAATGTCACTAAATCTCAAGAATACTTATAGTGAAGTTAACACACAGAAATGAACAATACTAACTCGCTCTCTCTCTCTCTCAATAATGCTCTGCTCTGACAACCAGCTGTCTCATCTCAACTACCACTACGCAGGTTAACGTTACTCAACTCAGGCAAACAATTAGTTTTCTCTCAGTACTTAACAACGGAAGAAACGGGATGCTCGGACTGGGTTCCAGGGCTGATTGATGGTTTGTAGTCGGTCGACAGTCCATAAGGTTGCAGGAGCGGAGCAACCATCGATGTATTAAAGGGACGCCGAATCAGCAGGAACATGTCTGCCGAACTTCCTCAAGCAACGGCAGAAGAAACGTAGTTGGAACAAAGGCAACCATCGATGTGTGGGAGAAACGCCTCTGCCGAATTTCCTCAAACGAGCAGACGATACGTAGCTGGTGGCTGTGGCGAGGCAGGAACTGGGACAGCTGAACCGGTGACTAGAGAGAAGAACAAAGAGCGGTGTTAGGAACGGATGACGGTGAGAAGTGGTAAAGTAATCAGGTGAGTGATTACAGGAATGGATGTTGCTATTGCTACGATCCAGCGCTGAGGAGCAGGCAGCATCTGCTTATGAAGGAGATGGTGATGTTCTGATGAGCTGCTCTCAGCTGCTTCCTCGCCCAGCGATCATGATTGAATAAAGAACACCTGTTGCCACTCCTGCCTGCTGAGCCACACCTAGAGAGAGGGAGAAAAGCATACACAACAAAACCACAGAATCATGCTCAATTAGGCCCAGCTGCTGCTGGCCTGACACAGATTTGGATGAAATTTTCAGGAAAGGTCAGAAACAAAGGTCAGCAACAAATACGCTTCAAACACCACAATATAGATCGCAATATTTTTAGAAAAGCTGCCGCGAGTTCAGACATTTTAGGTCACAACAATATCGAAAAACGCCTACGAAGTCCTGGAAAGAGTGATCAGTAGAACACTAAACAATAATATACAAAAGTAGCAGTCCAGATTGTCCAAGTTCAAGATTCAAGACCTTTATTTATATTTATAAGTTCCTCTGGATATGGAAATAACAATATTGCATAAATCAATGGTATTGCACAAATTCTTTCCTGAGAAGAAATACTGATAGGCAAGTATTAATATTACACAGATTTGTCTGTATGTAGAATCCCTTCATGCCTCAAAGTGGTTTAGATGTGTCTCTGCAGCTACTCAGATATTATAGTGAATATGTAAGAGCTGTTTTTGATCTTAAATGGTTGACATACCCATGGTCTTTCAGTTTTGCCTAAAATTTCTTAAATACCATTTAGCAAATTGTTGGAAAGAAAGGATCAATTACTGTGAGGGAGTGTTCATATAAGGTTGTGACAAAAATGAATAATAAAGGATATTTCAATCAAATACAACTAGTTAACACAAGGTGGGGAGCAAACTGGCTGGAGATTCCAGGGAACAAGTCCAACAAAAATGAATCCAAAGAGAAAAGAAAAGCAAACAGGGAGGCAAACATGAAATGAATGAACATGGTACAAAAAACTGAAATTTCAAACCAGATGCAGATGAAGGGAATCAAGCAGGCAGGCAGAGTTGCAGACAAAACAGGGGTGTGAACTCAAATCACAAAAGACACAGAAGGAGAACACACAAGGATGGAACAAGCAAAACCATACCAAAACCACAAACCATGACAATTACCCAAAGGTTTATTTCATCTATCTGGATTAAACGCCATCTCTGGTCATTGCTTAAACCCTTGAATGCTCACCTTTGTATATCAAAATTTCCTGTTTAGAAGTTGCTTTTGCTGGAATGTGCAGATCTACTAAAATTACTCTCTGCTACACAATGTCAAGTTGTAAAACTGGAATAATTCACAATGTATGTTAAAGTCCAAAAACAATTCTGAAAGCCTGCAAGCTGAAGGGATTACTTCCTTAGCCGTATGAATCTGTGTTTTCGAGACTGCCATCAGTAGTTTACGGAGGAAATGCTCGTCCATAGTACTGACTTCCATATTTGGTCATGAGTTGTCTTCCTGCATTAAAAAGAACATGCTGTAGAGGTAAAAAACAAGATTTTCTTCAACTGAATGGATCTGTTCATTTAAATGAGGTGCCACATGAGGTAAAAAAGAACACGTAAAGCAAGTTGGTAAACTGGACAATAGGCTGAGAACATCCTTCTCCTGCACAGTGATCTATCGTCAGCACCATGAAAAGCTGTCCTCTCCCTCTTACTCATGCACAAACACATCTGATTACGATCGCCTCTTGTGCATCCCTTTCTGTGCTGCTGTCTGCCCTTCAGTCTGCTGACCACACTGTGATTCACCTTTAACCTATTGTCCTCCCTCTTACTCATCAGCCCCTCTCCTCCAACGCCGACACATTACTTACATTTGTTCCACAATCGACATGCTCCCCGGCACATTATCATCTGGTCTTCCTTTCACCCACACATCCTGCTGTGCTGTTTGTCGCTGACTAAATAATTACACGTGGCTAAAGACACGTTAAGGCTAAAAGTGGCTGGAAAGGCTGGAAAACTGACAGCTTAGTTGACATCTGTGTCTTAGATTACATCTTGTGAGGCATCTTAAACAGTAGGTAAACAATAGGATGGAGCGTGACATTAGCTGATGAGACTGAAAGCAAATCTCAATTTATCAGTTCATTTGCACTGTCAGACCATGATCCATCCATCTATCCATTATCTATACATCTCTTTAACTTCATTAGGGTTGCAGGGGGCTGGAGCCTATCCCAACTGACTTGGGGTGAAGGCAGGGGACACCCTGGACAGGTCGCCAGTCTGTCGCAGGGCTACATATACAGACAATCACACTCATATTCACACCTATGGGCAATTTAGAATTATCAGTTAACCTCAGCGTATTTTTGTATTGTGGGAGGAAGCCAGAGAACCTGGAGAAAACCCACGCATACACAGGGAGAATATGCAAAATCCATGCAGAAAGATCCCGGGAAAGTCGAGATGCGAACTGGGGATCTTCTACCTGCAAGGCGAAAGTGCTAACCCCACTTTGTAGCCCTCAGACCATGATGCTTTCTATAGCTTGGATCTTAACTAAATATCAGAATTGTTGTTTTAAACAGTAACTTAACTAAAAATCTTCTCTCGTGTCAGTAAACAGTGACAGTGATATAATCATTGGGTGGGGTTACAGGTGCAACTAATCAGATTCAAATGGCATCACTGGTGAGCCAGAGGTGAGCTGCAACCTCCACGGCAGAAAGAGGAAATCAGTGCAGGACGGCTGAAAACTCATCAATTGCTTTCTCCGCTTGTTGCAGATTGCATCAACATGAGATATTTGTCTCCACAAAATTTGATCACTGGCAGATAAGTTAAGAGAAAAAAGGTTAAGTCCAATCCATGAGTGAACACTGTCGAGTGAGGGCTGTACCATCAGTATTTTGGTTATCAACCTTTGTTCCTTTTACTGGCTAAATTTCCTTTGAGACATATCTTACTCACATCATGGGTTGATCTTTGATTTGACCTTATAATTTAAGTACTCTTGATTTAGTAACTGATGTTATTGGCTTCAGTTTGGTAGTGTTAAATAGTTCATTGATGAGAGTATGGCCACTGAGGCATTTGTTAGTCATAAGTCTCATGATGTGCTTCTGAAATACAGTGGGATATTGGAGGGATTTTGTTGTCCAGTTAACACAATCAGGGCCATATAACACAACTGGCATGATGTAAAGGTCAAAGTTCTTGGATTTCCGATAAGGAACTTGTTTAGATGATATTACTATTTTATTTTGGTTAAAAGCTGTTGAACCTCAGGTGATGTGATGTTGTACAGCGACCATTCCTTTGCTGTTTGAAAACTGAAGTTCCTCAGATGTCCACCTGAGTCTGAAACAGTCCCCACAGACCACCATGTTGAAATGTCCAACTTTACAGAAGAAGTAAATATGAAGAGTTCATATGCAAAAACAGATAACTCCGTTTTGATAAATTTTCAGAATACTTTTTTGAATTGTTTACCTTGAGATAATATCAATCAAACTGAAGTTGAGTGGATTTGACTCAGTAGAAAAATACATGACAAAATAGAGAAAAATTAAATTATTAGTGGTATTATTATTGTTATCTCAAGTAAACAATAAGAAAATGAGTTTTCTGAAAACAGAGTTACCTGTTTTTGCAAATGACTCTTCATATGTTTACAGCCTGATACAAAAACAGTTTTGGTCTCTTTAGCTAATTTACCCATTCAAGGCAACTTTAAGTGCATGATTTCTTTATTTAACTCACATGTCTGAATTTTATTAAGGCTTAAAGTTATGCATGATTATCATATTATAGGACATTTAATGGCTCAGAGATATTTTCATGACCCATCTCAGCTCCACTTACTGTTTTTGTGTATTTCGGGAATAGTCGGGAGTAAAGATGAGTCCGGCAAAAACAAAAATAGCAACAGCCTGTGTCACCACACTAGGCTTTAAAATAACTTTTCAGGATTTATATGGGTGGTGTCAGAGAGGGTTTGTCCATCCTGATATGCAGTTTGAGGTCGAAGGAGACATACAGTGTAACACGGCTTAAAACAGTTGCTCTTTAAATGAAAAGTTGTTTGTGGATTTTTTTAATTTGAAATTTTGACTCTTGGAGTCAAAAGGAGTCAAGATAGGTGAAAAAGCGGATAGACATGCAATAAAGGCCTGTCTAGCAGGGATCCGTTTCTGATACCCATGTGTTCTGTACCCCTACCACATATCTATCAGTCTGCCTGGATAAGTTATTTTGTATATACTTTACTCTCAAACCAACTCCTACACTCCTGAATGTAATTTGGCAGAAAAATGCATTTGATAGTTCAAGTGAAGCTAAAGTGAGAGAAAGGTTTACTCCCCATCTTCAAATATCAGTCTTTTTGGAATTAAATTTTCTCTCTGAGCTTGTTTTCTTTTCTTACAGAACTGCCGTGATAGCTAGGCCATCACTGAATAAAGTGGAAATTAGAGTACTACTGTCTGAATCTGGGGCTGCACAGTGGTTTAGTGGTTAGCACTTTCGCCTTGCAGCAAGAAGATCACTGGTTCGCGTCCCGGCTTTCCCGGGATCTTTCTGCATGGAGTTTGTATGTTCTCCCTGTGTCTGTATATGTAGCCCTGTGACAGACTGGCGATCTGTCCAGGGCAGGGGTGTCAAACTCAATTCCTGGAGGGCCACTATCCTGCATGTTTTAGATGTTTCCCTCTTCCAACACACCTGAATCAAATGATCAGCTTATCATCAAGCTCAGCAGAAGCCTGATAACGAGCCTGATCGTTTGAATCAGGTGTGTTGGAAGAGGGAAACATCTAAAACATGCAGGATAGTGGCCCTCCAGGAACGGATTTTGACACCCCTGGTCCATGGTGTCCCCTGCCTTCGCCAGAGTCAGCTGGGATAGGCTCCAGCACCCCCCGTGACCCTCGTGAGGATAAAGCGGTGTATAGAGAATGGATGGATGTCTGAATCAGACTGTGCCATACTATTGAGCAAAACAAGCCCATGTTTTAAACTGGACAATATATTGGAGGCCAAGACTTGTCTTTACTATAAGCCTGTCTAATCTTGTGTTCAAGAAATAAATACAATGGCAGTATTATTCTGAATGCCATTTATGCTGTCTGCCATAAATAAAACAGGAGAAGATCCTCTAATATTAAAGAACAATAATGTTTTAATTACTGGTTCAAAATTTTATCTGTGTATCACATCGGTGTATCAGTCAGTCAATACACGTTAGACCTAACCCAAAGTTGACTCCTTTATTGTAGAAACCACGTTTTTATCCTTTAACCTGAAAAATCTACTATCTGAGACAATAACCAGAAAACTCTTTGGAATGAAATCACACATTTTCAAGTCACGTTTGGCTTGTTTTAATCAGCTGTACTGTACAGATAACTAACTGACACCTGCTGTGACACATAATAGTCCACCAACAGAGAAATAACAGCACTAACACTGACATTTATTCTTCTGAAATGAATAAACAAAAATGCAGAGTATTCATCTGCATATGTGTGAATGGGTGGACTGCTGCCAGTTCAGCCTATAGAAAGGGTCAGGTTAGTCATTAAAACACATATTTCCAGATCATTTTTAAATTATTCACAACAGTGGTAAAATTTAACGTGAGGTCAGCAGACAAAAACCATCCCGCCCTGCAGGAATTCAATCCCACAGGGAGATATCTGTGATTTACACTTCTCATTAGAGCGGACATAAAACATCTCAGATGGTTAAACACTTTCAGCGGGAGGAGACAGAAATGGGAAAGTAAAGAATTGACCCACTAAATAAATGAAGAGGCAGACCAGGACACATGAAGAGGATGTAAGAGGAGGGATCAGAGTCCTGACTCTTTATGCCAGATGTTTACTCATTTACCTCCTTTGGCAGAGTCTTGAGCTCTTGAACAAACTTTGACATCAGCTGTCAGTCATCGTCACTTCTGGACACACACTGAGGAGCAATAAAGATTCATTATTTGGAGATGTCCCTTATTAGGGTGGAGCATTGTGTTTGATAAGTGGAAAAGCCCAGCTGGTGATTTGTCCAGATTTAAGAAGAAGATGCGGTAAAGGGAGGGAAGGTCGATCAATCTTCCTCTATTCTTTCCTGGAAATTTGTGTTCGGATTAGTTGTGCTCTCATTGATTGTATATAAAGATGTAAGTCACCCGTTGGTTTCAACGCTGAGAAAATGAAGCCCGGATTTTGCTATTTCCTGGTCGCCATTTTGGATATTTTGGAGCCAGTGACGTTAAAAGCTTCATCAAACAGGCTGGACCGGAGAGCAACTAGGGGCAGGACCAGTCTATGGGTGGGCCAGACTGAAGCTAGAGTGCTGAAAGCCTCTCCCTAAAGGATCTGTCAATCATTCCAGACAAGACTGTCTATCAAGTATAGCCACGCCCCCTGGCTCCGCCAACTTTAACGATTTATTTAAAATTCAGTATTGATTTATTTTAAGATCGACCACCTGATCTCTCATTTTGACCATGAAAACTAACGGGAAAAAAATCCCGAGCTGTAGAAAATCAGTCTATCAAATTTTATTTTTTCCGGTGATGAATTGGGGTCTTTGGAGCAAAAGCATTTTGGAGCCAACCCTAGCAGACGGCGTGATATTGCAAGTTTTTGACACTTCCGGGTGGGCTTCATTTTTGGAGCCAGATGCTACGTCCATCTTTATATATGGTCTATGGTTAATACAGAAGAGTTGAGATACCAGGAAAAATTGAAATATGGTGACAAAATGTTGACTGTTTAGGCAGAACCTCCTTGTGAGAAAACATTTATGGATTTGTTTTAAGATGTTCATGCATTCATACGTGTGCGTGTGTGTGTGTGTGTGTGTGTGTGTGTGCGGGTAATTATAGGGGTTGTGGGGACCTAATGTCCCCACAGCAATAGGAAAACGAAAAGAAACGTCATTTGTGGGGACCTCATTTGGAAAACAGTGTTTTCTTGGCCATGTTCTTGTTACTGAAAAAAGTAAAAGTGCAAAAACATTTCTTTAGGGTTAGCCATTGTTTTGGTCTTGGTCAAGGTTAGGGTTAGGGTAAGGGTTAGGGTTAGATATGAATGGGAGTCAATGGTAAGTCCCCACCGGTATAGAATGTGTGTGTGTGTACTCGCTTTCTGTTTCAAATCTGCCTCCAACTATGACTTGGATCAGCTGGCCAGTGTGCTTGTTGCCAGATTCTTCTGCTGTCTTGTTGGGATTTGGAATCATTTTCGTGTCAACTGCTCTGCAAACCTTTCTCTGCTTGGACAAGGCACAAATCTGTTCTTGTGTTTGCCGACAACTATAATTCCATCCTTATTCGTGACAGATGACACAAATGGGGGCAGCAGCAGCAGCTGCATATGTCCAGTTCTCTTGAAGTTAATCTGTAAGACTGCAATGGTTATTGATTTTGAAGACCGTTGTCCAAGGGATTAAGCTCTGGATGATTCTGCATTATGACTTATGTGTAAGTATTGAGCCTTATAGACTGATAAAGGAAACTCATGTTTCACTGCTGGAGTAACATAGCATCACGTGCTGCATTTAATGTTGGCATTTAAAGTGCAATAAGGACAATTCTCATTACACTGTAATTTAGTTGCCTTTAGGTGACTAAAATCTGTCAAATAAAGGCTCCCTCTGGAGAAAATGAAGTATTTACCCTTGTTAACATAAACAGTGAACGCCACAGTTGACTTCCAGGGTTTCCTTATGTAACAAAACTAGGACACCACTGCAGTCAACTTACAGGTTGGGGCTCTTCATATGGGCTGAATTCCTCCAATATTAGGGTTTGCTGTTACGTAATGTAGAGCAGTTTTATGGCAGAATCATAGGTGAGCTGGTGTGCAGAGCTGCAGTGAGTGGGGAGAATTGGGTGAAGAAAGAGATGGAAACAATGTAGATCCACACATTCTCAACATTTACACTATTTTAAGGTAGACAGGGACTATTTTCATCAAAGAAAACTCAAAATATGTAACTTTGATGAACAAGATGAGCTATTAGTAGTTAACTCAATGACTGCAGAGGGACTTTAACCATCACAACTACTCTGGTCTAAAATAATGAAGGCCTCGCATCATACAGATGTCTTTGAACATTTATTTTTCTAACATATACAAGCATTTCAAATACACAAAGTTTGACAAAAATGTGTCTAATTAGACGGATTCCAAAAATAAGTCTCAACATAGTGTATTAAAATCGTCTATACAACGCACTTTAACAAAGAATGCCAACAAATATGAAAAAAATAAACCTTAAAGTCGCAGTTGTCATGTGGGCCTCTCAGACTGCACAGAAGAGTTCAGTTTTTAAGCCATGTAATTTCTCTAGCAATGTTGGGTATCCTGCAGCCGTATCACATGACCCTTAACTAAACTGTGGTCATGTGACTTGCTTCAGTCTCTAACACACATTGTAAAACAGCATTGCATTTTTAAACCAAACATCAATTCTCAAGTTGTACATTTTCAAAATTACTTATTTATTGTTCATTAAATGAGTTGTAATGAAATGGCGACAGAAAATAATGAGAAACTTGACATTACAAATCTGAAAAATAGCTGTATTTTTTGCAGTTACAGCCATAGTTGCATAGATACAACTGATACAGTCGTTGCATATATAAAACATACTTTGCTGTTGTTACAGGGGGCTGTAAACATACCATAAGCTGCAAGAGGAAGCAAGCAACTACTGTCTCTGGTTACAGTGCATGAAACAAACCGTTAACTGTTGTTATTGCATTGATTCATGGATGCATACATCAATTACTGTGCAAAAGAAAGTACACAATGTAATGGAAATAATGTACACTACTGTTCAAAAGTTTGGGGTCCATGAAAACTCACACTTTTATTCATGTGCTAACATAACTACACAACGGTGCTCTAATTGTCAATGAGCCTTTCAACACGATTAGCTAACACAATGTAGCATTAGAACACAGGAGTGATGGTAGCTGGAAATGTTCCTCTGTACCTTTATGTAGATATTCCATTTCAAATCAGCCGTTTCCAGCTAGAATATTCATTTACCACATTAACAATGTCTAGACTGTATTTCTGATTTATTTAATGTTATTTCCATTAAAAAATGCTTTTCTTTCAAAAATGAGGACATTTCTAAGTGACCTCAAACTTTTGAACAGCAGTGTATGTTTTATATATATAACCTAAGATACAGATATAAAGGTAGATCAAAGATTCTAATGTCTTTATAAAGTTGAGGAGGACTCATTTCTGTTTGTTTTGATTCTAATTAGTGATGTACAATCCAGACTACTAGTGTATAATGATAAATATCACACAGATACAAAGAAGATATTCACTCACTCATCACATTGCTTCAACACTGTATTCTGTGCTGAACAAGGCTGCCGCTAATTAAACATCTTGTGTAGCTCAGCCTACTTCAAAACCTTTTGTCTGCTTGTCTTTGTCAGCTGTCTGTCTGGAATTATGAAAGCTTGAGTGAGTCGTGATCCAATTAGTCAAATCCAGACCAAAGATTGGTCAGTGGGTGAGATGTTGGGGCTTACGCAAGACGGTCATCTTTGTGCTGAGTCTGACAGCGTGGCAGTTGAATGTTTTGACCGGATAAACCACTGATTTTCCCACGAACCAGCGACAACGTGTGTCCATGAAAGCTCCAGAGCTTACAGTGTACACATGCATGCAAGTGGTGTGCACATTCATGATCCAGTTTTCAGTGTATTTTTCTCCCATGCATCTGGTTGCATTAAATCTGATGTTTTTCAAATTGTATTTCTTGTATTGCTTTTTTTTTGGGCTTTTATGGAGCGACAGAAAATATGCATGTGTGAGTTTACATCGCACAATAAATGTCTCGACAGCTTTTATGGAAAGATCTTTTTTCCAGCCTGACATCAGCCAGAGTGTAATCCTTACATATACATACACATTGCTTCTATAAACTGCTGAAACTGGAGCACAAGGCAAACCTAAACACACCGAGGGAGAGAGTCCAGGGAAGGTATTAGGACGGGTTACGAGCAGGAGTCCAAGCAACTCATCGTGTGCTGTCAAAATATCTTATTGTATCTTATCTTAATGCCTGATTCCTGCAGTTTGCAGCTCGTCACAACAAGCGGGATGATTTTGGAGGGAGTGGGAGGGGATCCTGGGTCAAGACAGGATTAATGGAATGGCATAAAATCTTTTTTTCAAATATAAAAATCGACAGTCTTGGTGGACTTGTGGAATTCTAAACAGCCTCTGGCCTTCTTTCGCAAATTTGAGTAAAAAAGAAAATTAATGGAAAGGAGGAATTAACAAACCTGCGTAGTGTGTCAGAGGTCACTATTATTTGTGCAAAAAATGTCTGCAATTTGAGGTTACACTTCATCTTGGGGAGGGTGTGATCCAAGATTTTGGAAATTGCGAAAAGCTGTCTGAATATTTCTTGGACGTTTTCCAGGAATGAGTAGATTTCCTGAGCAAATGGTTTTGATATGAGATCACACATCACTCTCACCACATATCAGCCCTCACTGTGGTGTTGGAGGAAAAGTCACCATTTCAGGAGAATTCATCCTCTGGGGACCCTGAATGTCTGACCCGAGTTTCATCCAAATCCAACAGTTAATAGTAGATAGTTACAGTAGATATTTCTGTCTGTACCGAAGTGCTGGATGGTTTTATTTTAATTGTTTGATGGCTAATTAAAAATTAATGAATGCATTTCAAATATGATTAATTTATAAACTGACTCTATACAATGTCAAAAAGCACAGATTGTTTATATAGTTGTCTCAGTTGTCTCAGTTTACCCACTTACAAACTGTGCAATAAAAATGTAAATAATGATGCTGTGCAATTTCAATTTCATAGAAATTTTGCTGTAAATACTGCTTTCTTCTAGCCTAGCCTTGCTAGACCGAGCTCTGAAGACACAAGGGTCTAGGAACTCTCAACAGGGAGGGAGGCGGGCTAAAAGGTTGTCTTTCAAATCACTCTGCAGCAGTTGGGTAGGTATACAACCAATCAGCGCAACGAATAGGCTGACGTAGTTCCTAGAGCGCTGGAAATCAGAGGATGTGGTAGTTTGGTGAAGTCTTATTTATACAGTCAATGGGCGAAGCTCAAGTATATTACAGACATGTTAACAGAAAGATTATTCAGAGTCGGTGCTAATGGAGCTCAACGACTGTTGTCGTTTTTGTTGTCGACCCTGGCAGAGAATTAAATTCGTTGCCGTGGGTTGTCTAGCGCAGCTAGGCTAGTTGTTTCCGCTTGTTTCTGTCAGAATCATCACGCCTCTGTCGTCACTTAGTTACGCCCGCCTTCTGACTCTACACTTCAGAGTGATTCGTTGGCCAGTTTTAGGAGCATCCAACCTCAAGGCTTACCGAGGGTAACTAGACCCACCCTGGCAGAGAATTGAATTCGTTGCCATGGGTTGTCTAGCGTGGCTAGGCTAGCCCTTTAAGGTCTGGGCAATTTCCGCCCGAAATTTCTACTGAGATTTACAGAAAGTAAATTGAATGCTGTTCTTGAACTGTTTGGAGTACATGCATGGTTGGGGTCTCATTTGAAAGCTGACAACCTACCTGAATTTTCACCCAGTGCAGTCAGAATTACTCTAGGTGCTACTGGCACAGAGTATTTCATGTTGGCACACACTGAATTAGGATTAATTTTTTTCTCGCCTACATTTTTTCCCTAATAAAACACCTGAAAATCAGTGTGGCAGCACTGTAAGAGCTTGAAAACACAATATTGCAAAAGCCTGGGGTCTTACATAGTTCAGGTCAAAATTTCAGAGCAATACTACAAGAAATGAGTGTTTCACACATGTATTTGTACTGATATGCTCCGCCCCTGTCAATGTTGGATACACTCTTTATACACTGTGCACACTCTGTACAGAATGGTATAAATTCATTTTCACTTCATTTTCACATTATTTTCATTCCAAAAACTCATAAAGAACTCAAAAAATCACTTCAGATAGGCTTCAGTGTCGATCACACAAACAGATTGAGAGGAATACAGAGAAACAGCAGGTGGAGCCCGGAGCTCACGAATGAAATATCATATAAAGCCGCTGGCAGAGGCGGGATTTATATTCAAGCCATTCAGCAAGCTCATTGGCTACCAGGCCTGTCAATCTAACGTTTCCTCCGGCGTGATTTGCTGAGAAACAAGTCAATCAAGTGATGTAATCGATATCTGTCAGACTCGGCCATGGTTGGCTATATCGCCGAAGTAGGCGGAAACGAGTCACCTGATTGGTTGAAGTCCGGTTTGAAGCGGTCGAGAAGCGTTCAGTATCCATTTTGAATCGCGAACAAAGGGAATAGGACCGTGTATGATAAAGTTATAATAGAAAGATGCAGTGAATATGAAACGCACAGCGCCACCACGCGCCGCGAGCACGCGCACGGAGCCGATCGTTTTCTGGATTTTTTACCTATTTCGAGACATGTTTTGGCCAAAGTATTATTCTGGATTGTTTCCTCTGGATGGCTAAGCTTGGGTTCTGGCCAGTTTTTGTGGATTATCTTCTTTTATGACCAGAAACGAGCGTCCAAACTGCGTCGACAGGTGAGCTGTGCACGTTTACATGACTTGTTGTTTGTTGGATAAATGTGTTTATATTACCCGCTGTGGTAATCACATCTGAAAGTGGTTTATACCGGCGGATTCATGAGAATCTCAGCTTTCTATGTGTGTATAGTGTTTGTATAATCGTGTTTGCAGTGTCCTTCTATTTTAAAAAAAGCGTATACCGATAAAAAAACGGCCCGCCCGCGGGCCGGCGTACTTTAACGAGCTAGCTTTCTTCTCTTCTGAAGAAAATAATATGCACTGTGTGCATTGTGTGCTGCACTCTTTCTTTGATTCAAGTGTTCTATTTGCTGCTGTACACTGTAAATTTCCCAGCTGTGGAATTAATAAAGGTTTAATCTATCTAATATATCTATCTATCTATCAAAGTGAGCAAACAAACTGCTGCTCCAGGCTTGCTGAAGTCATGACTGAAGCATGAAAATCCCACAAGAAACCAAAGTATAACTGAAGCCTGATAATCCTTCACCTGGTCTGGGTTTTACAACTGTTATGGTTTGCCATGCTTCTTCTTTTTTTCCCCATCTGTCTGTGTCCTGCATTTCTTTAACCTTCACATGTGACTGAAATCATTAAAAGAGTCTCAGACTGGAGGCTTTAATCTTTTCAACTGTGTCTTTACCGGCAACAGTATCTCATGTCCTCAGCTCCCAGAAGAGGTGGAAAGATTTCCTTTGTGTCTGGTCTCCTTGTGTTTTGGTTTCCATACACGCGAGCCTGTGTAACCGTGGATAAAGTGTGGTGGTGTAAGTGATGAGGATCCTGCTCTGACACACTGACACAATCAGACTTAGATACAGCTTTAAAATACCACCACATATAAGAAACTACAGTATGGTGTTCATCTGTCATCTTGAAAAGATTCCTTACCTCTCTTGTTATTTCATTTTCTCCTTTGTGTGTGTTCCCTCCTTATTTGACTGTCTACTCTGCTTTCACTGGTTTAAGGTATGTCTCATGTGTACAGCGCCCTCCATAATTATTGGCACCCTTGAATAAGATGCGCTTTTAATAAATTCATTTTTTCTAAATAATATAGGACCACAATGAAAGAAAAGGAAAATCCAGCCTTTAATTCAAGTGCATTTATTCGGTGGGGATCACACATTTTTTCGCAGACACTGTTTGAATGACATAATCTCAAGATCTATTAGAGATAAAAGCCTGAAATTTTCACTCTTAGTTCTCATAATGACATTGATTTAGAATCTGCAACATTGGACAAGTCAAAAGAACTGTTTAGAATCTCTTTCTGTTACACATGGAGTACGCTGTCTACCAATGTTTTTGTCATTGTGCTGCAGCTTCTCATACCTCTTCACTTCTCAAAATTAGATGAAAATAGCTTTATTTTTATTTGCAAACCAAGTATTTCATTTTAAAAATATTCTGTTTTGTTTTGTGCTATTGTGACATTCAGCTACATGTGGTTCAGAAAATATCCATAGTTGACTTCTGTATTATATATTTTTATGTTATTGTGTGCTCAAAGTTGGGATTTTTCATGACAGCTGCAATTAGTTTACATATTTTAACTCACTCGTAGTCAGAAGTTATTTGATCTACTTCTCCAATCTCAGAGAATGTGAATCAGTGACATGATAGAAACAACTGTACAAATTCCACTCTTTTATTTTGCATAGTTCCTGAGGTATTGTCATTCAAATAGCATCAAATTTAAATGCTTGAAAAAACATGCATAAAATGTGTTGACTGGGAACTTAATTTATTCCACATATCAAGCTAAAAATTAACAAATATCTTTTAAAAAAAATATACACATATTCTGCTCTAAAAAAACTCATGATGATTTGAGATGCAATGATGGATTACAACGTTTGTACAATGTAACACTAATGTAAGCCTAAATCTAACCTGACAAGATGAAGCAAACAGACACTATCTCCCAACTTAAACATACGTGTGTGTGTGCCACACTAGATAAATCTCAGCACAATGGCGCCTATTCTCACTTCAGCATAGTGTATTTGAATAGCAAAGGCTACTGGGGAAGCAGTGGGTGGAGGTTAACAACACCAGTATCAGTCTGTGGGATGAGCACTAGGTGACACACAAACACACATTCAACACTGTTTGCTTTATCGCTGCTGTCAGTTTGTCTGACTTGTTGGCAGATTTTCCCATTTCTGCTAGCATGTCTGAGTCTGGACTTTATTTCACTCCAGTTTCTTCTGCTTTGTTAAGTCTCAGGCTCCACGAAGACGCTTATGTTGGTCTGCCACCACCTTTCCTCCCTTCATGTCTTGCTGACCCCTTGAGAAGGTGGTAAAAATCAACCCTGTTTAAACAGAAATCGACGTTTATCATCTTCTCCCTCCTTTTTTGCCTCCTGTGTGACAGTTTGGGGGACGCTGTCAGCCCTCCTCCTGACTCCCCTTCATCCATTTCTCCTATACTGTACCTCCTCCTCTATTTGCCCCCAGCCCCTCCCCTTGTTTGCCCCCTTCCACCTGACTAGCCAATGGGACCAGACAGGCTTGTCTGGGCA
Organism: Acanthochromis polyacanthus; assembly: GCF_021347895.1. Taxonomy (NCBI): domain Eukaryota; kingdom Metazoa; phylum Chordata; class Actinopteri; family Pomacentridae; genus Acanthochromis; species Acanthochromis polyacanthus. The sequence goes on along the minus strand of NC_067126.1, from coordinate 11,118,527 downwards.
TGGAATGAATGGGGAGTGGGTGGGAGGTGGGGATGACCGACTGGACAGGACCAAACACTCTGCCCCGCCAGACAGGCAGGAGCACTGAGGCTGAGAGTTGGAAGAAAAATCTGCCTTTTTTCTTGCTTGTTTTGTGAATGTGTTGGTTCCTCTCAATGGATAAGTGTGCAGAAGCAGGGGGTTTCTGAACTTGATGCTTGAAAGGAAAACCAGAAGAAGAAGAGGAGATACACAGGACAGAAGACACTAAAATTCAAGAGGTGAATCAAGATATCAGAGTGAGCTCATGTCAGTTTAGCAGGCTGTCAGAGTCACAATGCCAGCAGGGGGACGGAGGTTTTCTGACATGGAGATGTTAGTGGGGATGGAGGACGAGAAAGTGGACGCCGCCAGGAGCAGAGCTGGAAGCTGCGTGGAGTTCCACAGCCTCAAAGTAAGCTTCATTTTGTGTAAGAACCAAATATCAAGCTGGATAAATGCAACTGTGTTTGGGAAAAATATGAGGGAATTTCACAGACGATTTCACGAGATGACATCAGAATGTGTTTTTCCACTTGTTGCACTGACTGTTGCATTACTGAGTGGACAAATACTATATATTCCTGACTTTTTCATCTAAAATGAATGAAAATTTTGGAAAAACTGAGCAAAAAAATTGCACATATATAGCTCAGTAATGTTGATTAATGCTCAGCTAAATTTAACAGTGAGTCTGTTTTGTAATGTGATTAGGTGAATTTGTGTGTATTAAAGGTATGTAGGGATTACTGTGAGATATATATGCAGCTATGGGATATGGCTGAAATGAATATTATGATTTAATAAGGACTGAAATCAATTTTATTCTGCTGAAATACAATTTTTTTCCCCCTAGACCTAATTAGCTAAGCGAGCAACCAGGCACACTTTAATACACTGCACCTTTTAAAAGTTACAACAGGCTTTACAAGAGGAATTAAAATATACTGTGCACTCTGGACTTCTGGTTGCAAAACTTCTCAGAAAGCTCTTTTCTTTCATAACCTGGGACTGTTTTCATGCTGTTACAAATCTCTACAATGCAATAAAGTACATACAATGTCGGCGGCATTTAGAAGGATAAGTTCAGGCGTTATTACAACCACTTCTCTGCGCCTCTGTTATAGCCAGCAGACCGAGAGAGATCCGAGTGTGATTGGAAAGAGCTGAGCTGTTGGAGGAGGGTCTGGACTACCAGATGCTCAAACTGCTCCAGCAGCAAAGACATACATGAACCTTGGTTTTTGTTTTTTATATGTATTTCCCAGTTCTCCCATTTCTGTTCTGGTTTAATGACCTCAAAGTCTAGCAACAGATCTGTGCTAAAAGTAAATAATGTACATATCAACATTTGATCTTTTCCTTTATGAGAGAACGGTCATTCAAATTCAGCTTTGACATAGTTGAACAACAAAACTGAAAGTAAAAGCAAAGGCGTTTGTATGGCAACCACATTTTCCCCCATCCTCTTACTTTCTCTTTCATGTTTTTGTCTTTACACTGCCCTAAAGCGTCTTTTTTAAGTAACAGAATAGTGACTATCATGATCAACTATTGAATATTTGACAGCTAACTAAGAATATTGTGATCTGAGATGCTGCTGAAGCTGCTCATTGTGAAGATCCAAAGCTGGACAATGAAAATAAAGTGATTTAGTCTGAGGGATGTTTTTGGCAAGCGTTAGATGAGATATTGAATTTATGGAGAGGCCTGCTTTATATCAGCTAGACCAGCCATTCAACTGTACTGCATTCGTCTGTCTCAATCCTTTTAGAATGAAACAGTGACTACCAAAATGTCTGTTTTATGACTGCATATACAAATTATTTATGGCTACATGAAACTTTTGATAAATCTCACATGAAATAGACCCAAGGAGGATGGCTTGGAGGCTTTCTAACAGATTTACAGTGACATTTATCAGTTTTAAACTGGCATCGACCTGCTCTTCATTGAATCAGCAGCAGGTCAGCTACATACCTACGAATCTCCACTTGACCTACTCTTCATTTTTATTGCCACACAATGTATAGACTCACCGTTTAAGAAGGATCACATGCATAGTGTTTTAACAGAGCCATGAAATAAGACCATGTGTCTTTCTGCCTCTTGTTTTAATTTCTCCCATTTTTTCTGTGTTTTTTTTCTTGTCAAAATTTTATATTTTCTGCTAATAGGCTGCTAATTCAGTCAATCCCTGACTATTATGTCCCCACATGTTATAAAAATGTGGTTTGTGGGATTATAGAAGTGTGAATGTGAGTCAGTGTGCACAGTAGGAAGTCAGGTGGCATCACGTGAGGTGGAGCACAGACTGGACAGACTCAGAGGAATGCTGTTATTGTGTGGTGGGAGACCGCTACTGCTTTGTTCTAAAGTCGGGCTGAGGGGCTGCTGTTTTACTGTACATCCTAGTGAAGATAAAAGCACTGATTTTAGCGACCATTTTATGCAAATATGTGCAGAATAATTACAAATGAATGTAGGATTATTTAAATAATCCTTATAATAATGGAAAACCTACTATATAATATATGTTATAAGTGAATAATAGAATAGAATAGAATTACTTGTCTGTGGAGGTCTCAACTTTTTTGACAAGTGGGTGCATTGTTTTAAATAATGATCAAATAACAGTCAAAATCAGACTAATTGTATTTTGTGGTAATGGGGCATTATATAGAAGCTTTTTGTTGGAATGATCTTTGTGAACATTAGAGCAAACATTGTTCAAGAGTGCACCAAACCATCAGGCAGGAAAAAATCAACTGTCAGATGAAAACCCACAACATTATTTATTAATTTAGGTTAAATTTAAGCTGTAGTGTACTGAAAATGCACCTCTAGCCAATTACAATCAATCATTCTTACAGTTACAATACAATATGATAACAAATGACAAGTAGGGCATGCAAGAACATCTCATTTTATGAAGTAAACTGCATGTCAGCTTTATATTTGTTAGATTTTGCAGTGTATGTGTACGTTATTGCCATTAATCAGCAAAAACCCTCATGTAGGATGGAGAATCTTTATGCTGGCAAGTGCTTTAACACTCATATCATATATTTTTCACCAAATTCAGTCACATTCAGCCCCATTTACATCACAGCTGGCAGAATTATAAACAGTCCCCCTACATTTCAGTGATTCAGTGCAATACGGAAAACTATTAGCATGCTCTTGAAACTTGCTTTAGTTGTGTAAACCATTACATTGAATACTGACATTTGATCAAACCTTTGTTATTGTAAGAGAACACTATGCAGCCACACACATATCACTAGCATGCAACATTGGTGTAATTGTGATGAAAATGAGTCACAGACATAACATTCATGATGATAGATTACACATCTAATGCAAGTTTCAAGAGTCTGCTAATTGATTTTAACATCAACTGTTGCAAAGCTAAATAAAAAAAACCCTAAACTACAAAGCATGCATTCAGAAAAGGTCAGCAAAAAGGTCAAGTATGCATGATTTGGAGTGCAAACACGTGGCCGTCCATGTGGGAAGCTGAATAAACTTTTTAAAAAATGTGTTTCAAAACATCAACATATTTGGGCAAGTATTGGAGAAAAAACCACAAAGAAAGTTACCTGACTCGGAGGTCAGCGAGAGAATGACAGTCTGTTTGTGTTGAACACAGCCCACCGGTACCATCAGCCATGTGTCCGATGCTATATCAGTTATTCAGCCTTCAGCACATGCACATAAACACACACATACGACGAGAGTTTGAAGTTCAGAAGCCGTGAAGTTCAGTGTATCATTAAAGTTATCTCCTGACTCCTGAAGTATATCATTACTGCCCCCAACTCATAACAAATCAGACCATACTCATGCACTGTATATGCATTTAGACATATAAGGTGACTGTGTATATATTCAGGCTTGTGAGTGTGTGTGTGAGGGTTCAAGAGGGTTGGCAATCATGCTATATTAAGGTATGCAATTGCTTTCACATGACGGATTTAATACATATACAGTAAGAGTATGTGCTTTGTGGGGACCAATTTGGATTAGGCATGTAGTTGTTATTGTCATAGTTACGGTTAGCATAGCAGACTGTACATTATATGAATGAGGGTCCTCACAAAGATTTAAGGACAAATGTGTGTGTACATGAAAGATTCCTTTGGGGATTTAATGCTTTATCTTTTCACTGTGTCCTTGTTTGAAGGGAAATCCCACCAAAGTCTTCTAGAGATCTAACAAACTGAGTAACTAAAAGATCAAGTCACATCCTTTGAAATTGAGACATTCATATCTTACAGAGCAGAAGCTTGGTCCTCTTGCTGGTAATAGATGAAGGGGGTGGGTGGTGGGAATGCTTTTGATCTTGGGCCTTTTTGTTTTTAGCAGGTACGCTATTGTAGACCTGACAAAATTAGTTTTTGGGTGTATGGTGCAGAGTTGAACTTCTCCATTACTCTTTGTTACATTCTCCCTAAGAACATAACATGCTATTTAAGACTTGCTAAAGTTTGGACTTGCCCTTAAGGACTTGAGGCTGTACTTCAGACTTGACTTTGACTTGCTTGGACAAGAAGTGAAACTTGACTTCCCCTAAAAAAAAATGCAGATCTGGTGCTGACTCTGATTTAAATCAAGTCCTGAAGACTTGAGGCCTGGATGCAGAAACAGAGTCAAAAAATCCAAACCTGACCAAATAAAAACAGTGTCAGGCTTTCAGTTTGTGAAAAATTTGGTGATCATCATGGATTTGACTTCTCTTGGACTTGCCCTTGAAGATGTTGAACTTGACCGGCTTGGGGCGGCATGGCTCAGTGGGTAGAGTGCCCGTCTTGCAACCGAAGGGTTGCCAGTTCGATCCTCGCCCCATCGTGCTCGAGGTGTCCCTGAGGAAGACACCTAACCCCGAATTGCTCCTGATGGGTCGTGGTTAGCGCCTTGCATGGCAGCTTCCGCCATCAGTGTGTGAATGGGTGAATGTGACGTATCATGTAAAGCGCTTTGGGTACCTTGCAGGTATAGTAAAGCGCTATATAAATACAGACCATTTACCATTTGACCCTTTATTACTATTTGTCCACAGACATAACATGCTATTGAAAACCTGTTCTGCTTTGTCTTGCACTTAAGGACTTGAGACATTATTTGAAACTTGACTTTGACTTTCTTTGACACTAGATGAGGCTGGACTTTCCTTACACTTCCAGCTCTGGTGTTGACTCTCTGCGACTGCAGTGGACAGAGGAAACCATAGGTTTTACATCATCTTTAGCTACTTAGGACTTGACTCCCCATACACTTGAGACTTGACAGGAGAAACATTCAAATGTCAGTATTTAGCAATAAAACATCCAAACAAGAACAAATAGAACAATGTCAGGCTTCCAATGTACTTTTGCTTGCTATACCACAACTCAAGACTTTTCAAGACTTGCCCTTGAAGATGTTGAACTTTATTTTCTTGAGACTTCTTGGATACTAGATCATTACCATTTGTTACAATTTTCCCTGAAGACTTAATGCCTACTTGAGACTTGTTTCAGCTAGGACTTGCCCTTAAGGACTTGAGGATTTACTTGAGACTTGACTTTGACTTACTTTGGAATGAACTGAGACTTGACTTTCCCTAAAATCTTGCAGCTCTGGTGTTGTTTTCAATCATCTTTAGATGCTGAAGACTTGAAACTTGAAAAGAAACATTCATGTCAAAATTTGTCTTGAAAAATCCCAACAATAACAAATAAAACTGCAGCAGGCTTACAATTTACTTAAAACTAGCAACATCATAGATTTGATGCATAACTTCTCTTGGACTTGCCATTGAAGATGCTGAACTTCTTCAGACTTCTTCAAGACTCAAAGTTACTTCACCATTTCCATTTGTTACCCTTTCCCCAGAGGAATTAACACACTGCTCAAAACTTTTGTCAGCTTGGAGTTGCCCTTAAGGACTTGAGGATTTACTTGGGACTTGACTTTGACTTGCTTTGGCCAAACGTGACACTTCCATCCATCCATTCTCTATACACCGCTTTATCCTCACTAGGGTGCTGGAGTCTATCCCAGCTGACTCGGGCAAAGGCAGGGGACACCCTGGACAGGTCGCCAGTCTGTCGCAGGGCTACATACACAGACAGACAATCACACTCACATTCACACCTATGGGCAATTTACAGTAGCCAATTAACCTCAGCATATTTTTGGACTGTGGGAGGAAGCCGGAGTGCCTGGAGAAAACCCACGCATGCACAAGGAGAACATGCAAACTCCATGCAGAAAGATCCCGGGCTCAGGCATCGACTCGAACCAGGGATCTTCTTGCTGCAAGGCGAAAGTGCTAACCACTACGTCCACTGTGTAGCCCAAAAGCGACACTTGACTTTCCAAAAAACTTGCAGCCCAAGTGTTGACCTGCCTCTTAAAGATATTGAACTTGATTCTCTTGAGACTTCCTCAAGACTTAAGACTTGACCATTACCAGTTGTTACCATTTGCCCTGTGGACTTAACATGACATTCAGGACTTGTTTCAGCTTGGACTTGCCCTTAAGGACTTGAGGATTTACTTAAGACTTTAACTTTCTCTAAAAAAAACTCAGAAGTTCTGGTGTTGATCCTCTGTGACTGCTGTGAAAAGAGGACATTATAAAACATCTTGGATCCATTTCAGATCCAGGGAATTGTCGGTTTCCAGATCAACTGTTATTTTTCATTGGGATTTCTTTCACCTTGACCAAGTCATGGGCGGCCACTCTGGCCCGGTTAAGCCTGTTTTCATTTCAGCGTCAAAGCTCTGCTTCTCCAAAGACAGCAAGAGCAAAGGATTGGACGTCAAGTTGCATTACCTCTCCCAGGCTTCAGACGGTGGTCGTGACACGGCAGGTTGTGAAGTCTGAGACGTCAGGGTGGCAGCAGGAGGTATTAGGGCAGCTGTAAGAGGGGGGATTATGTCCCACTGACCCTGCATTCTCAGGTTAGACAGGAGGAGGTGAGGGAAAGGCTGAGAGGCAGAAAGGTGTTGGTGGTTAGGGAGGGAGGTTAAGGATGAAAAATGAAAAGGAGTAAGGAGAGGACACAAGGAGAAAAGGGGCTAAAGTTTTTGATGAGATGGCTTCCGACAGATCTTGGCAGCATGTCCGATAACTTTTACAACTACACTGAGAGACATAGCTCCCTCTGCTGCCATGTCTCCGAATACACTATGACCGAAATAGATGGCTTGAACCTTGATTTTACTGGAAACTGGTCTCAGTCAATAAGCTATTAGACATCATGACAGACTTATGGATCATCATTTGGCACCAGATCATTTACACACTTGGAGCAAATGGAAGAACTTAGAGGCTTATATCAAGTGTGGTGGATATAAGATTTTAGAAAAAGCTCATGGCGTGCTTGTGTTTAACATTCATGCAGGATTTCAATCAAGAGTGCATCTTCTGATAATATTGTTATGCATCTTCTGATTGTTCCTTTTAGCTTGTGTGAGATTTATGAAGTTGATAAAATGAATAAATTAATACCGCAGACTCTGACTTATTGATGGGGACATGAACATGAGATGCAGCAATGAAGTTCCTCCAGTTTAAACAATAACTGCCTGATGGTGCAGCACAGAAAATAATAGAAATGTAGAAAAGGCCACCTCCAGCTCCATGATTACTCATATAACCACCAGTAAGGTGTTGTTTTTCTGCATGTTTCAGATACAAGTCAGACAGATGCACTTTGAACTATAAGCATCTCTTCCTGTGAGTTGAAGTATCTGTGGTTTGGAAATTTTTTTATACATGATAAAATCCTAGAATGCAAGTGATGACAGTTTACGTTGTTTTGAAGGTTACTAAGGTTACTAAAAAAAAAATTCACTCACACAGTGCCTCCAATACAAGGGCAGTACACTGTAAAAAGAAAGACCAAAACCGTGAAAATCTTTCATCCTAGCAATCAGAAAAAATACTTAAAAAAATAAAATAAAATAAAGTTGGAATACTATAACTTTAAAAATCTTACAATTTGTGAATGTTATGGCTAATATCTGAAAATATCGACATTTTCAGAGGATATAACTACAGTTAAATGGTAAATTTAAGATCCCAGATTGGAAGAAGAAATTTCTATTTTTTTAAGTGTGACTTTTGATGTGGACATGAAGTACGTAGATTAATTTTTTTCTCTAATTTTGCTAGATATTATCTGTATTTGAACAAAACAAGAAACATCTGTGAAATAATATTTAAAGAGTATTTACCATTTTCAATCCTTTGTATACACAATTTTAGTCTTATTTTGAATACATTAAAAAAAAGTAGGGTAATTATATGCTAAAACTTCTAATTACAGATTTTTGGTGTGTACATTATTATAGTTTTTACCTGTACTTATGGTTAACATGTAAATCAATACATGCTTTTATTAGTTGTGATCTGAAAATGTAATAAAACAGGAAAAATCTTTTAAATAACAGTAAATTGTTTAAAAAAATACAATTAAATACTGTAAAAGAACCCTACATTCTTTGTAATAACAACCCACAGCTGTCAATGTGTATATCCACAAGGAGTGTATAATCAAGTGATAAGTGGCAAAATGACACATGAACTTTAAGAAATTTGAATTACTAATATAATGATGTCTGCTTTGATTAATGCCATGTATCAATGAGGTATCACTTTATTAACAATTTGATACATAAAACATGCAAATTTGCTTCCAGCTTTTGTGCAGCTGTTTGAGGTATTTTTGCAAAAACAAAGACATGCTCATGGAGGGGATATATGGATAATTGAACATGAACCAACCGTGACATGAATAACGCTCAAACTGAAAACCTGTCTGTTTAGAGTCTGCAGTATGTCTCACATCTTCCCCTCAGTCAACAGTTGTAAAAACCTCACAGATGCAAAGGAAGGAAAAATGACTGAGGAATGTGCATATGGGGCCGAACGTGTCACTCACCACGTTTCTATAGCAACACCATCAAACACAACCGTGTCCAATCAGCAGCCGATCTTCAGAGAGGGAGAGAGGGGGAGTCTGGGAGCTTCTCCAGAGGGTTTCCAGAGCATTAGAGATTGAAGACTAGATTGGGGCTTTTTTTTCCCCTTTTCCTTATTGCTGTAGCATTGGAGAGCACTAGGAAAAGTGGTGCATGCTCCTAAGCCATCCATGAAGTAATTTGGTCCTTAGTTTGGGGTTATTATTACAAGTTTCTGAGGGTGACCTTGTGTGAAAACATGCGTCAGAGCTATTTTAATCAGTCCACACACATACAGTATGAACAGACTTTGTGAAAATAACATTGCTGGACTTAGTTTATGGGTCATTCCGTGTGGTTTCATCAGATGGTGAACATTATTGTTGTATTTTTAAATTAATCAACCATAAACTACAACAGAGCTCCCTGAATTCAAGTTAGTACATGTAATTTGTATGTGTATGTTTTTGTGTCACAAGGTCCAGTTTAGAGCCATACCTGTAGATATCATGACATGTTGACACCCATTTGCAATGCATACATGTAATTATAACATACACATACAAATTACATGTACTAACTTGAATTCAGGGAGCTCTGTAGTAGTTTATGGTTGATTAATTTAAAAATAACAACAATAATGTTGAATTTTACAGTATCAGTGTAGTGGGATTAAACATGTTAAATTTAACTGTACAATGTCATGTTACAAGCAAAAGAACCTATACCTAAGTTATAACTTAGGTATACCTAAGTTATACCATTACACTTTTTGAAGGTAACTACAAATATAACCCTGCTGCTTTTTTGTACAGCGATAGAAGACAGATGGAACTGTCTTGTAGAAAAATTTGGGGTCTCTGGTACCTGTCCCACACTGAGATTTTTGCCACCAAAAATAGCCAATTAAAAATCTCGTCCAACTTTGGGAGCTCATATTTTCCAAACTGAGGTACCTAGAAAGCTCCAGTTTGCTAAGTTATCACACAAGTTTGTGTAGAATGGAACCCAGGGGTGTTAGAACACTTCTGTGCAGTATTTCTAGTACTTTTAAGGTCCCAAACCCCACTCGTGAGTAGGTATCTCTTAATTTGTAGCATTTTTAGCAAGCCCCCATGGCCTGCAGAGTGTAGGGAAACACCTGGGGGTGTTTGTGGGGCACTAGCTACATGCAGAGGCTTTGATTACCAACTCACAGCTCTCTGGTATGTCTAGAGGCTGAGAAATAACCACTTAAAGATGAAAAAAAAAAACACTGGCGAGGCTTTTTATAGCCCAAATTGTGAAAATTTCAGACCCCCACAACTCAGAAACTATTTGAGCTACAGGTCTACAATTTTGCATAGAAAGTACTTTTGTGACTATCTAATGGCATGCAAATTTAGGACTAATTTGAAAATGGTGCAGCAACACCCCCAAGGAATATCTGGTCTTTTCACCTGGAATGACCCTTACATGCAATTTTTTTCCATGGGATGCAGGAAAAGGTTTACTACAGACACAGAGATGGAAATGATGTATGGTATAGGAAACAGCCAGCAGGAAGGAGATGTGGCAAAAACAAACAGAAAAGAGAAAGATCTCTGACACACTGGAGAGAGTGATTCATCAGTAAGCCTTTACAGTGGCTTTAAGAGGGAAAATGTGAGGAAGAAAACACAAGAAAAATGAATTAAGATTTATTTAATTGAATGGAGTAAAATGTGCAGCAGAAAAAATGCAAATTTTTGTGAGTGAAGGAGGGCTTAGGTCAAATTTAGGTTGCGAGAATTTGATAACCTTGTTCAGCATTTGCCTGCTGCCTGGTTAAAGTGTACAGGCTGACTGCAAATTCGACAGATTTGTAATGTTTACAAGACAATCAGCTGCTTAAATCTGTGCTATAATCACATTATGCAAAGGTAAAGCATCTGCAGCTGATTCATAGTGTTCAGTTGTGGGGAAATTTGTTGTGTAAAGCTGGTTTAGATAGAATATCTGGACAGTAAACTTACATTTCTGGTTTTTGGGCTTCATCCTAACAAGTAAATAAAGATTTTTAGCTTTGAGAAAGGTGATATATTTAATCTCTAACCAGATGTTTTAGTTGGATTTGTAGTTCTTGGCACCGATGTCAGAGGGTTCACTATAGGATGAAACCCTCCGATTGCTCAACAGCGCCAAACTTCAGCGCATGACAGTGTGAAGATTGATGTTTTCTGATATCTTAGACAGCTTCCTGTGTCATGTTGGTTTGATAAAACCAAATAGCCTCCACCAATCATTATTGTGCCATTTCGTTCTCGCCTGGCAGACGCTTTCTATGTTTCCATCAGACAGATAACTGCAACATCGCCTCCATCAAAATGTCACTGTCTAAGAGAGCCGTGTCTGCAGATATGAGTTGTGGTAAATGGTTAGAGGCTGTTGCTGCAGATAAATCTAGTGGTTAATTGTTCTACTGACAGGAAGGAATTAGAGAACGCTGATAGCTTTTTGCAAAGAGATGCCCTGCAAGAATAACTGATGCTGCTGCAGAGAAGACAAAAGAGGATGAAGAGATGAATGCTTTCCACTAATGTTTGTGACGGAGGAAGACGTGTGGACCATGTTTGCATTTTTGTTACTCTCCTTTACATTTATCTGGCTGAGAATAGTTAGTAACAGGTTTCATCAACTGTTTTCCTCAAGAGCAGATTTTACACCAGATTGTAGAGGGCATCGAAACCAATCACAGTGAAATAGAAACTGACTTAAAAATCATGATAAATATAAATCTCCAGTCACTCTTTTGGAAAAGAGTGGGCGTTTTGTAGCCCAAATCTGGAGTGAGCTATTGCAGCTTTGTTGTAATTTCTGTAGAAGCTACCCTTTGTGAAAGCTAGCTGTTTTTCAGCTCAGTACATGTTTTCATAGAATTGTTTTTTGGGAAATATCATTGAATAATAACAATAATAACTACACATACTTTGGCTGACATGGATAAAAGCTGTACATTTTTTCGAAGAATATCCCTATATTTCATATTTCAATGCCTGGTTACCATAATTGCAATATTAAAACAACACAATCTGTTGTGCTGCATCACTCGTGTATGCATTGTCTCCTAAAAATGTGATCACATGTGTATTGCATGATGCTAATCATCACATATTCTTTTTATGTACTGGAGGACTTACAGAGTGTGGATAAATTTAACTTGCACAGCATTTTTCAGCAGATAAAGTTTTCAGGGTGAGAGCGTTAGAACACTGCGGCTCTCCACATGTTGATAATGAGATATGATGAACTGCTTGGTACGAAACAACAAGTGGGAGAAACAGAGAGGAAGACTGAGAAAGAGAGATGATGAAAACATAGAAACCGACAAGCCACTTGGTGCTAATTTTAGCCCAGCGACGCCACTGTTTCTCCTCCACGGTAGCTGGAGCTCTGCTATGGCAACAAAGGCTTTCATGACTTCTGTGAATGCTTACATTTGCCTCCATGTGTGTGTGTCACTGTGTGTAAGTGTGTGCCTCTTTTATGGCGCAGTGCCAAGAAATAAACAGGACTGTCCATTAGTCTCCTCTGGATGACCATCTTCAAACACATGAACTTTCTCCTCCTCAAACACACTAATCCAAAACTCTGACTTTCATCTTCTGCTGATCTGCTGAACATAAAACTATCTCATGTTTCCATCCATTCATTATCTATACATCGCTTAATCCTCTGTACAGTCACAGGGGGCTGGAGTCTATCCCAGCTGACTTATGGTGGACAGATCACCAGTCTATCACAGGGCTACACATAGAGACAAACAATGACAGTAACATTCACATATATGGATAATTTAGACTTACCAATTAAACTGAGCATGTTTTTTGGACTGAGGAAGGAAGCAGGAGAACCCAGAGAAATTCCATGTAGGCACAAGGAGAACATGTAAACTCCATGCAGAAAGATCCCAGGCCCAGGCCGGGATTTGAACCAGGGATCTTCTTGCTGCAAGGCGAAAGTGCTAACCACTACGTCACTGTGCAGCCCGCTGCCACAGATGTTCACTCTAAATTAAACATGGAATAAGAAGATCCCTGGTTCACGTCCAGCCTGGCATCATTCTCCCTGTGCATGTGTGGGTTTTCTCCGGGTACTCCGGCTTCCTCCCACAGTCCAAAATTATGCTGAGGTTAATTGATTACTCTAAATTGCCCGTAGGTGTGAATGTGAGTGTGATTGTTTGTCTGTATATGTAGCCCTGTGACAGACTGGCGACCTGTCCAGGGTGTCCCCTGCCTTCACCCGAGTCAGCTGAGATAAGCTCCAGCACCCCCCGCGACCCTAGTGAGGATAAAGCTGTGGATAGATAATGGATGGATGGATCTGTGGCAGCAATGACAATCAACTGTACTTGATTTGTAAGTGATGAAAAATGACCTCAAGTACCAGTAAGGTAAAACATTGAAACCACTCCTAGATACAGTGAAAACTTTGATTATCTTATGACAATACCACCTGTTGGAGTCAGAAAGTTAAGTGAACTTTTAGTATGTTTTGTTGGATTCAAGAAAATTTAGCATATGTCAAGATCTGAGCAACTTTGGAACTTGTTATGACTACCTGACTGAGTTGGAGTTTCTCCAAAACTGCAACAATTACCTGAATTATATGATCTGCTCCTAATTTCTTAGTGCTAGACACCTTGTGGACACCACACCTCAGCATGTTAAAGCTACTTTAGTCATAATGTTTTGACTCATCAAACAAACAAACAAAAAATCATAGTTATCTTATTTTATTTATCTCTCTGCTTTGGTGAAGGAAGTTTACTTTTGTGGATTCTAATAACGAGACGTTTATCTTATCTTATCTTATCTTATCTTATCTTACAATAATAAAGACAAGAAAAGAACAATAAGTCTACTGACAAAATCAAACATTCTATGTTTATACTTATATCTACTTAGGAAATTGGAAAAATTGTATATTTTTAAGTTGAATTTCCTTAAAATGAAGTTGTGATTTCAGTACATCTAATTTAAACCAGTAACACTGAGTTTACTTGTTAACTGGATAAACTTAACTCAATTGCTTGCTACCAACTGAAGCAATTCATTTAAACTGATCCAGCAGTCTTCTTTTTTTAGTGGAAATGTGAATTTCGCAGCAGTCAAAAAGGCTCTTAAAGTAAATAGTGATTAAACAAATAACGACTGAACCTGTTTCCATTTTCTGCTCTAAACTTTTACTGCCTGGAACGTCTGTTCTGGGAAAAATTCCTCAAAGTTTCAAGATGTGCATGCTGAAGGAAAACGGAAGAGCTGAGGGTGGCTAGCATGAGCAGTGATTGAAACCATGGTTGAATGAGAAACGAACACGGCAATGCCCACAAAAACTCAAGCTCATTGCCCCACATTCTGCATTCAGCTGTTCACTATGGACACGAAACTAAACCTAAACCTAAATCAATTCTAAATGAGAAGAACTGTCCTTTAAAAATCTGGAAATCCAAAATTAATCTTGTCAATTCTTATAACCACCATATATTAGTGACTTTACAGACTGTGACCCACGTGACCAGCTGCACACGTGTAAACATCAGTGTGATATAAGGTGAACCAGGCAGCTGTTCCAGTCTGCTTTAGATTCTGTCAGGCCCTTGGCAACCAGTAAATACCTTGTTGTGTCAGAGAGATGTGCAGTAAGTCATGAAACGTCCTCTCATCACTGCTTCGCTGTCACTCTGATGCATTTCCAGTGCTGCAGCTGTAGGTCTGACAGTTTCAAGAAGACGTGAGTCAGACTTTTTAAAGAGAAGTAACAAAAGCGTGTCCTCCCAGGCTAGTAATATAGAAACCAAGGCTTCAGCTTGTTAGAAATAAAACAACTCTGGCCTGAGCAGCACAACTTCAAACTTCAGCAGCCTCAACGTATCCCTTAACAGTGACATATCACTTTTTCTGGTATTTCTGACCCCTTTTACTTGATTGTATTGAAATTATATTCTCTATTCTATAGTCCTTACTATACATTCTATATTTCCTAACATGCTTAAAACACAGCAGTGTTTACTTTAGCAGAAAATGGTAAGATTCTCTTAGATAATAGGCTAATATTTTAGAATAAAGTGTAGAATTATTGAGCCATTTCACTTGTATTGTAACTAGAAAGCATACAAAGTTTGCCCAGAACATCCTCCAAGTTCTTTTCATGGGAATTTTATGTCTTTATTCGGCAACTGACAGTGGACAGATGACAGAAAATTGAGGGACTAAAGTGACCCGGAATTGTTTGTTGAGATAAGATACCTAAAACATTACACATAATAAACATTAATATACATGAAAATACATCTGATTTTAAAGAAAATGGACGGACGGACGGACGGACGGACGGACGGTTAGGGTTACCCTAACCCTAACCCTGACAGACAGATAGACAGATAGATAGATAGATAGATAGATAGAACCTCACACATGTTGCGTTTAATAAAAATGCGTAAAATAGTGATGTGCAAAGTAACGTGCAGAAGAAATAAGGTGCTAATTTTTATATGTGCAAAATGACAATTTTACTGGACTGTAAAGCTTTTTTGTGTGATGATTTGAACTAATGGAGAAGCTTTATTTCAGGACACTTTATAGAAACTTTAAGACTCTGCTTTATATTTAATGCTCCACCCGTTTAAATGCTTCAGCACTCATGGATGATTAACCTGCATGTTTTGCTTTGCTGACATTGAAGCTTCTAAATTTTGCCACATAGAGGAACAATAAGCTGTCATTCTGAAACATATTTAGAAGAAACTAATTTATTCCAGGTTTTAATATTGACAACTGCGTTTTGAAGTCATACTTTGGCATCGGTGAGAGTTCAAGCAGCATTTGTGGAAAATGCGGTTTTGTTTCAGTACATCTCGTCATCTTTGTTTCGACAACACACTGAAGAACACGTGCTGAGCATCCCAGTTTCCAAACATACTCTCTACTGTCTAATCATAGATGGTAACGTTTCCTGAGAGTGAGAGTGGTGATGGTGAGGATGGAGGTGTTTATCCAACATAAAACCAGCTACACATTCAAACATACGCACCGATGTTGACACAGCACGGTTGTGTTTCAGGGCGTCCAGCCAAAACTCCTATCTACAGTTGGCTGTCGGCCCCAGCTGCACGTTTCTTTACCACTGTGTTTTGACAGCACACATGATTGAATGTGCAGCAAAAAGTGATTACAGCACTCATGGCTCCATAAGCAGCTCTGCAGTGACTTTAAAAATAGCAACAGGCGTTCCCTGCAGAAAGCAGAGAAAGTCAGAGAGTTTCTACGTGCAACTTACGCATTTTTGTGACTGTGATCGTGCGTAAGTTAGTGATTACTGGGTCTGTGTGTGTGTTTGTTATGCCGCACAGACCCGGTTTGTGTATTTGATCTTAAATTAAGGCGGGTTAATTGTGGCGAGAAAATGGAAAAAGTTCAACATTGCAATTCTGGTCCAGATCCTGTTTTATTTTTGGCACCGTTGCAGCCGAGACGTGCCATCTCATTAAAACACACACACACACACACACACACACACACACACACACACACACACACACACACACACACACACACACACACACACACACACACACACACACACACACACACACACACACACACACACGAAACTTTGCCCTCTAATAAAATCCAGACCGTTCCCTGCCAGTTTTTCTAGGTTTAGTGAAGCAACAGTGGGCGAGATCACGTCAAACTACAACTTTACAAAGGAGCTGCCTCGGCCTCCTGTCAGCTTTTCTCTTCCTGAGCTGTCAGAAAAATCTCTTCTCCTCTACAACCTGAATGTTTTAGACTAATTGTTTAACCACTAATGTTTATTTTGTAATTAAAGGATCAAAATACCTGAATAAACTGATTATTCCAATCTACCTTGTCTTCCTGGAGTGGCAACTAACGTGAGAGTATTTCTGCTTTATGATACTTTATAGCCTTTGAGCGGGAAATATTACAACTATTTATTTCCTTTGTATGAGGTCATTCCATGCCAATTCATCCAGATTTCAGAATTTTTCCCAGTTCATGTCATAGATTTTTTAATTTTATTTTACAAAACTCACAAAAACTTCTACCTAAACCAGTGAACCTTCTAAAATCAAGCAGTGTTCCCTTCAAAAAGTTTCAAGAAAATCCAAACAATCCTTCCTGGAAAAAAAAAACACTTTTAAAATATCCTACAAATTGAATTCTCCAGTTCCAAAGCGAATTTTAGGAAGACCTGTCTCAGTCAGTTTTTGATGCAGTGCCAAATGACATTTTGATATGACAAAACTAGATTATTTCTACCCACAACAAAAATTTGATTGTGAAAATTAATGATTTTTTATTTTGGTGATATATTTTTACTATTTCAGTTTCTGTAAAAGCAAGAACAAAAAAAGAACATATATATATTTTTTAAAAATTTGCATAAGCTATCGACATTATTACAAGTTCCAACTTTTTCTTGAGGTTTCTGGGTTAAAAAAAATCTGCCAAATCCTGTGAAAAATAAGCACTTTAAAGAAACTTTTATACAGTGATCCTCGCTGTTGTTCTTTTTTCTTAGAAAAGCCACATTGTCAGAGCAAAGTCAAGGCGAGTGCCACTTTTATGACAATATATCATCTACACAGATGAGCATTTCTACATATATAAATCAGTCATCTCACAATAAAAGTAACAACACAGCCAGTATATATTAAGATAAGACCATATGCTTAATGCTGCAATGAGCGGAAGCAATGAGTGGAACAGGTCCTCTGTTTCTTCTTAACAGTGGTCATGGCTGAAAATATTGCCTCACAGGTGTATGTGCTCATAAAGAAAAACATCACTTCCTGTATAAGTGGCTTCAAAGTGAAAAAGTCCTCCTCAGAAACCTGAGCTTTGAGTTGAACTTAGAAAATGTCATTTGTTTGCAGTTCAATTATTTCACTTTCCAAAGCTGCATGATTATCAGAGCAGAAAAGTTTAAAGGAATCGCTGAAGTTTTAAAAAATAATATCAAAGGTCGATTTTTAAAAAAAAGTTTAAAAAAAATCATAACTGAGACGGTATTTGAAGTAGAGCTATGGGATTTTGCAGGATTCCATGTGTTAGGTAGAAATTCTTGCCTGATTTATTTCAAGAAAAGCCATGACCTCAACTGGAAGGTTGTAGGTGAGTTGGCATGGAATGATCTGTCGTTACTTCTCAGGCAAAGAATTTAGGTACAAATATTATATATAATAAAATACTGAATCCCTAACAATCTAGTTTTGGAATGGATTGTGTTAGTAGATTTTTTTATAAACCTAACACTCAAAAAGTTACATAAGTACTTTAGCCTTTGAAATGTTTGACTGATCTGTCTGACCAGCCACAATCCTGATCTTAGAAACAGGCTCAAACAAATCCCTCTTCCTTCAGGATTAATAAACGTCTATCATATCCTATCTTATATAGCACGGCAATACCAGTGTTAGAATGAACTTTCTTCCATCAGTGGCTGTCTGCATTCGTGTATCACTGTTTCACACTCATGTGCAGCCCACAGTCTTCTTCCGCTGCAGACCTCTGACCTCTGGATTATCGTCCGTTTGAGATGTTCGAAGCTCATTCTGCTGTTTTGCTTTTGACTGGAGAAAACTTCAACTACACCTCTCCTCTTGACTCTTCATTATGAGCTCAGGATGCTGACCTCCGGTGGAATGCAGGTTCTGACCTCCCGACCTCTGACCCCCGTCGGACTGATAAGACTCGGCTAGCAGCGATAGCAGCTCACACTCAGCGACCTGCCAACGCTGTGAATGACGGCGCCGAGTGATGCGACACACAAATGCACACAAACTCTGGCAGATGGACGTCACACACACACACACACACACACACACACACACACACACACACACACACACACACACACACACACACACACACACACACACACACACACATACACACAGCAACACCAGAAGTGATAAAAGGAAGAGTCTGCTGACTGAAGTGTACATAAACACACTTATCCCTCCTCTAAAAGTTCCTGATTGATTAGCTCCCACTCATCTGTCCTCCTGCAGGGAGCGAGGAAGGCAAGCTGTGTCATGAATCCCTCAGTGACTCTCTCCTTCTTGCTTTCTCCCTGCTGTGCTTCCAGACACTTTATTGACACAACAACCTGATGTATTCAAGAATAATCAATGACTTTAACAGGAGATTCACAGTAAAATTAACCTTTTATGCAAATGAATGTCCAGTTGCATCACTGTGACGTTGTTGTTAGAATACAGCCATGGCCATAAGTTTGGACACAGCATGACTTACTATGTCTATTTTGATGTCTATTACAGAACATAACTAATATTTTTTGACAGCACCAGTTTAATTAGTCAACAAATCAACAAGGGATATAATATTATCAATAAATTCCAACAATTGGAACAACTTCGTTCCCAAAACATAATATTAGAAGAAAATAACAAAAAAATGCAGGACTTTCACAACCGAATTTGGTAAGAATAACAAAATGACACCAAACTCTTTTGATGTTTTTTTAAAATATGAAACTTAATATAGTTCTCAGGAGTTGTGTACTGTATTGTAAGTGACAATTTTGTGGTATTTTCTAAGATTCACAAGCGTCATGGTACTTGTGTCCAAACTTATGGCCATGGCTGTAGACAAGTGGGCTTTTCCATTTGTTGTTTCCTTTGTAGAATATAGGGAAAATATGTTTCTTTTTTGGGTTTGAACACAGTGTCAATTGAAATCAGCTTACGTGAAGATAGGAAAATGGAAAAAAATTTTGGTGAATTTGAGATAGTAAGTTGTTTCAGTCTCTGCACAACTAAATACAACAGACTGTTCACTTAACATGAACAAACTGGACAATCTGGGAAGAAATTAAAGGATAATTATGTATTTTCTGTAACAGTAGAGGTGGAAAATTTAGGATTGCATTGCGAGAAATGCAGATGAAAGCAAAAACCCAAAGTTCTAATTTAAAAAAGTGATTTCAAGCTGTTCTGGGCATTCTGACGGGACTTTAGATGACCATGTTGACACTGAAGGAAGTGATATTTCCTATTGAGTCTTATTCTGTCAACCTGTCAGACACGTTGCTGATGGGGTCAGCAGCTCAAAGCCCCCTCAGAGGACCGGATATGAGCACATATTAAATAGCTTTGTCTGTTTGGCGACATTATTGCCTCTGTGAGCTGATAGCAGGGAGGGAAGATTGATTGTTTGGATGAATGTGCTGATGAAAGAGGAAAATTTGTTCCAAAACTAATTGCAATAGTAACAGTCCCCTCGAGTTGCCCTGAGTTATAGCTTCTTTAAAGTGATGATACAGAAAGCTTTGGCTGTTTTTCTCCCAAAACCTGAGGCAGAGGGAAGAGAAATAGTGATAATTATCATTATTAAGGTTTTTTGTGTAGTTTAAAATACAAAACAGTTATTTTTTATGAGAATAAATCAGCAAATCCATTCATTGAAGAGACTGTGACCAGCAAATGTTCCTGTTTTTGACCAATAAATGACAATAAGAACCAGTTAAGTAATGATCTTCATTCAAGCAAGTGGATTTAAAACCAGAGATACACCTACATGCCTGCTGCAGCCTTCAGCCCTGACAACCCATTCACCACTCAGACGTTTTACAGAAACCTGAATAAATGCATGAAAAAGCTCCAGCACACCATCTCTAACCATCTCTAAGGTCAAGCAGCTCGAGAGCAATCATCGCTTCAGGCTTTCACATTTCAGGGCTGCTGTGACTGATGTGGAAAACGTGACCGCTTTGAGATCAGCTCTTTTAAATTAGCCAGAGTCTTGTCTGCTCTCTCCCGTTGTAAATCTTGATAATTTTCCTTTTAGTCATTTTTGCTGCTTTGCATGTAGTTTCGGGGTCAAAAGCGATCGCATTTACATCGGGAAGAAATGTTTCTTGGCTGACTTAAGGACGACCATTAGCGTGAATGCTTTATAATCATTGTTCGGAGGCATTTTTTCCCCAAAAATTCTTCCTAAAAATGCAAATACTAGTCTCAAAATATCAGTCAGTTATACCAGAAACTGCACCAAAGACTGACGTAACTCCTGTCAGTTTTCTGTTACATTTAATCAAAAATATCTGCACGGTGTTGGATTCTTTGCATTGCTTATGGAAGTATAAAGCTGCATGGAGCTGGTAAAGAGTTGTGCAACCACTGTCTGATAATTAGAAGATGACCTCTGTTTGAAGCTGTCACTGTTTGGCTGACGGGGTCACGAGGGTCAACCTACAGGATTGCCAGCCTGTTGTTCCAGTACGTGCTTCAGAAACAGGCGACGGAATCAGCATGAGAAGGTGTAATTAGTCTTAAAGGCAGACAGACGATGGACTTTAGAGGGATTTGTGCTTCTATTATTATTTATTCCTGCAATATTCAGCAGTAATATGTTGAAGGCGCTGTTAAAGTTGGGGAAAGAGTGGAAGCATCAAATATGACCATAAGTTTGCAATGAGATTAGATCTGGTTATTTTACATTAAACGCTAGTTTCTGCATATTGTTCTGAGCAGGAAGTAACAGGTATTACACTGAACGTGTTTAAAGCTCTGGTGAAATCATGACAGTCTACCTTGTCTGTGTACAAGTGTTAAATGTGAGCAAGTTTTAATGTTGTTAACTTTATCTGTTGTTTACTGTTTTTAATGTGATTATGCTGATGCCCTCTTGGCCAGGTCTGTCTTATAAAGGAGATTTCTAATCTCAATGGGACTAACCCGGTTGAATAAATGCTAAATAAGGTATCTCACTCATCTACATATCCTGAGTATCTTACTATACAGAATGTAACAAACACACACACACTCAAAAACACGGCAAACATGATCAAATTAGCTTTTTGTGAGGAATGAGGTGGGGCGAGGACACACAGAAGACTCCAAAACTTTCTCCCTTACAGATAATCATCGTTATCTGCTTTATTCAGTCTACTGCATGCAGAAAAAAATCCCAGTGTCCTCTATCCACCAGTTGATTTGTTGATTCAAAGTGCCACAGGACCCCTGCCGCTCCGACATGGGAAACCCCGTCTGGTTGAACCTGCTGCCGACACCAAGGCGACCCTGTGGCTGAAACCCTAACAGTTATGTCAGGACATAACTGAACCTGTCTTGCTGCATCCTTAAAATGACTCCCGCCTTTGGTTGAACGTGCACAAACACATCAGTGCTAATTATGCGTGCATGCTTCCACATATGTACGTATGCTCACAAGGACACACAAACACTTTGTTCAAAAGCAAAATGAGAGTCAATTGCAACCTTAGGGAGCAAAATAAGACGAAATTATTATGATGTTGTTTATGCACCACCTATTAAAACAACATACATGAAGTTATAGTTCAAGCCAGTATAATGTAATAACATGTAAAGTATAAAACAAAAGCACCTAAAGACACGTAAACATTCAGAATATAATACTCAGTTCTTTGTTGTGGATCTGTGTGTCACTTTGTGTCTTTAACGTGTGTAATGTAATGCAAACAACAAATAAATTCTGCTGCATGTCACAACAACAACAACAATGAAGCACAAATGTCCAGTATGTCAATAGCATCCGTCACTCTGTAGGGACACTGTGCTAATCAGATTAGAAGTGTTAGAGGGTCTGCAGGGAGGAGGAGGAGGGTCTGTACATGTGTGTGTATTCATGTGTGTATTGGTAAATGTGTGTGTGTGTGTGTGTGTGTGTGTGTGTGTGTGTGTGTTCATGTGTATGTGTTTGGAATAACAGAGCAGATGTAACAGGCCATCAGCCGGGCTTAGACCGTCTGTTTCTCTGATTTCTGTCTCAACATCTCTGACTGACTGACTGATCGTCTGCCTGGCTGCCTCATTTGAAGTTTAGGTCAGAAAATGTTGTACGAGCACTTCCTCTAACTTAAACCTCTAGTCTGTGATCTAAACCAAAATTCAAAGCAGTCATTGGAAAATGCGCTTTTATTTTCCACTCACTTTTATTTATATCTAGTCATGGACAGAGGTTGTATTGTAAGGATTTGAATCATTTGTCTCTAAGTTTTCTGCAACTACCTCAGTAGCTGTTAAAAAAAATCAGTTGTGCATTTAAAATCTATGCATAATTTCCCAGTGAAAAGCTGTTGACACTGAGATTTGTGCAAAAGCAATGAAGCAACATCAATAATTTGTAGAAGTTTGTGGTAAATCTTATGTTTTACCTTGTTAAAACATCCATGTGGTGTTACTTGATGAGCTAGAAAACACAATATGAATGTAAAAAGCCACAGCTGCGTGTTTCTGCCTTGAAAGTGCAATGTACAGATGGCTTTAAAAAACACAGATTCAGACCTTCATGGTTGTTTAAGTAACAAACCTAAAGAATCAATCTGTCAACTTGCAGAGTGGAACTTTGCGTATAATTCTTCTTCTTCAGAATCAGCTTCTATGTGAAATTATTCCATTATTGTAACTTACCATTGGGTAGTAGTTTAACAGTGTTTGAGCAGAGTTTTAGGGTGAGATGATGCGCCCGAGCTACAGTGAATGCAGAGAAATGGTTGAAAATAGAGGTGGAGACTTCATAGATCGGCACATTCTAAAATAAGGCAATTATGTAGAGTTGTGTCAAAGCCATTTTAAGGCAGGAGGGGATTATTTTCATGTAAAAATATGTCTAAAAAGATGTAACTTTGATACACAGAGATGAGATTTTATGAGCTTAATCGTGGCCAGATGGTAGATTTAACTGAAAAAAGTTGAAGTGCATCCAGACAAGTCCTTTCAATTTAGGATTTATTCGCACAACTATTTCATTTTTTAGTTTTCTTTTCCCCATTTGTGTATCAAGGAAATATTCTTTGAATTCTGGTGACAATAATAAAATTGGTAGCTTGTTGACTTTACCACAATTTGTGTACAATATCAATATAAAATAATATGAATGTGGAATATCCAGAAGTGCAACATCAATTACAGTACTGTTATAATTCCTAATATGCTAATAAAGCTCTCCTCAAAAGAATAAGCTAGAGATACAGTTGTACATTCTATTTCTTTCTACAGTGTGTTATATTTTATATTTGCACATTTCTTATTGCACTTTTAAAACCTATGATTGTGTAACTGCACTGACAGAATTGCTGCTTCATGTCGTACCCTGTGAAACGACAGTAAAGGAATTCTATTCTATTCTGCAGCAGAATGTGAGGTTAACTGTTTAATGCTAGAATTGCACCAATATTATACTTTATTTACATAGTTTTGCCATAGAAATCAACATTAACTGGAACTATACTTACGTGTAAATGACAAAAATCTTCTTTTTTATTGTGAATGGCACACATTGCTTATTGGTTTGCACAAAATCTTTATTCTGCCTTTGCTGTTTTAACAGAGTAAATGTGACGCTTTTGCAGTCAGGTTTACTTTTATTCAGTTATCATAAATATAAGGAGAGTTGACCTTAACCTGAACTGCAGAAAACTTTTGATTTGGCAAAGTAAAAACTCTCTGAAAAACCCTTGAACAAGAAAAAAAAGATAACTACAATAACACAAAAATGAGTCAGTTCTCTAAAGAAACTGGGAATAACTTTATTTAGGCTCTTTAATTTGACAGGATGACAGGTTGCATAAACTGTCCAATGAAGCAGCTGCTTTTAACTCGCAGTGGACAATCACTGTAATTAACCAAACGTGGTTGTAATTCACTATAGTGAATCTGAAACAATCAGATGAAAAAAAACAAAGGAAACTTTTCCCAATTTGGCTCAAAATAAAGAAAACAAGCAGTAGGTCAGTTTACATATTACAGTTTGTAGGGGACATTATCTGGGTTCTAATGTGATGAAAAATGAGCCCTGAACCAGATCTGTGAGAGCCGGTCGCCGGCAAAGCCACAGTTTCCATCTGCAACACAATAATGTTTGGATGCGGTCCTTCGCTCTCCTCCACCTGAGTCACTCCCTCCACCACCGCAGGCTTTTGTCTCAGTCTGCTTCACGCGGCCGGCCTCCGTCTGTCTCCTCCACATGTCTCCACGGCCCTGAAGCGCCTCAGCCTCCCAATGCCACAATGTTTAGACAAACCCAAAGAGACAGAGACACAGTGACTGTGGCAGCAGCCGACGCTAGAATTCCTGCCTCCCTGTTCTCTGTAACTAACCCTGATGTTTGTTCTCACGGGCTTTAGAGGCTGCGTCCCAGAGGAGTAAACAGAAGATAGACTGAAACACTGGAAATGAGTCTTTACTCTCAATTTTTTTTTCAGGGTTCTCCTAATTAATGCAACATTATACTGTAAACAGTGACAGAGCATTGTGCAATCATTTGAGGAGGTTTAACTAAAAACCACATGAACTGAACTAGAATTTGGGCTTTTTACTGGTTCAAGTATGACCGAATTTGAAAAATGACAGATGTGGTCCACTTTTTAAACACTTACCGCACATATTAACATGATTCTAACAAACAAGCTTCTGTGGTTGGGTGTAAATGTTGGGAAAATGTTGGAGGTACAAACCTTCAGCTACAGTTTGAGTTTTCTTGCATCCTTCAGTGTTCTCAACCAGGATCATCATTTTTCTTTAAATAATGAAGCATTTAGTTGCTTAATCTTACCCAAACTTTAACTAATGAGTTCATTGGTTAGTCAGGAGTCATGCAAATATAGTGACAGTTATTTGAGGGGATTAGAAGCAGAGTTTTATATCATTTCTGCAATATCTTATGGACTAGATTTTAGTGGCAAAGTATTTTAACCCACAACCCAAATACAGCGTTACAGTGGTGCTTGGAATGTTAGACCATTCTTGAAAACATAAAACCTTGAACCCATTTTTCCTCAAAAACTACAGAAAGTGGGTTAGACCACTCTGCTTCTAAACCTTTACTTTTTTCCTGAACTGTCTTGAGCAATAGGGCACTACTTACAACAAGTATGCTACAGATTAGTTTACATTGTGTAAGTGATTACAGTTTGGTTCAATGCTTACATTACTAATCCCAGTTATGCATTGTTAACATTACTTTGAGGTTTTGCAGATTTCAACTTGTTTGCGGTCTTATTTTGACTAATCTAACACATAGATTCATTGGGTCCAACATTTATTTTGCACTCTTAATGCTACTTTCTCCTCCCCTTCCACTTTCTATGTCAAACCATTTTCAAAAATCCTCTTCGCTACAGCGAACAATAAGTAACAATAACAACCTTCGAGCAGCTAAATATGATGATAGTTGCAGTCAGACCATTCTGCAGCACTGATGGAAACACGTCTGGCGAAGTAAAATCCGATTTTAATGGAGCGTTGAAGTAAACCCTCTGATGCCCAACACAGGTCAAAAGTGACTCATATTTAATGGAATATGGGTATCTTTTGACCCATGTTGCGCATCAAAGGTTAACTGTTTAACGCGATGATTCCACCAATAACATGCTTTATTTACATAGATTTGCCACAGAAATCAACATTACCTGAAATTTTAGTTACCGTAAAATGGGGCTATATGTTGAGCAGGATGCGGTTTTGTGTTACAAAACCGCATCCTGCTCAACATAAAAACCGCAGAATTACATTTAAAACATTTTCCGGAAAAATGTCCCTTATTACCCCGCTGTCCCTTATAGCCCCGTTTTACAGTACTTGAAAATTACAACAAATAACAAATGACAGCATTTCTTCTTTTTACACACTACTGTGGATTGCTTGTAGATATGCACATAATATTTTTTTTTGCCTGCTTTTTGCCTGTTTGAGTGAAGTTTGATTATCAAGTCACTTTTATTCAGATATTTCAATATCACAAATATAAGGCAAATCAGCCTTAAGGGGATTTTACTATCTGAACTGCATGCGACACTTGATTTGTAAAGAATAAATGCCTTGAACAAGAAAAACAGAAAAACAAAAAAACAGAAATAAGACAAAAATAAGTCAGTATGAACACTATAGTGAATTGTACACATAACACATATACCTTAAATAGCAGGGTGTTATGATTTTTTTATGATCCTGAATTTACATCTACTAGTGACTATTGTAGCTGGAAACGGCTGATTTTTAGTGGAATGTCAGGGCTACAGAGTAACATTTCCAGCAACCATCACTCTTGTGTTCTAATGCTACATTGTGTTAGATAAACATGTTGAAAGGCTAACTGATGATTAGAAAACTCAGAACTGAAATCAGAACTGATTGGTACAAACTGTACACAGACTGCATGTTGACCTATAATAAGTTGTTTTTGATGTTAAACAGAAACGTGACATGTTTTTGACTTCATCTGATTGAGCTGCACTATAAAAAGAAATGAAATTACTTATTGTTGGTCATATGTAGCAAGAAATACACAACTTTTTTCTGGGTTATCTGCTAAAACGGGCCTGTTTAGAAGGAACTGCAAAACAGACTAATTTGTTTGGAGGTTTGTTAGGTTCTTTATTGAGTTAAATTTGATCAGATTAGGCATTCAGATTGTTTTGGAAATATGGACAGAGCTGAGACACAGGGCAAATAAAGTGCAGCAAACAGTTTATTGTGGTGGAGTGGTGGGGTTTTTAGGTGTTCTGAAGCTGTACAGTGTGTTTCGAAACCACGAGGTGTCAAGAAAGTAGAATCATACACAGCACTAGGTTAAAAAAAATGTCAAAAGAAAGTTATTTCCCACCCAGATGTCATTTTTTCCAGAATTTGTGCAGCCATACCTCAAACATTTGTCACCCAGAAACCTCTGGATTATGTTGTTCAGGGGAAAAAAAGAAAAGGGAAACAGTAGGTCTTTATTTTTGGCAGGCAACGTGGAAGTCTGGCTTCTTAAATTAGTAGCAGTGACAGTGTGGGCAGCGGTGGTGCAGGCGTCCAGGCTTTGGGTCACAGAAACTCCCTGTCTGTCATCCATCATACATCTTTCCTTCCATCTATCTGCTCATCACACCAGCCTCTCTGTATGTGTTTGTTTGCATGTGTGCTCTTTAAATAGATGCTCAGCTATGCACAGTGAAGGTAAATCTGTGCGTGTTTACAGTGCAAAGTGCATCAGAAACACCCAAACCCTCCTCAGGATGAGAAGAAATCCTCCATGTGCTGCTCCTGTCAGAACTTTGGACCGTCTCCAGCTCATTTTCTCTCTTCTGGAATCGACTGTTTGCCGTCCAAGTCGATACTCTCCTCGGCTTCGGGTTTTTCAATAGCCTGCCTCCCCGGGCGTGACGGAGACATTCCCTTTCAGACGCACTTCAAAGGAAATGTCAGATGATATTCACAAGGACACATATTGATTCTCTGTCTTTCGTTGGAGGGGGAGGAATCGCTAGCTGCAGATTAAGGCTTCCTATTTCTCCCCTGACCTGAAGTCGCTTGGCCGAGCTCGGTTCAGGCATGAGGAGAATCTTGGGAGTTTTTTGGCTGCGAGGTGTATGACCCACTTTGGGTTTTTGGGCTGAATAAAATGTGTGCTTTTTTAAAGTTATTATGTAGAAACGTGTTGTTTTTGCCATGGAGATTGAAAAAATAAACCACTCCAAGACACTTTTTATTATTTTTATTGTTGCAACCCCAGCGTCTACCAGAGTGGAACATTTAGGAGGCAGAAACACAACAGTGCAGCAGCACAGAAGCAGTCATGGTCAACCAGTGATGTTTCCAACCACAGTTCTGACACACCCTCACTTAAGGTTTTCTTTTTTTTTGGGTCCCTCCAAACAGCAGGAAACAAAAGATTTAACCCTTTAAACTGGGACACATGAGGTGCAGTTTAAGTTCAAGAAGAACAAATACGATTTGGCCTCGCTCGGCCTTTGATGAAAGGATGATTGAGTGACAGAGTGGAGGAATGTTGTTTTCTGTGCATCAGCAGTCGGAGTCATTCTGCAGACAGAAGCCAGTGTTTCCCTGCCGTTGGTTGATGCGGCTTGTGACTTGATCAAAGAGGATGGTCGGGTGCTATCAATGTCCTTATCATCCTATGCAGGCCACTTTTCAGAGGTCAGATAAGATGGAACAATTGGTGCATACCTTTGTGTTTGTGCAGAGGAGACGATGACCTGCTGTTGGGAAAACTCTTGTCAGGTGGACGCGGTTTAAACCTTGGGAACATTTATGCATCCACAGACAAGTGTAGCTTCATTTAAGATAATAAAAAATCTTTATTTTTTAGGTTATCCACATCCACATTGCTCTGTAATATCAGCGCGCCAACTGTGAAACCAATGCACACAAAGACTTGGTGCAAATTCCAAAAAACTCAACAAATCAGTTGAATTTGACGGAGGTGTGAGCTCTACAGTTACCTTCAGGGTTTTAAAAGTAAACACCCACCCACTCAGGAAGGTCTCCTACAGTGACTTGTACTGTAGCTGCACCTATAAGTCAAACGTGTCATGCCTATGCAGAAGAAGAAAAAAGTACTCCTGTGGACATTCCTCCTCATCAGTCATGTTATTCTTGGCCCTGGAGAACATTCTTACACCTGGACCAGACCCTCTGCAAACCGCATTCCTGTACTACAAGAACAGTCGGCTTCTATGTGGCACGAACTGCCAGACAAAGAAATCACGACGGGCCCTTCACGTAGAAACACACGTTCACACAGGAGTTAAAACCGAAGCGTGCTTTCAAGTGCAGGAGCTGCGTAAAGACGCGCAGGGTAGGCCGAGATTTGTGTGGAGGTTGCACCAGTTTTCAAAATAAAAGGACATAACGATGGGTAAAATGTGATTAAAAACTCTTCGTAACATCTACATATTCTGCGGTTTTTTTTTTTCATATATAGATGAAGAACTCTGCCAGATTTTCACAAGAGGTCTTTTTTTGTTGTGCAACAGTTCATATCAGGTATGATAATCATGCAGAGATAAAAAGGTTAAATTAAATTTGTGGCATCAGACTGACATAGCTGCTTGTAAATGTGAGATTTAACCTCTTTTTTGAGAAGCATAAATTGCAAACCAGATATTTCCCAACCGGAAGTGGAGAGAGGTCACACAGGTCAGAACATGACCACAAAATTACAAACATATTTGTAAGTTCAGAGTGAAGCCCAACCAAGGAATTTGAAGAAATACTTGCAAACCAGAAGAGCAAGATTTTCATGTTCATAGTATTTTTGTTTTACTTTATGGGTATTGTTTTTTTTTCTTTCCAGTATCCACCACATGTTACATTTAAGAAAATAAGGATAATATGGTGCAACTCGGTCTTTAGAAGACAGAACTTGGTCTTTAGAAGACCAAATTCAAGTGCAAGAAAAGACAGATGGTGCTGTTATAATATAAAAAGAGTATTAAAAAATATAGTAAAGAGAAAGTGTGTGATTTCGAACGCAGCCTCACATAACCCAGAAACACACCTGGGGGCAACTATGATCTTGATCACCCCAAACAGGAACTTGCAGACTAAAAGAGAAACACTCATTCATAGTAGAATGACCTCTAAGGGGACTCCAGGAATCATCTGTGGCAACATGTTATTTGAATGAAGCTGCAGTTTAAAGCCTTCAACTGGTCAAAGGAGTGTCTGTGTGCTGGTCACATCTGAGCTGTCCTTTAAAGCCACACCTTGACTAAATTTAACCCATTTCTAACCAGAATAACAGAAATGAGAGTTATATCTAATTCTGTAAATCTGAAAATAAAATCATTTGCATACCTTGTTAATACTTTATTCCAGTGCACATGAAGTAAGCTTGACTTTGAAGGTCACTTGCACACTGGTGTCCCTTTGGTCCTTTTTAGTGTAAGATAATGGCAAAATTCCACTTTTATTGCACAGAGTACAACAAAACGCAATCTTTTGGCATATCCCAGCTTGTTAGGAAGCAGACTGAAAGAGCAGATAGAGTTAAGATCCCAAGCCTTAACCTCTTAGCCAGTTCTACTACTGTTTTGCTTTTTGTAGATTAAACAAGCTTTACTGATGATTTTGAATAACATTGCCTTCAATTCCTACTTTAAATGCTTTGTTTTCATATTGGTTCTGCACATCACCTAGACGTTGACGTAAAACGCTCTTAGTTTGAAAAACAAGAGCGGAAGTCTTGTGTTTCTTCCACTCTAACTTGACGTCAGTGGATTCAGATGAGGCGGTCCACATTCTGAGCGCCCAGACCAAACAGAGCTCTGACCAGAGAATCACAGAGCAGAGTTTAGCGCGCACGTTTCACCGCCTCTTCCTCCGGATCGACTCCTCACCGTCATGGATTCTCCTCGGACACCTGCGCTCCTCTCCGCTGGATAAACTTTTCCGCTTTACGCTCGTATCATGGGAATATACCGTGGATCTGTACAGCCTTGATGGAAACCATGTCACCG
Organism: Acanthochromis polyacanthus; assembly: GCF_021347895.1. Classification (NCBI taxonomy): domain Eukaryota; kingdom Metazoa; phylum Chordata; class Actinopteri; family Pomacentridae; genus Acanthochromis; species Acanthochromis polyacanthus. The sequence goes on along the minus strand of NC_067126.1, from coordinate 11,087,258 downwards.
CAGCAGGGGACCATGGGACAGAACAGGTCCGACTCTCTGACGGGAGACAGCAAGGCGCTTCCCGACAACAAAAAGGTACCAGTGACGCTTCTCTGTGGGACTGTTGGTGATGATGGAGAACTGACTGGTTGTGTTCTGGTCTGTGCGCTTTTACGCACAGCCTTTCCTGGTGCGCTCATTAAGGACCTGATAATAAATTCAAATTCCACTCTTGGAAGATGTAAAACCGCTAGTTCAGGGCACGATTATAATGTTCTTATGACATGCCTGCAAACACTTTAAGAGCATATGTCTATTATCGGGACTTTTCTTCCATTTTATTCTTGGTTTGCTGACTTACTTTGCATTATTTTCTCAAAATCATTGCTGTATTTCTCAAATCTGAGTTGTTTGTTGTGCGTAAAGTGGAGATCAGTTATTTGGATTGGACAGTGATTAGGTTGTTTGTGGTTTGAGCTTCGGGTCGTTCTTCGTGGGTTGTGTTTTAACAAGACAGTCCTTAAAATGTTGTATTTACGTTTGTTTTATTTGACTTTCATCCCAGATTTAGCACTTTTCATTGGTTTGGTGCCCCCCACCCCACCCCTCCTCTCTTTAAAGACTCCTTTGAATGCGTAGTGCACACTGGGGAATACTACAATTTGAAGTATGTGAAGAAGAAAACTAAATATTTTCTGCAGTACTACAAGTTTGACGAAACTAAACACGTTTTTATCCAAGAAAAACGCCTGATCCCCATATTTGTCAAGCAGGTCTTGAAGTTATGTTGAATAAGGCAACATTTAACTGAACCGAGGAGTCAAAAATCTGATTATTTCTTCATTTCAAAGGCTGAAGTCCCTTGAAGAAATTCACGGGAATCATTTCTGCAGCTCCACGACATCAGTTGTTTAGCTTCTCTAAATATGGGCTGCAATAAAAGTAAAATAAAAAAATAAATAAAACGCATAATTTCACATGTGACTGACTTTGCAGTGACTGTATTCCTCTACATTGCAATTACTCTCAGCATGCAGGGCGGACAGAAGAGGTGATTCCCAGCTGCTGCTTATTTAACTTGCAGTTAAACAGCGCCCCCTCCAGCAGTTGTTCAAAACCTGCCATGACCAGTTCATGACTTTACAGCCAACACAAACAAAACGAGTGATATCCTCAGGAAAACCTTTTCTGATTAGAATTAAATCAGCTTTTCTGCTCTTATACCCTGCAGTCTTACTGACAAACTCACCAAACCGATCGTCAGATTAAACATAAAAACTGGTGCAGCTGCTCATAGTAAGTGCACTAATAGAGTTCCAAGCTCTGAAACAGTGTTAACCTCCAATTCTTTGAACCCAGTACATCACTTTTTGGCAGCGGAATGCAGTTACTTGTGTTTTTCTACCAGAACATGTAATGTTTTTGTAAGTATTTCACCACTTTCCAGGCCTGGGGTTGTTGTTGGTGAAAAATGACCTCATGGATCTACAAATATTGTTCCTGCAGCCCTTTTTTTATGTCGAACTTTGGCCTGATTTGCAACATTTTGTGCTTTTTTTTCTGCTCAGCTTTGAGAAGTTATGAGACATGAGGTGTCAGCCGGAACAGAGAAATGTTTCTAATGTGTTGTTTGTTCTAAAATGCTTGTGTCAAAGTGTTCGTCTTGTGCCGTACGTGGTGGCATGTGTTTGTACTGCTGCGCTGGCTTCAGTGATAACACTGGTGTTTTTCCAAGGTGGCATCTGCAGTCCAGGCTTCCTCTTTGGTGTCTGCAGACACTCAGCAGAATTTGGATTTGTTTCTTCTTTGTGGTTTCATGTTGGGAGTTTTTCATCAAGCTTATGAATGTTACCTTCGAGTCTGATATCACGGAAAATGTCCTTGAATGTTTTAAAAAACAAAGAAATAGTATGGAAACTTGCTGACTGCATCAATTTCTTGCATGAGACTAATGAAAAGCTCACCCTCACTTGAGCCATATTCTTATATAACTTAACTAAACCAACCCAAAAATATAATAATATAGTTGTCAGGGAATTGGACAGCTGTTATGTGATGCACATCATGTTAGGTTTTATGCTGGATTATAGTAATTTTGGCTCTTATGTGTAATACGTGAGGAATGCTACCCATAAGTCAGTGCAAAATGAGTTCAGGAAGTGGAGTTTTATTTTATTTGTGTTGCTACATTGGGATTTTTTACATTTTTTTCCTGATTGAATTAGTGTTTTGTATGACGGTGGGGGTGGGATGTGCTCACGTGGCTTTTGGTATGTTGTAAATAAATTAGGTTTAATTCAAATAGCTAACAGCCACCAGGATGCCTGTCATACTTCTGCGGGGGAAGCGTACAGTCGATCAGGTTACAGTGAGGATATATGAGCAACCATAAACATTACACAACTCTTATATTTCACTCATTCAGTTCCCCTTCTGTGTTTCTTCCGTATTTTACCATTTAGCCCATTTCTTCTCTTCCTCCTTTGCTGCTTCTCCTTTTCTGTTTGTCCTCCTGCTTCTCCTAAATGCTGTATTTCCTGCAATGACCACAGCGGACAAGCAACCTCAAGCAGTGCTGACTGTGCAACCACCTGATCTCTCTCTCTGTTAAACCCCAAAAGAATGAAAGACAAGAGTGCAAACTTTGATTCACTGCTTGCATTGACCACCTTTCTGTCTCTGATTGTTTGTAGAAGATGAAGACTTTGGCCCAGAGACGACAGTCGGCTCCATCGCTGGTCATCAGCAAAGCACTTACCAGGTCGAGAAGCACGTCCAGGTATCAGCCAACAACCTGCTTTCATAAGAAAGAGCTGCTGTGGTTCTGACGCCATTGTTGACTTGTAGTTCCTCAGAGAAGCCGTGATTGCTCTTAATGATGCTGCAGAGAGGAAATAATTTTACTGCAACTTAAGGGTTTGCTCAAACCCAAATTTCTCACAGTTTCTTCCTGGTTCTATGGAGACATTTGGTGCTTATTTAGCATGAAAAAACACTTTCCCGAGTGTTTATCCTCCTCAGCTAGGGCACTTGCTTAGTCTGTGTAGTAGGACTTCTAGATAAAAATCCATTTGCTAATGCTGTTAAAAGATGCAAGTTTTTGAGAATCCTCCAGTTGAATCCAACTTAATGATACTTGCTCATACTTAACATGCTTACATTGACTTACAAAGCTCTATTTTTCTCGTTGAATTCTCCCAGAAAACAGTGATTCAGGGATTTAAGTGGCTGATAGCAAAGAGATTAGAGAAGTGAAAAAAACATGAAGCTGGGAGGCCTAAAGATAAAATCACCAGACTAACTGGAAAATCAGGATGAGTAGCGTGCATATGTGGAATCCCGTGGTTGTAAATCTCAGGTCTCTCAGACACGGCTCTCCAAATGACGAAGCTTAAATGTTTTTATGAGATTCAGACATGCCAGATATGCCTCCCACCTTGCCCGAGAACTAAGAGGTTTTCTTTCCTGACTGATTCGATGTGGAGCTTTAAAATTCACCCAGAGCTATCAGGCTTTTCATCACCCTCGTATCACTCCAATCCCTTCCGCTTCCTTTAGCAGGGTTCGGAAATAAGCCATTGCAAACCCTTTGGGGAGGGTATTTATTTACTAGAAACTTGGTTTAACTCTTTGTAGTGTGTTTAACTGAAGCTTTTTGGGGAGTTTGAGTGAAAAAAAAAATGGAAACAAGCTTGTCCTCAAAGAACTTGCAGACTTTGAAATCTAGGTTTTTATGCCATGAGAATTTCCCCACTGAGCAGGATGTGTTCCTGCTACCTGACGTGTTTCTGCTGTACACAGGCAGGGCTAGGGTTAAGGTTAGTTATCAGCCTAATTATGGTTCCCGATATTTGACATTTTCCAGATTATAGTTGCTATTTGATGAATTAAATGTGCCACTTCAAGTGTAATGCAGTCTCCTCTCTCTGTTGTCACTCTGTGGTATCAGAAATATCTCTGAAGCAGCAAAAACTGAACAAGAAACACAAACCAGGAAATTAGCAGCAGCTGAGGCTATGCTAACGGCTAACGGTTAAGTTAGACAGCAGCCACAGAGTAACTTACAGTCTGGAAAACAGTGATTGATAAAACTTTAAGATCTGTACCTTAATGGGCAATAAAAGTGACAGAAAAGTGAAATATTAAGAAACAGATGAGAAAAGCAAACTGATCGATCCCACTTAAACAAATAATTTAATCCCTCCTATTTCTATTTTACATATTCAGTTATAATCATTCTTATTAATGAAGGAGTCTAGTTACAAATGATTGGTTCTCTGCCATCACATGCTGCTAAAACATTGCATTCAATATATGTTGGTTCCAAATTTCATTTATCCTTCTTGAGCACAAATGATCTGCATTGCTATCGACCCTGGCAGTTTGCAGAGGAAAACTTCTCCGTTTAGACCAGTGCTGATGGGAAAACGCTCCACACTGTTAAATGGGTCAATGCTCTCGGGGCTAGAAAGTTGGAGCTCACATATATTCTGTTTGCAGTTAGAGGCTGAGACAAGCAGCGTATTGAGTGGAAGACAAATAGAAACCGAGTCACTTATTCCGTCCAACTCTGACCGGTCAGTGTGTTTGTTAAGTAAGAGGAGGTGTGGAGCCAGGATTTGACACTCTCAGCTGTCACCCTTAACCTCTGACCTCACATCAGGAGGTTTGGGGGTCGGTAGAGGTCACGTGGAGTCATGGCCTCCCATGTCAGAGTGTCTGTGAGGTGTTCATTAATGTCCGGATGCTACTAGAGTGAAGTTCTGGTGCTTGGATGACTCCCAGTAGGTGAGGGTCATGATGGTGGTTGACTTGTGTGCGTATTAAACCATATGCATGCTTTGGTAGCTGCTGGATTAAACCCTGAAGCCCCATAAATGCAGTTAAAATGGATTTCTGTGCAGTGCCAGCAGTTACTTGGCAGCAGTTTGCACATCATTGCATCACTTATGTGCTCTTTATCCAAGTAAATCACAACGACTCAGGTTGCTGCAGAGACGGGAAAGAAACAAATATGCTGCGTCTGCTATTCTTACCGAGCGGCTTTTTAAGTTTTGATACTTTCCACATTTACAAATCGACAATCTTGTTCTGAAATCTGGGAAAGACGGCGTCATGATAAAGATCTCTGCCGAGGAGAACTGGTGGATTCGTGCTGAAATGGTGACAACCACAAAACCACAGTGGTTCTTTTATCTTGACCATATGGAGCTGAGTAGCTGTTAGTTACAGTCTTGCTGGATTTTTGTTTGATTTTATGAAGTAGCAACAGGTCATAAAGGGATATATTTCTTATGGTTTGAACATTTTTTAAACATTTTTAGCTGGAAATTCTAGTCTTTCTTCCTCATTTTTACCAATTAAAGGTAGCAATCAATTTACTTTCTCGCAGAATTTAGGTAGTTCTGAATTTGAGATTAGCTGTGTAAGAATAGTTTTTTAAAGAACAAGTTTAAATAAATGCAAGCATCCAATGCCCACAATCAATTATTTATCAAATTGATTATCAAATTGATAATCAATTCGAGTAAGAAAAACATACTAATTCTCAGATCACAGCCTCATAAATATGAATACTTTCTGGTTTCTTCACTCCTCTGTGATAGTAAATTCAACATTTGACATCATTTTGGGCTTTTGGGAACACCAATTGACTTTTTTCACCTTTGTTTCTTGACTAAACAAACTGATTAGTCGAGAAACTAATGTACAGATTAAAAAATCAGTGCTTGCAGCCCTACAGAGCAGCTATTTACAAAGTGAAAACCTCCCCAGACTTTGATTTTTTTTTTTTTCCGTTTCACTTCTTGTTGCTCTTTCCCTTTTTCTTTCTTGCACTTTTAACTGGTTCAGCTCTCAGTGCTTGTTAAAATAATAATGTTGTGATGAAGCCAAGGCCTTGAGCATGGAACAAAACAATGGAGGATTTATTCAGATATTCCATGTATGATCACATCTTGCGGTTTATATGCATTTGGATTGTTCCGTTTTTTGCAGGAGGCGCTTATATTTCACAGCCTCCACTTTTTCCCTTCTATCTCTGAGATGACTCCCTCGTCATTCTGCGTTTCCCATCAGGCTGAGGGGCGCTGAAAGGGTCTCTGGACCTCAGCTCAGCCGTTTACATCACCTCCGCTCACAAACTGTTACACTTCATCCAGAAGCATAACCTCATCGCTCAGCCTGCAGGCTCACAGTGGAGGGTATTATGGGCCGCCCTCCTCCCTCCGACAGTGAAATCTATACATCATGGAGGAAGGTGGCTGCAGCATAAAACATAAAAACATATGACTGGCTGACACTCCTGACCTCACACTCTGACTTGCTACCAGCCACAGTGCCACCACAAAGTAACACACACACTCAAACACACACATACCGAATGTAAAAAAAAAACACCTGATGGAAAAAATCTGTAAGCCGACAGCAATTCAAAACGCAGCTTTCCATTTACATGCACACACACACTGAAACAGCCGCTCGGTTCATTCTTCAGACACGTTTTATTAATATACCTGTCAGGATATTACTGTCTTTGCTTAATCCTGATTCTAATCTCATCCTGAAACTTGACTCCTCACTTGCATTAAGCTCTCAGAAAAATGAATTTCTCTGGCTGTCTGGTGTTCAAACACGACAAACACGAGAACGCATCATGCAAAAGACATTTCCTGGTTTTAATAATGAGCACTGCTAAGGACATCATGGCTGACAGCCGCTGGTCACTTCTGCTTTACAGACTAGGAGGAAAAAAAGGGGAAGAGATTCAGTATTCTGACCTCATCCTCAGTGTGTGTGTGTTGTGTGTCCTCTGGCTGTATAGGGAGCATTGTGTGTCAGCCAGGGATGACATTGTAGTTTATCTATGGAAATGATCCGGTGTAGGCAGTTCAGGAAGCAGGAAAGTGACAGAGAACCAGTTTGATTCTAAAAGTTAGGTCACATTTTTTGGTGTTATTTGGTGTTATTTTTTGGAGTTATTTGTTTTTTAGCACCTAATTTCTAATTCTATAGGGTCTTTCTAACCGTATTTCATTAGTTAAATTACTCTTTATAATCTTATGAAGAGTATGTATTGCTATGTAGTAAAGTAAAACTGTAATATATATGATTATTGCAGGGTTTTATTCCTAAACATGTAAATTACTCATGTAAAATTCAACATAAATAAAACTACGGTGTGTTAACCCAAATATTTAAGCTTGTTCATTCAAAGCACTTGGAAAACATGGAAAAGCAGTGAAGTTTAAGTTTTTGGAAGTTGAACCTCTTTCCAGTTTGTTCTCAGTGTGTGTTAAAACCCCATACACTCAAAGTTAAGTGCGTAGAGCTTTTTAGCCTCTTTTAACTTGTTCTTTTGGCATGTTTATGAACTTAATTTCCAGCAGCAGCAAGGAAACATTTGGTTCTTGCTTCAGGTTTTAACTCATGAAGCTGTTCTGTAAAAAGCTCAATATACATTTAATCAGCTTTCAAGAACAGAGAAAAAAATCCTGAAAATATCTTAATGTAAGGCTGCGACTAGCAACTATCAATTCCTCTATCAGTTGTGTTAGAATTATTCCGTGATAATGAAGAAAAAAACATTTGCTATAATGAATTGAAGTTTTAAAAAAGCCTGCACTGGTTAAAAATACTGCCCTTTCAGGGTCGACAACTACGCAATCTCATGGTAGCAGTGCTATTTCCAGGTTTTTTTTAAAAGAAAATGATTAAGTTAGTTACATGTGTAGGTGGAGTGTAAGTGTCAGAAAAGTAATATTAGCGAGTAGCGTCCTTATTGTCGCTTACTGCAGTTTTGTTGCAGAAATGAACAAAAGTCGCCACTGTTCATGTAGGAGACGGTACAGACTGGTGTCGTCTTCTTGAATCTGCATGTTAACAGACACTGTTATCAATCGCTGCTTGTCTGGAGAAGCTTTATCTGGGACAAGGAGGTCAAGCTGATGCTGATGTAATGTTTCTTATGCAGAAACATACACAAAAGTTCAGTGGGGGACACACACAGACTGGCACACACCCTCTGACTTTCTTTTCCACAGATTTATTTCTGACTCCTTTTTTACAGGGTTTTTTATTATTATTATTATTATCCCGGTCAAAGTTCACATAAGAAACACAGCTGCAGATTTCTTCTATTGCTTCAATCCTTCTTGGTTTGCTTCCATAAAACCCTGAAATTGTGCTGGTGGCCTCGTAGTCACATTTGGCACCGGAGGCAACTCAGCTGCAGATGAACTAATGACGCTGATTATATAGGAAGACACATAAATATGCTTTTTTCGTTGTTATTAACAAAGCAGAACAGATGGATACGGTTACATAAGTGTGTCATTTCTGCCCCGAGGCCGTCCGTCTGTTCCGTCTGTTCTTTCAGGGTTTGACTGTTTGACAGCTGAGGTGACGCTTCGCTGTTATAGCAACACAGGAATACATTCAATTTATATTAGCCCTCCAAACCGGTTCAGTCACTGTGGGCTCATTTTTCACCACAATATAAAGTCCTGTACCTCTATGGAAACAACACAACCATGGATTGAAATATAAATAACATAAAAATATCTTCTGTGCAGTATAGAACAGTTAAAATGGCATAAATCAGAAAAAAAGGTCACATTTCTTTGATCATTTGTTTTCTAAAATTTAAAAACATGGAATCATCATTTTTCCAAGGGCCCACAGGTGTTACCAATACTGGGAAAAAGGTGAGTCTACAAACTTTAAATATTTTACTGTCTTTATTTTTAATGCTTCCATACATGTCTCCTATCTGCTTGGTGTGTACATAGCCTGCAGGTCAGCCTAGTTAAAAGAAAGACAAAAAAGTTTACTGTGCCCAGATGCTAATGGTCTCACTGTTGTTTTTTGCTTTTTACAGAATAAATAGAATAAATGATTTATTTTTTCAGCAAATGTTCCTGTCGCACATGTAGAATAAAGAGATTTGGATGAAATGTCATGATTTTAAGCTAAGACTTTGCACCGATGAGTAGTTCAAGGACTGTCGGAAAGTTGATAGTCCTTTTCTGGTTGGGATAAATGGTGTAATTATTAAGTAGAACAACCCTTTTAAAGCCACTGGCAGGTTTTGGGATTCTAGTGGTTAATGTCTACGGAGTTATACTTAGTGCATTTGATGAAACTGAATGAGCAAAAGAAAAAGAGTAAAAACTGAGTCAGAGGTAAAGAGAAAGTTCTTGCTGTTTGCCCAGCTGTTGTCCTTGGGGTTTGTAGACCTTACAGCTGTTACATCATAATTGCGTCTATGACTAAGACTTTACTTCTCTTCCCCATTTCACTCATGGTGAGTCAGATGTAAGTCTTTCTGTGAATTTTTGCTGCATGAACCAGGTTTTGATGCATCAGGCTGTTCGTTGCACCTGTTTCCCTCCAGTTATATCTGTTGCTGGTTTCACATTTTATAATTGTGTCAGCTGTTTGCAGTTGTTGGTGTTGAATTCTAACTTTCTTTCTTTTGTGTTCTGATTTCTTGTCTGCCAAGAGTGTAAGATCCTTCGTGGATAAATTTGTCATTTTGGTCTGAGGAGACAAAACTGACTTGTCAGAATTGTACTTTGTGATTTATGCTGTTAAGATGTTCGACCTTTATATCCGAATCTTGCCCAGTGCTGTTTAAATATTCATTCTCGGACATTAGTATGCGGTGTTGTGCAGTTCATTGTGCGCCGGCCTTGTATTGTGTACCAAAAAGTCAACAGTCTTCGCCGCGACAAAGGTGGCCATGTATTGGCGGGCGGGTAGGTCTCTCAATTTATCAACATCACATGATGCACAATGGAGCCATTAGCTGTTCATCCATCAGATTCAAAGGGCAGCCGGCTCAGCTGTCAATCTCACATTTAGGAGGGAGGGATGTGCAGTGAATACGGAAGATGTTGTCCTTTTTTGGGGGCAGCGAGATGTGAAAGAGGCTTCACAGGAAGGTTTGTCCGTGTGTGTCAGAGTGTGTGTGACCTCTTCTGACAGGTTTCCCGGACTTGCATTGACTTACAAGAACAAGAGGAGAATGTGTTGATGAAGTCAACGGAAAATTTTGAGGGTTTTGCTCAGTGATGGTGTTAATCCCAGTGCAACTTAATCAAGGAACCCCAGAAAAGTGGTCTTTTAAAACTGAGCCGTCCTCTTCCTGTGGCACGAGACATGGCCATACAGAAAGATTCAAAAAGGAGTCAAGCTTTGATGCTAATACTCTATAAATTTTGTAAATTTGCTTGCAGAAATTTGGCCAAAGCAAAGGAGAAAAAATAGAGATGCATCACATGAAGCTGAGAGAATTTGCATCAAAACAGAAATTGCACTAGTTGTTGCCTTTATCTCTTAAAAAGAAAGCAAAAAATAATCATCATAGTTACTATTCAGTCCTCTAAACCCAATTTTTCGGGTGTTTCCAGAATGTTTTAGAGTTTTCAAATCCTGATCTTCCAGGGCGACGTGTTCTGCAGAGCATCAGCGCTTTATTGGCAACATTTGTTGAATTTAATTGAATTTATTCAGCCCCCTTTGGATTTATTTTTGGATGGCACACAAAGACAGACACAGACAAAAAGGGAAGTGCTCCAGCTCAGTTGTCTGTTCTCTCTTAATTAATTACATAACCAATCACTTATGCAACGTGGCTGGAAAGATTTCAGTGTATCAGGGAATCTGGACGACTATTCTGAGCTTTGCTATTGAGATTATAAACAGAATAATGTGTGTTCGTGTTTGTGTCCTCGGCATCAAGGATGTGCAAGTAATAAAAAGTAGAAAGTATGCTAAGCGGAGGGTGTGTACATGCATTAGAGAGCAGTAAGCGCATGTTTGTGTACATGAAAGAGACACAGAAAGGCAGAGCAAAGACAGAAAATGTGCATGCAAGCGGAGATTTTGGGCTTTTATCTGGTTGTGAAGGATAAACAGGAAAGGATGGAGCGCTCAAATTATTTCCTCTTCCTCTAAAAAAAATCCCCTGTTTACATCTGTCCATCAGTGAGACATATTGACAGCAGATAATAAACAGTAAAAACTAAATTCTAAGCGATTTTTGTCACAGAGAAGCGAGTGTTTATGATCCAATTTTTTTAAATCAGGCATTAGAAAATGCCTCCTTAAAGCCACAAACAAATGACAACAAACAGACCGACTGGACGCTGAGCTGCAGAAAAACAAGACACAAGTCAAACCATTCACATTTACTTTACATGTGAGCAGAAGTTGCTCTGAAGCTGCTGGATCGTCTGTATTCCCACTGTTTAAGATACCAGAACTATCTCTGTGCACATCTAAAACATGCAAATAATTCCTAACAGATTCCTCCAAGTGGCTTATGCAACATTATTTATGATTTGTAGCGAAGCGATTGCGCTCAAGGTCTAAAAGCTTAATATTTATTGTTACCGATGGCGCCTGTTTACATGTGTGGATGCAACTGTGAAGAATCAGGAAATGAAATCCGGGAAATAATGACATGCATATTCAACTTTTGGGCTTCAATTAATTTGCGTTTGGAAGCTGAAGCCTTTTCACAGATGTGTGCAGGCCTCATGTTTTCAGTTACATAACTACCGCTTGACGATGTTATTTCTGAATGATGGAGAACATATGACCATCCAAATGTGTCTTTATGTTGGTATATTGCAGTATAAAGTTCTGATTTTGCGTTGAGCATAAAGCTTAGTACAGAATGTTCAAGGTTATTCAGGTTTAGCTGCTAACTATACCTTGTTGGACTCTAAGTTTTGCTTCTAAATCAGGAGGGATTCTTCAATGTTTACTGAGAGTTTACTACTTTCCTTTCATGTTTCCAGACTCACATTTTCTACCTTAACGCCTTCACGGTGGGAATCCAAGTTTAATAGCTAATGTTTAAATTACAACCCATTGAGTTAATGTGTTTTCTGGTTTAATTGCTCTCTCACAGTTTATTCTTGAGGCTTCTTGAGGTTCATCGCGGTGCTTAGAAGTTAGAGAAGCCTGGTCTCACCGTAAAGTTTGAATCCTCCAGGCTGGAAAAGTAAGAAAGCTCCACAGTGTCTCAATCCTTTGAATCCCCAAACCAATTGGCAAGTTTGAAAAACTTTTTTAAAAATGTCAAAGTTACACTGTTTATCAGGGCCAGAAACTGTAAAACAGAAAGAAAACATCAAAATCCCTTTATTCTACATCTCTCATTTTTTCAAATCACCAAAACTAATCCATTTTATCAACCAGATTCATTAAAAAACAAAAATATTTGCGCTCTTTGGTGCAGCTAAAAAGCCATGTTTAATTCATCTCTGACCAACAGTCACATGGCAGAATTCAGGAACTTTTCAAGACAAGAGACAAACTAGGAAACAAATTAAATATTTACTGACTAAAATATCTGTGCTATGTCGAGCTGTGGGAAAAATGTTGTTCATGTTGATTCCAGGTTTTTAAAAATGTTTTAAAAGACAGTAATCAAAGACTTTTAACAAAATGTTTTACTTTTTTATGATTTATTTTTTCTACACACTACAAAAGACAGTTTTGAGTTCTCTCTACTATAAGTTGTGGTTGTTCTGTTTCCATAGAGGTGCAGGATTTTATATGAAATATTAGCCCAATGTGAGTATAAATGTGACCAGACCAAAAAGCATCCAGTTTAATACAAGTAAATTTTTATATTTTACATTCTTCATCCATGTCAGCTGCTTTGAACCATCCAGGAGTGCAGTGGTTTGCTCTATTTTTCTGTAGTTGTTGACGGACGTAAAAAGAATTTGAATTAAACCACAGCCAACGCTGGTGTTCCAGACCTGTTGTTCCATTCCCTCCAAACACATCCAGACCACAAATGTCTCCTTTGGGTATTGATAGTGTATTTCATTCTGTGTTGTCTTGCTTTCATTCCCCAGGGAAAGCTGCCTGACGCCAGTCAGCCCGGAGTCGTGTCCCCTTGTCCAGGCCTTCCTGGCTGAGTGTCCGGGCCGCCTGTTCCTGGGTCACGCCCAGACACAGCTAAAGACAGGCCTGCAGACCCAGGAGAGACACCTCTTCCTCTTCACTGACACTCTGCTCGTTGCCAAGACCAAGTGAGTTTCCTTCTGCATGGAGAGAATGCAGCAATGTTTGTTTATGTGGTTGCATGTGTGAAAGGGACACAGAAAATGGACCTGAAGCAGGAGGAAATGTCGTCTCAGTCACACTGACAGCTAAAAAACTATTTGTAGAAGATGGAGTTGCATCCTAACTTTCCCTTCATTCTCTTTGACTTACTCTCCTGCTTCTTCCACTTCTCCGTCCCTCATTTTTTCCTACTATATAATTATTTCCCAGCCAATTAAATCCATATGAAGCCTGGCTTAGATCAAAGCCTCCATTGGCCCCATAGTACAGGGTTCCCCACCCGAAAACTGCAACACAGAGGCGTGTTCAAAAATAGAAACTTAAAGACCGCATCGACATATTTGAAGTCCGCACACAGACACACATAGATGCTCATAAACACAGAGTTATACACTTACTGTACACACAAACCCCTGAGTGCAGACACAGCAGGAAGTCTGTGGTCCATCCTGGGAGTCATGTGCCGGTGGGTGGAGCTGACCCCTTCAGCACAGAGACTATACGCTATAATTGGCTTTAATACATTGTGGGTGAGTTGGAGGAATGTGTGTTGGTATGTGTGTGTCTGAAGGAAAGCAAAAGCAAGAGGGAAAAGAAGCTAAATGATGTGTGCTCGTACGCCTTTATATCCATATGATAGCACAGAGAGTATGTTTGTGCGCCAAATGTGTGCGTTTGGATCTTAACCCACCATAATTACAGATGTTGGGGCAAATAAGTACACGTCTGCTGAGCGTGCCTGTGTTTAACCTCTGGAAATAGCTGGAGCTTTTAATATTTTGCTTCTATATTAAGTGTTTTTAAAAAGATTACCATATGTCAAAGGCTTATGGAAATATGTCATTTAAAGAAAAAGAGTCCAACTTTAAGGGGATCCCTATACATTCCTTGTGGGATGCCTTGGAGTTCTGAAGCCACTTAAAAAAGTGAATTCATCCATATTGTACAGAGCAAAAATGAGAACATAATCAACTGATTAGCCACTGGATAGAAAATGATTTTTTTCCTAACAAATATGAGTTTTTAGCAGAAGAAAACACATGATTTGGGGACATCATGTTTGGGAAACTGTAATATAGCACACTGTTTTGGATTTTCCTGCAGATCTCCTACTCATTTCAAAGTGAAGGCTCAAGTCCGAGTTTGTGAGATGTGGACGGCGAACTGTATGGATGAAGTGTGTGAAGGAAGCACAAACCTAGAGAGGAGCTTCGTTATGGGATGGCCCACCTGCAACCATGTGGCGACCTTCAGGTAAACGCTCACATTCTCACATGGTATAGCATAAGTTTTGCACTTTAAAGAAGAGGAAAGCCTGGATTTTCTTTTCCTTAGTTTGAAAGGTATGTTGCTTTTTAAAAACCGCCATCATTTTACCATCAGAGCCAGAAAAAGTGAAAACAGAAAACAAAATTATTGGATATTCAAATTTCCTATGATCCTTAAACTCAACGTGTGTCACTTTCAGTTTTGTTCTGAAAACGAATATAATGTAAGACTAAAACTGGGATATTTCATTCAAAATCACTATATTAGTACATGTCCCATGTAAAAAATTTTGCTTAAAATAATCAGTTTTCTTGAAATAAATTTGATAAAAAACAAAAAAATCAGCTCTCTTTGGTACAACTATGAAGCTATTAATGACTCGGCTGTAACCGTCATGTCACAAAAATTCAGTGAGTTTTCTGCTAAACTGGATCGAACTGCAGGCAGAGTTTACACAAAGCAGACAGGAGACAATAATGTGAACAAAAACATATGTAACTGTTAAATTCTCTGTAGTATATAACCTTTAAATTTATCATGTTTCCATGATCACTTTCAATTTTGTTGGAAAAACAAACCAAATCTAATCTTAAAATATTTGAAAATCACTTTAATGATACACATCTCATGTATCAATTCACCAAAAATAAATAGTTTGCTCTAGCCAGATTCTGTAAAAACTAAAAAAATCTGCACTTCTTGGTGCAACTGTGAAGCTATTATGGACATGCAACCCACCGTCATTTGACAAAAATTCAGGGACTTTTTTACTAAACTGGATAGAACTGCAGGCATTGTTACACAGAGCAAATAGGAAACAAGAATGCAAACAAAAAAAATATGTAAGTTGGTGGATTTTCTCTCTGTGTGTTTTGTGTTGTTTCTTTATAGATGTAGGGCTTTATTTTGCAGTGAAAAATGAGCCCACAGGGACAGGAAAAAAAAGAAAAAATGCCCATGAAGTGCTTTGGGCTGAGAAGGTTAATTTGAGTGATTTAATGCACATTAAACATCCTCTTATATACCTTCACTCAGTGCCTCTACATGCGTTGCCTGACAATTATTCATGGCCACCCCCACTAAACATATTTCTAAAATGCCTCACTGAGTTTCTCGAGTGTATTTCTGAAAGAGTACATTGTGTTCTGAGGTGCAGATGCACATTATAGACTAAAAACTGAGCACGCAGCCACAGAATCCATAAACCCTTAAGCGCGAAGGCAGTTCCCACTTGTAAAGCCGCTCAGCCGAACCTCAGTAAAACTTAGAGGAGATAACCACAGACACAGCAGGCACGAACATGCAACACACACACACACACACACACACACACACACAAATACGTCCATACCGTACAAGCTGTGCTGTATATTTGCACCTGCTTTAATGACCTGCGCACATTTATACCGATTGGCACACACCCATTATATTTTCCCAAAGGAATCCAGTCGTAGCTCTGGGTGAAGTCTGCGGTTTATCTGGCAGGAGTTGCATAACAGAGCGAAACAAACAAATGCTTTTCTTCTGATTATCACTTTCATTGCTTCATTTTTAGCTCCGAAGAGCACAAGGATAAGTGGTTGGCGCTCGTCAACAGGTAATGTGTTGGTTATACTTCCCGCTTCTTTGTGTGCAAAAGTTTATTTTTAGCTGGTAGTTCATCTTGCAAATCAAAATTTAGCTTTTGGGATGGAAATGATTGGATGCAGATTAGATTAAAATAAAATTTAGGTGTAAATAAGTAGAAAATAATGGCTCTGACCGTAATTATGGGATGAATTTATAAGTTCTTAACCACTATGTCAAGCATAGCAACATGCACTGCAGTGCTTTAAACTTTGACATTACCTCCAGCTCTAATGCTTTCTCTTTCACAATGCTTGGCCGGCTAAATGATTTTAACTTATTCTGAAATGTTTTCCATATTTCAACATTAACCTCTGTCTTTTGTTTCCCTACTTACACACTTAGCCGGATAAATGAGGGAAAAGAGAAGGATGACCCCAAGACCATCCCTCTGAAGATATTTGCGAAGGATATTGGAAATTGTGCTTATGTAAGATTCTCTTCTTTTTTCCCCCACAAAAAAATAGTCATTCGTGTAATTACTAGCATCACTAGCAGTACTTAAATTTATGTAACATGTGAAAAACTACCCATTTCCATAACATTTTCCCAAAATGTTTCCACCAGGCCAAGACACTTGCGGTCAGCAACACTGACAGCACCACTGATGTCATCCGCATGGCTCTGCTGCAGTTTGGCATATCAGTAAGTAACCAAAGGCTGCTGTTGATGCTCAATTTAATATCTAATGACCATACAGTGATGTGATCTGAAAGAAGGCCACTTGGAAATGGGAAATGTAGCATTTACGGTAATATTGTGAATAAAAATGGCTAAAGTGAAGCATAGCCTTTGGAATCCTGACTTTAAAAGTTTTTTGTTTTTTTTTTACACCAGAGACATGCATTTAGGAAGGTGTATGGACAGTTAAAATGCAAAAAAGTAGCTGAAAATGTAAAATAGACTTGTTAAACCTCCTTTTCTCTGTCTAGGGTTGCGTTAAAGACCACCGGTTATGGGTGAGCTCCAGTAAGGACGACCCTCCATACCCCCTCATTGGTGAGTCCTCACAGTCATGATCTGCAGAGTCTGGAATGGGACATACAAATATTAGAAATTTTAGAAAATATAATGGTCTCATGTGGTGGAATAGAGGAAAACAAAATGTGTTGAGATCTAGGAGTTTGTAGGCTTGTTGCTTGAGCTTCACTTGTAAGATTATAGTGCTTTTGTGTGGCTTTTGTGTGTTTTTACACTTTAATGGGTCAAATAGAGTCAATAGAGAGAAGCAGAACAGAGTATTTTTGATATTGCTGTGTGTTCAGCTTGAAAATGCTTTCACTTTAACAAAATGTGCTTATTCACTTTGTTGCTTAGAGCGACAAACCCCCAGAATGCAAGAATGTAAAGCCTTCTTGCTCAAACAGAATCATAAAAAGGTGTTTAAAATACATTTTCAATTTGCTCCTTTGAAACCTCAACCAGAGTGTGGGTAAAGATTTAGGTTCATTTCCAGACAGTGTGTTGCAGTTAAATCTGTCATGAATTCATTCAAATTAAGCAAAAAAAAACCCCTCTTGTTTCACGCTCCCATGATGAATATTTTGAATAACCAGGCAGTGCCAATGCAATGAATACCCACAGTAGGGTGGCACTTCTGTGCAAGCATCATCAAAAACTCTGCATCTGGGAGCGTTTTCGGAGCAGCTAGTTGTTTTTTGTTACGGTGGTATTTCTGTGCCACAATCTTTTGTTGTTTAGTTCACACCAGATTCCTGACATCCCAATTCAGTATGTATGATTCACTGTTGCAGCAGCTCCAGCTCATTTTTATCATGCTTTGGCTTCGCGTCACATGCGCAGACGGCACATACCAGCCGCTGCACCTCTGACCTCCGCACTACGACCTTTTTTCCCCTCAGGCCATGAGTTTCCCTTCAGCATTAAGATGAGCCACATTCGGGATGGCGGGACTAACGGTGGAGGACTGGGAGGAGGAGGAGTGATAGGAAGGGATCCACTCAGTCCTACAGACTGTCCAGAGGTCCGGCTGCTGGATCAGTGTCTCCCTCCGGACACCCAGTGCCAGTTTATCCTCAAACCCAACAAGGTCGTCCCTGGACACACTCAGCTTATAGGTAAGGCAGCTTCAAATAACATTGAAGTAACGGCACCAAAAAGGGTTAAAAACAAAGACATTCTCTAACTTGAGTGACAGGAAAAGACACAAGCATGGAATTTTGCCATTTTCATTCTTCTAACATTAGTATTTCCCCTTATAAAGACTTATTCTGTTGGTGTTTTGGCCTAGTTTGGACAAAATACGTTTATTTATGGGTAAATTGCAGCATCAGTGTGTATTCCATAAACCTGAGTAGCATAGTAACACACAATTCAGTGTAAAAATCGTAAAAAACAAGATAATGAAATACAAGTAGTAAACTATGGGTTGTGAAAAAGAGCTGTGAGCAATATCAGTGTCTTTTCATCAACATGACAGTTGGGGTTTGGTGTTTTTACTGACTCAGCTGCATTCAACAGTCGTGACAAAAATTCAGGAACTTTTTTTTATCTAAACTAGGCTGATCTGCTGGCAGTGTTCACACAAAGCAGATAGGAAACGTGAATGGAATCAATGAAAATCTAGGTAGTGAAATACTAATACTTGGTAGAGTCACCATTTTTTCCCAATATCTCTATCACCTGTGGGTTCTTGGAAAAATGTTGTTCAAGATGATTCCAGGTTTTTTCAATTTTTCAATTTACCTATTTTTCTAATTTATAGCATTTAAGTGTGCCATACTGCACAGAAGACATTTTTGAATTCTGTTCACTTCTAGCAAAAACAATCTGGTAAATATATTTCAGTGCTTTTATGCTGTTTCTGTAGAGTAGAGGTTCAGTGTGTATTCCATGAACCCAAGTAGTAAAATAACACACAATTAGGTCTCAAAGTGGTAAAAAAACAAGACATTTTTGCAGGTATATTTATGAAATACAAGCAGTAAACTATGTGCTGTGAAAATAAGCTGTGAGCAATACTTTTTTTTTTCCATCAACATGACAGTTGCGGTTTCTAAGTACATGGTTGGTCAGTGTCAGGAATCCAACCATGAATCTAATTCTCTTTGAAACCGCAAGAAGAAATATGATTATGCAGAAGTATTAATGCAGTACAGAGAGTGCTTCCTGGAATTTGTTTCACTTACATAAACCATTTAGACCCTCGCAGGCTTACAGTCAGATGCGAGGATGAATCAATAGGTGAAGGAGAAGAAAAGGAGTCAGTGAGAACGGTGGGAAAGGAGATCTGAACGGAGAAGGGGTTACAGCAAGGGTTAGGACAGATGATGTATCAAAATAAGAAAAACATCAGATAGACAAAGAGGAAGAAACCCCAGAAGGGACGGAAGAGTGTGAGAATAGGAAGATGGAAAGTGAAAAGAGATGACACAGCTATTGAGTAAGCCTGGAGGCCAGTGGAGGTGAAGGAAAAAGAAACAACCGACTGCGGCCGATGCAGAAAGAGGAATTTACCGAAGAAGAGACCGAAAAGGGGACCTCAGGAGCGAGAAATGAGGAGGAGGAGAAAGAAAAACAAGATGACGGTGGACAGGAGTGAGGACTAACTGCGGATACAGAGGCCGGGATGGAAAAAAAGGAGGAGATGAGGTTTAGAGGAAAACAAGCCGAGAAGAAAAAGTGTGTGTTTTCCAGTCAAGGAGGCTCCAGTTTGCCAACCACAAGCTTCGCCACAGATTCCTTTGCTTCAAGCATAACAGCTTCTTACAGAATCCCTCCTTACCAGCCCTGCCACCACAGAGGCCTAATTGCTCACACCAAACCCGAAAACTAATGAATGTATGTGTTTATTGGGTGGTAACCATGGCAGAAGCCCCTTTTCAGTCATTTATTCCCAAACAATCCTGCATGCAATTCAGCTTTGGATGTTAAAAACCAATTGGTGAATGTTAGAGAAAACTCCAATGACCTTTCCTTCACATTTTCCAAATTGCACTCGTCCATTGTAAAATTTCCTACATGTCCAATTTGTGTTAATTCATTGCTTTTTAGCAACGATTGTCAATTCATATGGGTTACTATGGCAGTTTCAAGGGAACAGAAACTGCCGATAAAATTCTCTAATATGACCTGCTGCACTCACAAACACACATTTACCTCCACTGTTTCAGCCCTTTCTAGTCTTTGGTACATGGCAGATGTTGGCAAACACTGAAACATTTTAGCTGGTACCAGAAAAATATAAATATCAACACTAGACCTGCTCACAATTGATAATCATGCCAGAAATTCAAAGTAAAGACAGTACTGTGCACTCAAATGTAGCAGGAAATCTTGTTCATACCTACAGAATTAGCCAAAATACTAACTTGTTAACTCCTGGCAGTAGCTAAAAGTCTGCTCGTCAAAGCTTTTCACGACCACCACTAGCCTCATCCTTAACAGGAATATATCGACCAGATCAGGTGCATCTTTCTTTGGAATGACAGCACTCATTAAAGCATTGATTAAAGGTCACATATAGGTTTGTCCAAATCAAGATACTTGCCATGATTCCATCTGGAACATTTCGTATCTAGCATCTGCCGATACCTGATATAGTTTTCCTTGATTATACACACTTCAAGTATTGTAGATTATACTGTATCAACAAGAGGAGGGAGGCATTTTGGCTTTTTTGACTGAAGACAGACATGCCGACATGTGGTCAGACAACACAGGTGCACATGGTGACTGTGCAGCACTAAGAAAACACTGCCACAACCTTCAGAGACACAAACAAGGCCTCATTGTGCATTGTGAGGGTTTAGCTAGTAAGGGGGCACCATGACAAAGTCTGTTGTGGCGTTTAATGACCTCCAACCAGCAAACATAGGTTTAATCAAGTCATGAACAATTAAGGTAGAGTTTCCCTTTTCTTCTTTTTGTGCCCTGTATCAAGTATTCATAAGTTAATGCAGCAATATTAGTACAGGAGAATATCCGGTGTACTCAAATTAGATTGTAAATTAGTCAGTTATCAATTGATGATGCTCCATTTATGAAGAAAATGTGTCAGACACCAAAAGGATCAGGCTTACATTTGTGTTGATACTGATCAGTTATAAATTGCCCTAATCGGCACATCCATAGTCCCATACTATACTATCTTTTAAAAAGTTAGTGCTTGGATGTTCAAAGAATGTATATTTGAAATTTCAACCAACAATTTTTTGCACGTCTACTACGCCTATAACACTACCTGCTCTTACCTCTGTTTCAAACGAACTGCAAACCATCTCACTCAGAGACTTTCTGATCTTTGGAGACAGGAAAGAAACAATAGATCTTAGGTCTTTTCTCATGCTTTGTGAGTCTGTGTAGACTGGGGACACGTAATCATGTGCATAAACAATGAAAAAATAAATTTGTCATGATTTGTCACCTTCAAGTTTTGTTGATCTGGACGAACTGAGTCTGTTTATTATGTTAAAATGATCTTGACTTAATGTAGAAGTAGGTTTCCAACTGTGATGTCAATCCAAAATTGGTTCTCTATCACTAAATAGGGTCTCTACTTCAAATATATTTTACAAAATGTTTCAATTACGTTGTCTGATGTGGTTTGGGTTAAAACGACTGCTTGATTATGATTAGAGAACGACTGTTGCAGTGGTTGAGTTAAAGCCTATGAAAGTTAATCACTGGTCCATCTAAACTTCTGCCTGGAGTCATATTTTAATACCCGTGAGGAGAATAACTCCATCTAGCACCTGTTTTATAACACCTAGCAGAAGATTACAGTAAGATGACAGATGTTGCCCACCCAGTCGACAAGTAGTCTGTCTCTGATACCTCATTCCCCCCCGGCAGCTGCTCTAAAACTATTCCCTGCCTACAAAGCTGTAATGATGTAACACCTGATTTAAAGTGAGGTTGTGTTTTTGTTTTTCGACGCTGGTGAGGCCTGCTGAGAAGTGCCAGAGAAAGATAGTATTTCTGTTAGCACTGAACTTTGTTCCAGGGTGTATTTGGGCATGACGCCACAGCAGATTGTTAAATAATGAATTCTATCTGAGGTATGCCATGTATTTTTTTGGGGCCTTTTGGGGCCACGGGGCCCTCCACCCTCCAAAAGAATCTTTCGTTTGTTAGGAGAGTCCCACCCTTGGATACAAATCACAACCGCACAATAACATAAATGTCATCATTTCAAGATTGTTGGCAGTTTGAAGTTGCTACGGCTACATTTCACTACAACGGCCCTTTAAAAGATTTATTGCCGTGTTTGCAGGTTTTACCGGTTCATAGACGTCACCGGCTGCAGGTGATGATTATTTTAATTATCAATTTATCCACTGAGTATTTTTCTGATATTAATCAAGATTATTTTTTAATCAGTTCATCGTTTATGCCTATCAGCAGCTCCAAGGTTAAAGTCAGAAGGTATTTTTATGACAGAAACTGAGAGAATAAGTGAATCATCACATTTCAGACTCTGAAATCCTTTAATGTTTAGCAGTAAATTACCTTAATTCTTCACCAATTATCAAAATAGGCATCAGCCAAGTTTAATTCTGTCCATCAATTTGTCAGTCAATTGACAATTTTTTTGCAGCACAGTTCCATAACAGGAAATCAGCCTGCAAGAGTGTTTCCAAAGTTAGTTGCTTGTTTTCAGTGTCTCAGAAAAACAAGGGCTTGATCTCATTTGTTTTCTATCATTTTGCATTGACATTAGATTACAGATGTTTGTTGCACATTCTTATGAAAACACACGTCAGTGCACACGCAGTATGCAGCTTCATAATTTCAGGAGCACACTGAGCTGTTCTGTCACGTCGACAGGGTGAAGACAGACATGCCGACATGCGGTGAAACAACACAGGTACACATAGTGACTGTGCAGCACTAAGAAAACACAGTCACGACCTTCAGAGACACAAACAAGGCCTCATACGTTCTTCTAGACACATGCATGGGCACACAGAGACGTCTACATATACACACAAACCACAAATGAAATGGTGTTCTCAAGCATGAACACACGTCGGCATACGTTCCCCTCAAACACTCACTCATTGGGCCTTTCTTGCTCTGTGTTTCTGTGAAAATATCCCTAATGAAACTTCAGTAAGGTGGGATTACTTGGATGAAACGTAGCAGACAGACTTTGATTTTAACTGCTATGTGCATGATTAAAAAAAACAAAAAAAACATCTGAAACTTTTGTGGCTGTTAAATAATTCACAACAAAAATAGATAATACATAAATATTGCAAAAGTGTGACTGAAGCTGCACTTTTGCAATCCGGTTTGTTTTGCTGGAGGTGCGTTATATAACGGAGCGTGATGTGGTCAATTTAACATGTATTTCTCAACCGGCAGTAGCCAGATTAAATCGGAAACCGCAGCTCACCTCTTCCTCTTCTTTGTCCCCCCACAGAGCCTGGTCAGCAGAAGTCCTTCAAGAGAAAGAGGTCTCTGATCAACTGGCCTTTCTGGAGAGGCTCCAGCACACAGCTGGACGGCCTGCCTCTGTCCCCGTCCATGCTGGCCCCCCCTCAGGGACGCCTGTTCGGTCGACCCCTGAGCTCCGTCTGCCCTCCGGAGGGTGGCCTACCCAAGCCTGTCATGGTGAGCCGGGTGGGGGTTGCGTAGACCAGCAGGAAAGGTCAGGACCCCAACCTGAGGGGTCACAGAATTGAGTTTGACTGTGGGGTGTGGTGGTATTTTTAGAAAGCAATTTTCTTGGAGCCTTTCTCTAATATAGAGCCATCAGTACTGCTGGGTTACTCTTCTGTGAATTAATGACATTCACTGAATGTTTCAGATAAATGCCTCAACTTGTGAACTAAAAAAATATAGGCATACTGGGCACCATGAGATTACTAGAGAAGAGAAAATCTGTCTGTTGAATAAGAAATCAAGATCCCGCTGCTAAAATAAACCAAAACATTAGATTTTTCTGTCTTGCCAGGTAAAATATTTGACAGCTTCATTTTCCAGTTTCATTAATTTGCTCCAGGAATCACAATATTTATCAAATCACATAGTTTTACAGGTTTATTCCACCTAATCCACTTAAAAGAAAACATTAAACTACTCTCCATTTTCAAGAGGGAGAAAGTACTTCAGGCAGGCACAAATGGAAATCTGGTTTTAAGAGATGGTGAATTAAAAAGAAACCGAACAAACGCACAAGAAAGATGAATTCACTCAATCCTCGGTTGTTGGATTGCTTTTGACTTGAAGCATCACTTTAATTCTGACTGGATTTCTGAGCAATTAAGAGCCATTTTGTAAGGAAAATGAACCAAATTTCAGCTTAAGTTAAGTTTTACCAACATCATTTGTGGTGTGAAACATTCATTGTTTTTGTTCTTTTCCATCAGTTGTTGCTGTCAAGCTCATTTCAAATCCTCAGTTCCACATTTTAAATGATTTTCTGGAAAATGAACCAAATTTCAGTCTATATTCATCATATTTTCTGACAATCATTGGTGGTGTGAAACATTGAATGTTTTCTGTCATCAGCAGCTGTTTCCAAGCTAATTTCTCTGAGCTTGATGTCCTTAGTTTCATTCCAAACATTGATTAAAAAAACACTTGAAGTGATTTTCTGTAGTTACACTTCTGTTTCCCTGCTCCCTCAAGGACATGCTGGTGTTTCTGTACCTGGAGGGACCGTACACTCGAGGCGTCTTCAGGCGGTCGGCTGGAGCGAAGGCCTGCCGGGAGCTTCGAGACAGACTGGACAGCGGAACGGAAGACCCGGAGATCTCGCACCAGTCTGTGTTCGTCGTCGCCGCTGTCCTCAAGGTAAAACACCGAACCGCCACATGCACGTCTCATGCGTTTGAACCCAGACAACAGAAAAGCAGGCACGACTGATGTGTGTCCAAAGTCATCTAAGTCCAGACGGGATAATCTGTCTGTGCACAGCCAGGCAGGCGGCCAGTCGCACACACAAGGTGCAGCATTGTTCAGGATCCAGGCCAAACAGCCGCTGCGGAGTCCAGGGAGAGCTGCTCAGGTGTTTTCCTTTCACAGAGACGATTCATCCCCATGTTTGTTGTGCTTCACCTGTTGGCTGCACAGGGGACAGGGGATCACCTGGGACATAAACTGGGCTGTTGTTGGTCACTTTAGACCATGAACACCTGAACCCCAAAACCACTGGGTTTTAAAGGTCAGAAATTGTACAGATATAAAGAATAAATGGATCTGTAACTGTGAAATGCCATTCTGTCAGGAAAATTAACCAAGTTTCAACCTAAAATCCTGAAAAATCCTGCAAAAAAAAAACAAATAAAATCCTGTGCTCCTTAATGCAACGTAATGAATCAGCTTTGACCAACAGTCAGCAGAACTGGGCTGAAGTGCAGGCAGTGTTTGCACAGACAGAGAGGTGTATGGAAAGAAATGTAATATCTATAGTATGTACAGCTACCTTTTTTTGTAAAACAAATGATCGATGAAATGTAACTTTAATGTTTTTCTTTTTTATGGTTTATAGCATGTAGTTTTGTTACGTTGCACAGAAGACATTTGTGAGTTCGCTCTGCTTCTAGTCATGGTTGTTCTGTTTCCATAGAGATGCAGGACTTTATATTGCAGTGAAAAATGATCCCACAGTGAATAGAAATGTAACAGGAGCAAAAACATGCCCAGAAAAACAGCGACTGAATAGTGCAGGTGCAAATACAGTGACATGAATGGATTCATTAATGATGAATCTTGGTCTTTATTCTCTCATTTACAATGAGAAGATAGTGTGGATGTCAACATTTATTGATTTATTATGTGAAAAGTGCTATTTAGGATGCACTCTAAATCTGTATCTTTGCGCTTATTTCCATTTTGTCTCTTTAAGTCCTTGTGTGACAGTGTGATATTTAACGTTTTTGACCTTGTTAAACAGGTCAAAAAGTTTCTGTTTATGTTAGCTCCTATGTATGTGGATGACATAATTTCTGTAGCACTGACTGAATGATTTATTTAATATCTTTAAAGCTAAAATGTTGAATGAAATAAGTGTGAAATGACCCAACAGTGAAACAATATGCAGACATAACTTAGGCTGTTGGGAAATGATCTTGTTTTTGCATTTTATAGACAGAAAGAGGAACTCAGATCTGAAATATTGAGGTCAGGATGTCCTTTTGAGAAAGAAACAGTCAGATCTGAATACAAAATAAACAAATAAAAGTCAAAAAATTTCAGTGATGAACTGAAAACTGAAAAACCATTACAGATACATCAAAAAATGATACAGCAAGTTTAAGCTTGCCTTTTTCTAAATGCTCAGCTCATAATAATGTTTATTCTAACAGGATTTCCTGAGAAATATTCCAGGCAGCATCCTGTGTGTCGATCTGTATGAGCAGTGGATGGATGTGATGGAGGGCGAAGCAGGGGAGGAGAGGATGCCGAGTGTCCAGAGGTAAGAACTTCAAAACCTAAAATCTGTGATATTTAAGACCAAAATCCACCTGCTAATTCTAGCTGTCACTGTCCTACAAGCGAACACATAGACACCACAAATCATCCAGATGTTTGTTACACATGTGGGTGACAAATTAAAGGAAAGGCTTGGATGAATGAACGTTCTGGTGGCTTGTGGTGCGCCAACACCTTACACTCTGTCGGCTTTTCCATTAATTACACTCTGTTTATGTCTAGAGAGAGAAAGAAAGACAGAGAGTGATCATTACTTCAGCTTCAGGAGCAACAAACAAACGGAATTCCTCTTGCTTAGGAAAATAAAAAACAAATGTCAGTTTGTGGAAGAATTCCTGCGGTGCCTGAAATCAGCAACCAACATGGCAACACAAACATTTAGTGAAAACAGGGAGCCGGTGTTTTACGACGTGTTTTATGCGTCGCTGTCGTCTCCTCTAATTACAGTTAGAGGAGACGACAGCTACCACCTGAGCGGCTGTGGATCAGGTGGAAGAGTGGGTCGTCCAATGATCGAAGGGTCGGCGGTTCGATTCCTGCTCTCGCCTAGTCATGTGCTGTTGTATCCTTGGGCAAGACACTTAACCCACCTTACCTCCAGTGCTCTTCACTGGTGTATGAATACGTGTGAATGTTGGTGTTGGTCGGAGGGGCAGTAGGCGCGGATTGGCAGCCACGCTTCCATCCGCTCCAGAGTGAGAATGCATGAGCGTATGGTTGAATGGAAGCAATTGTTGTATAAGCGCTTTGAGTACTCTGATGAGTAGTAAAGCGCTATATAAGAGCAAGTCCATTCATTCATTCATAATTGTTCTTACTTTCTGTCGCAGGTTGCTGCACCTTCTGCCGGCCGAGAATCTGCTTCTGCTGCGTCACGTCGTCGCCGTGCTGCACTGCATCCAAGGAAACGCAAACGACAACCAGATGAACGCCTTCAACCTGTCCGTTTGCATTGCTCCCAGCATGCTTTGGGCTCCGGCACCCAGCAGCCCAGAGATGGAGGGGGAGGCCACAAAAAAGGTGGGACAAGGCATTTTTTTCTAGTAAAGCTCTCTGATGTGGCAGAACAGATGAACTGAGAGGGTGGGGAATATGCTTTATCACTTTCTTGCAAAAAGCGGAAGCTAATTCTAAATGTTGTTATGGACTGATACAAAATGAATTTCTTTCTTGAACAACAACCACATTCCAAGTCACCTGCTCATCAGGTAGATCTCTCTTTTTGACTCTCATCTGAGTCGGGGAGGGTGGCTGAGGAGGCTCAGCACCATCAGCTGACTTTCTGTGGGAGTTTGAATGTGTCTGAATGTGAGAATCAAGTTATTCTTAGCTTTTCTTTTTTTTCAAACAACCCCTAACGAACCTCGGGTTTCCCTCATAAGTTGTGTTTTCAGTACAAGCTGCAGCCATGTGCTTGAGGTGTAGCCAGTAAAAAGATGCATTTCATTTTACATGTGCTCAATTTATTTGACGCACAAAATAATAATAATAAAAACAACATCTCTACATGAGCATTTCTAAAATTCACTTATTGAATTCTATGTGTCTTGTCGTTATCATGATTTTTATGT
The DNA here is from genome assembly GCF_021347895.1 of Acanthochromis polyacanthus. NCBI lineage: Eukaryota > Metazoa > Chordata > Actinopteri > Pomacentridae > Acanthochromis > Acanthochromis polyacanthus. Next base: position 11,059,320 of record NC_067126.1, on the reverse strand, counting down.
CAGAGAAATATTTTTGGGCACCACTTGTAAAACCATAAATCTCAAATTTTTTCACTTTGATTAAACAACGTGGAAATGAGTGAGCTTTAGAGCTGCTTCAGATTCATTTACCTTCAGACAGAAGCGGGCTCCCTTGTTTCCTGCCTTTATGCTTTAATCCATCCGTTTGCTGGCTGCGGCTTAGTGTATAGACACCAGAGTGATATTGATCTCATCCTCTAACTCTTGGCAACAGAGCAAGCGAGTGTATTTCTCAAAATGTCAAAGTGAACATGACAGATGTGTGTGTAGGTTCGTGTGAGACTTGCCGAGACAGCGCTGGACCTCTGAGGAATGTAACATTTCAAGTGGAGCAATAGAAGCAAACTGGAGTGTGTGTGTGGTGGTGTGCTGCACGTGTGAGCAGACAGACTAACCTGAGTTTGACTGGCAGGTGAGACATTGAGGTTTTGCCGACATACAGGAGGTGTTCACATGCACGTATAGTCTCAAAGGTTTGTCAGCAGACAGAAGGTTTCCCTGTGGCTGCGAGTGCTGACCTCCAAGCAGTAGCCGACACACTAACACACTCAGTCGCATTGACTTGTCCTCGCTGACAGTTACTCATAAGCTCAGATCACAACAGGCTCAGCGTGAATCCCTGCGCTTAGAGGAAGAGTTAATGGGAAAGAGGGAAGTTTCCTAGTTTAGAGCAGGCTTATGTAGAAAACATAAATGTGTAGTTTTGAAACTATTAAAGGATTAATGCTCCAAAATTACACTGGCTACATTTTAAATTTCTGCATACTTGTATCCTATCTGCTCTATGTAAACACAGCCTGCAGTTCAGCCAAAGAGTCTTTGAACTTCTTTGTGACTGTTGGTTGCCACCGAGGTTACTAATACTTTCACAGTTGTGCCAACAAGTGCAGAGTTTGTTGCTTTTTACAGAATCCAGTTAGAGTAAATTATTAGTTTTTTTGGCAAATTTCTAAATAGCACATGTAGAATAATATGATTTTGATGAAATATCATGATTTTAAGCTTTAATTTGGCACTGATGAATAGTTAAAGGACTGTCCGTAAGGGGAAAATCAGATTCTTCCTGGTTTTTAAAGTTTGTGGTTCTGATAAATGGTGGAATTTTTGAAGAGAATGATTCCTAAAAAAATTTGTTTGAATTTTTATTTTACAAAAACTTGCACAGAAACATTTTTGAAGTGCCCTTATGTACTACCAGTATTAGAACAAAGTTGACTTTATATACAATGGATATTTTACTATTCACATTTTAAGTTGTTTCCATACGTTCCTCCTGCTCCACTCGTAAACACTGCCTGCAGTTCAACTGAAAAACTCCTTGAGATTTTGTCAATTGACGCTCAGTTGAAGCTGAGTCACTATTGGCTTCTCAGTTGTATGTAGAATTTTTTTGTTTTTTGTAGAATCTGATGAATGAAAGCGGTTTCTTTCTGGCTATTTTTTTAATATGACATGTAGAGTAATTTTCACGAAATATCACAATTTAAAGCTTAGATTTGGTTAATTGTCCTGCTATAACTGCCTGTTACACAAGATTAGTTCAAAGTCTGTTTGAAAGTTGATAATCCAGAGATTTTCTTCTGTTTGTTACAATTTCTGGCTCTGATAAATAGTGTCATTTTGCTGACTTTTTTTTTAAAATCGTCCATTGTAAACCCACCTTTTCAGTTTTTTGGGGTTCGGAAGGTGAAGTGAGTTTGTGGACCATAAACTTCTAGGAATTTTTGCTTTTTGGTGAATCTAAAGTTAAGTGAGCAGTGAAGCAATGCTGCTCACTGTTTCTCTGTTGTATCTTTGCGAGCCAGCAGTAGCTGCAGCCAGAACCCACAGTGGAAGCCCCCATGGGCCACCAGAGCCCATCATGGAGTCACTGAGAAATCAAGCAGACAAAGCGTTATGATTTGTGGTGTGTTTGGAAAGTTCCAGTTATTGAGTTACACACCGTCTCAGTGGGTGGCTGGTTTGCTTATCTTTGTGTGTGTATGTGTGCGTATCTTAAAGCGGTTGAGGTTCATTGAGAAAACACGCAAAGAATTTCCAACAGAATCCTGAGGCCAAGCGCGTGTTTTCTGGAAAACTGTCGCTGAAACACCCCTTTCACACACTGTACATACATACATACATACACCCACACACACACTCACACATACACACACAACTCCCCAAATATCTGTTTCACAAATACTCCCCTGATGTCACACTCCCCCTTTACACACTGCATGTTTGTGTGTTCACTTCGAGCACAGTCTGCCTTTTTCTGGGGAAAAAATCTCAAAAATAACAAAGTGAGATTTCGACATTTCCCACCTTGCGGTCGGAGCCAGGGGCCAATTTAAACCAGTGTGGGCCCCTGACTGGGTAATGGCTAAATTCCAGCCTTGTCTGGAGGCACATAAACGCTCAGTTCTTATCCAGTCCCGTTTATTTTCTGTGTCCCTCTCTTCTTCATGCAGTATGTAATTTAGATGCTTCTGGGTGAAAATAGCTTTTTAGGAGGTAAATGCAGCTTTTGTGTAACTTTAAATGGAGACAGAGAGACAAATCATTCAAAGTTGTTTTTCTCTCAAGCTTGGAAATGTGGACGAAGCTCAGACTTTTCAGTGACTTTCATACACTACAATAAGGATGATGCAGAAAAGTGATGCTGACATTTGTAATACTCAGAAATAAGATTAAAACTTTATTAATCCCTAAATAAATTATTATGCCAGATATTGCAGATATAACAAAACAAAAATGACATAAAATGAGAAAGGCAGTGTTTATAAAGGTAGTAAAGCAATATGATATAAGTACAATACAACACTGACATAAAATAAGTAAACTAAGATAAGGCTAGAATAGAACAATACAAAGTTATTCTGGCAGTTTCTGATGTCATAAGTAATATCACACATGATGATGAAATATTGCTGCTGAAAAAATCAGTTGAAAATGAAATATTGTACTTTACACTGACAGTGTTGTGCATGAAGGTGAAATTTTGCGTATGTAATCAGCATATTGCACATGATAGTGAAATATTACTCCTGAAAAATGAGATGAGAATGAAGTAACGCACATTAAATTGACATTTTGTGCATGAAACTGAAAAAAATTGCACATGTAATCAACATATTGAAATGCTGCATGTGATACTGAAACTAATATTGCACAAACTACTGAGAAAAGTAATATTGCAAACAATATTGATATTATTGTTCACACCTAAATGACCTACAAACATTTTTTTAAGGTCTGTTATGCAAGATTTGGTATTTTTTACAAGTGGATGCTGCCCCAGTGTGGGAGCGGAATTCATTCTTACGCTGCGGTCATAAATATAAATCGGGCGCTGACGTCTGACCTTTTCATTCACAGCTGTACGCATGCATTTCTGACAAGTTATTATTACCTACTGCTCCAGCAGCGAGAAGGCCAGCTTGCCGTTTGTCTTGCAGTCTGATTTGTCTTTTTATTTTGCAACAGTCTGGCTAAAAACTAAAAGCCAGTCTGAGATTTAGTCTTGTCTGGCTTTTTCTGCTCTTAGTTTCCTCCATCATTGTCTTCTTCAGTGTTCATGTTTAGAGTATGGGCTGGCTTCTTCTTAAAGCTAACCAGAGTGATTTGTGAAGTATTGTCTGCCCAGCAAATCGAACCAGTTCACCCAAGTTACATGAGCAAAATTATGAGTTTGGGATGTGGGCAATAAATAAAAGAGAAGCCATTCACCACAATACAAGCCTGCGCACCATCAAAATGATGCTGAACCTGTTATTTTAAGGTGAAAGTGCTGCACAGTGTTGCTTTAAGGCACGTCCACACCCTCGCATACGTGCAGATCTGCTTCACATCCTGCAGTGCTGTATGCTCAGCTCGCATGCACGCAGCACACAGGTAGTTTATGAGTGATATATAGCATTCAGTTAATTCACTTCCTTTTGTTCTGAATGGGTGAAAGAATCTAAGATAACATCCTAAAGCTAGAAGAAGAGGCTTCTCTGAATGGGCTGCTGACGGATGGATGGATGGGTGAGATTGTCCTGGATGCCCACGGACTCCCGACAGTGGTGCTCTGTGTCACGTAGCAGCTTAAAGTGAGTGACAGCCAGGAAAGCTGAATAAGAGATGGATGGAAGATAAATGAAAGAGAGAGGCGGACATGACAGGTCAGAGGAGTAGACGGGGAAGTAGGAAGGAAAACACATGAGGAGAGGAAATAATTAAGGTGAAAACAATAGAAGAAAAAATAAAAAATACACCTGAGTGGGATACATGGTGAGTTGTGCCATAAACATGTAATCTGTCCTTTGGTTGTTTTAAATAGATGTTTCAATAAATAAAAAAACCTCACACTTTTATTCACATTCTGGAGAATATGGAATTGTAAAAGTCAAATGTCTACATATGGACTTAAGGACATTAGCTTAGTATATATTTATAGCTTATTAGCATAGATTAAAAAAAGGTCTAATATTGGACTTTTATGACTTTTATTGTTAAAAGTCTGGAATTTTTCATTTTTTTGACAGTATATTTCTGCTGAATGTGTCATAAGAGTTAACTTGATGTGGTTGTTCCCAACGAAAGATGGCATTTTACTTCAATTTTAATAATAAACTTGCCTTTATAGTCATTTAGTGAGACTGGAACAACTGTCCTCAGCAGGAGAACCGGTATTTCAACAACAATGTGACTCAGCTTCTAGTCCTAGGACCTGATTTACATAGAATCATATACATATACAGATGAAAATGCAAGCAGTGCATTTGAAAACAGCATCATCTACCCAAATTAGACTGAGTTTCATTTGAGAGGTTTGATTTAGAGACATGTGATTGTGGATTTTTGTCAGTATTATTATACACTGATATTTTCCAAGTCATTTTGGCCAAATTCAGATGCCGGTGCCAAATTATCCACATATTTTTCCTGCTAATTGAAGAAGACATTAGTAGTGTATAATAATAACATATTAATATGTGCACTCTTCCTGTGATGGCCCACTGGAAGGTGTTGACACGGAATACAAAGAGTTTCAGATTCGCACATCCATTGGACAAAAAAAGAAAACGACTTCAACTTACTTGGAAAATGTCCAGTATTTATTTTGAATCCTAGGAGCTTATATTTTTGGCTTGACAGGTGTCACTTGCTTATTAATGTTAATTTTGCCGATCATCGTACGTCCCTAGTTTCATCTCTACATCTCTAAATGTGCAAAGTCTGGATTTTGTGCACAGCTGACTGATACATTTTGCTATTTGCACCACTGATTATGTAGTGTTTTCTAATAATCAAGACATATTTACCAAGTTACACGTAGAACAGGTAACATGCTGTTGTGCAGGATAAGGAGAGACAGCACACAAATGAATGCTTCTGTGGTTTTTCCAGTGGTGAAGGTAAGCAAAAGCTGCAGTAAGGTGTGCATATACAACAACAACCTCAGCAGATTTTAATCTACCTGCTGACTTTATTGGCACCTGTCATGTTGGAGGCAATGAGGACAGACAGGTGTGCATTTGCATTTTCTTATTGAATAAGTATTAGCGATCTGTCGCTGCAGGATATAGAAAGCAGAGCCAAGAATTAGTCACAAACCAAGTCAAGTATGGCCTGTGTGCTTTCATGCAGCAGTCGTTAACACATGAGGAGAGTTAGTGTACATGCAGAGAAGCAAAAGGAGGGATTAACTGTTCCTGACTGCTTGAATGAAACTTCTGCAGAGCTCATCCTCGGAGAAATGTGTCCAAATGGATCATAAGTGGTAGCTTCGATTGCCATGAAGTCACGTATCAGGTTGACTTTACTGGGAACAGATTGAAATAGTCTGTCCACACTGTCAGATTTCTCAAAAACTGTGTTTAAGAGTGCCGCCTGATTGCGCTCTGTTTACACAGACAGACTCTTCTTCTGAGAACCGACTCGTTAAAAGCGTACGGGCAGCATTCAGACACGCGAGCAGACAACATCTGGCCCACAAACAAACATGGAGTGTGTTTATCTCCGCTGTGTTTCCATAGTGTCACAGAGGCTCATCGACGGCCGAGGAAAAACAGCACGTTCATAAACAGGACGGGCAGGATTTTTAGTGGAAATTAAAACAGTCGGAGAGGCTCCAACGTTTCCGAGGCGCTCTAGTGTTCGCTGACTATTTGAGTCATAAGACGTCATATGTGTTTTAGTACATTTCATCTGTTTAGTTTTAAGAGTTGGCGGTTTGAGCCAAGTGGTGTGATTTGTTTGAGGGTAGCTTCCAACTGGATTGATACTGTCGGTGTGTTTTAACCTTCATCTGGCTTTAAACAGCAGACATGTCAGGTTGGGCTCCTCAGATATATCGTAGCATAGGTAACTTTTGGTATTTCCTCCTAAATATGACAAATACGATGATATACATTTTTCTACAGGACATAAAAATCATTGTAAGAGCTCTCACGCTGGTGGTTCCCAGAGTTTTCATTCAATACGCACGTGAGCAGCTGATAATCGAAGCTAATACGTGACATCATCCATGATTATCAGGACGTTTTCCAGGACTGGGATGACAGAGTTGATGTTTTCTCAGTCACTGCGGAATGCAAATACTCTTGCAGGGGCTTTTTGGAAAGTTGATATCAGCACAAACAAACGAACACAAACATTTCTCGAGATGATAATATGAAACGCCAACAAATACAGCTCTTGTCAGCTGTTTGAAACCCTTGTCACAAAGCTATTTGGGTCATGATTTTGCGAAATGAAGCGGGCAGCTGCTACAGTTCAGGCACACACGGGTTTCAGCACATCAAAGGGTGAATAGAATGATTTCAGTTCATTGTTTTGTTTACTTAAGAAAAACGTGATTGTGTTTGCATTAGAATAAAAGAATGGACCTTAAATGAAGAACTGAAGGTGATTTGCTGTTGTTAGTGTTGCTTTCTGGATAAATACCAAAAGGGAATATTTGGCTGCTTGCAATAGTCTGTTCTGTGTCTCATCAGAAATACTGTTTACGATATTCTGAACCAAAAAATGAACTGATCTACGACTAATGATCCTGTCCAGTTTGAGAAACTCAAGAAAATCAGGATAAAATACTGACTTCACACTAGAATTTAATCAGTGGGACAAATTTCTGATATCGTGCAGGCTCATGTATAAGCTAAGATTGTTTCAGACATATGAAATCAGAAAGGTGATAAAAGAAAAAGCAGCATCTTGAGAAACTGGTCAATATCTCATTTTGATGTTAGTATGATATGGTCCTAATGGAATGAATAATGAATACAATCCATTATTTGTAGCTTTCGGATATTCATTGTTTTCTTCTGTGTTTTCCAAGAACATGAAAATCTCTTTTATGAGGTTGCGAATATCGAACATGTTTTTCTTTTTCAGTAAAATTTTTCAGACTTTAGTTGTCTGACTGTAAAATCTTGTAAACATTGGGATGCCTATAATGAATTTTGATACATTAAAGATAGATGGTTGATCTACTGAATGGATTCCACAATTTTTCACTGTTGTACTTTTTGTTTGTGCGTTTGTTTTGATATATTTTTGATCGGTTAAAGCTGTTTTATCTGAGGGCTGCACAGTTGTATAATGGTTAGCACTCTCGCCTTGCAGTAAGAAAACCACTGGTTCAAATCCCGGCTTGGGCCTGGGATCTTTCTGCATGGAGTTTGCATGTTCTCCCTGTGCATGCGTGGGTTTTCTCCAGGTACTCCGGCTTCCTCCCACAGTCCAAAAATATGCTGAGGTTAATTGGTTACTCTAAATTGCCCCTAGGTGTGAATGAGTGTGATTGTTTGTCTGTATATGTAGCCCTGTGACAGACTGGTGACCTGTCCAGGGTGTCCCCTGCCTTCGCCCGAGTCAGCTGGGATAGACTCCAGCACCCCCCGCGACCCTATTGAGGATAAAGTGGTGTATAGAGAATGGATGGATAGATGTTTTATCTGATTTTAAATATAAAAATGTGTCTGGATAGGTACATATACTTTTTCTTCCTAAATTTATGATTTAAACCTTTTTTAAGCTGGTTTATTTGTTTAGGCTCTTTTTGTTGGATTTCATGGCTTGTGCAGTTGTGGATCCACAAGTGGCATGTTTTCCATAATATTCCATAGTTTCTATCTTTCCTCTTGTTCCAGTGCCTGGTGATTATTGATTATTGGTGCAGCACTCATCACCTTAAAGAGGCTCACCTGTGTGCTTGCTATTAAAGGTCTCTTCTCTCGTGCATGAAAATTCCTTAGGGATTTCTTGGCATTAGCGTGAGCCACCTGTGTCATAATACACAAATATAATACACTAATACTTATGAGTGTGATTTAAATGCTACATAGAGTTTTTTTTGTGAGTTTATTCTGCAAGTTCAGATGACACTAAATTGCTGCTAAATCTTGGCTGCTTCCCTGAAAAACTATTTTAAGTGAAACGCTAATACACAACTTTATCCAACTGTATGACAATGAATACAAATTGTTAGCATCTGCAGCACAACAGAGCAGATATAATGGAAAGAATAATGGCTGCATGATGTAACCGGCTGGTTTTTTTGTGTCTGCAGGTGTGCGAGTTGGTTCGCTTCCTTATCGAGAACTGCAGCAGCGTCCTGGGAGACGTCGCTGCGCTGTTCAGGGCCTTCAGCCAGAAGAGCAGCAGTAGCGACCATGGATCAGGTAAGAACCCAGAGTCAGCAGAACAGAGCAGAGTAGATGGAAATGTTTTAAAGTTGAAGGCCAAGTCTGTGGACTGAATTCCTCGCCAGGATTCCCAAATTCTGTTCCATTCCCATTAAAACCGCTAAAATGGCAGGCACCGTCTCCATCACATCATTTGTACTGCCGTGTAATCCAGCTTGGTTACATAAACTTGTGGAGATGGATGAGGCCGAGTCAGTAACATAACAGCAATATTTTGTGTCCAAAATCATTTTTCCATAAAACAAAGACACAGTAAAGAAACATGTATGGTAAATTGATTTTAGCCCTATAATTCCATTTGTCCATATGAGACTTGGCAGGTTAGTTTAGTTTGTAATTACAGTAGAGGAACTTGGAGTTCTGTACTTTTTGGTGTTTTCAATTTTCTGTCATAGTACATGCTGTAAAAGTACCCAAATAAGTTCATAAATCAAAGATGTGCGTACAGAAAATGTTCTACTGGGTTTCTAATTTGTTATGAAGGTCAGGGTCGAGTTTGAAATCCTAATTTAAATGTGTGTGTGAACAGATCCTCTATCTGTTTAACTAATAAAGCGTCACTTTGTTAAAGGTGAGTGGTTTGAGGCTCTTAGTGTTTGTGCACAGCTGAACTGTAGAGGCTCTTTCAGGCTCGTTGATTGGGGTCAGCAGACTGACCTGCAGCAATTTCAATGATTGCAAAGGTCGCAGCTGCTGATTAGGACACCACTGAATCTCCTCATTCATATATTTATAGGACTAGGTTTGTTCTTCATGCTGTAAATAGCCAGTGCAGAGGTGAAAGAGGGCAGAGCAGAATGATGCTTTGTCCTGTGTTCTCCTCATCTCGAGCCATGAACTTTGACTTGGTTCGTTCAGATCAGTGGTTAAGCTTCTCTCACACTAATAACAAGCTATTTCTTGGTCCTCTTTAGGCTCACTTCAGATAATTTCACCCACTACCTAAATAGAGCTTCATGAGAAAGCAACTGGACTTTTCTTTAATGGTTTGAAAATGTTGACGAAGCCTATTGGATGGGAGGTGAAACATCTTCATGAATCTAACAGAGAAATCCAGTTGCTTTCTCCTGAAACTCCTATGGTTTCAGTTTGCCACTTGTTTAGTCTCATAATAATTTTCCTTCTCTTCTCTGTCTTTCCTCTCCTCTCAGATGTGTCGTCCTTCCAGATGAACGACTCGTCCTACGACAGTCTGGAGAACGAGTTGAACGACGACCCCGAGTCTCCCTATCAGGAGCAGCTGCCTCTTCGGGACAAAGACAAACCAGACAGTCGCAGCCGAGACTCTGTCATCACCCTCAGCGATGGTGACCCCGATCCCGATCTGGAGACCGACCTTCTGCTGCAGCTCCCCCCTCTGGCCAGGCCCAGGAGGTTCAGTCCGGCGGTCCGACAGCCTCGAACCCGCCAGGCTAACGGATCATCGCAGGGTCCGAGAAGGCTGAGGAGGAGTTCGGAGCCCGCCTTAGCCTTAGTGAGCACGCCGCCTTCGAACACAGTGACAGTTCATGCTGATAACCACCACCTGCCTGTGAGGAAGGCGAGCTACGACGCTGCTATGGAGGGGGAAGGCGAGGAGGACGAGGTGTTTCTGGAGCAGGGTCTCAGTGGGCTGCAGCTGAAGGAGGAGAGAGCTGATGGGTGCGAGAAGAGAGGAACCAAAACCCAGAACGGTGAGCGGAGGAAGATGAAGCACGCCCCTCCGCCACCTCTGCGACTGGACGCCAGCTGTTCCAGTCTGTCGTCACCGGCAACCTCCCCAACAGGCTCCTCCCTCAGCTCATTAGACTCCGCCTTCTCGCAGTACTCTACTGACTATGCCACCAATGGGGCAGCACCACTGACTGAACCTGCTCCTCTTTCCCCTCTGTTCCCTGGACGGCCCCAGCAGTCACCCAGAGACTCCCCCCCTCAGAGGGAAGCGCTGCCTCATTGGCCCACCCAGTCTGCTCGGACAAGCCAAACCCCTTCACATTCGCATGGGCTCCACCCAAACACGTGGCTCAAGAAGGACCGCTGTTTGTCGCTAAGGCAGGCTGATGGTGGGCACACAGAGACAGACTCGCCTGTGGTGAACGGGAAATCATACCAAACTAGTAATGGCTACTCTGTTGCTGGCCAGGAAGCCATGATGACGAATCAGAACTGCCAGCGGAGGTCCAGCAGCCCTCCATCCTACCAGCAGGCTCTACTGCAGCTGCAGCGCAACCGTTCACCTTTCTATAGGGGTACAGAGAAACCTCTGACAGTCAGAGAGCTGAGGCAGCTCCATGACCAGACCTGCACCTACAGATCCTCTCCAAACAACCCCAAACCACAAACTGATGCCACACAGAGACCGACTGGGGGTGAGTGCGTTCAGCCCCCACAGGGTGTTTTCTATGGACAAAGCACCACCACTCTTGTAATCCAGAGGCAAAAGTCCCACTCGCTAACTCCAGCAATGGAGGGCCACAAAGGCAGGAGGACTCTTCCCCGCCGAGCGTCTGAACCTGCCAAGGTCACTGCTAACCCCCCCACCAGTCTCACCTTGGGCAGACCTCGTGTTTCTAAAGCCCAAGATGGCGGCTTACGAGTATCCGACGTGGAGCCCAACCACGGCAAGCCACACTACTGCCTTTCCCCCTCCGCCACTCGTGCCGTAAGAGACTACTTTTCCTCGCAGGGTCAGGAGGATGCGGATGCCTGCCTGCGGAGGAGTCAAGAGGTGGCGTTGGCGATCGTGCAGGGAAAGAAGGAATGGCAGAACCGCCGGTGCAGCGATCCACGACTGGAGGACTTTGAACAGCTGTTTTTTGCAGAAGAGTCATACGTGTAAATAGGAACTTTGTACAGACCACCTGTAAATGGGAGATTTATCTGCTATGTTCACTTGTAACCACCTTGTCTTCAATATTGATGTGATCATATGCCTCCATATACAGTTTTATCCTGTTGCAGATTACTGTAATGGTACTTCCAAGGTTTAATTTTAAAAGGTACAGATGTGCTTCGTGATTCAGTGGTTCAGCTCTTTATAATCTACATATTGAGACAGATATTTGGCAGAATTAAAAGTTGAATAGTGCTATCATGTATCTGACATTGACGTTGCCTTGCAGTAAAGCAGCTGGGGTCCTCAAATTGTTTACAGAGCAGCGATGCCGTTCCAGTAAATTCAAGACAAAGACGTTAAGAAACAGTTTACTTGGACATCGGAATCCATAAACAGTCATTGAAGCTACTGTCAAAATGGGTCAGTGTTACAAGTTTTGTGCCAAAATCTGGTTTCCTCCACAAATCTGTTATCCTTTTGTCGTGTCCTTGTTTTGCCTCTGAGATATATTGTTGCTTTTTCAGCACGTGATGAAATCCTGAAGGAAGTTTGACATAAATGAACTTGAAAGGACAAAGAAGCATTTGTTTCTTGTCCTCATAAAGCTTGCAAAAAGTTTGAAAATACATTTTTGCTGTTCCCAAAGCTGAATAAAGACATGTCGGGAAGTCAAGGCCAAGGCATACTAGTCACGTACAGAAAAAATAGACCAACATCAGATTTTGAGTGCAGCTAAGGCAGAAAAAAAAGGTCCATATAATGTTTATTAATCTCCATCTCTGCAGCAGTAATAACAATAGGGCCACAATGACTGCTATGACTTTGTGCAGATACTATTAAATGCATTTATCTTTTCCTGGAGCACATGATGTTTGCTGAAGTGTCAGAGGAAGGACTTTTAAGGACAGATGCTAATGCTGTACATACGTATTCCTTAAACAACATCTTCGATCGTCTTAGCAGCATTTGTACCTTTTATGACCAGTTGCATCTATAATGAACTATTCCTTTTCTAGACAGTGCTTTTTTTCCTGTCTGAATCAGTGAATCAATGGTATTTATTCATATAAGCTGCGTTTCCAGACACACAGCACACAGTGTTGTCCTCGGCAGCTCTGGTTTATATCTCTGTGACCTGGGAGGGAAGGGAGGCTGGACAAAGAGGAAAATCTGTCTGTCTGTGTGTTTCTGTGTTTTATTTTGGTGAGGAAAAATTCGTTATTGAATTTGAGGTAGTCATTGACAGTGTGTTCCGAACCAAAACGTGAGAAAACCTGTGCCACTGAGGAAGAATTCTTTAATTGTTGCTTTTATAGCACTTCATTATTGTCATTAAGGAAGTCTCACAAGGACACAGCTTGTGTGTGTGTGTGTGTGTGTGTGTGTGTGTGTGTGTGTGTGTGTGTGTGTGTGTGTGTGTGTGTGTGTGTGTGTGTGTGTGTGTGTGTGTGTGTGTGTGTGTGTGTGTTGAGCTAAATGCACAATTTTAAAAACGGTCTTTCTAACTGTTGTATGTTTTGTCCATAATAATATGATCTCTTTATTCCAGTGCTGCTTGTTATTGCAGTTCTTAGGTGACACTTTGCAAGAAAATGGCCTTATTTCACTGTTTATTAATGTAATGAAAAGCATATAATTACAAAGAGTGCAGGAACAGTTTTAATAAGTATTAAACAGTGTTATTACTACCATAACTCTTTAACAGTGGAATAACGCCATTGTCTTGTCAAGTGTTGCTTTATTAATGGTCTCAAAAAGTACTTTATCCTGTATTATTAATATTCTAATTATCTTCATTAACGTGAATTGTGTTCAACCTGTATAGTTCTGCATATTTATGATACAGATAAAAATATATTATCTTGTTACTTTGGTATGTTGTGTTGTATGAAAAAAATCAAATGTGTATTTTTGTACATGCCAATTTTGCTGCTGCTGTCTCTATAGAAAATATATTTGCTACAAAACGCACCATTTGTATATTGTGTACATCTGATGTCCACCACTCACGAGAACAAAATATCATTGATTTTAATAAATGTTGCTCTTGTGAAACTACCTTGCAGTTTGAATGTGAGTTTGTTTGCCAGTGAGGCTACATGAAGCATGACGGTGTTGTTGCTTTTGAAAAATATCCGCAGGGTGGGATGCAGGAAGGGAGATTAAAATCATCATTAACATCGCAAATGAATGAAAATGAGACAGTTTGGAGTACTGCCCTATGAAAAAAATCCAGCTGGATTTATTCTTGGTTCTTGAAGACACTTTGCCTCTTCAGTTCTCAGTGACTGATGAAGAATCACAGACGTACAGTTACAAACAAACATTTACATACTCTTTTAAAGGCCATACATGTTGTGGCATTCTTGCGTTTCCAATGATTCCGATAACTCTTCATTTCATGCATTTTAGTTCATTCATAGATGCATGACTTTCTGGAAATATGACTAAATCTGCTTGGTCAAAAAATACATACAGCAACTTGAATTATCCATTTTGGTGATGTTGAAAGCTGTGCTGATTTAAATTTTCTTTCAGTAGCATGTCCTGTTTAATCATTGTGAGTGATTACAATTGACTACAGCTGGTGACTCCTGAAGCAATTTAAATAGGTCCCATTTTACACTCTCAGAACAAGCACTACAATGGGAATATCTAAGGACCTTAGCAAAAGTCTGAAAAAGCAAATCATTGATTTGAACAAGTGAGGAAAGTACTGCTGAGAAACAGTTGGCTAGGCTGTTCAAGAGTCACCCAAGAATCATGAAAAAGCAAGTCTGAATGAATTAGAAGCTGTTGGAACACAGATGTCAGTGTCCACACTTAAGTGTGTCTTACATCAACATGAGCTGAGAGGTTGTGCAAGAAGGAAACTCTAGAAACAGACCTTAAGGCTCAATGAAATGTGCTGCTGATCCAACACGGTCTCACGGGGATTCGTGAAACTGTTACGTAAATTTTTTGTTTCTTTTTCGTGCGCACCAACACGATTTCGTCATGTTTTTCGTGCCGCTCACCACGAAATGTTTTTCGTGTTGCTCACAACGAAACCCGCTGTGGTAATCACAGCTGAAAGTGGTTTATACCAGCGGATTCATGACGATCTAAGCTGTCCATCGGCGTATACTGCTTGTGTGATCGCGTTTGTGGCCGCCAGCCGCCGGACATTCTTTAAATTCCTATGCAAATTGGTAAGTGTACCACCGGGTTATGGTTAGGTTATGGTTAGGGTTATGGTTAGGGTTATGGTTAGGGACGATGTCATGCAAAATATACCGTTGGATTCGCCATGGTTTTACATTAAAAATATAATACACACATTCGTTTGAAATACGTTCTGGGTGGCACGAAAAGTCCGCCGTTTAAAATACATTGGTGCGCATTTCGTGGTGAGCGGCACGAAAAACATGACGAAATCGTGTTGGTGCGCACGAAACCGAAACTAAAACTTACGTAACAGTTTCACGAATCCCCGTGAGATCGGGCTGGCTGATCACAAGGGCAAAGAAAAGACCTTCTGGAGGAAAGTGCGTTGGTCAGATGAAACAAAAACTGAGCGATTTGATCACAATCACTACAATATTTGTTTGGAGGACAGACTGTGAAGCCTTTACGCCAAAGAACACCAAACCTTTAGGGCCAATAAAGATATACCACTTTCACACAAACTGAGTAATATTGTATATGTAGTTCAATGCAGTGAGGAGTGCACAGACCTATATGGGATGCAAAACAACAACTCTACAAGTGCAACAGAGGACAGCAGCTAATCAGGACAAGACTCAGTAATCCATCTGCATATTAAGAATCAGGGAGAGTCCTTTGAGAAACGAAATGCACACATTCTGGACAATGAAGACAGATTGCTTGAGAGAAAGCTATCTTTAAACAGAGCAGGGGAGCTGCAGCCACTTTTCAAGTATTAATAACACAGTCTTGAGATTCCTACATAGAAGGTTTCACCACCATAAACACCCCAAATCCTCCCAGTAATTTTACACCTTCCAAAACACAATAGAAAAGCCATCAGTTGAAGTATATCACATTTCATGAGAATTTTTTTGTCATCACTCGCGAATGAAAAAAACATAATAAGGAATTATTCTAGTTTCCACTTTTTTGGAATTAAGTTATGGAGCATTTTCGAATAATATTAAAGATAATGTTGGGTGCCAGCTTTCGAGTCTGCTTTTGTATATTTGGGCAAACTGGCATGACTCTCAACATTAATGCCAAGAAATTTTTCCAATTTATTTTCGAATATCTACAATATTCAGATAATAACAGGCTACAACAGTTCAAAGTGGATTCTAAACCTCACAAAAAGAACCTTTGTAAGGGGTTCCTTGACTAACAATTTTGAAATTCAAATGTTCTTCTATACTGGAAATTTGTGAGGAACCCTAAAAGGTTCTTCTGCTGCTAAGAGTGTACATCCCTTGGACAGCCATGGTGACACTGATAGAATAAATTGGTATTTCATCTTTATATATACTGTATGTATTTATATTCATATTAGATATTCTTCAAGGCAACAACAAATTTCTGAAGGCACTGATACTTTTAAAAACTGCTAAACATAAGAAAACTCACTATTTACTTAACTGACTATAAATTCTGCCATTCACGAAGAAAACTCCTAAAACGCAAAATCTTTGTAATATGCATATTTGTGCTAACCCTAAAATCTTGCTGAAACTACCAAAGATTACACTGGAAGTTTAGTTCATTCTGTTATACACATTTCCTTGTAACTCGGCCTGACTAATAGTGTTTGTTATGTCTGGACACCTTTAAAACTCTAAGAGACTTTGAAGATAAATGTATTTGATGAGCAATTCTTGGTCACTGGGTTGCATAATCAACATCAAAGTTCAAAAAATTATTTGTAGAGGAATCTGAGAAGGGATCCCTGTGCATTTCCCACACACCCACACCCCAAAAAACTCCACTGTGGCTTTGTAATAGTTTCTCCAACCTTTTGTTTATCATCTTTTGTGAAAGCCGTTACCGCACATTGTAACGAGAAACAGAACACAAGCAGCCAGGGTTGACTCGTATATTTACAAAAAAACTTTGTGAGATGTCAAAACCAACAGAGATATGGCTGTAATCATCAAAAAACCTTCAGACTTATGGTCCCCACATTTTCCACCAGAGCGTGACACTACGATATACAGGTACATATTGATGTGGCTCCACCGGCCTGAAGATCTTCAGGGAGGCAGGTTGCTTAGCAGTTTGGGTGATGCAATCCAAACACCACTTTGTTGCATAATGTTGTCCCATAAAACCCACTTCACAAGTTTCTTTACAGAAAAGTGTTGTAGACTGCATGAATTCAATGGAGAATGACAGGAAGGGCGTGTATTACAACAACTGCAGGCGGGAGTTTTTCTTTTCCCTTCAACTTCTCTCATAACTGTTTTAAAGTGTCGTTAAAGAGCTGGGAGTTTAGTCTTTTAGCCATATTTGTAAGATCACAGGCACTGTAACACCTGCTGCACAGTGGAGTTGTGCAGACCTTCAGCTGATGCAAACAATGCTCGATCGCGGGAAAGAGTGACGTAGTGCGCTGGAGCAGAAGAATGTAATCATGATGTAATGCATTACCTTGTTGCAGATAAGAATAATAAAACTTTCCCATGAGAAGATTCTGATGCTGAAATGCTTAGGGATCTTGGTTTCCTACTTGTTGCATCATGAGGAGAAGTTGAATGTTAAGATATTAAGGTTTGAAGTCTCAGATTGGCCCAGTCAGTCTTGCAGTACAATAAACTGTTGTATTATATAACCTGTACTGAGGTTAATTGACAGTAGCAGAGTAGATCTTAAAAGACACTCAGGAATGGTTTAGTTTTAGACTAGCAATAAGAATAACAGTGAATTAATAAACTAAAACAGAGACACATGTTATACATCAAACCAACAACAACAACAACAACAAATGAAAACATTGCAGTTGACATTTAAAGCAGATGGCAAAGGAATGATGAAAAAAACCCTCATATTCCTGTAGTGCCAACACTATGAATCATAAAATGTTTTTGACACGAAAACCTAGAACCTACTCTACTTGTAAAAAATGTAGGGAGCCTAGCAACATAGTCTCTTCTTTCTATGTAGATGTAACTTCATATAGTACAAGTAACAAACTCGTGATTCGGTGTGAGGATGCTCCAGTAGCTGCAGGTCAAATATATTTTCGGATTATTTTGACTCACAGTTTGGTTGTGAGATCAAAACCAGCACTTGTGTCTGCCTCCTTGGAGGATCAGAAGCCCAAATATCAGGATACGTGAGAAACTCCACCCAAGGTCACAACCTGAGAAAAAAAAAGGGAAAAAATGTCCTGTACTGATGTACGATCTGATGTTCTGTGGGTAGCTGAAGTCAAAGAAAAGCCAGTTCAGAGCATGTAGCAAGCAGCTGTTAAACAGGATTGGTGTCAGTCAGCGCTGTCAGATGACAAAAAGAATCCTTTGAAAAGATCCAAGAATGCTGAGAATGTCCAGACAACTTCCGAAATGTATTCACCTGACAGTAATGTTAGAGGTGAAACCCTTTTCTGTCCTCGACCTGCAACCTGAAAGATGGCGTCAGCAGAAATGGGAAGTTTTGTTTTCTTTGGTATTTATATAGAACATACTTAGAAGATATTTTAGCCACTAAAGTGAACATTTGTGTAGCTTGTTTTCTCTGGTTCACATTATGTGCTCGTTCAGCAGGAAATCACACGAGTGAGGAGTTCAGTTCTACTTTTGGCAAAGAAAGCAACATAACTGATAAACTCTGAGGTCCTGTGTGTCTTATGTGCTGAGTTTGTTGGCCAGCAGTTGAACCTTCCACCTCATAATCATCCACTAGTGCTTTTTACTCTTTCTACACCAGGACGTCTTGTACCAAACTGTGACTTGCTCCTGTGCATGGTAACAAAAAAATGTACACATTGCTGCTGTTTGTTGCTTGCACAAGAACATTGCAGGAATTTGCAGGTCTTCTGTATATGTAGTGGCAGCAAAAATCACCCCTTTCAGGTCATTTTTGGAGAGGAATCTGACAAACTGCAGTGTAATTATTAGTGTTGATGTTGCAGCGACTTGTTGCTTTTACTCTGCACCGAGTTTCCGCGATCGAAAGCCACCTGTAATTAGCTTTTTGCAATAGCTAACCCTGCTTTGCTGTGGTCTTTCTTTTAGGAGCATCCTGGCTACCACTCAATTCTCCACAAGATGACGTACAAGTTTAAACATTTGAAATTTTACTTTATTCTTCTAAGAATGTTTTAGGAACATCTATCCTTTTAAAAATGCTTTTAAAAGGTTAAAAGTTACTTCGAAGGAGGATTTTGTGAGATGGTGTCAGTGATGAAAGGAGGGAATGTGAAATTAAAACTGATCAAATCATCTTAGGTTTTCATTTAGTAGCTGTTTGTGCATTTAGTGTAAATGTATCTTTGTTGTGGGGAACAGTTTTCATGTTCGTAGAGTAATTTCCATGTAGCAAAATTATGGATGAATTACCACAGGAGTAAGAACGGTTAAGGTTTGAGGTCAGTGAAAGTAGATATATTTACACTTTTAAAGGGGATAAGATAACCCAGAGGAAAAGAAAATTCAAAAAGAGATCTCAAAAATGTCTCATTTACTTCTCCTAGACAACTTTGAGATCTGTGTGACACAAAACTGAGACTAAGGCTTATTTCTCCTGTGTCTCATTTTTTTCTCCTGAGCAATAAGATGCACTAAATCTCAGTTTAGTCTCCTTTAAAGTTTCAGAAGAGATCTCAACAAGCTCTCATATAATTCTCAGAGTTTCTCAACTTTTGTGTCTCTTTGTGATCTCAGGCAGAGAAATCAGAGAGCTCTCTCTAAGAACTCCATCTATTCTCATCCCAGCTTCAGTTCATGCATCTCATACTAAGCTCAGAGAGAACAAATGAAGAGATCTCCACAAGCGCTCATTGAATTCTCAGACTCAGATCAAGGTTTTGGTTGTTTTTAATCATCTATCATGTTGACTTTATTGTAATCCACATGATATTTTTTTTTAATTAATTAATAAAGATTCAGATTACTTTATTCATCCCGAAAGGGAAATTCATTTGTCTGTCAGCTCATCTACTATTTGCTATAGAATTATAAAGCCTGATCGCTGTGGGTACAAAGATCTTCTATATCTCTCCGTCCTGCAGTCCAGAGAGAGGCCCATCACGATATTATGAGTGGATGATCCGTGGTGTTTAGAATGATAAATCCAGTCAAGTGGGAGGAGAGGGTGACATGATTGAAGTCACCATATATTATTATAAGTGCCTCAAGATGTTTAGGCTGTATCCTGGCAACTTCTTATTTGTTGCAGCATTTGTAAGGTGTGTGTGTGTGCAGATTAATATATGCATAGGGTGGCATAGCTCAGTGGGTAGAGTGGCTGTCTCATACCCAGAAGGCTGGCGTTTGATTCCAAGTCTGTTGTGCTCATGTGGAGGTGTGAGTGAGTCTCACATATTGCTCCACTATTGTTCATTTTCTTTTCCAGAGGAGAAATAAAGGAGCCATTAAACACACTGTATTGAGATTAGCAAGGTATCTCCCACAAGTCTCAAGTATGACTCCCTCTAATTATCCTGTCTCACCTATTTCTCCTAGTGAATTTTAGGAGAAACGTATGAGAAACATTGAGACAAAATAGAAACTAAAATGAGGCTGACATGAGAATCTCAAATTTGTCTCCTGAGCTGTAGAAGAGCAAGCTTTGAGCAGTAAAATTTTCCTCTGGGAAGATAAGATAAGATAAGATAAGATAAGATAAGATAAGATAAGATAAGATAAGATAAGATAAGATAAGATAAGATAAGATAAGATAAGATAAGATAAACTTTTTTCATCCCACAGTGTTCACCGGCAGCTCATAAGTCAGGGGTAGAAGGGAAGTTTCAAATTATTTTTTACACTTTTTGGATTTAGAAAAGAAGGACTCATCGCTTCTTCGTGTGGATACTAATATTAGGGTTACATTTACACCTATGTATCTTGACCAATGAAAATGAATTCCTGACTGTTTGTTTACCATGAAAACTGTCGAATTTGTGCCTCTCCTTTGAGAATCTGGACAAACTCTGTTATTTTCCACTTTGCATACAATATTACATTTGCAAACAACACAGCAAAGTGCTTTGTGAGTTTAATGATATCGCATCAGACCACACATTATGTTATGTGAAAACAAAGAAACAACATTCTCACACCAGTGTTTAAAAATGGTTTCAAGATGTTATTGAGGCCTCTGATGACAGAACATTTGTTTTAAATGTTACTGTTTGCCTGCAATATTTTGATATTACGTTACATAACAGGTTTGGGGATATTCTTGATACTCTAAATACATCTGTAGTTAGACCACCCTTTGGAAGAGCATTCTGGGAACTCGAGGAGAACTTCCCATTGAAAACACTACTAGACCTTTGCAGAACATCCTTAGAACATTTTCAGAACATTCATCAAAAAATACATGCAGCTAGAATGTTTTGAGAATGTCAAGGGAACAGTCTTACAACAGTCTAGCTGCATGAACCTTTTGATCAATGTTGGGTTTAAGTTGACTACAGCTGCTGTTCTTGACAATAAAGCAAACTACCAAACCTTTGGGCGTCACATCTCAAGCTGAAACACGGTGTTTCATACCTAAAAACACATGGCTGAGTGTTTTTTTTAAGTGTGTTTTCTTCTAGGACTGTTCAAGGCTTGTTGTTGGTTTTACAAGTGCGGTTCACACTCTCAGACCCTCAGCTGCCCTCCTGGTAACGGAGCAGTTTGCTTTTATTTTCATAGGGACGATAAGGGAGTTTTAAGGCCGCTTGGCTTCTCTGCAAGATTCCTCAGCCAATGCGTAGCTCTCTGTGCAATGAGGTCACGGCTGATACAATCTATCCCGCTCGTGAATTTCAGTCAAAACAGCAATTAGTAGTGTTTTCCTCCCTTCTATCATCTATCCTGTTGACCCACTCTGAAAAGCATACAACTCCTTGGAAAAACCCTCGTGATATTCCCACGTGTTGTTTTTCTGACACACATTCTGCAGCTTTGGTGAAAAGCAGGCGTGAGTAAACTCCCCCTCTCAGCCTCACGGGATTCTGCATCTGATGTCGATTAAGTTTCTATATAGAAAACACCGTCACAAAAAAACAGAGGAATATATTGGTGCCAAGTTGAATTTTTACAATCCGGTCCCTTGTGATGGGAGTAGCTGCAGTAAAAGAACCACCAATCCGAATCCCACAGAATATGATCGGGTGGTAGTTTATGGGACCCCGCAGAGGTGCAGAACCACAGAAAAACATGTCAGGTTTTTTTGTTTGACACTTTTACATCTAAATACCACAAATTGCAGGCACAGTTCAGGAGAATTTAAGACCTCCAACAGAATTCAGTTGCATAACGGGAGAGAAGATTTATGTGTCAGGACACTGAGGACCGAAAGGAATCTGGTGCAGAGAGACTAGGACACCTGTTAGAGGAAGTGAAGAAGAAAATACTATAAGTATGTGAGCATATTAGTGTGGCTGTTCAAATACTGCACACTTTTCGGAGTAGCTACAGCTTCCAATTTCAGCTTTGTAGGCTGCATTTCCTATACTACAGTTGACCAGATAGGGAAATTGGCTTACTTTACTTTGCAGAAAATTTGTGATTTGGATGAAACCCAACTATGAAATCAAACATCTCCCATTCTAATTTGTTTCCTTAAAAGCTGCCCTGTGCTTAAACTGCAGCTACCCAAGTTTCTGTGACACACCCTGGATAAAAGCTTCCATCATTAAATTGCTAAAAAATGACCCTGCAGACTTTCCTCTCTCATCCATAGACTTGACTCTGGCCCCACAGCTTCCTTTACAGAATTTTACCCCTTATTCTCCAAGTTTGCACACCCAAACACACACCTTTTTTTTTCTGCCAAATAAATAACATCTTAGCACATGCATTTTATAAATCTCTCATTTATCTGCAGCAATCTCCGGACAGCTTCCACGCAGCTTTTCTACATGCTGGTGTGTTTGCATTTGTGTCCTCTTCATGTGTTTGCTTGTGACGGTGGGCGGAAAATGGCACGAGTCTGACCTTTGCTGGCATTTAAAGAAACGGATTAGAACCAGCTTTCATCTGCAGTCTTTTTTATTACCACCAACGCATGTTCCCCGTGAAATCAATAAATAATGCTTTGAATGTCCTTTATTTCCCACTGCTGCAGGGGAATCCCAGAATATTCGCTGTGAATCCAGTAGAATATGGGAATACCGAAGCACTAAGGTTTCCTTATAGTGCACAGTTCATAGTTTTCTGTATTTCAAAGGCAGGAAGAGTAAGAAGAGCACTACAAGTTCAGTTTCTAAAACATAAATATTGTGCATTTATATAGAATTGAATCAACCTAGCAAATTGCACTTGATAAAATCAAACTACCATTATCCCATGGCAATAGTGGTAGTTTGACATTTAAAGGTTGTTTCCAAATTCATCAGCTGCAAGAGGACAGTTTTTGTGACTTGTCAAAAATCTGAGTTTAAGGTCTTTTGTGCAGGATTTGTGACATCATCTTTTGTCAGATATTATCAAACGATTTAGTAAACAATATAATTGTGCATCATACCAACACATATGGCCATTAGGGACTCCCTCCACCTTCCAATAGGCTCAGGTGACCATTACCACCCCATTTAATGGTACTGTAGCTGTTATTTTGCACTTACAAAGACAAACCAAAGTCCACATTGAAGGCTGACAGTGTCGGGAATGATAAATGGCTTTTAGCCAGAAGACTGTAAATTAAAGCAGTATTTCTTGACTTAAGTCTCATTTTGACGTTCCTTTTCACTTGCTGTTTATCACTCGGTGTTTACTTGGGTTTTTAGTCAGTGTTTGGTTGTGTTTTAGGACCGAGACTACTTGGTTAGGTTTAGAAAATGATCATGATTAAGTGATAAACATACACTTTGTTGCTATGTTTACCACGTTATCAAACTCCACTTTGTGCATTTTACATGAGGTATTTAATGTTATCTTCATTTCTGTGTATTCATCACAGATCAGAAAGGATGATAATGTTCCTACTGAACCTACTAGAAGGTGAGCCAGAGCCCTACAGGTCCATATACACTACCAGTCAAAGGTTGGAACACACCTTTCATTCAGTGGTTTTTGTTTAATTATTTTGTACAGTTTTTGTGCAGTTTTCTATATCAGTAAAAACAGTTTTTGTACAGTACATTAATACTGAAGACATCGAAATGTAAAAGGATACATATGGAATTATGTTGTAAACAAAAAAGTGTTATTCCTCAATATTGATCTACAGTGTAGAAAATAATACAAATATATAAGTAAAAAGCACTGAATGAGAAGGCGTGTCTAAACTTTTGACTGGTAGAGTATACGGGAATGATTTGCAGTTTAATGGGTTGATAATATCCAGATTAGGTGTCACAACTAATTTGGAAGCCGGTCCTGGTCCACCTGGAAACCTGAAATCTGCATTGCACATAGACTGAGAACAGTGTTTCAATGATGCAGGAGCAACTTTTGAAATGTCAAGTATTGTTCATGTATGTTGCATGTGGATGTAGATTATTATTCATTGTCATTCATTTTTATATATCTTAAATCATGTCTGGAGGGGCACTTGCAATTGGAATTTGCATTTCTATGCTCATACAAAGCAAATGTCACAAATTCAAATGCAGAACATGAGTGAATGAGAAGTGAAATATTGTGTTAAGAAACAAAAATCATTAGTTGAATTGAAAACAACATCCTTTACTCTCTTTGGAGTGTATTAAACACATACTGGTTGTGCATGGTACATAAATTGTGCACATGGAAAGAGTTTGGGTGTCATGGTACAACTATTTCCTTCCTTTATCCTTGTGTTTCTACTGTTTTTTTCTCTCTTTTCTTTTCTGTTCTGTTTGTGAGTGTTTCTGGGCATAACTACCTGATTCTCTCCTGGTGTAAAATTATCTGCCACACCTGAGATTGATCCACCAATCAACTTGCTGCAGTATTTAAACACCGGCTGGCCACTCCACTTCTTGCCACATTGCTCTGCATGTCTATGTGGTAGTTTTGTTGTGGTCAAATTCTGCTCTTGGTTCAAGCTATTAAGTGTTTTGCTCGCAGACTAACTTTGCACTTCCTCATGCCTCAGTTTCCCAGTCTCCTTCTGTTGTGCGATTGCCAGCCAGCCACTCAGCTCCTTCAGTCTCCAAACAATCAGTCACTGAGCACAACACGCCCCCAGTTTGCAGGATTTCATCAGATTCAGCAGCCCAAATATGGGAGTACAAAACTTTACAAAGACCAGATGATAAAATCTCCTTAAACACCAAATTCCCCCACAATTCATTGCTTGCTCTCCCTGTTTTCGGTGCAGCTGAACCTTTAAACGATTCTTTAAATGCCCTCTTTAGTGTGGTTTGCTGCAGACAGTGAATCATGGGAGGTAACATGAGAGACGGGGGGAAATGGCAGGTGAGGTCGGGGGTGCTGCCGTGACCTATGAGTAAAACCGAAGACATCAAGAAGCACTGATGTCCCCTGAACGACATCAAGGCTTCAAAAGCTCACGGTCCCCTCCTCCCCTTCAACACCTACGCCCCATGTCGCTCTCTGATGACTGACATGCATGTGAGTTATGTCTGGGGCAGGTCAGTGCTATTCACGTTGGGGGGAATGAAGCTTTTGTTCCTATTTATGGATCAGACTGTGAGTATTTCTTCTTCCAAAGGTTTTGAATGTGGCAGTTTATCATCCATGGACTGTTCTGTGAACCTTTACTCTTAGAGTGTAAGCTGTGGAGGTGGATTTAGAGGCCAATTCTGATCGTCATAAACTTTATTTCTATAGCACTTTTCAAAGTAAAGTACTTCACAAGATAAAACAATACAAGAAATTAAACATCAGTGAAAACATTGCCACCTTAAAAAGACCTATAAGCAAGCATCAGAGCAGGAATGAAAACATGATAAAATTCTTTTTTGTACAGATGAGTTTTTGAAAGCTTTTAAAATTGAGGAACTAGCTGAGGTGTTCCGACCTTCAGGGGGAGTTTGTTCCATGATACTGGAGCTAAAACAGTAAAAGCACAGTCCTCCTTTGTTTAGAACATAGATCATGGGATGTTTAGAAGTAGATGGTTTTCAGATCTCAGAAACTGAGGTGCAGAACAAGATATTAAAGGTTCTGATATATACAGAATGTTCAGACTGTGTAGAGATTTCAAAGTATTAAGCGAAATCTTCTACTGAATTCTACACTATATAGGCAGCCAGTGTAAATGTGCCAGAACCAGTGTTGAGTGTTCCCTACGCTAAGTGTTCGTGACAATCCTTGGTGCCGAGTTTTGAACCAACTGTAGCCAGGTCATTGTTGAGTTGTTGAGGCCAGGAATAAAGATTTTCAATCGTCCAGTCAGGAGAAAATTACAGTGCGTAATAAGACTTCAGTTATGTTTCTGGTTTATTCTTTGCAATATTTCTAAACTGTATGAGGCATGATCAGACTGGAGTCTTGATGTGCTGGTTAAAGTTGATTTTCTTACTGAATGTGTTATGTTGTTTGAAAGTTGTCTTGTAGGATCTCTTGTGTAGGATTAGATGTTGATATTCCTTCTTGCATACATAACACACTTAACACTCTGTGGGATGGTCAAATGATTGAGGACATCCTCTGGGTTATTAAGTAGGAACCCTCCGTCATCTGTGATTAGCTGATAGGCCCATGACACCTTCAGAGGGTTCAGCAGTGAATCCCATTGTTCCAGGTTTACCCTCTAGATGCCATCTACTCACCTGAAGGCCCTGGTGGAGTCCCTTCTCTTCATCCACAGCCACTGACTTCCCTTTTCAGCAGCTCTGGAGAGGTCCTTGATCGCCTGCCAGTGGGCCTTCCTGTGTACTCCCGTCTCCTGGAGAGGCCTGGATGTCAAGGTGGCTACGAATTCTCTGGAGCCTACTTCGACTGGTCGGACCCTCACCTTCCAGCCTCTCTATTTTGCACTGGCGGAAAGCTTAGTATACCTCAGTTTCTTGCGCTTATAGGCCTCTTCTACCGAGCTCTCCCAGTTCACTGTGAGCTTGATGATGAAGACGTGTCTAAGCAAAGCTGACTACAGCACCAGGTCTGGTCTCAGGTTGGTGGATGCAATCTCAGGTGGGAAAGAGAGCTTTTGGTCCAGGTCTACCAGCATCCTCCAATCACAAGCCTCTCTCAACTGCCCACTATCTGGGCAACCGAGAGGGGAACACCCAAGAGGACCCTCATCCTCCCAGACAAATGCTGTTTCTTGCCATCGGGTCAACGCGAGTGAAAGTGTGCTAAATGTGATTGGGGTCAGTAGTCAGGACTTTAGCTGTATCTGCGTTTAGTTGAAGGATGTTAGTTGCCATCCAGTCTTTGATTGCAGAGAATGTAGATTGTCCTGATTATCTGGGGTAAATGGCATGTATACCTGGCACCCTCGTCATCAGCATAGCAGTGGTAGAGACAGGGGTGAAGATGTGAATGAAATGGTCAAGGGGCTATAGATATAGACTGATCAAAATGGGTCCAAACACCGACCTTAGAGGGACCCCACAGGACATAAAGGTAGATGAAGATGAAAAATTGTACACTCTGACTTTGAAAACTGTTTCCTGCAGTTAAAATCAGTTCCACAGATGCCAACCCAGTTCTTGAGTCTGTTTAAGAGTATTTTATGGTCTGCTGAAGATTACCAGTAGACCAGTTCCTGACACTCGGTGTGAAAATTTCACTGCTTCCAATGAATCTCTGAGCAACAATTTGTAACTCGCAAGACTGCTCTGGGTACATTTTGGTGAGATTGTGACTTCTTAATTCTCTTTTTTTTGTTACACTTCAAAGACAACCAAGTGGGATAACACTGAGACGGTCACTGCCCTGTTCACCGAGTGTTTAATTTACACCACAAAAGCGATCCGTCTTACATATTACGCCTTATTAACAATAAAACCCTCTGATGTACCACAGACATATTGCTGCACATAAAACATTATATAATGCATCATAAATTCAACAGTGAATCACTGAGGGTGAGAGAGTTTATAGTATCATTTTAAATTAATGAGATGCTTCACTGTTTTCTAATCCACGCCTGCTTTATTATGCTATTTGCTGTTACTATAATGCTCTGTTAAGCAGGAAAGAACCTGTTTTTACTGTAAGCATGTTCAGACATAAGGCTCTTCCTACAGCTGAGTTAAACAAAGGTCAGGATTTGAAAATAAAAGTTCAGTAGAAATTAATAGATTGCTGCAAAAGCTTTGTATTTGCAGTGATCTCTTGACCTGTCTATAATATAACAAACAAAGAAGACAACTACAATAACTTATGCCTAGAAATATGAAGCATATTTACTTCTGTGTGTGCACCTCTTTGTGTGCAGGGATGTGATTTAGCAGCACCAGCTCAGAAAACCTGGCAGGCGTGTGTTGAAGTGTGAATGAGTGTGTTTTCCGTCCCATTACTTGGTCACAGGTGGCCATTATATTCTCGACCTTCGACCTCCTTACATAAGCTTTCTTGTTTACTGTACTCAAAACTTGTTAAGGTTCCCAAGCAGGACTCTGCTCAGTCTTTGATATGGCCAAAATATGATTGTGTTTTTGGGCTTTTTGCCATGAAGTGACTCAGAGCTGATTTCAACGTGACATAACACACCTTCTGCAACCCCCTTGGAGGTCTGCAGCTCTTGTGCAACAGCTAATTGTGGGTTCTGAGTATTACTTGTGGTTATGAGCTCTAGGTTTTTGTCACTGAGTGCAGATGTGTCCTTACAGGACTCTGATCAGAATTCCTATTTAGGTACGGTAGACAGATCAAATGGAGACAGTCTTACTCACCAGATGTAGACTGCAGGTAGAATTCATCATTAGTTGGATTTCTGATGCAACATTCTCCTCCTCTTCCACTATCTGCGTTCTGTAGTTTCAATATCCCTCTTGTTGCATGAGAAATAATCTCTTAGACACAACCTACATGCTGAAAAACATAAATTTTGAAGAACATCTGGCAGGTCTCTAGGATCCTTCAGTGTATTTTACATTTGATGTTTACAAGATGTTCTTTCTTGCTTTCCCATCAGGTGTTGAAAATGTTTAATTTCACCCAAAAAATTCCCCTTTGATATTATTTAACACCAAGCACCATTGCTGCATCCTGGCTTCAGCACCATCCAAGACAATTGTGAGTGGTTTAAAAAAAAAGTAAGCACAAGCCAGTGTTTTTTCCCCTGTAGCAGAATGAGAACAGGTGCAGTCAGATCATTCTCCAACGGGGCTTGAACCTAACGTTAGATCAAGAGTTCTGACACAACTCAACCACATTAAACTTTACATAAACTTAGAAAAGTAGGCCTCTATTTGTGTTTTTGATATTTGATTTGACTTTAACAGTATCAAATTATATTTTCATTTTTCACCATTATGCTAAGTTTATTAGACAATGTAATCTACAGAAATCACACCTTTGAAGCTCTGAACTCATCCATTAATAGGCATAGCACTGCAAAAGCTGCTTATTCTGCGGCTGCTTTCTCCTTACTTAGCGATGTCCTCCAGCAATTTTGTTTTTACCTTGATAACATATCAAAATGGTGATTTTTATACTAATCAACACCATGAATCAGTATTTCCACCTTTAAACTACGGCACACCAACATCGCTCTTTAATGGATTCAACATCAAAAAACCTAAGCAATCATTTCTGTGAATTCAAAAAAATACAACTGAAGTACAATAAATGAAGACAGATATAAAAAATATTTAGAAACTACAATGTCAGGGCTCCCTCCTCACCCCCGTCCTTCCCACCTGACATCCCCAATACCCCCTTTCCCATCTGGTTCCTCTCTTCCTCTCATGCTCCTCTCTCCCACTCCTGCTCTACTCCCACTCATGCTCCCCTCTCCCTCTCTGTCCCTCGGTTTCTCTGTCTGTCTCTCCCCTCTGTCTTCCATCTGTTCCTCTGCCCCTGGCTCTCCCTCTGTCTCCTCTGGGTCTCCCATCCTCTCCACTGCCTCTGCTCCCTTCCCAGTGCAACACCTGAGTAGAGTGCAGGCGCATACCTGCCTCTACTCAGGTAATCTGCCTTCCCCGTGGGTCCCGGACTGCTGAAGGACATTCACCTGATTACTCCTCTGCAATAAGAACCTGCTCATCCTTCCACTCCCTGCCAGATTGTTGAACATGACTGACTTGTCAGTTCACTCTCTAGCCGCACAGTAAGCCAGTTGAAACTTTTGTAGTTTTTAACACAACTGTGTTTCTCTCTGCCTAGACTCTGCTGTCCGGAACCCTGCCTCCGAGTCCCTTGTCTGCGTCTCCCCCGGATCCATTCGGTACCCTGCAACTCCCCCATGGACCCTCCAGTCAGCCCGGAACCCCCCTCCTTTTCCTGAACTCCCTGCCAGTCCATTCACACCTACCCGGAACCCACAGCAGCACGCCGGCTGCTCTCCACCTCCCGACTCCTCGCCCCGAACACCAGCTGGACGCCAGCCGATCCCAAGCTGCCGAACACCTCGGCCGCCTGGTCCAAAACCACCCAGCCCCCCGAACCCACTCCTTCTGCCGCCTTCCCTGAATCTCCCCTCTCAGTTATCTCCCACCTGCCATTATCCACCAGCTGCAATAAATCATTCTAAATCTCCTCCGGTCTTGGTAGTGTGGCTCTCTGCTCGGGTCCAGTCCTCCCTAGTTCGTGACATACAATTCTTTGTGCCCAACTTCTATGTACATTTAAATGAGTCTCCTTTGTGTTGGTTCATTGATAATGTGCGACAGACCGTTTTATTTATCTTTAGACTTTATTATTAGTAAATCTGCAGCAGTGTCAGTGCTGCAGCACCCAGCAAGATTAGCAAACATCACTGACAAATTCTAATTGTGTTTTTAAGAAAACACGTTTAAGTTTTACAAAACATTTTAAGGATATTTATCATTTAAAGTAATGTTTCTAATGAGGTTAAAAGTGAACTAAGACAACGTAACAAAAACCAACACTCAAAAAATGGTTTCGAGAGGCCTCAGATGATAGAATGTGTGTATGTGTTTGTAGTTATAAAATATTCCTGTAATGTGATATTTTAACAAAAGTGGAACATTTTCTGTGCAATATCCTGAGGATGTTTTAGGGTTATTGCTCTTGTTCTTCTATAAAACATTCCCACAGAGTTGCACGAATAACAAAGTGTGACCCTGTTGTTGATGTTTTACGATCATTGCCTTTAATAGCAACATTCTGGAAACTAAACTAAAACTTCACATTGAAAAAATCACTTGAACTTTGCGGAAACTTTCTCAGAATGTTTTCAGATTTTATGTAAATTATTTGGACAATGTGAATCTTTCCTGTACAACAGGAAAGCAGAAAAGTCTGTGTAGCAACTGTCAATCAAAAGATTTCTTTTATTTAAACATGTAACTCCAGCTGGAGTCTAGAAGAATCCCTCTGTTCTTGTACTTCCAACTTTGTGGTAACAGTTTGAGGAGTTTCTTTCCTGTTTTAACATAATATTGCAGCCAGTTCCATAAAGAAATGTTTTTCTCAGTTTAATTCTGGACTGCACAAACTCTTTTAGAAAACTTGAAACCAGAGGAGCTGTAGTTGTTTTAGCAGCAGATTAAAGCGGTTTCGGGCACGTTCATGGCCGAGGGGCATGAAGTTTGGCTGTCTATAAACTTTGGCGGGTGTCACATTTTTACTGGTTGTAAAAATGTTGCACTAGAAACAGCATTAAATGTTCACAGGAAAATAATTTCTGTGTTGTCGCATCACCCTGAGGTTGGGATAGTGACATCAGAGTCTCTCCTCTCTCCCTGCTTCTAATTATCCGATTATTATCAATGAGGAAATGTGATCTTTGACCTTTTGTTCACATATAGAGCAATGAGCTCACTAAAGGCATATTACCACTGATTTTAAAAAGCAAAACCTTACTAAGGGCAATAGAGAAAACAATACATTACACATTCATTTGTAAAGAGTTTGGAGAATAGAGAATACCCTACTGGATTGGATTTTTTAATGACTTGTTTTCAGATCTAGACCCATTTTGGAATTCAGAAGCCGCCATCCAAGACACATCCAACTCTATCCTTTTCCCTTCATATTTTCTGTATTTCTTGATCTTTCAGGTTCACCCTGCACATAAGTGCATCCTCTGTGAACTTTGCTTCGTTCTTTACATCTTTCCTCCCATTTGAATGGCATGTAGGAAAGTTAGCCAGATTCTTTTCTGCTTTTAATTGCTTGCATTTGTCTTCATGATCTTCTGCCAGGATTCTGCTGACAACGCGGCCAATCAGACGGGCTATCATAGCCCACAGGGCGCTTCGCATACAGTATAAATGCCATATGTTATGTAACTAGTGATGTAACTCGTTGGACTGCTCCAGTTCAGTCGAACATTATTTTCATAAATGAAAAATAGAGCGCCATGCACACATCCACCAATGACGTAAGGTTCCCCAGAGAGGACTGCTGTAGGAACCGCTATAGATGATATCATGGTTGCATAACATCAGTCAGAATTCGATGGCAGCACAGAAAGGGGAAGTGACTGATTGGGTCACCGATGTAGCTGGTTAGGAGCTTTTTTAATGCACAGCAACAACTGATGAGCTCAAACATGTTGGTCAGCTTATTTCAGTGGAGGATGATCAACCAGTGCGTCTACTTCTTCTATTCTATGGATGCATCTGGAAAAATTAGAGTCTGACCTGCAGTTCAGGTTGTGTCCTCCACGCTGAAAATATTCCCCAATCAAGTGCTTTTCTTTTCTTGGTCGCTTGGTTAAAGGACAATTGATTAGTATCTATTAACATTTATTCATGGCTTTTCTAAAATCTGAAAATCAAGCAAAAGTTACAAGTTCTTCTCATATATATTTTCCAGAATTCCCATATCTATTTATGTTTGTGATGGACCAACAATCGCATTAGTTTAGAGAAAGTAGAGCATCTGCAAAAATGCAATAGAAACCATTTTGTATCTCTCTGACATCCTAATATGATGAAAAATGATTAAATAAATACATGCATGTTGCAATTTCCTTCTATATGTTTAAAAATTCCTTGTAAATTGACAGTGTAATATGTAAAATGTTGCATGTTGTTGTCTTTCAAATGAGTTAGACGTGAGAGAAAACACAAACCTGTGATATATTTTTATTGTTGTCAGACTTTGTGTATGTGTGTTTGCAGAATTTTGCTGATGAAACAAGCTGAGAGGTCCTATATTGTGCAAATGAATGAGTCTCACATGTTCCCAGAATGTGTCTTTTAAATATCAGCTCAGAATACTGCAAAGATGGTTAATTTCACAATGACCATATAACCCTCTTGTTAACCACGCCTGACGTGTACATCAGCGGGGTTACTGCATTCGCTTTGGTATCTGGCTGGCTGGGTAAGTATGTATGTGGGTGGGTGTATGTGTGTGTGTGTGTGTGTATGTCCGTTCAGATATCTCTGCAAGTGCTGAAGTCAGGATAATCAAACTTGGCACTGAAGATCGGTCTAAGGTCCCCTGCTCAGTTGTGGAGTTAGAGGTCAGCAGATGAAGGTCAAGGTCACAGGGGTCACTTAGCACATTTCTTGCATATTGCATCGTTTGTATAGGAAGGGATATATGTAGGATGATCAAAATTGATACAGAGTATCATGCATGGGCGTGGTTCTGCCATCTACTGAGGGCTCGTTTAGTTTTATTCCTGTTGTGAACAGGTTGTTTTATTTTCTGTAGCTTTAAATGCTGCTGAGCTGCTGCTGTCGATGCTCCTTTCAAGAAGAAGACTCTCTCTGCATCTGTGTTTGACAGCAGAAAGCAAAACAGTCATGAATCAGTGTGTCAAACTAAGACTTTCTATGGCTTCTAACGTTCTCTTTAAGCGAACATATGACATGGAAATGCGGCAGAATTCACAGCACAGGCATGGTTTTTAGCTTGTGTGTTTGGTGACTTTGTCAGACAACGTTGCGATTTAATAAAAAATCTGTATTTTGCAGAGGCACAGGTTGGGAAATGGCTTAATAGGCTGTTTTTTTTTTAGTAGCCATTTTATATTTGTTTCATCGCCTGACGACAGAAACATAAAAATGGAATTTGAATTAAATTTCTGATAAAATAAAGTATATGTGAGTACAAAGAGCAGGAGAGATGCACTCAGATGTAGAAACCCACTAAGTTTAGGTTGCACAAGGTGACAAAAAAAAAAGAAAAAAACAACAACTCGGTAATCTACCCAGTCCTTATTTATTGGTTTCACATCGCTTTTTAAGATTCTAACACCTTTACATCGGCAGCTTTACAGTGTCCATGCATTTCTGACCCACAGGCATACAATCAAAGCTAATGGTAAGTTTAGCTGTGTTAGCCACACAACACACTAATACGAAGGATTATCCCATTGCACGGCAATAATGCCATCAATAATTAAAAACTAATACTCTGGATCTTTAGTTCTTCAGATGCTGGGAGTGCATGAAGACTCTTGTGTTCACTGTTGCAGCCAGCAGCAGAACATTTAAGGTGCTTTGTTATGTCTGAAGACTGGCGACCTGTCCAGGGTGTCCCCTGCCTTCGCCCGAGTCAGCTGGGATAGGCTCCAGCACCCCCCGCGACCCTAATGAGGATAAAGCGGTGTATAGAGGATGGATGTTATGTCTGACACATTTAGAGTTAGCAGAAGTAGAAAGCTTTTTAGCTGTAGGTGGCACTTGAGGAATGTAAACTTAAATGTCTTATCTTAAGAGCTTTCACTTTACACCTCCAAGTTTCACAACCTTAAAACACAGCTAGAACTTTTTTTCCACACGAGACCTTTAATGTAACACCAGCAATAGATGTTTGAATATTAATAAAAAGGTTTCTCAGCCCTTCAGAAATGGTTGTACCTCTACATTTTACACCATAATGTGAAGGTAACAGGGTTAATTCTGAAAAAATAGGTGCATATGAGTTAGTTGATTTATCACCTACAGCTCTGAGCCATTTGTGGGCACTCATTTGTATTTCAACATCACTTGTGCGTCTACATTATCAGATGACTTCAGCAGCAGCTACTACAATAAGTGGAACAATTTCGAGTTTTCATCAGCTCAATAAATCCCTCAGAGGGATTTGGTTTACAAATACCCTCAAATCTGATTAATATAATCATTGTAAGTGGCTCTAAGAGGCTTTGGCCCCATTCGGTTCATATCTGACTAACTGAACAATAAGAGGAGGAAAACTAATATTGAGGCATGGCTTCATCACTGATGAGAACGTAATCTACCATGCTGACCCAATTTCTGATTTTCCATTGGCTCACAGCCCAGAAATGATTCGAGAGACAGAGTTCACCAGCTGTCATTCACCAGCCTGTTTGCTGGGATACAGCTCAGATTATCAGCACGCTTATTCTCCCTATTACTCCTGTTGTAGAGACACATCTGTCTTCATAATGTAAATCATACATTTTTAGGATGAAAGCTGGTTTAAGGTCGGGGTGAGGTCAGGGCAAAACTCCAGCAAATGTATGTGAGTCACTGTGACTGTGTGTGCAAAAGAGAAAGAGTCAAATAGTCTATAACAAATACAGTGTGTTCTTCTCAGCATGTCCACATTTTATTTCAGTATTGGGGAACAGTATTGAGTACGTCTAAAAACTGATGAGAAAGGCTCTTAAGGGCTTTCTAACTTTGGATTAGTAAGTCAAAAAATGTATTAAGTAAAATAAAAGTGACAAAAGAACTTTGTATTATGAAGGAAAACCTCACTTGGGGATTTTTAGACGCAAATGTTCTAAAATACACAACCTCACTAACTGATATTGCTTTTTTAAATTAAAAAGTAGGCAGTTTTTCTTAAATTAAACATAGATAATGCAAAAAAGGAAGATGATATTACTGAAACCAAATAAATTGAGATATATCTAAAAGAAGACTTCCAGAAGTTCCAAACACCTACCTCCTCTGCATTATTTTTTTTTAAAAGAGCTCAAAATCAATTTCTGCTTCATCTTGTCTACCCTCTCCAAAACAGAAAGAGCTAACGGGAGTCACAGCCCTTTCTAGCATTAACACACATTTGAAATCATGGAGGGGTCTTGACCCAGGACAAGGTCACCTAACTAGCCCCAGCCTCCTTCCAGGAAACTACAATATTCAGCACAAACTAAGAAATGTGAGTGAGCAGCACTTTGAAAACTGAAGCTCATTTTATTTCACTAATTTCAGCTCCCTTGACTCCCTTGATATTCCTAAAATGCATACTGAGGATCAAGGAGGCTGCTGGAAGGGAAAGATGCACAAATGTGTCACACAGCTGGACTATAGGAACCACGTTGGCAGCAGGACGGATCATGTCACACTTTATATAGTCCAGGGTGTCCCCTGCCTTCGCCCGAGTCAGCTGGGATAGGCTCCAGCACCTACGTGACCCTAATGAGGATAAAACGGTGTATAGAGAATGGATGGATGGATGGACACTTTATATTTATAATATGTGTGCCACCACTGTTTAGTACTTCACATTGCACGTGTGTTAAATAAAAAAATGTTTGGCATCCTTACATTCTACTGTATTGTGACTTAAAATATATGTAAAAATATATACTATATTTTACCATGAACACTGCTCAGATGGTAAACAGAGATAATAAAACAAAGTGGCAGGGACTTAGATACCAGATTAAGCATAAACCCAAAGAGATTTATCCCCACGAAAGGGAGAATTAGGCCTTATCACAACAAGTTATTAAAAACGCGTTGCAAGAAATCCACTTATCAGCAACTGTATCCAATGTTATGCTAGCATACTGGGAAACATGCAGTCTATTTAAGATATTGTTGACTAGCAGATATGCGATGTTAAATGTAGTTTATATATTAAAAAAATTATACCTGCTGCACAGTCAAGTCAGATTTAGTCATTTAGCCCAACTTCACAACTCACAGATTTTTCTCAAGATGCTTTACAGTGTGTACACATAACACTATCTTTTCTTAGATACTCAGAAACTCTCTCCAAATAGGTGGAAGAAATCTCAGAAAAAGCAACAAAGGCGAGATCCCTGTAGTGGGATTAAAATAGATACATAAAGTGGATTAATCATCTGTGGAGGTCATGGCAAAGTTTCACACGCCGTTTGTTTGTTTCCTGGAACACAAAATATGAGAGGAAAAAGTAGTTCTGGGTCATAATAAATAGCATTTCTAATTCTGTATCATATTACATCAGCACTGGGGGCCTGGCCAGAGTTAGACGAAACTATGAGTCAGTGATGAGAGAAGTCCATTAACGAGGGACAAGGCCAGAACAGAATTACTCCCACTGTGGTTCACAGCAGGTGTTAAAGGCGATTTAAAGGGTGATTTCACTGATTTTTAACCAGCTTTCTGTCATTATAAAATGGGAAGTGTATCATACCTGCTCATTTCTCTGCAAAAATCCTGATTCTACTCAAAACCACAAACTATATTTCCTTAATTTTCAGTCTTGAGGTTCACAACATCTTTAAAAAGTTACTATTGAGTAACTTTTTGTTTAATCGAAAGTCATCCAAAGCTTAACAAAAGTAACAAAATCAAAAGATGAAAGAGATCAGATTCAGAGGCATACGACCACATCAGAAATTCCACAGTTTGTGTTGATTTTATATTTCTTTGTCAAAAGGAAAGAATAAGTCAACAATAAGTATATTTTAGCCCCTATAAATGCTATTGTTCACATTTAGCTCAGCTGATAACAAATCCATCAACTTGCTTTAACATTTTTGGAGGTGTCCTCTGCTGACCAGTTAGTGTATTTAGAACAACATTAGGTCAGGATCTTTCCCTAATGTGAGATACTGTATCCACAGCACAAACAAATAATTAAAACTAGAAGGAAAAGCACAGAAGCCCTGCAAACTCATTTACCCACACTTCATCTCCTAATCAAGGTTCATGAAAATCAGCCTGGCAGTGTTCAACTAAAGTAGGGTTTTGACTAAATCTCACTTAACTTTCTGTTTTTAAGAAGTTCACTTTTGTGGATTCTATCAACTTGAAATTATGCTTGGTCCCTTTAACCTAGTACTTGAATTTTACAAAAGTGCAAAATTAGCTTTAGCGTTGTACTTCTAGTCTGTTTCAGATGTTTCTGCTACAACTCAAACACTGTATTCTTCCTCTAAGACTACAAAGTAAAGAAAAGAAAACAATGACAGAATATTGTTTAACATTTTTAATTTAGGCAAAGTGAATCCTGAGGTTTGAAAAAAATGAAAATTTTAAGTTGGCATTCCTCAAAATGAAGTTGTCGCAATGTTCATTGGAGAGGAATTAAATGATTAAAGGAGATCTAACTTAAACCATTATTTTGGTTGTTAACTTAATTTAGATATTCTTGAATCAGTTGCGGGCTTCACAGTGGCTTGGTGGTTGGCACTTCCGCCTTGCAGCAAGAAGATCCCTGGTTCGTGTCCCGGCCTTCCTAGGATCTTTGCATGTTCTACCTGTACATGGTTTTTCTCTGGGTACTCCCACAGTCCAAAAACATGCTGAGGTTAAACAGTGTTTCTAAATTGTCCGTAGGCATGAGTGTGAGTGTTTGTCTCTCTGTGTAGCCCTGTGATAGACCTGTCCAGGGCATCCCCTGCCTTCAGCCTAAGTCAGCTGGGATAGACTCCAGCCCCCACGCGACCCTAATGAGGATAAAGCTGTGTGTAGATAATGTAATGGATGGATGGATGAATCAGTTAAGTGTCACCAAATGAAGCAAGCTGATCAACAAATCTCTATGTCAGTGTAAAGACACTAAAAAAAATCTTTCTAAACATCGTGGTATTAGTCGTTGGAGCAAAAATTCAGGTAAAAGACACAGAAATAAGCCAAAAATCTTAACCTCCACAGCAGAGTAATGAACTTCAGTCTGCTTCCACTCCCACTGCACATTCCCAACACTGGGATCTCGTGCATGCAGGAATTCTATCTTCAGCCAGCCTTGGTATGCTTCAAAATGACTGTTACTCTCCCTTTTGGTTCTTGGACTCTACAGCCAGGAATCATGGAGGAGAGACATACGAGGTCATCCAGAAACCAAGCCACCCACTTTCCTGACCAGAGCGCTCCTTGTAGGATATGACAAACCCAACACGACTCCCACAACTTCCTCCCGTCGTCTGACAAAACCAGACAAACTGTCCATGAGCGTGGCGATGGTCAGCAGAGCAACACATCTGAAAACAAAGACAGAGATGGAGAGCAAGGGGATAAAAAGCTTAAAATTCCACCAACTATTTCTCTCTGTTTAACACAGTTTAAACAATCTGGCATTGAAAAACGTGCTGATCAGGTCTAACTTACTATAGATTGGATATAAAGCAACATGTATCAAATGTCTTCCAATCCTTTACAGCCATGTCATCCAAAAATGACATTACTCACCTGTGTTCTCAATTTTGTTGTGAGGAAAATGTATTTCCTGCCAGATTACATTTGCTTGTAACTAAACACAAACACTTTTAAAACATCTTTTAAAATTTCATTTTAAATTACACACAATATTAATTATAAGAATTAAGTTAACGCAACCCATCAAAACAACTTTACAGCTTACAGCTTACAACAAGGTTTAAAGTTTACAACTTCAAAGATTTATCCATGTCAATAAATTAGATTTTTACTTTTAATCTTGAGATGTCCTCTAATTTTGATATAAACAAAGAGTGTAGCTAAATGCAGCTTTAAGGTATAAAAGGGATGTTTCTGCCGCACACTTTCCATTTTGCCCGCAGTTGTCTACATCCACACAAACAATATCAGCAGATGTGTCCCTCCAGAGGACATCAAGGTAAACATCTTAATCAGCAGAAGGATGCAGGAATGTAAATGTGTGCACTGAAGAGGATGACTGCCCACCAGATTTGGTGTCTTGGGAAAATTTTGAAGTGTGACTGATGGTGGATATTTCCTCTATATACAGTTAATGAGAGGATTTGGCTGAGACATCACATGGCAGGTTGTTGCTCAGGCATGCAGGAGTCAAGCAGTATCAAAAGGTCATTTGCAAATACGTACGTCTCCGTTCCATTTATGCAAATAATTTTAGTCCGCGGTTAGAATGCAGCTCGTCACGGCTTGTTTGGCATCCAGCTCACGTGCTCCTGCAAAGAGCCAACTGAGGTCCGATCCCTGTTTAACATCTGCCATCTTGGATCTAACAGAAGCACAGGCTGTTTGTTTCACCTCCTGCTGCTCGCTTTTGACATAAAATTGGATGCTGTGTTACAAATTTTGTTTAAAATGAGACAAGACAGCTCTGGGCAAAATGACAAATTCAACATTCCACGAAACACGGGGGAGAATATACGTATTGGAAATGAATAGTGGCAAATAATTTGAAACAAGCAAAAACAAAACATGAAGAGCCGGAGGTTGAAAAAAATGAAGTGAGCGTGGAAGAAAAAGAAAAATGAGTCTACACAAAGTGAAGGAGGTGTCAGGTGTCTTTAGTTGAGAGCAGCAAAGCCTTGAGTCCTGGCAGAGGTGAGAAAAGGTGAGAAGAATCTTCCAGTGGCTAAAACTGCAGCGTTGGACTGACACTGAACCTAAACTTCAACTTCCACTTGAGGTGAAGTCACTGCAGACATTTAGCCTCACTCATTTGACTGACTTGCAATGAGAACTACTGTGCATTATGAACTTAAAATAGCTGTGTTTTGGACTTCTCATTTCAAAAGCTTTGAGTGATGAAGCGATGAAGGAAGAAAAAACAGAAGCAACAGTGTTTTATTTAGCCGGCCTGATTGTGGATCTGTTCAGACTCAGCGGTTACAACAAAGCCAGAGCAGGAATCAGTGGATCTGAAGACAAATGTAGCTTTTGGCTGACAGAACAATGCTAGGTCTCCAAGCTTCCAACTGTATTTTTTTTAAACTTCACTTTTCATTTTAATCATGTGCAAACAGGTGGACACACAAACCAGGAAGCACATATATGTATATGACACACTGGGACTGTCTACGTAGACATACTGCAGAGGGAAAAAAATGCATACACAGTATAGACAATGTGAATGCAAACATGTGCAGGTTCTACATGCTGGCCAAGTCAAATATGAAGCTGACATTTAAAAACAAACCCTCATGCTAAACTGCCTGGAGAGCAATAAAAGGTCACAGACAGAAAAGCATTAGCCTCAGCACTCTACATGGGGTCCGATTGTTTCTGAATATTTTGGAAAACCTCAGATTTTTGTTGTGTGTGAACTTGTTTGCATCAACTGTGCTGTTTTTTTCCAGCATTTTCCCTAAATGTGACACATATTATCTTTAGTATGTTAAAGTGTGTTGTTTTTTCAGTTCCATATTGTTGTGGAGCTCACAAAACGCGTATTAAAAGCAAATCAAAACTGGAAAACTGGAAGGATAGATATCCTGCCTCTGGTTTAAGACAGAAATAGCATTCACCAATCTTTTATTTAGAATCAGACAACACTTTCAGCCTTCCTGTTTGTTATCATATGCCCTTTTAAATCCTAACTTTGGGATTAGAATGAGATTCTTTTATACAAAATGAGTACAAGTGGTTAAGAAAATATAAACGAGGCCTGAAATCCCACCAGATATTTCCAATCTCAACTTTCCTTACAAATATTTACCTAATAAATGCTATTCTTAATACAACTCTAAATAAAAATGCTCCACTTATGTCTGCAGTCACGTTTCTGTTGAAGTTTACTGGCAGTCTGAGCTCATATCCACTGTTTCTTGTAAGTTTACAAAAGAGGAATATTATCTTTTAAGCTGTGTACATTCACACTGTTTACATGTGCACGCTGATTAATTTAGAAAACATTTACAACATCAACAAATGCAATGGTCCAGTCTAAACACAAGGAACAAGATGCTAAAAATGTAGCAAAAACAAACCCCTTGGATCGTTGTTATTGTTATTGTCTTTTGTATTCTTTTTACACGTGCTAGTGTAGTGTGTTTTTTTTTAAACTTTATCTTCATTTCACTTTAACTTTTTGGGGGTTTTTTGGAGTCCAGTTGTTATATTGCCTTCTGCATATCCTGCTTTTGCTCTGTTTGTCAGAGCTTTACACTATATAAATCTGTTGTATGGATGTTATATAAATCAGTTTCGTATTATTGGTCATAATATTTTCATCATTTCAAGTTTTATCTCTTTAGTGTTTGCAACACAGCCAAGCTGCAAATTTTGGGGCTGAAACATGAGGCGAACACCAAAATCTGCAGCTCCCCAAACGTCCACTAGAGGCTGACTCTAAAAGTGAGTCAGTCCCCATAGACCCCCATGTTAAAATGTAAAACTTTTCAGCAGACATAAAATGTATATCTGGATTTGTTTATTTATTTTTACATTTTGTGATTGCAAGTTTAGTGATTTTTTTTGTAACTTTATCTTCATGTCAGTTTAGTTTTGTTTTGTTTGGCTTTTTTCCAGTTGTTATATTGTCCTCTGCATATCCTGCTTTTGCTCTATTTGTCAATTCTTTATAAACTCCATTGATAAATTCGTTATATAAATCAACTTGGCATTATTGTTGTTGATAATTTCATGTTTTCAAGTTTCATCTATTTAGTGTTTGCAGGATAACCAAGCAGCAAACTCTGGGTCTAAAAATGAAGTCAGTACCAAAAACTGCAGTTCCTCAAATGTCCGCTTGAGGATGACTCCAACAGTGAGTCATTCCCCATAGACCCCCAATGTTAAAACACATAGCTCTCCAGCAGAAATAAACAAGTTTACAGCCTTGTACAAGAAACAGTTTTGGTCTCTATAGCTGATTTATCCATTTATGAAAGTGATATGGGGGATAAATTCCTGTGTAATGCACTTGGTTAAATTGTATTAAAGCTTGGAGTTATGCATAATGAAAGGTATAGGACAGTTCATGGTCCATCTCAACTTCACTCATGTCATACTTTTTTGCTCATTTTTGGATTAGATGATAGGTAGAGTTAAGCACTACTGAGATGAGGACAGCATGAAAATTGCTGTTCTGGAAACCTATGAGTTGGTCTGTTTTTATATTAAGTACATATAACCTTTTGATCATCTTGGCATTTTAAAAGTGAGGCACCTTGTCTCGTCTCAGAATGCAAATTTGACTTTTTTACAACAACTTTGTGTCCAGTTTTGCTTTTTGTGATTGTTCCTATCAGTAATAAAAGTTAATTAAAGAGAGGGAATATGGAAATGCGGCCACCAAGAAGTCTGCTGTTGCAAAGACAGGAAGAGACAGGCTTTCAAAAAAACCTCCAGTTTAACCAAATAAAACTGAGGAGAAAACGGTTGGTTTAAAGTGCACTTATTAACCAAAGTATCTGCCATAAACATCCATGACAGCTTAGGAGCTTCTTGGTTCGACTTTAACCTGCAATGCCTCGGAAAGTTGTACCACTTTAGAAAATAAAATCAGGCCGAAATGTTTTCCTACTCATTTTAAGCAGTGTTGGGAGTAACGCATTACTCAGTAACGCGTTACTGTAATGGATTACAATTTCAAATAACGAAGTAGTGTAACGCGTTCTACTGAAAATACTTATAATTAAATTACAGTTACTAACTAAATACTTGGCTAGTTACTTGTGGTTTTTCTTCAGGAATGCCTGAAAGCCGCACAGGACGTACACTTCCGCTGCCTGCACGCCTGCGTGCTTACGTCATGCCGAGCACTGTAACTGCGAAGCAAAGAGACAACAAACAAAATGGCAGAGGAGACTAATTCATTTATTCGGTGGAGATACACACACTATTTTAACTATGTCACCCAAAAAGACAAAAACTTGGTCGTGGAGTGCAACCTTTGCGTCAGCAGCAAACGTTTGTCAACGTCAGCCAATTCATTCTCCAATCATCCCCACATAATATGTTGCAAATGAAAGACAAACTTATCCTTCCAAATATGAAAAGCATTCCAAAGTGCAGCTGCAGCAATATATTGAAAAAATAAAA
The DNA here is from genome assembly GCF_021347895.1 of Acanthochromis polyacanthus. Lineage (NCBI taxonomy): Eukaryota > Metazoa > Chordata > Actinopteri > Pomacentridae > Acanthochromis > Acanthochromis polyacanthus. The sequence continues at coordinate 11,015,783 of NC_067126.1, read as the reverse complement.
TATAGATCTGCTGTTTAATATAAAATTCAATGTTGTCAAACCTTCTCCTTGCAAAAATATAATCCATACCTCCCAAATGCAGTTGTAGAAAACACACGTTTTATCTAAAAAAAAATCAAGAAAGATAAAAGTTAAAATGTATTTGTATATCTTTAGCCATTAATTTCTTCATGTCAAAAAAGTGAGTGAGTGCTGTAGCTCTAATGGCTGCTGTACTATAATTAATCGACTAATCTATGCTCCATGTAATGATCAACAGATGTCAATTGTTAATTTGCAAATGTTCTTGTTAGGTATATTAATCAGCAAAATCATCAGACTGAGAAGGAGTTGTTAAAGGCTTACTTTACAGAACTTAGGTTCCAAAACTTATACTGTCCCTTTTTTTGCACTGTTTGCACTTTTTTTATATGTTCAAATGCAATTCATGACTTGTTGTTTAGCCTGAGTTTTATTATATTATTTGGAAGGTTCCAAAACGTACTGTGCCTTTTTTGTTTGCACTTTTTTTATATGTTCAAATGCAATTCATGACTTGTTTAGCCTAAGTTTTATTATATTATTTGCAGTTTTGCACTACCAGCCAGTAGTTTTGAAGACTATACTAGTTATCCTGGCTTATTCATATTAATAGCGCATTGTTTGAGCTAGTTTAATAATTTAAATGACTTTAATAAAACAAACATATACCTTTGACTCTCCTCTTTTTATTTTTTGGGACACGAAGTAATCAAAAAGTAGTGTAACTTAGTTACTTTCTTGAGACAGTAACTAAGTAATATACTCAATTACTTTTCAGAAAAGTAACTAGTAATTTGCAACTAATTACTTTTTCAAAGTAACTTACCCAACACTGATTTTAAGTGATGTTAATACTTTTTGTTGCTACTAATAAAAAGGAAATTATGAAAATAAGACGCAACATGTCTTACTTTCATGGTTTTCCTATTACTAGCTACAACAACAACTATTAAAGTAAGACATATTATGTTGTATCAGAATATGAAGACACTATTTGGACTGTGGAACCTCTTTAATAGCCTAGAAACTCTGGGACACATGTCTCAAAAAGTCTAGTGAGTCATATTGTTGAGTTATTCCCCCTCTCCTCTCCTTTACTGGTTTTTCTTCTACTCATAGTGCTTCTTGTCACTCTGAATTTCCATTGGATCCTCATTTTTACGTTTCATCTTGATCCTCATAGCCCACCACCCTCCTGCTTTACCTCTTTGTTTCTGGCCTGGACTCTTTGAAGTTGTGATTCCACCATATAAAGCCATGGAAACACTGAGGGTCCCGGGTTGACGACGACACGTGCCACTTGTCACTGTGACTGATTGGGCGGCATGTGAAAGTGGCCCCCAGAGTAAAACTGTGAAATACAATCCTACAATACCTAATATGGAGAAACAATACGTGAATGGTGTTGGCTTCATGGTGCAACGAGCTTTACGGTTTGCCATTTATTATACTTCAGGTTTACTGCACTGTAAGTGTATCATGCTAGACCAGGAATAAGAGGATATTACAATGTAATATTCATTTAAATACAATAAATACAGTATTTTCTGGTGTCTTGAGCTATTTAAATATTGTTCCGCCTCATATGCTTTGTCATAGAGGCAGAATTTTGTCACCATCTCATAAACTGGGCACATGCTGTAAAATACTAAAAAATATCTTAAGATGCCACATAGGACTGACTGATGGAATATGTTTTATTTATTTCCTGTAATATGGCTTAATTATTCATTTTCCATCATCCTGACACAAGGGACATTTTCATCAGGCAGCTTTGATTTCTGTCCCTATTTTACATCAGAGATGTAGCTGTGGGACACAAAATTATGCCAAAAGGAGCCACCAGAATGACGACCAACTCAAAATGGCCTTCATGAAGCCACTGAAGATAAAGACTTAGCAAAGACTAAAGTGCTACTGACCAAGTTTGAATAACACAATCAAAGATTACTGTTCTGCAGCGATAGTGGGTGGTGCACTGTTTAAATATAAGTTATGAAACTGGAGGCAAATATACTTGATAATCAGCTGTGCTATATACACAACATGACGAAAAGCACTACAATGCTGTATAATAGTGTGACGTGGACGTTATTTACAGTTTTGATCAGTTTTTTAAATGTTTTTTATAATTAACATGCAAAATAATACTGTAATTTCTGTGACTATTAATTTTGTCTGTATTTTAACAAAACAGAGAATATCTGTAAAATAACTGTAAATTGTTGAAAAAATTACAGTTAAAAATGTTCAAGTTTACAGTGTATGTACACTTGTGACTCTGGTAAGCCAAATGTGTAGTGTTTTTCATCATGATGTTTTAATATAAGATAAAATAATCCTTTATTAATCTCAGAAAAGGGAAATTTTCAGTGCTACAACAGCAAATGTAGTGAAAACATTTAAGTAATGTGAAACAAAATATACCAAAATATATACTACCGCTCGGAATTTTGGGGTGACCCAGGCAATTTCATGATACTCACACTTTGATTTATGTGCAAACAAAATTGCACAAGGGCCTATCTTATCATCAATTAGCCTTTCAACACTGAAAATCCCAATTTTCATTCTCATTAGCCAATAGAGCCACAATTTGATTTATTCAGCATTTTCCCAGCCTCCAGTCTGTTCCTCCACCTGCATAAGATTTCATCTGGCATTGCTGCTGAAAACATCACGTCACTTTGTAGTCAGAGCCAAACTCTGTGCTGACTATCCAGGTCTTTGTTGGCCTGGTTGCCGGAGCTGCTCGATACCAAACAAAACTCGCTGAACTGACGTTTACAAGACGGACTGTGTCCAGCTGATAACTGCAGTGGTGAAATCTGATGAGAGCTCCGCTCATATCTCTAAGAAACAGCTAGTTACACGAAACTTGTTTTCTGGCAGGCGGTGGACATGTTAAAGTCTACGAGAATGTAAAGCAGAGAGGTCCTGCACTTTCACTCACTTTAGATGTTTTTGAGTACATTTTACAAGACATGTATGTCATAAAGATGCTATCAGTCACATTTTCCCAGCAGCAGTATTTAAACACACTGTAAGCACGTTCAAATTATTGGTTTTTATGTGTATTTTGAATCATTTTATATATATATTTTTTAACTTGCAAACACTTAAGCCACAGAACAAGTGGATTATTTGATATTTGCTGCCTTTTGAAACAAGAAAAAACAGAACAAATGCACATAGAAGCACAATATTTTTGCTCTTCCAGGTGATCTGCGGGGTGAGAGACACAAAGACGACAGAAAGAAAAGAAAATGTGGACCTTGTGGACTCCAAATGTGCTTAGGAAAAAGTCTGCAAAAGCAATAATTCTAAGTTCTACATGGACAACATAGTCAACATTTAGATCTAGAAAAGTTACTGAGCATTAGATTTTGCAAGTTTAAGAAAAACGGTGGAAAAGTTTCTAAAGTCTTCTGAGGTCAGAACAAATCAAAGCGGCACAATCAATCACCCAAAGCATCTTATTTTGCTGTAAACTTTACATGCCAGAGAGTTCAATCATGGTCAGGCAGCATTCAGTCCCACTATTAACAATAGAAAACCGCCTCCATGTGTAAACACACCGCCTATTGTACTGTACTCTGCTGCTAAGTTAGTCATAATCAGGGCAGAATAGGAATTCCACGCTCTGTTGACTCTCCTATTAAACAAGTTAAACCCATGTTTGCTTTAAACTTGAAGCAATCAATAGGCAAAGAATGCCGCGTGCAAACATCAAGATTAAACCCTTCAGTGCTGTTTGCTTAATATTTTAAATGACAGGAGGATTCTGTGTGCAGCAGCAGGCGGTGGTTTGCTGCTCTCATGTGGTCATGCAGGAAACTTCACTTCAGATTTTACACCAGTGCTGCTGTTTGAAATGTCTTCTGCTTAGACGTACATGGCTTTATTAATCCACAGAGGGAAATTAAGTTGATTCCACAGCATGGATATTCAATAAAGGGGTAAACAATAAGACAAAACAGAGTATTAGGGTATAAAGTCAAGATAAAATCAAATAAAGTGAAGTAAGATTTAAAAAATAGAACATAGAAAAAATCTACAGAATATACACTACTGGTCAAAAGATGCCCCCTCCATCCATCCGTTATCTATACAACACTTTATCCTCTTTAGGGTTGCAGGGGGGCTAGAGCTTATCCCAGCTGACTTGGGAGAAGGCAGGGGACACCCTGGACAGGCTGTCAGTATGTTGCAGGGCTACAAATGACCAACAAGCACACTGGCATTCACATCTACGGGCAATTTAGAGTGATCAATTAACCTCAGCATATTTTTGGACTGTGGGAGGAAGCCGGAGTGCCCGGAGAAATCGAACGCATGCACAGGGAGAACATGCAAACTCCATGTAGATCCCCGGGAAAGCCGGGATGCAAACCAGAGATCTTCTAGCTGTAAGGCAAAAGTGCTAACACCACCCCACTGTGCAGCCCTAGAATGTCCCAGGTTTTCCATTGTTTTTAAGATAAGATAAACTTTGTTGATCCCACAGTGGGGAAAGTTCACTGTTACAGCAGCTCCAAGAAGAAAAAATAGTATAAAGGCAGTACAGAATAAATTAGAAACACAGTGCAGAAATACAGAGAATAATATATCCACAGTTTTTTTTTATTTTTTTAAAGAAGACTATTTACAGGAGGATGAGGTTGAAACAGTTATTGCACTTAAGTGATATGCATGCATGAGGGAAAAAAGTGCAGCAGTGACAGAGATAGAGCAGCTTATATGGCGGCATTAAAAAGTCTGACTGATGTTGGAATAAAGGACCTGCAGAAATGTTCCTTCTTACATTTAGGGTGTACCAGATCTGTTGCTGAAGGCCCTTCTTAAAGAGTTCACAGTCTGATGCAGAGGGTGGGAGGTGTGTCCCATGATAGAAGACAGTTTGGCCAGAGCCCTCCTCTCTCCCACCACCTCAATGGAGTCCAGGGGGCAGCCACAGACTAAGCTGGCTCTTTTTATTATCAGTCTGTTGTGTCTGTTTTTATCACGCTCAGAGCACCCTCCTCCCCAGCACACCACTGCATAGAAAACCACCGATATTAATTGAAATTCAAGTAGTTCAAGTAAAATGAATAACTTTAAATTAGTACAAAGGTAAAAAAGTGAGTTGTCAGAGGCTAAAAAAAAGTTAAGGTTACTCAAAGTGAAAAATAATGCACATTTCAGATTTACACAAAAGGCCTTTTTCAGGGAACAAGAAATGGGTTAACAACTTAAAGCTGTTCTGCAGCAATGGAGGTTGATCAAGCCTTAAAAGTTGGTGCTACCCAACCTTTCTTGATAACTTATTACCCCTCTGTCTGCATAAAAGTAGCGCTGGAACACACTGTGGCACCGTGCCCTCCAGAGCAAACAAGTTTCTGAGAGTCAACAGCTTGCGTGATAGGCGGCTCACAGGACAACAGCTTCAAGCATCTTAATAGTGGTCAAAGCGAGCAAGTCTCAGTTTCAACTGTGAAGAGAGGACTCCGAGTTGCAGCAAGAAAGGCATTGCTAAGACATCAGAATAAGAAAAAAAGGCTTGCCTGAGCCTTTTTAGTGTACCAGAGTGAAAGAAAATTCAAATGAGAATGTGAGAAGAATTTTAGAACTTTACCTCACACACCTACGATAACTGCATGCATGTTGAAATAGTTGTAGCAAACAGCACATGCCAGGAAGCCACAGACTGTGGGCTGCAGTGGGCAAATGTAACTAAGTACATTTAGTCAAGTGCTCTACTCAACTACAGTTAATTGTATTTTTACTTACATACTTCCATTTGATGTTGCTTTATATTTCCACTCCGCTATATTTCAGACGGAAACTTTCCAATCTCTTACATTGACGTGAATGCTTGTACGATCAAGATTATACACAGCAGATAATAGAACAAACGTTTTAAATCAACATATTGTTAATTTTTTACTAAAGCATTGTCCCTACATACAACTTTGAGAGGTTTGATATTTGTATTTTACTTGAATATTTCCATTTAAAATTACTTAATATTTATGCTCCACTCATTTTAGAGAGAAATATTTCACTTTCTACTCTACTGTTTATGTGACAGTTTTAATTACTCTTAGAATAAAGATTATACACAACACATAAAATAACAAACTATTAATTTCAACACATTGATTAAGATAAAAAAAACAAATTTAGTACATTTCAAAATGATATAAAACTTGATCAAAATAATCCAATAAAAGAAGCAGAAAATATTTTGCATTTTTTTCTGATAAGGTCTTGAATTAACTCACAAGATTGCTCGTAAATGTTCTTTTGTCGGCTATTTGACATAATTTCTGCTCTTGTATCTACTATTCATAAAACAGCAACCTTGTTCTGAAATACAGGATATCTAACGTGTTAATCAGTAAAAAGTGAATCTGTTGTAGAATAAACTGAACTTTCACCTTTGAAACACATTTACCTTGTATCTGCAGGGCTGATTTGAGGGATTGTCCCATTGTTTGTGCGAATCAATTTAAATAAGTGAGGTAGTCTTTACCCTCCACAGCCCTGATTTCACCTTTTGTCATTTCTTGGGGGCAGTTTTTGTTGCTTTGTTAATCAAATGTGCTTTCAAAAAGTCATTTCTAATATCAGTGGGAGTTAAATAGAGTTTGAGCAGAATGTTAACTTTGCTCTTTTGTAATAACGCTGTGGGACTGGAGGGGAATGAGTCCCTGCGGATCTTTTCCTGATATTCTCTGCACGAAGACGCAGACCTGGCAGCATTAATCATCACATGAAAAGAGCCACTGTTTGGACATCGCTGTGCAGAAACCCTTTCTGTGGGTTTACTAATGAAACAGGACAGTTCAAAGACTTTATTTCATGCCTCATCATACACTCACTGCAATCACAAACAAGTGCACATCTCTGCAGATGTTTGCTCTGTCAACTCCTGATGTTAAGGGTCATTGTTGAACACTGTGAATAATTTAAGCAATGGATTAAATTATTCAAAGATGATTGACTATAGATGTGTCTCAGAAAAGGCAGAATTCTACTTAAAACTGATTCTGCACACACTTTGCAATTTTAGTTGCCTTCTATCAGTAACTTAAATGACATTACAAGCACTGCTTTAATGTAGACTGAAGCTTTAATTGTACAGAGACAGTGTTGCTATGGAGACAGAAATAAAATCACTGGATGCTTTAAAAAAGATGCACAAGGCCTAAGAATGTCTGAAGTGCAGTTCATTGGAAAAGAAGATGTCAAACTACGCCCTCTGGTGGTTCCATGTTTCAAATCTTTATTCGAAAAAGAAAAAAGAAAGGAAATAGAAACTCTTGATTGGATCAAATTTGCATTTATTCCTGTACTACCAAACTGGCAAGACTGACTGTAACACCATCAGGAGGAAAGTTAAAATGTGTTCCTACTTTATACTTCTACTATGTTGAGTGTGTTTCACGTCTTTCCTAATTTCACGCAAGGTCAGAGGTCAAGATTATCCAAAGAATACATCTTTATAAAGTCCGTCTCAACAGGACACGTCTTTCAAATAGGATTTAGAGAATATTCTGCAGCAACAGGTGCACTCTGCTACACAAAGCCGTAGTTTCATTTCACTTTTTTTTTTGCATTTCTTCACGCAGAATACAACAAATGAATTTGATATTTGCTCTTAATTGTTAAACTTAATCTACAAATAACAGCAGAGTAAAAAGAGACAACTCCTTTGCATGGACACTAATGTTTCCGTTTCTTTAGGCTGTGTCTGCAGGTGCAGAATTGAGGGTTAATACTTGCATAAGCTCCATCTGAAAATACAGATTCCTGTGCTATCACACACCCAATACACTCTGTGTGCTATTTACATACTTGGATCCTATGTTGTATGGTTTGTCTGATTTTTTTCTGTTTGTTTGCTGGCTTTTTGGTCAATAAATTAAGTTTACTCAGCTACCAACGTGTATTGCCACCCTAATGTGGGCTGTAACAGCAGGTTGAAGCACACAAATTAGGGACTCAAAATGAATGAGAGAATTCGCCACAAAACACTATATTGTACTCTACTCTGTTAAACTATTCTATATCTTCTCTCCTGTTAAGAAATAATACACCAAAAAGCAACAATAAACCGAGCAATACAGACAGAAAAGTCCCTATGTTTACAGTTATTGATTGTTATTGATAAACCTTAGTAATCTTTTTCTTCATATAAAAAGATGACTAATGGACTTAAGAATGTAAGACATGACAGTTGTTCTCTAATCTCTCTTTTTCTCCTCAAGAGAAAACGAAACATCTGACCCCAAATTATGACGCAAAGCAGCACCATCCTGCTTGTGAGGAAAGTTTTTACCGCAGTGTCTTTGTACCTCTTGTTGCCCGGGAAACCAATAAACTGCTGTAATAATGCAAGTGGACAGAGGGTGTCAGTGTTGCACAGCAGAAACCTGATGTCGTTATACACTCTAATGTCATTCAATCAAGCAACAACAAAAAAAAAGCGTCAGAATAATAATATTACAGAAATATATGCATACTTTGCATAAAATTGAAAAAATAGGCATAAAACTGATTAAAAAAAAGCAGGTGAAAAGCTGCAACTGAACAAAGGAGAACTTAAAAGCCTAACAATCTACTAACAAACTCTCACAGAAACCTTAAAAACAAGCATATAAAGTTGAGTCTTTAGCCGTTTCTAAACAAAATGTAGTTACTGATCTTTATGTGCGGCTGATCAAAGGTTTTATTTCCCAGAATCCACAATCATCAGTTCAGTTTGCTGGAGGTTTTACTTCACCTGTGAGTGGCAGAGAATCACAGAGCTGTGTCTCCAGAGAGCATCCCTCAGATTGTAATCCCATTTAACGTACTACATTACTTCCTAAAAGTGCTGACTGGAAACTTGCAGAGTGAAAGTGAGAGGTCGCGTCCTGGTAGAGGTGGGAACGAGAAGAAGAACCATGTGTGGGAGGAATGTGGACAGCGTTTAAAATGTGGAAGGCATCGAGTGTTTTTCCTGCAGAGCTGATGAGCTGAATATTCAGTTCCAGCTTTTAACTTGGAGAAATCAATCAATATCAGCTGCTCGGGCTCTCAAACCACCAGCAGGTGAAGGGAAGAAGAGGAGTAGGTATTTATTAGCAACTTTAAGTCCTCTTCTGGAGGCTGGTGTACAATGAATGCCAGTATAGTAACATATGCTTTTAATAATGCAAGATAAATGTGTGCTCTGTATCCAGATGCCATTATAGCTTCAAGCAATCTTACAGATAAACATATTAATCAAATATAATAAGCATTTATGCTGAAATTTTTATATATTTGCATTTTTGGCCTGCAGCGTTTTCAGTTTCTGCACAGTTTTTCACATTTAGCTATGTCAGAGACGTTAAAATAGGTCAGAGATGCAATCTGGTGAATCAGCCTCCCAGGAGGTCTGTCATTATAATCTGGCCTCCACATTCAACCAGCTTCTCTTCACTTTCTCCTCAATGCTGGTGTCCCACACGGCACCACACATTCCTTTCATTTATACTGCAGCCTGTATTCAGATCCGATATTTGACCCCACACAGACGGACAACTCCCAAATATTGTCTGATCAGAAGGATGAAATATGCACACAATAACGAGGATGAACACTGTATATTATATAATTCTTAGTTTTTCATGCACATTCATGTATCAAGCTGGTATTTGTGCCCAACAGAACCTTGATAAATAAGTATTAATCACCTTTAGTAACCAGCAGAAGGGAGATATTTGCAAATAAACTGCTATCAGAGCTTCATTTTTGTGACTTCTAAAGGCACCAGTCACACAACAAGTCACTGATCCTCGGGTGTTTTCCTCATCGGGTTTAACCGAGCTGCATGCCGCTGACTCAAACATGACACATCTCTCCTCCTCACAACGCAGCTATTTTAATAAGAGCGCTATTTACAGGCGCTGATGAATGGGGAGCTTTTTCAGGAGCTCTAGACTGGCAGTGAGGCCTGCTGAGGTGGAGAGAAAACTAGAGAGACCAGTGTGGGAAATATATTTGATTGCTACTTAATAAAAAAAGTAAAATACACAGATGAAATTATAGATGTTATGATTTTAACACCTGCTTTTTTTTTTTTTGCATCAGCTCATGGAAAACCATTTGTGTTGAGTCTTATTTTGAAAAACTTCACATTGAAAAAAAAGCCATTAACATTAAATGTAGCTTGTGCAGCATTTAAATTTCACGTTCTTTAAAACACAGTTTATTCTATAGTAGTGTCTTTTCTTATGTTTGAGTCTCATTAAAAGCTTTGTGTTGTCGTTACTGAAGCCTTTATACAATACAACAATATTAATATCTGACCTGGAAGTCGTTCAAGCAGCAAAATTATTTCAAGTTGGCATTGATACCTTAAAGTTACTGTTCTAAAACCATCTGCTAGAATGAGGATGTTTCAGAACAACGTACAAATACATGGAAGATCCCAACATGATGTTTTCCATCACAATCCCCCCCACACACACACACACACACTGTGGCCCTACTGTGGTTCATTTTCTAACATGAAATACTGTTCATTAGCCAATTATCATCTCCTACAGTAGGTTTTTGATCATTATAGGTGGCAGTTAGAGCCAACAATCACATTAAATTCATTGCAAAGCCACAAATGATGCTACACAACATCATATAGAACAACAAAGAAATCGTCTGTCTGTCAACAGAGACTCTGTGGGTTTGTGATGATACTTAATCCTCAGAGCTTCAGTCAAAAGCAATGTTAGACTACACTTGATTTCAGAATGCTGGAGCACAACGGTTAGCATCAAACATTTTTAGTTACCCTACCTGGAAGAAAAACATTCTGGGAATTTAAAGCAAACATCAGTAGAACTTTAGTGAACTTTCTCAGAAGATTTCTGGACCTAAAACAAATTCTAGCTGGCCCTCCAGTTCAGACAAGAACCAGAAACACTGAGGATTCTTGTTTTTACAGATATACTCAGGATTTTTCATTTGGACACTGCAACTTCTACATGTTTAACTTTGTCAGTGTGACTGACTTTATTACTCTTGCTTCATGACTTTGCTTTTTTGCTTCATACTGCTTTTCCACAGCAGCATAATACACTTTCATGTAACTTTCACTCTGCCTGCACAGCTCACCACTGGTGCAGATGAGGAGGTTTTACTGCAAATATCACCATATTTGAGCCAAAACTGGCTTGCAATTGCATCCTTGCAAACCCAATCAAAGGGACTTATGCAGAAATATTGAGGAGTCTTGTTTTCACAGTAATATTTTGGGCTTTTTCATTTGTAACTTCTCCATGTTTAACTTTGTCAGTGCATGACTTCATTACAAAATACTCTCATGCTGAGGCTGATTCAGAGGGAGTTTGAGCATCACACCTACTTTTCTCCCGAAAAATAATATATCTTAATGGAACTTTTACTATTCTTGCTTGTGAGAGGTTTTACAGTAAATGTCACCATATATGAAGCAAAGCTGTGGCTTTCAACTGCATCCTTACAAACCCAACCAAAGAGACTTGTGCATTTTACTCTAAACATGTCTATAAAATTTGCAGTGACACGTTATATGCTCTCTATATAACATGCTCTGAGGTACGAACAGTCTAACGATGCTATGAAACAGAACATCTTAGGTAGCCTTCCTTTAGAAAAAATATTCTGGGAACTAAAATAAAACTTCTTGCTGTAGAACTTTCTCAGATTTGAGCTGTGTCTTCAATTCTATTAAGAATCAGGAATATTGAAGACTGTTGTTTTTGCAGTCATATTTTGGGGGTTTTATTTGGACACTGCAACTTCTACATGTTTACCTTTGTCGGTGCATGATTTTATTACAAAATACTCTCATGCTGAAGCTCATGTTGAAGGAGTTCCAGCTTCATACCTGTTCTCTTGACGCTGCTTTTCCACAGCACTAAAAGAAAAATTCCTCCAGCAAAACTTTGGCAAACTTTCTCAGAACATTTATGGAACTAAAAATAATCTGGCCACAGGTCTTTAGTTCAGTCAAGAACTAGAGATAAAAGTCAAATGAGAATCCACACAAAGGCTGAGGATGCTTGTCTTATTGACTTATTTGGGGTTTTTCATTTGGATACTGTAACACCTGCATGTTTAACTCTTAGTGAATGACATTTCAAAATACTCTCATGTTGAAGCTAACTTTGAGGGAGTTAGAGCTTCATCAGTGTTCTTTTAATGCTCTTTCCTCACAGAAACATGTGGAACTTTTACAGTGCTTGCACAGGTCACCACTGGTGCAGATGTCGGCTCTTAAAAGTGGGAGGTTTCCCTGCATATATATATCACCAAATTTGAACAAAAATGTGTCTTGCAGTTGCATCTTTGCAAGTCCAACCAAACAGACTTGTACATTTTACTCTAAACTTGTTAACTTTGCAGTGTCTGTCTATAATACTCACTGAGGGATGTAAGGTGTTGTCTTTGGGTATGACAAAGTTTGCCTCACCCCGCGCAGCAGGCCGCTCTGCAGAGTTTCAGTCACGGGGTGAGGGAGGGGGAGAGCATGCAGGACTCGGCTCACCACGCCTCGGTACGGTGAGTCCGTCAGCCATATTGACTACCTCCTCTCCGGTCTGTGGGAGACTGGCGGAGGAGCCTCCTCTGCTGCCAGTGTCACCGAACACTCTGAGTGCGCACCGCGTCCGGTAAACCGCGCAGAGGACGGGCTCTATTTTTACCCCGCTGTGGATATATAAAGCACCGCGGCCGGCTGCAGGGAGGACAGTTGGAGACATCCTCAGCGCGTTAGAGGTGAGTTTGATCGCCTTCATCTCTCTCCCTGCCTCCCCTTTTAAGCCGTTCAAATGAGGTGGGATTTATTTTCCTCTCCTGGCTGGAGGACGGTAACCGGGCTGTTTTTACGCAGTGCACGTTAACGAACGCCGTCAAACTTATTCCACAGCGTTTTTCTGACAGGCAGGTTGGAGGCGGCGGCGTGGTGACAGTTTGGTCGCTTCACCTCCGCTGCAAAAACCGGCTTCTTCTCGCACGTTTCAGGAGGGGAGGACGGGTGAGTAAAGCGGTGTCACTTTGCGCTGAGGAGCCGTGTGTCAGGTACAGTGTTATGCAACAGAACCGGGTAATTAGATGCTAGTGTCTTTTCACAGAATGACCTGGAGGCGCCTCATGATTTTTACGCTTCCAGATTCAAACCAGACACACTGGGACGTTTGCTGACTAAATGTTTCAACCTGGACGAGCTCAACACGTTTGCTGTTGGAATTTGGTGACGTCCTGTTTGTGTTTTTGCGTCTCTGGTGTTCAGACAATGTTTCTTGCGCCGTTTGCAACTTTGCTGCTGCTGACGATGCGCGTTTGTCTCTGCAACAATGTGCCAGACACACGATTCATTGCACAGAAACAGCGTTGGCGTCTGTTGCTGAAATTTGGCACCGTATGTCTTTTGCGCATGCCTCCAAATCATTTACATACTGCAAGGTAAAGCCAAGACAGCTCCCTCTCTTTAATAATGCGAATAATTTAGTTAAAAGGCGCGTTTTTACACCCGTAAACTCGCGGTTGCTCAGTAAATACACTGCAAACTCTCTTCTCTAAGTTCGCTCTTGGGCTGCTTTTGCGCGTAAACTTCGCCGCTGCTTAAAGTCTCATCACCGCGCCCACACTTGATGGTTTGAGGTCCATCTGGCACCAACAGATGCTCCGCCGGCGTCAGGGGAAGTCCAGAGCTGCCGATTGGTGTCATTACAGCAGAGGAAGTGAATTTATTGGCTGATTTCCCCGTCGCTCAAACCCTCCTGTTGCGCTCGGACCCGCCCCCCTCTGGGACCAAATTACAACTCATTTGAGAAAGAGGCGCTGCGCATCATGACATGAGATATCGCTGACTGCTGGTTTTAGATTTCTCTCTGCTGCGCTATTTTTTGTAACCTGTTGAATAATCTCATGACTTAAGACCAGAATTTTAACCTCTCCTGACCTTACCTTCATGTCTGTGTTGATTTAAGGCCTAATTTACTCTTACAGCTTTCTAAAAACACTTAAAACAATTTATTTTTTATCTGTTACAGGAAAAAAACAACAACAATAACTTTTTAATACTTGGGAAGCGTTTGTCTGCCATTTAGCTCAGGCTCAAGAGATAGTGTCCCGGTGTAATCGGTGGGCTTATATGTTGTATTGGTTAAAGAGAGATGCTGAGACATAAGGCTGGGCATGAACACTGTAAAAAGAATTGGTGAAAATCTGTCAGCAAAGGTTGAAGTTGGTTCATGCAACTGAACTTTGCATTTTCTGTTATTGCCAGTACATATTACTGCTGTTTCATCACCCAGGACGAAATCCATGTCTATCTTAACATCATTGTTTTGTGCGTCTTTGAGAAACTTAATGCGTGTTCAGTTAAAGTCACTCTTGCATTCTTATAGAAAAGGCCTTAGAACTCACTTTTCAAGTCATTTTTTAGCCAGGGCTGCACAGTGTCGTGGTGGTTACCACTTTCGCCTTGCAGCTAGAAGATTCCTGGTTCACGTCCCGGCCTTCCCAGAATCTCTCTGCATGGAGTTTGCGTGTTCTCCTTGTGCATGCGTGGGTTATCTCTGGGCACTCCGGCTTCCTCCCACAGTCCAAAAACATGCTGAGGTTAATTTATTATTCTAAATTGCCTGTATGTGTGAATGCATGTGTGATTGTTGGTCTCTATATGTAGCCCTACGACAGACTGGCGACCTGTCCAGGGTGTTCCCTGGCTTTGCCCCAAGTCAGCTGGGATAGACTCCAACCCCCTGCGACCGTAGTGAGGATTAAGCGGTGTATAGATAATGGATGGATGGATTTTTTTAGCCACTTTGAATGTAAAGGTCAATTTTTGTAGTATTTGGATAAAGTTTGGCTATCATTTTTGCAGTTTAAAGTGTTCAGTGTTCAGTGTTGTGTTGTTTTTTGCAGAACATGCTGTGACTTACAGTGATCTCCTGCTGGCGTCCTTCATATATTTTGACAATGTTAATTATCACTTTATTTGTACAGCACAGTTTGTACAGAAAATGCAACTGAAAGTGCTTTACAATAACAAGAGTTTAAAATAAAACCAGAATGTTCAAGTAAAAACGGAAAAAAATCAATTCTGATAAAACTCAAGACAATAAAATGCAAGAGGCCATAATAAAAGTAATAGATCTTTCTGATACTAGTATATTGCATGAAATTGCATCAATTCTGCATAAATGCAAACTGAAAAAGATGTGTTTTAAGGTTTTGTTTGAAGCTGTCAGGAGCTTGTCCCTTTACAGATTTAAAAACTTAAACTAACAGCAAGTGATTGACAAAAATAAAATGTGATCAGCAACTCCTTGCCCACAGTAGAACTGTACAAAAGAGTGAATATTTACATGTTTTATACCAAATACAAACTCATATACATTTAGACATACCTGAAAATACCGAGTGGTATAGAAAAAAACACTACATGATAAGCTGCTTACTCCAACTTCTGTGCAAATAGAAAAAATGGAGAGAAACTTCGCAGAAGTTTGCTTGATTTAGCTTAAATTTTAAGACAGTTAGGCTCATCTGTTAAAAATCATTCTGTAGGCAAAAATGTTCCACAGTTTCTATTTTCACAGGCAGAAACAGATACAGTGGTGATGATGATGGTGGAAACAAAAACACTTAAATACTTAAAACTTGAACTCTATAATGGTTTTGATATCATGATTTTGATTATAAGATTTAAATAAAATGATTATTTTCTGGATTAATCAGTTAGTTGTCTGAAAGTGTTGAATGTGTTTGCCAAAATGTGTTGTTTTGTCTCGCAGCTAAAGATATTCAGTTTACTGCCACAGAGTGGTAAAGAAACCAGGAGAATCTAGACTTTTTTCTTCTTTAAAACATTATTAAAGGGTGCCTATATAGCTCAGTTGGCTGAACAGGTGACCCATAAACAAGGGCTGTAGTACCTGACATAGACCTAAATGTAAAAGAAACACTTTGGTAATAAAACCGGTTTTCTTTCAGTAGAACTCCTAAGGTTATGATTTGGTTATACTAGAAGCTATACCATTGGTTTGGATTTCTACACGCATCACTGTGAAGGATTTTATATTCGTTTAAAAAAAATCCTAGTTATTGCCTCCTCTATGAAAGTTAACTGAATCTATTTAGACTGTGGACAAAATAAGACATTTGGAGGTTGGGAAATAAACCCCTTTTGCAGTAAAAGTGTAACTGATAGGAATGGAAGGGTTTTCACCTCTAAACTAACCTCTATCAAGCCACATTGACAGCAGCATCCCTCTGTCATGGAAAGAAACAAATAGGCCAAAGCTTGCTTTATTTAGCTGCAATTCAAACTAACTTGCAGCAGCCAATAGACGTGTTAATGGTGAAAGCAAATTGCCAAATGTGCCTCAGATTCAGCATGTGAAACTGGCTGAATTCAGACAAATGCTTCACACACCAGTTGCCACTGTGAGACTGAAACAGCTCTCCAGTTTCAGTTTTATTTGTGTAGCACCACTTCAAATAGTACAGTCAAGAGCTTGCAGAATTATATTATGTATAGAGAGAGCCCTGTTCGATGGTTCCCTTTGGTAAGTGGGGAAAACTCACATCAACAGGAAGAAACCTCCAGAATGTTATGATGTTGGTTGTCTTCATACTGAGTGCAGATTTGTCTTTTAGACTTTGTTAGAGGTGATTTTTGCCGCTCTTTCTGGTATTTTGTCATTTAGTGTTTCCAGATTCCCTTAGTTGACATTCGCACTTCTAATTTTGAATGAAAATCTTTGAAATGAGTGCTTATTTTGCTCTATCAAATATGCAAACATGCTCTGTCCAGTTGAACCAAAACCAGAAAAAAGATTAGTGAGTGTACCAGAAATATCATTCCCTGTTTTGCAGAAGTGCATGCATGCATTAGTAATAACAATAGTAGGTCAAAGTTGAAGCGGGAAGTTTCTCTGCACTGCGGTTCGCATTAAAGTGTTCAGTTTGGTTTTAACACCCAGTGTAGTTATCCTTTTCAAATTAGTAGTTTGGAGAATTGAATGAAAAGGATGTTGAAAAAGTGATAGCTCATGAACTTGAGAAGTTTAGTATGAGAATCTTCACCCTGACCAGTAAAAATAATGGTAAATCTCTAACTGTACAACACAGACTGTAAAATGAGACTCATTTTTAATTAATATACAACACAAATCCACTGTGAAATAAATCTCTCAAACTCTGTTTCATGGGCACTTATGTTCCTTTTTCTGTTCCTAAAAATACCAGATATTTTCAAAGTAAACTGTTCCACTTTTGACTACTTAAAACCATATTTGACATTTTTGGGCATTTTATATATATAAAAAAAGAATAATTGGTAAATTAATACAACAGTCTTTAATTTAATGGGTAATGATAATGACTAGTTGTAACTCTTAAGCATGTGTTGTTTTAAACAATTTCCTTCACCGGTAGTTGGTCACACTATCAATCAGTATTTAATAATCAGTTCATCTTTAAGCGAATGAAATAGTGACTGTTTATTCCATTTGAAGCCATTTGTAACCACGGATACTTGATGTTTTGCGCAAAACTGTCTTGCCCTCATTAGTCACATGTTTACGAGAGTGATATCTTGGTAAACCTTGTGGGTAAAAGTTGTTTTCTGCAGAAAAACACTGACTGGAAACCATTAACCGCTACAGAAGTCTTTGTCATGGTGGCCTGGCACATCAGATGTATCAGACATTTTGCGGTTTCTCCTCCCCTTTTGCTATCTACATGAAACCATGTTCACAGTTTCCCCCTCACGACAACCTCTAGCAGCAACCTACCATAGTGAAAATGTAATGTTCCGAGGAAGGTTTGGATTGTGCAATGAAATATCAACATTAATGGCAATGCTTGCCTCTCTTGCGTACAGATGTTCCCACAAAACAATTCCTCCGATCAGTGTATTGAAAGAACACTGCTATCATCTGCACGAGATGACAGTGATTGGTTTAAAGTAGGAATAGATAGACTGATTACTGGCCTGGTTGATTATCATGACCAATGTTTGCCATATTTGCAAGAATCATTTTTATTTGACTGATTATCGTTAAATGAAACGCTCTGCTTCAGGTCAGATGTAGCCTCCTCTCTCTGCCTGTCGTCACTCTGTCGTCTCAGAAATGTCTCTCAATCAGAAAAACTGAACAAGAAACACAAGCTGTTGCCATAAAAGAGGAAATTAAATTCTCTTGCACTGGCAAAGGCTATGCTAACCGCTCGTGGCTAAATGAGAAGGCAGCCACAGATGAACCTGAGACAGAGTCTGGACAATAACAGAAGTGATAGAACAGTGAAAAATTAAGAAAACAGAGATGAACAGTAGATGTAACTTCAAGAGACAAACTGATGAATCAATACATCCCACATAAACGGAGGAGAATGTTCTAATTTAATCAAGCTTATTTCTATTTTACATATTCAATTACCGTATAGTCACCCATATTAATGATGAAGCCTAGTTATGAATGCCACATTCTCTGCTCTCATATGCTGTTAAACAATTAGATTTAATGCATTTTGGTTCCAAATATTTGTTATAGATCGATAGATAGATTGTTTATTGGATCCCCATTAGTTGTCACCATGGTGACGACTATTCTTCCTGGGGTACCTAAAAAAATAAGACAATTCCCAAAATAGAAATCACGAAAATACAACATAAAATATCAAACAAGCAATTAAATTATTCTCATAAACTAACTCAAATCTTAAAATAAAAATAGATATAAGCATACGTCATAGCGTGTGCGTGCACACACCCTCTCACACACATCAAATTCTTAAAGGGTCATATAGTATGCATACACAGTACAAGTATAAATACATAGTACAAGCACCTACATGCACATACACATACGTATGCACACATGTGCCTAAGCATACACAGACACATTCAGAGATCAGCTCATTAAGAGCTGTCTATACAGTTTAAACTAAAAATATTAAAATAAGGCACTCTGCAGCTTTACAGACATCAATCAACTAAATTTAACCTAATTTCTTTACTCAAACCCACTTTTTTCAATTCCCTTCTAAATCCTGATCTTTTACACTTAAGAATGAGGCAGTAAGGAAGTCCATTCCAATATGCAATAGCTCTGTACAATACAGTTCTTTTCAGTGCATTTGTCCTAGGTCTAGGTAGTCTGAAACGACAGCTTAAGGCCTGTCTGGTTTCATAATCATGTGTGATCTTGATAGGTACTAATCTAGAAAATAAGCTACTGGGTTTACATGAAGTAGAGATATTATTCAAATACAAAATAAGGCTGCGCGCCAATCTCTCCTCTACTTTCATCCAGGAGAGTTTATCATGCATAGCAGTTACATTATTCCTAATAGAACAATGAAGTGCCAGTCGTGCAGCTCTATCCTGAGCGAGCTGGAGTTTACCAAGTTCTTTTTTTGAGGTGCCAGACCATATTACAGGGCAGTGGTCAAGGTGGGATAAGACTAATGATTGAATAACAAACTTGATTGTTGTGTCAGTTAAAAAAAAAGCACATTTTCTTATGTTTGAAATACTTTTACTCATTTTACTGACTATATTGTTTATGTGAGTAGACCAAGATAATGTTTCATCTATAGTAATGCCCAGCAGTTTGGCTTCTCTTACTTGCTCAATAGCTGCACCATGTAATGAGAGGACCAACTCTTGATTAGATCGAAGTGAGTAGTTAGACCCAAGTACCATACATTTTGTTTTAAAAATATTCAACTTTAACTTGTTTGCTGTAACCCAGTCAGCTATCAGTGTTAGCTCATCTTGAAGTGTCTTATTAACTTGTTCAGTACTGTTTGCAGATGTAAAGATGGTTGTATCATCCGCATACATTACTATACCCGCATTTCTTAACACATATGGCATATCATTTACAAAAATAGAATAAAGGAGAGGTCCAAGGCAGCTCCCCTGGGGAATACCACATTGAAGTGTCTCTATATCTGAAAAAGCACCATTAAACTTAACACATTGTCTCCTGTCAGTCATATAACTTCTCATAAAATCAATCACAGAGTTATTAAAACCATAGGCTGAAAGCTTCAAAAGTAACAATTCATGGTCAATCAGATCAAAGGCTGCACTAAAGTCCAGAAATACAACACCTACCACTGACTTCCTGTCTATCTGTGTAAGCAGGGCATCAGTGAGACATGTAAGAGCAGTGCTAGTGGCGTAGCCTCCCTTATATGCATGTTGGACATCAGAGTTCATATTATTTGTTTCAAAATAATGCTGAATTTGCTTAAACATGATTCTCTCCAACAGTTTGCTTAGTACAGGTAACACGCTTATTGGCCTGCTGTTATGCCCTGTGAGTGAAGACAGAGGAATGACTTTTGCAATCTTCCACAGATTTGGATAAATAGATTCTTTAAAACATAAATTGAAAATATGACATAGTGGTTTTGCTATTACTTTTGCTGCAAGCTTTAAAAGTTTGCCATCTAAATTATCCAAACCGCAAGGTTTGTCACACTTAATTGTGAGAAGAAGTTTTTCCACATCTACCTCCCTAAGAATTTTAAATTCAAAACAACAATCTTTATTGACCATAATGTGATTTCTTATATTATCTATAGATGACCTGTAACATCCCGGCAACAGTTGATCCCTAATTGAATTAACTTTTTGTATGAAATATTTGTTGAAATAATTAGCTATATCATAGGGTCTAGTAATTAATATCCAATTGTTTTCTATAAAAGAAGGCATTTTACCATTTTTACTTCTGCCCATAACTTCATTAATTGTTCTCCATAGTCTTTTACTGTCACCATTGCACTCATTGAATTTAGATTTATAATATTGTTTTTTCTTCTGTCTATTTAATTGAGTTACCTTATTTCTTAGCCAGCGATAAGCTTTCCAATCTACTAAACAACCAGAGTTAATTGCATGCTTTTTCAGTTGATCCCTTCTTTTCATGCAATTTCTTAATTCGTCATCCAGCCATGATGCTTTTTTTCAATCTTACAGAGAGCCTCTTAATTGGAGCATGTTGGTCACATACTGTAGAAAACAACGTCATAAAGGACTCCAATGCAGTTTCTGCATGCACCCTCTCAGATTAAACCTTTATTGATCCCACAGCGGGGAAATTTACAGTGTAACAGCAGCAAATAGAACAGTTATTGTCCTTCCTGTATTACTAATAGTCAACATTTATATCGACCCTGAAAAACAGATATTGGCTGATCCCTAGTCAGAGAAATACAAATGAGCGTGTTTGCAGAATGGTACTGAAGTGCAACCAGACCATTCTACACAGCACTAGAGAATGGTATGGCTATGCTAATATATTGTCATTGCTAGCTAATCCACACAAATACCAAAAACCACCTCAACCATCCCCAGTAATTAAAATTCAAACACGACTGAAATAATGATTACAAAACAACTGAACAGTTTTGAAAATCAACATTCCCATGGTCCTTCCCAGCAAATTGGCTACAATAAGAGGAACCACCTGGTGGTACAACCAGGTCCTACATCTAATATATAATGCGTTTTCTCGCTTTTAATCTCCATCCATCCATTCTCTATACACCGCTTTATCCTCACGAGGGTTGCGGGGAGCTTTTAATCTAATAATTAAAATTTTAACAACAATTAATCAATTAACAATCAATCATTAACATCCCTCGTCATGTTTCACCTTGTCCGTATCAGTTGGTGTCTGGGAACAAACACTTCAGCTTCAGAAGCCTCATCACAGCCAAGTTCACCAGCAGATGAGTTCTAGTGTCTCTACGGTCTTATCTTTCACTTTCTGTTACCAAATCTGTCTTTCTTGTGCTGTTTAAAATTAGATTCAGTCATTTGGGATGTGAAGTGTTCGTGGTTTTGAGAGGAACAGACGAAGGAAAACACATTTAATTATTAGGATCAAGATCTCCTTTGAGCTTCTGAGATTCTTTCATTCATCTCAATATTAAACAGGTTGTTTCAGGTTCAGTCATCAGTGCTGCGTCTTCTTGAGCTTGGGGTTGTTTTTCACTGGTTTATTTCATCTTTTGGAGTTGACGGTCAAGATTCAGAATTCAGACTGATGTGCTGTATGTTCCCTATATCCTGCCCATTCTGTCCTCTTTTTCTTCCCATCTATGAGCTTCAAATGTTTGGAGGTGACAGAGAAACAGAGTTACAGATATAAATATGACAAATTCGCAAATTTCACATTTTGTTTGTAGCGTCACAGCAGTGTTTAAGTTTGAACTGCTGCATCAGTTTGCAGTATGTTAATGTTTGTGGTTTCACACTCGTTTCACACTCTGGACAGGACATTTGTGCTGTTTGACAAACACTTCCTTCCTCACACTCCTCTCTTAAGTGGTATAAGTTGTCAAGTGGAACAGTTGGTACAGTTTCCTGCTGTTGTAACAGATGTTGAAAGTTGAGTTTTTGTGTACAGATGTGTGTCTTCTTTTCACTTACAACAGGACACTTTGTAACATCTGCAAACACGTGCAATTGTAGACACAACACAGAAAGTGACAGTTTTCTCCATTTAAAGTATTTTTTTTTAAGCACTGATAGCCTTTGAAATGTATCTATTTAGTCAACAAAAAGAAGAACAACCACACCCCAGAACAACCACAAGCCAGAGCAGCTAAACCTCAACCAGTCAACCCAGACAATGTTCAGTAGCCACAAGGCTTTCACTTTCTCACTGAAAGTTCATTTAGTTCACACACTTACCAAAACAGAAAGTAATAAGATATAATAGTTAAATTACAAGAAAAGAGACCAAATACTAGTGTGTGCATGGATTAAAAAGCCACAAAGTAAAGCCAACAGTCAGAGAAGTACAAAACTAGAGATAACATTCGGACAAAGACATAACCGCAGCTGCTGATGGAATTGAATGAACTGGGGGAAACATCGAAAATCTGATGGGTATTACAATTTTACTTGACTGAAATATTCTCTCTGTTCGAGATTTAAGAGAGTTTATTTGTCACATGTTCACAGTGTGTGCAGTGTAATCCGAAGCTCACGAAACTTTGCGATTAAAAAAACAGAAGAAGTCCTAAAAGTCATAAATAAAGAAGCGGTAGAAAATACGAGACTACAGTGCAGTAGTAAATGTAAAAAGTGATGGAGCGCATGAGATGACTCTGTAAGTGTGACTGCCATACAAGGAGGACAGCATGAATTTATAAAACCATCAACATGACCGCTTAAACTGCGGGTCAGACGTGCTGCAAAATGTACGAGGTATAGCTATTAAATAACAGGACTGAGCTCATGTCAGTTGAACCGAAGCATTCGTGGCTGAAGCACATAGTAGACATTGATCAATGAGCAGCGTAAACAACCACTGAAACTTTCAATCTGCCAGAAAATACAATTGAACTGAATCACAGCATTAGTGTAAATAATAAATTCTCCCACTTCATGTATGTTTCTGTCTATCTATTTCTGTCTATCCCAGCGTCATATGTGCACTTGAAATGTTTGTTTTTAATCTTGAACATTCGTAGTTGCAAACATCAGAAGTTAGCATATCCAGTTACAGAAAAACAATGGATTAGCACTTGCCAAGCAGATAGTGATTAAAGAAATACAAATGGGCCAGAGCGTTTTGCCTCCTCCTATAGCAGAATATTAGCCTAGCCGCGCTAGACAACCCACGGCAATGAATTTAATTCTCTGCCAGGGTGGGTCTAGTTACCCTCGGTAAGCCTCGAGGTTGGATGCTCCTAAAACTTGCCGACGAATCACCCTGAAGTGTAGAGTCAGAAGGCGGACGTAACTAAGTGATGACAGAGGCGCGACGATTCTGACAGAAACAACCGGAAACAACCATAGAAACAAGGCTAGACAAGAAGATGGCTGCGCACAATAAACAGTTATCTTTCCACTCGGCTTTGGCCACAGCCCCTAAAGATTTCTGTTAACATGTCTGTAATATACTTGAGCTTCACCCATAAATAAGGCTTCACCGAACTCCTGCATCCTCTGATTTCCGGCGCTCTCGGAACTACGTTAGCCTATTTGTTGCGCTGATTGGTTGTATACCTACCTAATTGCTGCAGAGTGATTTGAAAGACAACCTTTTAGCCCACCTCCCTCCCTGTCAAGAGTTCCTAGATCCTTGCGTCTTCAGACCTGGGTCTAGCGCGGCTAGGCTAGCAGAATATATATAATGAGGTGAAACCAGACCATTCTACACAGTACAGCATCAGTGCTAGAGAATGGTCTGGCTATGCTGATGTGCTCTCATGGTGGCCTGTTGCTAGCTAAACCCCACAATGATTCCAATTATAAACAGTATCCATCCATTCATCCATTGTCTGTTCACCGCTTAATCCTCATTAGGGTCGCAGAGGGGCTGGAGTTTATCCCAGCTGACTTAGAGTGAAGTCAGGGGACACCCTGGATAAGTCACCAGCCTGTTGCAGGGTTACCCACAGAGACAAACAGTCACACTCACATTCACACCTACTGACAATTTAGAGTTACCAATAAACCTCAGGATGTTTTTGGGCTGTGGGAAGAAGCTGGAGAAAAGCCATGCATGCCCAGGGAGATCATGCAAATTCCATGGGACCAGGAATCTTCTAGCTGCAAGGTGAAAGTGCTAACCACCAAGCCACTGTGCAGCCCCAACTAACAGTATTTTAAATGTAAAATAGAGATAATCCTTGCGTTTGCATTTTAACCAGATTTATTTCTGTATGCATGGACAGGTTTTATCAGCCTCAAACGATTGTGCGATTGGCATAGTTTAGGTGATTTCATGGCTCAGATAAAATGTCATAAATCAAAACAAGACAAAAGTGAATAGGACAATCAGAACAGCATCTTGCTGACTGAAACCAGACCTGACCAGCTATACAGAGCTGAAATCTGTAAAGCAGGACTATGCAGGTGCTTCTCTGAAAGTGTGCGCAACATGCAGCAGTGCAGATATTGACTTGGAGAAAATAAGGGACATGAAAGAGCCGTTATGTGCACCGAGCAGAGTTTCTCTCTGCATGAATGGTGACCTGGAAGCTGTATCCGCCTGGGAGTGACCCTCCGGTTGTACACACACACACACACACACACACACACACATCCTGAAGGCTTTATACATCCAGGTTTATGAGATAGCGGACCTCTACACAGAGCAGACCTGTGTTCTCTTGAAAAGCCTCCTTTGTACTGTTGCTTTACAGCAGCCAGTAAAGGTCACCCTTAGGTGTTGGTGTATATGTATACGTAGGCAGTGGGAGGGTCATCTGTTTCCCTAAAGCCTGGAGCATTTAAATCTATTACATTTTGCACATTGTGGTCGTGTTCACCTTGCCGAATGCAGAACAAAGCTGATGTTATCGGCTTTCCCTTGGGCCACTATTATTCCAAAGCAACACCGTTTAAAACGCAACAGAAAGGGAGCTTGAAAAGGCATTTTCATCCAAAATATGTTTCATTATATGACCAAATAATAGTCAGGATGAGTTAAAGACTCATTATCTCCCTCTGTCAGCATTGCAGTTTTTAAATAAAAGTCTGTTAGTTGCTTCAGCATTCAGTGTCTTCACCTATCTCCTCACTGCAGGTATATGGGTCAAGTCAGGCTTTGAATTCTTATGTGCCTCCCTTTTTTCTCCCGTCAGTGCACTATTCAACTCCTCACCTACTTACTGCCATTGATAAGGTGAAACAGAAAGAGCAAGCAGATGGAGATGCCGAGGTGGAGGGAAACTGCATAGTCTGACCTGGCTGATAAACTCAATACAGGCTGCATATTGTGCAGTTTTATTTAATCTGCCCGCTTTAAATAAAACAGTTTAGTCGAGGGACTGATAACACTTCAGTGTATTGTACGTGAGGAAGATATTAAATTAGGCGCCAAGTACACATTTTGGACAAATGAAGATTTATCAGTGAAAATCCTGCACGGTTGAACTTTTAACTTAATTTAATTTCTTGCACTGATTAAAAATGATTAAATCGATAGACTTACTAAAAGAGAATCTAATTCAGCTGTAATCCTATAAAAAGAAAAAAATTGCAACAATCTATTCGAGCAGAACTGACTCCTTTGCTGGAGCTACAAAGTTTAAGCAGGATTTAAGATGTTTTGTTGCATTCACATGTGAATATTTCTGCTCTAGCTGCTGCCACATTGCTGCTGTTTTTCACTTTTTACTATTTCTAGTGTAAATGCTGGTGTAGAGGTCATTGAAAGAACAAACCAGGCTTAGTCAAACTACTTTTACGCCCTGGGAAAGAAGCCAGTCTGACTGCTGGAGCACACTAGGGCCTGGTTTACCTTCAGGATTTGGCACCAGAAGGACACTGATAGATGACGGAGGGTCCGGCTGAATGGTGCTTTGATTTTGCAGGACATGCCCCACAGTTATGTGACACATCAAGGAGAATTTCTCAGGGAACTAATGTGAAAAGAAGAATTAGAGCTGAGTTTCTCCATAGCATATGCTCTCTGATGTGATTATAAAATTTGCAGTTTGCCCTGAGAATATTCATTTAAAATATGTAAAAATCCCTTTTCAAAGCCTGCCGTCGGATTCTGATGGAAATGTGGAACATTTAGAAGCATTAAGAAATCTGCCAGCTACACTGAATTCTATGAGGTACAAAACTAAAGTTAACAGCTAGTAGTTTAGAATCTAAGTTTCATGGAGGTATTGGAAGAGTTTTCCCCACACTGCATGACTGTGATATACCAGCCAAGAGCTGTGCATGAATGATTCAGAGGGGTCGACTGATAGTGGTTTTCTTAGGGCCGATAGTGATTATTCGTCACCGACAAAGATCATCAAACAATGTTTGGAAATTATCTACACTCCTGTTCAAAAGTTTGGGGTCACCCAGACAATTTCATGTTTTTCATGAAAGCTCACACTTTTATTCATGTGCTAACATAATTGCACAAAGGTTTTCTAATCATCAGTTACAACACCATTAGCTAACACAATGTAGCATTAGAACACAGGAGTGATGGTTGCTGAAAATGTTTGTTTGTACCCCTATGTAGATGGCCATTTCCAGTTAGAACAGTCATTTACCACATTAACAGCATTTAGACTGTATTTCTGATTAATTTAAAGGTGTCTTCATTGAAAAAAACCTGCATTTTTTTTTTTAAAAAAAAAAGGACATTTCAGAAAGGGGCGGCATGGCTCAGTGGGTAGAGTGGCCGTCTTGTAACTGGAAGGTTGCCGGTTCGATCCTCGGCCCGTCAAGCTCATGCCGAGGTGTCCCTGAGCAAGACACCGAATCCCTAATTGCTCCTGGTGGGTCGTGGTTAGCGCCTTGCATGGCAGCTTCCGCCATCAGTGTGTGAATGGGTGAATGTGACGTATCATGTAAAGCGCTTTGGATAAAAGCGCTATATAAATACAACCATTTACCATTTCTAAGTGACCCTAGACTGTTGAATGGTAGTATATATTAAATGTTATACTTTAACACCATTCGATAGCATGGAACCTGTCATTTATAACTAGGCTTCTTCATTATTAAAGCAGCTCCTAGCAATAGGTGTGATACCTTCAGAACACCACAAGATGCAATGACCCTCTATACTGATTGATCGATTGATTTGGAATTGATCAATTTGCGTCCTCTATCTGCTGTTCTTCAGTTTTTAAATCTTTCCGTCTTCTGTTACTTTTATTGCTTATTAAGGTCCAATTAATTATTGTTTTCCAGATTCTATTTCAGCTTAATCTGTGGCAGTCTTCTAACTTAGCTGCTAGCTGTTAGCATAGCCTTGGCCACTGTCAGAGAAGCTAATTTCCTGGTTTGTGTTTCTTGTTCAGTTTTTGCTGCTTGAGAGATATTTCTGAGACCATATACATGACGACAGATGGAGAGAGGAGGCTGCATCAGACCAGAAGTTGTGTATTTAATTTATTGATAATTGACCAATAAAAATACACATACTGATAATCGGGAAAATGCCAAATATCTGCGGATAATTGGTCTTTCCCTAATTCAAAGCATTTCAATTATATTTCTGTATTATATTTTGATTTCCAAAATGTTCAAGCAAACTTTGTGTGACTTTACAGTGACTTCTAGGGCATTAATAGTTAGATCTAAAATATTATAGTCTGTGCTATGTGATACTTTGAATTGCTTTATATTAATAAGAAAAGTCACAGTTTGTGGTGGACTCATTTAAAACAGCCTTTTAGAATTGAAAATATGTAATTGTGAGGCTGTCAGTAGAGGCATGACATGGGCTGAAAATGTACATGTTAGATAAATATCCCTCTTTTATTTAAGTAAATGTTCAAAATCAATACGATCTTGCATATAACCACTAACAATATCAGAAATTGATATCACTATCATTATTACTATTATTATTTAGTATTTATTTAAGTGAATGCATACAGAATATGATAATTATGAATGATTAAACATATGATTGAAATGTGAAAAAAACAAGAAAGAACAAAACAAAAGCAGCTCATAATCATTTATTCATTCATTCCCTGTAATCTACAGTTCTTTGCTGATATATTCTGATCACATTATTCGAGACAATCCTTCTGAACAACTCTGAATAATTTAGATTCTAAAACCCTTAGTTTCTGACCTCAGAAAATGCTTGTTATTGCATCTGGTGTAATTCTTTATGCCAACAATTGAGAAAAATCTATTTCTGGCACCTGTGGGGCACTTCTAAACTCTATATTTTACATTCTGATCATGTAAGGTAACAAGGCATTACTAATAACACCACGCTCTTATCATGAATAGAAAAATCCAGTTAAAGGGCCTGTCTCTAAAAAAGAATAAAAAGGACAAATTAGAGCAGCGGAGGAGAGAAGTGGAAGCTACTTTTGTCGTCCTACATTTCTGTTTCCATTTCTCTCTCTGCGATATCTGTGTCTGGTTTTCTCTTGCCCAGTTCTCCCTGTAGCAAACCACTTTTTGCTCTCTCATCTGATGTTAACGTTGTGTTTCATGGCGCTGGACTCTGGAGAATCTTCTGCTGCAGCCAAAGTAGTAGAAGCTCGGTGGCAGCTGCTGCTTGATAACATGAGATGAGTGCTAGCTGACTCTTAATATCACCTGTGGGAGTCTCCTGGTTCAAGTTTAGGTCACTTGTTCTGCTCTATGTTCTGTAACGTATCGGGATATTGATGGTAAAGATCAGACGATTATATGATTTAGCCTGAAAATCAAGCTGAATTGGCTTTTTGTCCTTGTTTACCAGATATTAGATTAATGTTGGGGGGTGTTTTCCTCTTTTTAAACAGC
Source organism: Acanthochromis polyacanthus (assembly GCF_021347895.1). Classification (NCBI taxonomy): domain Eukaryota; kingdom Metazoa; phylum Chordata; class Actinopteri; family Pomacentridae; genus Acanthochromis; species Acanthochromis polyacanthus. Next base: position 10,986,511 of record NC_067126.1, on the reverse strand, counting down.
AGAAACTGATAAATCTGTCTTGTCTGCATCATTTCCAGTCATGTGGTTTTACTCTGAGACATATAGCTAAAGGTTGAACACATACATGAACATGAGCAGCAGCAGCAGCTTCAGTTGTCTGACTACACAGGATGAGCTCAAAGTATTGAGAGTAGGTCAGCTACAGCTCTGCAGCTCTCACAGCCCGACACACTCTCACTGTAGCTCTGTAAAAATAGACTTAAAGCACAAAAATATGTTTCAGGTTAGTTTACACACACATACATATGGTGCGACTCAAAATTGAGCCAGTGTTGACAGCTACATTGTAGAGCCTGGCAGATGCATCCAAATTCTGTTCTTCTTGGGTGAATTTCTCTGGAAGTTTTCATTAGAGCGAGATGTAAAACTGCTAAACTTGATCTTCCAACAGTTCTAGTTGCTTGTCTGTGTGACAGTGTCTGCAAAAGAAAACAATTTAATAATATTTCTAACCTGCATACAGTTGTGCGTCCATCTCTACAGCGATAACTCCATGGATAATTATTTTGATTATTGTGTCAATTATTTTTTGATTGATTAATTAGCTATTTGGTCTATAAATTGTCAGAAAATGAGAAAAAATGTCAATCACTGTTTCCCAAAGCCAAAGATGATGCCTTCAAATGGCTTTTTTTGTCTACAACTCAACGGTATTGAGCTTACTGCCACTGAACAGTAAAGAAATGAGAAATTCTAAAAATTTTAGAAGCTGAAATCAAGGAGTTTTAACTTTTTTTCTTTAAAAATGCTCAGATTAATCTGTTATCAAAACAGTTGTTGGTTAATGTATCTTTAAGCAGCAAATCGATTCACTGTTGCAGCTCGATGACAAGTAAACTTGTTATTTCATACATATGCTGTTAAATACATTGCAGTTATTGCAGAGACGTTAGCATGTCTTTGCACAGATAGGTTAGCATCCGATCATAAGAAGAAGCAGAAGTGGAGCTTTGCAATTCTGCAGTTTGAACATATCGAAGTAATAACATTATAAACGTCTGTTAAGTCATATTTTTATTAGTTTCTTCACCCATTTTGATCCATTTGTTTGGTTTGCCTTTTCTGGAAACAAGGCCACTGTAATGGAACACTTCAATTAACAAAATAAGGACATTTATTTCCATGTAAATATTCTTAAATTTGTGTTCTTATTATGATAGAGGTCTCTGTTCTTCTCATTATCCTTGTGTTATTCTGTTTTTCTTATTTATATGGTGTATTGTTTTGCGTATACCTCACCTCTTTAGTTTTTTATTGTGTTTTGTCTTGCTTTTTTCTTTCACTTTGCTGCTGTGACATTGCAAATTTCTCCTTGTGGAATTAATAAAGGATATTCTATTCTATTCTACTCTGTACTATTCTATTCTAAACATATATTTATTTCCACTTTCTAACTCATACAGTGTAATGATCATAACTGTATTCATATAGCAGTCCAGCAAAGGGCAAACAGAGACATAGAGCTCAAGATTTGCAAAATGAATCTATACAAAAACACCAGATAAAATCATAAAAGAACCAAAAATGCTATATTCAAACATTATAGTTCTGATTTTGCTAGATTCCAGACAAAGTCCCCTTTACAATTCTATAAGTCCATCTCTACTGGCAGCATTTTATGATGACATGCATGTAACCCTTTATTTACAAGCTAATATAAAAAATCTGCTACTAATATCATATCAAATGATGTAAGATCTGGATAACTTTGACTTTCCTAAAAAAAAAAGGGAGATATAACACATATGGTGAGACATAATGACCAAGATACAGTCAGATCCATTAATATTTGGACACTGACACACTTTTCAGCATTGGTCTAGCATTAGTCTACCAGCTATAGATTTGAAATGAAGCAATGAAGATGTGCTTCAAGTGCAGACTTTCTGTTTTAATTTAGGTTGTTGCTAGAGGTACGGACCCGTATCCGTAGCCTGTGGCCTACGGATACGGCACTTTCCATTTGCCAATCAGATACGCGAGATCTGGTCACGTGACTCCCGGTAGACTCCAGAGGTACGGACCCGTAGCATCGGTACTACAGGTACGGATCCTAAGCCTAACCCTAACCTTAACCTTTGCTTACCTTTCAACAGTTTGCAGTGGTTAGCAGCTTCTTGACTCGCGAGACTCGCATACGGGTCCGTATCTGTCGGCAAATGGAAAGTGCCGTATCCGTACGGGTCCGTATCTGTAGACATTACCTTTAATTTAAGGGTATTTACATCCAAATCAGGTGAACGGCAAAGGAATTACAGCACAGTTGAAACACACGTGGACAAAATTGTTGGTACCCCTCAGTTAAAGAAGGAAAAACCCACAATTCTCACTGAAATCACTTGAAACTCACAAAAGTAACAATAAATAAAAATTTATTGAAAATTAAATAATCAAAAACAGCCATTACTTTTGAATTGTTGATTAACATAATTATTTAAAAAAACAAACTAATGAAACAGGCCTGGACAAAAATGATGGTACCTCTACAAAAGATTGAAAACTATTTGACCAGAGTGACATGATTAACTCAGGTGTGTCATTTAATTGACATCACAGGTGTTTCCAAACTCATAATCAGTCAGTCTGCCTATTTAAAGGGAGACAAGTAGTCACCCTGCTGTTTGGTGAAAAGGTGTGTACCACACTGAACATGGACAACAGAAAGCGAAGGAGAGAATTGTCCCAGGACATCCGAAAAAAAATGATAGACAAACATCTTAAAGGTAAAGGCTATAAGACCATCTCTAAACAGCTTGAAGTTCCTGTGACAACAGTGGCTCATATTATTCAGAAGTTCAAGACCCACGGGACAGTAGCCAACCTCCCTGGACGTGGCCGCAAGAGGAAAATTGATGACAAATTGAAGAGACGGATCGTTGGAATTGTATCCAAAGAGCCCAGAGCAACCTCCAAAGAAATTAAAGGTGAACTCCAAGGCCAAGGTACATCAGTGTCAGATCGCACCATTCGTCGTTGTTTGAGCCAAAGTGGACTTCATGGGAGACGACCAAGGAGGACACCACTGCTGAAAAAAACTCATAAAAAAGCCAGACTGGAATTTGCAAAAATGCATGTTGACAAGCCACAAAGCTTCTGGGAGAATGTCCTTTGGACAGATGAGACCAAACTGGAGCTTTTTGGTAAGGCACATCAACTCTATGTTCATAGACTCAAAAACCAAGCATACGAAGAAAAGAACACTGTCCCTACGGTGAAACATGGAGGAGGCTCAGTAATGTTTTGGGGCTGCTTTGCTGCATCTGGCACAGGGTGTCTTGAAAGTGTGCAAGGTACGATGAAATCTGAAGACTATCAAGGCATTCTGGAGAGAAATGTGCTGCCTAGTGTCAGAAAGCTTGGTCTCAGTCGCAGGTCATGGGTCTTCCAACAGGACAACGATCCAAAACACACAGCCAAAAACACCCAAGAATGGCTGAGAGAAAAGCGTTGGACTATTCTAAAGTGGCCTTCTATGAGCCCAGATCTGAATCCCATTGAACATATGTGGAAGGAGCTGAAACATGCCATTTGGAGAAGACACCCATCAAACCTGAGACAACTGGAGCTGTTTGCTCATGAGGAGTGGGCCAAAATACCTGTTGACAGCTGCAGAACGCTCATTGACAAATACAGAAATCGTTTAATTGCAGTGATTGCCTCAAAAGGTTGTGCAACAAAATATTAAGTTATGGGTACCATCATTTTTGTCCAGCCCTATTCCATTAGTTTGTTTTTTTAAATAATTATGTTAATCAACAATTCAAAAGTGATGGCTGATTTTGATTATTTAATTTTCAATAAATTTTTATTTATTGTTACTTTTGTGAGTTTCAAGTGATTTCAGTGAGAATTGTGGGTTTTTCCTTCTTTAACTGAGGGGTACCAACAATTTTGTCCACGTGTGTATGTGCCCTCCACTTTTTTAAGGGACTACTCCATTACATGCCATGAGATGGTAAATCTTAGTTAAATCAACAAAAAGACAACAAAAAGGAGGTTGGAGTTGTGGAAAAGAGATGTGGTACAAAATTCTTGTCTTTTTCTCTTTTAATAGTGAGACTTTTTTTTTATCTTTTACTGAATGTACAAACAGAAAAATGGGAGAACTGAGTATAGAAAAGCTTGCTGCATGATAGATGTTGTTTGTTGGTTGACATTTATTTGTGTTGTGTTTCAGGCGCTGGTGCCCCGGAGAGAGGCAGGAAGACGGAGGACGACTTCTTTCTGTTTTATCAGCAGCAGGGGACGGGCGGAGAAAGGCGAAAGATGCCCAAACCGGTTAGTACCGAACATGCTGAGATTAATGTACAGATTAATACTTGCAGCCCTGTCATGTAAAGTGTTCCTGCTGCTCTTTAATCCCACATGGTTTTTCAGAATCAGACTGCAGGATGTATCGCCATAAATTTACAGTTACCACAGCCTGTCAATTCCTGGTTGTAGAGGATTGTTGCTGGGGAGATCTCTTGTTTCTGGAGCACATGTGGCTCCTGGGATGGTTTTTTGGCGCTTTTTGCAAGTACAATGAGAGAAGAAATGACTTTCCGATCTTAGAGCTGAAATCTCCGACTGATCTTTGCTCTGGGTAACAGTTTGCTGCTGCTGCTGCTGCTGCCTGCTGAGCTGCCAAGAAATTCTGTTCAGAGAGGAAGCTTTGGAACTTTAAATGCTTTTTTTTTTTTTTTAGATTTATACCATTGTGTTTGATAAAGAGAACTGGATACGAGTGCCACAGTCAGTCAGGCCTAATCTGCTCAGAACTAATGTTGTTTTTTCATCGGTCGTCTACCTGCTGATTACTATTTAGATTAACTGTACAGTTGTTTGATCCATAAAAGGTTGGTAAAGAGTCAGAAAAGGGCTAAAAATATGAATCCGTGTTCTCCAAAGCCCAGGATGACATCTTGTTGTTCTGTCCACAACCCAAAGATATTCATTTTGCTGTTAAGAAGCAGTGAAGATGAGTCTGAGGCTTCATCTGCAAAACTGAATTCCTGCCGCATCTCATACACATGAATGGAACAAAATATTTTAATAGTATGCCTGCTTGAAGACTATCCAGATTTTAATGGATGGAATGGATCAAATTTTGCTATAATACAAGACAGTCTTTTCTGATGGCTTATATTTCTTCCCCCAAGATGGAGATATGAGATTTTGGCAGTGTTGACTTTGTGCAAATTTAAATGATTTCAGTTTGCGCCTAGCCGCGCTAGACAACCCACGGCAACGAATTTAATTCTCTGCCAGGGTGGGTCTAGTTACCCTCCATAAGCCTCGAGGCTGGATTCTCCTAAAACTGGCCGGACCAATCACCATGAAGTGTAGAGTCAGAAGGCGGGCGTAACAAAGTGACGACAGAGGCGTGATGATTCTGACAGAAACAACCGGCGCACAATAAACAGTTATCTTTCCACTCGGCTTTGGCCACAGCCCTTAAAGATTTGAAGGTAAAATTCAACTTGAAAGATAAACAAAGGACGGCACTGAAGTGTTTCATTGAGAAGAAAGACGTATTTGGACTTATGCCGACGGGATATGGCAAATCCTTAATATACCAGTTGGCTCCGCTGGTTGGGAAGCTAATGGGACTTAGCCACAATCCGCTGGTGCTCTCGGAACTACGTCGGCCTATTCGTTGCGTTGATTGGTTGTATACCTACCCAATTGCTGCAGAGGGATTTGATAGAGAATTTTTTAGCCCGCCTCCCTCCCTGTCGAGCTTCCCTAGACCCTTGTGCCGTCAGAAACATGGGTATAGCGTGGCTAGGCTAGTTTGCACCTACATTTGTTCCTGAACTGTAGAGAAAAGTGCTCATCTATACTCTTTCCGTTCGCAAGATCATTTGTTGCTTTCTGTTCCATATGTCCGTACTACATTGGGTAAAAAGGCTTTTGTTTGCTCTGCACCTTTGCATGGAATATGTTGCAGAAAGATTGGAATTAAACTGAGTTGATCTCACTGAGCTTTTAAATCCAAACTGCGCGTTTCGCTCAATCTTGATTCCACAACATGCATTGAATAATTTGCTTATAAATGTAATCTTTTACTAGTTTCTTTTTGCTGGTGTTTTAATTGTGCTTTAAACGTGTCATTTTGTAACTGTGTTTTGTATTTGCTGCTGCCTGTCTTGAAGAAGAGGTTCTTATAATCTCAATAGGATTTCTCCTGGTTAGATATCAGTTAATAAAATAAAATAATAAAGAATATTAAAGTATTGTCAAACTGGAGTTTTCTCTAAAATATTGAGGGACATCAGCAAAGCTCTTGTCTCTTTTCTTCATTAAACCAAAGGAATTATTGCTTAAAGCTAAGATAAGATAAAACTCTCTTAATCCCTAAGGTAATTATGGTGCCAGATATTGCTCAGAAAACAAACAAATGGCATAACCTAAGAAATGCAGTGCCTAAAAGTAAAAAGCGATTAGACATATGTGCAGTACATTACTGAAAATACTTAAATTCATGAGCTCAAACAAAATTTAGGAGCCGATATTGCGTCTACCATCAGGTTGTTGTCAGGGTTGTTCACACATTAATGCTAGTTTTATGTTCCAGCTAATTAATTTAGTTCAGCATACTGTACAAGCAGGCAAAACAGCTGATTTAAAATATATTAAAATCACCAGATGAAGTCACAGCAGCAGCGATTTTTTTCCATAAAGGTAGAATTTAAAAAATATAATTTAATTAAGCATTATGGTGCAACAGAGACTAATAGGACATGTTTATTTAGCACAAATCATTTTATTCAGAAGGAAAATGACCATTCACACTGAAATCAGGACTTATTGCAGTCGCAGTATCTGTCAAAATAGTTTATTTATTGCATTGTAAGAATCTGGGGTTGGACTCTGATGGAAATAGAAACACTTAGAGGCATTAAGAAATTAGAATTAGTAGTTTTGAATTTAAATTTCGTAGAGGTATTAGGGTTTCCCCACATTAGATGACCGTAATATACCAGCTAAGAGTTGTGCATCAATGAGTAAAGTAATGTACGAAACATTTCTTAATGGTGTTTTGATTTCCAAACTGTTTGAGTAAACTTTAAGTGACTTCCTGTTGAGTTGTAGGTCATGAAGAATAAGAGTTAGATCTAAAAATCACAGCTTGCCTGTCAAAATAGTAGTTTTTTAGTTGTAAAAATTCCTGCAGCAAAGTCAAGATCATTGAGTTCAGTTCAGATAGGTGCAGCTGGGCTGTGCTTAAACAGTGCTTTCTGTTCCAATCATCTAATAGTGCTCCAGAGGTTATAGTTTCTGGTTAAGAAAAGAAGTTTATTGGAAGTAGTGGATGGTTTTTAGGCTCTGACAAAAAAACAAATCAGAAAAAATAGAAAAAAGTGAGTGTGTTTTTTTATGAAGCAGTTGTTTTGGTGCCGTTCATACCTGCTGCTTCTCTGGAGTTTGTCTAGGAGTCCAGAGTCAGTGATCAGCTCCAGCAGTCAGCAGTAAAGTGCTGCAGAAGTGCACAGAGTTTTGGACAAACATGCACAGAAGCACACAGTTTGTGAAACCGTCCTGTCTGTTGAAAGGAACCGACACAAAGAGGGCTTTCTGTGCTCTATTTTTAGGCTGAAGGACACAGGCAGCTTTCATGTTGCTCTGACACAAACACATACAGCCTGAGATTGAACTGCAGCTTAAATAACAGGATTATACTCGGCTGGTTTGGACCTTTTTTAGCATGTTAGCTCTATTATATTTTGACCTCGGCAGCTTAAACTGCAGGTATTTTCTCGCCACATTATCTCTGCAAACTGAAGCAGGTTTAAGCCTCAGTGTGGAAACTAAATATTGACTTTTATTGGTTGCTTTGGCAGCCACTGATGCAAGGACTATTTTGATTGATATCTGCTTCAATAGATCAAAAAAAGTCAATTGAATTAAGGAACTAAATGCACCACTGGAGCAAATTCAAGCAGGCACATCGAGATAGATTCAAAAAGGTCAGTGTAAACTTCAGCAAGGACATTAAGCTTATAGTCGAGGGTGTTTACAATCCTGCTGCACGTACTCGCTGGCTGCTTACAGCGTTATCTACAGCCAGCCAGCGTTTGTACCGTCAGAGCCTTTAGTCCATCAATCTCGGTAATGGGGAATTAGGCCAGGACCAATTCCTGGAAAGAGACGAGGCAAATGTGATGAAAAGAGAAGTGAGAGGACGTGAGGCGAGACAGAAGGTAAAGCACTGTAGAATGTTTTTAAACAGTCTTTAATAGCAATTTATGGATATTTTACAGATTTTCCCTGTATAAAATTTAGAGAATTACTTGGAAATCATAGGAAAAAGTATTCATTTATATGTTAACTGTAAATGGTAAAATATTTAAAGCAGCAAAAAAAGAACAACATTATTATATTATATTTACATTTATTTCAAAGCAAATGTATGTATATTAAGGACTGGAAAATGGGGAATTATTTTTACACATAGCATCTTGTAATATCGCTGAAAAAAGTAGTAATTTACATGTTGATTGTAAAATAAATAAATAAACAGGTCAAAACTGCATGTAATGCCCACGAAAAAATCTATATTTTTACAAACAGTTATTTGTTATTTCACAGTGTGTCACTGTAAAATTACAGTGTTTAAATCAGAAAAAAAATCATTATTATACAGATACTTGCTCTTGTTTGAAAGAAAATGTCTCAGGACTGAAAAGTGGTAAATCGTTTTTAGCTGTTATTTTACATATTTATCCCGTTTTGTTGGGACACAGATAATATCTGTTAAATTAATCAAAAAACGGAAATGCATTTACATATTGACTGTAAACCTTTTTTGTTTTTAAAAAAAGGCCAAAACTGTACATAGAAAGTGTGCGTTTTTACGAATACGTTTTTTTCCATTTTTCTATTAAAAAATGTACAACTAAATTTTCATTATTTTACTGGATTTAGATCTGCTTTAAACATCACTATTTTACAGATATTTGGCATTATTTTCCCATTCTATTTTGCAGTTTTTGAATGTTAAGTATTCCACCATTTTGTTTAGCTTATTTTTTCTGGCAGCATTTTCAGGTTTTGTATAAATTCTTTATTTACAGTGTAGAACTAGTCAAAGGAAAATGAAAAGGAGAGGAAAGTTGAAATTGCTGATAAGAGACAAAAAATATACAATCGAGGAAGCAGTGTTTTTCCAACATCATCATGCTGAAGCCTTTCACTGAATCATTGCTGGCTAGAAAAATCATTTGAGGTAGTGTAACAGTCTTTAAGTTATGTAGTGTAAAATGAGTTATTTTCTCTGAGAAAGAATCGGAAAAAGAACAGAATCAGAGAAGAACAGTGGGAGAAATGATGTGTTGGGAGATAAGAGATGAAGCCAAGAAGATGGAGACATGAGAGAAGCAGAAGTGAAAGTTGAAATGAGGAACTAAAGCTCAGATTATCGAACCATATCATCGGGAAGAACAAAACAAACGACTCACAAAGGGACAAAGGAGGATTTGGGAGACGACTGAGTGACGGGCACTTTGTTCACATCCCGTCCAGAAAAACGACACCAGGGCGGCCTGCAGGGGAAACTCCCACTCTGGTTACATCAGACTGCACTCTGACATTAGCACCAACAGTCGGATAGTAAACACATCGGCCCTTTCACTGCTTCATCGGAGCATTTTTAGGTTTGCAAATGCTTAAATGTCAAGTTGGATTAAAAGCTGAAGTTGAGTTTTGCCTGCAGGCGCGTTTGATAACCGCTGAACACATGAAGCAGCTGGGCTCCATTAGCTCACAGCTAATGAACAACAACAAAAGGAGAAGACATGGACATGGAAAACACATTAGATTGTTGTAATCGATGACCTAGACGTTAAAAATATTAATATAATAAGAACATTCATTATTATTTATAGAGGACATGCTAAAATTCAAGTTACAGAGCAGCAAAATCAAACATACAGACGTGAAAATATCAGGATTTAAGAGACAAATGAAAGCAAATAACAACAGTGTTTAAAAAATAAAAATAAAATTGAAATCGATAAAATAAAATTAAAATCAAATAAAGCAGGAAAGGCTCTCAGATTACAGGAAACAACTTAAAAGACGTCACTGACTCAGCTGATCTGATTTCCTCATACATAAGGTTATAAACATAACTAGCAGAGAGGATAAATTAACCAGTAATATCTTAAAATCTAGGAACCACGTGCTAAAACAAAGGTGATCATGTTTCTTTGTTTTGGTGAAACTGACATCTATATTTTAAACTATTTTTGTTCTTAAACACGTTAATATACCAAATGTTTTTCTTCAGCAGCACTTTACTGGTGCATTACCTCAGTTGGTTTCGGCTCCAGTTATCAGTCGACTACATGCACCACTACAGTTAAATTATAATCATCACAGAGCAAGAAGAAGCACAACTAACTTGAATTGGCTTTGAAGTTGCAGCCAAATAACAAACTCTCTTTTTAAATTAATCTTCATAGTGTCAAAGTTTCCAGTGTAACTTAACATTTTTGTGGTTATGTAAATTTCAGTTCACATTTATGCTGCATTATACAATCCTAGAGGAAGCTCAAAACTTGCTCTTCAGTAGATCGGGAGACAAAATTGTGATTCTTATTTTAGTCTCAGAGAAAGCAGCATGCTCTCTCTGTTGTCACTCTGTGGTCTGAGATATGTCTCTCAAACAGCAGAAACTGAACAAGAAGCACAAGATGTTGCCACAAATCGGGAAATTAGCTTCTCTCACGGTGGCTAATGCTATGCTAACATCTACCTGCTAAGTCAGGAGGCAGCCACAGATTAGAGAGTCTGGAAAACCGTAATTAAGAATGATTTGAGACCTCGACCTTAGTGGACAATAAAAATGACAGAACAGTGAAAAATGAAGAAAATAGAGAAAAACAGCAGACAAAACTGCAGGAGACAAACTGATCAATCTCAGTCAATCCCACATAAACAGATAATTTAATTACTTCTATTCAGTTATAATCACCCTTATTATTGAAGAAGCCTAGGTATAAATGATAGGTCCTCTGCTATCACATGCTGTTAAGATATTACATTTTATGTATATTTGCTCCAGATATCGGTTACCTGCCTTTCTTGATGACCAATACTTTGCATTGGTATCGGCCGTGGAAAACCCATATCAGTCGACCCCTTATGTATAGTTCACGTGTAGCTCTATCGTGGAAAACAATGAGGACATTAGTTGAGGTTAGGAAGGGTTCTTCTTGATCCTTGATGGCTGAAGTGGTCATTTTGCTTTTTTGCAAGGAATTTAATCGTTTAGATCAACAAATTAACCTGTAAAATTGTCAGTAGATTTATTATTGTGATGGAAAACGCTTTCTCAAATAACACACCCGTTTTGCAGGGGAGTTTTGTTTTGTTCGATGCAGCCTGTCGACCTCCTAAAAGACAACACAGATCCTGAGCTGGTTGACCTGAGGCTGGCCATTAAAACGTGAATCTGCTCTGAACCGTGATCCTCCCCACAGCTGTGTTTTAATGGGTTTTTGTGTGTACATACACGAACCCCTGAATGTACCACGGTGACCCCCGGTGCTCTTTCATGCTGTTGAAGTGGGGGGTGGTACAGCAGCAGCTTTGTGTCGGCAGGTGAACCAAAGAATTGCTGCACAGACGGGATGTGATTAAATGAAATTCTTAGAATTTCCTCACATTTCACCTCCTGTCTGAGAATTTGATGTTTGCTCTTGAATCAGCTGAGTTTGCTGAAATTGGTTGGATCTTGAATATAAGGGTACAGGCTTGCTTCCGAGAGTCTTGGTTCTTAATAATAAATGAAGCTTCATCCATTTAATGCCTCATAATGTTCCTTTTTTAAGCCTCCATGTGGTTTAGCACCAGCTTGTTGAGTCATGACAGACAGTATGTACAGTATGTGCCGTCATCTACGTTGTGATCTTTGTTAATGAGGTTTGCATCTGTCAAGTACATAGTTCCTTCCTGAGGTACAGGTCTTTAATTAGACTTGTGACATTTTCAGAGAATTAGAAACACATGGCTCTTCACCATCTGCATTTAGAGGTTCAGGTTGTAAGTTTTAGGTATAGAGTCACAGAAGCACATTTACTGCCCTGAACTGAACCCAACAAAGGAGATTTTCCTCTTTAATTCTGAATTTCCTGCTATTTTACACAAGTTTTTGTCCCCAGAGAAGTCAGAAGTCATGGGGAGGTACAGCACAACAATGTGGTTGGATTTGCTTCATGCTTATTTGCTGTTTTGGCTCCTTTGTAGTCAAGGGCTGAAGTGAAAAAGAATTAGAAAAAGCTTTCCATCAATAAGAATACGACGAAGAAGAAGAGATACATACTGGTGGAAGACACCTCATCTATAGCAATAAGAAAACTGGTTGATAGAATGTTCAGTCCTTTTACTTAAATGCATCGATCCAAAATGCCATACATACCTCTAAAGAAAATGCGATTTTGCTGCATGAATAAACTCCAAGAGTTTGCAACAGCTCAGTATGTCCCTTCATAATGGAGCTTCTCCCTCACTTGCTCTTCCCATAACTACCATGCAGGTCTAAGTCGCCCTAGCCTTTTGCCCTTCTTGTTCCAGTCCGTGCCCTCAGACCTCCCCTGGTTGAAGTAGCTGAAAGTTCGTTTTAAATTACAGTGTGCAACGCTGAGTCACATAACCCAAAAAAGATATTGACAAAACATTTAGCCTCCTGTGCTCTGTCCTCATTATGATTCCTCTGTGTCTGGAGTGCAACCAGAGGAAAATCTGTTCTGAAAACTCATCAGGACTCGTTTCTTCTTCTTAAAAAAGTTGACTGTTGTTCAAAAAATACCCGACTTGATGTCTTCGTATAGCGCTACATGGTCCAGATCTGATACTAGGACCCTTCACCTCACCCTTGCAGTTTTTGGATTTAGAAAGCAGAAGATGTTTCAGATACTATTAAATCGATCCAACAAGCACTTAATTAAAAGCAGGCTAAACCTCAAACCCTTTCAGCTACAAATGATGCTTTTGAGTGGGGGAAGGACAAAGAAAGGAGACATGGGAAATGTAAAGACGAGCAAACATGAAGAGAAAAAAGAACACCCTGGAGGGTTAAAGGTTGTTAGAGAATCCTTTCAATGGTGTATTGATTTCCTATAATGTGTGTTTGTGTGCGGATCTGTGTTTGTATGTTTTCATAGTAGCATTCTGTGTGAACATCTCAGTGGTATACACTTGTAAAAATGCATAGTTACAGTATTTTAACTGTCTGCCTGAGTCCAGACTTTGTTGTTTGCACAGTTTGTTCAACGTGTGTGTGAATGAGCGTGCATGAGGCTTGTTGAGGGTGTGAGATGGGACGTCGTGCATTATTGATTTATGGCTGCGTTTTGCACATGTTGCCCCTCCTGGTGATGGAGTCCCAAAGGGCCGGGGGCTTGTGGAGGGAGGGTGGCGGTCCTTCACTGGAGGCTTTAAATATTTATGGGCCCATTTTCATTTATATAATGGGAATTATCCAAGTCACTAAATCTAATTAGAGGGAGGGTGTGAAGTTGGCCGCTCCTCCCACCTCCTCTCCACAACATTCACTCAGTTCAGCCGCTGTTTTCACTGCAGCGCGTTAAAGAAAAGACGGATTGTTCAACTATCAGGATGAAATGCCAGCGTTCAGTGTGATTTACAGAATAGTTCTGAACACAAACGGTCAGAAATACCTGGACAACACTGTACGTTGGTCTGAGTTGGTTTTCTCACTGAGTTTGACTTGAAGATAAATAGGACCTCAAGTTCTTATCGGCCAGCATCAGCATTGGACTTCAACAGTAATTCTATAGCTGAATGTGAGGAAATCTGTGAAGAAAGGCTGCAAAATCTGATAGAAACCCTAGAACTGGAGAAGTGAGGGCTGTGATAGCAACATATTGCTGGTCGTAGTTGTGACATGAGACGTTTAAGCATTACATACATGCCCAGGGTTGGGTTATCTTCTATCTACTGTTGTATATACATTCACTAAACATTTAACTAAATAGTTCTTAAACAGCTAATGTTAATAAATCTCTGTTTTAATCAAGTAAGTTTAATCTTTTAATTATTTAAACTGATTTATCTAACAAAAACAAGAAAGAACTCTGAAGCTTTCCTATATTAAATGTGAGAATGTGATGTTTTTCTCATTTTAAATGATATCAAATTGAATATTTTTAGGTTTTGTTGGAGAAAACAAGCAATTTTTGTTACCTCAGACTATAGGAACTCATGAATCTCATTTCATCTTTTTTTTTATTCCAAATGCCCTAATTTTAGTTAATTTGTAGTTCTTTTAACTGAAATGCTCAGAATAATGTTTTATTAGTTGACTAATTTCTCTTTTTCATATTTTCGCTGTATTTTTTTCCAGAATTTCTTATTTATACATCTACTTCTTTCATTTTCTTGCTCAGCTACACTGCAAATGAAGCCCATTTGCCATAATGTACTCTAAAGTAAATTTAAGGATGAATAAATGAATATGTGAATGAACGAGTGACTGAAAAGTCAGATTAAAGCAAATATATCTAAAAATAAGTGTATATAGGTGTAAATAATGATTGTGGGGAATATTTGTAGCATATGGATTCTGCTACTAAAAAGCAATATTTTATCTATCACTTGTGCTGCTTATCAGCCTTAATTCTCTGCTTGGAGATGTTTTTTTTTTTTTTTTTTTTTTGCAAAGCTGCCATGTCAACTCCTCCTCGAGTCCAAATCAGCCTGCAGATCTCTGTATAATTATAAAAAGCATCAGTTCCAGGATTTACTGCACTAAACATGGTGCTGACGGATGGATTTCTCAGCTGTCAACGAGTTTAAAGCATTAGTGGTAAATATACAGATTATTACATCAGACTGGAAAAAGAGGGGTGGAAAGTGGGTTTTGAACAGCAACTCTCTGAGCGGAAAAGAGTCGTAGAGGTCAAGAAACAAAGAGTGGAAATGTTAGTAGATGAGTGGAAAGAGTGGATGATGATGACAAACAGAGCTGAGGTGAAGAAGGCGGCGCGGCCTTGGTTGCCTTTAAAGCCGCTGATAACCAGCTTAGCAACAGCTTTTAATTATGGCTGTCTGACTGTCTCTCTCACACACAAACACAGTCAACAGGTGGGCTGTGCTGTGTGGGCGGCCTCTGCTTCTACACACTGGTCTACTATTTAGCTGTCAGTGCGTGTTATGAATAACATGGAGGCTCTGGAGGATGCTGGTAAACACAGCAGGATGCATTCTCCCCAGAGCCTCCTTAGCTGCAGTCTCATGACAAACATGACAAGTTAAAGAGCCAGGAATTCAACACAACACTGTAATTAGAACTACTAAAACCCTAATACATCTCATGTTTACTGATAAAAGTGTAAAAATAAATGTTTCTCCTCTTTGTTGACCAGGAAGCCGCACCAGAGATTAAAGCTTTACTTCTCTTTATGTGACACAGTCATGCTGTCACTCAGGACGCTATAAACCACCGGTGTCGAACTCTTTCTAGTTCAGGGGCCAAATGCTGCCCAGTTAGATCTCAAGTGGGCCAGACCAGGAAAATCAGAGCATAAATATCAACAACTCCAAATCTTTCCCTTTGCTTTAGTGCAAACAAGTACATTCGGAAAATGTTCACGTGATGAACTATCTTTGTAAAAAACATTATGAACATCCTGAAATTTCTTTTCTTCATTTGACTGTTTCTATTGAATTTTCCATTAACTGCATTGTGATGCATTTTGTTTGGGCACACACTGCAGGTAGGAGAATATAAAACATAGAACTGATGCCGCAGTATTTCGGTTACAATATTTAAAGTTGTCCCGCCTACCCATGCCTGCCCACCCAATGCCATCCCTCCCCACCCCAGCCTTCCCTTCAGCCCCAAGGCCCAGATCCCTCACATATGACTGCACTAAATGTGAGCAATCCAAGACTGCAAAAGTGCCAGGCATATACACGTCATGGTGAGACAGTCATTCCCTTTCCGTCCTGAAATTTCTTCTGAAAAATCGGTTAAATTTCAACAACATTATGCCTCAAATTGTCATTTACACACATCAGAGTGTCTGCAAAGGCACAAAACTTTTAGTCGCAGGTGTCTGGAACTGAACAATGTAGTGTTTTACTTCATTATCAAAACAACTTGTCATGGTCGAGGAGAAACTATTTAAAATGTATACTTTGACAAATTTACAATTTACAGTTAATGTCATTGTGTAATTTTTACACTTTGCAGTCATCTCATAAGCTGTCTACGGGCCATATGTTAAATATATGAACTACTGTGAACTAGTACTGTGTTGCCTGTACCACCAGTGGTATCACTCTACAGTATGCAGGAAGCAGACTATTCTGCAACATCTTTCATTTTGCATTTGCATTTACTTTGACTTGCAATATAGCATCCAATCCAATGCACGGTGCACTTTAACGGGTTCCTGTCCAAACTCCTACAGTATTTATGTACAGTGGGTGTTTTATTTTATGTTTAGTGATTTATTTTATTTATGCATATTGGTTTGGATTATATTCAAATTTGGCTTTGCACTTACTATAAAGAGCTTTGTAGCGCTAAGAAAGCACAGTGTGGTGACCCTGCAGACAGAGCACCTGTTTTAGTCAACATCATCTTTTCTGCAGCTGAAATCTTTTCTTGCAACTGATGTTGCATGACTTTTAGCAACCAAATCTTCCTCCTTTGCTCATTTTGCTGTGCATATGTAGAGCCTGCACATCAATAAACTATGTGTCTTGTAGAAAAAGTTTCAGAAGAACAACTTTAAATCAGACTTCTCTTGTAAATTAATCATGGGAAATGGGACTTTTCTGCGTAAAACACCAAAAAAGCAATATAGCATCATGCACTTTATTAAATTTTGCCTTATTTTTACCTTATACTCCATGCAACTTTTTGACATCACAATGCTGATGCTGAAACCATATTTCATACTGTAATACATCATAAATACAGCAATTAAAATAACTAATTATTGCATTTTCAATGGTTAACAACACTAACAAAACTAAAAGGCTATTTAATAAACAGACGGCCAACTATTTAATTATTAGACTGGAATTGAGGGGTATTTATTACTAAAAAACTTGTGGAATTTAGTAGTAAAATCTTCTTTTCTGCTGTGTTGATTTAATGTATAGAATGATAACGGTCTATTTGTCATTACACCAGTGATTTAAAGCTAATTTGAAGTCTGTCCACCACTCTTCAGCTCAGAGGCCTGAATGAAGCTCTGCAAAATGTTGCAGTTGGTGGAGACTGAATGAGTCAGAGGCGCTGATGGTTTGCATAATGATGAACGCTGCTCATTGACTCTGTCCCTGCAGTAGGTGCTAATAAATTTGTAGCATTAGTGTAACAGGCCATGTGCTGGTAGTAGTCACCGTTGGAGGAATAGATACTTGCAAGCTTCTAAACTTGTTCTCCAACAATATTTTGAACTGTAGCTGTAACAGTCATGAGCTGAAGCGCAAAACTAGCTGCATTCATTATATGTTCATTGAAGTAAGTTATATAAGCAACGGCATTCATTATTTTTGCTAATCCCGTTGTTAAATAGGATATTCAAGATGTCAGAAAACCATTTGGCCTGACTCCATCACCAGCTACTGTCATTGTACAATAAATATTTCAGATTTCAGTCTGTGGAGGCTTTCTGCAGCAGTTTGAAGGCAAATTATTACTCGGTGTAGATCTTCCCCTTAATTAGAAACACAGTCAGCCCTGGATGTGCCAGGCTCCATATAGCAGCACAGTGTATCTGATGTGTTTCTGCTGTCTGTGGTGGGGATGAAAGTAGTAGAAAAAGTATAAATATAGGCTGCAAAGATCATTACACATTATCTAAATTAATGCATGTTTGCACTACAACTTTTTCTTGAATAAGATTTTGAATATGTCCCTGACACATGACCAAAAAGGATCATAGCCGAGCCATCAGCCAGCAGTAACTGAATGCTTGGTGGTCTGTGAACAGGCTGAAGCCGCCTCCTTTATCTGATAACGTTTTGTGGCTATCAGCAAGAAGACATGTTTCTCTTTTTCTGTAACTGCCTTTCCTCTCCAGCAGCCACACTCACCCTGTTACTTTAATGTGAAACCTCTGAACCCCAAGCTGGTGTTTTTCTTTGCTTCTGTCACATTTTTCTTCACTGTGGCCTTATTTGTCACTGCAAGATAAAGTCCTACACCTTTATGGAAACAGCACAGCCATGAATAGAAGTAGGAAGAACTTAGAAATGTCTTTTGTGCAGTGTGACACAGTTAGAATGCCATGAATATCAAAAATGCAATAAAAAAGTGAAAATGGAACTTTTTTCTTTTTTTTTTCTTTTTTTTTTTTTTTTTACAAAAAAATAGTATAGTTTTTCAAACTATAAATATTTTACTGCTTACATTTATATTTAAAATCAATCACGGCTTTTTGCGATGCACCAAGGATTGTTTTTCCACTGGTTCTAGTTAAAGCAAATGCTTTATATTTGGCAAATTTTTTGTCCTGCAGCATGAAAAAAATTTGATGAAATATTCTAATTTTAAGCTTAGATTTGCTTGATTTTCCAGACAGAACTGTAGATAATTTGTTCCAGGATTGTCTAAGCATCAAAAATAAGATATTATATTTGTTTTTTTACAGTTTGTGACTCTAATAGATGCTGTAATTTTGGAGATTTTGTCAAGATAACTTTGAAACCTGCCAGCAAGATTTGGAGTTCAGTGTGTTGAAAGAGCTCAAAGAAACAAAGACACAATCCTCCTCACAGACAAAAGCAGACTATCTTCGAGGTACAGACGACTTTTCTTACTGCCTTGCACAAAGAGAATGTCTGTTCTTTATCTTGTGCACTTGAATTCACTATATACGGCATGTGCGACTTATGTCTTTAACAATTGTATGATGGTGTGCTTCTGGAATATTAAAATAAAAGATGTCATTTTGGTACATAACTTGAAATGAAAAGAATTAAAATTGTCATAGCATTTTATATTCATTCAGGATTTGGTACTTTTCTCTGAATACCCTGGAGAGCTGTTTGCTGGACGAATCAAGCAATTTGAAGACATCAAATTCTTCTCTGCTACGCTGTGATTTGTAATTTTCCAGCATATTTTTTACTTAAATAACTTGACTTTTAGTTTTCTCTGTAGAACTGTTCAGCTTGTGTCTCACCTGAAGAGGGTTCAATCCTCCTGGTCGCCCTGTCAAGTGTTAAAATCCCTCTTTAGGACGCCCACAAGGCTTTTTAGAAAATTACATTAAAATCATCCACAAGGGCGTTGCCATGGAGACCTCATCAGTGAGAGTACAGAAACATGCAGTGATGTGTGGATAGACAAATGGAAACGTGAATGTGCATATTACAGATGACTGTATTATAAAGACCCCATATGGCTGAACTCCCATACATAAACACAGATGTCAGACACACGCATGCATGCACGCGCACACATGCACACACACACACACACACACATAACCATATGGCTTTGTTCCCACACTTTCCTAACATCTACTGTACAAACACTGTTCCTATTTCATCTGGAACAAATACAGACTTATGTCTTATATCTTGATGCTAAACAAACCATTTCGCTTTCAAATTGGACATTTGATTTTCATTAGTAAAATTACACACACACTTACCAACGGTGTGAAAAATTATGTTAAAGTGACATTTAGTCTCTCACCACTGTACAAAAATATATATTTTTAACTGTTTTGAACTAATTTTTTAAAAATATGTTACATTTATTCTAAAAGTTGTCCCCAGAGATAACTAGTATAAAAGGAATGCTTTTCACTGTATTTTTTAATATAATTTACAGTTATTCTACCGATTGTCTCCACTTTGTTAAATTACACATCATCAATTATAAAGTCATTATTCAAAATTGGTCTAAACTGTAAGTAACATGAACACTTTTTTAAAACTATATTTAAATCAGCAAAACTATCAGTATTTTACAGATATTTGCCATAATTTGAAAGAGAAATTATGCATATTGAGTATTTTTTTAAAGCACATAGGAATTCATTCTTTTACAATATGTGGCCATAAGATCACAATTTTATTGTAATTAAATCAGCTGAAAAAAAAACATTATTTTACTGATATTTGCTGTTACTTTCACTGTTTATACAGTTTTTAAACATCAACAGTATCTCATCATTTGTTCACGTATTTTTTTCTGGACCATTGCTGCCAAATTACCAATTTTTTTGCAAATTTTCTTTTAACGATATATGTTTGGAGGATGCCTCTACTACTGCAGTTGTGTGGCTTTATTAAACAATCTAAAGAATAGGATTTCTTTAGATTGTTGCAAAAAAAAAAGTGTGGCTGTTTGTTTGCCTGCAAGATATTGTAAAAGTCAGTCTGTATGTGGGGCATTGTGGGGCTTTGTTGGGGCAGACGGCATTTGCTTTTGTCTGCAGAGTGTTTGTGTGTACGTCAAGTCTTTGTGTATTTTCAGGTCAGCTGAGCTGTCTGACTCCTGTGTTTTCTGTCTGCTGCTTTCTTATGATTGATGCAGTCAGGTCCCTGTAGGCTTTATTTGTCTTTCTTTGTCTTGCACACATGTACACACTTACACAGGGGAAAATGTGTTTTTTCAGGTCATACAGATAATCAGTGCGGCCGATAACTGATATTCAGCACCGATACATTCATTTATTTGCAGTAAAAATCTTTCATACATTTGCAACACAGATCTTCATTGCGGATACTCACCATTTACACACATGCCTGGTGTAGCTTCTTTTATTGATTATACTGGAAGAGTAGTGTTGCTGCAGCCACATTATGTGTTTAGTGAGGCCGCTAACAATTGAAACCAAGGGCCTAATCTTACATAGGCTGCACCTCATTATCATTCCACTATAGGGTAAAATACTCTTGTTTATCTTTCTTTAAATCAATCACTATCGTATTGTGCAGTGCTAAGGATGCAGCAATGGTGTCCTCCTAAATAGCAACAGGAGGAATGGTTTTGGTGACACGTTTGCATGCAGGAAAGTGAACATTTTCATAAAAATGGTTAATTTAGAGCAAAATCTAGCAGAGCTGTCTTACCGCATGATCCAAATCCTCTGCAAAACTTAAAATTTTCTGTGTTGTAGGTTGCTGCCTTTGAGATCGTTGTTTATTGTCATTAAAGGCTTTCTGAAAATGCTGTCAATCAGGTAGCAGAATTTGAGGATAGCCTGCATTAATTGTCAGGCGTCTACCTACAATCTTTGTTCAGCCTATTGAGTGTGTAAACCCAAATCCTCAGAGCCAGTTCATGCTTTTCATGTCCGTGTGGGCAGACTGATAAGTCGACATGCTCCTTAACTCATACAACGTACAATAGGGCCTCGTCAGTCCGTGCAGATGGTTGCATAGCTCCTCATATCAAACACAGAAAGGCACAATGTGCAGTTTTTGGAGGATACAGCAGCTACCTATAGATAGACCTGTTTTACTGATGTAACACAGGATATCTGGAGAGTTTAAAATCAAAGTCTGGCAGCTGCTACTTCAATTACAACTCCTTTAACGATGAATTACAAAGGTATGGAGTAGGGATGGACTGATTACCGGCCCGGTTGATTATAATGGCCGAGATGTGACATTTCTCCAGTTTCTGATGTGTATTTTTATTGATTGATTATTGATGAATTAAATGGGCTACTTCAGGCCCGATGCAGCCTCTTCCCTCTGTCTGTAGTGTCTTTCGAAGCAGATGCTGCAAAAACGCAACAAGAAACACAAGCTGTTGCCACAAACTAGGAAATTGGCTTCTGTCATAGTGGCTAGTGCTATGATACCGGCTAGCATCTAAGTTAGAAGGCAGCCACAGATTAGCCTGAAACAGAGTCTGGTGAACAATAATTAATAAAGCTTTAAAATCTGGACCTTAGTGGACAGTAAAAGTGATGGAACGGTGAAGATTAACAAAATAGAGAATAACAGCAGGAGACAAACTGATGATTCTCGGTCACATAAACAGAGGAAACTGTATGTATTTCACATGTTCAGTTATAGTCAACCTTATTAGTGAAGAAGCCTAGTTATGAATGACAGGTTCTCTGGTATCACATGCTGTTAAAATACTAGATTTAATGTATACTGGTTCCAAATATCAGTTATCGACCCTCTTGATCACCAGTAATCGGCATTGGTATCGTCCCTGGTAAACCCATATTGGTTGATTCCTAACATGCAGGCAGTTTATGGAAGGATATTATGATGGACTTTAGGATGCGGAATGGTGAAAGTCCTCCATTTAGACCAGTGCTGATGGGAAAACTGTTATAACAGTTCCAAATATCTGCCCAAGAAAGCCCCATACTGGTTGATCCCTAGTGTGGATGGCTGAGGATCTCCTAGAGCAGTCTCCTCTTACATCAAACATTTGGTTTTGGCATCAGATGTTTTCCTTGCACATGTGCAGCCGATACACTTGTGCGAGGAAAAGGAGCCTTCATGGTGAAAAACCAAGTCTAAACACTCAGACAGCCATTGAAAGGGCGGTGAATGAATGAGAACCAACTAAAAGATCCTCACTTTACCAAAATGCTCTCTGTCAAATGCTCTAAAATTGAAACTAGTCCTTGCAAAGAGACTCCACACACACAAACACACTGACTACTGATGCAGCAGTTTTCTCCCTAAGGCTGGAAACAAGTTTTTACTGTACCGTTGTTACCTCTATTTCATCTCCTCTGTTTTTTCTCTCGCGCGCTGCATCTCTCGCTCTCGGTCGGGGTTACTCGAGGACATTACCAGCTGGTTCTGCTGCAGAGAAGAGTTTGCTTACTGCAGCACAGAACACCGCAGAACATTCTAATGTATTACAGCTTCAATGGGAGCTGATCGGACACACACAGAGGGAAGTGTGTGAGTGTGTTTTTATGGACAGTGTGTGATTATGAGAGTTCAACGCTGGACCCGGAGAGGATTACTGTTGGACAATTGTTTGGTTTCACTCGCTCTGCAGGCTGATGGTCTCATGACTTCATGTTGTAACATTAAACGCATGCTTACACACATATTTCATTAGTCAGTGAAAACCTGTTGCTGTGTGACATTGTTTAAATTGCAGAAGTGTTAATGTGGCAACAGCACTGAAAAAAAATTCTCATTTTTGCCTCTAGAAGTTCAACCTGATGCCATCTATTCTGCCTTTTCTTTTGCAACTGATTTCTTGTTCTTGTCGCTGCTGCCTTCCCAGTGGCATTAAAACTCGGATTTATTTCTTCATCATGAATAATGCAAAATTCTGCGGCTGTATTTGAGTTTAGGTTGTTTTTGCACAAGTTAAAATCAAAGGGCACAAAAATATCCTGCACCGCCTAAGGAGGGCTTGTTTAGAGAGCATTAATGTCACCAAAAACACAGTTATGTAATGAAGAAACACAGTAGCAACACTTTACTTACAGTGTTGGAAAACTATAGGGATCCTAGCCAAGAAAAGTTTGGAGAGAAGATGCAAAAAGGTGTGAATGAAAATCACGCGTATAGTCACTTGTTTTTGGGGTCATCCTTATTTTGTTTGACAAACCTCCACTTTACTTGTTTTAAAACATCCTTCATCATTCAGTTCGCCAAAGAGGAAATAACACATTCTTCAGATTTTTGTGGTTTTTTGGCACAAACTTCCACTGCTGCACCCTGAAGTACAGATGCCTGTGAACCAGCAGAAATGCTTCTTGTAGCAGAAGTCCTTTTCTTCATGATCCTTCCAGGTCATGACCTTCTTTCTGTCTCATTTCTTCAATAGAGTTTGTATTTAATAGACATATACAGGAACCAAAGCACAACCACAGTGTGCTTAATAGTACATATGACTATTAATAATCTAACTCTGAAAGCCACTGAGACTCACCAGTTACTGAGAAAACAGCGACAGGTATTACTGAGTGGAAACCACCTGATGATCTTCCCTCATTACAGTAAAGTGAAAGCAGCTTCTTCTCTGCAGTTTACTGGCAGACTGAATGACTGTAACACAGAATGAGTGTTCACTATGTGTGAAAATTATTTATAGAAGTCTGATTGGAGGACAAACACACTCGACTAGCACACACTGTCCCAGCAGCAGACAGCAGAGGGTCACTGCAGCGTTTCATTTCTTAGTTTTGAACTTCTTTAAGCACTGTTACATCATCTTAGGTCCTATTATCACACTGGAACTTGTTCGATGGCGCTTATCCAGGTTGTTTTCTCCTGACTGAATCTTTGCTTGTGTTGTATCTACCCTCAGATGAAGGTCGCTTTGGATAAAAGTGTCTAAATGAAATCTTAGAATTGTCCTCCCTGGCCACTCCATTGACTCTGCACATGCTGTGTTTTGTTGCACTTAAGATGCAGTTATAGCATTTTATAGCATTTCGTTTACGCATGTTTCAGATTTTTTTCTTGTCTATTATAAGGGCTGCACAGTTGATTGAATTTTAATCTCAGTCCCGATTCTAGCTTCCCGCACTAGAATGAAATATGATAGAGTGAGATATTAATGTTTCAAATGAGTGCTCCGCTCATAAAAACTATCAGACTAAGTGCTTCTTAAACTAACAGCAACCCACCAGGGAGAGATTTAGAGATTCTGGCTTCACTTTTGAGGAGCTGTCATCCTGCTGTGCATTAATCTCTGCAGTGGCAGCTTGTGGGGGAAAAAAATCCTGAATGTTGCAGCTGCAGTAGAAGTAGAAGATTGAAAGGCAACAGAGAACAAATGGACGGATTAAAATCAGAAGTCTGGAGCATAAGGTGAAGAGCTAATCGCTAAAAGAGTCCTTCTGACTTGTGTCTTGATTTAATTTTGCGTGGTAAGGTTTATTCCTGTTTTGCTTCTCAGAGGAGAGACAGATTTTATTGCAAAATTTTGTACATCAGCAGGTTTGTGGCACAAAGTGGAAGTGAAAGCAGTGTGCTCTGTTTAAATGTGAAAATGCAATAACAGTAACTGGTTTCTCAAATCGGTGAATAATTGTGATATTAATATTCATCAAAATAGTCCTGATTTTTGTTTTGGTCATAATCATGCATCCCTAACTGTAAGTGGTTGTTTAAAATACTGTATGCTGTGCAGAGATCTCTCCAAAACTTTTGACAACTCACTTCTGGTAGAGATCTCACCCACTCGCTCCCATTCAAACTCTGTGATCTTGGATTAGACTTTGTGTTTTTCCCCCAAATTTCATTCTTTGTTCTCCAACAGTCAGCATTACTGTCTCTTATTGAATCACCAGGCTACCAAGCTGTGGAGCATCATTTAAGTCTGCATTTGAAGCAGCAAACCTCAGAACCACACAGATCTGCTTTTACATTTTCTTCAAGTATTCATCTTACACTCTAACAGCGCTGTCATGAAACAAGTTTCAAGACTTTGATCCCATATTGTAATCCATAAAGCTCAGAATTATTCTGAACTTGGTTGGAATGTATGAACCCTTTCAGGATAAAACTGGAATCTGTAATGCACCAAAGAAGAATGACAATAAAGAAACAAATAAGAAACAGACAGAGCAGACATCCAGCATAGTTTGCTGTAGATATTGAAGGTATCCAGAGGTTGAACCCTGAAGACTTTGGTCATGCATCATAATAATTAAAATTTATATTTTTACAGTAGTTAATGAAAGCTATTGGCATTTTATTAAAATGCTAATAAGAAAAATTTAAAAAAATCTAACTGCTAAAGTAACTTTGTTTAGCTGCTAATACAGCCTCAGAGTTGCTAGCGTGTTGCTGTAGAACAGCGTCTTTTGTTGTCACAGCTTTTTGCCTGGTCTTTACATTTCTGTCATTCTTTAGAATTTTCTTTCCCCATCATGGGAAGTCAAGGAGTGTGTGAAATACTCAGTATTCAGGGTGTTCAGTGTTCTGGATGTATTTTGCAGGGAAATCTGGGAGATGAGTCCTGTTATTGGCTGTAGTTGGGACCATGAACTCAAGCATAATTGGTGTCATGTTTCTGATTTTATAACTTGATTATTTCATTGTGTGTTCTAATAATGCTTGTTTTTTTGTGTTTTCCAGCTCAATGTGCGCGTCACCACCATGCACGCCGAGCTGGAGTTTTCCATCCTGCCCAGCACGATGGGAAAACAGCTCTTTGACCAGGTAAGAAACACATAAACACACATTTATCGTGGTAATTATAAGAACCATAAGCCCTCATTGTGAAGACCAATGTCGCTGCAGCAGCTGGAAGAGGTCAAAAATCTTTGCCAAATCTTTTGTTAGTCAGGATTCAGAATCCTAATTCAGCTTCTGTGAATGGTGGGAGCTACAGGAAGACTCGTGTTGTTTGTTACCTTAATGAGATGAATGAAAACCAGAAATTAAACTGAGTGTGTGCTGGGGCTGCTTGGCTGGGTTTGGGCTGGTACCGGTTCTGTTCCGAGTTCAAAGCTGTCTTTGTCTGAACGGGGAGCTTTTAGCAGACAGTGGATGGGTGAATGGTGTGTGTGTGATTGTCTGGGAAGTAAAAGGGCAGCTTTCAGGGTTGTTTCATGTCCGAGCATAAAGGGTTGTTGGGGTTATGGATATGTAGAAGAAGGAAGGCAGAATGCAAGAGAGGTTCCTTTGTTTTCTGCTTTTGTGGTTTGCAGTGTGAGGTAAAATAAAAGGATAGTATTTTGTGGACGCAAATCAGACCAAATCATAGGATCAGGCCCTTGATTGGCTTAAAAATTGTTTTAGGAAAAGTAAAACAGGTTGTTGCTCAACTACCCAGCTGCTCAATGTGCTGTCAGTGTGGCCTTATTGTTGTTTTTATTCAGTCAAACCTTAAGAAAAACTCATGTTCATGCCCTGAAGCCAGTGATATAGTTTTGTTATCTATGAGTTTCCAAGGTTCTATTAGGGTCAATGTGGCACAACTAATGCACAAGTTCAGTTGTTTGCATGTGCAGAATGTGTAGCTATGACCTACTGTGCATGTATGAAGCAAAGTCCTCCCTGCAGATTTCAAACACACTAGATCAGGGGTCGGCAACCTTTAACACTCAGAGAGCCATTTCGATCCGTTTCCCACAGAAAAGAAAACACCGGGAGCCGCAAAATCCTTTTGGCATTTAAAATGAAGACAACTCTGCATATATCACTTTTTTACCTCTATGCCCTTGTTAATCAGTCGTGATTAATTAATTACAAAGCCTCTAATTAGATAGATTCATTTTTTAAATTGTGTCCTACCACTAATATTTATCGTACTTGGTTAATGTCATTTTTGCTCCTGGACCTCATATATTACGTAATGTTAGCGGGAAATCAATAATTTGCGAATGACTGTCTATTTAACGTGTAAAATCTATTTATCTTAAGCTAATAACTTTTCTCCTGTAAGTCGCTGCCCTATTTTCCAAGATGACACTCCTCTGACTCTCTGACCTGCTGCCTGGATGCTGGACGTGACATCGATCCGTTCTCCGGTCTTTTAACTTTTATTATGACCACAACAATACTTAATATATACTCGCGTGTCTCTTACATCCAGCCGATCTACACGTGACTCGATGTCCGGCCACTTCCTGGTTCTGCTCCCGTGGCATGCTGGGCTATGGAGTTCTTCTACACAAAACACTCATTACATCACAGGCTGGAACGCATATTTTGACAGACAAAAATTAAGACCTTTTATTTTGATGCTACAAGATCACCATAATCTTCAAATTTACAATTCAATTTTAAAAAATTAACAATCTAAAATAAAAGAAATTTTCATTAAATAGCCTGCTGATTATTTATTTTCCAAAGCTACAGGGAGCCGGAACAGAGGGATGCCGCGGGTTGCCGACCCCTGCACTAGAGCATAGTAGTAATGTAACAGTAGTAGACACTAGAAAGCAGTATAACAATAACTATGCGTCCATGGTCCACAGCGAGTGTCTGTGTGCACATTTTGGGAGTATAATCATTGCTCAAAGGCCAAGTCATAGTTTCCACATGACCAAAACAGACTTTGAAAGTGGTCTCATTTATAGTACAATAGGGGCATGTTGTTATGCTACCAGGACGGTTGCATTGCTTTTCATATGGAACATAGAATAACCGTCAGGACTCTCATAGATGTTTCTACAAAGGCTGCCTGTGACTTTACTTTCTCATCAGACAAAGTAGTTAGTTACAGATTTAACTGTAGCACTGTCTCAGTGTGATTATCACTAAGGTGTGGTGAGCACAAGATATCTGGAGAAATTAGAACTTCTGCTGTGTGTTTGGGCACCGTTGATAGAAAGTATGTGTCATTTAAAGCTCCTCCAAAGTCCTGTAGCAGCGACGACAATTTTCATCACAGCTCCTTTAATGGTTTATTTCAAAGTCGTAGCTGATGTGAAATCTCCTCATACAGCCTGACCTCATAACAAGCATTCATTTTAGATACAGCTTGGTTTCTTGTTTTGTTGGTGCGTGTTGTGTTGGTTGTTGTTGGTTGCAAATTTTGAGCTGCACATCCACTTCAACACTCATGAACTTGGGTGGATGATGAAATTTAAGATCCCTTGCAGACACAAAAAAGCATGAAATTAACCTTAAAGAACGACTGTGCCAGCAATGCCCACAGTCTTTACTTAATAATTATTTGGTGAGAAAAAGATATTTTTGCATTCTCCTGACAGGCTTAAATTTAGCTAATAGAATATATATATATATAGAAATCGGTATAAACAGAGAGACAGTAACTTTCCACATTCCTAATAAGCAGCTGTGTGAGTTTCCTGGAATAAGACCCAAGTTGAACCCTCTCATACTCGACTGCCGCTTTCCCATCAGCTTCACACACAACAGTGTAAAGACTCGGTTATTTTCTCTTTCTCACACCCTCTCACACACAAACACACCCATGTTATTCTACACCAGGGACATGTGCTGACCTCTTCTTCACCTCAGGTCTAGATTTTCTTTCTCAGCTCCATCTTGAGGTGTTCTATTTGCAGGGCAACAATAAAAATTTTCTTGCCAAAGAGCCAAATAGAGATTGAGCGATGGAAAAGCAAAGATGATATGCAGAACAGCAGCATGTGTGCAGGTACATTTAGACAGTCAGAGCTGTCACAGAAATGAGGCCAGTGAGGATAATGATGCAGGTAATTCTTTATTATCTAAATTTCTAGTCACCTCTATTGCACGAGTCTGGAGGCAAAAAATTTAAACTATGCCAAGATATTTTTATTAATTTAGGTGAATTGGCATGCTTTGTGAACATCTTTTCTCACCTATAAAGCAAATCTGGTTCTGCTGCAGATTGATTAGAGTTAAAATTCTGTATCTTGGCTGTATCACTAGTCCTGGCACACACACATTCAGTCAGTCACACATATATTCACTCAATAGCACACACATTCTCTCTGTAACACACACATTCAGTCAGTAACACACCCATTCGCTCAGCGTCTCACTTCCATCTTTCTCTGGCACTCACACATTTTCACTGGTCTTCCGTTACTTGCTTCCCTATCTATGAAACACACACACACACACACACACACACACACACACACACACACACACACACACACACACACACACACACACACACACACACACTGCAGCTGACTCACCAAATCTGAGAGCTTCAGCTTGCTGTGCCGATGCATTGTCATAGCAACCAACTGTCAGATGCCCGGTGATGTGTGCCTGTGCTTTTTACATACTTGTGAATTCTTGTTTTGAGACTTGCATTGAATTGGTAGAACAGGGGAAAAAAAAACATGCAAAAAAAAAACTGGAAATAATACCCGGATTTAAATGCAGAAAATAGAAAATCAAACACTGTAGAAGACTGAACTGCCATTTCTTAAAACATAAGGGTTAGATGTTAAGGCTGTTTTTTAAAAAGATTTATCTTTTTTTTAGTCCTTCATGTACATATTTTTTTTTCAATTAATGGCAAATGATTATAAAATAATTATATTTTTGCTAATTAAATACAGTTTAAAAAAAGTTGTTAGAAGAGAATGAATTGCTATTTATAAAAATGCTGTTTTTATTTAATTTAGTATTTTAGTTTTTTCTTTCATTTTAGTAGTTATGTTTTTTTAACAAAACAGGAAAAATCTGTAAAATAACTGTAAATTGTTAAAAAAAATGAAGTTACTGTAAACTGTAAAAACATAAATAAACAAAAACATTTCTTTCCAGTGTATTTTGTCGCCCCTAAATGGAGATTTTATGTTAGTGTTATTTATTAAGCAAATATGGCAAAAAATATTGTAGGATCCAGTTTTTTTTGAATGTGCAACACATTGTTGAACACAAAACAAACATCATGTTGATGTCACCTAAGACTCTGGGAATTACTATCAGCCCAATGATTGCTTAGTAAAACAAAAACAGAAAAGAGGATGAAGAAATAATCATGATAATTTAATTAACAAATCAGAAAGGCTGTGATTAAGGATATTCCACATGCAGCCCATCAGGCCCAGGGATAAATTTCCATTGTTATACATATACTTTATTTAATTTGATTGCTGCATGTGCAATAGTTCAATGCTGTTGATGTTTATCACTGTCAGAGGTCGTTTGCAGAAAGGTTCTGTTATTTTCTTATTGGAAAGATTTTATTTGTTTAATATATTTGACTTGGCGCATTCACAGCTTTTGTTCTAACTGTGCTTTCTCTCATACTATTAAAAAATGCAATAAATGTTTGTTTGATGTTACTTTTATCTGTAAGTTCATTAGAATATAGTAATATTTCGACGCGAGCCCATGCGATAATGGTCGATCATGTGCTTAAAAATCTATAAAAAAGAGGTTGAAGGGAAGCTATAATAAACATTAGAGTCATTTAAGAATTGGAGGACATTTAGACTTCAAAATACAGTTTTCTGCCACATATTCATCCATAATAGGTAATAAACGATCAGGCTTGATTGGTTTCAGCTTACACATCAGTGGTGTGGTCTCTGGACAAATACATTTACACATCAACCACAAGTTTTAGTGCTTTGCACGTGGATTATTTGAAATTTGACATGTGGGACGTAAATTCTGGAATGACCCATTACACTGTAAATCACAATTAGATAATTATTCACCTTATTATGGAAGTTATGATGTGCCTAGTGATGGACAATGCTGTGAAATTCTATATTGCCTATCAACTCCAATTAGATGTAGATAAAATGGATAGACCATTCTTGTTTCAACAAAGATGGATTCAGTGGAGTTTTATCGCTGCTGAACATGACCGTAGTCGTCAACAGGTTGTCATAGTCTGTTGTTGATTTATTGCAGCTCTGTTTCCTGTTTTATTCTGCAAAGATCCTCATACTTTTGTGTATTACTTCCTCCCTTTGTTTCTGTTTCCCTCCTCTTTAGTTTCCAACCTTAGTTTCACCTGTCATGTCTACCCAGTTAGTTCTCTCTATATAAAATCTAGCGTTTTAGTTTGCTCTGTTTGTATTCTGTGCATTTAGTTTCTTGAACCTGTTGTGTTTCTTTATTTCTTGCTTAGTATGATATCATACCTTTTTTGCTGTTTTTCTTTTTCACTGGATCAGTTTTTATGTTTTAAACTCTGTATGTTCCCTGGCTTCTTTAGCCATTTTGTTTTTTGCTTCACAAGTAGTTTTTGTTTGAATAAAATTTCTTATCCACAGCCTATTTCCTATTTGTTAGTGTCTGTATTTGACTCCTTACCTGGACGCCTCCCTGACGCAGACCAATAATTAGATCTAATATTAAACATTTTTTAGATCGTCGGTATTATTTCTTGTAATTAGTTCCCAATAAATTAAATTGTTTTAAACTGTGTCTCTACTCTGTCGTCTCCAGCAATATCCTGCCTAAAGGGATGTCTGATTGGTTGCATATAACGAGGAATAACCAATCAACACTGGAGGATAAATGTGTCTTATAATTAAACATATTTAAAACATAATTAGGCAAATCAAATTTTTCTGCTGATTTTTGTGTTACTCTCCGTTTTAACACCAAGATTTAAATTTTTACTGCAAACACAAATCACTTCTAAACATTGGTGATTATCTCATTAATCACTAATAATTGGTATTTTTGTTGAGCCCTTCCTTATACGTTTCAAAAAGTGACAAACTTCAACATTTCATTGACCTGTACATCGTCTGTAGTCTGCCTGAGCTCACGTATCTGCAGTGTGATGAGGATATATACACTCCAGAACATGTGACATGTCCAGAAGTGAATGTGGAGCTTTGTTATAATGTGTATAAAAAAACAGCTGGTCCTGCAAGCTGGTTGATGTAAAACAGTTCAGATTTACATGAATGAATAGACGCCCATTGATAAAGAGGCTGCAGAGCTAAATATAAACATCCATAAGTAGCCTCAAACACACAGAATGATGAAAGGCCACAGCGAGATATGAAAGTGTTTTAATTAAACTTACAGCAACACGTGAGTCTGCCTCTGGACACTTTGATGCCAATAATCACGCACTTTTACAAATATGAAAGTACAGAGCCATCCAATCAGCGTGATTTTTATCTCCTCTTTTATGTCTTTGCTCTGTTCCTCCCAGCATTCCTTCTCTTTCATCCTCAAATTATTTATCCACATTCTGAGGCTTTCCTGCTTAAAAGAAAAAAAACCTCTGCATGCTGAGCTCTCGGCATTTAAATAGCTGTCTGCTTGATGCTCCGTCCCACAGGAGGCCCGCTGTGTGTGGGAGTGTGTGTTTGCAAATGTAATCGATTGCACAGTTTCCATTGCTGCAGTGCATTTGGATTCGTGTTTCTGAGCGGTTTTATATTTTATTAATGCTTGTGACTATTTGACACACGTGAGTATTTAATTTGTCTATTGAGCGTGTCTTCCTGAGTTAATTACATGGTAGGAGTGGTGTCCTATTGACTGTGTAAATCAGATTAGCATCCGACTGAGTGTCCACATCCCCTCTGGGACTCTCTCTCCTCCTGGAAATGGGACGGCAGTTTGTTAATGTGAATTACAACCATGTAAGTGTGTTCATGAGAGCAGCGAGGGAAGTGGAAGCTTCAAATCAAGGGAGAAAATGCATGGCAGAAGAGAGGAAAACTCACTTTAATGATCAATATTTGCTGTCAGGGAGATGATGCACAGCTTTTATCTCAGTTTGTAGTTTGAAAAGTACTGGATTGTGGTTTTCCTGAACAGGATTTTCAATTTATGCGATTTTTTTTTTCAGTATAAGGGATGTTAGAAATTAGCCAAGAGCAAATGCTGCCATGCAAGCTCAAATAACAATCTTGAATCACTACTGGGGGATGGACTGATTTTCAACCTGGCTGATTATCGTGGCCATTTTTTTGGCATTTTTTCTGGATTGTTATTGGCCGGTTATCGATAAATTAAATTCTCTACTTCAGGTCAGATGCAACCTCCTCTCTCTTGGTCTGCTGTCACTATACGGTCTCAGAAATATCTCTCAAAACAAAACTGCAAAAACTGAACATGAAGCACAAACCAGGAAATTAGCTGCTCTCACAGTGGCTTAAGCTATGCTAATGACTTGCGGCTAAGCTAGAAGGCAGCCACAGATGAACCTGAAACAGAATCTGGAAAGCAATAATTAATAATGCTGTAACATCTGAACCTCAGTGGGAAATGAAAATGACAGAACAGTGGAAGATTAAGAAAATAGAGAACAGCAAACTGATCAATCTCAGTCGATCCCACATCAACAGAGGAAAGTGTCCTAATTTAACCACTCCCAGTTCTACTTTACGTATAGAGTTATAGTCACCCTTATTAATGGAGAAGTCTAGCTATGAATGACAGGTACTCTGCTATCACATGCTGTTAAAACATCACCTTTAATGTATCGTTTATCGGCTTTTCTTGATCATCAATAATCAGCAACAGTGTCGGCTCTGAAAAAAACATATCAGTCTATCCCGAATCACTCCC
This sequence comes from Acanthochromis polyacanthus, assembly GCF_021347895.1. Lineage (NCBI taxonomy): Eukaryota > Metazoa > Chordata > Actinopteri > Pomacentridae > Acanthochromis > Acanthochromis polyacanthus. The sequence goes on along the minus strand of NC_067126.1, from coordinate 10,952,641 downwards.
CAGTGCTGGTTTTGAGGAATTTTGAAGCATTCAAACATGAAAATAAAAACATTTTGTGGTTTTAGGTGGTGAAGACAGTCGGTCTGAGAGAGATCTGGTTCTTCGGCCTGCAGTACACAGACAGTAAAGGCTACGTGACGTGGCTCAAACTCAATAAAAAGGTAAGAAACCTCAAATGCAAACATTTTATTTACTTTAAATCTACCTCTTGCCATGTCTTTAATTTGTTCCTTTTAATCGTTTGTGCATATAAACTAACTCCCGCTTCTAAAAGACATCATTTTCATGTTTTGGTGGCTTGTAAACAGTAAACACTAATCCTCCTGTGGTTTATCTGCTATAAAGCCCCAGAAGACAAATTTCCATGTATCGTCTTACTTTAGTATTCTGTTTACTGAACGTTTAATTCCAAAGTTCCTGGATGCAACTTCAGCAAATGTTTGCAGAATTAACTCTTTAATCTTATTTTCAATGAACACAGTTTTATTTCCGCAAGAGATATTGGATGTTGACTGTGAGGGTGGAAAGTGAAGCATGAATTGTTTGCTGTTTTCTTCAGGTGACGCAGCAGGATGTGAAGAAGGACAGTCTTCTGCAGTTCAAGTTCAGAGCAAAGTTCTTTCCAGAAGATGTTTCTGAGGAGCTCATCCAGGAGATAACACAGAAACTCTTCTTCCTGCAGGTACTGAAGGGGGCAAAGAGTTATTGAGATCATAGGGTTGACCAAAATGGTGCAACATGAAGTGGTCATGTATGGAAATGAGTGAGGAAAGAGCATTTCTAGTCTTAGAGGATAATTCCAGCCTTTTAAAAATTGGCATGATTCCCATTAGTCAATATTGTGTGTCTCTATGATTCATGCTAACTTGTAGAGATTGAAGAAATGAGCAGACAAACAGCTTGTATTGGGTCAAAAAGCACCAAAGCTTTAGAAATAAAACACAATTTTTTCATTCATAATTTTGCTAACTGCATCCATCTAGAGATATTTCCTGCCTGAGCTAATCATCCTGCACGTGTCAGTGTGACTCAGCAGCTAAATGCAATGGTTGATTAGCTCATGGATCATTATTAGGATACTCACAAATCTTTTCAGCTTCATGGTTGACTGTTGACTCCACCTGGAGCACACAGATGTAGCACAAATGATGCAAGTTTGACATCCAGGCTTTTTTGTGTAAGCTGACTTGATAAAACCTAAAAGATAATGAGTATTGAAATGGTAGTTATCAATTTTCTATGTTAAACATGTTTTTCTTCTCCAGAAGGTGATGTTTAACACAACAGTTGGCTTTTGCTGTGCACAAAATGGACCAGTTGTCTACTTTAGTCAAGACAAACAGCTGTAAAGCAGCACAGTTGCAGCAAACCATGAGAGAGAGGCTATACTGCTAGAAAACAGAAAAAAGAGAATCATCAGGAAGAAGCTTTTTACAGCCAGCAGGTTGTCTGTGCAGCATCTGTTACCATGGTGAACCAGCAAAATAAAATAGAGCTTCCTTCATTGATTTAGGCTCAACATACCTCAATAAACTTTTAATATTTCTTCATGATGCACCCCTGGAGGTGTTCCTGTGCTCACTGCTCACTAGTCCAGCTAAGGTTGTCAAAAAAGTGGGAACTTGTTGATGCCTGACTTGGAAAATCATCCGTAAAAGAAAGGAATCCCAGCTGTATGATAAGCACAAAAGTATCTGCAGATTAGCTGTCGTAAAGATGGTGCTTCACAGACACCGGCTGGACTGAAAGGTCAGCTTTCATTGGCTGCTCCACCAGCTGCCCTAATACGAGGTGATTAGGTCAACCAGTTAGTTGTCCCAGGAGGAGGTTCGCTAATACGGTTAGCAAAAAGGCCAGAACGGTACCAACAACTGTACAGTAATAGTAGCAGTCATTTGGTAGTTAAAACAGGAGAAATAAAATTCTATTTAAAAACTACAAGTGGAATATTCTGATACAATAGTAAAGCAAGTTATCCTATTGACAATAAATAATGTACATGAGGTGCTAAAACTGTTCAAAGTGACTGTACCTGAATTTAGCAGAATACGTAAAAACTGTTTAAATAAATAACAGAATGCAGTATTTACATTTAGTGATTTAGAAATTACAATTAGAAAAAATTCTAAATTATCTTTTAGGATGAGAATTTGGTAGCTGTTAAGAAAGCTGGTATCTTAATTCTTCATACTTTTAATCAAACTTTTTGTGAGGTATAGACAGAAATGGTCACAAGTCTTCTTCAAACTGACTTCAAAGGTCAACTGAAAACTACTTGCAGCTCCAGTATTGATTTGACCACAAGCTACTGCTAGAATAATGTGTGGAGCAAGCACAGGAAATACAGATGTTAGCTTGATTTCTGAATGATGTCATTTGTCCTGGATGCTGCTCAATAAAGACTCTTCTTACGGTTTGCACCAGATTTCACGGCAATAATCTTTATTCGCCCAGGAAATGATGAGGGTTTTCCACTGTGAAACCCTGAGTTTCTTCTCAAAATCTCTTTCTGACTGATTGTGTTCACTCTGCAAGGTGAAGGAGGACATTCTGAATGATGAGAACTACTGTCCTCCAGAGACGGCCGTGCTGCTCGCCTCCTACGCCGTCCAGGCTAATTATGGCGATTACAACAAAGACACTCACAAACCTGGATACCTGGCGTCCGATCGGCTGCTGCCACAGAGGTAACGTAGACACATATATACTCTATTATATACTGTGGTCATGCAGGCACACAGTATCAGGTGATTATTGAGCTTCTTTGTTGTGTTCAGAAACTGACCTGGTCATCAAGTTGAGGTTAGCTCTCTGAACTCTTAGCGGTTTCTGGGCATTTTTTGCTCCTGTCACATCTTTCGTCATTGTCGTCGCATTTTTCACTGCAGTAGAAAATCCTGCACCTCTCTGGAAACAGCACAACCATGACTAGAAGTTTAGAGAACTCTGAAATGCTTCATGCGTTGGACGATATGGTTATGACGGCATCAATCTTTAAAAAGGAGGAAAAAAAACACAGGCATGCAGTTCAACCGAGTTGAGTCCGTCGTGGCTTCTCTGGTGCACCAATGATGGCAGAATCTTTTGTTTATCACAGGTTCTAGTGAAAGCAAATGCTTTTTGGGCACATTTTTCAGTGAGACCTGTAGAATAAAACAATTTTGATGAAATATTTCGATTTTAATCTGAGATTTGATTTATTTTCCAGACAGAACTATGCCTGATAAATTAATTGAAAAATCCTGCACCTCTATGGAAACGGCACAACCATGACTAGAATGAGAGAGAACTCAAAAATTATTTTTTTGTGCATGACAGCCATAAATCATAGGATAAAATGTGACTTTTGTTAATTATTTGTTTTAAACAAATTCAAAAAAACATGTTCAAAGTTTTACCAATGCAAGGAAAAAATGACTCTATATATTCTAGATATTTAAATTGAATAGCACACATCTAAATTTATGTTTATTTGGTTGATGTTACTATAATTCCACATTTTTCATACAGATATTACATGAGCCTAAAAGCCTGTCAGCTGCTCAAGTGGGCTTTAAATCTCAAAAATCTATGAAAGCACGAAATAGTTACAATTTATTTCTTTTGTTTACACAGAAAAGAAACAATGGGCGGTCTAAAAAGAAGTACTATGTTTGGCTTTCACCACCACAGTGCAGCTCATCAGTCAGATATAGTCAAAAATGTGATAATAGATCAATAATGTCAATGAAAAGCTGCACTTATCATCTGCCTGCTCAAAGACGAATACAAAGAGGAAAAACAGTGCCTTTATATATTACATTTATGTTTTTATTTTGTTTACATGCATGTTTCAGGGTTCTCGCCAGAATTTTTTGTCAGCATAACGGCAGGTCCTCCTGCACGCGTGCGCGCAATAGACGGGAACGGGTCAATCGACAGGAAAGTACGGCTGAGGTGGGGAGACATAAATGAACCTAGATAGGCACCCAGTTGATAAAAACAAACGCACATGGCGTTATCTGTCAAAATAACAGCGCAGCGGCCCTAATCACAGTGTTAACCCTTCCTGTTCGGCCCCCGACCGTGGTCAGGAAGCCCGGGGTTAACCCCCTTCACTTCCTCAGCAGCCGTAGAGGCAAAGACACAGGAGCCCAGCCGTATCGAAGAACACTGCAGCCTTTACTGTCTATAAACAGTGGCTGAACTGCACAGTACCACCAACCCAGCAAATACACACCTTCTCTCCTCCTCCGACTGCCCGTCTCTCTCACTCGCTCTCCCCCTCCCTCCCACACACACACACACACACACACACACGCTGCTCTCTCTCCCACTCTCATGACGGAGCCACACACTCTCATAACAACAGCGTAATCTTTGAAATGCGCTGGTGTAGCCGCCCTAATCACAGTGTAATCTTTTAAACTGAGCGTAACGGGCCGTTAAGACTGCGTAACGGGCCGTTACGCTGAAATGCGCTGGCGGGAACCCTGTGTTTCCTACCTGTTCTGTGTAAGCAATGCCTGCAGTTCAGCCAAAAACGACTGTTTTTTGTAGAGTCTGTTACAAATGGTATATTATGGCTGTTTTATAGATGTATTATCTATATGTATTATAGAATAAGGTGATTTAGATTAAATATCACAAATGTAAGCTTAGATGTGGATTATTTTTGCATTGGAACAACACAACACATCATAAATGAGTAATTTGAGAACCTTTAGAAAGTTGAAAACAGTTTTTACAATTTCTGGCTCTTTTTGTGAAGATGACATGCTTTTAAAACGTGACAGTGGGTTTTTGGGGTTCAGATTGGACAGCCTGCACAATGTCCTGGGCTGTAGCCAGCATCTAAGATTGCAAGTATAGTCAGCTTTTTTAAATATTTCCTCATCACAGAACCGCATGATGATGCTATTGGCTGAATGTTGCTTGCTTGGTATTAAGAGTTAAATCTGTAAGAGCCTGGTTCACCAGACTGCTGTGACTTCTGTGAAACAAAAACATTGGTATGATATTGTTTATTTTAAGAATTCTTATCCTGTATTCATCTACATTTTCTTCTGCATGTCCTGTAGAGTTCTGGAGCAACACAAGCTGACGAAGGAGCAGTGGGAGGACAGAATACAGACCTGGCATGAGGAGCACAGAGGGATGCTCAGGTGAGACTCTCTGCTTGACATTTACAATATGATGCAACTTTATTGCTGGCTTACATGGAGATTAATTTTGTGCAGAGGTAAAGAGGTAAATTAACATAATTTATAGATGACTCTTGACTCAGCTGTGCAAATAAAACAGTAGTAAAGACAGTGAAACTTTAAAAATAGACAGAATATCAAAAATGGATCAAATGTCCTATACATGTGTTCAGGTGTGTTTTTACAATCTTGTTTAATTGAGGCACAGATTGTTCTGTAAATTAACCAAGGTACATGTGTTGGATCTGTCCAGGTGTCTGGAAAATAAGATGCAAAAGTGTAAGACACCTAAATTCTTCTGTCTGTATGCTCACTGTTGTCGGTAATTCCATGTGTGTTTGCAGGGAGGACGCGATGATGGAGTATCTGAAGATCGCTCAGGACCTGGAAATGTACGGCGTCAACTACTTTGAAATCAAAAACAAGAAGGGCACAGAGCTGTGGCTGGGGGTCGACGCCTTGGGCCTCAACATCTACGAGCACGAAGACAAGTAACGGCAAACGCACACGTGGTTACACACTTTACCTGTGCAGATGGATGCACCTCTGGAGACCTCATAATTTATGATCAGTGGTTCTATGCTTTAATGTAATCTGGAATCTGTCACAACTCAGCGACATTTGCAGCTTCTGTTAGGTCGATTTTGCTTCTTTTTTTTGGCCCCCTGAGGCCAGAAGGGAAGCACTAATGTAGCTGAAGTAATGAGTCGAAACTGAAAACGGACATCAAAGAGGAAGAAAATGAAACCGCAAGAGAAGTTTCTGTCGATGAGAACAACACCCACTGAGTTTATTTCAGGAAGATCCTCAGCTGCAGTGCAGAGAGAACTTCATCCAGTTATTTACCATATTTAAGGCACTAAACCTAAATTTTGCATTTAAAACTCATGTTGTTGGAAGTGAATTTCCCAGCTGCTGGATTGCATTTATGTGACAGTAGCGCCCTCTGTTGGTGGTGAACAGAACCGCAGTCAAACAATTTAGGGTAAGAGTCAAAATAGTAAGAAGCATTTTCCCATAATTTCTATAATAATAATAATAATAATAATACAATTTAAAATAATAATGAAAATAATAAAATATCTTTATTCATATAGCAGCTTTTGCTGCAGAGGCAAAAGTGGAGAAACGGAGTTAAACATGGACAAAGATTGATATAATAAATACACACCAGATAAAACGATAAAAAAGAAAAAGTAACAAAGAGCCAAATATGCCAGATCCCAGTAAGGAAAAACTACACGTGTAAAAAAACAAAACAAAACAGACAAGACTAGATGTGACAACAATAATAACAATAAATAAATAAAGTGTAAAAGAGAATTAATTATGAACTTATTCTGAATAAAACAGACTATTTTTAGTTTATTAGCTACAGGTAACAAGTAACAGCAAGACTGAAGGGTAAGTGCTGACATTTTTCAAAAGTCAAACCCATGTAGAACAGAAACAAGTAAAGACGGTTCAACAAATTCTTTGTTTTATTGTAAATTTTCGCACCAAAATTTTAATTTCTACAGTTTGGATCCAATATTCCTGTGTTTTTTTTGTGTTTGTGCTGAAATGGTACACTGATTAGTTGAAAATTTGATAATAGATCAATAATTTAGGTCACTGTCTTCCTGCCAAAAGAGGGAAAATGTGGCTGTATATATTCTAGAAATTTGGATTCTTACATTTTTATTTTGTCTCCACACGTGTTTGATACTCATCACTCTCCTTTATTGCAGTTTAATGGTCATTGTTTGTTTATTTACTATATTGTGATGCCTGATATTTAAAAAAAAAAATGACCAAAATGTTTGTAGAGGAAGATTTTAAAAGTAAATCATCCATTCTTCTTCCTCCCTGCTGCCTTCAGGTTGTCGCCAAAGATCGGCTTCCCCTGGAGCGAGATCAAGAACATTTCCTTCAGTGACAAGAAGTTTGTCATCAAGCCCATCGACAAGAAAGCTCCAGTAAGTGTTGATGAATTCATGTTTTATTGAAAGGGGAACTGCAGTTTTAAGCACTAATCTTCTACGTCGTCCATGCTTCCTCCAGGACTTTGTGTTTCTGGCCCCACGGCTGCTGATCAACAAGCGCATCCTGGCCTTGTGCATGGGAAACCACGAACTGTACATGAGGAGGAGGAAACCCGACAGCATCGAGGTGCAGCAGATGAAGGCTCAGGCCCGAGAGGAGAAGCAGCACAAGCAGATGGAGAGGTACAGTAAACGCTGCTTTTACCATCTCAGAGTCTTTAAACTGACTGGGGGGCATCTCATTCCATGGATCCCTTTGTTTAAAAGGACATTTTTTGTTGTTGGTTAACAGAAAGTTTTATGTATCTGTAAATGGAACTAATCAATTAGTCAAACTTCAACCATGTCTTGAGGATGACTCGTAGTTTTCTTCTCCTAAATTCAGACAAAATTAAAATTATAGAATTTGACCCTAAACACCTCGGAAACACACTGTCCAACTAGACATTGAATCTAGATGGCATTGCTTTGTCCTCCAGTTATTTTCAACCCATATATGCTCTTTAACTCACACATAAAAGTCTGCAGGTTCTTTTACCTCTTTTAAAAATCAGGAACATCTAGTTTCCAAGTGATGCTGATAAAGTAGTCCAAACTAGTGCATTTAGAGCTTCTAAACTGGACTTTTCTAACTCCTTATTATCAGGATGCCCCAATAATTCTCTTAAAAACCTCCCACTGGTCCAAAATGCTGCAGTCAGGATGACAGGAACCAGTAGCAGAGATCGTCTTTCTCCCATATTAGCTTCTCTTCATTGGTTCGCTGTAAAATTCAGGATATAATTTTAAATCCTTCTTCTCACATATAAAACTCTTAACGACCAAACTCCATCTTACCTTAAAGACTTTATTGTACCATCTCATCCTAACAGATCCTTTCGCTCTCAGATTGCAGGTTTACTTGTGAGTTTCCACCTTACTTTGTAAAGTGCTACTAGGTCTTGTGAGCTGATGCTATATGCATGAAATTGAATTGAATGGAACACTTACGGTGCCAGACTGCAGAATGCTTCTCGTGATTTTTGCCCATAGTTCAGTTATAAATGTTTTGGTTTTATTTAAGAAAAAGGTACATGTCTTTCATGCCAGATACCCACATTTGAGTCTGTTTATCATTTGCATAGTCCTAAAAATTAGCAAATGTGAATCTGTCGAATATGTAGTTTCCATTTAAAGGGGAACTTCGTTTTTTTTCAACCTGGGGTCTGTTTCCATATGTAATTTCATACATGTGAGTGATGGAGAAATGAATTTTCGACATAGCTCCAGTATTTAGCCAGGCAGGCAGCTTAGCAGCTCAGCTAGCAGCTCAGCTAGTGAAAAGTATGGGGCAATTACCCCCCCGTGTCAAAGTCCACCCCAACGTGCTTTTTCCCCGACACTGACCAGCTCAGATAGTCTCAACGAGTGTCCCACAACATACTAGAGATGAGAAGTGAACGAAAACCTCCACATTACCTGGCGATCGCTCTTTGTTGTGGTCTGTATCCAAAGCTCAGGATGCTAGAAAGCAAATCTCATTCCGAAATTGCGCGATAGCTCGCGAAATCCCGCGAGAGCTTGCACCAAAACACCAGTTTTGCCGGTGTCTCGGAATTAAATCAGTTCATGTCGTGAGTTTTCAGTCAGTGTGCAGACAGGTGGCGAATTAAAGTAAAAACCTGGACCGTTGACCTCTACAGTGAAGAGATCTGGTGGCTTCGTTAGGTTGTCATTTTGCTTCCATGGTTTGCCCTCTTAGAGGTGGTCAATGAATGGTTTAATGAAAATGGTTTGTCTTTGCCATCACCACATTTCAGCCTAATTGATCACCAATGGAAGGTTTAAGACCAGTGGTTTTGACAGCCATCATCAGAACACCAAACAAGGGAATGTCTTTTGGAAGAATGGTGTTTTTCCCACCAGTAGAGTTATAGAATCAGTACATTTTAAGCTATTTTGGCAACACATAGTGGCACAACACTTTACTAAGACACTATGTTGGTTTCTATTAATCTTTTTCCGTCTTTGTCGCCTTTCTGTATAAATATGTCGGTAAAGGTAAGTCCTAAGTAATGTTTTAGGTCTTGTCCCACCTGCTTGCATTGCTGATAACACTTTTTGAACAACAGGGGGCAGTGCTGCATTGAAAACCAAATCATATTCACCATCTGCAGGTCTAAATCTGCTGTTGCAGCAGGAAACAAAACAGCTCATTTTTCTGCTGATAACAAGATAAATAAAAAAGACTACACTGTGTTTGAGTACATTGACTATTTCTGTTTGTTAGCGTGTAATCAGATTACTTGGCTCATTGTTTATGTTTTATTCAGTGTCTATATGCATTTAGGTAGTGTGTCTGTTCATCAAATGCATCTAATGTATAATGTCACACTGCATTACAGATGTTTTGAAAGTAGTTTGTTTTAGATTTGTAGATAGATGAATCAATTCAAGGTATTCAGTAGCCCACACATATTACATGTGAGAAATATAAGGAGCAAATTGCACTGGAAGAAGAACCAAGTTAAGGTGCAAGAAAAACAGATGTTGCTCGTAGAATAAAATGGTATAAATACAGTATAAAAATGAAAACAATATTCAAGATATTGTTTTGTACTGTTAAGTAGTATCTGTTTGAAAGATTATCTGTGTTTGCTGTGAAAAAAATGGTAAATATGGTGCGGCACTTTATTGTAACATAGTAAAACCTAATGTACAAACATGTGATCTTGCCTCCGTCCAGATGTTGAATGAAGACATTGAGCAAAACAGAAAGTAAAGCTAATGCAAGCTGAGGGCTCGGAGACAGAAAATAATTCATGTTATGTCACAAAATCAAAGTGTGTTCCTGTAGATCAGTGGGTAGGTGCACACTTTGTTAATGTTGGAAGTGTAGTAACACTGAATATCAGGCAATGAGTCTACTTTAACGTAGAGCAGCATCAAGAAAAAGTTTTGGCAACACCAGACTCATGACAAACCTGTGGATGTCCTTGTTGATTTTAGTGATTTCTGATGATTGTTTTCTCTGCTGTTTTTGTAGAGCGCAGCTAGAGAACGAGAAGAAGAAGCGAGAACATGCGGAGAAGGAGAAAGAACGAATAGAACGAGAGAAAGACGAGCTGATCGAGAGGCTGAGACAGATCGAAGAGCAGACACAGAGAGCTCAGAAAGGTACAAATGCAGTGTTCCAATAGTTTCATTAGAGTTTTTGATCTTAAGAGTGAGGATTGCTTTCCGTCATTTCCTCACATCTGTGATCTGTTAGAGGATTACAGCTAAAGGTAAAAAAAGACAAGAAAAAAAAGGCAAATTCTGGTTTTCTAATACTTAAAACAGCCTTGACCTTATCAAAAGAATTGTTCGGATAAGATAAAATAAGAAGAAAAACGGAAAAAAAATGAAATTTAACTTCCATCCTGAATAAAAACTATGTTGCACATTTATAAAACTCACTTCATTTAAAAAAAAAAAAAAATCTACATTTCATCTGGGAATACAAGTATTAAAAATTTTCAAACAAAAGGTAGATCAAGTTTTTATTTGACTATTTTTTTTTATTTTCTGCTAGTCACAGAGCTTTGACATATTTTATCAAACAGAAAAATGAATTTTGCAGAAAGAAAGCAGGCCAATATTCAGTCAAAGTTTTGGCATCAGAAACTGAAACTCTGGTGTCACATTTGCACTCATATCCAAAAGTGAAATGTTTCTGTTCTTATAGCTCTGACTTTCATGGTTTAGTTATTCACCTCTATTTGATGCTGGGTTATTTTTACTATTGAACGTAAAGCACTAAAAAGTCCAGAAATCTTAAAGGTCACTAGGAGAAGCAATCCAACCCAAACTGAAGTGAAAACGGAAAACCACGCAAGCATAAAAAAAAAACTCTTCAGAAGTCACTCACTGCTTGAGCTCTCCCTACTTTGCATTTTTCAACATTTCCTGAAGATGAAAGCTCGCCTTTGTACCTTGTCTGAGCAGCATTTGATGCTCTCAGTCAGCAGCTGTGTTAAAGGTCAGCCAGAAAAAGCCAAAACAAACGTCTTCTCTGTGTGAATTTGCATAAAGTCGAGGCTGTGAGCAGCAAGCTCAGGCCCAGCTAGCAGCCGACTACATATTTCTACTCATTCCAGTAAATCCTGCTTGTTGTAAAACAGCTTTAAAGCCCTGAAAAGTCTGTACAGCCCAGATGCAGAAGGAAGCTGGATTTAATACAACTTACATACACATACATACCAATTATCTGTTAATATATGAACAGTATTATGTAGAGAAATACTCCTACAATATTGACCTAATAGTGAAGACACAGGACACATAACTGCAAATTCTCCTATTTTATTTTCTCTCTACATGTTTCATGTCTACTTTTTATTGTCCCGTTTAAGTAGAGGTGAAAATGTAAAATAATAAATAATGGAAAAAACATCCTCTAAAAAGAAGTTTGGATTACTCGCAGGTCTACAGTTTCTGTTTAGTGATGTTTCACTGTTGCACATCCTCCAGAAAAACAGATTCCGCTGAAATTTCAGCTGAATCCCACGTGAAAATTTAATAACTGTGTTCACCTCCCTGCATTCAATGTTTCACAAGATGACTGTGGTTGGTTCGAAGAATACAAAAACCTCTAGAGCGTTTTTAGTTGAAATGAGATAAGAAAACTTTATTCATCCTGAAAGAAATTCTTTTGTGAGATGTTGCTCAGTAAAGAGTAATGCTGGCTATTCTACTGAGGTAGCAAGTGATATTGTACGTGATAATGAAATACTGCACCAGAAAATGAGATGAAGCTGAAATATCACACATGACTTTGACAATGGTGTACATAAAAGTGAAATATTGCACAAAAGATCAACTGTTTTGGTACCTAACTCATGAAAATTACACATTACAGCAGCTGGATACAGATGAGGCACTAAAAAAGCAGGACAAGAATTTCATAAATAAATAAATAAATAAGGCTACAAATAAAGATATGATAAGGGTCTCATAAAGACAATGTACAAGGCATGACGGATTTACATGTGAATATGCAGGTATGACATGTAATGAAAATGTTGCATATAAAAATTAGACATGATATGAAATGCTACACATGATATTGAATGGAAACTAACATTGCCCAAACTGTTAAGAAAAATAATATTCTGAGAACAAGCAGCGTCTTATCTGTCATTTTGCACTTTGCTGTGTCTCCTCTGTGACATATTTCCATGTCTATATCTGCAGAGCTGGAGGAACAGACTCGTAAGGCTCTGGAGTTGGAGCAGGAAAGGAAGCGAGCGAAGGAGGAAGCCGAGCGGCTGGAGAAGGAGAGGCAGGCGGCCGAGGAGGCCAAAGCAGCGCTGGCTCAGCAGGCCGCCGACCAGATGAAGAACCAGGAGCAACTGGTACCTGAACACAGCCAATGCTATTCTCATTCCTAATGTGGACTCTAGCTGCTCTTGTTAGACACTGCACATCACTTCCACCATTTACCCTGCAGTGAGGAAATACGTTAAGATGTGATCACAATTTTTTTTCTTAATCAACTCAGCGAGTCCCCATGTGCTGCGTGGAAGCATCGGTAATAACAAATTTAAGCCTAGATCACCATTTGTTAGTAATTTATGCTCCAACAACACGACATTACTTTAAATTTAACACATATATTCAGTTTTGTACTTATTTAACACAGGTTATATTTAACCCTGTTTTGTTACACTCTGCATCAGTAAAAACAGCAGTGTTACATCAGTTTAATTCAGGATTTAGTGATATTAATTCATTGCTTTGTTCAAATCCTAAGAAAAGACATCATTTATGACACCAGTTTTTGCTTCCTGCATCCCACATCACTGACAAAGACACACAATCACAGACATATTTTGTCAAGCGGAAAGATCGACTACTGGAATAGGAAAAGTTGGTAATTCTGTCAGTTTCATATTATTTAGGTTACGTATACATTTGGGTTTTCAGACTGCTAGTTAGACATCATTGTTGGTTTCATTGTGGTAACCATTGTCCAACGTGTGTTGTTATTTGTTAACAGGCTGCTGAGTTAGCGGAGTTCACTGCCAAAATCGCTCTTCTTGAGGAGGCAAAGAGGAAAAAAGAAGAGGAAGCAACAGAGTGGCAACACAAAGTAAAGTAACCCACAATTAACGCTCTGAAACCCAACAGTTACTGGTTGTGCTTTTTTGGTCATTCCTTTTTACTCGCTCTGGGCTCATCTCTATGGAAACAGCACAATTATGGCAGCTAGAAGTAGAGAGGACTCAATAATGTCTTCAGTGCACAAAGTTATAATCCCATAAATCATTAAAAAAAGAAGAAAAAGATGTTGAATTGAGTTTCTGAGATTATTTATTTTGCAAAATGTACCAAAAAAACCTGTAATCAATACGTGCAACATTTTTCCAACTGCTGATAGGTGTAACCAACACTTGGTTCCACATACTACAGATATTTTAATACTGTTCTGCTCTACACAACCTGTAGTTCAACCTTATCCAAATAAAAAGTCGCTGAATTTTTGTTGCGTCTTTGCTGATCTCAGCTGAGTCACTAGTGTCTCAGGGTTGCACTGTGGACAACAGAATTTTTAGTTTTTAGACGGAGTCTGGATACTGCAGACAGTTTATATTTTGAGCAGATGTTTAAATGAAATGTGTAAAATTAGCTTGTTTTCTCGATGGAGCGGCACACAAAAGCAGTTAAGTGAGCGTGAGAAAGTTAAGCATCTATCAATTATTTTTGTTGTCGCAGTTTCTGGTTCAGATAAATGGTCTCACGGAGGCATTAAATCTTGCGTCAATATCCAAAAACAAAAGCAGTAATAACAGGAGTGAGCAATTTTGACGTTGAACCTTCTGAAGAATTTAATTTTATTCATACACTTTATTAGCTAATCAGCAGGATTCGTTAAGATGCTGCTTTTTTGTAGCCTAGCCTTGCTAGACAACCCACGGCAACGAATTTAATTCTCTGCCAGGGTGGGTCTAGTTACCCTCCATAAGCCTCGAGGTTGGATGCTCCTAAAACTGGCCGGACGAATCACCATGAAGTGTAGAGTCAGAAGGCGGGCGTAACTAAGTGTCCACAGAGGCGCAACGATTCTGACAGAAACAACCGGCGCACAATAAACAGTTATCTTTCGACTCGGCTTTGGCCACAGCCCTTAAAGATTTGAAGCTAAAATTCAACTTGAAAGATAAACAAAGGACGGCACTGAAGTGTTTCATTGAGAAGAAAGACGTATTTGGACTTATGCCGACGGGATATGGCAAATCCTTAATATACCAGTTGGCTCCGCTGGTTGGGAAGCTAATGGGACTTAGCCACAATCCGCTGGCGCTCTAGGAACTACGTCAGCCTATTCGTTGCACTGATTGGTTGTATACCTACCCAATTGCTGCAGAGTGATTTGAAAGACAACCTTTTAGCCCGCCTCCCTCCCTGTCGAGCATTCCTACTGTCTTAAGAGCTGGGTCTAGCGCGGCTAGGCTAGCTTTTTTGTAGAATGCCATTACAATTCTTGGTAATGGTTCCTGAACATACTGTACACAGTATGGAGATGCTATCACTTTTATTGTCCAATATATTACATAAAAGTATTGTTATTTATTATTCTCCAGACTCTGTTTTAGGTTAAGCTGTGGCTGCCTCATTACTTGGCCACTAACCATTAGCATAGCCTTCACCACTGTGACACAAGCAAATTTCTTGGTTTGTGTTTCTTGTTCAGTTTTTGCCATTTCTCCTTGAGAGACATTTCTGAGACCACAGTGTGACAACACACAGAGAAAGGAGGCTGCAAATATTCCAAACAATAATCAGCTGGACCGATACTCAGTCTCTGCCAAATATGTACAGGAAAGACTGAATTAGTGATAAAAATGTAGATTTATTTGGTTTGTCTTTTGTTTCTTTACAAATAACCAAACCGTAAAGAGTAAAAGATAAAAAGTTTTTGTTGCATTTATCAGTGTCTTTTCACCTCTCTAAGTGAACATGTTGCCTTTTTCCAGGCTCTGTCAGCACAAGACGACCTGGAGAAAACTCGAGAGGAGTTGAAGACGGCCATCATGTCTCCGCCGGCCCCGGAACATGACGAACAGGACGAAACTAACGCCGAGGCGAGCGCGGAGCTTCTCAGCGATGGCGTCACCAGCCACCGCAGCGAAGAGGAACGCATCACCGAGGCCCAGAAGAACGAACGTGTCAAGAAACAGCTGCAGGTAGAACTGAGTGGAAAGAAAAACGACAGAGCAATGCAACGATTAGGACACATGCTAAATATATAGAGGCAATTAAAATATATCTGTGAGCGTATTAGTGATTTGTCGATAAAGAGGCTATAGTGTACAATAGAAACACTGCCTCTGAGAAAACACGTTTATACAAGACCCATAAGGTTTTGGTGCCAAGTCAAAAATCATTCAAGCTTGGAGTCTGTCGGTGTAAATGTGAATTCAAGTCCGCTCCTGTACAAAGGATTAACTTGAACCTTTTCTCAGAATATAAAGGCTTCATCATCATATCTAGTGTTTGAGGCTTTGGATTAGTGCCAAAGTAATAATACAACAGAACTAATCATCTTACATGAAGACACTAAAGATAGAAGATTAATTTATGCTGGGATCCTGAACCCGTCTTCAGTAAACAGACGTTATTTGCTCATTAATAAATTCAGGATGATCATGAAGCTGCAGGGACTAAATGAAAATGTGCCACAACTTAATTACACAGAATCATTTTTTAAATTTTGGTACAAATATGAGTAAAACTGCATCTTGAGTAACTTGATATGTTGAAAAATAGAAATAGCTGCATCACTTTTAGTTCATAAAAAGACATTACTTGCTCAGGCATAAATTCAGGACAGTCTCCAAGTTGCAAGGACTTAATGAAAACTTGCTACAACATCAACCCATGAATCATTTATCCATTTTTTGTCACAAATATCGAGGGAAATGCATCTTGAATAACTTGATATGTTGAAAAAATCAAAACAATTGCATCATTACTGTACCAAATACTGTCTGGCTCCAGTGAAACAACTTTAAACATCCCCCAGAATTTGCAATGATTTAAAAAAAAAAAATAGCTATTGTTATTGAGCAACACCCTTAGTACTAATGCATCTGTGTGATTTGGCTTCTTAAGTTGTCTTTCACCAATTGTACGTCTTCTTTAATGTGGACAGTTGGAGGACTAGTGCTTCCTGTTTGAAGCTACTGCTACTTCCATACATATATTTTGCTGAAATGATTTTTCACTAAAGCTACTGAGCAACTGTATGTTTGAACTAGCAGTTTCTTGGATTTTTCTTTGTAACAAGGTCACCAGAAACTCATTTAAACTAGTTCAACGCAGCTTAGTATTGCAACAAAGGTTTATAAATGTTTAAACTTTTCTCAATATGAAGATTCTACCATAGACCGTATATAAAAATTGACAAATCCTCCATGATATCACCCACAGGTTTCAAAATATTGTGTCCTATGAAGGCATAATGAACTAGAAAAGCACTTCCAGAGCGCAGCACTCTGCCAATGCTGTTCATTCCCCCATATAGTATTGTCAGAAATACAGCATTTTTTTTGCAGAAATACAGCATTTGTTTATTAGTTAATGATGATCAGAAATCACGGCAATGTAGAATGTGGCCATTTAATATAGATGTACCCACAAAGAAAATGTCCTTGTGCTGAGCACATCATGTGTTGTGCATGTGTACGTTATGTAGGGATACCGAATCGCGCAACCTAAATATGTAGCGGGGGGCGGGAATTGATAGGACTCACTCCCACATTTCAATCAATTGTTCCTTCTATCATTTGTGATTGTTAAGTCCTGATAAGTCAGCAGCGGAGGATTTTTACTAGAATCACAATCATGTGCCGCTATCGCACAATGATACAGAAATCTTGAACAAATCCGTGGATCCAGACTATAAGCCAAAATCTAATCAGTTAGTCCTTGTGTCATTTCTGACATTCGGTGAAACTTTCATCGAAATCCGTTCTTGAGTAATGTTGTGAATAAACAGACAAATCAACGCCGATGGTTATGTAACTTCACTGTGTTCCTTGGTGAAGTTATAAATTTAAACATTAACGCAATTTAAATAGCTGAGTTAAATAAAAAAATTGCCCAACACAGTTGTCATAAATATGGACATTAGTCATAGAGATCAAAACTATTTTTGTACAGGCTTTAAACATGTTTATTTCTGCTGTGAAGTTGAACATTTTAACATTGAGGTCGATGTGGATTGACTTATTTTTGGAGCCTTTAGTGGTCATTCGAGGAACTGCAACTTTTGGCACTTAAACCTTGGCTTCATTTTTCAGTCCCTCAAGCTGTTGTTCATCTGCTATAGAGCGTTAGATTGATTAGATTCAGTTCAGTTAGGGAAGATCCCAAAATATAACAAAGGTGGTCTGAAATTACAGCATTGTAGATTTATGAATGACGTGAGAAACAATATCAGTGTTTCCCCTAGGATTGGTGCCGGGGGGGGGGTTTCGCGTCGGTCGTTGTCGCTGTCGTACAAAAAGTCGAAATAAGGAATTTGAGTCATAATATGTTTTATCAAGTATAGCCACGCCCCCTGGCTCCGCCAACTTTAACGATTTATTTAAAATTCAGTATTGATTTATTTTAAGATCAACCACCTGATCTCTCATTTTGACCATGAAAACTAACGGGAAAAAATCCTGAGCTGTAGAAAATCAGTCTATTAAATTTTATTTTTTCCAAAAATGAATTGGGGTCTATGGAGAAAAACCTTTTTGGAGCCAACCCTAGTGGAGGGCGTGATATTGCAAGTTTTTGACACTTCCGGGTTGGCTTCAATTCTGGAGCCAGATGCTACGTCCACTATATATATACAGTCTATGGGTCAAAGCCCGACATGCAGTGGTGAGATGATGACTTTTGCTGCGGGGCAGGTGGGGGGGCTTGCCGGGCAGAACTTTGGCTGCTGTCACTTGGCCCGGGAGAGGCAGAGCTGCTCTGGGTGCTACTGCTTGAAGAGCCAGAGGGGCGGCTGGTGTTGCCATTATCACCCTGTGACTGTGAGCGTTTAAAAAACGCTGAGATTTTGCTTTGTTTTTCATGTGCCATTTTCCGACAGTCGCTGGCGAGAGTCTGCTCACATGTGCGCTCACGCTTGTGTGTGTGTACACGTGTGCGCGCACGCCGATATTAAAATATATAATTTTCACCATTTTGTACCACTTATTGAGCGCGTGAATCATTTTTAGCCCATTTTTACATTACGGTGTTGAAAGGCTTCATCTAATTATTTTATAATAATAATAATAATAATAATACTTTATTATTTTAGGCCCAATATTACGACAGACGTCGTCTCAAAGGACCAATTTTGCATCATAAGAAGTCATGCTGTTAAAAGAGCGTCGTCAATCTTTTTTTTTATCTCTATGAAGTTTCATCACGGGTCCCACTTCCCTTCGTTCTTTTTTCATTTTTAACACTCCTACACGACTGAGAACAACAACAACACATGGCCCCGGTATATGGTCGTAATTACCTCATGGCGCGCGTCACTGTCATCAGAGGTGGTTTTTCTTCTGCTTCTTTATTTTATGGCTGAAATAACTCTATATTTTGGCCGTAGTTTGTTGTAGAAAGTAAAACACGAGACGCGCCACTGCAAACTAGTTTTTGTGTGTGTGGTGACTGTGGGGTGGGGGGCAGTGTGACTCAGAGCCATAGAGATAGTAAGAGTTGCGACACTCATGCTCTCGCAGCGGGGCCGTCACGTGGTTCATGTAAGCCTGAATAGTTCCAAACAGGCAGCGCTGTCATTTCCTTCTATGGGACTGAGAGCGGCGATTTCACGGTAGAAAAGGAATAAAATCACACCTCCAAGTACTTGTTTGATTATTAATTCATTGGAGTATGTATGTAAATGTCAGTTTTACATTTTGAGCCGTAAGGTGACTTATTAAAGACACTTTTGGGGTTTTGAAGGGAATGTTTCACATTCATGTTAGCATGGAAAATCGACTTTTACACAGAAATGTAAGATGATTGAAGATGTTAATTTTTGCCCAGCTGGATTATTGTATTTCCAGACAATGTCTATATTTCTCTGATTCACTTACCCGTAGTCTGGGAGTTATTGAAAAGCAGAGTAACAACAGTCCATTCAGCAGATAGTGTCCAGTCACTTCTGATGAGGCAGGAGTTGACTCACTATAACCATTTTAAGACATACACAATATATATATATTTAAGAATAACAACTCATTATGCTTTGATGAATGAAATAGTATGTTTTATTGACAATGGGAGAAACAACGAGGGTCTTCGTGTCTTCAGTGACTGCTCTCGGGATACTGGCGGATAGATAGATACGATAGATATTAATAAATATATTTGTTAAATACTTACAAGTATAAGTTTATGCATTATAAAGGGTCTCATATAAAGGACGTAGTCTTGACAATTAAAAAGAGGTAGCGATGTAGCTGGGTAGCTTTCAAAGAAGAGCTAACAAGCACAAGGCAATGCCTGAAAGTCGGTCATCTGCCAATATTCACAAATACAGATAAATGTATGCACCACAAAGGGCTTCTGATATAATATAAAGACGTTAAAATTAAAAAGAGGTAGCGACTCATCAACAATTAATCCGTCAATATATCCCTGGAGATAACTTCACAGCTAACAGCAGAGTCGAGCTAAAAAAAGTAGCAGAAATTCGTTCGTCTACCAAGATAAAAAAATATATATATAATTACGCTGCGCAAATACAAATAAAGCTCAGCATATGCATCATAAAGAGCCTCTGATAAAATATAGGCAGTTGACAATTCAAAAGAGGTAGGCATTTCATCAACTTACCTCCACATATACTCAACAACCTGCAGTGCAAATGAACGGTGGCTATCACTGTCGAAGCGGTGCTTGGAACTAAACAAGCCTCCACAACCCGGAAGTAGACCGAAAGAAAGCATACAACGGCACCCTATGGGAGTGTCGCAACTCTTACTATCTCTAGGGCTCTGGTGTGACTGTTTACAAGACGGAGGGAGGGGGGAGTAGACACAGTGGAGTGCTCCAGCGAGTGCTGTAAGGACAGCATGTGGAGTGGCCTTTATGCAGGAAAACTAAAGTTTGCGTGTAAAAAAATAACAATTATTTTAATTTAACTTGATCTTCTGGGGGGGCGGGGTGCCCCCCTAATATAATGGTAGGGGAAACACTGAATACGATGATTTGCATATTTCTATCACAAACATGACCTAGTTATTGCTTTCGAAGTATGACTTTGTGTAGACAATGACAATAAAAAAAACTATTTCAGCCACTTGCTAAACAAACACATTTTCAGAAACTACAAGATGTAACTTCATTCTCATACATGCATTTTGGCCTTACAGTTCTTCTGCTTTAAGCTTGTCTAAAAATAGTTTTGATAAAAGAGGTGGATGTTGAGAAATTAATCTGTAAAAACTGCCTGTTTTGAAATACAGCTCATGGCAGGCGGACAACTGACACACTTGTGGATTTCTTTCTTGGCATTGCTTCAGGTATCAGATAATAAACAACATTATTATGTGTGTCACATCATAAAGTTTAATCCAAAGTGTTAACCACATTCACCTCAGTATGCAGTCAGTCTTTTGCCAAGAAGGAGGTGGAGATGTGTGATCAGTGCAGCCAGTCTGTCTTTTTGCTAGCAACACTACATAGAAACTTCCAAGCTGAATTTAGTGGAACTTATTGGAGAGGTTGAACTCTAGCACAGGTAGAATCCATTTAACTTTAATGCTGATCTGGTTCAGTTTATTTGAAATTGCAAGACAGGATTGTTGGCATTGGCGGAGGGTGGCCTCTCCAAATGCACTTCGAGTTCTCATGTCCATGTCAAGTCCAGCAAATCATCATCTTCATGTTCCTTAGTATGGACAAAACCTAAACTTGCATTTAAAAAAAATGCTGGAAAATGTAAACAAATATGAAACAATATGAACAACACTTGCCCTAGCTCAGGGGTCGGCAACCCGCGGCTCTTTCGGCCCTCTGTTGTGGCTCCCTGTAACTTTGGAAAATAAATTGTTCTGCCTTTCAGGCGCGTTTCAATGCATTTTAATATAGAGTTTTATTGTGAAATTACCGCTCTTATTTTGACGTGTCACTCCACCGGATGTGCTGCTGGGGTTTTCCCCTGGCTGGGACATGAGAGCGCAAGGTTGATGCAGAGGAGATGGAGAAGCAACGCCTGTAGTTTCACATCGTTTTGTACTCAAGAATGGCAAGCCTGTATATTAAAGCTCCACTCCAAGAAAGACACGTCTTGTCTTTGAGTCAAAAGTACTCGTGATAGGGTAATACACATTACTCGCAAGAACACGGCAGCAGGTCAGAGAGTCAGAGGAGTGTCGTCTTGGAAAATAGGGCAGCGACTTACCGGAGAAAAGTTAGTAGCTCAAGATAAATAGATAAATAGATTTTACAAGTTAAATAGACATTCGCAAAATATTGATTTCCAGCTACCATTACGTAACATATGAGGTCCAAGAGCAAAAATGACATTAACCAGGTAAGATAAATATTAGTGGTAGGACACAATTTAAAAAATGAATCTAATTAGAGGCTTTGTAATTAATTAATCACAACTGATTAACAAGGGCATAGAAGTAAAAAAAAAAAAAAACGATATATGCAGTGTTGTCTTCATTTTAAATGCCAAAAGGATTTTGCGGCTCCCGGTGTTTTCTTTTCTGTGGGAAACGGATCGAAATGGCTCTTTGAGTGTTAAAGGTTGCCGACCCCTGCCCTAGCTAAAGCACAATAGTTTGAAACGTGACATCTACAACAGCCTGTCTTCCAACACGGACCAAACCTCGAGGATGTAATTCTTCGCTGATGATAAACGGTCTCCTCTGTGTATACACAACCTGCAGTTCAGCCTAGCTCAGATAAATAGCCCCTGAGTTTTCATCACATCTTTGTTGGTCTCAGCTGAGTCACGAATGAAAACAGAATTTTCAGTTCTTTTATAGAGTATGCTGGATACTGCAGACAGTATATTTTGTGATTTTATTTTTTTTTGTCAATGAAACATGTAAAATAATGTGATTTATTCAGTGTTAAACTTAGATTTGGTTTGTTTTCCCAATGGAACGACATCACAGAGGAGTAGTTCAGTGCGATTTTTTTTTTTGTGTGTGTGTGTTTTTTATCTGACTCTGATAAATGGTGTAAATTTGGTGTTTTTTTGTTTTATGGTTTTTTTTAATAAGACAACATTCCTTTCACACCTGCCAGTGTGTTTCTGGGTTCATAGATTTTTTTTTTTTTAATTTAAAATTTGATTAAAGATGAATGATTTTAGTCACAATTTAGATGCAATCACATTAAATCATTAATGGGCACACTAAAATAACAGCAGTAATAGTAGCAATGGGTAATTTTTCCATTGCCCCACCTTCTGGAGAATTTTATTTTATTCACGCACTGATTATTAGCTGATCAGCAGGATTCTGTAAGATGCCATTTTTGTGTAGTATGGCATTAAAATTCTTGGAAATGGTTCAGTGCACAGTATGCAAACTCTGATGTTGGATCTGCACAGAAAAAGCAAATTTAGAGACAAAAGGGAGATTTTTTTGTTTGTAAAAGTGGAAAAAAATGTTGTGTATGTTGCGTCTGTCAGTGATTTTGTCTCAGAAAAGGCAGATTTATAGCCTAGCCATGCTACACCCATGTTTCTGACGGCACAAGGGTCTAGGGAAGCTCGACAGGGAGGGAGGCGGGCTAAAAGGTTGTCTATCAAATCCCTCTGCAGCAATTGGGTAGGTATACAACCAATCAACGCAACGAATAGGCTCACGTAGTTCCTAGAGCACCGGCAGATTGTGGCTAAGTCCCATTAGCTTCCCAACCAGCGGAGCCAACTGGTATATTAAGGATTTGCCATATCCCGTCGGCATAAGTCCAAATACGTCTTTCTTCTCAATGAAACACTTCAGTGCCGTCCTTTGTTTATCTTTCAAGTTGAATTTTACCTTCAAATCTTTAAGGGCTGTGGCCAAAGCCGAGTCGAAAGATAACTGTTTATTGTGCGCTGGTTGTTTCTGTCAGAATCGTCACGCCTCTGTCGTCACTTCGTTACGCCCGCCTTCTGACTCTACACTTCATGGTGATTGGTCCGGCCAGTGTTAGGAGAATCCAACCTCGAGCCTTATGGAGGGTAACTAGACCCACCCTGGCAGAGAATTAAATTCGTTGCCGTGGGTTGTCTAGCGCAGCTAGGCTAGCAGATTTAGAGATAAAAATTGAATTTATAACATCTCTAGTATAAAAATAAAAAGCTAGATTTTTGTTTCTTGACAAATAGTCAAACCGTGAGAAGTGAAAGTCCAAAAAGGAAATGATGTACTCCTGGTATCATTTTGACTTACTAATGTCTGAACTGTAAACTGTGTCATCTCATCACTAAACTCTCTTTCTTCTCCATCCAGGCTCTGAGTTCAGAGTTGGCCGACGCTCGGGATGACACCAAGAAAACCCAGAACGACATGCTTCATGCCGAGAACGTCAGGGCAGGCAGAGACAAGTACAAAACCCTGCGCCAGATCCGCCAGGGAAACACCAAGCAGCGGGTTGACGAGTTTGAGTCCATGTGAGCCAGAACGAAGGCTGCACGGAGAACAGTCTCATCTCCACATCAACGCCTCACTTCCTGTGTGAAGCCCAGAACCCGCCGCCGCTCCAGGACCTCCTGCTTCCGTTTTCTATCCAGGAGAAAGACCAGCTATCGGGCTTCGTAGCTGCAGCCTCGCCAAAGCTCTGCCTGGCGGCGGTCGGCCAGTCGCACTTGCTTTTTAGAGCTCCAATCTCTTCCCAATGAAGCACATGTCTTTTAAACAGAAAAACAAAGCAAGCTCCTCCCTTGTACATTACTGGCAGTTCTAACGCTTGCATGTATTATAATTAAACAACACCAGGACCTTTAGACTGGACAGAATTGGTTGATTTTGTGCTTTTAAACTGAATTAAAAGGCCATTTGTAGCTGTAGCTTGTTGATGTTGCCGACACGCTTCAATATCTGTACCTTATGTTTTTTTGTCATTAATTAATTAGTTTTTTTTAAATAACGCCTTATTCGTCTTGTTTCTTTCTCATCTAGTTTTGTCATTCTGTTTTGGGACAGTTAATGTTGCGCCAGCTAACTTTCCTCCTGGAACGGCTGTTTGGAAACGCTCACATTGAGAGCAGTGAGCAGATATGCAAACTAGATTTGCTTCTTTGGCATTCTTACTGTGTTGGCATCTACTGTCCATCAAGACATTTGTTTAAATATGTATTTTGGCCCACAATAAAGAATGAATTTATATTTCCAAATATGCAGCTATATGATGATCTTAAAAGTCCCAACTGAGGTTAAAACTGGTAGATCTGAATCTTAATTACTACAACATGCAAGTCAGTATTTCATAAATTACTTCTTTTTGCACGTTGGTCAGACACAACAATATAACAGCATATTGAGGTGTTTTGTTTAAATACAAAAAGACATTTACAAATGATTGCAGGTGTCGTTTTGCAGCAGAGGAATCCTGAAAATAACAGCGAGATCAAACTCATGTACCGACCATCAATGCCGGTAAACATTTTGGATTTCTTCTTACTGTACCAAACTTTAAAAAAACAAGCAGCAAACATTTTAACAGGTAGTAAAATACCATTCCATCTTTTTCATGCATGCTACAACAAAAAGCATTCAAAGCACTCAGACGGAGCAGCATGTGAAAGCTTGAGAAGGGCTTTTATTGGTGACTTTAACATCAAACACAAGAACAGTCAGCACGTCTCATTTGGCCACAGTTTTCCAGATTCTGTCAAGTTTTGTTTTGGGTTTCATTTGCTAAAGCTTCGTCGCATTGCACAAATGTCTGAAGAAACCCATTTTCAAAAGCATTCCAGTCTGTTTCTTTGTTTTTATTTAAGCGAATTACACAGTGGTGCTCGAAAGTTTGTGAGCCCTTTATAATTTTCCATATTTTGGCATACATGTGACCTAAAGCAACACCAGATTTTCACACAAGTCCTAAAAGTAGATTTAAAAAGAACTGAATTAAAGTACTGAAACAAAAACGTTGAGGAAAATGATCCAATGTTATATATCTGTTCGTGGGAAAAGTATGTGAATCTGAAGGATTAGCAGTTCATTTGAAGGTGGAATTAGAATCAGGAGTTTCCAACCAATGGGATGACAGTCAGGTGTGAGTGGGCAGCTGGTTTTATTTAAAGGAGGGATCTAACGGAATCTCACGTTCACATGTGTGGGGAAGTGTGTTGTAGTATGAACAGAGCACTATTCTGTGTTTTTGATACTGATCAGGCTGGAATTGCTTGTAAAAAAAAAAAGAGTCTAGAATTCTACCAATCCACAGTCAGACAGACCGTGTGCACATGGGGTGATTGAACAATAAAAATCACACCAAGACGAAGGCCATTTTCTGTGAAGTCACCAAAGCGAACCAAAGTGACTTCGAAGCAACTTAAGACCCTTTCCATGGTCATTAGAAGAACACTGAACAGCAATGGTGTGCATGGACGGGCTGCATGGAGAAAGATCTCCAAAAAAAGACCATTGCTGCTAATCTGCAGTTTGCTAATGATGATGTGCCGAAGCCAGACAGCTGCGGGAAAACTGTCAATGAGAGCAAAACTAGAGCTTTTTGCTTAATGAATCTGGTAGTGTGGGCCTGTTTTCTAAGCTAATTATTGCCATTCTGGATTAATTATAGCAGCAAAATCTAAAGGAAATTTGAACTGTCTATGACCTGAATCTCAAGAGGCAGTAGGTGATGCAGCAAGACGACAACCAGAAGAACAGAGGTCTCAGGACCAAAAAACAGTTAAAGAAGAATAAAATTTATATTTTGAAAGGACCAAGTCAAAATGCTGACCTTCATCTACTAAAAAAAAATGTCGTAGGAGGAGCTTAAGCAAGCAGCTGATGAGGGTAAATACCAAAATCTTGAAGGAAGAATAAAATAACAGCGGTTGTGCAGGACTCATCCAAAGTCACCAGTAATGTTTAGCTGCTGCACAAGATCGCACCAGATCCTGAAAGCAAAAGCAAACTTCTTTGTGTCTTGTGTTTAACTGCGTTCTCTGCATCCACTGTTAGGAATTGTATGAAATTCTTATTATGTTTTAGGTCGTATTTGTGCAGAAATGTAGAAGAAACGAGCTTCACAATCTTTAAAGCACCACCGTATTTGGACTGGGCGCACACTATATACAGCAATACTTGATACTAAAATGGGTATTTCTGGAACACTTAATCAGCGCAGTTGTACCAGGCAGCTTTGGGGTTTTAGCACCCAGCACCGGAGCATCTTTTGGAACGAAACTGTTCATTTGCCAGCAGGACACACAGTGACTCAGCAGCAGCGGTCAAACACTTTAATCTCCTTTTTTGTTTTGGTTCCATATAACCAGCCTCGGCCTGAGCAAAAGGGAAACACTGGAGAGCAATAAACAGCCGTTCTACTCGGCTTTGGTTCCCGAAGAGGCAACGCGAACTTATTTCTGCAGCAGAAATGACGCTGTATTAAAGCACGCTAGAAATAAAGGTGTGAACGAACAACAGGGACTTGGTGTTTTTACGATTCCTGTTCGATAAAATACATGATAAAATGCGGACGCCGTACATGGAGCAGGAATTGAGGCCACAGTAGTCAGATAAGCATTTCACCAGTGCAGATAAAACCCGAAGAAACTGTTAAAGGTGCGTTCAGACTGAAATGGAAGCAAATTTTGCATTGAGCGTTTACGTGAATGAATGCAGGCGGATGTGAACAAATGGAAAATCCCATTTAGCTGACAGCATCTGACTAAACCTGTGTCTTTCCACGGTACTAAAATCACTGTAGAAGCTGGCGAACCAAAAGCTCTGTAATAGTTCGCCAAAAAAGAGTGAATGAACAAAGAAGAAAACATGCTGAAGGCAAAAAAGTCTTAGACTGCTGAAGAGAAAATCAGCTTTATAGTTTTGGCGGACTGTTGAAATGGGGGAACTGAGGAACATGTCTGAGGAGGAACAGCACAGGTACAAGCAAATAACTGAAAGACTGGTATTGTTAAGGTCGAGGCTTGAGGCGGTGCTGTGAAATACACATTTTTAATTGCTTTGAATGAATCTTTCACCAGAATGCAAAGTAAAGGCATCTTGGCTCCATTTAAGACAATGAAGTAATTTAAGGAAGCTAAATTGATCTTTTTCTAAACCATAAAAATAGCAATAATATAAATACGTATATTTACTGATCATGAAAATACCTGAGAAAAACACTGAAAACTAGCAGCACCAACCTGTCGCTATTGTAATTAATTCAGACAGGAATGAATATTAAAGGTTGATATTACATTGTAAATTTGTGCTCACACAAGCTCCTTACATTATTCTCCAACTCTATCAGTCAGAAGGCTGAGGATTGTAAGGGACAGGACGAACTTATTTTTGTATTGCTTTTAAAAAAAAAAAAAAGGGTTATGTCTGTAATGCAACCACGCTTGTTTGCCTTGCAGTCAAAGATGAATCACAGAAGCTCTCATTTATAATTTTCACAGCATGTCTAATCTTGGGACTTGTAGTATGCAAACTGGAAACCATAAATACTGGCTTTAAAATGAGATGATGATAACAACAATCTACTGAACTTTGATTCATAACAGGTTGGGGATGGTATGTAAACTGCCAGATTGTGGTTTGAGCATGATATCAAATCTGTTCTATGCATTTGCTTTTATGTTTTACAAAAAAAAGTGACAGGTTTTTTTTTTACTACACACCTTTTTGTTCAACAGTAAAGACTTACTTATCGTTAGCCTAATAGCATAGTTGCCTAAGTCATATTTGGCCAAAACATGACTAAGGCAATTATGCTATTAGGCTAACGTTATGTTAGTAGAAGTGCTAAACAGTTGTATCATGGTTGAAAATGTTGATTTTCTGCAGGTAAATAACTCCACTAACTTGGCATATAAAGAAGACAAAGAAAGCAAGACACTTTTAGAAAACAACAGAAAGAGCTTGTACTCGTGGAAGTTTGGAAGTCAGAGTTTCTAACCAATGACAAATTTGTTTCATATTCAGTCTGAACTCACTGTTGTGGAGAAATCTATACACAGGACGACACTGGTGATGAGTTCACCTCCAATATTCAGCCCTGACTACAATCGCTTCTTGTGGATAAAAAAAAAAAATCACATACAATTAGAAAAATAGCTTTTTAAAAAGTTCATGGTCATAGAAAAAATTTTTCAGTGTTCACAGGAAAACGCCCAGTGCCTGAACCCTGTGGCAAACAGCAGCACACAGTGCCAGACCAGCAGGATGAGAACACCTAAATTGTGGCAGATTTACTCAGCTGCTGGCATCGTAACACAGCGCAGGGCTGTAAAAGTTTCAAGAAAAAATAAATCAACTGACAGACTCAGCCTGGGACAAATGTGGAGGCCGAGGTCATTAAAATAATTCTGCTCTTCTGGCACTTTCGATAAATTTTGGCTCCCGTGAAGTGGAACGTATTCCCAGCAAGCTTTAATGTGTCTCCTGAGAAGTGAGAATTCAACTTTACCCACAGCTTCACATGCAACACCCTGATCATTCTTACTGTCACATGTTTTCGAGCTACACGGTACCACGCTCAGTTTACTGACAATAACCGCTTCCAAAAAGTGCATTTTCGGCATTCTGTTTCCTGCACTTGGAAAAAAAAAAGGGAATAAAATCTCCCTCATATATAAGCCTAAGCACCAACGCTGGCAAACGTTTGCCACATAATAAGCTAAAATATTCAACTCAAAATATTTTTTGTTTAAATATGTTTTTTCATATAAAACAATGATCTTGTTTAAAGGTTTATATGATACAATTTGTATCAACAAAGAGAGGTGTCATCACTGGAAATTCTGCTACTGAAGCAGGAGCTTTAGCTTTACAAACAGTTCCTCAGGCATTAAAATAACCCCACTGGTGGAAAAAAGTATGAAAATAGCATTTAAAAATTTCAACCAAGGCAGCTCAAAGTGAGTTAAATTAGGAATAAACAGCTTAAAAAATAGGTTCAAAGGACAATACGTTGCTTTTTGAGTAATTCTTGCTAGTTGGAGGGTCAAACTGAGTTCTGCAAAATCATGAAATGCATTTTTTAGCATTAAAAAACAATAATCATAAAAATTAATGAAAATATACTGGAAAAACTACAGAACGTAGCCTGTTGTTATTGTTGTAGTTATTTCAAATATGACGGTCAGAAATGAATTAACCAAAATTACTATTACACGTATTTTTGTACCTTTTCCCTTACCAATCCACTGTGTTTTAATTTAACCAGTGAGATTATCAATGCCCCTGAGAATATATAGGTTATTCCACTGTTTTGTACGATTAAATTTCCAGAAACACACTTTTGTTTTAATTCAAGAAGGTGTTTTCCAAACTCTTGCCAGTCTGTTTGCCATCTTTTACTGCTAAGTTGTGGATGTCCGCAGGTACCACACCCTGTCTGAGGAACAGAAACCCTCTCTAGTGGTGACATCACCAACAAAGGAGACCCTGTGTCTCATTCACACACAATAAAGGTAATAAATTAACATATTTTAAATTAAAATAATACCAACAATCTTTCGCTCCACCTAACATTTCGGGCTACTGTGCTCTCAGCCGCCCCCTTGATACAAATTCATTGATACGGTTTATAGATGGATAAGAATAGTGTTTGTTTAAAAAAAATAAAATAAAAAATCAGTACTGAAAGCTGATGCAGTCAGCTGACAGGGCGATCCTAGCAGAGGAAATAGCTCTAATTCAAAAGTGAACAACAGCTTGGGGTTTTCAAGTGGAGTTTTTGCTATCGTCTTTTGTGGGTGCCATTCGAGTTTCACTTCCTTATGGGGGGAAATCCACAAAAACTCACAACAACCGATCTGCCACCTGTCCTCTCAGAAAGGAACCATTGATCTGTTTGTTGAGCAAAAAATACAGTAGGAATGTATTACCAGAGTGGCAGAAAAAAATTAGGATTCACTATCTCCTTTTCCGTCCTCCATGTTGTCGTCTCTGTAACTGAAAAACTAATATTTCAGTCCACAAATTTAAACTATACCCTGATATGATTGCCAAAAAAAGAAAAACAATGCAACAATAACAAAAAGTGCCGAAGAACTTAATAAAACTATGCAAATAACTTAAAATTTAACAAATAAATTAATTTCAAATGAAGAACACTGTCACCCTTGAAACACATTAAAAGCCTCCCAAAGTACAGCAGCATCTCGACTCGCAACCAAAAATAGAGAAAACATGCAAAGTAAACCCCCAAACCTTTCCTTGTTTTAAGTGCTGAACTTGCAGGCATATTTAGAGAAAAATATGGCAAATTTGGGATTTCCCTTTACAAAAATTACCATTATTGTTAAACAAGATGACATCCCTGCAAAGGCAATAAGCAGTCTTGAATGGTGTGCTTTTAGTTTTGTGTATGTCCAACCTGACTTTTTCTGCAAAAGTGAGTCAAGTGAAGATTTAACTTCACTTTTTTGTCTGTAGTCAAGAACTGTGCTGCGATTTCTCCATCAAAATTGCAGCTGCAAGCTCCTGAGCATCCGTCACATGAGGGTTCCTGGTCATCACCATCCTCACCAAATCCGGTGGGAAGATGCCGCACAAGTTAGCAAACACTCTCTCCCTCAGGTCCTGGTATCGACCCAAGGCTGGAGGCTCCTGGTGCTGAGGAGCTGGAGGCAGGTGATTCTTGTGGGTAGCAATGGATGGAAGAGGCTGCTGTGGTGGAAGACTTGCTGCTGAAAGGCTATGAGGTGGGGAAAGAGCTTGCTGGCTCCAAGGAGAACACCAAGACTTTCCGTGAACTTGTGGGAGATTCTTGTGGGAAAACAGATCATAGCAAGTGTTTGGGGTTGTCTGATAGTTGGTGGCCCAGTTTATCTGATGCTGCGGTTTTTGGTTTAGTCCAGAGTAGTTTCTTCTAGCCTGAAGTGGTGACCCCTCATACACTCTGGAGTCCTGAAGCCCACCTTCCTGCCAAAGGGAGCCTATCAGATTGCGACCGAAGGGGGAGCTCTGAGGCTGGGAGTAAGTGGTGGAAGGTAGGGTTGGGTGTGGTGGACGAGGTGGTAAATCCCCAACAAAATTGCTCAGCAGCGGGTGCTGACGCTGGGGTGGGATGTAGGAAGAAGTGGTCTTGAAGGGACGTGGAGATGCATGAGAAGGAACAGATAATGGAGGGTCCTCCATGCCAAAGCCATGGTGTCTGCGCAGTCCTGGAGGAACGGAGTAACCACAGGGAGAGTGCTGGGTTAATCCATGGGAAGCGAGGCTTGGAAGCTGGGCATACTGTCCAGAGTAGTGGTGATTGTGGTGAGGATGGTGGTGGTGGCACTTGGGGCTATCGTCCAGCATGGGGTCTGGGGAGAAAGAGTCGGAGCTGACGCTTCCCTCACTGCTACAGTCTGAAAGCAGCGAACCTGCTCGCAGATCAGCCGGTAAAAAGTATTCAGGAGTCTGAGGAACCAGGAGGCTAAGGCTTGAATAGGTCTTCACCAAAGACCGGTAGCCTACCTCTGGAGACTCACATCTGTGGTAGGACTCAGCCTGGATCAGTCCTGAACCTCCAGCAGTCCTGAAGCTGCTTCCACTGCCTCCCCCAGGAAGTTTGCAGTGATCCAGATGTCCAGATGATGACGGGGGTCCACCGGGAGCAGGATGACCCACAATGCTGCTGCTACAGCTGCTACTGCCACTGCTGCCGCTTCCCCTCCGGCCTTCAGCTTTGGAATGGATCCGAAGTCTGTCCTCCATGAGATCATTGAAGGCTCTCCGAGGACTCTGATAAAGCTGTTTGTTTCCAATGCTCCGGCTTGGCTCAGTCTCAACCATTTCTTCTGATTTATCATTTTGGCTCTTTATCATCAGGGCGTTTTCCAACAAGCCTCTGGAGGAAACTGATGAAGTTTTGACACTGGCACGGAGTTCATCGGCCACAGATCGCTGGGGTTTGCTGCCTCTTTCAGGGTGGTAGAACTTACACTTGTGACCGTATGTGCACTTTTTCCCTAATGGAGGATGAAAAAACATTTCTAATAATTAATGTGATTGAATTAAACTTGTTGCTAACATCTTGGCTAGTGAAAAGTATATGTATATTTTCTGTCAACTTTATTAGCTCCAGATCAGCAACACTCTCTAACAAAGAGCTGCATAACATACTTTGGCATCATTGTCTACTAACCATAAGGGCATGGTTGCTTCCGGTGCTCAGGAACAACAGGCCTCTTCCTTAGAAAGTTCTCCAGACTCGGTCCGTGGCGTCCCAGTGGGTCATCTGGTGGCATGAATCTAAATACAGAGTTTCAAGATGAAAATTTGATCCAGTCTGTCATTGCTTGTCTTTGTTTTGTCCAGTTTTGCTGACGACTCAACAACTCTGACAACTTCAACAGAGACTACATCAAGGATGGTCTGTAGTGGCTTTGTATTTTCCATATTTTGCAGGGACAACAGCTTTATTACACGTAACAAGCTGATCTTTTTAGAGGAAAACTAATGTTAGGTGCATATTTGGCATTCAAGAACAATCCTGTGCCAACAGATCAGTTGAGCAATACTAGAAGCAGCTCATACACTGGAGAAGATAGTATCTATTATGATGTTTTCAGAGGTGATTTGATCAGTGCTGCAAAAGTGAAGACAGACCTCAAAATATTCCCCTGCAAAATGATATTATGCAAACTTTAAAGGGACGTAGGATTGGTTTTAGAATCTTTTACATAAGCTCTTTTGTGATTGTGGCACCCAGTGGACATTGCAGACATTTTTTTTCTTGAACACAAATGTTTTATTGTAATAGCTGATGCACACCAACAAAGCCTTCATCTTTGATCTGTGAACATTTTTCTGTGCACACATTGATTTTGTAAAACATGACAGCAAAAACGCATTAAATCAGTTTTCAATTTGAATTTTCTTCCTTTACTTGTTTGGAATGAGCTTCTTACTTGTCATTCACAAATGAGTACATCAGCAGGCGTTCGTCTATGAACTTCTTCCACTCTGGCTTTTCATTGGCCAGATCCCGGTAGTTGTCATTGGATACGATTATGCCATCCGACTCGTAGGCCAGTTTCACAATGAATCTGTCATCGTAACAAACCACACGGCGTCCCTGAACACGACGAGATGGAGTGAAAACCAGGATCTTCTCTTTCTCAAGTCGCCGGAGGATCTCTTGGTCTGAACGAAGAGAGGAGATACAGTTAAAAGTTTAGAAATCATGAAATTTTCAATTGAAGAATGAAAAAAATCCCTCCCAAACCAGGGAATTTAAGTGCATCCTTTTGGTTGTTGACAGTGTCTCTTCACTGTGTCTTCAGCAGTTAAAGCTGCTGTAGCTGTTACCTGTGATAAGAGCATCAGGTCGTGACTGCTCCTTCCTCCAGGCGGGAACAAAAACTGTGATGTCCTGGTGACCTCGCTCCAAGAACCAATCAACTGCCAGCTGGATGCCTTGGCAGGAGAACACTTCCTTGTTTCCATGACTGCATGAGCAGAAGGAAACGCAGAGGGCACGCTCAGTGATGCAATAATCAGTAATACTGAGCATGTATTTTGAACCATGATCAGCCAACAAACATAGAAACACTTATTATCTAGGAGTAAAGGTGTTCCATGTGAATATATCTCCAATTTATATTTCCAATAAATGTGTCTATTAGATTTCAGTAGCTATTTTCTACATATAAAATGTATATTTTTGCCATATTCTGTCAATTCCTCAAAAGACATGTTCTATTAAGT
The DNA here is from genome assembly GCF_021347895.1 of Acanthochromis polyacanthus. Classification (NCBI taxonomy): domain Eukaryota; kingdom Metazoa; phylum Chordata; class Actinopteri; family Pomacentridae; genus Acanthochromis; species Acanthochromis polyacanthus. The sequence goes on along the minus strand of NC_067126.1, from coordinate 10,918,588 downwards.
GCAACTGTTGCTGAAACTGACAGTTGTGCAATGATGAGATGATAATAAAGCAACAAATACCTCAGCAGGCCTGCAAACGCTACACCTAAAGATCCTCTGTAGCAGTTCACACAAAGTCGAATACATATACTTTTAGTATTTGAACCTTTTAGCTTTATATTGTTGACTTTTGTGGACTTTTTTCCACATGGATGAGTGGCTTAAAATGATAAACTCTGCATTTTTATTGTAATTATGCTCATAGCTAACCAGCAAATACGAGAAATAGTTTAGGATCACTATTATTGCACTTTTTGTGTGTATTTTAGTAGATTTTGGGGTTTTTTTAACCTTTTTTTTTTACCTTATTTATCTGATTTTGTGGTAGTGGTCACTTTACTCTTTTCACTTTCGACTGTGACAAAAGAATTCCCCTTAGGGATCAATAAAATATTTCAAATTCTCTTTTGTTCTGTTCTATTCTAACCCAAAGACAGTCTCAGTAAGCTGAAGAAAATTTTAGGATATCTGCACAAAACATCCAACATCACAGTGGATTACTTCTTTGCTCAGTTTAATTTGTTTTCCATTTGTTATATTTATAAGGCTATTTGTCATTTTCCTAGTTTTTTTTTTTTTTACACCACCATATCTGTCAAAATCAGCAAAATTTATTCAACACAAATGTTTTTTTGGAGAAAAACTGGGTTCTTATAAACACACATATGGTTAAACTACATCACAATAAAGCAGTTTTACTTTTAACCTTTCAAATATTTCTGTATAATAGTGAGTCCGCTGAAAACATTGAATGCTTGCAGCACACAGCCAGTGATTCTGCATAATGTCATATAAACATATGTTTGCTAACCAAGGTGATTTTGTCACAAGATAATTAGTATTTTCTTTTCTCTACAACAATGGATTTTATTTATTAACAGGCTGTGTACCGCAGGCTTTTAAGGTTGTTGGAATGAAAGCCTACTCTGGGTCCTGGTGTTCTAGTAGACTCATATCCAACCTCACTTTCATTTGTAAAATTCTTGAAAGGTTGAAAGCCAATAAGCCAGTTATGTGACCATCTGCACAGAAATGGTTTGTCTGAAGTGTTTCAGTCAGGATTTAGAAGCATTGTACAGAAACAGACCTGGGGAAAATCTCCAGTAATTTTATATCCTCAGAGAGTGGACTAGTTTTTGCACTTGTTCTACTAGATCTTGCTCAAAGTGAAGCAACTCTGGACTGTTGGGTTCTCAGTTTAAAATTCGTACATCTTCATCTGACTATATAAAGTGTTATGGGATGATGTATGTTGTGAACTGGTGTAAATAATAATGAACTGAATCATGTAAAATGTAGCTACATAAGTTTCTGGCTTCTGTTCCTCACCTCATGGCTACGTTGCTTCCATCCACAACAACAGGACGAAGGTTTTCTTTGTCTTCCAGCAGCTTGGACGGACACGGCAGCCGGCAGGAGTCTAGAGGGGAGTCGGAGGAGGAAGAGCAGGCCAAAGAGGATGACAAAGATGAGGAGGGAGACTGGGAGACAGTTGGACCTCCAGGCTGCTCCATCTCTGTCTTGGTTCCCAGTTTGACTAGCTCTCCCAGTACGTCATTGATGAGTGCGTCGGGGCCCAGTTTCCTAAGAACCAGCATCACAAGGTCCTCAGAGTAGCCGAGCTTGAGAGCAAACTCCACTTTGGTACGGTAGTCAGTGGCGGGGTCAGTGGGGGCTAATGGTTGTGACTGTAGAGGGTCTCCAGAGGGCTGGTTTGGTGCTAGGTCCAGCCTGGAGGACTCCCTGTGGTGGAGGTCTTTAGATTCAGACTGGAGCCGTTCATCTTCACTGTCAGAGATGGCACTCTCCTCAGAAAGGTTGCTGCAACTGCTGCTGCTGCTGTAGCTTGAATGGGTGCTAAAACTTGTGCTGGTGCTGCCAATACTGTTGCTGCTGCTGCTCGGTGCACCAGCTGTGGCCTGGAGGACTCCTATATTCCCAGCACCCGTCGCAAAGCTTGGGCCGGCCTGCCGCTCAGCACCTTCCACATGGAGGTAGTCCAGATCCAGCCCCAGACTGAGGATGTGGCCTGTCCCATCCTCCAGATGGTCCTTCAGGCCCATGAAGCCGTCTCATACATCCAGCTCCACCCCCTCCGTCACCTCCCTGGCACCGGACCGACCCCACCGTTACTGCCGATTCGTAACTGCTCACCAACTGGTCCTGGGAGTGAAGCTTGAAGGAAACACAAGAAGCAACCTGTTATATTCCTGAGGACTCTGTGGAAATTGACAGATTCATTTGAACTGTAAATATGCAGGAAGGGGTTGGGCACAGACAGATTCCACAACCTGTGAGACTTAATCAGTTACATATAGTATTGAAAGGTGATGTAAATCTGGAGTATATAAACATGCTAGTTAAACATTTTTGAACGCTATCTGAAGCTGGTCTGCCTCGCACTGTCATCGGAGCTCAGCTACGTCCAAAAGTATTCAGTTTAAGCTGAAAAAATCTGCCCAATCAACATGAAAAATCCTCTTTCTCTGCTTCTCCCTGCCATAATAAAGCGAATCCTGAAAACTTTGCAGATGACCTCCTCTTCAGCAAAGCAAAAAGTAGCATCATCACTTTCCTTTACTTGGAAGGTTTCATGACAAAGTGTTTCTGCTCCACCTGATCAGCCTATTGAGATGCCACTGTAGAACTCAGACACAAAGAAAGCTTCCTTACATCATGTCTCAAATATAAAATCTCGTGACGGTACATGTTTCATGAGGAACACATTAAAGCTTTTAAGAGGCAAATAGGCAAGTTGAAAGCTGCAACCTCCTTTACCTGCTCATCTATCTGCACTGCTTTGCATTTTAGCAGTGATGGGCGCTGCTGTCAAAAAAACATAAATTAGACGAAGAAAAAGATAAACGTGAGCTAGTCCTGCCAAAAGCTATTACCCTGCAAATGAACTTGACAGAATTCTGGCATCTGAAATCAAAATTCATTGCTTTGTATTTTTTGAAAAGGCCTACAACTAATAATAATGACACAAGGATAAAACAAAACACCACTGCATGCAAATATCTTATTGCTCACATGCTTTAAAACCATAAAATTAATCAATGATGGCTTGTTTGACTGATGTAAGTTCAACGGACTGACTCTTTGATTACTTTGCATGTACTGACTTCTCAATACATGTACAGATGGATCTGACAACGCTTGTTGCGCATGTTCTGATGCCCTGCCTCCAAGCTAAAACACAAACCAGGTCACATTCTCCTTACATTGGCAAAGATCCATGAGTAAGTACAAAGACCGACAAAGCCCGATGAGGCATTGATTGCCTACATATTGTATCATAATGCAATATCTCTATTGTCAGCTGTGGCATAAACGCTAAGCGTGTGTTATTGATTGATAGAGGAGGGTTTTACATGACTAAAAATAAAAGTTGTGTGACTGAAAGTATAGCCTTAGGCCCTCTGATTTTAAAACTAAAGGACTGAGCAGATCTTATCTTTCATGGGTATTTCTCTACTTACATAAAATCTGTGCAACATAGATAATAATTAGTGCAATTTAAATACTATTTCCATTCATGAAAGAATCTGTAAAATACCAGTGACGTGCAATAACTTTATTTTCTATAATCAGCACTTGTGCATATCTTGTTTTATTTAGTATTTTTTTATGTTTATGCTACATTTTGAAGATGTTTTCTGCTGTAACATGGCAAATTTTCCCGCTGTGGGATTAATAAAGACTTAGCGTAGCTTCGTTTAGCTTTTCTTAGCTTATCTTCAGCAGAACGATAGCATCCAAAGAAAGTTATTTGTAACTTGTCACACATAAATCTAACCAATAGTTCCACACACTGTGCCTCCTCATGAAAATCTAACTTAGTGCAAATGAAACTAACAGATCAAAGTAATTTGGAGATATACAAATGTGCAAGGATGACCATATCAAAATAGAGCTGTCTAGTTGCACCTCATTATTCTTCTACATAAGGAAAAATACACTCTAGCCTGTTTGTATTTCTTTAAACCAATCCCAACTGTTAACCTGGCAATAGCCAGATTAATAATTGTGTAGTACTTGATAGTACTCCACAATATCAATCTGGGACCGCTCGATGTAAATCTGTTCGGAGGAAAAAGGCACGGATTGGACAATGCAACAGTATGTCCCGCCTCTGACAGGTCTGTTTTTAGCCAGTCGCAGGATCTTCACAACGAGCGGAGCCAATTGGTAGATTAAACTCTTACCAAAACCCGTAGGTAAAAAAGCACAAACATCTTTACCATCCAGAAATGCGCAAAGCGCCTCTCGTTGTTCTTCCTTCAAAGAAGCAATAGGAGATTCAGCTAAAACTGACTTAATAGCAGCATCTATACGATCGTTGTCCTCGGTTGCCGTGTTTGTTTTGATCTACTGGTGCTTGGTGTCGTCTTCACACCCGGATATCCCGCCCCACACACGAATACTGCTGCGTGATTGGCCCGTGCCAACTTGGCTCTGTACGAACAGTGAATGTGGGAGCGGAGCAAGATGGTTTCTTGAGAGATTTGTGAACTCACAAATATCGCGAGAAATCAACTTGCTGGCAAGGTTACCCAACTGTATTTGGCGAAGCTAAGTGAATGGTGCCCCTATCAAAATAGCAACAGAAAAAGTTGCTTTGGTCGAATATTTGCATGCAGTGAGTTGAGAACTGTCATTAAAACAGCCGTTTAGCTAAAAAAAAAAACTAAAAAAAAAACTAGTAGGGCCTCCTTACTGCATGACCAAAAATCCTCTGCAAAACAGGAATTGAGCGGTAAGTTGGCAACCATTAGGTTGTTCTTGTAATGTAGAGTCAGTAAAGGGGATTCTAAGAACAATAGCACTTAGATAGCAGAACAGGATGTGAAAGACACATGAAATGTGATCCCAGTTGCAAGCTTATACCTGTAATTTACTTCAGGTGAGTCAGAGATACTGTGTGAAACCTTGAGTATGCTCCATTTTGCTCCTTTGAAATCTGCTAAAACATATGAAGGGTGGATCTGACTGAGAACTCAAGGGTGAATACGCACTGTGACCTAGAAGTGGCGTGTCAATCACCCTTAAACATTCTCTGGTTTATTGTCTATTTTCCTGAAAATGGGAGCATCATTTACAGATTGAACAGTGTGCTGAATTCAAAGAGTTGTGAAACTAGTGATTAAGAGCATAAACTCATTGGAATTTTTTTTTTTTTACTGAGGTAGCAAATCAAGAAAAAAAAGCAGCTTTATTTTCTAATAGATGTCTATACAATCTGGCTTCTTTTAGAGCCGCCCCCTGCTGGCCACTAGAAACATGCAGGTTTCAACTCGCTTTCATTCCTGCAGGTCACTTTTCAAACCCTACATTCAGTTTTTTTACACACAGTTTATGGTATAAAAACAGATTTCTGGGCAGTGTTAGTTACCTCCGCCAAGGAGGTTATGCGATCGGGTCCGTTTATTTATTTGTCTGTCTGTGTGCGTGTCTGTGGACAGGATTTCTCAGAAACTACTTGTCGGATCTTCATGAAATTTTCACCAGAGGTGGATCTTGGCCCAGGGAAGACTCCATTCAAATTTTGTGTTGATCCGGTTAAGGATCTGGATTCTGGATCCAGATTTAGATTTTCCAACTTCGTATCATCTTCCCTTGGCGGAGGTCAGAAATCTCAGATTGCTCTTGTTTTAAATGTGCTGAAAGGGAAGCTATCAACCAAATATGAGGATTAATTGTTGATATTTCAGATTCTAAAGTGGCCATTTTTTAAGATTAAACTAGACGTCTTTCCCTAGAAATCACTTCTTATGACTATTCACTTATAACTTTAACGAAAACACAAGAACAAATCATAGCCCTGATGCCAAACAGCCAATATTATGCATTCACAAAGCCTCAGCACCTGCACCACCTACAGTGAAAGTAACAGGCAACAAAAGGGGGAGCTTTGACCTGTAAATAAACACACAGGAATGTGTTCTATATAGGAAAGATAATGTTCAGTTTAGCTAAATTTAGACGCTTTTTTTTTCTCCAGGAAAATAATGTAATATACGCCATAATGTATTTGAAGATCATTTACAAAAGCATCCAACAGTGAGTCTCTAACTTCATGATATTGTACTAAATGTACAGTTTGTCAGCCAGCATGCAGAGTCCACAGCAGCTTAATGCTAGAGAACCATTCTTGTGCTCCTTTTAAAGGTCAGTACAATTTGCTATTTTTTACTGTCAGATGTGCGAATACAACACTGTCATCAGCATAAGGTTTTATGAGGCCTCCATGAAGGATTCTCGGTTCCCCCTCCCACCGATGGTCTTTAAAGGCTCAGTTTCTCCTCTACATGCGGCCGGCTGGCTCTGCGGGTGTCCACGGATTGGTTGAAACAAATAGAGGTCTGTTGTGATGGTAAATTGCTTAGTGACCCCCTTAAAAAAACAATATGTATTCTTTTGCTCCCATTTCTTCTGCATGTAAAGGACACACGTGCATAAAATGCACACACTGAAATAACCAAAGTTTAGATTCCTTTGAAGATTCTTCTTCTTGGATCCTGTTAGTTTGATGCATAAATTTCCCCCTCAATGCAACATCAGACCAGATTATCAAAAACAAAGACAATATGCAGGTCTTTCTCTGCTCGTGCTTTTGGTAAACAGGAACACCTCACCTTCAGAGAGGGATTTACACAAAGGAACTGACAGTTACAGATCAGTCATATGAAACTGGTAGAAACACAGCACCGGTGATGACTGGTATGATGTGGACAGAGGAGCTGCTATGGTTGATTCTGACGCCCACCACAAACAAATATCAGTGTCAGAGTGTTTGTTTATCTGTGGAAATACCCACGCAGGGTACTTCCAGATCTTCAAACTGTTCCGAGGCCTGTGAGAAAGACAGTCGAATGCCTCAGTTATATTTAAATAACTGGATCACTTTCTTGAACTTTGGCTTCTAAAAAGGCTTCAGTCAAACAAAAGTGCTTCTAAGCAACTGCAGCAATGTAAACAAAGCCTCAGAAAGGACAAAAATTCACTGTCCCTTCAAATTTTGCAACTTAGCCTCACTTTAAATTAGGATTAGCCTAGTTTCTGAGCATAAAATAGCTTCAAACGCATTTGAAAGCTCCAAAGTAGATTTATTTTAATTCACCTGTCTCTGCAAACTGATTCAAAAGAATCCATTCTGGACGCCATATACATGCATAAGTGTGGTTATATTTCAGCTGTAATGAGGAATCTCTGGGATCGCAGGGTAAAGCACCGGAAAGTGGGGGCCTCCTAATGTCCCGACCCCCGACGTCTAAGCTGCCGCGCCACTGTTTGTCATCCTGAATGCCACAAGAGAGCCAGAATAATTTAGTCCGCCGGCAACAAAAGGGGGCACAAAGGGAAGGAGCGAGAGTGAGTTTGTGTGTATCGGGGGCTTGTGGGGGAAGAAGTGTGTCTGGCTTGCCGTCCTTCAACAATGCAGCTGCCACCCAATCTGTCCTCCTGTGACGGAGGCATTGTTCTCAGGGCCTGAGCAGCGTGCACAGACGGAGGCTGGGGGATTTTTAAACCGGCTCACCCCCACACATGCACATAAACATGCCTGGTAATGCAGCGGCTTCAGGCTGCCAGACGGAAGCTTTAGGACTCAGCAGAAATATGACGGTGACACAGCAAGTGGGGATGAACCCACTCATACTCTGATCTCTGCTGTTTGACTGGGTAGTCTGACTCTCACTTTGACTCTTAGTTTTAGAAAAATATATGCACATTCAGAAAAAATACAGATATTTCTGGGTGAATCAACACACTTTAAAAAAGAATTCCGATAAATAACAAAAAATCTTGTTTTGAAGAAACATAAAAAGTTGAAAAGTTCATCATTCTTAAACATATTTTAATTGTCCTTTAATTCTGAACTGTCATAACTGCAAAAAGCCCTTTACTCTAGTGAAATAATGCTGTTTTTCAGTATTTTGGCAGCAAATAATATCAAATTGTATAGTTGTTATTGATGTTGGAGTTGCAAAACATCACACAATTTTCACAGAACAAAGTATCTGGGAGAATGTAGAAGTACAATTATCTATAGATAATCTCTCTATCCATCTTTATCTTTAAGACCATGAAATGTTTTGTGAAAGATTAAATATTACTGTCAGCGTAATGAGCACTGCAGACACTAATGTTGAGATAATGTTCTATGAAACTGGCCAAAAAGACTACAGAAGTAGAAAAATCTATCCTGTTTAGACCTTCAAAATGAATTGTCCAGCATGAACCAGTCATTTTTTTGTTTTTCGTTTGCATTTGCATTAATCTACAGCTGCACACGAGGAATTTACAGACTTTTAGGTATTTTTGGAACACGACTTTGCTTAAATTCTGCCATGCTTGATTATCAGAACGACGAGACAGGCTTTAGGTTTCACATTCTGATATAAAATGCCACAGAAAGGCTTCCAGTTTGTGGTTTCTGCTGTTTTCTGCGCATGTAGACTGCAAAATCAGCTGCAGCAGAATGGAATTATAGTGTGGATTAAGTGTCTCAATTAACCTTTCCTGTATCAGTGATTTTTAATTAAGTACAGTGCAGGAGTTCAAGGTATGCTGTCAGATTGAGTGATGTGCAGTGAGCAACTCTTTGGTTTGGAATCTGTTCATTTCAAATTAATTCAGACTTGTAGGTTGAATCACATTTTGATAATATATAAAGATTTTTGGATTTTAATAATGTAGAAGGATAAAAAACAGTCTTTTAATATAAAGGAAAATGTACACCAACTGAATTCTGTGAGACTGTAATCGATAGAAAGAGCCTGAGGGGGAAATGAGACTTTGCCAGTATTGTAAAGAAATTCCTTTACTTTTCTCTGCAGGGACGACAAACTGAGATCTTTTTTAAATAAGCAAATGATCTCTAGTAGTTTCTGAGTACGGGTTTGAACCACCACATATGTGTTTGGTGGTTGTCAGTCTGTCACAGTGAGCAGATGCTGCTGCCTCCACCTCGGTGACCCTCTGGCCGCCGCTGCCTCTGCACCGGGTGTCTCTGATGATCCAGGGTGAGTCCCCCTGGGGGTGTATGGAGGGATGAGCTCCCCTGAGGTCAGACCCTGACCAGTCCCTCAGGACCGCCCCACGGCTGCCATTTGCTGGCTGAAGAAGCCGGCAGTGAACCAGTCTGCCACACCAGCGACCGGCTGGAGGGGGGGGGACAAAGAGCGAGCAGGGAGCTAGGGGGTGGGGGCAAATATAAATATATATATATATACATACATATATATATGGGGTAGGGTGGGGGGCAACAGATGCCTGCTGAAGCCACAGGGGACCTCGCTGAAAGCATCCTCCTCCTCCAACCTCGACCCATCCTCTCTGCTGCAACTGGTGGTGCCCAGATTCACCCTCAGCGATACATATCAGCACTTTCCGTCTGTCTGTCCGTCTGTCTGTCTGTCTGTCTGCTGGGGATTCATCTGGAACTCACTTTCACCTCTGAAGGTTATATCTGGCTCTGCCTCCATGTTGCAAAAAGAAGAATTTCCTATGGGATTTATAAAGTTTTATCTTAACTTACACTGTAAAAAAAAATCAAAGTCATGTATTTTATGGATATTTTTTAGTATTTTTCAAAATACCAGTATAAATAAAACTACACCACTAAATTACAAATTGAAATGCCTGAATTACAAACCTGCAACTCATAACAGCCTTAAAGTTTAGACTTTTCCTGAAAGAAAATTACAACTTTTTTGATGCACATATATTTGTAAATGTACTTAAAGTACAGTAAATTTATCTCCATACAGGGATTATTTAAGGTTATTATGCATTTGCCACCAGAATTGATTCGCTGTGGTGACCCCTGAAGGGAAAAGCCGAAAGGAAAAGAAGAAGATGCATTTGGCACCAGACAGCCTCTTCTGGGGTCTGACAATTAAAGGAAACATGACCTCCAGAGTTTCTGAGATGTTTAAACAAATTCCTGAATCCTTTGGTGAAAATCATCAATGATCAGACTGACCTCAGATCACTTTGTTTAGCTAAATGCCATGAAGAGTGAGTTGTCATTTGTAAATGACAATGTTCATGATATTTTCTATAGTATATACTTTAATAGATGAAACTGTTCAATTTAACTTTAATGCTGTAAATATATTTCTAAAATTGGCAACAGTAACAGAAGTATTGTATTGCATCACAATTTGACAAAGATTTGTTGAAATGAGAGATACCTAGCATCAGTATCAAATAGCAAGAAAATTACAAAACTAAATTGGACACTTACATGCTTGATGTAAAACACTAAAAACACTAAAAACTTGCCATAAAACTTGGATTAAAAAATGAAAGCGAAACATTTTGAAAGTAAACAGACTGTTTAAGTAGATATGCAAATTTATATGTTCACAAATAATTTTTATCTTTATAGTTGATATCCTTTTAGTAGATGAAATTGTTGTTTTCAACTTTAGGAAACTTAATGTATTTCAAAAATTAAATACAATTTGTGACAATAACAGAAGAAGTATTGCTTCTATAATTTTAGGGAGATATATACAGTTCCAATATCAAATAGCAATAAAACTACAGACATTGAACAATAAAAACTTGCAACATAGAATAGTCATACAAATTTTTCAAAGGAAATTAATATTTTAAAATTTAAAAAAGACTTAAAATATAATTAATTTCATTTTTTCCATGCATTTAAATATCTTTTCATTAATCAAAGTCAAAAAATGCACACATTTCAAGTCTAGAAAATTTATTTTAATTTCTTGGAAATCGTTGTATTTTTACGTGATGATTGTTTATGTTTTTTGCTGATTTAATTTTTTAGAATTGTTTTAATTAATTTTTTAAACTATTTTATAATTTTGTTTTTGTTTTTTTGGGTGTATTTTTTATAGTGCTATTAAACCCACAGTCACGGGCCGTCATGTGAAGATTTAGTGGTAAAACTGGATTCACTAATCATCATTCACTTATTATTATTTACAATATTTTAACGGTTGGTTGGAGGAATTGAACCAGAGTGAAATGAAACCATTCAGCATGTTGGGAGGGAATCCCGAGGAATTCCCCAAGAATTTGTTGTTAAAAAAAGCACACAAATCATTTCACTTAATCTTGATTTCACTTGTAAACACCTTCTGTTCTGTATGCCTAAACCGAGGCCTTCCAACGTGAACATCACTCACACTTTTGTAGAAATTCACCTGTTTCAGTATTAATTTGATGAAGAATTTGTAACTTCCAGCATATAAAAGAATTTAAAACTTCAGCATCACACCACAAATACACACTGGTCCCATAACATTACCTTGTTTTCAGTTTTCTTTAGCATGCTAACTTTATGCTAACACAATCCAAAGAAAACACTTACCACACAGTTCCAAGAGAAACAGGAAGGCAGCAAAAACAGAGAAAAGGCAACACCTCCTACAATTTCTCTCCTGAAACGCTACCTTTGGTCATTTCAGCCACAAAGCTCAAATAAACTAAAAAGGGGAATTTCCCAATTATGGTGCTGGTAAAGTAAAACCCAGAAGTGTGCGAAAAGTCCTCTTTAAAGGGAAGAAAAAGCCAAATCTCAGTATCCACTAGAGAGATGGAGAAAGTAAAGCTGTCAATCCGAGTGGTGCTGAACAAAATGAGTTTCCTGGGTGAGTTAAGCAGCAGATCAACCCTTCAAGTCGTCCTTTTTGGTTGGAGTGCAGTGTCCTGGTTCAGAAGAGTGAGACTGACAACAGATGGAGTGTGAAGCATCAACCATCCCCTTTCTCGGTGGCCAATCACACGCAGGAGTCTGACCACAAACACGCACTTTTCCTGTCCTCACCACAGCTTGTTCTGTATACCAATCGCCCACCTCACCGCTAAGACATGGCAGGATAACTCCACCCCACAGACACACACAACTACACAAACACACACACGACACCAGCCCATCCGCCGGCTCGAGCCTTGAATGGACGAGAAGGCGTGAGTCGACAATAGTGGGGAGGGGGAACACAAAGGAGGGTCCTCGGCAGGCAGCTGCACACAGACACACCAGTGCTTAGGGCCATTACACACTAACACACACACACAAATACAGATACATGAAGAGAAAGAGCAAGTGGAAAAAGAACACACAGGACCCAGAATTGAGCTCTGTGGAACACCTGGCCCACTGGAGACGGCTGCCGCTTTGTTTCTTGGGGTGGGGGGAATGGCTTGACTCAAACAATGAGACAAATTATGTTAAAAGTAGTCCTGAAAATGGGTGTCAGGAGTGTGTGTGTGTGTGTGTGTGTGTGTGTGTGTGTGTGTGTGTGCGCGCGCGTATATGTGTCCAATGGAAAGTTAGCAGGTGGGGAAGAAAGAGGAGTTCATACTAACGAGGCAAAAAAAAGGAAAACTAGAGAGAGAAGGCGGAAAAAAGCAAGAGTAGGGTTTTATTGTGTAGCGCCTTTTTAAAGGGGTATTACTTTAAGGTTGGAAGAATGGCCGCCTGTCAGGACGGACTTAAACAGCTCCAGTTAGACAATCATTTCACCTTCATAAAGGAGGCGGTTTATTATTTTTACCAAATGCTGCCACAAAATGTGATTTTCCCTTTAGCAAAAAAAAAAGGAACAAGTGTGAATACATTCCAAAAGAAGCTGTCAAGGAATTGAATCCTTGTCAAACTAAGCACAGAACTAGGACAGAATTAAGTGAATGGAGCTCTGCTTTACTGAAGGGGATATTGTGATCTACTAGTTGAGACGACGACATTTCTTTGAGTTAATTGCTAATTGCTTTTGGTTTGGTCTGTCAACATGCTAACGGGCTAATTAGAGCTAAACACAAAGCACAGCTGAGGCTGATGAGGATACTGTAAGATTCACAACTATCAGGTCATAACCTAAGGTTAAGATAATTAAACAATTAAAATTGTTAATGTTGGTAACATAAAAAAATTGTGAGATCAATCAAAACTAGAACTGGATGACACAGCTGAAAATGTATCATATTCAAGGATTCAAGGTTGTTTTTGTCATGCCAGCACATGTATTAACATGAGGTGACACAAAATTAGTACTCGTTCCCAGTTGTAAGTCAAGTAAATAAATAAATAAAAATATGGGAAATTATAAGCAATAAATTCAATATAAAGAATTATTGTTCAGCAAAGAAAAGTTTAATTTAGAATTAACTACCTTAATTTCAATTAGCTACTTTATTTATCAAGGTACACAAGTAATAATTCAATGGAAAACACACACAATTAAATAAATGTACACACATAATTTTTTTAAAATGAGGATACAGGAAAAGATTCAACTTTAAAATCAATTTTAAGCTTCATGAATTGCAAAAAGAACATGCAAAGAATAAAAGAAATGGGAAAAAAATGAAAAGAAACTACTGAACTTAATAAATAAAATGTGGAAAATGTTAAGTGAGAACAGTATGGTGCATGCCTGGGATATGTTCATGCAACTGAACTTTTAAATTATGTGTTTACATGGCAGTTTGCATCAAGCATTCAATTTAGCAATTTTCCTTTTAGTGCTACTGATAAAGTGTTAATCACTGGTACATGATCATTTAGTTTCATCTGCCGGGAATGCTGAACTCTGTCAACATCATGCTGCTGCTGGAGGTAAAACTGGAAAATCACCAAAGTCAGTCGGATTAATTCCACAGAAAAGGAAGAAATCGAGTACAAAATTCCACTGGAATCCATCCAATAGTTCTTGAGAACTGATTCTGGATGAAAGTGATGAATCTGATAATGCCGTTCATGTAACTGCTTGTGTGAATGATGACTTGTTTGCTTTCACTGGGGGGTATTCCACGAAGCTGGCTTAGGTCTAAGCCTGGCTTATTTCGGTCAGCTTCGCTAACTTTAGTGAGAGTTTAGTTCCACCAACAAGGCTTAGGGCTAGCCTGGCTTGGTAACCATGGTAACTCAGCCAGAGCGACAAACCTGGTCCGGGGGAGGCTAACAATCAAGCTTACTTTAGCTCCATGTCAGAGAAGGTTCTGACGAGCTTCAGAAAGACGCCTGTGAACCGCATGTTACACATTAAATTCATCTTGATCTGTAATCAGTGATGTTCTTGTTCGGTGACATACATTGAGACCTTTTTTAAATTTTCTTATTTAAATAACGCCGGAATAACCGTGAATCAGACTATATCATATTACACTACACATTTTGTCACAGTGTGCAACTGTGGCTCAGAGGTTAAAGTGTAGTTAAGTAGATTAAATGTGGTTTCACTTTTCATTGCGCCGTGGGTTCGAATCCACCAGCAGTAAATACTTGGAAATATCTGATTTTCTTTCTTCTTTCACCCTCAAAGTGCAGTCAACACGTAACAGGAATAGGCACAGATTGTCTTAAAATAAGCAGGACACAACAGCCACAGTTTTCCTTAAAGAATACCTTCCTTTTACCAGTGGTCCAATCTGATCATGATGATAATCCAAAGGTGATGCCAAATGATGAGATAACTATTTTGTGTACAAGCTCATTTGTGTCTTCTCCCTTATTTAAATGTAGGGCACAGTAGCACTATCATCTCTAATAAAAATGACATCTCCTCTATAGGCCTACATGTTTTTTTCTGCTTTTTCATTCAAAGTTTGAGTGTTTGATGAAACATCTCCACATGAAGTTGCCCCTTTTTTCCAAAGTATTCCTACTTTGGTTTTCGGTGTTACCTATGTTGCTGCTTTATTCATCTATGGTGGATATATATTTGTCAAATCAAGAACATGAATTAGGCCTACCAGAGTAAAAAGTGAAAACCACCATCACATTATACAAAACCAGGCTATGTTGTAGCCTCTTTCTCTCATATATATATATATATATATATATATATGTATGTTTATACACACATAAAAAATGTCTTCAATGGGTTTTGAAAAGCTTTATTTCATCAAGATTGATCTCCTCTGGGCCACAGTAGTGTGACAAACTTCAGGTTGAGGAAAAAAAAGTCATCAACCACTGCAGTTGTGGGTTATCCCTAATCGGTGTCAAAAACTTGCCCTCTGAAAATTAAATTTTCAGACGTGTGCGTGTGTACGCTCAGACTAAGTGCTTCATTAAAAAGAAAATAAACCCGCATTTAAACGGTCGGCAATGCTTTGCCAGGCAGCGTCTCGAGCTTTATTTATCGCAACCATGTTGCCTTTTCTTGTGATAATCTCCCTGTAGTCCTCGTACAACTCCGTGAGAAGTTTCTGCTCCGCCGACGAGAAAGTCTCCGCTCTGTTTTTAGACATAATATCATCGTTTCAACGATCGACACGTCTGGGCTTTTTACACACGTGGACAAAATTGTTGGTACCCCTCAGTTAAAGAAGGAAAAACCCACAATTCTCACTGAAATCACTTGAAACTCACAAAAGTAACAATAAATAAAAATTTATTGAAAATTAAATAATCAAAATCAGCCATCACTTTTGAATTGTTGATTAACATAACTATTTAAAAAAAAAAAACTAATGAAATAGGGCTGGACAAAAATGATGGTACCCATAACTTAATATTTTGTTGCACAACCTTTTGAGGCAATCACTGCCATTAAACGATTTCTGTATTTGTCAATGAGCGTTCTGCAGCTGTCAACAGGTATTTTGGCCCACTCCTCATGAGCAAACAGCTCCAGTTGTCTCAGGTTTGATGGGTGTCTTCTCCAAATGGCATGTTTCAGCTCCTTCCACATATGTTCAATGGGATTCAGATCTGGGCTCATAGAAGGCCACTTTAGAATAGTCCAACGCTTTTCTCTCAGCCATTCTTGGGTGTTTTTGGCTGTGTGTTCTGGATCGTTGTCCTGTTGGAAGACCCATGACCTGCGACTGAGACCAAGCTTTCTGACACTAGGCAGCACATTTCTCTCCAGAATGCCTTGATAGTCTTCAGATTTCATCGTACCTTGCACACTTTCAAGACACCCTGTGCCAGATGCAGCAAAGCAGCCCCAAAACATTACTGAGCCTCCTCCATGTTTCACCGTAGGGACAGTGTTCTTTTCTTCGTATGCTTGGTTTTTGAGTCTATGAACATAGAGTTGATGTGCCTTACCAAAAAGCTCCAGTTTGGTCTCATCTGTCCAAAGGACATTCTCCCAGAAGCTTTGTGGCTTGTCAACATGCATTTTTGCAAATTCCAGTCTGGCTTTTTTATGAGTTTTTTTCAGCAGTGGTGTCCTCCTTGGTCGTCTCCCATGAAGTCCACTTTGGCTCAAACAACGACGAATGGTGCGATCTGACACTGATGTACCTTGGCCTTGGAGTTCACCTTTAATTTCTTTGGAGGTTGCTCTGGGCTCTTTGGATACAATTCCAACGATCCGTCTCTTCAATTTGTCATCAATTTTCCTCTTGCGGCCACGTCCAGGGAGGTTGGCTACTGTCCCGTGGGTCTTGAACTTCTGAATAATATGAGCCACTGTTGTCACAGGAACTTCAAGCTGTTTAGAGATGGTCTTATAGCCTTTACCTTTAAGATGTTTGTCTATCATTTTTTTCGGATGTCCTGGGACAATTCTCTCCTTCGCTTTCTGTTGTCCATGTTCAGTGTGGTACACACCTTTTCACCAAACAGCAGGGTGACTACTTGTCTCCCTTTAAATAGGCAGACTGACTGATTATGAGTTTGGAAACACCTGTGATGTCAATTAAATGACACACCTGAGTTAATCATGTCACTCTGGTCAAATAGTTTTCAATCTTTTATAGAGGTACCATCATTTTTGTCCAGGCCTGTTTCATTAGTTTGTTTTTTTAAATAATTATGTTAATCAACAATTCAAAAGTAATGGCTGTTTTTGATGATTTAATTTTCAATAAATTTTTATTTATTGTTACTTTTGTGAGTTTCAAGTGATTTCAGTGAGAATTGTGGGTTTTTCCTTCTTTAACTGAGGGGTACCAACAATTTTGTCCACGTGTGTATCTCCCCCGGGCGCGCGCTCAGCCGCAGCTTGGATCAGCCTGGCTTGAAGAAGCGTCTCTGAAAAACAGCTGAGCCTCGTTTGTGGAACTACTTGCAGCTGAGATTAAAGTTGCCGCTTGTTCAAGCCACGCTTACCGGCGTAAGCCCAGCCTGTTTTAGCCAGCTTCGTGGAATACCCCCCTGGTCTTGCGCTCATGGTTCAATGGCCAAGGTTACATGAAGTTTTCTAAATTGGAATTAACTCATTCAGAATAAAAGTTTTGTGCTTCATGTTTACATGGAAATATTAATTCTGAATTAAGGTTTACATGGACCGCACGTTTGGGTGATGGAAAAGATTCTGATTGGACAGGGAGTGGACGTGACGTATCCTTGCTTACCGGAAGAAAACAAACTCCATTTGCCGCAGCATTTCTTTTCCCCAACAACATGGAGGAACAACTGATAAGCACGCTTTTCGCTTTGCTTTTTATTGTCGTTTTGAAACAGCGACTTGACAATGGTGTACTACTTCTGTTGAAGTTGCAAGAATGTGCTCGCACCAGTAAGCTCGCAGAATGTGTACGTCGCTACGTCATCGTTACATGAGGAGCCAAGCATGCGCAGAATGACCAAATGAACTAAAGCGGAATTAACTGTATACATGAATAGAATGTACACAGGAATTAGTTTATTTGGAATTAACATTGGAATAAACCGGGTAGTTTATTCGGAATGAAGTTTATTCAGAATTAACTTTTTAATTTGGAATTAAGTGTTTACAAGGAGATTTTAAAGCGGAATTAACTTTAATTCCAAATTAAAGAGGAATTAAAGGCCTCATGTAAATGTACTGAGTATCACTCAGATCAAAATACACCAGACTCCAGATCACTTGCACCAACAACTTGGCAGATTACTCTGGCTCTGCTAACTTCTTCCACATTACTTGAAAGCGAAGTTTGTCGTGTTTCCGGCTTCAAACAAATATTTGCTAGCCAACAATGTAGACCAGAAGATGCTACAACTGAGCCCAGATCATCTCTAGTCTTCGGACTGGACTTTTTAAAACTAACTTTGGTGGCCTGAAAAGTCATGTTGGGGAGAATAGTAGAACCTTGGAGGAGTGTATTTGTAGCCGACCACCTGCACCTGCCTTTCTACACACCTGCTTCCTGTTAGTCATCTCACCTGGTAGAAAACTTTGGCAGCTTTCACATTTGTTTAATTTGGTTTTATCTGACTGAGGAACACTGTTTTTGTCTTTCAGTCTCGAACTTTGATGCATGATTATTCCCACATGTGCCACTTTCTTCAGTTTCCGCCCTGTTATTTGGAAAAACCACCACATCAGTTGAAATACAGCAATATTTCAGTGATTCTAACTTTGGCAAAAAAGTACTCAGCCTGTTGCACTTGCACAAATTATACCAAACATGTCTGGAGAGTCAGGTTTTACTTTACAAAATTTTTTATCATAATTAAACATTCCTACAGTTTGAAAACTCCTGCATCTTTAAGAGGAGCTCAATGCTCATTTTTTGGGGGCAGAAATGACAAATAGATGAAGAAATGAACATGTCAGATTTTATTAACTACAAAATTAAATAAAGTTAATCAAAAAAATTAGTATTGGTTCTGAAATTGTGTAGAAATGTTTTATTTATCACTAGTAATATATTCTTACTATGCTTTTTCAGGCAGTTTCATTCTTGTTACACAAGTATATCCTTCATTAGACAGTAAAAAAGTTTAAAAAAAATCATAGGATTTCATCTAAAATTAGGACTAGAAAGTGCATTAATTATGCAACACTACTGCATTTTTATGAAATACTTACTTTCTGTCATTTTGTAGATTGACTATCACACTTTTATTACAGTTTTATTACAGTAAATCACTTGATTTACCTTATATTTATAATTTTTCTTAATGTTCTTAAGATAGTGAATGTTTAGTTTATGATATGTTGATGACGCGGTTTGATGCAGATGGCAAGAGCAGTGTGCACATCGGACTCTTTCCACACCTGATTTATGATGGTGAAGATTCAGAAACGTAGAAATGCATGGCAAAAAAATTTAGATTTATAGATGCCAGCAGTCACATTTTGAGAGATCATATCTTAAGACAAACCAAGCTAACTTCCCCTGCTATTTGCAGGCTGCATTCACAAAAAAACGTAGTAATATTAACTACATCCATGTAGAAATACACATGCAAATGCTGCTATTGCACATAAGAAGTACCTCTGTCATTACTGAATCCGTTTTTGTTCATTTTCCTTGAGTCTCTGTTGTGTTTCAGTGTTAGTATCAATACTGACAAAAGCCATAGAACATAACAAACATGACAGTCAAGGTGTAGACAACTACCTGAATCAGGAACAGCAGTCTTTACACTGCAGGTCTGAACTTGTTTTGACTGTGTCTTGAGATCCCATTTTACTGTTAGGAGCCTGGAGCAGATCTGCTGTCAGCACTCGCTCAGGACTTTACTATTATTTTTACTATTATTAAATGTCGTCACAGTTATTGTTATTATTATGTTGAGTGACAAAGGCAATATTCGCACTACTTTATGTTGTGTTTTTCATAACTTTTGGCTTTTTCCCTTCACTCTCTTCCCACTCTGAAAGCATCAAACACCAACAACATGCACAACATCTGTCTTCATTGTTTGCCAAAACTGTTATCAATGTGTTTCCTCCCGTTAATGTTCCGTCATCCATGATGCAGACCTTTGCACACTCAGTAAATGTTCACTCAACCAGAATCATGGCCCAATCCACCAAAATACACAAATGTCTCCGTTTTTGATTTGAAAAAGCAACCAAGCCTATCCCAGCTGGGAAGCCCAGGCCATGCAAATCTGCTGGCCATGCGTAGTTCCCATTTCAGCGTTTATCTCTCGGGGATGGGCACCACTTGAAGTTTTTACCGTAAATGTCATCCGTATTAACATGCAAATTTAACTTCTCCAAAGTAAACTGTTTACTTTTCCAAACACACTAGGTGGCAGCATGTTTGAAACAGATTTATTGCTGCTATTGTGGTCTGTTCACAGAGACGCAATAAAGTTCATGCAAATGCGCTAGAGCTTGTGAAACACAAACACTGAAGACTGTCAACTGAGGACTGTTTTTGTGCTGGTTGCTTAAACCACAGTGTAAAATGTTTTTTTTTTCTACACAATGAGCTCATGAGGCTAAAAATGACTGAAATACGCACCAAATAATGTAGCACACATGAAGTATTTAACACATGCAATGAGAATGACTTCAAATTTGTCGCAACATACACTGAGGAATTTTAACCACACCAGAAGTAGAATTTTGTTCTAAATTATAGGTTTTTATAAATCACTGTTGTTTTATGTTTCAGAATCAAAAATTGGTAGTTTTATAGGATTTTTTCTTATTATTTTACACAATTTGCTTTTGTGTATTTTTGTAATTCCTGAAAGTATCTATGACATTACAAGAAATAAAAAAAAAACCTCAATTTAAATATAGAATGTAAAATAACATTTAGAAAATAAAAAATACTATCATAAATATGTATGGATTCATAAATAATATATTTTTGTTTTGCTTTATTTCGTCAAAGTTCAGTATTTTAACTATATGTCTAAAACTAGAAACTTAAAGTCAATGAACCAAACCAAGTATTGGTATTTGTTTGTTAAATGAGAGATATATAAAACTATTTAGTATTTTAAATATATTATTCTTATTATAGTTCAAAAATAATTTCATTGTTTTAACACAAGTAAATAACCTTCATTAAACATGATAAAACCACAAATTTGGAATTTCATGTAAAATTAAGGTTACAAAATGTATTAGTATGCAACATTACTGCCTTTTATGGTTGGATGGTTATTGTCTGTTATTTTACAGATGGCCTTTCCCATAGCAGCTGTTGGAATATTCCTATTTTATCCACCTTTTTTTTTATTATTATTTTGCAGTGTATAATGGTGTGTTTTCTCTCATTTTATTTCATTTTACTGTCAGATTTGTCTGTAATTTGTCTTGCATTGTGAAGCATGCAGTGTTTCACCAACATAGTAACACTCAACATTTAGCAAAGGTACCAAAACATACCACATCTGACATTATGTTCTATTATCTCTTTGTTAATTTTCTTGGATTTATTGCATTTTAGATTTACTATGTACCGTGTATATACCCTTTCCAACAACTGCAAGCTAATATATAATCACTTAATGACACATTATTTGTTTTCAGGTTTTATATTTGTAAGCTTTCAGAGTTCAGAAAATGTTGACAGATAAATTTACAGGTTGAAATACTCCACTACGAAATTAATGATTACTCATTTTGGGCATGTGGGAGCACTGTACAAGAATTTGTGCCATAAATTATGAATGCTGTCAGAAATAAGTTGTAGCTTTTATTACTTGTGGTTTGGATTTACCATCTATGGAGGAGGGGAAGCACTTAAGTCATTAAAAAAGAGATACTCACTAAAAAAACAGCTGATGTACAACACTGCCACGGCCCATTTTGTCCATTTATCACATTACAGTTATTTTATTAGTGTTAGACTTCCCTCTGGAGCCTCCGTCGTCATCCAGCCCCACCCCCAGCTCCTCTCTGACTCGCAGTGACTCCTTAATTGGGGCTCAGCTGACAGGGTTTCCCCCTGGGGAGCAGCCGCCTTGTGGACCATCTGCTTCTAGTCGCAGGGTGAACAGGTGTCCTACTCCCGGCCAGCCGCCTGCCTTCCTGCACCTTACCAGGCCTGTACGACGCAGCGCTGCTCAGTGTAGCTGCTGCTGTTTGCACAAGATAAATCTGAGGAGTTTTGTTTGACCTGAGCTGCATTCCTGCATCAAACAAAGGAGGAAGCATATGGAAGCACCACCTAATCTGACAAATCGATCACTGCAGGGAAAGTGGAGCCACTAATTGCACATCTGAGTCAGTTTAAGTCTTTGTGTTCGTCTGGTACAGCTGTTCTTACAACTGTTTCAAAAATGGATGTGTGTTTTAATGAGCTCTTCTTTAATTGATTCTGCAACTGAGATAATCCAACATTATCTCACTGTAGTGTGTACATGAATTTCTTCAGCCCAGCCCATTTTTATTGGACAGAAAAAGGACATACATGGCAAGTTTATCAGGCTTTTGGTCAAAATATATATCCTTCATGCAGCAATCTTACTTAGAAACTAGCTGATGAACACGTTAAGTCTGAAATTTACTAAACAATATCAGGAATCACAAGGAAAACACTCCTCACAACATGATTTACAGCCTGAATTAACACAACCACATACAAACAGTAGAATAGGGCACGTTGAAACCTGAATTTGCATCCATACCAATAAAAGATTGAGTGAATAAAATACAGAACTCCTTGTGCTCTATATTTCATTACATTCATCATTTATTAGTATTCTTCACTGCATACAACACAACAGCACATTATTATTTTTGTTTATGAATATCTCTGTATCAGTATAGAATGTACTTTAACAAACCTGGAACTGCTTTTGATCAGACCGGATGTTAGGACTGGCTAATAATGCCCCTTTAACTTGAGACGATTGCCTTTTTTAATATTCTGCAGCATATAGTGAATTTTAAAAGATGTTCAAACTGAATTTAAACTTTCAAGTGTGCATTTTTAGTGATGTTTTTCACATTGAATATCCTTGCGTGTGTTGCGTCTTTTCTATTTCTTGCCTTTCCTGCTAAAAGAAGATTTAATTTCAATGATTTAAATGCAGAGTTTGTCATTCTTGCAGCGAGGGTCCCTCAATCATAAACAATACCAAAAGGCATAGTTGTTGATGTTGTGGAGTAGCAATGAATCATGGGTGTTGTTGTTTCCACCACCACTGCTGATTAGCATCTATGTGATGCAACTCAGGCGGAAATCAGGGTCACGGACAAAGTATTGTGCAGCCATCCATCAGGTTTCTTCCTCTTATCTGGATGTTAACAGGCTAATCAGGGAATTCCAGACATCACTCTCCCTAGCAAACTTTTCCAGTTTCTTCTTGGGGATCTCGAGGTGTTCACCAGCCAGATGAAATGTCTAATCCCACCAGTGATTTATGGAAAACCTCCAATAAAAGAGCCTGTTAGGTATGCTACTCAGATGCTTGAACCCCTTCAGCTGGATGTTTTTGATGTTCAGGAGCAGAAAATTTCCTCCGATCTCCCTCTAGATGTCCCTAGATAGATCCTCACCATATCTCCAAAGTTAAGCTCAACCACCACACGGCATTTTGCCGACTTAAATCCTCAATCTATCAGGTACCAACCAGAAATTACCACAGGTGAGGGTTGAAATGTGCAGTAAAGGACATTCACAAGGCCAAAATTAACACTGAATCTCCATTTTTCAAGATCCTGGGACACTTTAAATCCTTTGCTTTTGGCTACAGCTCAACCCAGAGGGAGAAAACCACCAGTTTCTGGTAGATAACTTTTGCATACTAAAGGTCTGATAAAGCCAGCAGAACCACCTAATTTGCAAGAAAAGAGACACTGAAGTTTATAAACTGGACGTCCTCCAGATGCCATTAGCAGATATAACAAAGAGGATCAGACACAAGAGGCAATCTTGGAGGAGTCCAACACCCGCCACTAACAAGTCTGACATTGTCCCAAGATTACAAATTTTGGTTGTACAAAGACCAGATGGCTCGTGGCAACAGATCTGGTATTCTCACACGCATCCGTAGTCTTTCCCAAAGCCCACAAAATGAGGTATTTTACATTCAGTTACATACACTCCTGTTACGGCATTTTATTCTAATGAAATACCCAGTGTCATGTAAATTGCTAACTAATCATTTGATCTACTGTCTTCTGTTCCATACAACCAATATCATTGGGTGGAGTTGAACCGTTATCCAAGGTCGAAAGAATTGCACTAACTAGCTGACATTCATCACAAGCAGTACAAGCAAGAAAATGAAAGTACAA
The DNA here is from genome assembly GCF_021347895.1 of Acanthochromis polyacanthus. Classification (NCBI taxonomy): domain Eukaryota; kingdom Metazoa; phylum Chordata; class Actinopteri; family Pomacentridae; genus Acanthochromis; species Acanthochromis polyacanthus. Next base: position 10,894,688 of record NC_067126.1, on the reverse strand, counting down.
AAACATATCATCCAGGTCTTACTGTTTTCCGGTTACAGCAGGTAACATAACTTTATTCAAATGTGAAGTACCTGTAAATGCAAATGGCATATGGCACCATCAACTGACAACTAGAAAGTTCCAGATTTTCTTGGAAACATTTGGAATAATGTGAGCTCACAAATCCAAAACCTGCTTAATACCCGGTCTAATCTTTTCTAAATATCTTAATGCACAGATGTTGAATATTATAGGTTTAAATTGACACTTTCTTTGTAGACAATGGATTACCAGACCTGATGTTTTACTTTAATTCAGTTCTGTTGTATTTAAATGGAACCACTTCAGAACATATGTCATCTGTAGCATTTTGCATAGCAAGGTGAATTTTAAGCAGAGAATCCAACAATCCAAAGTTAAATGTGGTTAAACTCATGATTTCATATTTATGTGTTAATCACAGCTCTTTCAATATCTGCATGTTTGTGTGTCTGGCTTTCATTAAGATCAATTAGCACCACTTACAATAACTGTCCTTCTCAAGACAAATGTTTCACAGCAACCCTCTCCAGAAAATCCTTTCAAAATGCATGAATCCAGCGAAGCCTCCCTCCCTCCTCCCCCACCCCGCTGTTGTTTTTTTTTTTACAGTGTCTAAAATGAATCGACTGAGAAAGACAAGGGGAAAGGAGTGGGTTTGGGGATAATCCAGGCAGAAGAACGGATTAATAGATGTCTGTTGGTAAAGAAACAGGCGGAGCAGAGGCTGCAGCACATCTTCAGTCTGGATAAACACTGATGCAGGCGAGAAAAGGATTACTCCAGCCCCTTAACAAGGTCTGAGGGTGGATACAGGCAGAGGAAGAGCTTGACCAGCTGGTACCAACCACACACACACACACACACACACACACACACACACACACACACACACACACACACACACACACACTTTACAGGCATAATACTATACTAACAGCTCCGACACATGCTGCTACCTACAGAGAGAAGCCAAACAGACCAGAGCAGGCCGTGTGATGTGTGGAGGGGGATGGGACGAGGTCACCGAGGACGCTGATGGCACAAAAGGTTGGCCTTAGGGCCGGTGGCCTCTTGGTCACTTAAGGAGGCAGCATCAAAACATGTTAGAGCGCGCACCCACACCCACACACACACACACACACACACACACACACACACACACACACACATATATGCACATACCACCTGCTGTTTCCTGTAGGCTTGTGTTTGGTGTAATGGAGATGGAGTGATTCAGCAGTCAACAAAAGCAGCACACATCGCTGGGATTTACCGCATAACTCGGAGCAATAAAACCTCCACAGGGACTTGGAAGAAATCTGTGGAATTGCAGTTTTCAAAGAAAAAAACTGCGCTACAACTGTCTGATTTGACAGAAAATGGTGAAACATGCCAATCACTAACGCACATAACATCTGCAGATTGTTGATATTTTTGCCAACCAACTCTCCAAAACCCAAAGATGTTTAGTTTAGAATCAGATAAAACTAAGAAAAGCTACAAATCTTCACATTTTAGTTTCTGGAACCTGCAAAATGTGGTTTTTTTTGATTGATAACTGACAAATACACACTAAATCCACTAAATATTTCAAAAGATTCAGTTTGATTGAACTGTTTGCCGGAAAATCAACACATCAAATATAGAAATTGCCACATACTTGCTAACACAGTGATACACAATACAATGTCTGGTTAATGCTAAAGCACAGACATGTGCTTCTACCACTTACATCCTCCCGTCTGATTTCAATTTCCAAGATATGTTTGTGTTTTAAAAATGTTCTGAGGAAGTTGTGCAAAATTCTAGTCATGTGGTCAGTGTTTTTAGTTCCCGTACTGGTCTTCTAATAGGTAGCAGAAGGTTTTATACAAGAATTGCAAGGAAAATGGCACAATACAGGACAGTTTTCTGAAAAGAAAAATTATCTGAGGCCTCAATTACATCTGGAAAATATTTCTTTAATGTTGTTTTGAGAATGTTTTTTCTTTGTTTCCATGCAATATAACCTGACAGCATCCCCAAACATGTATGAATGTTAAAAAGTTATGTCTTAATTTACTGTTACCTTTACAGGAACATTTTGGAAATGTTTTTAGACATTCTTTGAACATTACGTGAAAAATCTTACACATCTGGAGCACAGGGTAAATATGGGAAAAAAGAATCTGGGAATTTTTTGGGAAATAATGAGCTAATCGTTTAGTCATGGGATAGAAACATGATCATGAAATTTCACCTTCACAGCTCTACTGTCTCCATATTTTACAAATAGTGAGTTCGACACACACACACATGTCTGGTTCTGCTATTCCCGTGGGGACTTACCATTGACTCCCATTCATATCTAACCCCTAACCCTTACCCTAACCCCAACCTTAACCCAGACCAAAACAATGCCTAACCCTAAAGAAACGTTTTTGCACTTTTACTTTTTTCAGTAACAACAACATGGCCAAGAAAACACTGTTTCCCCCGTGGGGACCTCATTTTTGGTCCCCACCGTGACACGAGTCCCCACCGAGATAGCAGAAACAGGTACACACACACACACACACACACACAGTCACACACACACACACACACACACACACACACACACACACACACACACACACACACACACACACACACACACACACACTCACACACACACACAGTCACACACACTCAGCCCTCTGATTAAGTCATAATAGATCGTCCCCACAGGGCCTGGCCTTTTCAACACAGTTCGTGTGTATGTGTATGTGTGTGTGTGTGTGTGTGTGTGTGTGTGTTTTCAGCAAATATCCACATTTACATATATGTGTGTGTGTGTGTGTGTGTGTGTGTGTGTGTGTGTGTGTGTGTGTGTGTGTGTGTGTGTGTGTGTGTGTGTGTGTCATGTGACTGACTATGTGCAGGTGTGTGAGAGTGTGTGTGTGACATCAGGGCGAGTGCCGGGTCAGCACGGGTCAAGGAGGAATAAAAGCTGGGAGCAGCTCCCAGCTGCTGGGCCAAACGTCATCTACCGAAACCCTTTCCCTCCCACCACTATTCCTTTTTAATGGGAGTGTGCCGCTTCTGCTGACACATGCACGTTTACACCCACACACACACACACACACACACTGAAGATGCACGGTCACGTCTGGAGCTGCAGCAGGCGAAAAGGAGGTAAAAGGGCACATGGGGACATATGCAGAGCACGTATGGATGCAAATGCACATCACGGACTGAACTCGCATTTCACTGCTTCCTCTCAGATTAATAAGAGTTATCAGAAATCAGCAACAACCACAAGAGCAGAGCTACAAGAATCATACCAAACAGTACGTGGTTACAGTCTAACATGGTAAGAAATACAAACAATATTTAGTTTAAAAGGAGGAGAAAAACAGAAAAAAATGGAATCTGAAAGCAAATTTATCTTCAAACATTCTTCAAAATTTCTACTTCCAATCATCGAGCTGTCAACCTGAAGTGTTGCGTTTCAAGGTTAAGTGAGTGACTGAACCTTTCAGTAAAGATAAGACTAGCTGTCAGAAACCAAATACCTTGTTTGGCAGTCAAGACATCCACTTTGCATATACACACGTGGACAAAATTGTTGGTACCCCTCAGTTAAAGAAGGAAAAACCCACAATTCTCACTGAAATCACTTGAAACTCACAAAAGTAACAATAAATAAAAATTTATTGAAAATTAAATAATCAAAATCAGCCATCACTTTTGAATTGTTGATTAACATAATTATTTAAAAAAACAAACTAATGAAATAGGGCTGGACAAAAATGATGGTACCCATAACTTAATATTTTGTTGCACAACCTTTTGAGGCAATCACTGCAATTAAACGATTTCTGTATTTGTCAATGAGCGTTCTGCAGCTGTCAACAGGTATTTTGGCCCACTCCTCATGAGCAAACAGCTCCAGTTGTCTCAGGTTTGATGGGTGTCTTCTCCAAATGGCATGTTTCAGCTCCTTCCACATATGTTCAATGGGATTCAGATCTGGGCTCATAGAAGGCCACTTTAGAATAGTCCAACGCTTTTCTCTCAGCCATTCTTGGGTGTTTTTGGCTGTGTGTTCTGGATCGTTGTCCTGTTGGAAGACCCATGACCTGCGACTGAGACCAAGCTTTCTGACACTAGGCAGCACATTTCTCTCCAGAATGCCTTGATAGTCTTCAGATTTCATCGTACCTTGCACACTTTCAAGACACCCTGTGCCAGATGCAGCAAAGCAGCCCCAAAACATTACTGAGCCTCCTCCATGTTTCACCGTAGGGACAGTGTTCTTTTCTTCGTATGCTTGGTTTTTGAGTCTATGAACATAGAGTTGATGTGCCTTACCAAAAAGCTCCAGTTTGGTCTCATCTGTCCAAAGGACATTCTCCCAGAAGCTTTGTGGCTTGTCAACATGCATTTTTGCAAATTCCAGTCTGGCTTTTTTATGAGTTTTTTTCAGCAGTGGTGTCCTCCTTGGTCGTCTCCCATGAAGTCCACTTTGGCTCAAACAACGACGAATGGTGCGATCTGACACTGATGTACCTTGGCCTTGGAGTTCACCTTTAATTTCTTTGGAGGTTGCTCTGGGCTCTTTGGATACAATTCCAACGATCCGTCTCTTCAATTTGTCATCAATTTTCCTCTTGCGGCCACGTCCAGGGAGGTTGGCTACTGTCCCGTGGGTCTTGAACTTCTGAATAATATGAGCCACTGTTGTCACAGGAACTTCAAGCTGTTTAGAGATGGTCTTATAGCCTTTACCTTTAAGATGTTTGTCTATCATTTTTTTTTCGGATGTCCTGGGACAATTCTCTCCTTCGCTTTCTGTTGTCCATGTTCAGTGTGGTACACACCTTTTCACCAAACAGCAGGGTGACTACTTGTCTCCCTTTAAATAGGCAGACTGACTGATTATGAGTTTGGAAACACCTGTGATGTCAATTAAATGACACACCTGAGTTAATCATGTCACTCTGGTCAAATAGTTTTCAATCTTTTATAGAGGTACCATCATTTTTGTCCAGGCCTGTTTCATTAGTTTGTTTTTTTAAATAATTATGTTAATCAACAATTCAAAAGTAATGGCTGTTTTTGATGATTTAATTTTCAATAAATTTTTATTTATTGTTACTTTTGTGAGTTTCAAGTGATTTCAGTGAGAATTGTGGGTTTTTCCTTCTTTAACTGAGGGGTACCAACAATTTTGTCCACGTGTGTAAGCACAGGGAGCTTAGAGGAGAGGCGGTATGAGAGGATTCAAGGGGATGAAGGCTGGACAGAGAGGGATTGTTTCATCAAAAGTTGAAAAAGTTATATATGCAGACAGACAGGAAGGTATTAAAAGGTTGGAGATAGAGCTTTGCTGCACACACAGTAACTTTAACACTTTCTTGTGTTTTTAAAAGACATTTTTACAGCTTTTTGTATATCACAATATTACACTGACTTTGCTGATATTAACATATTTGTGAACTTCTAGCTCCAACTACTGAGACCAAAGAAGTATGTTTGTAATGAACTTCCTGAATTCATTGTCTTTATGGTTTCTATAAATTGAAATTGTCTACAGCACTTAGCAATGATTTTGTATTAAGCTGAATCCAATGTTGCACTGATATTCATCTAAGAATTCAACTTGTCAGACAATAGTTTCTATATAAATCCTCTATAAGGAATAATTTAACCACATTCATTTTGGCATTACACATTTAAAGTATCTATTATGTCATGTATCTGAATTAAGAAACAGGAAAGACAGGTCACCACTTACTTTTAACTGGGATCCATGACGTTACATAACAAAAACCCACCGCTGAAGCTAAACCAGGACTCAGTAACAGAAGCTGCTGCTTCACTAATTAGCTGCTTTCTGCAAGACTGTGGAAGACATAAAGCACGGCAGAGTAGAGAGATTTACCTACAGCAGTCTGACTGTCTCCACCCAGAGGCCACAGTTTGTCACTTTATGCATGCATGCGGGTTTTTATTTGTTCTTTTTTTTTTTACACCTGTTGCAGCAAACTAAAAGTTCAAATTGAAGTTCAGGTAACATCACAGGTACAACACAGTGCTTTACAGAAATCAGAAATAAAAACACAACAAAAAAGTGCAAACACAAGAAGTGAGGAACTGAGGAAACATCATCCTATGTAACACATGCAACACCTGATGAGGAAAAATGAGATAGAATCAGAAAAATAAATACCGTAAGCTAAAATAAATGTCTGTAATTGAAATAGAGACGTAGAGAGACATAGAAGTCAAAAATTATGTAGAAAACAAAAAACAAAAGGAAACTATTAAAATTAAGTACCGGTACATTAAACAGACCTTAAAGGCATTAGAGGAGATTTAATTTCCTACGACTTTGAATGTAGCATGCGCATGCGCACATACAACCTCCCCCCTCTTAACATTTACGAAGAAACGCCCCCCTCCAGAAACTTGCGTAGCACTCGTGAAGTTGTCTTTTACGACTGGGTCCCCCTGGATCTTTATCTGCCATTATGTAAAAAAAGATGAGCAAAACAAATTGCCAGCTAACTACGAAGCTATACCAAAGCAACACATACACAAAACATGTAAGTCCAAGGCGTACGTAATCGACGTAACTAGGCCTGAGCCGGAAGATTTTTGATTGACAGGAAAGGGAGCAAACCAAACGCCTCGGTCCGAGCGCGTTGATTGGCTGATGTTTTTCAGGTCCTGCCATGTCCACAGTTATTTTTTTAATTTTTTATTCTTTTAGAGACCATACATACAAGTCCACTAAAGGTCAGTATATTCATTTTATGTGAATCAGACAAATTTAAAAAAAAAAAAAAAACATCCTCCATAATGCCTTTAAAGTCTGACTTAAAGGGTCTTCAATTTGCCTTTAAAAATATCGACGTCAGTGCTATGACAGCTTAATTTTTTATCATTTCACATTTGTGTCCATATTTATGGTAATTAATTACACAGGACTTAAAGGGTGCTTTTAAAATAACATGAAAATACCAGTTGGAATTTCATTTTATGAGTAATCTGCCTAAAAACTTATGGTTATGCTGCAAATCATTAAATAACTGGCAACTAAGAATACTTTTGATTAGGAAGGAAAACATTTTCCCCCTAACTTAATATCTAAATCTAGTTTGTAATTTAAATGTAATTTCATTGGACATAACTCAGAAAGACTGAAGCAAACTGTTAATATTTTTTATTGACCCCAAATGCTATTCAGCAGTAAAATGCAATGTACAACATTAAAACAGCAGTAATAACAATCTAGAAATCTCATATCTAATAGTTAAACAATGACAGGGAACATTTATGACCAAAATACTTTCATTTTTGGATACTTTGGGCACATTATAAAAACTTACTTCAAATTACTTAATTGAAGTGTGAAACTAAGACTTTTACTTGTAATGGGGTATTTTCAGACTGTATTACTGCTAATTTTGAGCCCAAATGTTACATTTTAGAGTAAACTTACAGCAGCAAAATGCAACAAATACATTAATGAAGCAATAATATTAATATATTAATCCAAAAAGATCATTTGTAATAATTAAACATTGACGGGGAACATGTGTGCTCAAAAGATTTTCATTTTTTAATAGTTTTTAAAAATATATATATAATATTTACATACTATTACTTACCTAAGGTGTAAAACCAGGACTTTTACTTGCGGGGCAGTATTTTTTACAGTGTGGTACTGCTGTTTTTCCTTAAATTAAGGATCTGAGTTCTTTTTCCACCACTGAAGCTGCCAGAACAGGAATGCTGCTCAAATAAAACCATCTTTCTAAAGGACCTTTGTCTCCCTCTACTGGACAAACACTGTATAATACATTTCTACTTATTTAATAATGACAATAAACTAACAGTAAAGACAGGAATTACCAGCATTTGTAGTATGTAGTACTTAATTCATACAAACAGTGATAAAGTGACATAAAAGTAAACGCTAGGAAATCTTTTGAGTAGAAAAATATCAAAACAGCATCTGGAAAAACAAAGTAAACACCCCCCAAAATTGTCTTTCTGAAATTGCAAAAACAGTTAACTGAGCAGGCAAACACATCTTCTATTTGCTTGTCATATATTTCTTCTAAGATACCCCTGAGGCTGCTCAGGCAGCAGCATAAATATCTGGAAGCAGTTTTTAATGCTGTGGATCGTGTCACAGATGCTTTACACTTTTACATGTCGACAAATCTCTTCTCTTTTTAACATTACAGTAACTTCTGCTGAACACATTCTTATCCTGTTCATATTTATATGCATGTTGTGTTTGAATTTGTATGTTGTCTTTTTTTTTTTGAAAAGCAACATAAGAAAAAAATTCACAGTAAACTCCAGTAAACTGTTTCTCTGTCTGTGCGTCATTCTAACACATAAACTGCCAGTGAAAAGTTTGGACACACCTTCTCCTTTAACAGCTTTTATTTATTTGTATTATTCTCTACATTGTAGATTAATGCTTAAATAGAGATTAACACTTTTTTATTTACAGCATAATTCCATATGTGTTCTTATATAGTGTTGATGTCTTCAGTATTATTTTACAATGTACAAAATAATTAAAAAGCATTGAATGAGAAGGTGTGTCCAGACTTTTGACTGATGGTGTACAAATAAACCTCATTTTCTCAGTTTTTATTTCTTTTCCTACTCATTTACTATAAGATTTCACACAGTTTCAGACAATTGCAGACTGCATGTGTTTTTTGGCTGGCGTGACAGGCATCAGGTATCGAACCCTCTTCCAGAAGTGGGAGTTCCAGGCTGCAGCGCGCCGCGAGCTCTCCGGCCACCTCAAGGGGGCGCTCTTAAGGATCAGGTGCTGCAGGCCGAGGGGGAAGTTAGTGTATCCTTGTGGGCCAGTGTCCCCCAGCTGGATCAGAATCACACTCATCTCCCTCTGGATCAGTGCGTGATGGAGCCCAACCTGAAAAAACATGAGGAGCAGCAATTTGTTCACTCCTTTACCAAATAAATTATTTTAAGTTGTCCATCCATCCATCAAGTATACACCGCTTAATCCTCATTAGGGTGCGGGGGTGCTGGAGTCTATCCCAGCTGACTCGGGCGAAGGCAGGGGACACCCAGGACAGGTCGCCAGTCTGTCGCAGGGCTACATATACAGACAAACAATCACACTCACATTCACACCTACAGGCAATTTAGAATAATCAATTAACCTCAGCATATTTTTGGACTGTGGGAGGAAGCCGGAGTACCTAGAGACAACCCATGCATGCACAGGGAGAACATGCAAACTCCATGCAGAAAGATCCCAGGAAAGCCAGGACATGAACTCTATTTTAAGTTGTGTTGTTGCAAATTGTTATTTGTACTTGGATGAATTGTATTTGTAATGTGATGATCACAAACAAGTCTGGGCATAATTGTTAATCAGAGCACATAATACACCTGACTGTTGGTATGTTTTCTACTATTTTGTTGCGGTACGTGATTCTGTCGTGACCAGCGTCAGGCACCGAGGTCTAATAAAACCAAGGCCATGACTGTGCTGTTTTCATGAGAAAGACAAGGCTGTGCTGTGTGAAGGACAGATACTATTATAAGTTTGCCTTTATTGTGTAAATTTTGCTCAGAGAGCTACACAGTGGATTGGTGGTTAGCACTGTTGCCTTGCAGCTAGAAGATCCCTGGTTTGCATTCCGGCCTTCCCGGGATCTTTCTTTCTTTGGATGTTCTCCCTGTGCATGCGTGCATTTTCTCTAGGTCCCACAGTCCAAAAACATGATGAGATGAATTGATGATTCTAAATTGTCCGTCGGTGTGAATGTGAATGTGCTTGTTTGTCTCTATATGTCGCCCTGTGATAGACTGGTGACCAGTCCAGAGTATCCCCTGCTTATTCACTCTGCATTTCTCTTCTTTATTATTCATTGTTACTCCTTTTGTTCTTTAATAATAACAACAACGACAAAATCTGGTGCACCTTGACTGTTCTTGCTACGGAAAATCCAGACTTTCAGAACAAGTTGCACCAAACTCACTTCAAGTGGCTCTGCAGAAAATAACGATATCTCATGTTGTGTGGCTTCAACTTCTCTAAGTTTTTCCAACTAGACTTCTGCACTTTTCAATGGCTCCATCTTCAGACTTTTAACCCGTTGCGGTTTGGCGGCCCGTGGGCGGGCCGTTTTGATATCTGCATAAGCATTTTTCGAAACATAACGACACTGCCAACTCGATGATAGAAACATTATACACCGATGGAAAGCTTAGATTCTCCTGAATCCGCCGGTATAAAGCACTTTCAGATGTGATTACCACAGCGGGTAATATAAACACATTTGTCCGACAAACAACGAATATCCATCCATCCGTTCTCTATACACCGCTTCAACGCACACAGCGCGACTCACATTTCCGGGTTCATTATTCCACACAGATGAAAAGATTCCACAAAAAACGGCCATAATCCAACCTTGGACATCCAGACGAAACAAGCCAGTAACATATTTTGTCCAAAACATGTCTTGAAGTTGGTATATAATCCACGAATAGGTCGTTTTCGAGGCAATGCACCTTGCGATGCGCGTCCAATATTCCCTGTATTTCTTGTCATATTTTTATTTACAAATAAAATATTAGCGATTTTTTGTACTGAAAATGGCTGGAATTGACTGTACCTTATAGGGCTACAAAATCTAGCTCATGGTCTGAGATTTCTTAGCCAGACAAATGGTCAGTATACCTAGCACCAATGGCCTGACCCCAATGTGTACCCTAAGTCCTCAACCTTCACCAACTTCACAGACATCACAGCTGTAGTGCTCAAGTGTACGAGTTCATGAGGGCTCCAAATGGTGTAGAAAGACAAATGACACACTTGCCTGGAAACAGCCCAACTATAAAAGTGAATTTCCTGCCCCTTTTGACTCAGTTTGACTCAGAAATCTTCTGTCAACATGTTTCCCTGCTCGGTCCAGTTTCCAACCTCAACCTCAAACCAAGTCCCAATCATAGTTCCCATCTACCAGGCCAAACCTCAGCCTCCATTCCATGCGCCATTCCTGTTTTTTTCTTTTAGAGCTAATTTTCCACCGTTCTAACTAAATGACCCACAATGGAGCAGTGTCAAATTCTGTTGTCCGGGACATCCAAATAGATCTTGTAGTTGAGCAGATGACTCATAAATGCGGGCTAGTTTTCCTGACACAGCGGTCTGGGTTTGGTTCCCGCTCACAGCCCTTTGCTGAAGGTCTTCCCCCTACTTTTCCGTCTGCCTCTCAACCTGCCAAATAAAGCCAGAAAAATAATCCTGTTGATCTATCCTCACTTAAAATTGAGTAACAACACACCCTAATGTGATGCCAAAGACTGTATGAATCCCACACCTACACATTTTCCTTCATGTCTGAACAAGTTCAGTCACACTCCTTCTACTGCTCACACCTGTTTATCATGTAATTATTTACAATAAAGCTTTAAATAATCAGCATATAAGTAAAAGGAAAGACTTACCTCACTATATTTCAGCAAACTGTGAAAATTATAATCTACAATCAACACAAAAAAATTGGCTCTAAAACTGCCTTTTGTGTCACACTGAGGTCCGCTAGTCTACTGCTGAAACTTTTCAGGTTTTTGTTTGTCATTTTTAAGGCATTAAAGCAGAAGCAGGTGGTACTTTGTTGGTATTGTGGAGCAAAAATTCCTCGCAAACCTTTCAGTATTTTGTAATTCAAGTGTTCTGAGAGTAAATTAGACTTTTGTAGCTCCTTCTGGCTCTGTTTAAAGGCTTTTGGAAGATTTCAAGTGGATGCAAATACGGTTGAACAGGTTGCGAACAGATGAGAGACTGAACAGCAGCTTCTCCAGATTACTGCCTTCTGCAACTTTATATGACGTGTAAAATGGGTTCAGGCCATACTGTGTCTGGTGATATCAGGCTGTCTGCAGACAACAAATTACAGATTTTCTAGTTTTCTAGTGCACCAAACATCTGAACACAAGCAATATTCTGTATACAAATGCAAAATCCACGCATAACCAAAAACACAGATGTGGGTGTGGACTGTTACCTGCCAGTCGAACCCTCCTAATACCGCAGTTTGGGGTGAGGCTGGAGATTGGTCTGTGATTTCAGGCCCTGATTCTGAACCAGGGGTGAGGATGACCATCAGCCTCCTGCTCTGCTTCATGCGGTCCTCCACCAGCTCCAGGCGATCTGTCGGGTCAGAAAAACTACATTCATATTGGCTCTTTATTTCTTTATCTGAAGCTATCTGATGACTGTTAGAGCCTCATAAATAGAAAGCAAAATTAACAGAAGAGGAACCTAATTTTATGCCATAAATTGATCTAGAAAACAATTTGCAGACGATTAAAATTGAGAAACAAGGTGTGACAAAGTAAAACAAAAAAGTTGGACTTTCCAAATACAAATATAACATTCTACATGTCCAGAATCACAAAAACAAACATAAAATGTCGACCTTCTCCTGGTATATCATCTCTCCCGTGGATGAAGAGTCGATATCCACACTTATTCTCAAGGACGGATGGCAAAATTGTTGTGACAAACCGAGACAGCGTTTCTTCGGTGGCCTTGTCCTTTTTCTGCATCTGATAGACCACATAGGCGTCGTAGATCCTCTTATCTGGGAAACACAAATTCACGCATGTTGAACTTTCTGTTCCGAGATTGTCCTGATTTCACTCTGTTTTGGGTTTTTTTGTTCTGTTTCCTGAGATCATCATGATGTAAGCCACCCTGTCACCACACCCAGTCATTTGCAGTGAATGAATGTAAATTATGAGACTGCAGCTGAAAACAAATGAATAGTTGCTGCAAATCAAATTAGTGCAAAGAACTCCAGCTTGTGAGGCGGGAGTTCTTTCTGAGACCTAGAAAACTGAACTTCTACTAAGCTGCAAATGTCTCATATTTTGGATCTATAGAGAAATCTTTCCTTCATACAAAGAAGAATCCACCATACCTGCTCAGAAAGTACTTGAAACTGATATGAAAGTGTCACATTTGAAATCATATATAAAAAATAAGCTTCTTATGACCTCATGAGGTCGGAGAATCCCACAACGAGGGTTAGGAAACACATGCAAGACGAAAATTACACCTACAAAATTGTTTGTAGGAAAATTCCTTCCAGCTTACAGAATCTTTCTGACTCACTGTCCCCCATGTTACATAAGTAAACAATTTGCTTCAGATTGCTCTGAAAAGTGACGACTGCCAAGTTGTTTGAAAGACTGGACCATGTAAACTGAAACTACCAGGGTGGGAAAAGACTAAATCAATGCAATCTATGGATGGGGAGTCAGTGAACTAATTGACCTGTAAAGAAGAGAGTATGTTAAGTAACTCTATGAGAACCATTCTCAAATATTTTGTCAGTGCAGCTGGAATTATGCTTTTGCATATTTAAACAGGTGCTTTTTCCAGGCACATTACAGATGTAGAGGCTAACTTTGCTGCAGCACAGTTGCTTTGTGTTCTTTCACTACTTCATTTGACTTCTTAACACATTTTGTCACTTTAAATGCAAAATGAGCTTGAAACAAATAACATAGCTTCATTCATGCAAATGCATGCCTGTAAATGAAACTTGGTTTTTTAAATCATGAGCTATGGATATTTAGAATGGTATTTATGGCATTTTAGATGCTTTCTGAGATTTTTTGAAAATTGTTTATATAGAATGACAATATCTCAGGAACTAATAAAGACAAAAACTGAAATAGTCACTGTTGTTTCAACTGATTCTCAATCTCCAATACTGGACAAGCAGATCAAATAACATAAGAGTAAGAGTCACAATTACAAAAAAAAAAACAATGTTGAAGTCAGGTCGTGATATTTTGTGAACCATATGTAGTTACATGTCATGATAATACTAAATAAAACATATATAATGCTATTTAATATTAAATGCTTTGTTAAAAACAATGAAAAAAGTATTCTTCAAAGGACTTGCTAGCAGTTTTGTGAAATTAGCACAATTAGCATTTTAAGTATGTTCTTGGAGTCTCGAGGTAATTAGCTTTACACCGCTTTATCCTCACTAGGGTCGCGGGGGGTGCTGCAGTCTATCCCAGCTGACTCGGGCGAAGGCAGGGGACACCCTGGACAGGTCGCCAGTCTGTCACAGGGCTACATATACAGACAAACAATCACACTCACATTCACACCTACGGGCAATTTAGAGTCATCAATTAACCTCAGCATGTTTTTGGACTGTAGGAGGAAGCCGGAGTATCCGGAGAAAACCCACGCATGCACAGGGAGAACATGCAAACTCCATGCAGAAAGATCCCAGGCCCACCCCGAGATTTGAACCGGGATCTTCTTGCTGCAAGGAAAAAGTGCTAACCACTGCTACACTGTGCAGTCCCTGGCTCTGTCTGGCTCTAAAATAAAAAGAAATCATGTTTGTTGTTTGGTACAACCTTTGACAGAAACATTATTCCTTCTTTACCGTCATTGTGTTTGCTCAGTGGGAGGTAAGGTCTGAAGAAGAGAGCCAGATCGATGGCAAAGAACTTGACCAGCATGGCGGCAAAGACACAGAAGAACAACACACACACTCCTCCAATGACCAGTGGAATTATAGATGCTGAAAGTGGAACAAAATATTAAGTTTGAAAGAGAACGTGTGTGTATGCATTACAACACAAGATGTTCTACCTATTTCATTTTATCAATCATATTTCCTCTACATCGCTGCATTCTACATTACCTTTTCCACCTAAAGTGGAAATTTTCTCCTTTTATGGCCTTTCAACAATAAATCATGGTCAATTAATTGTGGCTTTTTGTGATGAGAAACAAGTAAATGAGGCCACCAAGACCCAAATATGATGCCTCAGAAGGAGTCAAAAGCTTCAGCAGCTGAGATGGAAGAGACTGCACATAGAACAACTGTTGGCTGTCCTACACCAGTCCAGACTCTTCAGGAGAGTGCTGTAGAGTTAGGACACTGAAAATGTACTGTGGAGTGAGAGCATATGCTGTAGAAAAGCAGCACTGGAATGTGCAGAGTAAATAAACACTGGGATGTAACCATTACTAAAAGGAAGTATTGGAGGTGGGGCTTTAGAGGCTCCATGGTCGTATGTACGAGGTATATACTTAGAGCACCATAGCCACGGAACTGGAGCAATGGTTAGAATACGTATATAGGATTACTTCCCCTGATAACACCTGTTTATAGTTAATAACAGGATGTAGTCTAAATATATGTCTAGATATCTCCCAGCCGTTCTGCTAAAGTTGGGGCTCTGGAAGGACAAAGCTTTTTGTTTTCCGAAGGGGAGAAAGGAAGGAGATGATTCCCCTGTAGTCGCTCCTCTTTACTAACAGATGAGCTCGAGTTTGTTTGTGTTTCTGACTCATTAGAGTCCAATAAAGTCTTTTGCAACTGACTCTGCTTGTCTGAACCTGCTGATTTCTTCATGCCTATTTCAACTTCTCAGACATTTTAGATGAAAACAGTCTTGTTGATGCCAGACACAACATTGGCAAAGAGAAAGCCACTCTTTAAAAAAGCACATATTAAATCTCAACTAGAGTTAAACAGAAGGCATGTGGGAGACTCTAAAGTGAGCTGGAAGAAGGTTCTTTGACATGTTGAGACCTAAAGTAGGCTGTTTGGCCATCAGACTACACATTATGTTCAGCAGACACTAAACACTGCGCATCATCACAAACACACCAACCACACAGTGAAGCACGGTGGTGGCAGTATCAAGCCATAGAAGCCTTTTAAAAGTAGAAGGAAAAATTAATGCAGCAACATATAGAGAAATCCCAGAGGACAACCTGATGCAGTGTGCAAGAGAAATGCGATTTGGGCGAAGATTTGTTTTCCAGCAAGACAATAAACCAAAACATACAACCAGCGCTACACAGAAACAGTTGAAACACAAAAAGGTGAATGTTCTGGAAGAGCCAAATCACAGCCCACACCTCAATCAAACTGAGAATTTGTGGCTGGACTTAAACAAAATGGCTGCTCACTCACAATTTTTTCGCAACTTGACAGTTTTCCACAGAAGATGACTGTAAAACTGCAATGTGCAGGTGTGTGAGGCAAAGCTGCAGATGCTGCAATTTCAGCTTTCTTTTTTTGTAGGTTCTTGTCCCAAAAGCCAATTTAAATTGACGACAATTCAATGTTGGAAAGCAATAAACGGAAAACTTCCATGGAGGTTTAAAAAACTTTTTCTAGGCACTGTATACGTTCATCATATGTCTGTCGTGTCACTGTGTTGTGAAAACCACATATCTCCAAATATCTTTAAAAGGTCAGCTAGCAGCCCTGCTTTCAGCTTTGTCATCAAGCATTTTACTGCTTATTGAAAAGGGTAATTCAGTATTTTATTTATCCTAAAAAGTAGTAGTTTCTAAAACTTTAAAAGTTGCTTCATTTGGAGGTATGTGGTTTCACTGGACAAGCAGGGTATGAAGAATTGTAATCGCAAAAGTAGCTGGTGAATAAATTGTCAGACACATGGTGGAGCAAAAAGTACAATATTTGTCTCTGCGGTATTGTGGACTAGAACTGTAAAGTTGGATATAATTTAAATAATTCAGTAAAGTACCTACAGTGCAATATTTGAGTAAATAGATATAATCCACCATTGAAATTGCCTAAACACAACAATGAACTACGTAAGCTAACAGTAATACTATTATAATGGCATACATGGACAACAACTGATCATAATGTCACTGACCTCTCCGCTGAAGGGTTAAAGTCGCTTTGTTTCCCCGGTAAAAGTTAGTGACGAAGCACTCAAACTTGTCCTCGAAATCTTTGGCAGACACTTTTTTAATAGTCAGGATTGAAGTGGCGATGGTATTCTTTGAAGGGTTCTCCATAACTCTAACAGAGGACACACAGTTTGGTTCATTAAAGAAAAGGACACAAAAGTTATTGCTAAATACAAAAAAATCAAGGGGTTCACTTCACATTAGCAAAGTAAATTGTATACTTTCATAGTTTGTTGATTGTGAGTCTAAATGAACCAAACAAGTCAAAGAAGCTGGAAAATTTTTCACTCAATTTTGCTGATAATTGTGAGTGAAATGTGCCGTCAGATGACCACCTAATCAAAGTATGCATGTACAGTATGTGTGTTTTATCAGTGTTATGCATTAGTGTACACATAGTACACACAGTATAAAACAGAAGTGATCATTGAAGCAAAATTCAGAGCACTTGTGATCTCCAGTCATCCTAATTACATAAACACAGTTATAAAAGGAGCTGTGAACACCAGAAACTTCTCGTTTTTTTAACCGATGGGCTGAGGTTATATGCATATCTGCATCATGGCTCCACATGGAAAGAATTGCCTGAATAGTTTAAAAGTCTGACTGTGAGACCTGATAAAGATGTGAAAGGCAGCAGGACGAGCAGTGACCAATTAAAAATTTGCAAAGCGCAGTTTCAGCAGTAATTAGAAAGTATAGAATAAGTCATAGTACCACTAATCAGAGCTGCAGTGGCCATCTTCTAAAAATGACACCATGGACAGTGTGTTACAATTATAATCTGCCTACATAGAAAGATGTTTTAGATTTAATACAGGGGCTATTTTTGGATATCACAGTTTCTGTAGCAGCTCAGACAGTTAAAGTTTAGCATAGTGAATGTATATTCCTGACAGTGAAGCACGAAGGTGAGAATGTATGGAGCTGCATGAGTGCAAAAGCTTTTGGTGATATGCCTGTGATATAACAAAATACTGAAATACTGGCTAACAAGATGACTCTCAGTATCCAGAAGCCTGACAGAAGAGGAATATTCCAGCATCCAGAGTAAATCTAAACTGTCTGTTCTGTCACATAAGAGCAAATACACTACGTTTGACCTTCGTAATGCAGTTATTGAGAGGTGAATTTTTTGACTATTTTGAATTATTTGACATTTTGTGGACATTGCACTTCTGTTGTATATGTGTGTGAGTGTATAGTATGTTACTAATGTGTAATAACACTAAACAAATGAGGGCATTTGCATTTTCTTTATTGCGTCTGCTTGTGTTCAGACTTACAAGTTGGTGGTCTGATTGTATCTATTCGAGTCAATGTTGATGACAGGGATTCCATTAATACTCCAGCTGGCATGACACTCACGTCTTGCGTTTTTCCCACAATAAACTGAGCAATTTAACTTGATTTCATGGCCTGTAAGAAAAGAAGAGGACATGCTACATAAGAAGCATCTAACTTACAATGGTTGAATAGTGGTTTCCTACACATTACATTGATTTCTCATTTATTTTACAGTGTCCTGCTATGGAGAAGATAAACAAACAACTTTAAAGCTAATTGATGAGATGTATGAATATTTTAAGTCTCAGTCTTTTACAACACATAAAAAGTTGATTTGAAAGTTCATTTTGTGGTTTTAAAACAAATTATATTAAATCAGAACTCAAGTATAGATAGGTTAGGTGTTATGATTGACCTCCTACATAAATAATCGCAAACTCTTAAGGTTTGCCAGTTAACACAGACATTCATGGTTCCAAGATGATGAATCCAGCCGATTCCATAGACAATGTCTTAACAGTTTGTTGATAAATTGCCATGAAACATGGTCCAGACATGTAGGTTCCCCAGAGGATTGATTATAACCTCTCCTGAACTGTCATTTCAGTTAACTCTGCTTGTTTTAGCTTCTGTGGGGATGTCATTCCAAAAAGTCCAGCTGATTTTCAAAAGACTGAATGTCCTAATTCTCAAAGGCTCCATTTTGAAAATTGTCTACAACGAATCTTGTCAGTGACAGAAAATAATCAGTTACAAACAGGTAGGGATGGTTAATGCAGGAATAGTATTTGCAGTGCAATGACAGTTTGTGGTGTTAACAGGTGAGGTTTTCTACCTTCATCAGCAAACTGTACTTTGTTGGTCGGAGAGAGGATATCTGCATTACTGAAGATGTTTTTTTCTGTAAGAAAGCAACAGTAAAAATCACCATAGTGTTTGTTTTTACATATTCTTCTTTATGGCAGCAGCCACATTACCAGTGTTAGAAACTAGACATTTGTAACAGATACACAACAACATATTCAACAATTTCGTCAAAGGACGCTGAAACAACAGGAGTAATTTAATAACTGTGACTGCTGACATAGTAGCCTTGTAAACAGCATTTTAACTATGTATGAATTGAGCTTTGGTTCGTGGGTGGATTGGTTGATTGGTTGGTTGGTTGGTTGGTCGGTCGGTCGGTCAGTCGGTCGGTCGGTCGGTCGGTCGGTCGGTCGGTCAGTGAGGAGTGGATTGGTTGGTTGACTGGTCAGTTGGTCAATTGATAGGTTGATCAACTGGTCAGTTGGTTGGTGGTTGGTTGATCACTTGGTTGGTCGGTTGTAAATGACTGCACTGCAATTTGTGTTTGTAACACTGGTATGATATATACTATATATATATCTATATATGAAAATATAGGCTATATATCTCCATGTAAATGGCATGAAATAAAAACTAAAACCATCTCAGAATGCTTGCACTGCAACAGTACATTTGCAACAGTGGATTGAGTTTGAATAAATTATCTTTATTTGTTTTAATTTTTGAAATATTTTTAAATTTCACATTGTCACCATTAAGAATGGAAGCCACTCTAGGTGGCTTGCAGTTTGAAAAGAAAACGTTTTGTAAAAGAAAAGATGACTATCACATAAAAATTCACCTCTAAACAACAATTAGCTGGTTTCTAGATAACAGTACAGTCAAAAAAATTTCAGTCTAATACATTTGGACACATACACATATAAATAATTATGAAATGAAAGCATAAGGAGAGTGCATACAGTTGTAAATTAACAAGTTGGTGTTACGCACATAAAATACATATTTGGTTCCTCTTTTATTTTATGAAAGGTGCATTTAACCTCCAGACCATTACAACATAACATACAGCTAAAAAGTAAACACATTCAGTCCTGATTGGCAGGGGTTTGAGGCTGTGGGCTTCCTTTCAGACAAAGCTTAGGAGACTGAACCCTCTATCTGCATTTAGTTGACTTATTTGGTCAATTCCTAGCCGACTATGGGAGTCAGTTATGATAACTGATCCCATAAACGCTTAACATTGGAGCCAAGAAAGCTTATTATTGCTGTCTGGAATGACCTCAGAGTGCACAAAATGCACTGCAAAAGTCTGTCTTAAGGCATTTGCGTTTTATCACCACGACGAGTGTTTCTCTGGACTACTCTTTTAACCAAATAATATATTTTAGCTATTCCATGTCTTTGTGATTGCTAAAACGATACTATATTTTCATTTCTATTTATGAATCTCCCCTGAAACTGGAGGCTCTCTGGGAAGACTCACCTATGAACACCTCTACTGTATTGTAGCAAAATGTTGATAAATCGACCATGAAACTTGCCGATTTCCTGTATTTTTTTGATTCCCCCAAATTAAAGGCTAAACATGCTCTCTCACCCTTAATTATTAACCTCCGGGAGCCTGATGAGTTGTACAACTTGTGATTGTGTCTCCAGGTGCAGACGCAGGTGTAGATGCCCTCATCCTCTTTGATGGCATTCTCCACCCACATGAAAGCTTCATGCTCATCTGGTAGAAGAATGAAGTCCTGCAGTGAGAAGGTTAAAAAAAATAAAGAAGGATAAAGTTATTTTGACATTTGTATTCTCTAATCACCTAATTACACAAGAAAAACTGTAAAAAAGTGAAGTTAAAATCATATTGAGGCCTTGACAAGAACAAGTTTCATGACTTTCATGTCAGTTAGCGTTAGCATAAAATGAATCAAAACATGCTGCAGCTGTAAATACTTAAACATATGTTAGCAACATTTGCATTTGATGTAAAAATCCAACATGGATGAAATGATAAAACTGTAAATGTTACTGATTCCGACAAATTTGACTGAAAAATCTAGCAGAAACAGGAACAACTGCACATCTTCCAGCAAAATACAGCTTATCAGGTGGAGACGAAATTTCCAGAGAAGATAGACGTGGGAAGGACCACACCTTAAGTAAAGTTTGGTTTGAAGTGCATCACAGTTGCTAAGAAACACCCAGATAATCTGATGTGTTTTCCTCAGAAGTTCTTACTAAGCACAACTTAAGTTAGTGATAGCATTAGCACGGAACATAGATAAGGCTTTGTATTTGGGAAGTGACCTGCTACTTTTTCTGAGTTTGTTAGAAAGAACAAGGAAACAATGCCACTGAAGGCTGCAGTGGAGCAACTATGATGCAACAAAATGTGTTCCTGCAAATAACCGCACAATTCTGTTGAAGTGGAAACCTGACAAATATCCACAGTAGGCAAAGTAAACTATTATTTATTACTGCAAAGTTTATTCACTATATCAGTAGGATGGTATGTTTACCTGAAATTTACAACAACCGTGCATGAAGGCAGACTAGTTTTGCATGGTGACCAAAGAATAAAAGAATAATAAAACACTTTGAATCAAACATGAAGCTCTAACCGCAGGGTAGTTTGTTTACTTTGTAACATATTGATTTAATATCATGTGCTGTACTTGCACAGTAGAAATTAACTTCATTACTGGAGAATTTGATAGGAAATGTCAGTTTAATATAATTTCCTGTGTCGAAAGTTACAGAGAAACTGAAAAAAAAATCAACATGGGGTGCTAAAAATAAGATGTCCGTGTCTTTCTCCACATCGTACGCAATGACTATATATATCTGTCAGTTTTTGCTCATGTCACATTTTTTACTCAATGTGGGCTTATTTTTCACTGCAATATAAAGTCCTGCACCTCTATAGGAACAGAACAACAGGAGAGAGAACACAAAACCCAAAAAATGGAAATAAAAAATACAAGAATCAACCTTTTCAAGTCCGCATGAGTGTTAAATGACTAACAATGACACAAAAATCTTTATCAAATCCGTGGATCCAGACTATAAGCCGCATCACTGACAAAATCTAATCACTTGGTCCTTGTGTCATTTCTGATCTTCCCTGAAAATTTCATCCAAATACGTTTTTGAGTAATGCTAACAGAGAGACAGAGACAAACAGACAAAAGTATGTCGATCGTCACATAACTCTACACCGTTCTTTGACGAAGTAATTAACAACTGTTTTATATTACATTAATAGGTTCACATTTCACAAACCCTAAAATATTATTCTCCTCTCATTACCATTCACACCAGGTGTCAGTATAATCACAGGAGTCATCATACCTTGTACCAGGTGAAGTTTCCTGTCAGTGCTTTACATGTGTCAGCAATTGGACAATGGATCTTTTTGTTATCATCAGAGTTTTTGATTTCTCCATAGGTGAGTTTTTTATCTGCTCGAAAGCTCGTATTGAAGACACGGATTTCAACGTGACGGTTATAACATTCACCTGCTGGACTGATTTTCCTAAAAGAATCAACAGATCGGGGTCAGGAGCAAATGAACAGACCATGTCAAAAATCGCAGCATGACAAGAAATGAATAGCACTTTGGATGATTAATGACAATAAGAACAACAAATGTGATGAGTTTTCTTACTGGCAAGTGTAATTTCCAGCATCAGTGGGGAGGATGTCAAAGAAAAAGAGCGCTCCACCATGATAATGCACCCTCTCAGTCTCTTTAGAGGAAATATTCCTGGACTGGGGGCTACTTTTGAACCACGTGAACTCTCCATCGTTCGGCTCGGTCACATGAAAAGGCACAATATAAAATGCTTCACCTTCAAGGAGGTTATATTTCTTCTTGGCCAAGTCCACACAGCCGCTTGCCTCTGAAAATGGGACAAAAGTTATGCACAAAAAGCCAAATGTTCATATTTCCTTGATATTTAGATGTGCATGCTGCAGATGGTGCAAAAATGAGGAAGCTTATAAAATAGCAATTGCAAATAATTCTAAACTTTGTGTCTGTGTTACTTGGGAGAAGGTGGTGAAATGCTTCCTCATGGTAAGCTCTTGAATTTATTCTTGCATCTAGTGGTCAGCCGGTGCTTGTATTGTGTGCATAATGTGGAATTAACTCAAACAGATACCTTAGCAGTGGAAATTATTGTTATACACTGTAAATAAAATGATAACGTTTCAGAAGCTTAAGGGCCAGAAAATACAATAAATTATTTTTAAAAAATAACTATCGGAAAAAAAAAAACACAATTTGCAATATACAATAAAATTTGATTTTTAATGTAAAATTAATGATATCTATATGTGAAAAAGCAAGAAAATTACCAATGTTGTAGGTATTACCTATAATATGTCATATATTTGATGCTTATAGATAATTATCTGGTAATAAAAACACATTTCTTTCACATTTCTGTTGTGAAATCCTCTGAAAAATATACAAGATATCTCATTTAACAAACAAATGTATGAAAAGTGTCCAAACTAATATGCCTTTTTGGTTAATTCGCACTATTTGTATCTAATTTTTCACATACATTTACAGCATTTAACATTAGTTCATAAGTTTGACTGTATTATATAGGACGGAAATTAAAGATGAAAGAAATTATCATAAATTCTTAAATCTAAGAAATTTAATTTCCATCAAATTAATCAGAAGTTACAGATTTTTAATGTTATTTAACATTCGATATGGACCGTCCAGTTCAAATACAATACAAGTGCAACTCACTTTAGAAAACAGTCTGTCTACTCTAAATATGGTGTAGACATATCTGTGCATTATGTTCATTCCTTAACCTCCATTTAAATATCTTCCAGTCATGGCTCACTGTTTTAGTTTGGCCTTGAACTAAATGTGTAGCTTCTGTTTTTTGAGCATGTGCGAGTCAATGGAGAATTTGTACACATTTACAGCTGCAGAAACAGATCAATTAATGTCCTGTTCTTTTGTAGTTCTTTGCTATGACGTTTACCTGACTTCCATTCAGATGTGGATATCACCACGACAACAAGGAGGAGCAGCCGGGAAGCATCCATTAGCTGAGAGAGACATTAGAGATTCAGAATCAAAATAGACTACTTAGCGTCCTGTTAAATCATTCGTCAGTGCATATACATCCATCCATTCTCTATACACCGCTTTATCCCCACTAGGGTCATGGGGGGTGCTGGAGCCTATCCCAGCTGACTCGGGCGAAGGCAGGGGACACCCTGGACAGGTCACCAGTCCGTCTCAGGGCCACATATACAGACAAACAATCATTCTCACATTCACATCTACAGGCAGTAACCAATTAACCTCAGCATGTTTTTGGACTGTGGGAGGAAGCCGGCGTGCCCGGAGAAAACCCTCGCATGCACAGGGAGAATATGCAAACTCCATGCAGAAAGATCCCAGGCCCACCCCGGGATCTTCTTGCTGCAGGCGAGATTGCTAACCACCTGCTCCACTGTGCAGCCGCTCAGTGCATATACAAAAACTTTAAATGGTCTTATTCATGCAGGACAGACTGCCTCAGAGTCTCTTCTCTGTCTTCTCCACAGACTGATATAATCATGACAGCTATGCAACCAGTTAAGTAGAATATTCTTATCACACAGTGGATGTCTGAAGACATGTTGTGCTGCCAAGTGAGAGGACAGTCGGCAGGATGTGCAACTGTCTAATCAGATTCCTTACCAGTTTTTTTTTCCTTTATGCTGCCTTTAATGCATAGCTGCACATAGTTGCATCGTCTTTTTGTTTTGGTGCTGTCAAAATTGGCTTCATGGTGTTGCGCCAACGGCAACAGATGAACCAAATTCAGTTTCATTCTCTCATATTTAAAAGAGCAGACACAATTGAAAACAAACAAGCCATAAAACCAACAGCGGAACTGACAGACAAAACACATACAACAGGTCAAAACAGCAAGAGTGTCACCATATTCCATATTTCATTTTGTGAGTCACAAATAACAAACTCTGAAAAGTAATTCAAGGGTCCGACTCCAGCCACTTAATTAATTAAAGAATTCACAGGTAAAAAATGTAATTTTTGCCTGTGATTTACAGAAAGTCTTTTAGGTTGCAAACATTATTTGGATACACTGGGTAGACATTCTGATTAATAATCAATATCGTCATCAGTTCATTTTACTTAGAGGATCAGTTAATCACCTGATTGTCTGTTATGAATGATGCACTACAACCACACATTTGTAAAAAACTAACAAATAAATAAAAAATGGTGGAAGTCAAAGTTGTCAGACAGATATGCTTAAAAAATGGCAGAATACTGTAACACTAAATAGTAAGAAAAATGGTTTAAAAATTGGCTTAGATTGTAGATTTTTCAAGTTATTATTGACAATTTAGCAAAACAGAGAAAATCTTTTTTACAAATATGTAAAAAAAATCTGTATTTATCTATAAAATAACTGTATCTGTGATTAAAATGGAGTAAATTGTGCAGTTTTGCGTTTCAACATTATAAAGCAGCCACTTACTATCTGTAAAAATACAGATTGCTGTCTTTCTAGTGTTGGACATGTTTTTTTAATGTGGTTAACATTTAAAGTAACACCATTTTTTCTATGATTTTTCAAGCTATTATCTGTAATTTAACAATTTTTTTACAGTGTACATGTGACACCAAAAAATAATAGATGGTAAAAGTTCCTAATTAAAAAAGCTGCATATGCAGGATAGGCTACATGTATTTTGTTAGTGCATTGCTTTAATGAATTCCCTTCTGAAGCAACATTCTTATAACTAAAAATGAGTTACTGTAATTATCAGCAACAAATGAGCAGCATCACTTGGACAAACAGTCAGTTGAAAATATGCAGCTCTAAAACAGCATCTACAGAAACATCTTATCTTCCAGTATCTTCTCCACAGCAGGTTCCTTTTCTGATATGACTGAAAAAGGGCAAGTTCGTCCGACACTGATAAGAAACACAGCTTAACGCAGCTCTAGAAACTAATTATCCGTAAAGATAATGTCTGCAGCATTCACTGTCAAATTAGTACAACACCATTTTAAAACAGAAAAGAAGCAACAGATCGATTTGGAGAAACATTCCCGGACTTTTTTTGACCCAAAACCAGAACAATGAGACCTACATGGCTCTTTAGGGCTGTAGAGTTGAATGAAAGCTTTTACAGTATTAATACTCATTTGATTCACTATTAATATTAAACAGCTTTTACCACACTGTTACTAGACAGTGGGGAAATACCTTATCAATAAACCAAACTTCTCCCACAGACTCGGCCTTGATCTGTGGATTCCCCTCTGTCTGGGCTGCTGTATAATTTTGCATAACTTTCCACCTATGAGAACACTGAGATATTTAACAAGTTTGGGTTAGATTTAGATGAAGCAAAATTGTGAAATCATTCTGCAAAAATTCCAACGTGCGTCTATTTTTGTCCATTTAAACGACCTGGATTTACAGGTTTTATTCTGTTTAACTTCAGAGCAGATGTGTTCTTTGTTTTACATTCTGCCACTTAGATTTTAAGGTGGCACTACTGGCTCGTGTACTTTTACCAAACAACTTGAAATAAAGTGCAATATTCAGTAAAGTGCAGTCATCATGCTTTATCTTGTTTGTCACTACAGTGTAATACAGTTTAAAGTAAACATTGCAGGAGTGCTAATGAAAATATTTGCCTACCTTATGGAAGTGTGTGTCGACTGGAGTGGATGCAGTCAAACTCTGACTCTGACTCTGCCTGCTCGTGCTCTCGACTTTTTTTTTTTATCTGCTCTGCCATCGAGTGACTCAAAGACATCAGCTTCATGAAAAGGAAATCCCATAGCATAACACACACACACACACACACACACACACACACACACACACACACGCACACGCACACGCACACACCCTCCCACACACACACACACACCCTCCCTCTTTCAGAAACCCAGTAAAACCTACATAAACCGGTTATTCCTGAGTGAAACTTCCTTTAAATACATTTGTGGTTGTGTGACAGACCGTTTCTGCCAAAAGTGTTGTAAACACCCCCTAGTACAGTAGATTCTAAAACAAGGAAATGAGCTTCACTGTGCACTAACAAGGCAGCCCGGGGCATTAGCAATGGACCTACAGTACTGTGAAAAAGTATTTGCCCCTCTACAGAAATCTTCTATTTTTGCATTTTTGTCACAATTAAATATTTCAGATCATCAGACTAACTTTTAATATACAACAAAGAAAACCCAAGAAAACACAAAATGCGATTTTTAAATGTTGAAGGAAAAATACTGTCTAGCCTGCCTTGCCCGATGTGAAAAAGTAATTGCCTCTGCACTCTCACAGCTTTCGATGAACCTCCTGCCACAGAAAGCTGAGAGACCCTTAAACAACCACTGCAGGGGACCAAGTGCTAAAAGATGGCGTGCTACACCTCCCCTGGCTTAATATAAAAGACTCTCACAATGCCATTCACTACAATGCGCTTTATATAAACTAAACCAACGGATGTTAAGGGCGGCACAAAGTCTTCAAGGCAAGAAACTATAAGCATGACTAAATTTCTTCCCAATTTCCCCCTGCAGGATTCATTAAAGTTTCATCTCATACTACCCCAGACCTAAATTCCGGTTAGAAGTAAATGTAATCATTCAATATACATACGGTATGAAAGATCAACCAAAACAAAGAGCTCATGTGGTAGAATAAATAAAGCAGCCATGAGCAGGAGTTTGGGGTCTGGGACGGGCAGAGTGTTGTATAATAGGAAAAGTACATTTCAGAAATGAAAGAAGTTTGCACAGCGCCACAAACTATCAAAGAAACTATCAAGAAGCTTTCTTTGTTGCTGTGATGGATAGTGGACCAAACGGTGCTATCAAGTTTGATATCATCGAAATATAAAAATGTCCAACACATCAATGGTGACGTGGCAGATAGTGGAAGAATTGGCCGGGTACGTGTTGGAGCCCGACAATTCCTCACTAAATACAAACTGTCTGGTATTGTGAAGTAGCTAAAGGGTCTCAAAAAGCAGCACACGATGCCACATTCCAAAGAGATTCAAGAACAGATGTGAAACAAAGTCATTGACATTTATGAGTTGTCATGATCCTCCTGCTCCGGTGCTCTGGCTCAATCAGCCAAATGAGGAACAGCTGTGCAGAGAGCACAGCTGGCAATACTCAACAATCACTGCAGTATATAAGCCAGCCTTTCGACAGAGTTCACTGCCGGCTCATTGCTCCATGTTCCATGCTCCATGCTTCACCTGCCTCAGCTTGACTCATCCATGCTCCTCCGTTCATGCCATATCGCACTCCGTTGGAATCCTGCACTCCGTTCATCGTCCCCCACATGTCGTTTCCTGGACTCTGCCCCTCCCTTGGACAACTCTGCCTGTTTCCCTGCCTGCCTCTCACCCCCTCCTGCGTCTCAGTCTGCTCTGCTCTTTTTCCCACCCGACTCTGGACTTAATGCCTACCTGCCTACACCTGCTGCTTGGGTTCAAACTCCCATTTTATGACATCAGTCATTTAACGAAGGGTTACAAAGCCATTGTTTAGGCTCTGGGACTCCAGAGAGCCACAGTGAGAGACATTATCCACAAGTGGAGAAACATGGAACAGTGGAGAACCTTCCTAGGAGTGGGCCAACGACCAACATTTCTCTAAAATGCATGACCAGGAGGTCACAAAAGAACCCAGACGAACATTAAAAGAACTGCAGACATCACTGGCTTGAGTTTTAAGATGTGTCTGCATGATTTAACAATAAGGAAGGCACTGAGAGACAATGTCATCCTTGGGAGAGTTAGAAGGATCAAGTCACCCCTGGCCAAAAACAATATAAACATACATCTGGCAAAACAGAGGAAATCTGTTTTCAAAAGAAAATATCTGGATGAGCTCCACAACTTTTGGGATAACATCCTGTGGTCTGATGAGTCAAATGTGGAATCTTTTGGAAGACATGGGCCCCATTGTATCTGGCGTTAAACTAACACTGCATTCCACAAGAAGAACACGGTACTAACAGTGAAAACAGTGGTGGTAGTGTGATGGTTTGGGGCTGCTTTGCTTCTCCAGAACCTGGACGACTTGTCATAATTCCATGAATTCTGCTCTGTATCAGGAAATCCTCCTGGAAAATATTCACTCATCAGTTCATGACCTAAAGCTCACCACAAATGGTTTATGTAGCAAGAAAATGGCCCACAGAACACAAGCAGGTTCACCTCTGAGTGGCTCAGAAAGAGCAAATAAAAGTTTTTGGAGTGGCCGAGTCTGGACTTGAATCCAAATGAGATGCTGTGGCAAGACATTAACAGGGCAGTTCATGATTGAAAACAATCTAATGTGGTCAAATTACAACTATTCTGCAGGGAGAAGTGGGTCAAAGTCTTCAAAATGTCAAAATGAAAGATCAGGATAACCCAAGAAACCACAAAACTCAGTTTTTAAATGTTGAAGGAAAAATGCTGTCAAGCCCACCTTACCCTATGTGGAAATGTAGTTGCCCCCTTAGCTACCAATCCAACAAATGACCAAATTAAGTTGGCAATTGTGTTCAGTTTCACCTGTAATACTCACATATCGCAAGCTATCAGAAACGTTTAACAGCAGTTGGTGCTGCCAAGGCACCAACCATTTATTAGGTTTAGAGGGGCAATTACTTTCAATAGACCTTTAATAAATCATCATTTAAATATAAATACTAATTTGATCAACTGGAACATTTAACAAAAATAGAAGATGTCCGTGTTGTCGCAAAATTTCATTTGTACTTGGATGAATTGCATTTGTAATGTGACCATTGCAAACAAGTCTGGGCATGACTGTGAATCAGAGCACATAATCGACCTGGCCATGAATACACTTTCTACTATTTTGTTATGGTATGTGATTCTTTTGTGATCAGCATCAAGCACCAAGGTCCAATAACACCAAGACTGTGAGACTCCTCGGGCCTCTGTGTTGTCTTCATGAGAAAGACAAAGCTGTGCAGTTTGGAGGACAGATACTATTATAAGTTGGCATTTGTTGTTTAAATCTTGGTCAGACTTCTGAACATGAACCAGGTGTCGAAGCTCTGCCCTTCAGCTGAAATATTCACTCTGCATTTCTCTCCCTTATTATTCCTTGTTACTCCTATTCTTTCATAAATTACAAAGACAAATACTGTTGCACCTTGACTGTTTTTGCTACTAGATTTCCACAACAGTCAGGAAGGGGGCAAATACTTTTTCACAGCACTGTAATTGCTGCATTATCATCATTAATCAATGGTGTGGCATTAGTGCACAGAATTGAGACACAGGTACAGCCAAGTTAGATTCCTTTATACTGAGTAAATTTTGTAAATAACAAGTGTATTTAAAGTCACTTTTCTGGCAGTGATCAAACCTCAAAATACCCATTAAAATAATCCCTTTATGGCTTAAAATAGATGTAACTTTACAGTGTTGCTTGCTTGAACACACCAGCTTACGTGCAACTCTGCTCAAACACTGTAACCTCCCCTGAACACTCCACTTTGGCATGTTGTCATATTGGAGTTAGAAAAATGTTCTACCCTGCATGGTTTGGCAGGACTGGTTTGCTTCTTATGAAACCCAGAATTTGTGTTTTTGTGACTTTAGGCAGTAAACTGCAGCTTCAGTGAAAATGCTCAGCACTGGCCTCTTTGTTTACATAGTTATTTTTGTTGTTTTTTTACACACTATATTCGCTAGATTAAAAACACCATACAGACATGTTAACAAAATAAATAAAACAAGATTTTTACTGGTAGGTAACTTGAAGATCAGTATCAGAGGCAGCAGTTTATTTGTTGTAATGGGGGCAAAGTCCAGGCTTCTTACCCCGATATGAATAGGAAATAACTGTATTTGCATACCATGATGTGAATTACAAATGAAAATGGCAAGGTCTCTGTGTGAAAGTACTGACATAATAACTCATGCAGATAGGTATGATATGTTCAAGGTTCAGGTTCACTTTATTGTCTCCTGTGGGAGAAATTTGTCTTAGACAAAGGCAAAAGGCAAGCTGCACTGCAACACATAAAACAGAACACATGCTACCAAAAACGCACAAAATATATGATATGTACGCTCATTGTCCCCATTAGACTGCAACTGTGTCATTGTGCAACAACTGGGTCAAAGCACCACAACTGTGTAACTAAATTCATCCAAAGGGTGCATTATGGCTGCGGCTGTTACTCACTAACTGATCTAACGTGACAAGTATCCTCTTCCTACAGCTGCAATCAACCAGCAAGAAAATAAAAAATGCTAAATGTGATGATTATGAATTACAGAATTTGGGAATAATTAAATATGATCAATTTTTAATATTGTTTTTGATCATTTCACAGATCCAAACTTTTGACTGGTAGTGAATGTTGCAACTTCGCACAAGACCATAAACAAGATCGAGCTACTGATAAAGCAGAAACAGATGACAGCTCACTTTCCCAACTCACTGGTCAAAGTTTCAGGCGTATCATCATGATGAAGTAGTATGTCCCAGCGGCATGCATTCTGCAAGAAACTGTACACTTTCTGATGGCAACTGTACTCTGTACTTGAATTAAAAAGGAAAAAGTCCACAATTTCAAACACAGCTGAAGTCTCTGAGGATGGTTTAACTTTGCATCTATGGAAGTCTGGCAATATGTTTTTCATTCAACTCACCATTTTACGTCAAAATTTTAAGCCTCGGTTCAGTTTAATTCAATTCATTTTTATTTATGTAGAACCCTTTCTCAGCATAAGATATCTCATCACACTTCCCATAGTATGGTGAAGACCTTGCAAACTTTAAACAGAGATCAGAGAACCCAACAATGCAAAGTTTCCCTTGGATTCCCTATGAGCAAGCAGTTGGCGACAGTGGAAAGGACTAAGAAAGAAAAATTTTAACAGGGAGGAAAAAAAAACATCAGACAGAACCACGATCGGTGAAGACAACCACCTGCCTCGAACTTGTGGGTTTTAAGTGAATAAAAAATACAGCTTCATCACAGTATTTGCTAAATAAAGAGCTCTAGTCAGTGAATGTACAGTCAAAACAATGCTGTCTCATGGTGGACTCAGAGGAAGCAGCACAGTCTCTGAACCACTTTTTCCTGGAGGCCAAACCAAGTGGGCAAAGACAACACAAGTTAGGCGATGGTGGCAGTGACATAAGGATGTGTAAAAGGAAACAAACATGAGATAGAATGACACCACAGTGCATCATATCGGCATCGAAACAAGATGACAGGAATATAATATCCTAGAATTGCACACCTGCAGTGAATTGACATGCCTGCCCTGTACTTTGATGTTGGTGGAGAATGATTCCAAACACACTACAAAGCTTTTACCATTGAAAACCAAGCAGTGCTGACTGTCAGTGCTGTTAGAACAGTCCAAATAGATGCTCACATCACATTAAATTCTAGTCATTAACTTAATTTTTAGCAGAATATGAAGGTGGTGGCTAATTTTACTCAGAATCAGACTGTGATTATTCTATGATGCATACATTTGTGCCAAGACAAACCTCTTGTCATACTACTCAGTGGCCAAACAGAAGGATCATTCCAGGTGAAATGACCAGATATTCCTCGGAGTTGCACCATTTTCAAATTAGTCCTAAATTTGCATTCCATTAGATAGTCACAAAAGTACTTTCTATGCAAAATTGTAGGCCTGTAGCTCAAATAGTTCAAATACACCCTTTGCATGATAGCATGTGCTAGTTCCGGTTGAAAAACTCCGGGTGCTACAGTTACTTCCGGTCCCGCTTACAGCGCTGTCAAAATGGAAGAAGCCAGCAATACACTTTACTTTTCCAGATGCCTAGACAACTTGCCTAAAATTTCTGTTGACGATGTTTATCGTCTCGTTGATGATTTTTCGTCAGCTCCTCAAAGCAAACGGGAAAAGGGATTCAAATTTTATATATCCCAGTACATATTTAACTTTGAAGGTAAGTGGCACCGCATCCTACATAACTAGCGCTAGCTTAACTGTAGGGCTTGCCAAACATGTACTTTATCATTTTATTTTCTAGTATTTATACATTACTATTTTTTGCTTAGTTAGCTACTAGAATCCACTTTACACTTTAGTCTTTGGTACTTAGTCGAGTTCAGCAAGACATTTTATATTTGTAATTTTGTTTGAAGAAAATGACAAATAAATGCTTGGATTTCCTCTATATTTGATTAGGTGTCAAAACGGAATAACAAATGATTGAAGAGTGCACGGATTGTTGTTATAGTTTATCAGATATTTGCTGTTTGATCAGTGACTATGCACTAATATTCCCGATCGTCAGCTCAGTGTGAAACATTTTTTTTCGTCTAATTTTGGCAATCCACTGAGCCCGCAAATGCCGGTCTTTTGGAAAACAGTGAAGGCTTATAGAACCGTTATAAACACCAGAAGCCGAACATAATGGTACACTACAGTACCTCCCATATCGACCTTGAACACGATGAAATCAGATTTTTTGTTTTGCCGAGAAAACAATGTTTTTCTTTTTTGATTCCATGTTATCCATGCTGTGAAATAGCCTCCGGAAGGACCTGTAAGCCCTCCCGGTCAGAACCCGGAAGTTAGCATTTTGACGTGCACAGGGTCTATTTTGCGTAGAAAGTACTTTTGTAACTATCTAGTGACATGCAAATTCAGGACTAATTTGAAAATGGTGTGGCAACCACCATCTGGTGAAACCACACGGAATGACCCAGCAGTTTAATTTGGACAGTGGTACAAATTACATGGATTTTGTTTTAAAGAAGAATCATACACAGACAACAATTCCTGGAATATATTTCTGGCACATGCCCTGAAAAAACAGTCACAGTGAAAGCAGACCGGAAATGTTGGTGGAGGAGGGCAGGAAATGATGTGCGTGGGAAGATTTGGTCACTTCTAGGTGACATGTCTCTGGAAGTTCTAACAAAGACAATCCAGTTGACTGGAATTTACCCTCAATGAACTAATGAAAAATAAATCCACACTAATGCTTTCAGATAACAATGAGTGCCTGTCAGAGAGACCTCCTTACGCAGATAAACTGTCAGGAAACTGTGTTTGACTGTAAGCGTTAAACAGTAATGCATAACACATGAGGGCACTACAGAAGCCAAATTTCATTCTGTGGTGTTTTGCTTGTTGAACTTTGTTCATCTGGAGAATGTCAGCTCACAATTCACATGTTCCTTTAGCGTTTCTACAGTTCAACACATTTCACGTTAGTACAACTAAAAGGTATTTTATTGAAATACTAATTAGTGGCAAGTTCTAGGTCTGTGATTGGTGCTCAGTTTTAGCTGATGGGGTATTTGTGATGCGTGTGATCTTTCTAGCAACTTTCCTTGAAAGAAAATAAGTCAGAAAATGGATGGAATATCCCTTGGAGTACAGTTAAATCTATCATTAACAAGTGGAAGGAATATAACTCTGCTGAGAGCAAATTGAGTGACAGTGCAAGAAAGAGACAAGTCATGGAGGCCACCAAGACACCTGTGACTCAGCGGCTGTGAACACAACAACTGCTGCCTGTCCCTCATAGGTCAAAGCTTTATGGGAAAATCCCAAAGAGCAAGTCACTATTGAAAAAAGCTCATACTAAAACTTGACTTGAGTTCACCAGAAGGCATGTGGGAAACTCTACAGCGTGTTGGTAGTGGTGGCATCATGATGTGGAGCATGGTAGTGGTGGCATCATGATGTGGAGCATGGTGGTGGCAGCATCATGATGTGAAGCATGGTGGTGGTGGCATCATGATGTGAAGCATGGTGGTGGCGGCATCATGATGTATACTCCATAGCATCAGGCCTTGAAAGGCTTGTAAGGAATGGTGGGTTAAATGAATTTAGCAAAGTACACACGTGGACAAAATTGTTGGTACCCCTCAGTTAAAGAAGTAAAAACCCACAATTCTCACTGAAATCACTTGAAACTCACAAAAGTAACAATAAATAAAAATTTATTGAAAATTAAATAATCAAAAACAGCCATTACTTTTGAATTGTTGATTAACATAATTATTTAAAAAAACAAACTAATGAAACAGGCCTGGACAAAAATGATGGTACCTCTATAAAAGATTGAAAACTATTTGACCAGAGTGACATGATTAACTCAGGTGTGTCATTTAATTGACATCACAGGTGTTTCCAAACTCATAATCAGTCAGTCTGCCTATTTAAAGGGAGACAAGTAGTCACCCTGCTGTTTGGTGAAAAGGTGTGTACCACACTGAACATGGACAACAGAAAGCGAAGGAGAGAATTGTCCCAGGACATCCGAAAAAAAATTATAGACAAACATCTTAAAGGTAAAGGCTATAAGACCATCTCTAAACAGCTTGAAGTTCCTGTGACAACAGTGGCTCATATTATTCAGAAGTTCAAGACCCACGGGACAGTAGCCAACCTCCCTGGACGTGGCCGCAAGAGGAAAATTGATGACAAATTGAAGAGACGGATCGTTGGAATTGTATCCAAAGAGCCCAGAGCAACCTCCAAAGAAATTAAAGGTGAACTCCAAGGCCAAGGTACATCAGTGTCAGATGGCACCATTCGTCGTTGTTTGAGCCAAAGTGGACTTCATGGGAGACGACCAAGGAGGACACCACTGCTGAAAAAAACTCATAAAAAAGCCAGACTGGAATTTGCAAAAATGCATGTTGACAAGCCACAAAGCTTCTGGGAGAATGTCCTTTGGACAGATGAGACCAAACTGGAGCTTTTTGGTAAGGCACATCAACTCTATGTTCATAGACTCAAAAACCAAGCATACGAAGAAAAGAACACTGTCCCTACGGTGAAACATGGAGGAGGCTCAGTAATGTTTTGGGGCTGCTTTGCTGCATCTGGCACAGGGTGTCTTGAAAGTGTGCAAGGTACGATGAAATCTGAAGACTATCAAGGCATTCTGGAGAGAAATGTGCTGCCTAGTGTCAGAAAGCTTGGTCTCAGTCGCAGGTCATGGGTCTTCCAACAGGACAACGATCCAAAACACACAGCCAAAAACACCCAAGAATGGCTGAGAGAAAAGCGTTGGACTATTCTAAAGTGGCCTTCTATGAGCCCAGATCTGAATCCCATTGAACATATGTGGAAGGAGCTGAAACATGCCATTTGGAGAAGACACCCATCAAACCTGAGACAACTGGAGCTGTTTGCTCATGAGGAGTGGGCCAAAATACCTGTTGACAGCTGCAGAACGCTCATTGACAAATACAGAAATCGTTTAATTGCAGTGATTGCCTCAAAAGGTTGTGCAACAAAATATTAAGTTATGGGTACCATCATTTTTGTCCAGCCCTATTTCATTAGTTTGTTTTTTTAAATAATTATGTTAATGAACAATTCAAAAGTGATGGCTGATTTTGATTATTTAATTTTCAATAAATTTTTATTTATTGTTACTTTTGTGAGTTTCAAGTGATTTCAGTGAGAATTGTGGGTTTTTCCTTCTTTAACTGAGGGGTACCAACAATTTTGTCCACGTGTGTATACAGAAATCTTGGAGCAAAACCTTTTTCATTTTTTATATGTTCTTTATTTTACCAGGTAAGTTCAGGTGAGAACAATTTCTCATTTACAATGATGACCTGGCAAACCTGATGTAGTCTGCAAGAAAACTGTGACTTAGGGGAGAATTTGTTTACCAGAAGACATTGAGGCAAAACATACAGTCACAGCACCACAGAAATGAGTCAAAGACTTAAGATCTTCATGCAACTTGACAGTTTTGCAAGGAAGGATGGAGTGAAACTTCAGTGTCCAGATGTGCACAAGCTCAGTGCTGTAATTGCAGTCAGAGGTGCATCTACTCTATACTGACTTGAAGAGGGTGAGGCCCACATTTAGTCATGAAGGATTCTCTTAATCACTGACATACTTTAAAGAGTATTCCCGACTTGCCTTGCTGTCATGACGACATTTCTTTTTTATTGGCCACCAGACTTGTACCCTGTAGACTTTTATGACGCTACATTTTAATCCTAGACTTTTTCCAGGAAGTCCCATGGATATTTTGCAAGCCACAGCTTGCTTTGTTTGTCTGTTGCTGCAACAGATGAGTTGAAAGGCGGGTTTGTTTGATGTGAAAGCACATGTTGTGGTGTTTGTCACAGATGACATTTGGTTTTGCAATTGGAATTTCCATAAATGTTCCAATCCAAATATTGGTGTGTGGAAACAGGGCTGGATGTTGACAGTTCCCCTACTATATAACACATGAGAAATACTCAGACTGAAGAGACTGAGAAGGGAAGCACTGGACGAGTGAAAGTTTGTTTATGTCTTTTGTTTTAATGTTGAATTTAGGATTTTAAATATCTGAACAACAGTAAATCATGCTTTATTTGATTGGGCATATTTTGGTAAACCTCCCCGACGAAAACTTTGGTTTTGGTGCCCTTTTGACGTTGGGGTTCCAGAAAAGGGCAAAGAAACAAAAAAAATCAGTCAATAATTCAGTCAAGTTGGGGCAAAGTATGATTTCATGCATGACAGTGAATGGTGGCAGTGTATTAATGGGTTCTATATGCGTCAGTGATTGTGCTCTTGGCAGCAACACATTGTTCAGATTGAATGTGTTATTTTTTATTGTCTGTAATTCACAGTTAGATTAATGAAAACCAAATACAGCCTTGTGGTTGTAAATTTTTTAGTCATCTGCCATTGAGTATGAATTACTCATTTTAATGACAATGCTTCATTTATTACTCAGTTTCTTGTTCATTAAGATGGTGACACATCATCTGTTGATGACTGTCCTCTATGCTGGAAACACTTAGTGAGCCACAACAGAAAACGGTCACACGACAGAAACTTCATGCAAATTCTGATCAGAGTGTCATTGTTGCAATTCAGAAAAACACATCATCAAAGGAAAATTTTGTCCTCAAATTGCACAAGTATAGCCCTCAAAATAATCAATTCAATTCAATTCAATTCAATTTTATTTATATAGCGTCAATTACAGTCAACTCGTCTCAAGACGCTTTACAGAACCCAAATGCCTGACCCCCAGAGCAAGCCCAAAGGCGACAGTGGCAAGGAAAAACACCCTTTTAACAGGGAAGAAACCTCGAGCAGAACCCGGCTCTATATAGGGGGGACCCATCTGCCTGCTGGCCGGGCGGGTTGAGAAGGACAGAAGAGGGCAAAGGGGAGGGATGGGAGAAGAGGGAGGGGTGGGAAAGCAAGGAAAACACAACACACATTTGGATACATGCATGACAGGATATGTGACACAGACAAAGTATAAGCTAACATTGAAAACTGACTCATAATTTACTCTTATGATGTACGGCTCTGACATTAAACATACTCCATATATAGCTAGCAGTAAAATTCAAACAGTATGTAAGTTAGCATAACAGTATAGTGAAGGCAATGCAGAGTTGACTGGTGGAAAAAGGGAGTTGGAAGCAGAGGGCTGGAGGAAGGTCAGCAACAGCATCCCACAGTGGACATGGTGGAGACTGGACCAGCTGGTGGAACATCAACCGCAGATCTGAAGCATCCAGCTCTGGGACCAGGGACACTCGGAGAAATAGCACAGGGGGAAACAGAGTGAATGTACTGCAATAACGGTATACATATTAAATGTAAAGGTAGATAGAGAAGGGCTCAGTGCATCAAGAAAAGTCCCCCAGCAGCCTATAGGCCTATAGCAGCATGACTAGAGGCAGAACGAAGGGACGTCCAAGAAGGAGTCAGCTGTGCAAATGAAGACACAAGCCGAACCCCTGTGGGTCACCCAGTCAGCCCCAACTCTAAGATTTGTCAAAAAGGAACGTTTTAAGCCTGGTCTTAAAAATAGAGAGGGTGTCTGCCTCCCGAACCCAAACTGGGAGCAGGTTCCACAGGAGAGGCGCCTGATAACTGAAGGCTCTGCCTCCCATTCTACTTTTAGAAATTCTAGGAACAACAAGTAAGCCTGCAGCTTGAGAGCGAAGAGTTCTACTAGGATAATAAGGTACTATCAGATCTTTAAGATATGATGGAGATTGGTTATTAAGAGCTTTATATGTCAGAAGAAGGATTTTAAATTCTATTCTGGATTTAACAGGAAGCCAGTGAAGAGAGGCAAGTATAGGGGAAATATGATCTCTTTTGCTAACTCCTGTCAGTACTCTCGCAGCAGCGTTTTGGATCAACTGTAGATGTTTGAGAGAGCTATTTGGACAACCCGATAATAAGGAATTGCAATAGTCAAGCCTGGAAGTAACAAAAGCATGAACTAATTTTTCTGCATCACTCTGAGACAGAATGTTCCTGATTTTTACAATATTACGCAGGTGAAAAAAGGAAGTCCTACAGACTTGCTTTATGTGTGAGTTAAAGGACATGTCCTGGTCAAAAATAACTCCAAGATTCCTCACAGTAGTACTGGAGGCCAATGTGATGCCATCCAGAGTAACTATTTGCTTTGAAAGCGAGTTTCTAAGATGTTTGGGGCCAAATACAATGACTTCAGTTTTGTCTGAATTTAGCAGTAGGAAGTTAAAAGTCATCCAGGTTTTAATGTCCTTAAGACAATCTTGCAGTCTAGCTAACTGATCAGTTTCATCTGGCTTCATAGATAAATACAATTGTGTGTCATTTGCATAACAATGGAAGTTAATACAATGCTTCCTAATAATATTGCCTAAAGGAAGCATGTATAATGTGAAAAGTATCGGTCCTAAGACAGAACCCTGAGGAACTCCATGATTAACTTTAGTATGCTCAGAAGAGTTATTGTTGACATGCACAAACTGGAACCTATCTGATAAGTAGGATTTAAACCAGTCCAGTGCTGTCCCTTTAATGCCAATTGAATGTTCTAGACGCTGTAATAAAATGTTGTGGTCGATTGTGTCAAACGCTGCACTAAGATCTAACAAAACAAGTATAGAGACTAGTCCATTATCTGATGCTATGAGAAGGTCATTAGTAACTTTCACTAGAGCTGTTTCTGTGCTATGATGCACTCTGAAGCCTGACTGAAACATTTCAAACAAATTATTCCTTTGTAAGTGTTCACATAATTGATTTGCAACTATTCTTTCCAGAATTTTAGAGAGAAATGGTAGGTTGGATATCGGTCTATAGTTAGCTAACACATCTGGATCTAAAGTGGGCTTTTTAAGCAAAGGTTTGATGACAGCAACCTTAAAAGCCTGTGGTACATAGCCTGTTACTAGAGAGAGATTAATCAGATCTAACATTGAAGAATTAATTAAAGGTAAAATCTCCTTGAAGAGTCTAGTTGGGATAGGATCTAAAAGACATGTTGATGGTTTGGATGTAGAAACTGTTGAATTTAGTTCAGAGAGACATATAGGAGTGAAGAATTCTAAAGATTCATCAGGTCTAACAGCCAATTCAAAAGCATCTGTGACATTTGTAGGAAGGGCCAGATTAATTTTATCTCTAATCATAACTATTTTATGTGTAAAGAAGCTCATGAAGTCGTTACTGGTTAAAGCTAAAGGAATACAAGGTTCAACAGAGCTCTGACTCTTTGTCAGCCTGGCTACAGTGCTAAAGAGAAACCTAGGGTTGTTCTTGTTCTCATCTATTAAAGATGAATAATAAGTTGTCCTGGCATTACGAAGAGCTTTTTTATAGATTACTAGACTATTTTTCCAAGCCACATACACTTCCTCTGAATTAGTGGAATACCACTTTCTTTCCAGCTTTCGGGATGCCTGCTTTAAAGTCCGCAGCTGGGAATTATACCAAGGAGCAAGTCTTCTCTGAGATATAACTTTCTTTTTTACAGGTGCAACACTATCAAGAGTTGTACGCAGTGAGGCTGAAGCATTATTAACAAAATAATCCACTTCTGTGGGGGTAAAATAATAATAATTGCCTTCTGATTTATCAGTAAATGTTGCTGAAGTAAACAGTGAGGGTATTATTTCCTTAAATTTAGATACTGAATTGTCAGACAAACACCTACTGTAATGATATTTGTTCTCAGCTGCTATACAATCCTTTACTTTAAATTGAAATGTTATCATAAAATGGTCAGAAAGAAGAGGGTTCTGGGGAAATACTGTTAACTCTTCAATTTCTATGCCATAAGTCAGGACAAGGTCAAGAGTGTGATTAAAACTATGAGTTGGTTTATTTACATGTTGAGAAAACCCAATTGAGTCTAATAATGAATTAAAAGCTGTTGTAAGCCTGTCGCTGTCTATGTCAACATGAATGTTAAAGTCACCCACAATAATAACTTTGTCTGAACTGAGCACTAATTCAGATAAAAAGTCTGAGAATTGAGATAAAAACTCAGAATAAGGAGCAGGAGGACGATATATAACAACAAATAAAACTGGTTTCTGAGCTTTCAAATTTGGATGAGAGAGACTAAGAGTGAGATTTTCAAATGAGCTGTAATCAGGTTTAGGCCTCTGGTTCAATTTTAAACTAGAATGGTAGATTGCTGCTACTCCTCCTCCTCCTCGGCCTGTGATTCGAGGAATATGACAGTTAATATGACTAGGGGGAGTTGATTCGTTTAGGCTAACAAATTCTTCCTGCTGCAACCAGGTTTCAGTCAAACAGAACAAATCAATCTGGTGATCAGTTATCAACTCATTTACTAGCAGAGATTTAGACGAGAGAGATCTAATATTTAACAGACCACATTTAATTTTCCTGTCTCTGTGTTCTGTTGAAATAGTGGTATTAATTTTTATTAAATTTTTGTGGTTACTATTTCTTTTGTATATTTTTGATTTGTGTAATTTATTGAATTTTGGTGGTCGGGGGACAGACACAGTCTCAATAAAGTTAACTGAATTACTGGAGGGTGACAGCTGTGAGGAAACTGCAGAGAGGTGTGTAAGACTACAGCTCTGCATCCTGGTCTTAACTCTGGGTTGTCATGCTTTAGGAGTACTAATAAAATCAGCCATATTCCTAGAAATGAGAGCTGCACCAGCCAAAGTGGGATGGATGCCGTCTCTCCTAATCAGACCAGGTTTTCCCCAAAAGAGCTCCAATTATCAATAAAGCCCACGTCGTTTGATGGACACCACATAGACAACCAGCGGCGAAACGACGACATGCGGCTAAACATGTCATCGCTGGTCAGATCAGGCAAGGGTCCAGAGAAAACTACAGAGTCCAACATGGTTTTGGCGAAAGTACACACCGATGCCACGCTAATTTTGGTGACCTCCGATTGGCGTAACCGGGTGTCGTTACCGCCGACGTGAATAACAATCTTACTATATTTACGATTATCTTTAGCCAGCAGTTTCAAATTTGCTTCTATGTCGCCCGCTCTGGCCCCTGGGAGGCATTTAACTATGGTCGCTGGTGTCGCTAGCTTCACGTTTCTGACTATGGAGCTGCCAATGATCAGAGTTGGTTTCTCAGCGGGTGTGTCGCTGAGCGGGGAAAAACGATTAGAAACATGAAGCGGTTTGTAGTGAGCCGGGACAGCAGGCTTGAGTTTAGGACTGTTTTTCCTACGAACTGTCACCCATCCACCCGGCTGTTCGGGCGCTGCTAAGGGACGGCTAACAGATGCTACACTAGCTAAGCTATTGCGGTCCGCACCGGCTAAGGGGGCCTGGCTAGCTGCTAGCGGGTTATTTTCCATGGTGCGGAGCCGCGATTCCAATTCGGAGAGCCTCGCCTCCAGAACTACAAAAAGGCTGCACTTATTACACATATCGTTATCACTAAAGGAGGCAGAGGAATAACTAAACATG
This sequence comes from Acanthochromis polyacanthus, assembly GCF_021347895.1. Classification (NCBI taxonomy): domain Eukaryota; kingdom Metazoa; phylum Chordata; class Actinopteri; family Pomacentridae; genus Acanthochromis; species Acanthochromis polyacanthus. The sequence continues at coordinate 10,852,070 of NC_067126.1, read as the reverse complement.
TGGCACACTGAGCAGGAGAGGGAGAGGGAGAGAGAGGGAGAGGAAGAGGCAGAAGCAGAAGCCATGCTAACAACACGACACAGTGCTGAAACAGGAAATGACGCAATACGCTCACCGTAACGTCAGACGTCGCCGGGATGAAAGCAATGTTTCAGAACTGAACTTACAAAACTAATCCAGTTTTGTAAGTTTTTATTTTCCTCATAATCACCAATACCACACACACACTACAGAAGTTAAATTCATTGAACACTGTTAAAAACAAATGTTTATTTAAATAATTTCTTAAGATTATTGTTGTACTGGTTTTGCCTGATTTGTTAAATTACAGATAATGAGTAAAATCTAATTTATTATCATGTATTATTTACCAACATTGACATGTTTTTGAAAGACCAATTACATATTTCTAAAGATTGAAAAAATGCCAAATATTCTTATATTTTTCATATTTCCATTGTTTGTTAGATTGCTGATAATAACCAGGAAAATCACAAAATAAAGTATCAATTTACTCGTTAGTCCTTAAAAAATCCAGGCCAAAACTGTAAATAATATCAAAAGTCTATCAAAAATGGTTTATTGTTACTTTTTTACTATTTTTACTGCATTTAAATTGACACAAAATGTATTATTATTATTATTATTATTATAATTACCAGGAATTGGCTTTTTTGGATAAAAATAAAGTATTAAATTAAGCATCAAATTTTACCAATCTTCACAATTTCTCAAAAGGACTGGAGAATGGCAAACCTTTTTTTTTAAACTTTTTTTTTCTGATATTCATTATTTTATTACATTACAGATAATATCTAGCAAAATCTGAGCCCCTCCCCCCCCCCCCCCCCCCCCAAAAAAAAAAAAAGTAATTAATATGTTGAATAAAAAAGAAAAACTAAACAAATAGAACTGGCCAAATTATAAATAATGTCCACATCAAGAAACGATGGTTTACCACCAAAGCTGTGGAGGTCTAACCCAAACCCTAACCCTAACTGTTTGTTGGATGCTTGTTAGTGTAAAAAAGTAGTATCTTTCTCTGAGGCTATAGATGGCTGACATGTTTTTACAGGTTCACACCTTCAGTAGAACTTCAGAAATTACTAAGTGAACAACAAAGAGATGGGTGGTTTGAAGGTTGCTGGCTGTGCAGTTGGTGTTTAATGAAAGGTTTAGCTAAAAAGACAGATTGAACAGACATCAAGAGACTTGAACCAGGAACTCTGTGACTATATGACCAGCATTGTAGATCAATACACCACAGGGGCAGTCTGTCTTTTACCTTCTCATGGGTTTTAGGTTCAATTCAGATCAGCACCACAGATGCAATGAAAATGAGATTTCACTGACGCTAAGGCATCTCAATTTGAACATGATGGAGTCTGAATCTGTTCAGATTGAAGGTGAGAAACCTTCAGGTGGTTCCAATCAGTATGATGTCTCTCTCTCACACCTTGTTGCTGGTGATAAGCTCTGAAGAGAAAGTAGAGAAAGACTTTGACCTTGTGTGAAACCAGTTTGGGCACTGTGTGTGTTTAATGTATGAATGTGTATGTTCAAAGCTGAAAACCCTCAAAGCAAAACAAACTCTAAAAACCAAACTAAAAATTAAACTGCATTGATGCCTAATATCACTATTCTGGTTTCACTTTTGATCTTCAAGAGGACAAACAGTCAAGGTAAGAAAGCCAGCTTTCCAGCTTAGCTCATTATTTTGCGCAAACTCACCTTGGCTCCACAACAATTAAAGGCTACACAGCAGGTGTACAGAAGAGTGGATTTTAAAGATGTGAGTAGTCCTAGAAAGACTTGTTGATTCATTATGAAATTAGAAAAACAACTCATATGAACACATACATTTTTCTAAAATGCTCACGTGGTACCAATATTGTGAAAAAAATGGTGGCTCTACCTATTATTAATATTCTGCCACTTACATTTTTTATTTGTTTCTGTACATACACACTGCCTGCAGTTCAGCCCAGCTCGGCTGAAAAGTCCTTTTCTTTTTGTCACACGAATGTTGATCACACCTTAATCATTAATACATTATATTGCCAAAAGTATTCGCTCACCCATCCAAATAATCAGAATCAGGTGTTCCAATCATTTCCATGCCCACAGGTGTATAAAATCAAGCACCTAGGCATACAGACTGCTTTTACAAACATTTTTGAAAGAATGGGTCGCTCTCAGGAGCTCAGTGAACTGTGATAGGATGCCACCTCTGCAACAAATCCAGTCATGACATTTCCTCGCTCCTAAATAATCCACAGTCAACTGTCAGCTGTATTATAAGAAAGTGGAAGTGTGTGGGAAAGACAGCAACTCAGCCACGAAGTGGTCGACCATGTAAACTGACGGAGTGGGGTCAGCGGATGCTGAGGTGCATAGTGCCAAGAGGTGGCCAACTTTCTGCACAGTCAATCGCTACAGACCTTCAAACTTTATGTGGCCTTCAGATTAGCTCAAGAACAGTGCTTCAGCAGAGAGCTTCATGGGTTTCCATGGCTAAGCAGCTGCATCCAAGCCATACATCACCAAGTGCAATGCAAAGCGTGGGATGCAGTGGTGTAAAGCACGCTGTCACTGGAGCAGTGGAGACGCCTTCTCTGGAGTGACAAATGGTGCTTCTCCATCTGGCAATCTGATGAACGAGTCTGGGTTTGGCGGTTGCCAGGAGAACAATACTTTTTGGACTGCATTGTGCCAAGTGTAAAGTTTGGTAGAGGTGGGATTATGGTGTGGACTTGTTTTTCAGGATGTGGGCTTGGCCCTTTAGTTCCAGTGAAAAGAACTCTGAATGCACTTCGTAGTGCAATTTTATTGTATGAAAAGTGCTATACAAATAAAGTTTGTTTGATTGATTGATTGATTGATTGATTGATGGATTAATTGATTGCTTCAGCAAACCAAGACATTTTAGACAATTCCATGCTCCCAACTTTGTGGGAACAGTTTGGAGCTGGCCCCTTCCTCTTCCAACATGACTGTGCATCAGTGCACAAAGCAAAGTCCATAAAGACATGGATGACGGAGTCTGGTGTGGATCAATTTGACTGGCCTGCACAGAGTCCTGACCTCAACCTGATAGAACGCCTTTGGGACGAATTAGAGCAGAGACTGAGAGCCAGGCCTTCTTGTCCAACATCAGTGTGTGACCTCACAAATGCACTTCTGCAAGACTGGTCAAAAATTCCCATAAACTACCTCCTAAACCTTGTGGACAGCCTTCCCAGAAAAGATTTGAAGCTGTTACAGTTGCAAAGGGTGGACCAACGTCATATTGAACCCTATGGATTAGGAATGGGATGTCACTTACGTTCATATGCGAGTCAAGGCAGGTGAGCAAATACTTTTTGCAATATAGTGTATCTTCTTAACTGCACAAAATTTTGGGTAGCACTTTATAACACGGCCCGTGTTTTACAGAGTAGTTTCCCGTCTCTTACAGTGTAGTTTCCTCAACTTTGAAGGTAACTGTCGGACATGTACATGTCATTTCGCGCAACCTGAGGAATACTTACACTTGTGTCTGACAGTGTAAGTGCTGTTGTCTTACAGTGTAGTTTGACATGTCTTAATGTGTAGTTTCCTCAACTGCGGAGGTAACTCTCATAAATGTAGCATGACATTTTACGGACTCTTATGGGGCAGTTACGTTCGTGTCTTATAAGGTAGTTTGACGTGTTTTAATGTGTAGTTTCTTCAACTGTGGGGGTAACTCTCATAAATGTAGCATGACATTTTGCGGACTCTTATGGGGCAGTTACGCAGGGGTGAAGCCAAAGTGCAGGCACCCACAGGAGGCAGACTGATTTTCTAAACATAGATTTATTTTATTCAAAGAAAAGCCAAAGTACTGGGGAAACTAACCCAGGCAACCAAAATCCATTCAAAAACTGACTGATTTAAACCAAACCAAACAGAACTCAAAACTAACTAAATAACACCCAAACTGGCCACTACTTGGCTAAACCTAACCTAAAATAAAACAGCGGGCTTGACAAACCAAAAGTCCAACGGGGGGAGGGCCAGCAGGCCGGTGTGGAAGCCGGCAGACTGTGGCGACCCACTCCGGGGCTGCCGACGTGCAGCAGAGAACACAGGGCTGCAGACATGCAGACATGCAGAGGAGTCGGGGCAGAGGCAGGAACACAGCGGGGACAGGCGGCTGCAGGAGCCGAGGCAGGGGCAGAGCTCCAGAACTAGGCCGGGCAGGGCAGGACAGAACAGGCGGGGGAATCCAGAGCTGTGGCAGACCGGGACAGAGTGGCTGGTGGTGTGCCAGCAGAAGCAACAGCGACAATGTCCCAGCGGCAAGTGACAGGGTGAGCCAGGCTATAAGTGCCGCTGATTGTTGATTGGGCGCGGCTGTGCTCCACGGCAGCTGCGCCCAATCAACCAGAGCTGACAGCTGGCCAGGAGCGCAGCACAGAGAAGGGAGGAACCATGACAGTCATACTGAAGTTAAAAACAATTGATTGCACAGATCATTTTACAGCTGCTTTGAAGTGTTTCCGTGTTTCTTTCTTGATTTGTTCAAGTCAAATATTTGTGTTTTCAGATCCTTGCCTCCCACTGTAGTGTTTGTGGCGGAGTCTAATTAGTGTGCAGAATGGGCCCTATTTAAATTGACTCAAAGGAGTCCCCAGCTATAGTCAATTGTAATCACGAATGACAAGTTAGGAGGTCATACCACAAAGAAACTTTAAATTATGCAACTTTCTACATCACCAAAATTGTTCCTTCAAGTTGCTGTATGTATGTTTTTGAACCCACAGATTTACCATATTTCCATATGTTTGAAAGAAAATCTGCTTTTTCAAAGAAGATAACATTAAATTAGTCAGAAATACAGTCTATACATTGTTAATGTGGTAAATGACTATTCTAGCAAGAAACAGTTGATTTTTAATGGAATATCTCCATAGGGGTACAGAGGAACATTTCCAGCAAGCATCACTCCTGTGTTCTAATTGTGTTAGCTAAACGTGTTGAAAGGCTAATTGATTATTAAAAACCTTTGTGCAGTTATGTTAGCACATGGATAAAAGTGAATTTTCATATAAAATATGAAATTGTCTGGGTGACCCCAAACTTTTGAACAAATGTATGAAAAAAAAAGCTTTTTTTCTTTGTGGCAAAGATACATGTATCTTTGCCACAAAGAAAAAAAGCTTAATAAATGACATTATTTAAACACATGTATGTGTTTAAATAATGTCATGTTAGAATGCTCAGACTTGGAAATTCATGACTGCAGTAGTATATGTAAACTGTGAACTAGCGTGTAAACTTTTCTTCACAACTAAGAAACCAGATCAAAAAGATAAAAGTTAAGGTGCAGGATGTCTGAGGTGCAAAGAGATGAAATCATGAAGATAACAAAATTAGTTTTCTGCTTTGAAAGATGGAACAGGAAATGTTGTGTGTTCAGAGAAAGTATCAGTCAGACTGTGTTTTCTGTGCTACAAGCCTCCAAGTCATGAAGCTTGTAGGAACAGAATCAGATGTAAATGACTTCTATACTAAGTTTTATTTTAAAGTTTTAAAGTTTTATTTTTATTTTTATATAAAATACATTAAATCTGATATGTATGTAGAAAAAAACTCTCTCCTAGGTGGCATTGGTTGACAACATAGAAACAAAACAATTTCTAAGACACGGCTTTCACTGATTCTGATGTCAGAGAAGTGCCCAGACAGGTAATTCTAAAACTTTTTTGAAAGTACTTCAGTAGACCGGCACATACTGTTTCATGGATCATGAAGCCCTACAAGTTCTCAGTGATTCAGCATGAAGTGTTGCGCTGTTGATGATGCAGATACAAGTTGTTTTCCTGCCAAGCTGCAGTAACATTCTGTACTGTTTGCACTCAAGCTCATCCACCTTTTCTTCTAGTTGCTCATTAACAGTTTTTGATGTCATCAGACTCCCTTTTCAGTAAAAATCAAGTCTATTTGACCTTGTTAACATTTTCATATCGTGTCTTTAACATACTGGAAGACAGATAATGAGAGAAATAACCAGTTAACACCATGATAGTGTTTCCACCTTAAAACTACGGTGAACTGCTGCAGCCATGAAAGTGTAACCTGCTGTAAGCAATGCAGCAGAATAAATCCAGCTTTAACATCACAGTTTGTCAGTCATTAATGTTGTGTAAATAAAGAATTTTAGGATAAGGATAAAGCACAGGATTCAGTTAAGCTAAACCAAACTTTCAACTCCAAACAAACACATACAAGCTAAGTTTGAGCAAAAACATATGTTTTTGCATTTAAAAGATGACATTGTAAGTATCGTCTGTATCAGCATTGAGTGTCAACAGAAATCTGTCTGTATACAGTACAAAAAAAGACAAGTCAGATACACATGTTTGTTTACATTTTTAAAACTTGACGGAATGACATTGAAATTATCAACAGAAATTTGCAAGAATTCTTCTGCATCAAAGTGAAATAAAGATCATAAATTGTATACACCGCCTCCTTCCCCTCATCCAACAGATCAAGGACAACAAGGGACTCAGAGAGAGGCCTCAACTACATCATCGCCTCCTGCCACTCATCCAACAGACCACTGTCCATCTTCACCCCCACAGCAAGAGGAAACCTCCCCTAACTCCTTACCCTCCCCAGTCAGTCTCTCTCCTTCCCCTACTCATCTGGATTTCACAGATGACATGAAAAGGCGTGTTAATGCTGGAACAAAACTGACACCACGCCGAAATCCCATATGCTTGCCAACTAGTCTTGTCTTTGAAAATTCAGTTGTTTCTGATGTCTGATATGTGCCAGGTCCAGGCTTCAAAGCTGATATTAATGTCATCAACCAGGAAAAGCTGGGGCCTTATGGAAATCAGGTAACCAGTATTTCTGTCCTAGTAGGCAACAGAAAAAGAAAGGTGGCTATGTCAAGACACAGAAAGAAAAAGCTTTTAAATATATTACATATTATTTGTGAACCACAAACATTTTCTGCTCACATGGCAGGCAAAACTCCTCAAACATTAAAGATGGCTCTATTAAACATTAGATCTTTGGCTGGGAAGACATTTTTAATTAATGATTTTATTATTGAGCACAATCTTGATTTTATGTTTTTAACTGAAACTTGGTTAGACCAAAATAACAGTACAGCTGTTCTCATCGAGTCGACCCCTCCCAACTTCAGTTTTATCAGTGAGGCCAGGGTGCACAAGAGAGGGGGCGGTGTTGCAATTTTATTCAAAGAATCTTTTCAATATCAGCAGTTATCCTTTGAACATTTCTCCTCGTTTGAGTACATAGCCCTTCAACTGAAGTCCTCATCTCGAGTTGTGCTACTTAATGTTTACAGGTCTCCTAAATACTGTGCAAACTTTTTTGATGATTTTAGTGAACTGCTGTCTATGATCTGCATTGATTTTGACTGTGTAATTATTGCTGGCGACTTTAACATCCATATTGACAATCCTCAGGGCAGAGGGACTATAGATCTATGTAACACTCTTGACAACTTTGGGCTGGTTCAGCATGTAACAGAGGCCACACATGACAAAGGGCATACGTTAGACCTACTTATCTCCAAGGGTCTGAGTATTTCCAATGTTACAGTGTCTGACGTTGGTCTTTCTGATCATTCCTGTGTTTTCTTTGAGAGCACTGTCTCGGCGCAGTCAGCAACTTTCACGGAGGTAACCAAAAAACGGTGTATTACTGAAAACACCTCTGAAATATTTAACCAGGCTTTTTCTTCTACACCAGCTCTATCTGGGGCTTCAGTCGATGAGCTGATAGGTAGTTTTAATGCTAAAATTGTAAACATTATGGATGCCATTGCTCCAACTAAGGTGAAAGTTATCTCTGGTAAGAAAAAATCTCCATGGAGAAATGCCACACTGGTCAGAAATGGCAAAAGAGAGTGTAGGAAAGCTGAACGCAGATGGCGAAAATCAAAACTCCAGGTTCATTATGACCGATGATTTACAAAGAGAAACTGTGGACTTACAATTTACAACTTAGAAATGCAAGACAATCTTATTTCGCAGATATAATCACCAAAAACAGTCACAGTACATGAGCCTTATTTGCTACTGTGGACAGACTAACAAACCCTCGTGTGTCAGTAGTCCCTGAGCTGCATTCTACCAGGGCCTGCAACGACTTTGCATCATTCTTTATAGAGAAAATCCAAAACATTAGACAAGCAGTTAGTGCCCCCACAGCAGGTTCAGGATATGCCCTGTGTCAGCATAAAACCATTTTAAACACCATGATGCAATTTAATCCTATTAATCACAAAAACCTGGAGGACATTATACATCAACTAAACTCCTCCTCCTGCTGTCTGGATATTCTGCCAACAATGTTCTTCAAAAAAGTCTCCCAAGTACTGCTGGCGGATCTTTTATGGATTGTGAACTTGTCTCTTATGTCAGGTGTTTTTCCTCAGGCTTTAAAAACTGCTGTGATTACGCCACTTTTAAAAAAGAGCAGCCTCGACAAGTTACAAATGAATAGCTACAGACCAATCTCTAATCTCCCATTTTTAAGGAAGATCATTGAAAAAGCAGTTTTTCAACAGCTAAACAATTGCCTAATAAAAAATAACAGCTTCAATGTTTTTCAGTCAGGTTTTCGACAGCACCACAGCACTGAGACGGCTCACATTAAGGTAATTAATGACATCCGCTTAAACACAGACAGCGGCAGGATGTCGGTCCTAGTCCTGCTGGATCTGAGTGCTGCGTTTGACACAGTCGACCACAATATACTACTTAACCGACTGGAGTACTGGGTGGGACTATCCAGCACAGTACTCAACTGGTTCAAATCTTACCTAAAGAATAGGAATTACTTTGTGTCTATAGGTAACTTCACGTCTGAGCAGACAGTAATTACATGTGGAGTTCCCCAAGGTTCCATTCTGGGGCCTCTTCTGTTTAACATCTATATGCTCCCACTGGCTCAGATTATTGAAAAGAATAATGTAAGTTACCATAGCTATGCAGATGACACGCAGATCTACATTACAATGTCCCCAGGAGACCATGGCCCTATACAGGTGCTGGGAAAGTGTATTGAACAGATAAATGAGTGGCTGTGTCAAAACTTTCTTCAGTTAAATAAAGACGAAACTGAGGTAATGGTTTTTGGAGCCAAGGAAGGGCGATTAAAGGTGAGCCTAGAGCTTCAGTCTTTACAGTTAAAAACTGCAGACCAGGCCAGAAATCTGGGTGTGGTGATGGACTCAGAACTCAGTTTTGGAAAACACATTAAAGCTGCTGTCCGGAGTTTCCGTTTGTTTTCAATTTATGTATCATTGTTTAACAAAGCTTAAATGTGTTAGTCTAGTTCGATACTATAATATAAAGTTAGTATAACACGATATGAAAATTTATTCTTGAACTCCGCCTTCCTCTCATAGACCCCCATGTTATTCCAAAAAGCGCCGGTCGCTGCCGACCAATCAAGTCCGAGCTTCAGCTTTGTCATGCTGTCAATCAACGGTTACGCGCACAGCAAGCAAGCCCATGCAGAGGTGGGCGAGCTACGTACTATGCAACCGCGCGCACATTTGTTTTGCTTGTGGAGGAGAGAGCATCAGGGATCAGCAACTTCCAGAAAAGTTACCACTTCCATGGCTTGTCAGGCCAGGAGACTGCAGGACGTTTTTTGGCTCGGGGTGCTCGCGTCGCTCCCTGACCACGGCCTCCATAGCCCGCCTGACGGCTGCGTTTAGATGCCCGACCTCTGGAGGAAGATGTTGGGGCGTCTGGGACATACTCTTCGTCAGAGGAGTCATGCAATTCTGAACTCTAGATAGAAATAAATAAACAATGTAACACATATACACGCGTAAATGCACTAAGTTTGATAAACAACGTCATCGAGAGGGATACACGAGTGTAATCACATATTGAAACTTTACTCGTTTGTCCTAGCAGATTCATGTTATTTTGGTATTCAGACAAGTTAGACTCAATAAAGAATTCTAACGTAATTCCTTTATTATTTACTAAATGTACTAAATGTAGAAGAGGGGAAAACAGCAAAACAGGCAAGATGCTGCAGCACTCCGGGCACTCCTCTCATGTACTGCGCGCGTGCACAAATAAAGGGGCGAAATCAGAGGGAGGGTGGGACCAACAGTGTTTTGGGAGACGCTGCGATTCAAACTCCGGACAGCAGCTTTAAAGCAGTTACAAAGTCGGCTTACTATCACTTAAAAATATCTCAAGAATTAAAGGGCTGATGTCTCAGCAGGACCTGGAAAAGCTAGTCCATGCATTTATTTTCAGTCAGCTTGATTACTGTAACAGTATCTTTACAGGTCTACCTAAAAAAAACACTCAAACAACTGCAGCAGATTCAAAACTCTGCTGCCCGAGTCCTCACTAAAACCAAGAAAAGAGATCATATCACTCCAGTTTTAAAGTCCTTACACTGGCTTCCTGTCACTCAGAGGGTAGATTTTAAAGTCCTGCTGCTGGTCTACAAAGCTTTAAATGGTCTAGGACCAAAATACATCAGGGACCTCCTGACTCAGTATGAACCACCCAAACCACTCAGGTCATCTGGATCAGATCTTCTAGTAGTTCCTAGAGTAAAAACCAAACACGGAGAAGCTGCATTCAGCTTCTATGCCCCATATATATGGAACAAACTCCCAGAAAACTGATCAGCTGAAACTCTCAGCACATTTAAATCCATTCTTAAGATGTACCTGTTCTCAGCTGCTTTTGATTAAAGTATTTTAAATTATTTTAAACCTTATTTTATGACAGTTGCTTTTAACAGTTATTTTAACTCTTATTTTATGACAGTTGCTTTTAACAGTTATTTTAACTCTTATTTTATGACAGTTGCTTTTAACAGTTATTTTAACTCTTATTTTATGACAGTTATTTTAAACAGCCCTTGTATTCTGACTCTTGTTTTTGATCTTTTTACTGTTCTGTTTTTCTTTTAATAATTGCCCTTGTTTTCTGACTTCTGTTTTTGATCTCTTTACTGTTCTGACTTTTTTTATAAATGATTTCATAAATGTTTTCTTTTGTTTTCTTTTAATAATCGTCATCCTCTGTTCTTAATGTCTTTGTAAAGCACTTTGAATCGCCTCGTTGTTGAAATGTGCTATATAAATAAATTTGCCTATATAATTCTGTCTTTTTCAGTTGTTGTTAACCACGCCTGACGTGTACGTCAGCGGGGTTACTGCATTCACTTCGGTATCTGGCTGGCTGGGTAAGTATGTATGTGTGTGTGTGTGTATGTCCGTCCATGCATGGGTGTGGTTCTGCCATCTACTGAGAGCTCGTCTTACTTGCAAAGATTTGAGGTCTCTGTGTGGTCGCTGTGGTGGTTTTGTGTGACTTGGGAGAACATAAAGATGCTGAAGAACTGGAGTTGAACCTGGGATTATAAACCACTAGACCAACATGACAACTCCACTGAACATAGCTTAACCAGAGAAATGCTGTTTCTGTATTTCAGAAACCCGAGGAACCAATCCTGTCAGCTTGCAGGGGGGAACTTTACTCTTCTGAGAATAGGTTTCTGGATCATATATGCATGGCTAAATCCCTTCAATATTACAACATGACCTTGAGTATAGCAGTTTTACAGTGTTTGAACAGAGTCATTGGTGAGCCGGTGTGCTCGAGCTGCACCCGGCAGGGAGGAGTGAGCAAAAAGAGAGGCTTGGACTTTTTAGATCTGCACATTCTAGAGGACACAATGAGTGTAGTGTTATATCTAAACCATTTTATGTGGTCAACTTGTGAATATGTCGCTCTGACATACAGAGGTGAGTTTTCAGCAGTTAAACTCACAGCTAAACTTGTCCTGTGACATTTTCTTAAAACACTTTTAGACTTGTCAAGCTTTTCCTTCAAGACTGAGCAGGACCAGGATAGTTTGACAAAGCAGCACTGTTATTTTACACTTGAAGACACACTGTTGGCAGGACATGCTAGTGCCTTCCAACAGGCTGTCAGCATCTTTCATCAACAGGGTGGAGGCTAGAAATGTGTGGACTGTGGATGGAAAAGGCAGAAAATAGATGATATATAAAAGTTCACAAAGAGGTAAAAAATTTGCTACTAATACATTTGAGCACATACAACTCAACAAAAACTAACTTTATAGGGCATCATGGGTTATTTTTTTAGGTGAGTACTTAGAACTTAGTGCAGTCTGTCTAAGGGCATTATCCCTTGCTGGATAATTCAATTCAATATTATTTATATAGCGCCAATTACAGTCAAATTGTCTCAAGTCGCTTTACAGAACCCATATGCCTGACCCCCAGACCAAGCCCAGAGGCAACAGTGGCAAGAAAAACACCCTTTTAACAGGGAAAAAAACCTTGAGCAGAACCTGGCTCTTTATGTGGGGGGACCCATCTGCCTGCTGGCTGGGCCGATTGGGAGGGACAGAAGAGGTAGAGAGGTAGAGGAAGAGAGGGAGAGAAGTAGAAGTATAGAGGTAGAGGAAGAGAGGTAGAGATGTAGAGGTAGAGAGGGGGAGGGAAACAGGGAACATAAAACGCAAAATTTGATACATACATGATAAGACAGATGATACATACAAAGTAGAAGCTAACATTGAAACCGATTCATAGTTTACTGTTATGATGTACAGTTCTGGCAAAAAATATATTACATATACAGCTGGTAGAAAACTCAAAAATATGTAGAAGAGCATATCAAGTAAAGTGAGAGTGATGGAGAGTCGGCTGATGGAAATGGGCAGCTGGAAGCAGTGGACTGGAGGAACATCAGCAGCAGCATCCCACAGTGGACATGATGGAGACTTGACTAGTTGGTGGGACAGCAACCACAGATCTGAAGCATCCAGCTCTGGGACCAGGGACACTGGGAGAAAGAACACACGGAGAAACAGAGTTAGTGCAATGCAATAGCAGTATATATATTCAATATAAAGGTAGATAGAGAAGGGCTCAGTGCATCCAGAAAGGTCCCCCAGCAGCCTAGGCCTATAGCAGCATAACTAGGGGCAAAACTCAGGGACGTCCAAGGTGAACCCTCCAGCTGACCCCCTCAGGATCACCCGAGTCAGCCCTAAATATAAGCCTTGTCAAAAAGGAAGGTTTTAAGCCTGGGCTTAAAAATAGAGGGGGTGTCTGCCTCTCGAACCCAAACTGGGAGCTGGTTCCACAGGAGAGGCGCCTGATGACTGAAGGCTCTGCCTCCCATTTTACTTTTAGAAATTCTAGGAACAACAAGTAAGCCTGCAGTCTGAGAGCGAAGAGTTCTGCTAGGATAATATGGTACTATCAGGTCTTCAAGATATGATGGAGATCGGTTGTTCAGAACTTTATGTGATAGAAGGATTTTGAATTCTATTCTAGCTTTTTTAGGAAGCCAATCAAGAGAAACCAGTATAGGAGAAATATGATCTCTCTTGCCGACTCCCGTCAGTACCCTAGCTGCAGCATTTTGGATCAACTGAAGATGTTTGAGAGAGCTATTTGGACAACCTGATAATAAGGAATTACAGTAGTCAAGCCTGGAAGTAACAAAAGTATGAACTAGTTTTTCTGCATCACTTTGAGACAGGATGTTCCTGATTTTTACAATATTACGCAGGTGGAAAAATGAAGTCCTACAGACTTGTTTTATGTGTGAGATAAAGGACATGTCCTGGTCAAAAATAACTCCAAGGTTCCTCACAGTAGTTTCTAAGATGTTTGGGTCCAAATACAATGACTTCAGTCTTGTCTGAATTTAGTAGTAGGAAATTACGGGCCATCCAGGTTTTACGTATATCCTGAAAGCTCGTGTCCGGAGTTTGAATCGCAGCGTCTCCCAAAACACTGTTGGTCCCACCCTCCCTCTGATTTCGCCCCTTTATTTGTGCACGCGCGCAGTACCGGAGAGCAGTGCCCGGAGTGCTGCAGCATCTTGCTGTTTTCCACTCTTCTACATTTAGTACATTTAGTAAATAATAAAGGAATTACGTTAGAATTCTTTATTGAGTCTAACTTGTCTGAATACCAAAATAACATGAATCTGCTAGGACAAACGAGTAAAGTTTCAATATGTGATTACACTCGTGTATCCCTCTCGATGACGTTGTTTATCAAACTTAGTGCATTTACGCGTGTATATGTGTTACATTGTTTATTTATTTCTATCTAGAGTTCAGAATTGCATGACTCCTCTGACGAAGAGTATGTCCCAGACGCCCCAACATCTTCCTCCAGAGGTCGGGCATCTAAACGCAGCCGTCAGGCGGGCTATGGAGGCCGTGGTCAGGGAGCGACGCGAGCACCCCGAGCCAAAAAACGTCCTGCAGTCTCTTGGCCTGACAAGCCATGGAAGTGGTAACTTTTCTGGAAGTTGCTGATCCCTGATGCTCTCTCCTCCACAAGCAAAACAAATGTGCGCGCGGTTGCGTAGTACGTAGCTCGCCCACCTCTGCATGGGCTTGCTTGCTGTGCGCGTAACCGTTGATTGACAGCATGACAAAGCTGAAGCTCGAACTTGATTGGTCGGCAGCGACCGGCGCTTTTTGGAATAACATGGGGGTCTATGAGAGGAAGGCAGAGCTCAAGAATAAATTTTCATATCGCGTCATACTAACATTATATTATAGTATCGAACTAGACTAACACATTTAAGCTTTGTTAAACAATGATACATAAATTGAAAACAAACGGAAACTCCGGACACGAGCTTTAAGACAGTCTTGCAGTCTAGCTAGCTGATTAGTTTCATCTGGCTTCATAGATAAATAAAATTGAGTGTCGTCATCGTATCATTGAAAATTAATACAGTGTTTTCAAATAATATTGCCTAAAGGAAGCATAATGTGAACAGTATTGGTCCTAAGGCAGAACCCTGAGGGACTCCATGATTAACCCTAGTGTGCTCAGATGACTCATTGTTGACGTGCAGGAACTGGAACCTGTCTGATAAGTAGGATTTAAACCAGTCCAGTGCTGTACCTTTAATGCCAATACAATATTCTAGTCGCTGTAATAGAAGTTTGTGGTCGATTGTATCAAATGCTGCACTAAGGTCCAACAAAACAAGTATAGACTCCAGACCATTGTCTGATGCTGTGTGGTCATTAGCAACTTTTACCAGAGCTGTTTCTGTGCTATGATGCATCGTGAAGCCTGACTGAAACTCTTCAAACAAGCTATTCCTTTGTAAATGTTCACATAATTGGTTTGCAACTGTTCTTTCCAGAATTTGAGAGAGAAATGGGAGGTTGGATATTGGTCTATAGTGAGCTAACACATTTGGATCGAGAGTGGGCTTTTTAAGTAAAGGTTTGATTAAAGTAAAGATTAGAGTAAAGCCCACTTTAGATCCAGATGTGTTAGCTAACTATAGACCAATATCCAACCTACCATTTCTCTCTAAAATTCTGGAAAGAATAGTTGCAAATCAATTATGTGAACACTTACAAAGGAAGAATTTGTTTGAAGTGTTTCAGTCAGGCTTCAGAGTGCATCATAGCACAGAAACAGCTCTGGTGAAAGTTACTAATGACCTTCTCATAGCATCAGATAATGGACTAATCTCTATACTTGTTTTGTTAGATCTTAGTGCAGCATTTGACACAATCGACCACAAAATTTTATTACAGCGTCTAGAACATTCAGTTGGCATTAAAGGGACAGCACTGGACTGGTTTAAATCTTACTTATCAGATAGGTTCCAGTTTGTGCATATCAGCAATGACTCTTCTGAGCATACTAAAGTTAATCATGGAGTTCCTCAGGGTTCTGTCTTAGGACCGATACTTTTCACATTATACATGCTTCCTTTAGGCAATATTATTAGGAAGTATTGTATTAACTTCCATTGTTATGCAGATGACACACAATTGTATTTATCTATGAAGCCAGATGAAACTGATCAGTGAGCTAGACTGCAAGATTGCCTTAAGGACATTAAAACCTGGATGACTTTTAACTTCCTACTGCTAAATTCAGACAAAACTGAAGTCATTGTATTTGGCCCCAAACATCTTAGAAACTCGCTTTCAAAGCATATAGTTACTCTGGATGGCATCACGTTGGCCTCCAGTACGACTGTGAGGAATCTTGGAGTTATTTTTGACCAGGACATGTCCTTTAACTCACCCATAAAGCAAGTCTGTAGGACTTCCTTTTTTCACCTGCGTAATATCAGGAACATCCTGTCTCAGAGTGATGCAGAAAAACTAGTTCATGCTTTTGTTACTTCCAGGCTTGACTATTGCAATTCCTTATTATCGGGTTGTCCAAATAGCTCTCTCAAACATCTACAGTTGATCCAAAACGCTGCTGCGAGAGTACTGACAGGAGTTAGCAAAAGAGATCATATTTCCCCTATATTTGCTTCTCTTCACTGGCTTCCTGTTAAATCCAGAATAGAATTTAAAATCCTTCTTCTGACATATAAAGCTCTTAATAACCAATCTCCATCATATCTTAAAGATCTGTTAGTACCATATTATCCTAGTAGAACTCTTCGCTCTCAAACTGCAGGCTTACTTGTTGTTCCTAGAATTTCTAAAAGTAGAATGGGAGGCAGAGCCTTCAGTTATCAGGCGCCTCTCCTGTGGAACCTGCTCCCAGTTTGGGCTCGGGAGGCAGATGCCCTCTCTATTTTTAAGACCAGGCTTAAAACGTTCCTTTTTGACTAATCTTATAGTTAGGGCTGACTGGGTGACCCACAGGGGTTCGGCTTGTGTCTTCATTTGCACAGCTGACTCCCTCTTGGACGTCCCTTCGTTCTGCCCCTAGTCATGCTGCTATAGGCCTAGGCTGCTGGGGGACATCTCTTGACGCACTGAGCCCTTCTCTATCTACCTTTACATTTAATATGTATACCGTTATTGCAGTACATTCACTCTGTTTCCCCCCTGTGCTATTTCTCCGAGTGTCCCTGGTCCCAGAGCTGGATGCTTCAGATCTGCGGTTGATGTTCCACCAGCTGGTCCAGTCTCCACCATGTCCACTGTGGGATGCTGCCGCTGACCTTCCTCCAGCCCTCCGCTTCCAACTCCCCTTTTCCACCAGTCAACTCTGCATCGCCTTCACTATACTTGTTATGCTAACTTACATACTGTTTGAATTTTACTGCTAGCTATATATGGAGTATGTTTAATGTCAGTTGTTGCTAGAGGTACGGACCCGTACCCGTAGCCTGTGGACTACGGATACGGCACTTGCCATTTGCCAATCAGATACGCGAGATCTGGTCACGTGACTCCCGGTAGACGCTAGCGGTATGGACCCGTAGCAACGGTACTACAGGTACGGACCCTAAACCTAACCCTAACCTTAACCTTTGCTTACCTACCTTTCAATAGTTTGCAGTGGTTAGCAGCTTCTTGACTCGCGAGACTCGCGTACGGGTCCGTATCTGTCTGGCAAATGGAAAGTGCTGTATCCGTAGCCCACAGGCTACGGGTATGGGTCCGTATCTGTAGACACTACCTTTAATGTCAGAGCCGTACATCATAAGAGTAAACTATGAGTCAGTTTTCAATGTTAGCTTATACTTTCTTTGTGTCACATATCCTGTCATGCATGTATCCAAATGTGTGTTGTGTTTTCCTTGCTTTCCCACCCCTCCCTCTTCTCCCATCCCTCCCCCTTGCCCTCCTCTGTCCCTCTCAATCCGCCCGGCCAGCAGGCAGATGGGTATAGGGGGGCTATATAGAGCCGGGTTCTGCTCGAGGTTTCTTCCCTGTTAAAAGGGTGTTTTTCCTTGCCACTGTCACCTTTGGGCTTGCTCTGGGGGTCAGGCATATGGGTTCTGTAAAGCGTCTTGAGACGATTTGACTGTATTTGACGCTATATAAATAAAATTGAATTGAATTGAATTGAATTACAGCAACCTTAAAATCCTGTGGTACATAGCCTGTTACTAGAGAGAGATTAATCAGATCTAACATTGAGGAATTAAAGGTAAAGCCTCCTTGAACAGTCTAGTTGGGATAGGATCTAAAAGACATGTTGATGCTTTGGATGTAGAAACTGTCGAAATTAGTTCAGAGAGATGTATAGGAGTGAAAGATTCTAAATATTCATCAGGTCTTATAGCCAATTCTAAAGCATCTATGACATTTGTAGGAAGGGCCAGATTAATTTTTCTCTAATCATAACTATTTTATCTGTAAAGAAGCTCATGAAGTCACTACTACTCAATGCTAAAGGAATACAGGGTTCAACAGAGCTCTGACTCTTTGTCAGCCTGGCTACAGTGCTGAAGAGAAATCTGGGTTTGTTCTTGTTTTCCTCTATAGAAGAAGATGAGTAATATGCTGTCCTGGCATTACGAAGACCATTTTTTAAAATAAATTACTAGGCTACCTTTCCAAGCTACGTAAACTTCTTCTAAATTAGTGGAATACCACTTCCTTTCCAGCTTTCGGGGTGCCTGCTTTAAAGTCCACAGCTGGGAATTATACCACGGAGCAGGTCCTCCCTGAGATAGAACTTTCCTTTTAACAGGTGCAACACAATCAAGTGTTGTACATAATGAGGCTGAAGCCTTATTAACAAAATAATCCACTTCTGTGAGGGTAAAGTTATAATATTTGCCTTCTATTGTATCAGTAAATGTTGCTGAATTAAATAGAGAAAGTATTAATTCCTTAAATTTAGTTACTGAATTGTCAGACAGGCATCCACTGTAATGATATTTATTCGTAACTCCTATACAATCTATTGTAAATTGAAATGTTATCATAAACTGGTCAGAAGATGAGAAGAAGAGGGTTATGGGGGAATGCAGTTACCTGTATTGTTGAGTCTCTATGCCAAAAGTGAGAACAAGGTCAAGGGTGTGATGAAAACTATGAGTAGGTCTATTTACATGTTAAGAAAAACCAATTGAATCCAATATTGAATTAAAAACTATCGTAAGGCTGTCACTGTCAACATGAATGTGAAAGTCACCCACAATACACTTAAGAGTTTTTCTTTGGAGAAAAGAAAACAATTTTGGAAAGTTATACTGTTTTACAGTGGCAGAACACTGCAAATGGGGTCACTCACATAGAGAAGCAAATTATAGCATGATCTTTGATAAACTAACGCCTTTTAAATGAACTATGGAAATCCCCTTGCATGTATTTGAAAACTGTTTCCACTGTGATAAATACAGGCTGTGCAACCATTAGAATATCAGAGCAATCTGTGGCCAACCTGTTAGGAAACATGTCTGCCACACTTCCAGCAGTACGAACCGGGAGGGCACAAATTATGACAGTGATCAAATATAGCAACTTTAAACCTCAGATTTTACACCAGATTCTTCAAAGTGTGAATGACGGCTTGTTTCTTGCACCGTTTTTATTTTCTTTTGGATTTGTGAAAATCAAATTTCAAATGTGCATGAGACTAAATTACATGTTAAAGAGAGTAAGATGACATTTACCTTATGTCTTCGAATTTAGCCATTTTTTTTAAAGTTCTTTTTTGGCCATATTTGATTTGACAAGTCAGTCAAGAGATAGACAAGAAAGTAAGACGAAGAATGGGGGAAGACCTGTAGTAAAGGGCTGTGAGCTGAAATCAAACCCAGGCTACTGTGTCGGGGACTAAAGCCCCTGCTCATGGGTTGGCCCCTCAATCTGATGAGCTGGGCGCCCAATATTTAACCATTTTTGAATCTGCACAACCTACGTGTGGTCGGAATAATTGGTCTTCTTTCAGAGAGCTCGTTTAGGACGCAAATTAGAAACAGCTAACATGGGCCTCCAAGTTTAAGGTGTCAAACAGCAGACCAAATCATGTCTATGCACATTTTTTTAACAAGCCCTCAAACTCATACGACCACACAGGTCGTATGTAACGTGCCCCTGAATACGACCCTTGAGAGCGTATTTATGTTAGCGCCCCTATGAGGGACAGGAAGGCATTATGGGATTTAATTCGCAAAACGGCTTTTCCCTCGCGAAACGACTTTGCCCTCACTTTCGCAGCACGAGTTTAGGGTTATGGCTATGGTTAGGGTTAGGTTTAGGGTTAGTGTTTGGTCAAAGTTTGTTCATGGTGACACTTCAGCTGAGACACCGGAGTGTCGATATTTACGCAACCACTAGAGGTCGCTTAACTTCAAAACGTAACACTCGGTCGTAATACGGGCGTGTACAGACAATCTATGTGGTCGTTTTTTCAAGGAGGATAGTCTCTTTTTTTTTTTCCTTTTTTTGAGTTTGAAAGAAAACAAAAGGGCGCCAGTGATGCGGCAACCTGTTATGACAAGTTTTTAGTCCTGTGTTTTTCATTGTAGTATGTGTTTTTTCTTGATGCCAAATGTTTTTGCAATTGTAGGTGATTTAAGTGTTTTTTATTGTGCTTTTATTTTTAAGGAGTTTGAAGCAAGAATGGAGTGGGAAAAAGTGTCATCAGCAGACTTGCAGCAAGACATAGAACTAGTGGCAGTGTCGGTGACAGACCCAGGAGTGGAGCCCCACGAGTGATGTACCACAATGATGACGGTACCTAAGGACCTATGCACCCAGACACCGTTATGCAACTGGCACACGGCTGCAGGCCTGTTTACAAGAAGTGAGGGGTACTAGGGTAGTGAGAGCAGGAGAAGCTAGAGGTGTGGAGGTTTGCCCTGGAAAGGAGAGGAATGAAGGTTAGCCGCAGCAAGACGGAGTATCTGTGTGTGAATGAGAGGGACCCGAGTGGAAGAGTGAGGTTACAAGGAGAAGAGATCAAGAAGGTGGAGGATTTTAAGTACTTAGGGTCAACAGTCCAGAGCAATGGAGAGTGTGGAAAAGAGGTGAAGAAGCATGTACAGGCAGGCTGGAACGGCTGGAGAAAAGTGTCAGGTGTGATGTGTGATAGAAGAGTCATCTGGTGAAAGCTTCAAATGTTTAAAACAATCAAAGAAAAAAGAAAAGGAAAGCTTTGAGCTGGCTGTTGTTGCTGAGCAGAGCAAGATTGACTGTTACTACTTGTCTTCAGTCTGTGGGCTAAGCAAAGCTAACAAGAGTAGCATCTATTTTGCACTGACTTCTCTGTCATAATATTCTAAAAAGACAAACTATTCCTTAAAATTTTACTAGTTTTCAACCCATTTTGTCTAAAATATGGGGATTCCTCGGGTGTATCATGAGCTGCAAACAGCATTAACATCTAAGCATGTTGTCCTTTTAGGAAAGACCCAAAACCTCGTACATGTACTGGCCAAAAAAATACTCCATTAAATCCTTTATCGGCTGCATGAAATGTCCCTGTAGGCTGGGTATGTGTTGGATAAACTAAAAAGGTGTTCAGTATTTGGATGTCTGATGAAAACACAGCAATGTGTGCAGAAAATAGGAATTATGCTGTTGATCAACATGATGTACAGGCTAAACAAAGCTCTGCTGCAACACTGGAGGTGATCCATCCATCCATTCTCTATACACCACTTTATCCTCACTAGGGTTGCGGGGGGTGCTGGAGTCTATCCCAGCTGACTCGGGCGAAGGCAGGGGACACCCTGGACAGGTCACCAGTCTGTCACAGGGCTACATATACAGACAAACACTCACACTCACATTCACACCTACGGGCAATTTAGAGCTATCAGTTAACCTCAGCATATTTCTGGACTGTGGGAGGAAGCCGGAGTACCCGAAGAAAACCCACGCATGCACAGGGAGAACATGCAAACTCCATGCAGAAAGATCCCAGGCCCACTCCAATTCAAACCGGGGATCTTCTTGCTGCAAGGCAAAAGTGCTAACCACTATGCCAATGTGCAGCCCCACTGGAGGTGATGACACTGTAAAGTCACTGCTCCACACTGGATCCACACTTTAAACACAATGGAGCCTTTTGGCATTAATTAAAAACTGAATTTGTCCTAATTTCTCTAAGCTGTCAAAACATTTACAGCTGTACTTGTGGTTATAACTTCTAGAGGTTTGTTTGACCTCTGACATGATGTTTCCCCTTTTACTTGGAGAAACTGATTGATTTGTCAGATTTCCTTTTGACAGATGTTTGTCTAAGAGAAGTCTGTTTTTCTTTGTGTCTGACCTGGTGTTGAAGATGTGGTGCTTTGGCTCAGAGTTTGGCAACATCCACCTTTGGTTTTCTATCATCCAATAGATTTGAATTGTGTGTTCAAAACATAGACTGTATATATAATGGACGTAGCATATGGCTCCAGAATTGAAGCCAACCCGGAAGTGTCAAAAACTTGCAATATCCCGCCGTCCGCTAGGGTTGGCTCCAAAAGCTTTTTCTCCATAGACCCCAATTCATTTTTGGAAAAAATAAAATTTGATAGACTGATTTTCTACAGCTCAGGATTTTTTTCCTGTTAGTTTTCATGGTCAAAATGAGAGATCAGGTGGCCGATCTTAAAATAAATCAATACTGAATTTTAAATAAATCGTTAAAGTTGGCGGAGCCAGGGGGCGTGGCTATACTTGATAGACAGCAACACAAGCCTCTGCGGTAAAATGTGGGCGGGATAAGAGAGTTCTCAGCCAATCCTGCCCCTAGTTGCTCTCCGGTCCAGTCTGTTTGATGGCGCTTTTTACGTCACTGGCTCCAAAAAATCCAAAACGACGACCAGGAAGTAGCAAAATCCGGGCTTCATTTTCTCGCCGTTGAAACCAACGGGTGACGTCACGGTTAGTTTACGCCTGGTTCAAAACCAATTATCCAATAACAATTATACACCTGGTTGAGGCTGAATATACCTGGTTGACTCATGTCTTTCTCCATTTTGACTCTGAGGTTGAAAGTTTGGTCTATTTAAGCAATAAAAGGCTTTTTTCTCTCTTGAAATTAGCTGTGTTGATGCTGAAAAGCATCTGTTTCCTTTGCTTTTTGCTGGAAGATGCACAGAGAACCCCATTTATACTGAAAATGAATGTTGACTCTCGGAAACCGATATATCCACTTGACAGAACTTATTTTATGGAGATTTGATGGATGTTTCATGAAGGTTTGTATTTTTTAAAATTATATATGTATAGTAGAGCTGTATCCAATTAGATTGGCCAATACTGACGTTAAATTAACAACAAGGGAAGTGGGAATACCACGCAGTCAGTGCATTAATTGCATTCTTGGGAATTTGCTGCTGCCATATATAAAGCTATAAAAGGTTACTTGATCTACTGTAGAAGAAATGTCTTTGTCTCAACAAAACTTTCCTGGAAGCCACCAGTAGACTGTTGCTCATTTATAGGAAAATCAAGGAACTTCTGAAAGTCTTCAGATGAAAAGGTTCTCACAGTCCAGAACCTGAGTGGAGCCAGATTCTACATTGAATCTAAGTCAGTCTGGTTGAGTTTTTGTTTCATTGCTGTTTGTTTCAGATCTTTGTTGTGTTTCAAAGTGGACTCAAGTAGACTCAAGTGAATACTGTAAAATGTAAAGTGCATTACACTGAGATTTACTGTAGCTCTCAAGTTCCCACTGTTTCAGATTGCAGCTGAGCAACTGTCAGTCTGTGGTGTGCTATGCAGTGCAGTCAGTGCAGTCAGTCTGCTCAGATCAACCACTTTATGATTTGAGTAAAATTCAATCCAAAAATCACATCTGTGAAGATCTGTTTGTGATGCATGCCGATCACCATTCATGACTTGGAAAGTTGCACAACTTCTGAGACTTCCTGGGGCCAGAATGTTTGTTTGTGCTGCCACAGATGTGACATCACTTTGCAAACAGTGACTTAATGACCAGTTTTCACTAGAGTCACTCAAGGATCATTCTGAGTCAAGGCATCATGAAGGCCAATTTTCTACTCATAGCACATCTGGTTTTGGGGTGATGTTTCTCATATGTATCAGAAGACAAGATTGTTAACTGTCACAGCTCCCTTCTCCTCTGCCCTGTCTGTCCTGCCTGTCTCCCATCCGCAGCTGACAATCATCTACCTGATTACACCCCTCTGCAATAAGTACCAGCTCATCCTTCCACTCCCTGCCAGATTGTTAAACAAGAACTATGCAGTTCAGTTTTGCTCTCTAGCCTCTCACTAGATCCGTTTTGAGTTCCTGCCTTGTTTTTACTTTGTTTTTTTCCTTCTGCCTCTGCCAGATTCAGCTGTCCGGAATCCCTGCTGTCCTCCTTCCCCTCCGGCTCTCCCCAACCCAAGTCATCACCGGTTTTTCTCCTGCCTGGACCCCCCGTTCCTGCCTGGACCCCCATTCCTGCCTAGACCCCTGCTCCTGCCTGGACCCTTTCTGCTCCTGCCTGGACCCCCCATTCCTGGACAAAACCCCCCACTTCACCAGCCACTCCACACTCTTGCAATAAATCACTCTAAATCTCCTCTGGTCTTGGTAGTGTGGCTCTCTGCTCGGGCCCAGCCCTCCCTAGTTCGTGACAGTTATCAGTCTGCAGCAGTGGTGCACTGTACCATCAATGTCATCATGCATTGCTGTGAGAGATGAAAAGCAAAACAAGTTATCATTGTAGGGAAAAACCTTATCTCTGCAAATGGAAAAAGAAACTGTTTGCAAAGCACCACGTATACTTTTTGACAACTTCTCATTTTAATCTCACAAATGTGTAAAAAAACTTTTTTTTTTTTTTTACAAAAAACAAGTCATCTTTGTTTGTTTAGTCACTGTTAAAGGTTAGTTCACCCAAATTACAGTAAACTATTTCAATATTCTGAGTAACAATAAGAGTGTTTCCAGAAAGACAAACCTAAGATCCTGTATGTCTCTAACAGGAAGAGACTCAAAGCTTTTCTTGTTAGTGATTTTTGTTATTGTGTGTCTTTATTACAGGTTTAAATGTGACCCAGATGAGTCTGTTCCTGACCTTCTCCAGGACAATCGTCCCGTCCTCTGATGTACAGCAAGCAGCCATATTGGTCCTTCAACTCAGGCAGGATGTTCAGGGCGAAGCATCTGCACTCAGGATGGAAGAAGCTCACGTAAGCGTCGTAGAGCTTTCCATGTAGAACTGCAGACACGACAGAAGGCTTAGGTTTATTCTATGCTGCTGATGTCTTTTGAGTTGCTTACTTTAGCTAATGGGTATGGTTATGCAATAAAGTTACCAACATGATTCTCAGAATCATGTTAACTGATTTCACAGAAAAGCACATCTACTGCTGAGAACTTACCTTTCTGTTTATGAAAATGTCTCAGAAGTTTACTGTAGTACAAAAGGGAGGTGGAGACACTCATGTAGAAAACAATGAGGTCAGCTGAAGACAAAGCTATTATTTGAGAACACACACACAAACAAAACTAGAATAAACAAAGAAGGCCTTCCAGGATGATTCATGCTGTAGAAATCTCCCTGTAAAAGAACATTTTTTTGTGTGTGCACGTCAAACAAAATAAGGATTTTACCTTCTTGAAGCTAGGCCACACTGATGTCTTCTCCAGTCATTATACTGCATTTTGATGGGGACATTCAGGAACTGACAAAGGACTAGAAAGAAACAGAAATAGAAATCAATCAGTTCCATAGTCCAGCTTTGTTTAGCAGTTGGAAGACTGAAAGATTTACTTTTAAGGTTCATGTTCTTTAATCATACTACAATCTTTACACAAATCATGTGCTGTGGAGTTCTGTTATTAGCTTCCTGGGCCTTTCTTTTCTTTTTTCTTTATCTCAGATAGAAATGCTGATTGTGAGACTTCCAACACCTGGCAAATTCAGTCCAGTGCAGTGTTTCCTGTTTTAGTATTAGGCAACTTTGAAGTTCAGTCTTAGAAACAGCATAACGGGAAACAAAAACTAGTAATTTCCAGGACTCGCTGGGCTCCTCGTGGTCTTCATTGCAAAAAAACATCGACATCACAATCTAATCACCCCCAGTGAAGCCTGTGTAGGCCGAACACTTTAGCTCTGCTCTCTTATCTGCAGTTGCTACTTTACACATCCTGATGTTTTGCAGCTGAAATATGCTTATTGTTGTAGCAAAATTCATCATTACATTGGTTGTACTGGTCTCATAGCCTGGCTTTAAGTGCACTCTGTATTATCTACATTAATTGGCTGTTCAGATGTGTACTGTAGCTGCAACAGAACTACAGAAACCAGCGTCATCAGCATATCTGGTACGTTTTAAAATACAAGCTTTACTTAGATGTCAGCACACATACATGTCCCAGATATGTACATCAGGAGGGAGCAGTGTCGTTCTGATCAGGCCAGAAAGTACAAGTCACAGCTCAAAAATCACACAATTGAAAATCAGTTTTTATACACAAACAAGGCATAAATTGTCTGTACTAAAAAATGACTTTTAAAAACAAGCTTGGATTTATGCCACTTATATTCTGTCACCAAATATCTATTTTATTCTTCTTGATATGTTATTTTCCATTAGCTGAGTGTACGCAGATTTCACAGCTGATTACAGAGCCAGCACATTGCTCAACGCATGTTTGCGTGATGACAACAATACTCGAGTAACAATCAGCTTTTAAAAATGCAAACTCGTGTCACCGGTGAACAACATGCTTTTATGCTTAAATCAAACCAAATAAGGCATGAAAACAAGTATCAAGGCAAGTAAATACAGTGAAAGCTACATATGAGTCTTACCCAACTGGTCGAGGCAGATGGCCACCTTCTCTGAGCCTGGTTCTGTCGGAGGTTCACACCGAGAAAACTGCAGAAAAACTTGAGGTGCAGTAACATATGTGACCTTATTCTGTATGGATCTTGTTGATTTTAATGACTGAAACATAACATGAGGACAGTGCACAAGGAAGTCATTGAGAGAAAAGTTGTCCAAAAGAGAGATTATTGAAGCTCAAAGTCGAAAATTACAATGAAGCACAACAGTTTTCTCTGTAATACAGTATTTTGAAAGTTTTTCATCATGTTTCATAAATCTTTGCTCAAGATTCACTGGTAAAAACATGATTTTTGAAAAGTTTATGACGGAATTACTTGACATCTGTGGCATTTCAAATGAATTCTACAATTACTTAACTTGTAGGAAAAAAAGCCTTATCGTACTACCAGCATTCAAAGTATTTTCACAGACATGATTGCAGTTTTCTCTGTTATCTTCATAAACCTGTTGCAACACTGTCTCCTCCCAAATTTTATGGCAAATTGGTATCATAAGCTATGATTTATTCCAATGGAAGAGCAGGCTGACTTCAAAGTCTACAGTGAGTCATTTTTTGGTAAATTTCCTCGCCTATCCTACGGTAAAGTTTATGCTCTGGAGAAAAAAGCTTTTTAAAATGCCCTGAGTAACATATAATTACCCTCCAAAGAGTGATTTCTCACACAAAAAGTTTAAGTCTGACATGGATCCCTGCAGAGTGTTTTCTGTTTTTCTGCTGTTGTAGCTATGAAGCCTCTTTACTTTTATTCCTGACATACATACTGTATGCATGTTGAAAGTTGTCCATCTCTATATAGTTTTTTAAACAGTCTGGCTACTCGGTAGTTTAATCCGAGTTTGGTGTTTTTTCTATACATATCTAAATTTTATAGATATGTATAAAGTTTGAATGTAAAAGTGAGCAAACAGAAGTCAGTTCTTGAGTTTATTTCCGTAAAAGGTGAGTATCTTAACTTTTTTTCTCCTAAACACTATATTTCCCATCAGCCCTTTTGCCTTTTGTCCAACTTCCCCTCTAAACAGTCTCCTCAAAGTGCCAAGGTATTTGTTGGTGTTAAAATTCACTTTAAACTTGTGCAGTCCAGTTCATTAAATCTGCAATACATTCTATATGATAGTTCTAAAATTCAGATTAGGCATAAATTAGTTTAAAATGGAATTTATTCAACTTTGTGAAAAAGATGAATAACTTTGTTTGTTGAGATGTTTCTGTTTTTAAGATCATTGAGATAAATACCAGCTAAGTCACTGAGGTGTTTCTATACCTTTGCTAACGGGTGTAGGTTCCATTATGGGATGTCTGCACTGGGAGAAACAACAGTAACCCGTCAGCGCTGAAGCACCTCAGCAGGAATAAGTGGCCCACACTCACATGGAAGGAGTTTGTCTCCCCACTGTGGTCTGAATGAGGCAGTGCAAAGGGACACCAGTCATTAATATTTAGCATCCTTAGCACAGCAGTAGACAAGGCTGCTCTGCTGCAGCTGAATGTTCATCACTTCAGGAGTAAACAGAGAAGAATGAAAGGCCTCAGATTTTAAAGTGGTCTCTGTCAAGAAGATGGAATTTTAATCCATCAGTCCTCTAACTACGTACACACGTGGACAAAATTGTTGGTACCCCTCAGTTAAAGAAGGAAAAACCCACAATTCTCGCTGAAATCACTTGAAACTCACAAAAGTAACAATAAATAAAAATTTATTGAAAATTAAATCATCAAAATCAGCCATCACTTTTGAATTGTTGATTAACATAACTATTTAAAAAAAAAAACTAATGAAATAGGGCTGGACAAAAATATGGTACCCATAACTTAATATTTTGTTGCACAACCTTTTGAGGCAATCACTGCCATTAAACGATTTCTGTATTTGTCAATGAGCGTTCTGCAGCTGTCAACAGGTATTTTGGCCCACTCCTCATGAGCAAACAGCTCCAGTTGTCTCAGGTTTGATGGGCGTCTTCTCCAAATGGCATGTTTCAGCTCCTTCCACATATGTTCAATGGGATTCAGATCTGGGCTCATAGAAGGCCACTTTAGAATAGTCCAACGCTTTTCTCTCAGCCATTCTTGGGTGTTTTTGGCTGTGTGTTTTGGATCGTTGTCCTGTTGGAAGACCCATGACCTGCGACTGAGACCAAGCTTTCTGACACTAGGCAGCACATTTCTCTCCAGAATGCCTTGATAGTCTTCAGATTTCATCGTACCTTGCACACTTTCAAGACACCCTGTGCCAGATGCAGCAAAGCAGCCCCAAAACATTACTGAGCCTCCTCCATGTTTCACCGTAGGGACAGTGTTCTTTTCTTCGTATGCTTGGTTTTTGAGTCTATGAACATAGAGTTGATGTGCCTTACCAAAAAGCTCCAGTTTGGTCTCATCTGTCCAAAGGACATTCTCCCAGAAGCTTTGTGGCTTGTCAACATGCATTTTTGCAAATTCCAGTCTGGCTTTTTTATGAGTTTTTTTCAGCAGTGGTGTCCTCCTTGGTCGTCTCCCATGAAGTCCACTTTGGCTCAAACAACGACGAATGGTGCCATCTGACACTGATGTACCTTGGCCTTGGAGTTCACCTTTAATTTCTTTGGAGGTTGCTCTGGGCTCTTTGGATACAATTCCAACGATCCGTCTCTTCAATTTGTCATCAATTTTCCTCTTGCGGCCACGTCCAGGGAGGTTGGCTACTGTCCCGTGGGTCTTGAACTTCTGAATAATATGAGCCACTGTTGTCACAGGAACTTCAAGCTGTTTAGAGATGGTCTTATAGCCTTTACCTTTAAGATGTTTGTCTATAATTTTTTTTTCGGATGTCCTGGGACAATTCTCTCCTTCGCTTTCTGTTGTCCATGTTCAGTGTGGTACACACCTTTTCACCAAACAGCAGGGTGACTACTTGTCTCCCTTTAAATAGGCAGACTGACTGATTATGAGTTTGGAAACACCTGTGATGTCAATTAAATGACACACCTGAGTTAATCATGTCACTCTGGTCAAATAGTTTTCAATCTTTTATAGAGGTACCATCCTTTTTGTCCAGGCCTGTTTCATTAGTTTGTTTTTTTAAATAATTATGTTAATCAACAATTCAAAAGTAATGGCTGTTTTTGATGATTTAATTTTCAATAAATTTTTATTTATTGTTACTTTTGTGAGTTTCAAGTGATTTCAGTGAGAATTGTGGGTTTTTCCTTCTTTAACTGAGGGGTACCAACAATTTTGTCCACGTGTGTAGATTAAATGGAGATGTTCAGTTCTGCAGAAAATCTCAGTTAGGTTTTTGTAAAAGTAGTTGTAAAGTTCAAAAACATGACAGTAAGCTCAATTAGAAAGAAAGATCTTCATGTTTTTCTTATAATTTTTTGAACTGGAGCATTTTTAGATATTAATTATTAGTGCAGATTGTTAGGTCTGATTCGTGGTATGTTATTGAAGGATAACACAGGAAGCAATGAAGGCTCAAAACTCAAAATATTCGTTTAAGAATATTTAGTAAGCAAAGGATAATCAGAAATACATGCATGCAGATTCTCATTTGATCTAGCTGACAGCAGGTATCTTATTTAAGAACGTTCTACATGCAGGAAAATTGATGACAAATTGAAGAGACGGATCGTTGGAATTGTATCCAAAGAGCCCAGAGCAACCTCCAAAGAAATTAAAGGTGAACTCCAAGGCCAAGGTACATCAGTGTCAGATGGCACCATTCGTCGTTGTTTGAGCCAAAGTGGACTTCATGGGAGACGACCAAGGAGGACACCACTGCTGAAAAAAACTCATAAAAAAGCCAGACTGGAATTTGCAAAAATGCATGTTGACAAGCCACAAAGCTTCTGGGAGAATGTCCTTTGGACAGATGAGACCAAACTGGAGCTTTTTGGTAAGGCACATCAACTCTATGTTCATAGACTCAAAAACCAAGCATACGAAGAAAAGAACACTGTCCCTACGGTGAAACATGGAGGAGGCTCAGTAATGTTTTGGGGCTGCTTTGCTGCATCTGGCACAGGGTGTCTTGAAAGTGTGCAAGGTACGATGAAATCTGAAGACTATCAAGGCATTCTGGAGAGAAATGTGCTGCCTAGTGTCAGAAAGCTTGGTCTCAGTCGCAGGTCATGGGTCTTCCAACAGGACAACGATCCAAAACACACAGCCAAAAACACCCAAGAATGGCTGAGAGAAAAGCGTTGGACTATTCTAAAGTGGCCTTCTATGAGCCCAGATCTGAATCCCATTGAACATATGTGGAAGGAGCTGAAACATGCCATTTGGAGAAGACACCCATCAAACCTGAGACAACTGGAGCTGTTTGCTCATGAGGAGTGGGCCAAAATACCTGTTGACAGCTGCAGAACGCTCATTGACAAATACAGAAATCGTTTAATTGCAGTGATTGCCTCAAAAGGTTGTGCAACAAAATATTAAGTTATGGGTACCATCATTTTTGTCCAGCCCTGTTTCATTAGTTTGTTTTTTTAAATAATTATGTTAATCAACAATTCAAAAGTGATGGCTGATTTTGATTATTTAATTTTCAATAAATTTTTATTTATTGTTACTTTTGTGAGTTTCAAGTGATTTCAGTGAGAATTGTGGGTTTTTCCTTCTTTAACTGAGGGGTACCAACAATTTTGTCCACGTGTGTAGATTAAATGGAGATGTTCAGTTCTGCAGAAAATCTCAGTTAGGTTTTTGTAAAAGTAGTTGTAAAGTTCAAAAACATGACAGTAAGCTCAATTAGAAAGAAAGATCTTCATGTTTTTCTTATAATTTTTTGAACTGGAGCATTTTTAGATATTAATTATTAGTGCAGATTGTTAGGTCTGATTCGTGGTATGTTATTGAAGGATAACACAGGAAGCAATGAAGGCTCAAAACTCAAAATATTCGTTTAAGAATATTTAGTAAGCAAAGGATAATCAGAAATACATGCATGCAGATTCTCATTTGATCTAGCTGACAGCAGGTATCTTATTTAAGAACGTTCTACATGCAGCTCTTCACAAAGATGAGAATGCCTCACTTAGCGCTATACAGAGATTTTTATATGGAAATGTGCTAATATCTGATTGGCCTAGGCTCTGTCGGATGTTTTCTGTCTTCGGTCCAATCCAGGGCTGTCTTGATCCTGTAATCAGAGTACTTGTGTGTGTGTGTGTATGTGAATTTCAGATTACAAGGTAACTTAGGTGTGGTTTCTTGTGCAAGGATGACCTTCTCTTTGTCTGTGCTCAGACTCTAAGTTTTATCTGTTTGTTTGCTCAACCTTGATTTTAGTGATGAAATATAACTTATTTAATTATTTAACTCCTGATAAGGCAGATTTATTAGTTTATCTTTATAATTTATACACAGTACTCTTTTTTAACTTTACTTAATTGTTTGTTATTTGCAATACTGTTGGAAAAGGTTTCGTAAAGTATTACATGTGAATTATTCTTTGAATATTAAATCTTATTGCAATGTTTTAATAGTTTTCTCTTTTAAGAAATCTCACTATTTGATTCTCTTAACCTCAGTCTTGCATAACTGACCTGATCTTTCCCAGAGAATCTGAAAGTACACACATTTAAACTGTAACACTCCTCTTCTGCAGTAATGACAGCTGAAACCTGAGCTATACTATAGATGTCATTTGTAATATGACTGTTTCTGCTAAATCAGTTTGAGTATTCTGTGTAATATTTTACTTTCAGGTGTATATAGAGTGCAATACTTTGTTTTTCAGCCCTAGTATTTAGCTTTCATGTTTCATTACTTATATACCGCCCTACAGAAATCCATCATGGAGCAACCGATGAAGAGTAAGCTGACCGATGACACTCTGAAACCCAGGAGTAGCCACAATGCCGCCTCTCCACCCACAAGGATGAGCGTCTGTGTAGTAAAACCTTCACATAAACAGCACTACAGGGAGGTTTTCACTGAGATCTCCTCTGACTGCATGAAGATGAGGATCTCTGACATGACGCCCCTCAGAATAACCTCAGACTTCTCCTCCTCAAAAAGACTGGTTGATGTCGTTGAGACCCCGCCCAAAGTCTGGATCATTGGGTCCAGCTACATCCGACGAGCAGAGGACGCGGCCCCCAAAGAGTTCGGGGCCAATCTGGGTCTGAACGCCAGAGTCCACTGGTTTGGCAAAGGAGGCCTGAGATGGAGCGGCGTCATTCCCCGTTTCTACGCCGAGCTGGCCCAGCAGTCTCCCCCCGACGTTTTGGTGGTTCACGCTGGAGGCAACGATCTCGGACTCGTGTCTCCGATGGAACTCCAATGGAAGCTTCGCTGGTCGGGTTATTGAGCACCACTCCCTCAGACACTTTGAGAAGGTGTTTTCTTCCGGATGGGGTGCACTTTAACCAGCGGGGGAACAGAATCTTCTTGACCAAGATCCGTAATGACATCAGGGAGATTCTGCAGCCAGCTGCCCCAAGCAACAGGTAAGCTGTAGATAAAGTCATATATGATATTATTTTTGTTTTAGAATAATTTCTGCTCCACCAGCTTTGATTTTCCTTCAAGTTTAACAGCATAAATCAAGGACATAATAAAATAAAACAACAAAAAAGCTATTTTAGCTCATGTAAAAGTTGAAATATGCATATTACTAAAATACAAAAATGTCTTTATCTTCTGCAAATCATGAAGAGCCAGTCTACACCAGGACACCATTATTTATTTGCTTTCTTTTCTTTCAGTTATTTTGTTCTTTATTGTGCTTATATATATATATATATATATGTGTGTATATAATAAAAATATTAAAACATATAAAATATTTGTCAATAATGTACTATGCTGTGTCACCAAATACCCTGATATCTTTATGGTTTTCTTATCCTTTGATCTTCCTCAGCCTTGGCACATATAATCCCAAATCCTATATTTTACGATTTTAAATTCATTGAATAAATAGTTTTATTAACCTTTCACCTTTACAGCCAAAAACCTTTCTTTGGTGTTTATTTAGAACATAACTGAAGTGCAGTGCAGTCCTTCCATCTCAAATCATCAAATTATAATTGCAGTTGTTGCTCGACCACCTCTGATTTACCTCAACATTGGTATTAATAAAGCTGTTGAAAGTGGTTTCATGGGCTTTTTTTTTTCATAAATGTATCTCAGAAAGTATTTATATATCTATTTAATCATAATCATAGCTTATGATTTAAAAGTTTCAGGTAAATCAGAGATGGCACATTGTCACTGTTGTCAAAGTTTATAATTTATATTTGAAATGAAAACTTCTTATCTGTGTGGAATCTGAGTTTAAATAAAGGTTGAATGAATATGAAGGAGAGTAAATCTTTTAAGCAGGAAAAAATGATTCTTTTCTGTACAGGGGAGTGTATTAAAGGGTTAATGAACAAAAGAATATAGTTTTTAAAATTCTACAGTAACATATTGATATTATAAAAAATATATTTTTTTCATGTCTGTTTCTGATGTGTGGTTTCATTTTAATCCCCAACTATCAAAACATACATTTCAGTAATGGTGAAAAAGAAAAAAAAAGTTTTCATGGCTCCAAACTCCACGATCTTTACATATTTAACTATTTACAACCTCTACAAACTTTTTCACTTTACTCCATGGGTCACCTCTAGAAGCTTGTTTCACCATGCTGAATGTATCTTCCAACAACTTGTTCCTCTGTACATCATTTTTGAGCCATGCTGCATTTATTTTATTGATCCAGTATGTTTTATTTTCCTCTCGTTTTTTCTTGTCGTCTCCTCTCTGCTTTGTGGTCAAAGTAATTTAATATTTAGTCCCAATTGGATATCATTTAAATAAGCATCAAACAATGAATCAAATCATCTGTATCTGTCCTTTGCATTGTCTTCATTAGCAGCCTGCTAGCTCAGTTGCCATGACAACGTGTTATTTTCCGAATCTCTGTCTCAGTATGAAAGAATTCTGGAACTCAAGTTAAACTTTTGAATGCTCAGTGAATTTTGTTTCTGGACAAGGACACAAGCAAACAAGGACAGAAGCATCAAACATCTTCTCCCGAGAGTCAACACCATTTCTGACAGCCAACCGACAGAAAAGACATCTTCTTTTGACAGCTTTCTTTTCCATTAAGGTAAGTAAATAGTTTTCTCATAACAAAATACACTTTAAACATTAGCTCGACTTTCAGTACTGAACAAACTCGATATTTTTAAATGAACATCGAAGGCAAACAATCCAGTTTCCTTCTTACCAAAGCTCCACACTTGAACACTTTAATCTAATATAAGACACATTTTAACCTCAGTCTTGCATAACTGACCTGATCTTTCCCAGAGAATCTGAAAGTACACACATTTAAACTGTAACACTCCTCTTCTGCAGTAATGACAGCTGAAACCTGAGCTATACTATAGATGCCATTTGTAATATGACTTTTTCTGCTAAATCAGTTTGAGTATTCTGTGTAATATTTTACTTTCAGGTGTATATAGAGTGCAATACTTTGTTTTTCAGCCCTAATATTCAGCTTTCAGGTTTCATTACTTATATACCGCCCTACAGAAATCCATCATGGAGCAACCGATGAAGAGAAAACTGACCGATGACACTGAGATCTCCTCTGACTGCATGAAGATGAGGATCTCTGACATGACGCCCCTCAGAATAACCTCAGACTTCTCCTCCTCAAAAAGACTGGTTGAAGTCGTTGAGACCCCGCCCAAAGTCTGGATCATCGGGTCCAGCTACATCCGACGAGCAGAGGACGCGGCCCCCAAAGAGTTCGGAGCCAATCTGGGTCTGAACGCCAGAGTCCACTGGTTTGGCAAAGGAGGCCTGAGATGGAGCGGCGTCATTCCCCGTTTCTACGCCGAGCTGGCCCAGCAGTCTCCCCCCGACGTTTTGGTGGTTCACGCTGGAGGCAACGATCTCGGACTCGTGTCTCCGATGGAACATGCCGCCAACATCCAGGCTGACCTGGTGCACCTCCACAAGGCCTTCCCCTCCATGGCCATCGTCTTCTCAGCCATAAACGAGCGTAAGGCTTGGAGATACGGGAAGCCTGTCAAGATCAACGCTGACCGTAAGATTGTCAACAGATACATCAGCAAGACTGCTGGAAGCTTCGCTGGCCGGGTTATTGAGCACCACTCCCTCAGACACTTTGAAAAGGTATTTCTTCCGGATGGGGTGCACTTTAACCAGCGGGGGAACAGAATCTTCTTGACCAAGATCCGTAATGACATCAGGGAGATTCTGCAGCCAGCTGCCCCAAACAACAGGTAAGTTGTAGATAAAGTCATATATGATATTATTATTGTTTTTAGAAGAATTTCTGCTCCACCAGCTTTGATTTTCCTTCAGGTTTAACAGCATAAATCAAGGACATAATAAAATAAAACAACAAAAAAGCTATTTTATCTCATGTAAAAGTTGAAATATGCATATTACTAAAATACAAAAATGTCTTTATCTTCTGCAGATCATGAAGAGCCAGTCTACACCAGGACACCATTATTTATTTGCTTTCTTTTCTTTCAGTTATTTTGTTCTTTATTGTGCTCATATATATATATATATATATATGTGTATATAATAAAAAATATTAAACCATATAAAATATTTGTCAATAATGTACTATGTTGTGTCACCAAATACCCTGATATCTTTATGGTTTTCTTATCCTTTGATCTTCCTCAGCGTTGGCACATATAATCCCAAATCCTTTATTTTACGATTTTAAATTCATTGAGTAGTTTTATTAACTCTCTCACTTTCATTGTATTGTGCAGTTTGCATTTTCATTAACAGTAGCTCATCACTACTATTTTGATCCTGTAAATAAATCCTCATTTCTGCTCTCACATTGTCATTTAACAGTCCTGTCATAATTGACTGAAAACATTGACTTCGAACAAGCTCTTTGTTGTATTTCAGGCTAGACTGAGTACGTTCTGATGCAAAAAGGATTTTCTGACGTAAATCCAGCACTCTAATCAGAAACTCAAGAGGTGTCTCATTTGCTGCCTGTGTTGCTTTGGTAAGCTGTTGATATAACACAGTTGCATCTGTCTCAGCATAATGAGCTCTTAGTACTTGTCTCAGGTTGGTCAAAGTGAGGTCTGCTTTTCCTTCTAAATAGCTCCTTAGCTTCAGTCCAGGGCTTATGGCACGAACCACAGCCTCCACTATCTCAGTTTCAGGGTAGCCCTTTCTCAAGCCACTTTCAATCTGGTGCTCCAAACTACTGAAACTCAAGGTCTCTCTAGATGTTGATTCACTCACGTGACCATTAATCCTGAAATCTTTGCGGAATCCAACTGAAGAAGCATTACAGCAGCTGTTGCTATTGATAGAGTCTCTCCCTCTGCGCTGAGTCCCGCTGTCCCGCATCGTCCTGGGGGCCTCGTGGTGCTGCTCCAGCGACGCCTCCGCCGCTGTAGGTCGGTCCTCACCCGGCGCCTGGTCCGCTGTGGCGAGCTGCTCCGTGCGTGCAGTCTCCGGGGTCGCCTGGGCTGCTGTTCCTGCACCGACAGCTGATGACCGTGCCAATATCAGCGCGTCCAGCACATCATTTAACTCCAATAGCACAGACATGCCCTCGTCTTCACTTTGTAAAAGCTCATCTCCATCACAAAATTCAATTATGAGCTTAACAAGAGCTCTGCGACTTTTACTCTTGATATTTTCATTGTCTTTTGCAGTGATATTACAAAGTTCACATACTCTTAGCAGTTCTTGTACATATAGTCCGCATATTTTCTGCTCCAGTTGCAACATAAACTCTTCACGGTGCTCAGACATGCTTGCAAAATGTCCTTTTCCAATGAATATGACCAAAAAAAAAAAAAACAACAACACGGTTTGTGTCGCACTAGCTAGGCTTATGTTATAGCTTAGCCGTTAGCCTCTCGCTCTGGCACACTTTTTACCGTCTTTTTGTTGCTTTATTTTCAGTCTCTCTCTCCATGAGGTAATCCAAAAATACATCTCGGTGGGACCTCCAAATGTTACACCACTTCAGAACCACTTGGTGTAGGAAAAAACGAGTCTATTCTTGATTTCCTCAAAAGGTTTATTGCAGCATATTTCTCCTGTTGCATTTTTTCAGCGCGGCTAAAGCATGAGCACATTTTCCAAACAGGAACAGCCTTGACCAATCACTGGTCTTCAGAGAAAACAACCTGTTGGGTGTGGCTGCCACCTAGTGGTGCAGATGTATAATTACATCATAAAATAAACAGTTGAATTTTTAGCATTAAACAATTAATTATAAACGTTTTAGCAATATTTGGACATTGTTTAGCATATCACTTATTCAAGTGCTACACAGGCAATGTTTTCCCTTGCCAGACAACGGGGGAAGAACCCTCTGGTGGGCCGAACCCAGCCTTGACAAGACTCTGCAGTTATCTCATCACAGGCCTGTTCCATTGCCTCGAAAAAATTTTCCCTGGTGTAGGGCTGTTGGTCATAGACCTTCCACCACCATGCAGAGAAAAACTCCTCTATTGGATTCAGGAAGGGGCTGTAGGGTGGAAGGAAAACCTTGATGAAGCGCTGGTTGTTAGTGAACCACTCACGAATCAGGACAACATGGGGAAACCTCACATTGTCCCAAACTATGACATATATAGGATGCACTTCTTGCTGATTCTGCTGCTCACGTTCAGTCATAACATTCTGCAGACCACCTACAAATGCCAGGAGATGTTCAGAGTTGTATGGCCCCAGGTTTGCATGACAGTGGAGAACCCCCCTGTTACTTATGGCTGCACAAAGGGTGACATTGCCACCACGCTGGCCAGGGACTTCCACAATGGCACGTTGACCAATTATGTTCCTGCCTCTCTGCCTCCTTTTTGCCAGATTGAACCCTGCTTCATCTATGAAAATGTATTCATGGGGCCTTTCCATGGAATCCAGTTCAAACACTCTCTATAAAAACAGATAAAAAAGTAGTTTAGTACAGTAAGTAATACAGAAAGACAAACTACTTCAATAGTGTATCTACAGTAGGCACTCCAGATTTACATACAACATAGTTTACAGTACTGTAAAAGGAGCAACTGTATATTTTTGCAACTCTGTATTTTTAAATGAACATCGAAGGCAAACAATCCAGTTTCCTTCTTACCAAAGCTCCACACTTGAACACTTTAATCAAATATACGACACATTTTAATAAAGCGACTTCTGTCTTCGATGAATCAAACCGTTTGTTCCATGTCTATGTCTGGAAGCAACACCTCGCAGGTGTGTTTGTTATTTTAAGATCTTCTCTGCAGGGGAACAGTATCTTGTGGTCAATGTTGGTAAATGTCTGAGTTGTCTCTTTTGTTTTTTGGGTGTGAGAGGTCAAAGCTGGGGTAACACATCATAAGCCAGCTCGCAACAAACTTTATAAGAAATAACAAAATAATACAGTTTGACTATGTTATGGTAAGTTGGGATTAAATGTGATTATATAATAATTATATGAATAAGAATCAGCTTAGTGATACAGTTTGATTATATGATCAGATGAGTTGTGATTTAAGGTAATTATATGCTGATCAACTGGGTTATGATTGATGGAAATAAGAGATAGAATATAATAGGATATTGATTAAATATAAAACAAGAGAATATTTCCCACAAGTTTCATATGCATTGATGCATTACTTCAGCATTTTTCAATGTGTCTGTACCTTCTAAAAACTAATTTTGCACCAACAAAAAACACTGATAATATAAAAGTACTTGGAATATAACTAACAACCATCTGCATGAACTGAAAGAAGTTGCTAGTACTTTTCTGCTGATCACAGAGCAGCTTGACGGCAGAAAACGGTATGAAATGCTCATTTACATTTAAATCAGTTCAGAAAAAAGTAATCGAGCAGAAAGCAAGTGTAAGTACAGCTGTATTCAAAGTTGTTTTTTTGTTGAAGAAGACAAACCCACAGCCAAGGCAGGAAATGTAGGATTAAAACTGAACATTAACATTTATAAAATGATGAAAAGTGAAATGAAAGGTTCATTTCATCTGTTTTTTCACCACTTTCAACTCTAAAATGGTTTACAGCACAGACTTCCTGCATATAACCAGCCAAATGAAAATTGCACTCAACTAATGATGAAGGATAACAACCTAAAGTTACGTGAACAGAAATGTGGAGGTTCCTTTATGCCTTCAGACATAGATTTCAGGGGGACAGAAGTGATATGCCCCCTTCAATATTTTAAATATCCAACATCAAACCAAAACTAAGCGATTTATTTTGAAAAACTGCTTTCAAATTGATGTTGCCTTTTTCAGCCCTCTTTGAACTGGCTTCCAGCCTTCTTCCTGATCAATCTTCATCTTGCAGAACAGTAGAAACGCTTTAATTAGAAACTATTTTTAGTATCATCGTGTAGAATTGTATTTCCTTTACTTTTGAGTGCCTCCTTTACTTTATTTTCCCTCATCTCTAATCTTTATTTTTAAGAGACCTAACTGGCTGACAGCTCTCCTGTCTGTCCTCACTATAGCCACGTCTTTGTTTTCTTTGCTCTCACTTTCCCTTTTCTCTGTCTCTTAATTCCCTCTTTCCTTGATCTTCGAAACTAAGAAGACATGGAAGAGAATGCGTCATAATACAGGGCCCTCCTCTTTGAGACCACAGGACGATGCACAAAGCCTAGCCTACTACTACTTTTTTAATTTTAAGAAGGTCTAAATCAACCAGTGCACTTTCTGAAATGTGTTAGAAATCTGATGTTCTGACTTTTCCCTGCATGAAAAGAAAGCTTGCATCATGCACATTCCTTTTTCCAAGAAGGAGTGAGTTATTTTGCATAACTTCTTTTATATTTTAGGCACTTTTATATTAATACTTAATTTTTTCAGGTAATGTAATTCTTAATATAGTGGATTTTACTTTGAGTACAGTATTTCTCTAGCCTAGCCGCGCTAGACAACCCACGCAACGAATTCAATTCTCTGCCAGGGTGGGTCTAGTTACCCTCCATAAGGCTGGAAGCTGGATTCTCCTAAAACTGGCCGGACCAATCACCATGAAGTGTAGAGTCAGAAGGCGGGCGTAACTAAGTGACGACAGAGGCGTGACGATTCTGACAGAAACAACCAGCGCACAATAAACAGTTATCTTTCCACTCGGCTTTGGCCGCAGCCCTTAAAGATTTGAAGCTAAAATTCAACTTGAAAGATAAACAAAGGACGGCACTTAAGTGTTTCATTGAGAAGAAAGACGTATTTGGACTTATGCCGATACAGGATATGGCAAATCCTTAATATACACACGTGGACAAAATTGTTGGTACCCCTCAGTTAAAGAAGGAAAAACCCACAATTCTCACTGAAATCACTTGAAACTCACAAAAGTAACAATAAATAAAATTTATTGAAAATTAAATCATCAAAAACAGCCATTACTTTTGAATTGTTGATTAACATAATTATTTAAAAAAACAAACTAATGAAACAGGCCTGGACAAAAATGATGGTACCTCTATAAAAGATTGAAAACTATTTGACCAGAGTGACATGATTAACTCAGGTGTGTCATTTAATTGACATCACAGGTGTTTCCAAACTCATAATCAGTCAGTCTGCCTATTTAAAGGGAGACAAGTAGTCACCCTGCTGTTTGGTGAAAAGGTGTGTACCACACTGAACATGGACAACAGAAAGCGAAGGAGAGAATTGTCCCAGGACATCCGAAAAAAAAATTATAGACAAACATCTTAAAGGTAAAGGCTATAAGACCATCTCTAAACAGCTTGAAGTTCCTGTGACAACAGTGGCTCATATTATTCAGAAGTTCAAGACCCACGGGACAGTAGCCAACCTCCCTGGACGTGGCCGCAAGAGGAAAATTGATGACAAATTGAAGAGACGGATCGTTGGAATTGTATCCAAAGAGCCCAGAGCAACCTCCAAAGAAATTAAAGGTGAACTCCAAGGCCAAGGTACATCAGTGTCAGATCGCACCATTCGTCGTTGTTTGAGCCAAAGTGGACTTCATGGGAGACGACCAAGGAGGACACCACTGCTGAAAAAAACTCATAAAAAGCCAGACTGGAATTTGCAAAAATGCATGTTGACAAGCCACAAGCTTCTGGGAGAATGTCCTTTGGACAGATGAGACCAAACTGGAGCTTTTTGGTAAGGCACATCAACTCTATGTTCATAGACTCAAAAACCAAGCATACGAAGAAAAGAACACTGTCCCTACGGTGAAACATGGAGGAGGCTCAGTAAATGTTTGGGGCTGCTTTGCTGCATCTGCACAGGGTGTCTTGAAAGTGTGCAAGGTACGATGAAATCTGAAGACTATCAAGGCATTCTGGAGAGAAATGTGCTGCCTAGTGTCAGAAAGCTTGGTCTCAGTCGCAGGTCATGGGTCTTCCAACAGGACAACGATCCAAAACACACAGCCAAAAACACCC
Organism: Acanthochromis polyacanthus; assembly: GCF_021347895.1. Classification (NCBI taxonomy): domain Eukaryota; kingdom Metazoa; phylum Chordata; class Actinopteri; family Pomacentridae; genus Acanthochromis; species Acanthochromis polyacanthus. Next base: position 10,810,139 of record NC_067126.1, on the reverse strand, counting down.
AAGAATGGCTGAGAGAAAAGCGTTGGACTATTCTAAAGTGGCCTTCTATGAGCCCAGATCTGAATCCCATTGAACATATGTGGAAGGAGCTGAAACATGCCATTTGGAGAAGACACCCATCAAACCTGAGACAACTGGAGCTGTTTGCTCATGAGGAGTGGGCCAAAATACCTGTTTGACAGCTGCAGAAACGCTCAATTGAACAAAATACAGAAATCGTTTAATTGCAGTGATTGCCTCAAAAGGTTGTGCAACAAAATATTAAGTTATGGTACCATCATTTTTGTCCAGCCCTATTTCATTAGTTTGTTTTTTTTAAATAATTATGTTAATCAACAATTCAAAAGTGATGGCTGATTTTGATTATAATTTTCAATAATTTTTATTTATTGTTACTTTTGGTGAGTTTCAGTGGATTTCAGTGAGAAATTGTGGGGTTTTTCCTTCTTTAACTGAACTGAGGGGTACCAACAATTTTGTCCACGTGTGTACCAGTTGGCTCCGCGGCTCCGCTGGTTGGGAAGCTAATGGGACTTAGCCACAATCCGCCGGTGCTCTCGGAACTACGTCAGCCTATTCGTTGCGTTGATTGGTTGTATACCTACCCAATTGCTGCAGAGGGATTTGATAGACAACCTTTTAGCCCGCCTCCCTCCCTGTCGAGCTTCCCTAGACCCTTGTGTCGTCAGAAACATGGGTATAGCGTGGCTAGGCTAGTATTTCTCCACTCTAGCAAGCCAATACTACTTCTTTTAAATTATTTATTAACCAGCTAAGTGGTCCCATCCAAAGAAAGAATTAACGTTAATTAACTTCAGTTATGCCGATAAAAGCAACCTTTTCCAGCCAGAGTGTAAGTTGTATAACTTTTAAAACAGAGCGAAGATTTTAGATATATATAAAGAAGACAGATATGTTATAGGAATGTTGTCGTAGGAACATTTGGGGACTTTGTCGGGCGGTAACCAACAAAATGGCATCTGACCGACGCCACTCACTGTTTGACAACAAACCAACAGGTAAGTCCCAATTATTTAATAAAACTCGCGAAATTATTATGAAAACTGTCCACGAAGGTTAATATTTTGCACACATCTGTCTTGGTTTAACTTAACTGACCTGTTTGCCGCAGTTGTTGCTGAGTCAGTTTTCCAGACGACGCTGAAGTTAGCTTCCGATTCGGCACTTAAGGGAAAAGTTAAGGGGAAATGAAATGAACGTGCCGTGCGACAGTTTATCCACTGATTATCTGTTTTTTTCGACACTTCTTGATGTGTAAACATTTTAGACATTTGGGTAAGACATTAACTATGCCTGACAAGAGGTATTGTATTGGTAAAATTAGTATTTTATTTGTGAAAACGTTTAAGGGGATATTTCACCGTTTTTGCTTTATAACCAGTCCTTATTAGACCAGGTCCAGATTGAAAACCACTGTACCTACACTCTTCAAATCTGGACTGAATTATTCTACAGAGCCTGTAGATTCATAAAAACACAGTCTCTGATTTGTGAAAACTTTATTCTATTTGTGAAAATGCAATAAAGGCACATTTTACTTTTTTTCAGCATATAGACCACATTAGACCAGGTCCAGGTCGAGAACCGCTACACCTAGACTCTTCAAATCTGGACTGAATTATTCTACAGAGCCTGTAGATTCATAAAAACATAGTCTCTGATTTGTGAAAATTTTATTCTATTTGTGAAAATACAATAAAGGCACTTTTCAATGCTATTTGTCATCTGGGATGGGGTTGCGCAACTTATTTATACAATTAGTCAGAACAATGGCCTCTACAGATAATGTAACAATGATATAAGAATGCATTTTTTATGTTTTCTCATTCTTCTTCCTTTGATATGTGATTACAGGTACCTTGGTTTTGGATGCAAATTTTGTCCTTCTAACTTTTGGGAGTGTTAACTCTTTTTATGTCAAGTTTTGTCTTTGTAATGATCTGACCAATCATTCACAAAATACTCACAATATATGTCAACAATGGTATCATGAACCTGTGACACCCTATTTCTATCATTAATAAACACTGACAATCTTCAACATACATGGACATGGTACATGGACTTTCAAAAAAATGTCAACAGAATTATTAACAACAAAACCAACAACAACAATAATAATGATAATAATAAGAATAAGTATAAGGTTAAGTATAGGCTCTCGAACTAGACCTGGTCTAATGTGGTCTATATGCTGGAAAAAACAGTAAAAATGTGCATTTATCGCATTTTCACAAATAGAATAAAGTTTTCACAAATCAGAGACTATGTTTTTATGAATCTACAGGCTCTGTAGAATAATTCAGTCCAGATTTGATGAGTCTAGGTGTAGCGGTTCTCGACCTGGACCTGGTCTAATGTGGTCTGGATGAGAAAAAAACTGTAAAATGTGCCTTTATTGCATTTTCACAAATGGAATAAAGTTTTCACAAATCAGAGACTATGTTTTTATGAATCTACAGGCTCTGTAGAATAATTCAGTCCAGATTTGAAGAGTCTAGGTGTAGCGGTTCTCGACCTGGACCTGGTCTAATGTGGTCTGGATGAGAAAAAAACTGTAAAATGTGCCTTTATTGCATTTTCACAAATAGAATAAAGTTTTCACAAATCAGAGACTGTTTTTATGAATCTACAGGCTCTGTAGAATAATTCAGTCCAGATTTGAAGAGTGTAGGTACAGTGGTTTTCAATCTGGACCTGGTCTAATAAGGACTGGTTATAAAGCAAAAACGGTGAAATATCCCCTTAAACGTTTTCACAAATAAAATTCTAATTTTACCAATACAATACCTCTTGTCAGGCATAGTTAATGTCTTACCCAAATGTCTAAAATGTTTACACATCAAGAAGTGTCGAAAAAAACAGATAATCAGTGGATAAACTGTCGCACGGCACGTTCATTTCATTTCCCCTTAACTTTTCCCTTAAGTGCCGAATCGGAAGCTAACTTCAGCGTCGTCTGCCATCTTGGATTTTGAGGTAGGGATTGGTGAGGTTTATCTGGCTTTGCCAGTTGGAAGTCCAACTTGAGGAGGTGTTCCAGATGTATGTGTTATTTATTTATTTTCCTTAGTACTGACTTTACTTTAGGGGTGAACAAGCTGTCCTAAATATCATCTTTGGGGGCAGAATTATGATCCACAATCTGAATCATGAGTCTCAGTGCAAATGTAGTTGAACTCATGGGATTAGTTGTTCATGTTGCTGCTTGAATACAAAGTCTAAAAACTCAAGGCTAAATTTGACCAATTTCGACTTCCAGTTTTGCCTCTGACTAGATGTGGGGCTGTGTTTCTTGTTCACTCAGACGCTTGTTGAGATTTACTGACTGAGACCAAGTGGATAATCTGTGTAGACAGTCCAGAGCTCCAGTCAGAGAGCAGAGAATGATACTCAGCTTCCTCACTTCAGGATAAGGATTCCTCAACATGATCGCAGATGGTTGTTTGCTGCTCAGTGGTAGTTTGACATCAAAACACTCAGAAAGGCAGTATGAGAGCTGCCTTATTAGGGTCCGAGCACTGGCGGTGCCTTGGACCCTATTGAAACCTTAGGGTTTATTATTTTAATTTGCAACGTGTATGAATAAATTTAAACTTCAGCCACACATAAACAAACATAAAAGTTGTCAGATTTGTCAATGTATGAAATGACAGCAACTTAAGCACTATTAACCTGAAAAATAGTTTAAATATGGAGGAGAAAATGGGCATCATTTCTGACTTGTGCCCAAGTAACTGCTGCCTAATGAATTAACTAAGGGATTAAGCTTTAAATTCGACAATGCTAGAGACAGAGCTCTTATAATTGACTTACAGTGAACTGTAACTGTCTAGTCACAATCTGTAAGGTTTCTGAATATACCAATTCTCAACAAAGTTTCCATCAGGATGTTGGTCTGCTCATCGTTAGTGTGTGTTTGCCCGTCTGTCTTCTGTTCACAAAATAAATGTTCTTCTCAGAAGGCGCTCATACGACAGATTAAGACTGTTCACAGTATGAAGCGTCACATTGCCTACTTCTACTTTCTTAGAAACCAAAATTATTTAATCTAAAAAGAAGGGTGACAGTCAGTTTTGTCAGTGTACAGTATTGTTATTATTTCTACATTTCTGAGCTCTTCTGTGGCCAATCTATTACTTAAAGCTTCAAGGACGTAATGTTTTAAAAAAAAGTCTGGCGTTTTTATTGGACTGCCAGGTGTGTCCTTCCACCTCAAGTCGTCAGATTTTTGGAATGATTTGTTTGCCCTGAAATTATTTATAGCATAAAGTGCAAATATTGATAAAGAAATTTGCAAAATTTTAGCTTGATGTATCAAATGCTTTACAAGTCTGAAAAACTCTGAATTTTTGTGAGCATATATTTCATATTAACAAATATTCTATTATGTATTATTGTGACATGCAGCAACATTTGCTTCAAATATGTACTTTTTTTTGTTAATGTGACCTCAAAGATAAGACTTTTTCTTAGATGACTTGATTTTTTTGTCAAGTTTCAATTTACCAAGAATGAGAGATTATTTGATCTACTTTTCCAATATTGCGGATTCTGAATCTGCAAAGAAAAAAACTGTAAAAAATTTCTGTCTCTTTTGTTTTATCTGGCATATTGTTGTTTAAACGGAGCCTCAAATTTCAATGTGCAGAGAAAAGCATGCCAAAATAGGCAATTAAAAAAAAATCTTGGAAAGGACTTGATATATCAGTGTAAAATTTCACAAATACCATTTTACACAGCCAGTTGTATGCAGACACAGGACATCTGAGGTTTATTCATCTCAGTGTGTCAGTTGAATGAGTCCATGGTATCAGCTGATAGTGGCTTATCAAATGTATGCTGATAAGTAACAATAAAGCACAGTGCAGAAATGTTAAACGCCATTTGGAAATGAATTTGAAGCACATAAATATAAGGTTTGTATAGTGTATCTACATGTACACCAGAGAGGCTGTAGCAGGTGTAATTCCACCTGTGTGTTATTATGGTGGAGGGTCCTCAGTTTGTCCTCATGTTTTCTGAGGGGTTTATGTACTGTACATGGTGCTACTCTGTACATCCAGCAGGGGGAGCCAAATGTCAAGCTATTTTCTGTTCGCTTTGGACTCAGCTTACAGTTCATCCAAATAAATCTATGTAAATCTCTAAGGTTATATTCAGTTTACATAATTTTTGTGTAAATGTAGTTATTTCATTTGTTTTTCCCATAAAATGTCAGAAAATTGTGCAAAAAGCCACTTATAAATTTCCAGAGGCAATTATCATTTATCAGACCAAAAAATTCCTTTTTTTAAAAAAATGATATGAAACAGAAAATTCTAAAAATGGAAGCGTTCCAATGTTTGTACTTGAGCAAAAAAGCTGCCAGTCATACTGATGACTAATCATTTCAGCTTTTTGACTTTATGCTGATGTGAAATATTGATTTATGCTGGATTAGAGGAGATGGTGTATTTTAGGACTGTCAACCTGTAGATTGAGACACTCGACCCCTCTCATGCTTTTCTTTGAGCACCAGCTAAAGAGGATTTAGCCAGCATCAAAAGAAGTCACCAGTGGCAAAATGCTAAAAAAAAGAATAAAAAATGCAATTTATTTTAACAATCGGTTTCGTTAAAAGCATAGGAGACAATTTTGCTGACCAAATGGTCAGAAATAACAGGAAAATGCAGACATTTCTATTAAAGAAGGTAGCAGAGTCGTTTCTTTTACTGTACGTAGATTGATCATGCTCACTTTGTCATGTATAGCTGCTCCCCAAAGACCTGTTAACTAGAAAAACTGAACCACTCTATCTCCCTGTTCTGTGCACAACTGCAAACATGCACTGGATAAGCTGCAGTGGTGTTGAGTGCATATGGATCAGGCTGCTTTATTTTATCCCCATTTACAGAGCCAGGCTGTGTTTGAGAACCAGATTTTTTTTTTCTTTCTAATCATTGACTTTAGTTTCAAATGATTTGTGTAAAAGTTTTAGCTAGAGCTGCACGGCTATTTCTGACACAATTATCAGAATTATCATTATTATTTTGTTATTTTTTGGCCCTTTGTTGGCTTTATTGGACAGATTTTAGTAGAGCGGCAGACAGGAAAATAGGGAGAAGAATGGGGAGGAAGAGCTGTGAGCTGGAATCAAATCCAGGCTGCTGCGTCAGGGACTATTGCCCCTGTCAAAAGTTGATCATTGTGGAGGTAACTATTATTTAAAGGTTGTCTGTGGATTTTAGACACTAAATATTTTCTTGCACTTTCACATTTTAATAAACAGTGCACTGCCTCTACTTCCATGTTGTGCTCCATCCCTGCTAATTTACAAATCGACTTAAAAGTGAGACTTAACATAATCTCCTGAATTCAGAGCACCTCCAGGAGGCAAAATATACATGAAATTGGATTCAAAATACCTCACTGTCTGAATATCCGCTTATTGATTGACGCAGTTTGTTCACTTAAAACATGCAGGTTAAAGAAGATGGTAGCTTGGCGGTTGTGCACAGAGAAGCCTCTGCTCTCCACATAGTTTACCAAAGGTTATTGTGAAAAGAGTAAAATAAGTTTTTAATGTCAGATTTCCACATTTGAGACAAATGATTTTACCCTACATCACGTTTATCTTTGGTGTGGAACATTTATTACATCAGCAGTTCTGTTTTCTCTTCCAATCTAATGTCTGGTATTAATTTATACGGGAAGCAGTAATCGTAATAACTTTTCCATATATTTGTGCATTCCTATGATGTATGAATGTTTTTGCACCTTCATGACGACAAACTCTGGTTCTTACAATATTTTCAGATGTATGGCCCACAAAGCCTTAATTGGTGAAGTACAAATGACATTCTTGTAGACATACCTCAAATCTTGTTACGATAAAGTCATTGGAAATAACATACTACACTGCCAGTTTTCTACACTGGCTCTCGAGCAGCAAAAACAGCTTGCAGCATGATGTGTTGAGTCGTAAATTGTGCCCTTAAATTACATTGCACTCCTACAAGCATTGGACGTATTGTGCTCATTGTAAGTTAGATCGTTGACATATATATAAGTATGTGCAGTCCTAGATATTGCCACCTGCACAATGTACAGACTGTATCCAACTACATTTTTGGGCAGAAAGTAAAGTGGAGGATAGCTCGAGATAGTTTTTGTATTAGCGCAAAAAACAGAACATATGTAAAAATAAAAGTTAAAAAAAAAGTATCACTTATTTCATTTCTATACAAAATTAGTATTTTTAAATAACAACAAAACGAAATATACAATAAATAATTTAAGCAAATTGAATATCCAGATGAAAAATAATGTATTTATTAGGGCTGGGCCCCAAATCACAGTTTCTGGAGAGCCTAGAATATTGAGCCTGATATATAACGAATATCAGCGATATTAGGATTCTCAAAATAAATTTCAGATACCACAGTAAACTAAATCCGAATATTCGCATTTATACACCCTATCCATTTATATTATGAATGGTTCAATTACAAACATTAATGTAACAATTTAAGTAATTTTAGAAATACAGATTATTTGATCTGATAGACATTAATATGTCTTGACCTTATTGCCTTTTTGCAGTGGTTTCTGGAATATTAATATATCAATTTTTACATTAATTTACATTTTCTGTTTTATTCATATGATAGGTATTAGCTGCAATTTAACAGATCCAAAATAATGATTAAAATAACAATATTAAATGTATAAAAAAAAAATACAGAGAGTTAAAGGCTATTAGAAAATTTTACATTTTTACAGTGCTATTCTAAAATTGAGGTAGAGAAAGTGTGGGTATATCTAAACATATTGAAAGAAAAACTATAAATATTTTTCACATGAATTTCCCTCGTTTTCTTGTTAATGTGCAGATTCTTAGTATAGACTCCTTGCCATATTCTATGCAACTTACATAACCATCAAATTACTATCACTCCGCTATAAATCCTTCCTAGGTTCAGCGGGGGCTGGAGCTTCCCAGCCTGACTCGGGCGAACGGCAGGGACCCCTAAGTCAGGTCGAACATCCTGTCGCAGGGCTAACATTCCAAAGACACACAATCACTTCGACATTTCACACCTACGGGCGATAATTTAGAGATAAATCAATTAACTCAAGACATGAATTTTGAACCTGTAGTGGGAGGAGACCGGAGTACCTCGGAGAAAACCCACGCCATGCAAGGAGAAACATCTGCCAAACTCCTGCAGAAGGGATCCCGGAAGCCGGGACGCAAACCAGGAACCTTCTAGCGCGCAAGAGCATGAAGCGCTAACCACTACGCCTACTATGGTGCAGCTCCTATGCACTTACATGTTGATCTGCAAAAAAAGAAATGACACGAAACACAAGAAAACTCACATCAACTCTGCACCACTGTTAAATTTACAAATAGCAAATCTGGTTCTTTACAGTTTTTGGCTGTAAAGTTACTCTTTATACTGTACTTAAATCAGCTAAAATGTCAATTACTTTCCATATATTTGCTATACTTTTACAGTTAAAATTTTTTTTTGAACGTTGCTGTATTCTAACCAGTTTTTAAAGTAGTTGTTTTTGGAACTTTGCTGATTTTTAATCAGATTATATATTTATTATGTTATTATTTATTTATATTATTATATTACAGTGTACCTTTTCCTTATGTTGTGTTACACAACTGTGAAAGTGGACCAATTGGGCTAGAATAGTGTTATGGGATGTAGGTTCAAGCTGGTTTGGAAAACTACTTTTTTTACAGGGATTGTGTGGAGGTTGTCGGATTAGAATCTACACAATCTTGTAGTGCAAGGGCCACATATCATCATAAACAACTAGCTCAAACATAGACATCATGACTATTTTTGAGTGCTTGGAAGGGCAAGTGAAGTCTCATAGTCGGAGTATCTGCCCACTCCTTGCTACCATCAGGAAGGTGGGCAGCAGATGGAGTGTAGAACTGTGATGCGAGATGTAAATGCGGTGAGACAACGCATGATACAACGCTTCATGGCCCAATCAATAAGCAGAAGAAACAATAATAGAATATACGAATAATAATAAAAAAAAATAAAAAACACACACCATGTCACATTCAAGGTTCTAGCCCTAGGAGGGCCACACAGTAAACCGACCCTCAGAGGAGAATTCACCCAGGGCCCAAACCTGATAGAGAGGCACCTGAGACAAAGCACGCAAGCTCAGCCAGATGTACTAATTGCCGTACGATACAGACCAGGAGTGTCATTTCTTCTAAGCTGCCAAAGTGAAAGCAGAAAAGAGGCAGGATTGATGCTGCAGAAAAATAACAAGAAAAATTGATAAAACAGAATGTTGGTTTGGCCAAAATAGTGATTAGAGCTATCAGTATAGAGTGTGCAGTAGAAACCTGGATCAACAAAACTCTTTGTAGCATGTGCTGGACATGGTGCTATTCAAAAATGTCAGGTCACTTAGTCATTTACGTTCAGAAAATTATTGCATTCATCAACTAAAGCCATCTTTCTCGTAGTATTTATCCAGTAAAGGAGCTGTGACAACTTACAAATAGACCATCTGAGACACTAGTTCGTGACTGGGCCTGGTGTTAGTGCATGACCGACACGCACTAGTCAGGATAACGCAGCTCCCAAAAACTGTTTAGCTGCCATGGTTCGGCACTATGCTTATCCGCTTCGATTTAGCTCATCTCGCCTTCAATATGTCTCGCCTTGGTATCAAAAGCGACCAGCCTGCCTCTTCCTATTAGTCAGCCCCACACCAGATAGGTATATTTCATCAGTGAAAGACAGATGGAGAAAAAAATTTTAGTTGTCTCTTAAAAGTCTCTAAATTGCATCGCCTAATTTATGCAACCATTTTAACATAAACTAACAAAAGGCGCAAGACAATTGGCACTGCATGCTGCTACCATTCTACCTGCATGTGAAACAATTACACTTCACTACAATATATCTTCACACTTAGTTATTATGGGTATTTAGATTATGACCAGGAGGTAACACACAGTGTACTTCTACAAATTTATGATGGAAAAGATTAGAATGGAAAGAATTGGAGTGCTTTAAACTTTTTAGTGTTTTTTATAGCTTAGATTTAAAGTGCGGGCGCCATATAACAGGCTTGGGTAGGCATTAGCTGCCTATGTCATTTACCGTGCTTAGTATCAGGTTAAATTCCCTGTTCCAGCCCTTTAAAGTTGATATGTCTTAACTCCATTAACTTTGGTTCGTTGTCCTCACAAGCCTTACTTATAGATTTGGTATCTACCAAATTTGAATATAATACATATAATAGCCAGTGTGAGTGAAGCCTAAGTATTCATCACACGTCTCCTTGTGCTGCGGTCATGCTTCTATGAGTCTCTTTCAGTTCCACCATCATAGGTTTTCTTACTACCACATTTTATAATATTTATATCACCAGGAATATAAACTGACGTTAATGTATCGTTGACATGGTACATTTTCCTATGTGTTTGGCGTTACTTCTTCTATGCAAAACGGTTTTAGAGTGGGTTGCGTGAAGGAGTTTTCTTGCAACTTCTCAGTTAAGAATTGGATGAATCTCAGAATACTTTGCGGTTTAGCTTAACGAAGAAAAACTTGGTGTCTGGACTTGCGAACGCTCAGTGTGTGCCTTTACTTTTCTGTGCTTGCATGAGACCATTGGCAATCTAGTGTGGCTAGTAGCCTTTGTTAGCAAGCGACTTTCAT